>NC_142437.1:25650000-26900000 GCF_059453495.1 Arachis ipaensis
GAACGGGAGTGGTTGTTAGGCACACGTTCATAGAATTGAGAATAATGATGAGTGTCACGGATCATCATATTCTCTAGATTGAAGTACGATTGAGTATCTTAGAATAGAATCAAGCGCTATTGAACAGAATACAGCAATAATTGCGTTAATCCATTGAAACACAGCAGAGCTCCTCATCTCCACCTATGGGGTTTAGAGACTCATGCCGTAGAAGATACAATATGAAATGTAAAAAATGTCATGAGTTTTGAACTGAATCTCTAAAAGTAGTTTTTATACTAAACTAGTAACTTAGGTCTACAGAAAATGAGAAACTAAGTGCAGAAGGTGCAGAAATCCACTTCTGGGACCCACTTGGTGAGTATTTAGGCTGAGCTCTCAAGCTTTCACGTGCATATGCCTCAAGTTGGAGTTAAATGCCACCCTGGGTGCCAAAATGGGCGTTTAATGCCAAGAATTATGCCAGTTCTGGCGTTTTACACCAGAAAGGTTTTGGCTGGCTTTCAACGCCAGTTTGGGCCATCAAATCTCGAGAAAAGTATAGACTATTATATATTGATAGAAAGACCAAGATGTCTACTTTCCAACACAATTGAAATCGTGCCAATTGGGCTTCGGTAGCTCCAGAAAATCCACTTCGAGTGCAGGAGGGTCAGAATCCAACAGCATCTGCAGTCCTTTTTCAGCCTCTGAATAAGATTTTTGCTCAGGTCCCTCAATTTCAGCCAGAAAATACCTGAAATCACAGAAAAACACACAAACTCATAGTAAATTCCAGAAATATTATTTTTGCATAAAAACTAATAAAAATATAATAAAAAGTAACTAAATCATGCTAAAAACTATGTAAAAATAATGCCAAAAAGGGTATAACTTATCCGCTCATCACTATACCAAACTTAAATTGTTGCTTGTCCCCAAGCAACTAAAAACAAAATAGGATAAAAATAAGAGAAAGTACAATAAATTCCAAAAATATCAATGAAAATTAGTTTCAATTAGATGAGCAGGGCTAGTAACTTTTTGCTTCTGAACAGTTTTGGCATCTCACTTTATTTTTTGAAGTTCAGAATGATTGGCATCCATAGGAACTCAGAATTTAGATAGTGTTATTGATTCTCCTAGTTTAGTATGTTGATTCTTGAACACAACTACTTTATGAGTCTTGGTCGTGACCCTAAGCATTTTGTTTTCCAATATTACCACCGGATACATAAATGCCACAAACACATAACTGGGTGAACCTTTTCAGATTGTGACTCAGCTTTGCTAGAGTCCCCAGTTAGAGGTACCTAGAGCTCTTAAGCACACTCTTTTGCTTTGGACCACGAATTTAACCACTCAGTCTCAAGCTTTTCACTTGGACCTTCATGCCACAAGCACATGGTTAGGGACAGCTTGATTTAGCCACTTAGGCCAGGATTTTATTCCTTTGGGCCCTCCTATCCATTAATGCTCAAAGCCTTGGATCCTTTTTACCCTTGCCTTTTGGTTTAAAGAGTTATTGGCTTTTTCTGCTTGCTTTTTTTCTTTTTCTTTCTTTTTCTTTATTTTTTTTTTGCCATTTTTTTCGCAAGCTTTGTTTGTTTTTCACTGCTTTTTCTTGCTTCAAGAATCAATTTTATGATTTTTCAGATTATCAATAACATTTCTCTTTTTTCATTATTCTTTCAAGAGCCAACAATTTTAACATTCATAAACAACAAATTCAAAAAATATGCACTGTTCAAGCATTCATTCAGAAAATAAAAAGTATTGCCACCACATCAAAATAATTAAACTAATTTCAAGATAAATTTCGAAACTATGCACTTCTTGTTCTTTTGCAAATAAAAACATTTTTCATTTAAGAAAGGTGAGGGATTCATGGAATCATTCATAACTTTAAGACATAGACTCTAAACTTTATTGATCATGAAATAAAAATAAGACATAAAATAAACATAAAGGCAGACAAATAAAAAGAAAGAAAATTGAAGACATAAAAATAAATGACTCTAATACTAATGCTTATGTAACTCTTAAAATAGGTTTCTAATAATAAAAGTTATCACAGAGTTAGGACCCAACAACCTTGATTTTGAGGGGTAGGTACTCCTTCAATCTGTGGGACGTCCAACTCTTCAAGGGACAGCTTCTGACGCTTTAGCTCCTGTATTTCACACCCTTGTCTCTCTTGTTCCATGAGCATTTTGCAGAGTATGTTGTTTTGATTCTGCTACTCTTCTTTGAGTTGATTCACAGCTTCTTGCAGCTTGGTGACAGATGCTTCTAAGTGGACCCAGTAGTCAAATTGAGAAATTTCTGGGAGGAGTTCATGCGCCCCCCTCTTGATGAGGTTATCTTGAATTTGAGGTCTATCCATCACTTTATTGGTGATTGGGTGTTCAACTGTGATGTATTCATCCACACCCATCTGTACCCCCGCATCTTTGCATAACAGACTAATCAAGCTTGGGTAGGCCAATTTGGCTTCAGTGGATTCTTTGTTTGCAAACATGTAAATTTCAACAGGGATCAGCTGATGAATCTCTACCTCCTTCTCCAGCATAATACAGTGAATCATCACTGCCCTCTTGACAGTGACTTCAGATCGGTTGCTGGTTGGGAGTATAGAACGCCCAATGAAATCTAGCCAACCTCTAGCAACTGGTTTGAGATCACCTCTCTTTAGTTGGTTTGGGACACCTTTTGAATTAGTAATCCACTTGGTTCCAGGGAGGCATTCTCTAGAACTTGATCTAGCCTTTTATCCTTGGCCATTCTCCTATTAAAGGACTCTGGATCATCTTGTAGTTGAGGAAGTTTGAGAACTTCTCTCACTTTATCAAAATGGAAGTAAATAATATTTCCTCTGACCATAGTCCGAAAGGAGTAGAAAGCAGTTCCCTCTAATCTTTGCTTTTCTGTTATCCACAGATTTGCATAAAATTCCTGGACCATGTTTCTTCCAACATGTATCTCAGGATTAGCCAGGACTTCCCAGCCCCTGTTTTGAATCTGCTCTTGGATCTCCAGGTATTCATCTTCTTTCAGATTGAACCTAACTTCCGGGATCACTGATCTTCTGCACACAATTTTGAAATAATGGTCTGCATGTTTTTTGGTGCAGAAGTTCTCATGCATCCAACGTGGTTTTGGATTGCTTTCTTTCTTCTCTCTTGAAGCGATTTGTATTCTTTTGAGTGCCATGAGATTGGTTTATTTTAACTCAGGGATCACAGAAATCACACCAAACTTAGAGATTTGCTTGCCCTCAAGCAAAGTGAAAAGAAAGAAGATGAATAGATGGAGAGAAGGATTCAAATGATGGATAAAGGGGATGGCCGAATGTATAAATAAAGGGGAGGGAGGGAATAGGTTCAAAATTTTAGAAAAAGATATGATATGAAAGATATGATTGATAAAAGATAAACATGATATGAAAAAGAGAAGATTGTTTTCAAAATTTAAGAGATATGAAAAAGATATGAGGAAGTTAGATTTGAATTTTTGTTTATGTATCTAAGAAATAAAAGATAATATGAATGAGTTAAAAACATTTGAAAAGAAATTGGAAAGAGGAATGAGTTTTGAAAAAGAATTGAGAAAATTTTGAAAAAGAATTAGAAAAGAATTTTTAAGATTATGAATTTTTGTTAATGGAAATTAAAATATGAATGTTTGTAATGTTTGAATGCAGAAAATTTTGAATTAAAACATGAAAATTTGAAAAAAATTGAATTGGAAACGAAATTACCTCTCCCCTAGCTGTTCTGGCATTAAACGCCCAGAATGATACCCATTCTAGCATTTAACGCCCATTTGGTGGCCATTTTGGGCGTTTAACGCCCAGCCAGGTACCCTGGCTGGCGTTAAACGCCAGAAATTCTTCCTTACTGGGCGTTTTTCTGAACGCCCAGAATGCTACCATTGCTAGCGCTAAACACCCAAAATGCTACCCATTCTGGCGTTTAACGCCCAGAGTGATACCTTTACTGGCGTTTAATGCCCAAATTGCCTCTTTACTGGCGTTTTAACGCCAGTGAGCTCTTTTTCTCTGTGATTCCTCTGCTTTATGTTCTGAACCTTTATTTCCTTGACTTGTTCACTGAAAAGCATTAACAAACATAAATAACAAAATTAAATGGACTTATATAATTGTTATAAACATCTAATTTTTTCTATAATGGCTGGGTTGCCTCCTAGCAAGCACTTCTTTACTGTCTTTAGCTGGACTTTTACTGAGCTGTTAATTTAGTCTCAGTTTTGAGCACTCTTGCTCAACATTGCCTTCAAGATAATGTTTGACTCTGTCCATTAACAATGAACCTTTTGTCAGAGTCAATATCCTGAAGCTCTACGTATCCATATGGTGACACACTTGTAATCACATATGGTCCCTTCCACCGGGATTTCAATTTCCCAGGGAACAATCTGAGTCTGGAGTTAAACAGCAGAACCTTCTGTCCTGGTTCAAAGATTCTAGATTACAGCTTTCTGTCATGCCACCTTTTTGCCTTCTCTTTATAAATTTTAGCATTTTCGAAAGCATTGAGTCTGAATTCCTCCAGCTCATTCAACTGGAGTAATCTTTTCTCTCCAGCTACCTTAGCATCAAGGTTGAGGAATCTAGTTGCCCAGTAAACTTTGTGTTCCAGTTTCACTGGCAGATGACAAGCTTTTCCATACACAAGCTGGTATGGAGAGGTCCCTATAGGGGTCTTGAATGCTGTTCTGTATGCCCACAGAACATCATCCAGACTTCTTGCCCAATCCCTTCTACGGGTACTTACAGTCCGTTCCAGGATTCGTTTTAGTTCTCTATTTGAGACTTCGGCCTACCCATTTATTTGTGGATGATATAGAGTCGCCACTTTGTGGTTAATTCTGTATCGGACCAGAGTAGAGTCAAGCTATTTATTGCAGAAATAAGTGCCTCCATCACTGATCAGTATCCTAGGGACACCGAACCTGCTGAAGATATGCTTCTGGAGGAACTTCATCACTGTCTTAGTATCATTAGTGGGTGTTGCAATTGCTTTTACCCATTTAGATACATATTCTATTGCCACCAGAATATAAGTGTTTGAGTATGATGGTGGGAAAGGCCCCTGAAGTTAATACCCCATACATCAAACAACTCAATCTCTAAGATTCCTTGCTGAGGCATGGCATAACCGTGAGGCAGATTACCAGCTCTCTGGAAACTGTCACAGTTACGTACAAACTCTCAGGAGTCTCTATAGAGAGTAGGCCAGTAGAAGCCACATTGGAGAACTTTTGTGGCTGTTCGCTCACCTCCGAAATGTCCTCCATATTGTGATCCATGGCAATGCCAAAGGATCTTCTGTGCCTCTTCTCTAGGTACACATCTACGGATTACTCCGTCTGCACACCTCTTAAAGAGATATGGTTCATCCCACAAGTAGTACTTTGCATCAGAAATCAATTTTTTCGTTTGCTCCTTACTATACTCCTTAGGTATGAATCTCACAGCTTTATAGTTTGCAATGTCTGCAAACCATGGTACTTCCTGAATGGCAAAGAGTTGCTCATCCGAAAAGGTTTAAGAGATCTCAGTAGGAGGGAGGGATGCTCCTGCTACTGGTTCTATCCGGGACAAATGATCAGCTACTTGGTTCTCTGTCCCTTTTCTGTCTCTTATTTCTATATCAAACTCTTGCAGAAGTAGCACCCATCTTATGAGTCTGGGTTTTGAATCCTGCTTTATGAGGAGATATTTTAGAGCAGCATGGTCAGTGTATACAATCACTTTTGATCCTACTAAATAAGATCTGAACTTGTCAATGGCATAAACCACTGCAAGCAACTCCTTTTCTGTGGTTGTGTAGTTTTTCTGTGCGTCATTCAGAACACGGCTAGCATAATAAATGACATGCAGAAGCTTGTCATGCCTCTGTCCCAATACTGCACCAATGGCATGGTCACTGGCATCACACATTAGATCGAATGGTAATGACCAGTCTGGTGCAGAAATGACTGGTGCTGTGACCAACTTAGCTTTCAGAGTCTCAAACGCCTGCAGACACTCTATGTCAAAGATAAATGGCATGTCAGCAGCTAGCAGATTGCTCAGAGGTTTTGTAATTTTTGAAAAATCCTTTAAAAACCTCTTATAGAATCATGCATGCCCCAGAAAGCTTCTGATTGCCTTAACATTGGCAGGTGGTGGTAATTTTTCAATTACCTCTACCTTAGCTTGATCCACCTCTATTCCCTTATTCGAAATTTTGTGCCCAAGGACAATTCCTTCAGTCACCATAAAGTGACATTTCTCCCAGTTTAAAACCAGGTTAGTCTCTTGGCACCTTTTCAGAACAAGTGCTAGATGGTCAAGACAAGAGCTGAATGAGTCTCCAAATACTGAGAAGTCATCCATGAAGACTTCCAGAAACTTTTCTACCATATCAGAGAAGAGGGAGAGCATGCACCTCTGAAAAGTTGCAGGTGCATTGTACAGACCAAATGGCATCCTTCTGTAGGCAAATACTCTAGATGGACATGTGAATGCTGTTTTCTCTTGGTCCTGAGGATCTACTACAATTTGATTGTAACCTGAATAGCCATCCAAAAAGCAGTAGTATTCATGACCTGCTAGTCTCTCTAGCATCTGGTCTATGAATGGTAAAGGAAAATGATCTTTTCTGGTGGCTGTATTGAGCCTTCTGTAGTCAATACACATACGCCACCCTGTAACTGTTCTTGTAGGAACCAATTCATTCTTTTCATTATGAACCACTGTCATGTCTCCCTTCTTGGGGACAACTTGGACAGGGTTCACTCAGGGGCTATCAGAAATAGGATAAATAATCCCATCCTCTAGTAACTTAGTGACCTCTTTCTGCACCACCTCCTTCATGGCTGGATTCAGCCGTCTCTGTGGTTGAACCACTGGCTTAGCATCATCCTCTAATAGGATCTTGTGCATGCATCTGGCTGGACTAATGCCCTTAAGATCACTTATGGACCACCCAAGAGCTGTCTTGTGTGTCCTTAGCACCTGAATTAATGCTTTCTCTTTCTACGGTTCTAAAGTAGAGCTTATGATCACAGGAAAAGTGTCATCTTCTCCCAGAAATGCATATTTCAGGGATGGTGGTAGTGGTTTGAGATCGTGTTTAGGAGGCTTTTCCTCTTCTTGAGGAGTTTTAAGAGTTTCTTCTATTTTCTCTGGTTCCTCCAGATCAGGCTGAACATCTTTAAAAATGTCCTCTAGCTCTGATTCGAGACTCTCAGTCATATTGACCTCTTCCACCAGGGAGTCAATAATATCAGCGCTCATGCAGTCTTTTGATGTGTCTGGATGCTGCATAGCTTTGACAGCATTCAACTTGAATTCATCCTCATTGACTCTCAGGGTTATCTCCCCTTTTTGGACGTCAATGAGGGTTCGTCCAGTTGCTAGGAAAGGTCTCCCTAGAATCAGAGTTGCACTCTTGTGCTCCTCCATTTCCAGCACTACAAAGTTAGTGGGAAAGGCAAATGGCCCAATTTTGACAATCATATCCTCAATTATGCCTGATGGAAATTTAATGGAGCCATCAGCAAGTTGGAGGCATATCCGGGTTGGTTTAACTTCATCAGTCAAACCAAGCTTTTTGATAGTGGATGCAGGTATTAGGTTGATACTTGCCCCAAGATCACATAAAGTTTTCTTGGTACAAGCACCCTCTAATGTGCATAGTATCATAAAGCTTCCAGGATCTTTAAGCTTCTCTGGTAAGCTTTTCAGAATGACTGCACTGCATTCTTCAGTGAGGAAAACTTTTTCAGTTTCTCTCCAATTCTTCTTATGACTCAAGATCTCTTTCATGAACTTAGCATAAGAGGGTATTTGCTCAAGTGCCTCTGCAAACAGAATCTTTATTTCAAGAGTCCTGAGATAGTCTGCAAAGTGGGCAAATTGTTTATCCTGTTCCGCTTGGCAGAGTTTCTGAGGGTAAGGCATCTTGGCTTTATATTCTTCAACCTTAGTTGCTGCAGGCTTATTTCCTACAGAAGGGGTTGGAGAAGCATGCTTAAGGGGGTTGTTATCAGCACTTGCAGGTGTCTGATCCCTTGTTGGTGTTTGAACGCCAGAAGTGGGTGCTGCATGGGCGTTTAACGCCATATTGCCACCCTTTTCTGGCGTTTGAACGCCAGAATCATTCCTCTCTGGGCTCTCACTGTCCTCAAAGGAATTTTGGGCAGTGGGTTGGTCATCCTCTATCAGTTGTTCCTTTCTTGGCTTTCTGCTGCTTTGAGTTGAAGTATTCAATGTCTTCCCACTCCTTAATTGAACAGCTTGGCATTCTTCTATTATCTGTTTAGATAGTTGTTGTCTTGTCTGATCCAATTGTACTTCCATATTCTTGTTAGCATTTTTAGTGTCTTGTAGCGTCTCTTTAAATTCTGCTAACTGTTGTGTTATAGAAAATAGTTGCTGATTGAGTTCAACAATTTGTTCTGGAGGACAAAGTTCAGTGGATATTGCCTCAGCCTCTTCTTTCATGGAGGACTCACTACTTAAGTACAGGTGCTGATTTCTAGCAACTGTATCAATGAGCTCTTGAGCCTCTTCAATTGTCTTTTTCATGTGTATAGATCCACCAGCTGAGTGGTCTAGGAACATCTGGGCCTTTTCTGTAAGCCCATAGTAAAAGATGTCTAACTTCACCCATTCTGAAAACATTTCAAAAGGGACATTTCCTTAGCATCCCTCTGTACCTCTCCCAGGCATTATAAAGAGATTCATTATCCTCTTGTTTAAAGCCTTGGATGTCCAGCCTTAGCTGTGTCATCCTTTTTGGAGGGAAATATTGATTCAGAAATTTGTCTGATAATTGTTTCCATGTTCTTATGCTTGCTATGGGTTGGTTATTTAACCACCTCTTAGCTTGATCTTTTACAACAAATGGAAACAGTAACAATCTGTAGACATCCTGATCTACTTCTTTATCACGTACTGTGTCAGCAATTTGTAAGAACTGTACCAGAAACTCAGTAGGTTCTTCCTGTAGAAGACCAGAATACTGGAAATTTTGCTGCAACATGATAATGAGCTAAGGATTTAGCTCAAAACTGCTTGCTCTAATGGTACACTACTCCCATATGAAGCAGTAGTGGGGTTAGCATATGACCCCAGAGTCCTTCTGGATTGCTCATTTTCACTTAGGTCCATGATGGAGAAAGGGAGATGATGTGGATTGTAAATAGAAATTTTATTTTATTTAATTAAAGATAAACCGAATTTAAAAGAGAATAAAATAGAATACTTGGAGATTAGAATATAAATTTCAAAAACTAAAAGGAAAAGGAATAAAAGAAATTCGAATACTAAAATGATTAATTAATTAAAAAGATTTGAAAAATTTTGGATATGATTTTCGAAAATTGAAGAGAGAGAGAAGGTGGTTAGGAAGTTTTGAAAAAGATATGTCTTAAAATTAAAGATACTTGTAAGAAAAATAATTAAAAGAGAAGATTTGAAAAAGATATGATTTTAAAATTTTAAAGATTGAAACTTTCTTAACAAGGAAACACCGAACTTAAAATTTTTCAATCAAAATAATAAAATAGGACAAGTAATTCGAAAATTATGAATAAGAAAAGAAAAAGATTTTGAAAAATTTTTATAAAGGATTTTTGAAAAATATAAAAAAGAAAATTGAAAAAGATTTAAAAAGATAACTTTTAAAATTGAAATTTTAACTTAACTAACAAGAAACTACCAAATTTTAAAAATTTTGAATAAGTTAACCTAAGGAATTCGAAAATGATGTGTACATAAAGGAAAAGATATATTTTTTTCTTGAATTTAATGAGGAAAGAGAAAAACACTAAAATGACACCAAACTTAGTATTTTTAGATCAAAACAAAGAAAACAAATAAGAAAACTTTGAATGTCAAGATGAACACCAAGAACACTTTGAAGATCAAGATGAACACCAAGAACAAATTTTGAAAATTTTTAAGAAAACAAAAACTCAAAGGACACTAAACTTAAAAAAATTTTATACTTTGGACACTAATAATTCGAAAATGCACAAGAAAAACAAGGAAAGACACAAAACAAGAAAAACTAAAGATCAAACAAGGAAAATAAACAACAATAGCTTGAAGATTAATGAAGAACACAATGCATATATTTTCGAAAATTAAAGAAAAGAAATTAAAACATGCAATTGACACCAAACTTAAAGCATGAAACTAAACTCAAACAGAAAACTCAAGGGAAAATTAAAGATTAATAGAAAAATAAGATTTTTGAAAAGAAAATAAAGGACTCAAATTTAGTGACTCTAAACCAAAAAGATAAAATTTTCCTAATCTAAGCAACAAAATAAACCGTTAGTTGTCCAAACTCGAACAATCCCCGACAACGGTGCCAAAAACTTGGTGCACGAAATTGTGATTACACTTTTCACAACTCCGCACAACTAACCAGCAAGTGCACTGGGTCGTCCAAGTAATACCTTACGTGAGTAAGGGTCGATCCCACGGAGATTGTCGGCTTGAAGCAAGCTATGGTTATCTTGTAAATCTCAGTCAGGAGATTAATGATTTTATTGATTTTGTTTATGAAAAGTAAATAACATGAAATAAATGGTACTTGTGATTTAGTAATGAAGAACAGGTTGAGGTTCCGGAGATGCTCTGTCGCCTGAATCTCTGCTTTCCTATTGTCTTCTTCTCCAAACACGCATGGCTTCCTTCAATGGCAAGATGTATGATCCTCTTGGATGAAAAATACTAGGAACGATATCTGAACGGCTAATCAACTGTCGGATTTCTCGTCTCGGATGAAAAATACCATGTACAACTACCGCACGGCTAATCATCTGTCAGTTCTCACTAGCGTTAGAATAGGATCCTTATCCTTTTGCACACTGTCACTATGCCCAACATTCGCAAGTTTGAAGCTCGTCACAGTCATCCCTTCCCAAATCCTACTCGGAATATCACAGATAAGGTTTAGACTTTTCGGATCCCAGAAATGCTGCCAATTGGTTCTAGCCTCTACCACGAAGGTTCTAATCTCACGGACTCGGTCCGTAAATCAGAGACCCAAGAGATACGCACTCAAGCTATCGCCCAATGACTACGTTGAGATCAGATAGAACGGGAGTGGTTGTCAGACACGCGTTCATAGAATTGAGAATAATGATGAGTGTCACGGATCATTATATTCTCTAGATTGAAGTACGAGTGAGTATCTTAGAATAGAATCAAGCGTGATTGAACAGAAAACAACAGTAATTGCATTAATCCATTGAAACACAGCAGAGCTCCTCACCCCCACCTATGGGGTTTAGGGACTCATGCCATAGAAGATACAATATGAAATGTAAAAAATGTCATGAGTTTTGAACTGAATCTCTAAAAGTAGTTTTTATACTAAACTAGTAACTTAGGTTTACAGAAAATGAGTAACAAAGTGCAGACAGTGCAGAAATCCACTTCCGGGACCCACTTGGTGAGTATTTAGGCTGAGCTCTCAAGCTTTCACATGCATATGCCTCAAGTTGGAGTTAAACGGCACCCTGGGTGCCAAAATGGGCGTTTAACGCCAAGAATTATGCCAGTTCTGGCATTTTACGCCAGAAAGTTTTTGGCTGGCTTTCAACGCCAGTTTGGGCCATCAAATCTCAGGCAAAGTATGAACTATTATATATTTCTGAAAAGCCCAAGATGTCTACTTTCCAACGCAATTGAGAGTGCACCAATTGGGTCTCTGAGGCTTCAGAAAATCCACTTCGAGTGCAGGAGGATCAGAATCCAACAACATCTGCAGTCCTTTTTCAGCCTCTGAATCAGATTTTTGCTCAGGTCCCTCAATTTCAGCCAGAAAATACCTAAAATCACAGAAAAACACACAAACTCATAGTAAAGTCCAGAAATATAATTTTTGCATAAAAACTAATAAAAATATAA
The DNA here is from genome assembly GCF_059453495.1 of Arachis ipaensis. NCBI lineage: Eukaryota > Viridiplantae > Streptophyta > Magnoliopsida > Fabales > Fabaceae > Arachis > Arachis ipaensis. The sequence continues at coordinate 25,661,918 of NC_142437.1, forward strand.
TAAAAAGTAACTAAATCATGTTAAAAACTATGTAAAAACAATGCCAAAAAGGGTATAAATTATCTGCTCATCAAAATACATGCAGAGGGGGAGAGGAATGATACAAAGAATAACAAAATTAAACCAAAAGAAACTAAAAATGACTAACCATGGTTGGGTTGTCTCCCAACAAGTGCTCTTTTATCGTCACTAGCTTGACATTGCTTCCCTTAGTTTAGGGCTTGGGAAGCTTGAGGAACTTCACAACACACCTCAGTGCCATCCAGGTTGATGCATGCATCCCGCATCCTCATGTCAATTTTCTTCTTGATGCATGTTGCCAATTCTTCTATCAAAGTCCAAGCTTCCTCTGCTGTTTATTTCTTTAATGAGTCTCCTGCCCATCCATCAAGTATTGCTTTGTATTCCACGGAGACACCATCATAGAAGAACAAGACTTGGAGTCCTTTGGGTATGTCATGTTAAGGATTCTTCTGGAGTATCTTTCTATATCTCTTCCAAGAGTCATGAAGTCTTTCACCATTCTGTTGAGTAAAGTCTATGACCCCCTTCCATGTTTGTCCCTCTATGACCTTCTCTTTTATGGGCTCTTTATTGTTCTCTAGCTCCATGAGTTGATTATCTTCAAAAATATCAATAAGTAATCTCTCTTCAGTGGTTTCTTCCACTAACACATCAATTAGGTTAATTTTCATGTAATTTTCCGTCTCATTAGAATATTGCATGATCTTAAAGATATTGAAGCTCAATTTCTCATCATGAATCCTTGGTGTCAACTCTCCCTTTTGAACATCTATGAGTGCACGTCCAATGGCTAGGAAAGGTCTTCCTAGAATGATAGAGACATCATCATTCTCCTCCATATCAATAATAATAAAATCTGCAGGGAATATTGGTGCAGAATTTATAACCACAAACTAACCGGCAAGTGCACCGGGTCGAACCAAGTAATACCTCAGGTGAGTGAGGTTCGATCCCACGAGGATTGATGGACTAAGCAACAAAGGTTAAATGATTTACTTAGTTAGACAAACAGAAAGTAATGTTTGGATCTCAATAGCATTAACAGTAAATTCAGAATATCAAAAAGCAGACAGTAAACAAATTGTGAAATATATATGGAGAAACAGTTAAGGCTTCAGAGTTATCTATTTTTTCGATTGACTTTTCTTACTAACTATTTTAATCATGCGAGATTTAATTCATGGCAAACTATATGTGACTAAACCCTAATTCCTTAAACCTTTTTAGTCTCCTCTAACCTTCATCAACTGCCAATTCCTTGGTCACTTACTTCCGATTAGAGGGTGAAGTTCAATTCTAGTTTATATGCCACAAAAACCCTAATTACCCAAATATAAGAGGATTATATGTCACGTATCCCGTTAAGTCCAGATAATTAGAAATTTAAGAGAAATTATTTTCAAGCTGTTGTTTGACGTTTGGTTTTCTGCCGGTAAAGAATTTTTATAGAAATAATCGCGTTGTAAATATAGTTTCTAAACCTGACAGAAAATCTTTTTGTACAAAAACTTTGGTTGTCACAAGTAACAAAACCCAAATAAATTTATAACCGAAGTATTTAAACCTCGGGTCGTCTCTCAAGGAATTGCAGGGAAGTATGATTTATTATTGGTTATGGAAAAAGGTGTATTTTTGGATTTTTAAAATGAGGAACAAGTAATTTAAATGGCAAGAAAAATAAATCAATCAGCAATTCCCAATTTTCAATCAACTCCTAAATCTGATAACTTAAGTGTTACCAATTACTTAACCAAAACAAAAAGGAAATAAATCTTAAATTAAATTGAAAGCATCATAAACTAAATAAAACAATTATAAATCTGAAATACCTCAAATTATATTAAATAGAATATTTAAATCTAGCATGGAAAGATTCATAAGCCAATTTGGCAATATAAATAATTAACAAATAAAAGCATTAGAGTATCTAAAAGTAGAAAAGAAATATAAATTAAAGGAATATTGAACCTGGGATTGGAGAAATAACCATAAACTAAAAGAAATCATAATTCTAAAACCTAAGAGAGAGGAGAGAACCTCTCTCTCTAGAAAACTATATCTAAAATCTAAAATTGTGTATTATGAGTGTTGTATTTGTTGTATGAATAAATGGATTGATTCCCCACTTTATAGCCTCTAATTTGTATTTTTTGGGCCGAAAAATGGGTCAAAAACAGCCCAAAAATTGCCCCTAGCAATTTCTGGTACGTACAGGTCGCTGCAAAGTCACGCGGAAGCGTCGTCCACGCTAACGCGTGGATTGGGTTTTTGCCAGGTCACGCGTCCGGGTGGCCCACGCGTGCGCGTTGCCTGGCTTCGGGGAAGCTATGGCAAATTATATATCGTTATGAAGCCCCGGATGTTAGCTTTCCAACACAACTAGAACCGCGTCATTTGGACCTCTGTAGCTCATGTTATGACCGTTTTAGTGCGAAGAGGTCAGGCTAGACAGCTTTAGCAGTTCCTTCAGTTTCTTGTATTCCTTCCACTTTTGCATGCTTCCTTTCCATCCTCTGAGCCATTCCTATCCTATAATCTTTGAATTCACTTAACACACATATCACGGTATTGAATGGTAATAAGAGAGGATTAAACATAGGAAATTTAAGGCGAAAGAAGCATGTTTTCAATCATAGCACAAAATCAGGAAGGAAAAATGTAAACTCATGCATTTTGTATGGATAAGTGTATGAAAGATTGATAAAATCCACTCATTTGAACACAAGATAAACCGTAAAATAGTGGTTTATCAACCTCCCCACACTTAAACATTAGCATGTCCTCATGCTAAGCTCAAGAGAAGCTATAAAGAATGAATAGGGAAAGTAAGAGAGTATGAAATGCAACCTATCTATATAAATGCAACTACATGCAAAATGTTTCTACCTACTTGGTTAAACGTAAACAAATCTTTTAAGAACAAATATGAACTGGATTTTACTAATTCAAATCATAAAAATGAAGTACAAATAGACTTGCAGAAGAAAATAGCTCATGAAAGCCGGGAACAAGGAATCGAGCATCGAACCCTCACTGGAAGTGTATGCACTCTAATCGCTCAGGTGTTTAAGGTTCGATCTCTCAATTCTACTAATCGTGCTTTCTAAGGCTTGCTCTTCTTCTACCAATCAACATAAATTTGATGCACAAATACACATATCAAGAGGTCTTTTAAGGGTTGTAATGGAGTTAGGCTCAAGGTAGGATTGCATTTGGCCAAGTGGACTAAAATCTGAATCCTTAATTAACTTAAAATTTCCACCTAACTTTAGACAATCCATGTAATCATAATACCACATCTAACTATCCATTAACCATGTTTTCCACATATTCATGCATCTGAATTTGAGTACAACTCATATGCATTGCTTTTACCACTTACTTTGGGGTATTTTGTCCCCTTTTATTTAATTGCTCTTTTTCTTTTCTTTTTCTCCTTTATTTTTCTTTTCCTCTTTTTTTATATATATCTATATTTTTTCTTTTGTTTTTCTCAATGCATATGATTAAATTATTGAATGCATGAACATATCCTAAACATTTCTTTCACATTTTCAGAAAATTCTAACATACTCAATTCTCAAACCAAATGTTTCCAAACCTAATTTCCCCACACTTAAATCATAAGCACTCTCACTAGTCTAAGCTAACCAAGGATTCAAATTAAGGACATTATTATTTTTCGCTTAGAGTTAATGATGTGCTAAAATAAAGAACAAAAGGGGTAAAATAGGCTCAAATTAGTTTGTAAGGGATAATGAAGGGTTAAGGCCATATGGGTATGTAAGCTCAGTGAAACAAAGGCCTCAATCACATAAGTGCATGCATACATTAAACAATGGAAATATAGAATCAAGCAAGACAAAGATCACAATTTTAGAGAGAAAAATACACACCAAAAATAAAATATTGGTTGGTAAAATGCAACCAATCAAGTAGGCTCAAAATCTCACTGATTTTGTGTGTTCGAGCTCTAAACCATGTTCCAGTATAATATTCCTTCAAACAAGTTCAATAAAAATTTTAATTCAAATTAGTGAAATACTCTAAAAAGTTTCTTGAAAAAGAAAATATTACTTTAACCAAGTGGTGGTAAAATATGCACAAAATCAAACAAATATGCAATCAAACATGCAAATGCAACAACTAACTACAAAGAAAATTTAAACATTGGTGTTGAGACATGAAAGTACTAACCCACGGAGATCGGTATCGACCTCCCCACACTTAAAGATTGCACCGTCCTCGGTGCATGCTGAGATGTGCAGGTGGATGGGTGGCTCCAACTGATGCTTTTCTCTAAAGATTGTGCAGGTGGACTTGTCTGTCGCCCCATATAGAAGTTCTTTTCTTTTCCTTTTTTGGTGGCCATCCTGAAAGAAGAGGAAAAGAAGAAAAGTAACCCAGAAACAAAGATAGAAAACAAATAAAATATGGGTGTTAATACCAAATAATAAGGGTCTCAATTACATGGTAGCTACAACATGCAAGTGAGAAAATATTGAAAGCAAATGGCATATCAATAGTGCAAAAATTGCAACAAAGGGGAAGAGTGTGGGTAATGAAAGATAGTATAATTGCATGTCAATGCAAGAGGAGTACAAGTATCATAAGAGATTAGCATTGATTTAAATAATACTGCCCAATTAGAATAAAACAAGTCATGAAGCACCAAAATAATACCAGAAAAGATACAACAGTTGAAAAGAAAATTTAACACCAATGAAAAAATAATAAATTTAGAAAAGAAAATAAAAATATGCACAAAATTAAAATGCAATGAATGAAAGTATGCAAATAGATTAAGTAAAATAGAATGGAAAAGAATAGGGATGAGAAGTTGAAGAGATGAAGGAGAAGAAAGTAAGAAAGAATAAGAAAAGATAGAAGAAACAAGAAAGAATGATAATAGAAAGATAAGTAGGATTGGAGAAGAAATGATAGGAATTCTGGCGCTGATCTGGATAAACTGTGCGTCGCATGCAACGCGGACGCGTGGGGCACGCGATCGCACGGGGCACGCGATCGCGTGGTGTGTGATAATTTTCAGGTGACACGGACGCGTGGGTAACACGATCGCGTGACCTGATTTGTGCTACTGGCGCGAGTGCAGTCTCGCGTACGCACAACTCTCTGTTTTGTTTGCATATAGCCAAAATTTGAGGTGACGCGTTCGCGTGGGTCACGCGATCGCGTGCATGGCCATATTTTGAAAAACGACATGAACGCGTGGGGCACGCGTTCGCGTGATAGGGCTTGTGCTTCTAGCACCATTCCAGCCCAGCTCCATCATAATTAACTCTTTGTCATACACCTCTTTACGTCGATTTTGCATGGCCACACGTTCGCGTGGGTGACGCGGTCGCGTGGGAGGCTCTTTTTCAGAATGACGCGGACGCGTGGGTGACGCGGTCGCGTGGGCATACTTGTGCCTAAGGCACGCCTCCAGCCACGCTCTCGTGTGACTCTCTGCTTCCTTTCTACTCGTGTCCAAGGCACATATGACGCGGACACGTCAGCGACGCTCGTGCGTCGCGTGCGAAATTTTTTTTATATGCAGTATGCAGAATGCAGATGACTATGCAGAAATTATGAATGAACACGAATGAAAATAAAATAAAATAAAACTAAGAACAAAAAGGAAAGAATATACCATGGTGGGTTGTCTCCCACCTAGCACTTTTAGTTAAAGTCCTTAAGTTTGACATTTGGTGAGTCCCTTGTTATGGTGGCTTGTGCTTGAACTCATCCAGGAATCTCCACCAATGTTTGTGATTCCAATGGCCTTCGGGATCCCAAACTAGGCGTATAAAGCCTTCAAGTAAGTCAAAGCAAGTGACAAGGCCCCAAGAGTGTTGATTGCCAGAATGAATTCCTGGGTCCCAAACCTTGCTTTTGCACCCGTCTTCTTGTTGACCATCTTTGTTCCAACCGGGTGGTAAGCAATTTAAATTCTCACTGAGGCATCCAAACAGCTTCCTAGACCCATACAATTTAGTATTCTTCCAACTATGATACTTCAGCCGTGAGCTTCCTACCAAAATGAACCTAGGATTGTGTTGCCAACCACTAACCATCTCCCTCTTACTCTTATAGCCACAAAAAGCTCTAAATTGCCCATCCGTCTCAAGCAAAGCATATTCAAGTGGGCTAATTAAGCTTAGAGATGAAAGATTTACCCACTTGAATGAAGGAATGAATGGTGATAGCCTTGGGGGAGAGGTCTCCAACAGCTTTGGCAAGGTGATTTCCAACTCCATTCCCTTGAGTTCTTCTTTGACAACTTCCACCTCTTTGCAAGCTTCTTTAATATCAACCTCTTCCTCTTGGTAGCTTTCTTCTAATTCGATCTCTTCTTCATTGTTCACCAGGGGCATGAGAGGTTGTACTTCTTCTTCTTTAATCTCCATGTCAAGTCCAATGGGAGAGTATTCAAATGTAGATAAGAATTCATCAATGATTGAATCCATCTCTTGATTATCCCCTTCAAAGTCTTCAACCATGATATGCCTTGGAGGTTGTACACCCTCCTCAACATCAAATTCAAACTCCTTAGAAGGGGGCTCTATGAATGGGCTTTCCCATGGACGTTCCGCATCTCCTAAGTCTTCAACCACTTCTTCTTCTTTGATAATTCCGGCTTCCTCCACTTGTTTCAGTACGAAGTCATGCTCCTTACTGTCCACTGGAGTTTCTAGTGTCTCCTTCATGCTACGTTCTTCATTAGATTCTCCACATGAAGCCAAAGGAGTTCCTTGAGTGCCCGAACGTCGGGAAGGTAATCGATTTATTGCTTGCTCCAGTTGATGAAGGTTTGCATGAAATTGATCTACTATTTCCTTGAGGCGAGCCTGTGATTCTTGGGTTGATAGATATGGACATGGTGCATATAGAAGTGGTAGTTCTTGGGGGTAATTAGATTGGAATTGGGGTGGATAAGGGTTAGGGTCATGTGGAGGTGAATGGTTGTAGGTGGCTTGTGATATGTTGAGGAGGTGGTTCATTGGCATATGATGGAGCTTGCTGGTAATTACACGGGGGTCCACCATATCTATCGTCTTGGTACGCACCTCGGAATAGTTCTTGACCGTAGTAAACTGGTGGAGGTTGGTTGTCACGAAAAGGTCCACCATAACTATTGTCTTGGCATGCATTGTAGGATGGTCGTTGTCCATGGTATCTTGGAAGGTGTTGTTGCTGAAAGGGTTGATCAAATCCTCGTGGCTCCTTCCATCTTTGATTGTCTCGACCTTGATGCATGTTCCTGTTATAGCTTCCATTCCTTTCAACAACATTAGAACCAAACTCAAAGCGACGGGGGTGAGAACTCATAGTAGCTAATAAAAATTAAAAACATAAATAAAAAACAAATAAATAAGCAAAATAAAATATTTACAATAACCAATAATAAGGCACACATTTGCATTTCCCCGGCAACGGCGCCATTTTGACGTTCGATTTTTTGCCGGTAAAAAATTTTTATAGAAATAATCGCATTGTAAGTATAGTTTCTAAACCTGACAGAAAATCCTTTTGTACAAAAACTTTGGTTGTCACAAGTAACAAAACCCAAATAAATTTATAACCGAAGTATTTAAACCTCGGGTTGCCTCTCAAGGAATTGCAGGGAAGTATGATTTATTATTGGTTATGGAAAAAGGTGTATTTTTGGGTTTTTAAAATAAGGAACAAGTAATTTAAATGGCAAGAAAAATAAATCAATAATTATAAAAACCTCTTGTAAAGTATAAGAACTGAAAATCCTATCCTAGTTATCCTTATCAGGTGTGATGAGAATTGTTATTGCTCCCACTTAGTAAACCCTTACTAAATAAAGGAAAGTCAAGTGGACCAATCAATTTGATCCTCAAGTCCTAGTCAACTCCTGTGGAAAGACTAGCTTTAGAGCGATCCAAATCAATCAGCAATTCCCAATTTTCAATCAACTCCTAAATCTGATAACTCAAGTGTTACCAATTACATAACCAAAACAAAAAGGAAATAAATCTTAAATTAAATTGAAAGCATCATAAACTGAATAAAACAATTATAAATCTGAAATACCTCAAATTATATTAAATAGAATATTCAAATCTAGCATGGAAAGATTCATAAGCCAATTTGGCAACATAAATAATTAACAAATAAAAGCATTAGAGTATCTAAAAGTAGAAAAGAAACATAAATTAAAGGAATATTAAACCTGGGATTGGAGAAATAACCATAAACTAAAAGAAATCCTAATTCTAAAACCTAAGAGAGAGGAGAGAACCTCTCTCTCTAGAAAACTACATCTAAAACCTAAAATTGCGTATTATGAGTGTTGTATTTGTTGTATGAATGAATGGATTGATTCCCCCACTTTATAGCCTCTAATCTGTGTTTTTTGGGCCGAAAACTGGGTCAAAAACAGCCTAGAAATCGCCCCCAACGATTTCTGGTACGTCCAGGTCGCTGCAAAGTCACGCGGAAGCGTCGCGCGTGGATTGGGTTTTCGCCAGGTCACGCGTCCGCGTGGCCCACGCATGCGTGTCGCCTGGCTTTGGGGCAGCTATGGCAAATTATATATCGTTCTGAAGCTCCGGATGTTAGATTTCCATCACAACTTGAACCGCGTCATTTGGACCTCTGTAGCTCAAGTTATGACCGTTTTAGTGCGAAGAGGTCAGGTTGGACAGCTTTAGCAGCTCCTTCAGTTTCTTGTATTCCTTCCACTTTTGCGTGCTTCCTTTCCATCCTCTGAGCCATTCCTACCCTATAATCTCTGAATTCACTTAACATACATATCACAGCATCGAATGGTAATAATAGAGGATTAAACATAGGAAATTTAAGGCCAAAGAAGCATGTTTTCAATCATAGCACAAAATCAGGAAAGAAAAATGTAAACTCATGCATTTTGTATGGATAAGTGTATGAAAGATTGATAAAATCTACTCATTTGAGCACAAGATAAACTGTAAAATAGTGGTTTATCATTGTTCAAGTAAAGAGCTTTTTCAAGTTATACAAGAACTCAATTAGAACAAGGGTCATACTTCCGTTCCACCCAGATTCATAAGATAAAGAACGAAAACAATTCTTGAAATAGAAATCAGTACATGAATTAAAATAGAAAAGTAATAGTATCAATCTATACAATAGACAGAGCTCCTAACCTTAACAGTGGAGGTTTAGTTGCTCATGGTTCAGAGAGAAAACTAGGATTCTGTAAAACTGTAAATTGCGGAATGAGGTAGAAGAGAAGAGAGGAGCTCGAAGGGCTTATTCTTTTCCTTTTATATCTAATTCTAATTAATGTAAAAATATATTTCCTAAAACTAAATAATATCTTTTCCTAATTATAAATAAAATAAAAGTTTAAATCAAATTCAATAATTGATTCGCAGGCTTTGTGTAAACGAGTTGGGGACCACCATTGCCTAAAGGATTGGCGCTAAACTTAGAAGAATCCAAGTTTGGCATGGAGGAGGCAGAGAATTCTTCCTTGGAGATGTTGGTCATGGGCGCCGAACTTGAGGTGCTGCAAGTTTGGTGTGGATGTTACGCATTGCCTTTCTTGGAGTTCCTTTATGGCGCCAAACTTGAAAGGATCCAAGTTTGGCGTGGAGGTTGTACGCATGCATTCCTTGGAAGACTTGGTTGTGGCGCCAAACTTGAGCTTCCTCAAGTTTGGCGCCGCGAAGGCCGAGTGTGCTGGAGAAGAAGTGTGCCTATTATACATTGTTGGAAAGCTCTGGAAGTTAGCTTTTCAAAGCCGCTAGAATCATGTCAATTGGACCTCTGTCTCAAGTTATTTTTGTTTGAGTGCAAGGAAGTTGGGGTTGACAGCATCATTCTCGCTTTCTTCCTTTTCTGCTACAAAACTCCGTCAAATCTATCCGAATGCTGCCTGAAATAAACAAAAATTACACACAACTCAAAGCAGCATTCATAGTGGCTAAAAGTAACTAAATCTTGATTAAACTTAGTAATTCAAATGCAAATTCACTAGGAAAAGATAGGAAAGATGCTCACGCATCAAATATAAAATCTCCTACTTTAACTAACAAATTCTCCACCACTGCATGAGGGAGCTTTATTGACCTGTGGACTAGTTGGAGAGATGTTCTTGTAGGCTTGAATTTCTCTATTTGCATCTTCCTCATCATGGATAGTGTCATTAAGTTGATGCTTGCTTCTAGGTCACATAGTGCTTTCCCAATAGTAATGTCTCTAATAGTGCATGGAATTTGAAAACTCCCTGGATCCTTTAATTTCTGAGATAGCTTCCTTTGAATAATGGCACTACATTCCTTGGTGCGGACTACAGTTTCATCTTCCTTAAGGGTCCTCTTCTTGATTAGCAATTTCTTCATGAATTTTGCACAAAGAGGCATTTGTTCCAAGGCCTCTACAAATGGGATATTGATTTGTAACTTCTTTAACACCTCTAGAAACTTGGAATATTGTTTCTATTGAGCCTCCTTTTACAACCTTTGTGGGAACAAAATTCTAGGAGCATATGTCCTCTCCCTGGTGACTTCTCTTGGGGATTGAGGTGGGAGAGTGTGAACTTCTTCTTCTTGGTGCTCATTTTCCTTCTCTGATGGCTCTTCATCTCCCTTGCTTGTTGTGGGTTCCTTGCCAATCACTTTTTCACTTCTCAGATTAATGGCCTTACATTCTTTTTTAGAATTTAGAATTGTGTCACTTGGAAGAGAAATTGGGGGTCTTTTGCCATTTGTTTTGCTATTTGTCCTACTTGCACTTCCAAATTTCTTATTGAGGCCTCCTGAATCTTGAAATTAGCCTTTGTCTCTATCATAAACTCCTTGGTTTGTTGAACAACTTCAGATGTTGACTTAGCCAAATTGTCCAAGGCAATTTCAGCAGATGACTTTTGCTGGCCTTTTGGTTCTGTTGAAGATGCTCCTTGTTGGTATGGAGTATTGAAATTTCTCTATCATTGATTTCTCCATCCAAAATTTGGATGGTTCCTCCAACCTAGATTATATGTCTTTGAGAAGAAATCATTTTGTGGATTTCTTGAGAAGTTTTCCATGTAATTTACTTGCTCCTGGGAGCTTGGTCATTGTTGATTAGTTCACATTCTTCATCTTGATGGCCTTCTCCACACAAGTGGCATGTAGTGGCTTGTGTCCTCACGGCTAAGACTTGCATGTTACCCATTTGCTTAGTAAGTGAATAAAGTTGTTGAGACATGACTTTGTTCTCAGCCAATAGAGCATCCAAAGTGTCTAAGTCCATGAACCCTTTATTTATTGTTCTCTCATTGCTATACATGTAGTGGTTATTAGCCACTATTTCTATTAATTCTAAAGCCTCTTCAGGTGTCTTCCGATGCAATGATCCTCTAGCTGAGGAATCGATTAGAATTCTTAAAGCTTGAGATACTCCATCATAGAATTTTGGAGTTGCAACCATTCAAGGAAGGCATGATAGGGGCACTTCCAAAGAATCTCTCACATGCTTCATAAAGAGACTCTCCCTTCCTTTGAGTGAATGTATGAATGTCATTTCTCACGGATACCGGCAAGTGCACCAGATCGTTCAAGTAATACCACTGTAAGTGGATATCATTCCTACAAGGATTAACAGATTGAGCACGCAAATATCAAATTAAACTACTAATTAGATCAATAAAACCTAGAATTATTGAGTGCTAAAATCTTGAAAACTTTCTGAAAAAGTAAAAGCTTGAAGAAACTTGAAGACTAGGGTTTTGAGTTACTTTAGGCAGTATGTGTGATTGTTGGAGGAAAATATATATTATGTAGAAGTCAAGGGTTTTAGGGATGCTTAAGTCTTCATAAGAATTAAACTTTGTTTTCTCTGTTCAAAGCAAGCAAGGATCGTTCACGACGAATCTTAATTAACCGATTTCCAATTCCTTGGCTCCTTAGCTTCTCCTTAGTTAATCAAAAGCCAATGTCTTGGTCAGTCGATTAACTGAAGAGGTTAAGTGCAAAAACTGATTCCATTCCATATAAGATTCAAGAGTAGTCCTTAGGTCGGATTATATGTCATGTATCCAAGCTAGTCCTGTCTAATTGAATCTTATGCAAAAACACAATTTTTAAAAATGTCCTAATCCAAATTATATGTCATGTATTCAAAACTAAGGTAATAAAAAATCATGTGCTGTGTCACACGCTTTAAAAATGCTATGTCTAGTCAATTTAGAAAGCCATGTGAAAGAGTTTTCAAGCACAATGTGCATATAAGTTTTGTTGAGTCAGTAAATGAATTTAAAACGGGATTAGCACGCCTTCCGACACTAGTAATCCTTTAGGGATGAAAAACGAAATACTCAATTATAAATAGATCAATGCAAGCTTTAAAACATAAGGAAACTTAGACTAATCATTCATAGAAATAGAAATAAAGCCCCTAATCCTTTGATGAAGAATTAGTGACTCATGGAGAATGCAAAAACACAAAGATAAAAAGTCTCCAGAGGAAGCTTCGATGCCTCCTCTATGAATGTAATTCACTTATTATACCTAGGTTTTTCTAATTCAAATTCAAATCCTAATATTTTCTTAATTAGAATAATTAAGATAATCTCTAACTAATTTAAATCTTAAATTTCAAAACAGAAAATTAAAAGGAATTTAGAACTAATTAATTACAGAATCTTCTTTAATCTTCAAAATCAAAATCAAATCTTCAAGGTTGGGCTTGTGATGAATCAACATTGGACAAAGCAAATTTGGGATAGTGTGGCGCGCCCATGACTTCTCATAGCACACCTGAATAGGACAACACTCCCATGGGTTGAAATTAGGCTAGGGCATGGCACGCTCTTATGCTCTTCTTCATGGGTAAGACATATAACACCTCGATTCTCCATAGAATTATTCTTAGAAATTCTGTGATGAGAAAATTCGATAAATATCTGAGAATAACCTCATTATGAAATAATAAGGTAGATTTAGACTTGATAAGTGAAAAGAATAGATATACCGTGAGAGATAAATGCGTGTCCTAAGCTTCAATATTATTTTACTCTGTTTTAATTAGCAATGAGATTCGGTGATTTCAAAAATTACCGTGCCGATTCAATTATTCTATGGAATAATTACTTTCATAATAAGATTTTAATCATCTCTTTAGTTGTTTTTGAAAAGAGTTGATAAATAAATCATTGAACCACACTATTTTAATGAACCAAGCCTTGAACCGGATTGGTTTCTTTTTTTTTAGTCCAACCAAACCACCTCCCATCCAAATAAACCCAACCCTAGTTATCTCTTCTCTCAGCACCGTTGGAACACAATATAAACCATAGTTTCACTTCCTCAGAGGTGCGTTGCTGCAGTGTTGGAGGGAGGAGAAGACACGAAGCCCTCATCAACAGCTTAGCCCATCCTTTTTTCTGTATAAATTTAGGTAAGTAGCTTCAAATTTCTCTTCCTCCCTAAAACACACATCAAGGAGAGAAAAGAGAGGAAGGGCCAGCGACGGGAAAAGAAGAGAGAGTAGGAGGAGGACGGCCAAGCTGAAGCATGAGTTTCATCCTACTCACCCAATTTATTCCTCGAGCTTCTCTGTAAAGTAAGAACCAGCAATTTCATCTTCTTCCCTTACTTCTCTAATTCAAACCTCTGACTAACTCCTAGCTCCATTCCTCTAGCTTGCCAAGTTTTTAAAATAGCCACTCTTCATACCCTGGGTCGAACTACCCGACCTGGGATGAAAGGCGACAAAGCTACCGACCTCTTTAGGTCAGACTATCTGACCTCTTCAACAAGGAGCTTGGTCAAAACGCTACAGAGGCCCAATAAGAGCCCAAACAGAAGGAACACATCCCAATCCAAAGGCGGCTCAAGCCTACAGAGAGAAGGGCGATTCCGTTGAAGATAAGCTGACCTCTCCTAAAATAAGATAAGATAACTAACTTATCTTATCTAAGAAGGTCGCTTCTCACCATTATAAATACACTGGAGCACCCAGGTATAACTCATACTCTGATTCTATAATAAACCTGCTTAATACCCGTGCTAACTTAAGCATCGGAGTCTCTTGCAGGTACCCCCCACCCTCCGGTGGACAAGGATCAGCAGTGCAGCAAGTCCAACAAGTCGGACACAACAGCTCCGGCCGTCACCAGCCAGCCGGACACGCTATCTCCGACCAAGTACGGAAGATCTCATCCGAGATCGACCTCCAATTTCAGGTAACCCTCGGAACATTGGTGCCGTTTCCGGGGAACCTGGAAGTCATCCCAACACCATGGCGGACGGCCATGACAATGACCACGATTCAGATCTAGAAAATAGAACACCGCACAAGAACGTGGACACTACATTGAAGGATGCTCCGGAATCCAACAGAGACAAAAACTCACCAAATCCGGGAGCAATAGAAGCGCTTCAAGATCGCTTAAAGCAACTTGAGAAAGAAACCCAACAACAATGGGAGATCGGAAAGGATCTGCAAAGAGAGGTACGACGACGTCGAGAATTGGAAGAAAAACTACAGCAATTAGAAGCCGATCTCAAATCAAAAGCTCCTCGGACCTCTCCTGAGGAAAATTCACGCAAAGAACAAGATCCATTCACCAGGAAAATCATGAAAACCAAAATTCCAAAAGACTTCAAGCTCCCAGATATGATTTTGTATGATGGCACCACAGATCCCAACCATCATCTCAGCAATTTCAGAAGCAGAATGTACCTTACCGACGCCTCAGATGTCGTTCGCTGCAAAGCCTTTCCAACAACTCTCACGAAGACAGCAATCAGATGGTTCGACAACTTACCTCCAAAGTCCATCTCAAACTTTGAAGACCTGGCCAAAAAGTTCCTGGCCAGATTTTCCATCCAGAAAGATAAGGCCAAGCACGCCCCCAGTTTACTAGGGATCAAGCAAGGAGAACGGGAGAGCCTCCGCAACTACATGGAGAGATTCAACAAAACATGCATAGACATTCAAAGCTTACCAACAGAGGCCGCCATCATGGGACTCATCAATGGCCTACGAGAGGGACCTTTTAGTCAATCTATATCAAAGAAGTATCCTACCTCCTTAGACGAAGTACAGGAGCGAGCAGAAAAGTACATCAACATGGAAGAAAACGCTCGGTTGGGAGAAGCCTCCAAATCCGGGGTCCCCTACCGAGATAAAGACAAGGAATCCAAAAGGAAAGAAGATCGGCAAGGGGAGAAAATCAAAAAATACCACAATTATACTCCTCTCAAGGTATCCCTAGTTGATGTATACAAACAAGTCTGCCACACAGAGAAAATACCCCCAGCTCGGCCACTCAAAGGCAAAAGAGGGGGAGGAAATCAGAATGAGTATTGTGAATACCATCGAGTGCGAGGTCACTCCACCAATGAGTGCTTCGATTTAAAGAACATCATAGAAAAGTTGGTGAGGGAAGGAAAACTAGATCGGTTTCTAGTAACCCGAGATGATGATCAAAGAAAGAGACGAAGGGACGAAGATATCGGACGAACCGCGCGATCACCTCGTACACCAGAAAGACAAGTCCACATGATACATGGCAGATTCGCAGGGGGAGGAATCTCCAAATCATCTCGTAAAAGATATCTCAAAGAAGTATATCATGTCGAAGAAAAGGAGGAAGCACCCGACATCCCTGCAATCGCGTTCACTAAAGAGGACGCATATGGAATCATCTCGGGACACGACGACCCCATGGTCATTACCATCATACTGGCAAACGCCAATCTCCATCGCACACTAATAGATCAAGGAAGCTCCACCGACATCTTATTCAAAACAACTTTCGACAAACTCGGTTTAGAAGACAAGGAGCTTAAGGCATACCCGAACAGTCTGTTCGGACTGGGTGATACCCCGGTACAACCATTAGGATACATATCACTACATACAACCTTCGGAAAAGGGAACCAATCCAGGACCCTCAAAATAGACTACATTGTGGTCGACGTAAGTTCAGCCTACAATGCTCTAATAGGTCGGACAACACTCAATCAACTCGGCGCAATAGTCTCGACCCCACATCTATCCATGAAATTCTCAACTACAGAAGGGATAGCTACAATAAAAGCAGATCAAAAGATGGCGCGCCGCTGTTATAACGAAAGTCTAAACCTCAGAGGCAGAGGAGAAGAGTTTCATACAATTGAGCTTGGCAGAGTGCAGCGACGAGAGGAACTCCGTCCGCAGCCAGAAGGCGAGATAGAGAAGGTTCAGATCGGAGACACCTCGGACAAAACAATTAATATCGGAACAATCCTAAGAGGAGACTCAAAAGAATTACTGATACAATTCTTACGCGATAATGTCGATCTATTCGCATGGAAAGCCGCAGACATGCCAGGCATAGACCCCAAGCTAATGTGCCACAAGTTGGCGGTCTATCCAGGATCTCGGCCAGTGCAGCAGAGACGAAGAAAACTTAGACCAGAGCGATCCCAAGCTGTGGAAGAGCAGGTACAAGCACTACTGGAGGCAGGATTCATAAGAGAAGTCAAGTATCCACTATGGTTAGCCAACGACGTCTTGGTGAAAAATCAAATGGGAAGTGGCGAATGTGTACTGATTACACCGATCTCAACAAAGCCTGCCCAAAAGATCCTTACCCACTCCCAAGTATCGACGCTCTAGTAGATGCTTTCTCCGGATATAGATACCTCTCATTTATGGATGCATACTCGGGATACAACCAAATCCCCATGTATCCACCAAATCAAGAAAAGACCTCGTTTTTAACACCGAAAGCAAATTACTGCTACATCGTGATGCCCTTCGGTCTCAAGAATGCGGGTGCTACTTATCAAAGGCTGATGAACAAAGTCTTCTCAAACCACATCGGAAAAATCATGGAAGTCTATGTGGACGACATGTTGATAAAGACACAACACGAAGACACATTACTGTCTGACCTGACTCAAGTGTTCCACACTATAAGGAAGCACGACATGCGACTCAATCCTACAAAATGCACCTTTGCAGTAGAAGCAGGCAAATTCCTAGGTTTCATGCTCACACAAAGAGGAATTGAAGCAAACTCGGATAAATGCCAAGCCATACTCAACATGAAGAGCCCCACCTGTGTCAAAGAAGTGCAGCAGCTCAATGGGAGATTGGCCGCCCTATCCAGATTCTTAGCAGGGGCAGCGATAAGATCTCTCCCCTTCTATGCTACTTTAAGGAAGGAAAAACAGTTCGAATGAATGACAGAATGTGAACAAGCCTTCCGAGACTTCAAGGAGTTCTTAGGACGGCCGCCTATCTTATCTCGACCACGAGAAGGAGAATTGCTCATATTATATCTCGCAGTAGGAAGCCGGGCAATAGCCTCAGCACTAGTCAGAGAAGACGAAAGTGGGCAACAACCCATCTACTTCATTAGCAAAGCGCTACAGGGACCCGAGCTAAACTACAAGAAGATAGAAAAGTTTGCCTATGCTCTCATTCTAACATCTCGGCGACTTCGCCCGTACTTCCAGGCTCACACCATTAAGGTTCGAACCAACCAGTCCATAAAAGGAATACTGCAAAAAACAGATTTAGCAGGCAGAATTTTACAATGGGCAGTCGAGTTATCAGAATTCGACCTCCAGTATGAAGCTCGGACGGCCATTAAATCACAGTATCTGGCCGACTTTATCGCAGAA
Source organism: Arachis ipaensis (assembly GCF_059453495.1). Classification (NCBI taxonomy): domain Eukaryota; kingdom Viridiplantae; phylum Streptophyta; class Magnoliopsida; order Fabales; family Fabaceae; genus Arachis; species Arachis ipaensis. Next base: position 25,679,560 of record NC_142437.1, read on the forward strand.
TTCACAGATGCCTTGGAAACCCCCACAGAATGGAATCTCTACGTGGACGGTTCTTCAAATAAGACTGGAAGCGGCGCAGGCGTGATAATAGAAAGCAACCAAGGTACCCAAGTTGAGCTCTCCCTCAAGTTCGGGTTCTCGGCCTCAAACAACCAGGCAGAATATGAAGCATTATTAGCCGGTTTGAAGCTGGCTACAGAGGTTGGAGCTCAAAAACTCAACATTTATAGCGATTCACAAGTAGTCACCTCGCAGATAACAGGAAGCTACCAAGCCAAAGATCCCACCATGAAAAAGTATTTGGATAAAACTAAGGAACAGCTCGGACAACTCGGGGAATATAAGATCTACCACATACCCCGCGAACAAAACGCCCGAGCTGACGCACTCTCAAAACTAGCCAGCACCAAACCAGGGGGCAACAATAGAAGCCTCATCCAGGAAATACTACAGAACCCGTCAATCTCAGAAGAGAAAAACATCCTAGCCATAACAAGTCAGGACCAAGGATGGATGACCCCCATAATTAACTACCTCAAAGCAGAGACGCTCCCCACGAAGGAAATAGAGGCGAAAAGATTAAAAAGGGAGGCACAGTACTACACTATTATAAACAACATCCTGTACAAAAGAGGGATCTCAATACCACTACTAAAATGTGTGCCGACCAACAACACAAAGGAAGTGCTAGAAGAAGTACACGGCGGCATGTGCGGCAACCATCTCGGAGCACGAGCTCTTACTAAAAAAGTACTCCGAGCGGAATTTTATTGGACAACCCTACAGAAAGAAGCTATAGAATTTGTAAAGACATGTCCACCATGTCAGAAACATGCCAACTTCCACATCACCCCGCCAGAAGAGCTCATCAGTGTAACCTCGCCCTAGCCATTTGCAAAATGGGGACTTGATCTTCTCGGACCCTTTCCCCAAGGATCAGAACAAGTAAAATTCCTTATAGTCGGAGTAGACTATTTTACAAAATGGATTGAGGCAGAGCCCCTAGCCAACGCCACCGCTCAAAGAAGCCGAAAATTCCTATACAGGAACATTGTCACGAGGTTCGGGGTTCCATACTCCATCACCACAGACAATGGCACTCAATTCACAGACGCAGGCTTCAGGAGACTAGTAGCCGACTTGAATATAAAGCACCAGTTCACCTCCGTCGAACACCCTCAAGCTAATGGACAGGCCGAAGCTGCCAACAAAGTCATATTGGCTGGGTTAAAACGGAGACTACAAGATGCAAATGGAGCTTGGGCCGAAGAACTTCCGCAAGTCCTATGGGCATATCGAACAACGCCACACTCCACGACAAATGAATCACCCTTTCGACTAGCATACGGAGTGGAGGCAATGATCCCAGTAGAGATTGAGGAAGGATCACCCAGAGTAGTCCACTACAATGAAGAGGCCAACTCTCAACTTCAGAAGGAAGAACTCGACCTACTACCTGAAATCCAAGAAAGAGCTCGGATCAGGGAAGAAGCGCTAAAACGTCGAATGGCTTCCAGATACAATCAAAAGGTAGTGCCGAGAAGTTTCACGGAGAACGATCTCATCCTAATCCGAAATGATATTGGAACAACTCGACCAGGAGAAGAAAAGTTGGCAGCAAACTGGAAAGGACCCTACCGAGTTGTAAGAGTACTTGGGAAGGGCTACTACAGACTGTCCGAACTCGATGGACGAGAGCTTCCCAGATCATGGCACGCCTACAACCTAAGAAGGTACTACAGCTAGAAAAAGTAAAAGATCTCATTATTGAATGCACTCTTTTTCCTAAAAAGGTTTTTTAATGAGGCACCAAGTTGAGACTCAGACACAATCCGACTAAAAGGGATGAAAAAATTCCCACATGTATATATTTGCACTTTCCTTTGAATAAAATATATTTAAATATTCTACAAGATTTCAAGACGCATTAATCTGAAGTATTCATCGTCCGATTATAAAGCAACAGATCGGCAGAAAGTGAAAAAATAACTTCACTGCACGATCACGATAAAGATAACCGTCCGATAAAGGTGAAAACGCGATTCACCCAAAGGACGATCTAGAGATGACAACCACTTTCTACAAATCGGCAAAGATGAACACAGAATAATGTAAGAAGTTATCGAAAGTGATCTAAAAAAGAACCTGACGAGGTCTTACGGATTGCTAAAATAATAACTTAAAGACTGGCCGACGTTGAGAAGTCGGACCAAGTCAACCCAAGTTATAAGTAAACCCTGGAAAGAGGTCTGGCCAACCCTATTAAAGAGGATTACTTTAACTTAAAAGGGCCCGGCATAACAAAGTCAGCCCAAAATGAAAAAGTTATACAAGTAGTCCCTGAAAGAGACCTGACAAAGGTCCAAAAAAGAGGACTACAAAAATAACTTAAAGGAGACCGACATAACGAAGTCGGACTCCTACTACTTAAAAGTTATAAAAGTAATCCCTGAAAGAGATCTAACAAAGATCCAAGAAAGAGGATTACAAAAATAACTTGAAGGAGACCGACATAACGAAGTCGGACTCCTACTACTAAAAAGTTATAAAAGTAATCCCTGAAAGAGATCTCACAAAGATCCAAGAAAGAGGATTGCAAAAATAACTTGAAGGAGACCAACATAATGAAGTCGGACTCCTACTACTAAAAAGTTATAAAAGTAATCCCTGAAAGAGATCTGACAAAGATCCAAGAAAGAGGATTGCAAAAATAACTTGAAGGAGACCAACATAACGAAGTCGGAATCCTACTACTAAAAAGTTATAAAAGTAATCCCTAAATGAGATCTGCAAAGATCCAAGAAAGATGATTACAAAAAATAACTTAGAAAAGGACGACGTAAAGAAGTCGCCCTACTACAAAGCAAGTTACAAAAGTAATCCCTGAAAGAGATCTGACAAAGATCCAAGAAAGAGGATTACAAAAATAACTTGGAGAACCAACTTGAAGAAATCGGTTATAGATCGTCAGAAATACAAGCAAGAGCGAGAAAACCGAAAAACAAGTTAGACCCACATAACCATAACCTCAAAAGGATCCAAGCTACAAACAATAAAGCAAATCCGAAGAGGACGAGCGGCAGGATTCCAACATCCTCGGAAAACAAAAAAGATACCAAGTTAAGCGCGAAAGCATGATATAATCTACAAAGTTATAAAGCTTCAGAGGCCACCAAAATCTACCCCAAAAGCTAGAAAGTTACCTTTGTTTGTCCAAACAAAAAGTTGCTAGCCAAGCAACGAGAAAGTATCAGCAGTTAACAAAATATAAGAGTTTATAAAGCCCACAAGCCGGGCCAACTACATAAATATCCAGAATAAACGGGCTAAGGGTCAGAAGACTTTCTAGCAGCATCAGTCTGAGGAGACGGAGGGCGAGTCTGGAGAGAAACAGCATCCACAGTACCGTCATCCCGGTTTAAGATCTGGCAGTCAGGATCAGAAGCGGGAGGGCCGACCTCGGCAGGAACAGCAGGAGTCGACACCTTGGCAGAGGACACAGGGGGAGGCTCGACATCATCATCATCCTCGTCATCAGGGACAATCTTGCCATCCCTGACAACATTATCTAAGATGAAGAGGGTCAGATCGGCCTCGAGAGCAATGACCCGAACTTGCTCCTTCAGGTTCTCATAAGCAGCAGTCACGCTGCCAACGAGATGACCTTGAAGTTCAGAATAATCTTCCCGGGCACTCTCCAGCTCCCCCCTCGGGCGCATCACCTCCCGATAAGACGTAACGTAACTATCCTTATACATCATTGCCGTGTCCTCGGCCAACCTTATAGAAGCTGCCAGAGAAAGGGAACTCGCCTTCTCGTTCTCTAGATCCTTCTCCAGCTTGGCCACCTTTACCTCGAGCTCCTCCTTCAGCCCCTTCATCCGGTCGAACTCTTGCTTTGCCTCCTCCATAAATGCTTTGGTGGCATGGAGAGGAAGATTTTGAGCAGTTCGGTGCAGAGCAACCCCCATATACGCCATCTTTATGCTATTTTAGGTCATAAATTCCAAATGATGAAGGATGGACACATCGTCCATAGAAAGGACACCATAGGGACCAATTTGCTTATCCACAAATTCAATTGTATTAAAGTCGGGAGCATCAAGGTCGAAGGGCTCAGCTGTTTTTTGTTTCTTATTAGGAGGAGCGACAGAAGGAGCGGCAGAAGTTAGAAGAGGGCCAGCCAGACGAACTCGGGGAGTGGGGATCACCTTCCTCACCCCAGGAGAACTCGGCATGGACGGCTTCACACGCACTTGGGAAGATCCCTCCCCGGCCGCCTTAGCCGAGATGTTTTTAGCAGCAGTCGCCCTCTGTGCTCTCTTAAAAGCCTTCATGAATTCATTATTCTTCATTGCCTCTGCAAATAAAACACAACAGTAAGAAATTAAGCTACAAGTCGGAAAGGCATTTACAAGCAATATAAACAGATAATAAAGGAAACACAAAATACCCAGCTCAGTTTGAAGAAGAGAGGGATTGGTTAAAAATTTCTTTGTATCGAGATGGGGAGGCTGACCCTAGTGTTCTTCCAAGACAGTCACAAAAGCCCGCTCGGCCTCATCCAACATTTTCCACGTGTATCTGGACACTCTCACATCTTTTTGCCATTCCAAGGGAAAGGCGGGCTCATCATTCTCATCCAGGAAAAAGGGCCGAGCTCCTTCAACATCTCGGACCTTGAAAAAGTAGTTTTTAAAATCACGAAACGATTCATCAAACATGGAAAAAACCTTCTTTCCTTGGGAAGATCGAAAGGAGACCCAAGCTGCCTTCTTTTTTACTACACCAGGCTTCGTCAAGAAAAATAGGTAGAAAAAGAGAGATTGCGAGGCAGGAATACCAAAACCATTACACAACAATTGAAAAATTTTTATGAAACCCCAGGAATTAGGGTGAAGTTGAGAAGGAGCAACATTACAGGACCATAACAGGTCAGTCTCAAATTCAGTAAAAGGAAGGGTGATACCCAGCTGACCAAAGAAGAAGTCATAAGCATAGAAAAAAGGGCGATCTTCAACAACCCGAGTAAAGAAACAAACTCTCTCTTCAGAAGAGGGAGGGACAAGTTCATAGTTCTTCTCATCACCAAAATTACTACAGACCCTATGAAACTGCCTAAGCTGCGCACAAAACTCAGAATCAACCAAAGAGACACACATAAGAACCATCGAGTCCACCCAATCAACCATGCCCTCGGGAACTCGGGAAGGCATCTCTACAACGTTATTGCGAGAAGACATGAGGCCAACTAAATCCTACAATAAGAAAAGAAGAGTGGATTACTAAAAAACATCTCGGACGAGGGGCAAAACAACTCGACGGACAAAAAAAAAGGAAAGCCCAAAGACTCAAACCAAAATCCTGGGGCATCCTTTGGAGGCAGTAACAAAGCAAGGTTTCAAGAAATTTCTACAGCTTACGTCCCGACACTCATCAAAAAGAAGCAAAGGAAGTAAAAACACAAAAGTCACTGCCTTTTTTACAAACCATCAGCAAAAGCATTGTCAAACATCAAAAATGCCAAGCAGAAAATCATCAAAGACGCAAACTTTTTCAGAATCAACCAAAAACCATCATCAAAGGCGCAACCAGAAGTGGCGACAACATGCAAAAGCCCTAAAAAGAGACTCAAGCAACAAGAAAAGCAAAAAGATTCGCACCAAAAACAAAGAAATTCCAGAACACGCAACGATCAGGCACAGTAAAAACAGAAAGATCCAAACTTTCTCTGAGCAAAATTCAAACTCTCTACAGACATATAAAGAAACAGAGGAAGAAAAATCGAACCTGGAGAAATAGAAGAAAACCTCGAAAGAAAGCAGAAAAGCAGAAGCAAAGCCACCCCTCGAAGCGGAAACTGCGAAGATAGAAGGAGAAATTCGGAAATCACCCCTATTCGACAGAGAGCAGTAACAGAACAGACGTTGCGGGAAGGAATTACGAAAGAAACAGAAAATGAGAGAGTAAATGGGGAAGTTACGAAGAAGAGCGAAGAAGAGAAACCGTTTTTTGATTGAGAAATTCAAAACAAAAGCCAAGAGAAAATGGGGCAATTAATGACAAATTAATTGGGGCATTAAAACCCTCTCATGTTCCTAAAAACAAAGCGCTAATATAAAAGCGCGCGCTTTTAGAGAAAAACGTTCTACATTCAAAAAATTCTACAAAAGGAAGAAAGCGACAAAATGCTTGAGTTCGGCTTCAAAAAACCAACAACTCGACCTCGCCAAAAAAGACTGAGCTCAAGCAGGGGCACTGTTCATACCCTGGGTCGAACTACCCGACCTGGGATGATAGGCGACAAAGCTACCGACCTCTTTAGGTCAGACTATCCGACCTCTTCAACAAGGAGCTCAGTCAAAACGCTACAGAGGCCCAATAAGGGCCCAAATAGAAGGAACACAGCCCAATCCAAAGGCGGCTCAAGCCTACAGAGAGAAGGGCGGTTCCGTTGAAGATAATCTGACCTCGCCCAAAGATAAGATAAGATAACTAACTTATCTTATCTAAGAAGGTCGCTTCTCACCATTATAAATACACTGGAGCACCCAGGTATAACTCATACTCTGATTCTATAATAAACCTGCTTAATACCCGTGCTAACTTAAGCATCGGAGTCTCTTGCAAGTACCCCCCACCCTCCGGTGGACAAGGATCAGCAGTGCAGCAAGTCCAACAAGTTGGACACAACAGCTCCGGCTGTCACCAGCCAGCCGGACACGCTATCTCTGACCAAGTACGGAAGATCTCATCCGAGATCGACCTCCAGTTTCAGGTAACCCTCGGAACAGCCACCATCACAAGCGCAAAAGGGTAATTAATTTTCCCTTGCTTGTATTTGTTTTGGCCGAATGGCCTTGTGTGTGTAATAGAGAATGTTGGTTCTTATTGCGATTAGGGTTCGGTTGCAAAGAGGCAGCAAAGGAAAGCTTTGTGTGTTTGATCAATAAACAAGGTAAGGGATAAGATAGATAGAATGTTACTTTATTACTGTACTTGCTTGTATGGATTATTGGTTTATTATATGATTGATGAAATGCCCATATAGAAAGAAATCTAGTTGTGATGGTGTAGAAAAATATATGTTCAATTGTGTATATGTACTTGAAGAATTGTGAATGATTGAATTTGAGTTTACGGGGCTGCGTTGAGATTGGTAACAACTTTAGATAACCAAAGAAAAGCTAAAAGTGTGATTTTAGGGAGTTATAAGCTAGGGTGTGAAATTTGGCATGTGAGATTGTTGGAATTGCATTGTGCAGAATTTCTGCAATTTCTGCATAATTGGCAGCAGAATGAACGAATTTCTGGGAGCAGTCCAAACCAAAATTTTGTATGAAATTATTTTTCTATGAAACTTTAATGTGTTTTAAATGTCTCATAAAATTTTCAGAATTAATGGATAAGTGGATTGGGAGAAATGAATTTTTGAAGATTGATGGTTTCTTTAGAAAATTCTGTTTCGTCACTGCAGAAGCACCAACTTCCAACCCACTTAATTTTCAATTCTAGAAAGTGTTTGAACTGAAACTAATGGCTATTTCAAGCTTTGTGTACCCACAATATTCAATATAAATTTCATGTCAAAACTCTTTTTAACCAATTAGATATGTTGCAAAGAGTGTGGGTAGCTCACTAGATTACGAAAACAGAATTCTAAAAGGGAGGGCTGAGTTTCTAACCACATAAATTTTTTATATGACATGGTAACAATCTAAAATTTGATTTTCTGAAAATATGGAAGAGTCTTGTTTAAGTACATCAATTTTAAAAGGCAACGGGTGAGAATTGGATTTTTAGTGAATTTAACAAATTTACTACTCCCTGCTATTTTTCTGCAATGATAGCAGAATTTTGAAAGATTTGTACAAGTTTCAATTATAGTCGGAATGCCCCAAAACCAAGTTTTATTTTCTAAACCCGTGATTTTACAATAACTAAGGGGATTAAAGAGAGTGTAATGACCAATTAAGAATGTCTACATGGTAAATTATTAAGGAAAGTTTGAAAGTTGTTAAGACTGAGGGAACCCGTGAGGGTGGTTTTAGTGTTATTTTAGGGAAGATTATGTCCAAGTTTCTGTAAAAGTTCAGGACTTAGTTAAATAAAAATGTGTAAGTTATTCCCAAGAAGTTTTAAAGTTAATTGGTGATGCGGAGGTATGTGTAGTTAAGCGGTGATGTGGAAGTACGTTTAATAACGTGGTGATGCAGGGGTATGTATATGTAATTGGTGATGTGGAGGTATAATGAAAAGAGAAAATCAGAAACCATTAGTGGAAAAGATAACATAAATGGATAATGATTCATGAAAATGGTATGTTGAATGGGCCTTTGTGCCAAATTGCTAATGCAAAAGTGATCGCCTAACTGATAGCCTAAGATTGCTAATGCGGGAATGTTCGCCTAACTGATAGCACCGTTTGCCTAATTGACATGGGTAACCGTGATGCCAAGGTATCTAACTGACACAGTAAAGAGACCATATTCGGGGTTCGCCCTGAGTAACGTCGGGTTGCGGGTAGACAACCGACGCATGAGCTCATGGTCTGCACAAGGAACAGGCATGCATCATAAATTGTTTGCGCATTTGATTGTGATTGTTTCCTGTTTATTCTTTCTGCTACATGTTATCTGCTTCTTGTTAATTTTCTATTCTCTGATTCCTGTTTATATTTAAAGTTGTATAATCACAAGTTCCCTAAAGCTTATATTAAGAGCGGCATTAACCCCAACGAAAGATGTCTATATAGAGTTATGTCAGAATCGGATACAGAAGTAGCCGAGGGACTTAGCAAGCGAGTTATTATGATAGAGCCAGAAACCTAGGTTTCACGAGAGAGACATGTTTTTACGGTGTTGCCTTACTGGGAACCATATAGGTTCTCACCCCTTCCTTTTCCTTTTCACCCCAGATAGAGGATTTTGACTTGACTGCCGCAACTAGAGTTATATTCAGAAGGATACCGGAGGAGCATGTGTTTTCGAACTCTACAAGAGATGCTCGAGACTAGTCCTGAGATGATGCCTTTAGACTTGTGCCCCGATGGTGAGAAGAATGTAGGATAGATTATCTTTATTCCTTAGACTTTGCTTTCCCTTACTTTTGCAGCATTTTTTTAGGGGTAGAACTTGATATTTCTTTGTTAGTTCGGGTACCAGTTTAGGGGTTTTCTATATGAACCAGGTATTCTGGAAAGTTATCAGGTGTATGTAAGTTTATATGTATATCTATATATAGCTAAGTGTGTCAAGTTTGTATGAACTAACTTAAGACATATATATGTATGAAAGTTTTTCTGTAATCTTGTTGCCATTTGATTTTGCTATTAGTTTGGTAGTTATTTTATTTTATATATCTCCGATGATGTTTATAGTTTTGCTAACGTGTTTGTTCAGAAAGCATATGATAAAATAAGCTAACATATGCAATTCCGTTAGTACGAAAGGCTCATATGTAGTAAATATTACCGAGTCTAGAGTAATATAGGGCTACTGGGAAGTAACACCTGACAACTAACAGTGATCTGGACCTGCTGGAAATTGGGTCGTTACAACTTGGTATCAGAGCAGTTCGTTCCTAATAGAGTCTGGGAATGGACTGACTATGCTTCGTTGCATACTCTGCTTTTTGTTTTCTCATGCTGTTAGAGTATCTTCATTAATACATTTAGCATGATCATGTACGAGCGCTTGTTCAGGAATTATTCACACTTAACCTGATATGTTAAGGATGATCACCTTGATGTTGATTGTTGGGAGTGAATAAGACCTCAATGACTATAAGTAGACAAATTTATCGATATAGGATTTCTCATAACACATGCGATTATCAGATAGACCGCCATCATAAAACTTTTAAACGCCGATGACCACATTTGTGTGGGATGCAGCTGTTATACTTAGAAGTACGGTTGACTTTTAGACATTGAGATAGGAATAGTACGAAAATGTTAATGATGAATCCAAGACGGCCCGATATGAGTGATGGGCACTGGAAGCGTGGTGACACGAGTTACGAATGTGGAGAGTTTCCATCGATTTCGCTTACGAACATCTTTAGGATCAAACCTTTCCATGCATAAAATAGTTGTTAAGATAGTTAAGATAGGATCTTTTGTGGTTTTATAACCCTTAAGATATACTCAAAGTTTTGAGGACGAAACTTTTTGTAAGGTGGGTGGAATATAACACCCCGATTCTCCACAGAATTATTCTCAAAAATTTTGTGATGAGAAAATTCGATAAATATCTGAGAATCACCTCATTATGAAATAATAAGGCGGATTTAGACTTAATAAGTGAAAAGAATAGATATACCGTGAGAGATAAACGTGTGTCCTAAGCTTCAATATTATTTTGCCCTGTTTTAATTAGCAATGAGATTCGGTGATTTCAAAAATTACCGTGTTGATTCAAGTATTCTATGGAATGATTACTTTCATAATAAAATTTTAATCATCTCTTTAGTTGTTTTTGAAAAGAGTAGATAAATGAATCATTGAACCACATTATTTTAATGAACCAAGCTTTGAACCAGATTGGTTTCTTTTCCTTTGGTCGAACCAAACCACCTCCCTTCCAAATAAACCCAACCCTAGTTATCTCTTCTCTCAGTACCGCTTGAAACGCAACAGAAACCATAGTTTCACCTCCTCAGAGGTTTGTTGCTATAGTGTTGGAGGGAGGAGAAGACACCAAGCCCTCATCAATAGCTCAGCCCATCCTTTCTTCTGTATAAATTTAGGTAAGTAGCTTCAAATTTCTCTTCTTTCCTGAAACACACATCAAGCAGAAAAAAGAGAGGAAGGGATAGCGACGGGAAAATAAAAGAGAGAAGGAGGAGGACAGCCAAGCTGAAGCAGGAGTTTCATCCTACTCACCAAATTGATTCCTCGAGCTTCTCTGTAAAGTAAGAACCAGCAATTTCACCTTCTTCCCTTAATTCCCTAATTCAAACCTCTGACCAACTCCTTGCTCCATTCCTCTAGCTTGCCTGATTTTTAAAACAGCCACCATCACAAGCAAAAAAGGGTAAGTAATTTTCCCTTTCTTGTATTTGTTTTGGCCGAATGTCCTTGTGTGTGTAATAGAGAATGTTGCTTCTTGTTGCGATTAGGGTTCGGTTGCAAAGAGGCAGCAGAGGAAAGCTTTGTGTGTTTGATCAACAAACAAGGTAAGGAATAAGATAGATAGAATGTTACTTTGTTACTGTACTTGCTTGTCTGGATTACTGGTTTATAATATGATTGATGAAATGCCCATATGGAAAGAAATCTGGTTGTGATGGTGCAGAAAAATATATGTTCAATTGTGTATATGTACTTGAAGAATTGTGAATGATTGAATTTGAGTTTACGGGGATGCGTTGAGATTGGTAACAACTTTAGATAACCAAAGAAAAGCTAAAAGTGTGATTTTAGGGGAGTTATAAGCTAGGGTGTGAATTTTGCCATGTGAGGTTGTTGGAATTGCATTGTAAAGAATTTCTGCAATTTCTGCATAATTGGCAGCAGAATGAACAAATTTTTGGGAGCTGTCCAGACCAAAATTTTGTATGAAATTATTTTCTATGAAACTTTAATACGTTTTAAATGTCCCATAAAAATTCCAGAATTAATTGATAAGTGGATTGGGAGGAATGAATTTTTGAAGATTGATGATTTCTGCAGAAAACTCTGTTTCCTCACTGCAGAAGGACCAAGTTCCAACCCACTTAATTTTCAATTTTGGAAAGTTTTTGAACTAAAACTAATGGTGATTTCAATCTTTTTTTACCCACAATATTCAGTTTAAATTTTATGTCAAAAATCTTTTTAACCAATTAGATATGTTGCAACGAGTGTGGGTAGCTCACTGGATTTTGAAAATAGAATTCTAAAAGGCAGGCTAAGTTTCTAAGCTCATAACATTTTCATATGACATGGTAACTATTTGGAATTTGATTTTCTGGAACACTGGAAGAGTCTTGTTTAAGGACATCAATTTTGAAAGGTAATGGGTGAGAATTGGATTTTTCGTGAATTTAACAAATTTACTACTCCCTGCTGTTTTTCTGCAATGATAGCAGAATTTTAAAAGATTTGTACATGTTTCAATTATGGTCGAAATGCTCCAGAACCAAGTTTTATTTTCTAAACCCGTGATTTTACAATAACTAAGGGATTAAAGAGAGTGTAATGACCAATTAATAATGTCTACATGGTAAATTATTAAGGAATGTTTGAAAGTTGTTAAGACTGAGAGAACCTGTGAGGATGGTTTTAGTGTTATTTTAGGGGAGATAATGTCCGAATTTCTGTAAAAGTTCAGGGACTTAGTTAAATGAAAATGTGTAAGTTGTCCCCAAGAAGGTTTAAAGTTAATTGGTGATGCGGAGGTATGTGTAGTTAAGTGGTGATGTGGAGGTACGTTTAATAATATGGTGATGCGGCGGTATGTATATGTAATTGGTGATGTGGAGGTATAATGAAAAGAGAGAAAATGAGAAACCATGAGTTGGAAAAGATAACACAAATGGATAATGATTCATGAAAATGGTATGTTGAATGGGCCTTTGTGCCAAATTGCTAATGCAAAAGTGCTCACCTAACTGATAGCCTAAGATTGCTAATGCGAGAATGTTTGCCTAACTGATAGCACTGTTTTTTACTGTGATACACATTAAAATGTTATTATGATGTGGCCTAATTGACACGGGTAACTGTGATGCCAAGGTGTCTAACTGACACAGTAAAGAGACCATATTCGGGGTTTGCCCCGAGTAATGTCAGGTTGCGGGTAGACAACCGACGCATAAACTCATAGCCTGCACTAGGAACAGGCATGCATCATAATTGTTTGCGCATTTGATTGTGATTATTTACTATTTATTCTTTTTGCTACGTGCTATCTGCTTCTTGTTAATTTTCTATTCTCTGATTCCTGTTTGTATTTAAAGTTGTATAATCACAAGTTCCCCAAAGCTTAGATTAAGATAATAAAACTAGGAACAATAGCCATAGAGAATAGCGTAAGGAGCGGCATTAACCCCAACTGAAGATGCCAAGATAGAGTAATGTCAGAACCGCGATACGAAAGTAGCCGAGAGACTTAGCAAGCGAGTTATTACGATAGAGCCAGAACCCTAGATTTCACGAGAGAGACGTGTTTTCACGGTGTCGCCTTACTGGGAACCTTATAGGTTCTCACCCCTTCCTTTTCCTTTTCCCCCCAGATGGAGGATTCTGACTTGATTGCTGCCACTAAAATTATATTCAGAAGGGTACCAGAGGAGTATGTGTTTTCGGACTCTACAGGAGATGCTCGAGACTAGTCCTGAGATGAAGCCTGCAAACTTGTGCCCCGATGGTGAGAAGAATGTAGGATAGATGATCTTTATTCCTTAGAGTTTGTTTTCCCTCACTTTTGCAGCATTTTTTTAGGGGTAGAACTTGATCTTTTTTTTCTTTGTTATTCTGGGTACCAGTTTAGGGGTTTTCTATATGAATTAGGTATTCTGGAAAGTTGCAGTTGCATATAAGTTTATGGATATCTATATATAGCTAAGCGTGTCAAGTTTGTATGAACTAACTTAAGACGTATATATGTATGAAAGTTTTTCTGTAATCTTATTGCCATTTGATTTTACTATTAGTTTGGTAGTTATTTTATTCTCTATATCTCTGATGATGTTTATAGTTTTACTAACGTGTTTGTTAAGAAAAGCATATGATAAAAATATGCTAACATATGCAATTCCATTAGTACGAAAGGCTCATATGTAGTAAATATTACCGAGTCTAGAGTAATATAGAGCTAGTGAGAAGTAACACTTGACAACTGGCAGTGATCCGAACCTGCTGGAAATCGGGTCGTTACATGACACGCCCCTCTTTCTTGTGTTAGGGCATGGCAAGCATGGTGTTTGGTATGGCATGCTGGGTGACTTCTCCTTAGGGTGTGGCATGCTGTGTCCCAAGCATGGCACGCGTGGTCTTGATGATGCTAAGGCATGACACACCCTCTTTCCTTTCCTCCAGGGTATGGCATGCCCTGTTCTATGCTTCTCTGCATGACATGCATGGTTTGATCCTTGTATTATTGGCTTCTGATTCTTCATGCTAAGATTGCTCCTTGATCAACCTTGAATTTGCCACTTGATTTACCTCTCTTTTGATCATAATTCCTTAAAAACACTTAGCAAACACCTTAGTAGCACAAAATACTTAAAAGTGACAAGATTGGAAGATAAGACTGTAATTAAACCTAAAAAAATATTGAATTAAAGCAAGAAAAATAACTAATGATGCGAGCGCATCACATTATTACCACGCTTTTGTGATAGTAGTATTTGTTTTAAGTTTTGATCACACCTTTCATCTTATATTTGTAAAACGTGTCAACAAAGTTCAATTAGCATGTTTTTAAAATGTGCACAACTTTTAAGTTTAAGTCTTGCTTTAAAAGTATGACATGATAAAACACCCTAAATGAAAATGATTAGAAGTTTTCATAAAAATTCAAATATTCTATCAATTTTTTCACCCATGTGCCTATTTATAATATATTAAAAGAGAAATTAAAATATTCAAAATCATCATTAGACATTTGACATTTCTTTTTTTTTTACTAGAAAGGAATCATGATCTCATTTAGTGGGGCTTAAGATGTCTAGCATATCTAGATTTAGTACATGAGAGGAAGCATCTTCCATCTACACTAAGCTAGGATTGGTAAGAGCCTATTGTGCTAATTCATGTGTCACTCTATTTCCTTCTCTTTTCACATGATTAAAGGCAATAAAATTAAAGTTTTCTACTAAAGCTAATGAATCAATGATGAAAGAATCAAAACATGTGTCATTTGCTTTGCCATGGTTTAAAGATTTCACCACCTTAGCATTGTCACTCTCCAAAATGATTATAGTGAAGCAACATTCCCTTGCTAGATTAATTTTCAAGAACACAGCAGTTGCCTCTCCTTCAATGGCTTCTAACAAGAATGGGATAGCCTAGGTTGTAGCCAATACAATCCAGTGCATTTCTTCTCTGGCCACAACCCCTATGCCTTTATAATTATGGCTAGTAATAATAACATCCACATTAATTTTGATAAGGTTTGTTGGTGGATTTTTCCAGCTTCTCTAACTTGGAATCATTCTCTTTAAATTCTCCCTTGCCTATTCCTCTTTTTTACTTACTTTTCAAAATTCTTCAAAAGCCTTTACTGTCGCTTCCACTTCTTCTTCAATTGGCCTTTTCACTGCTTCAAACACTATCAAATTTCTTGCTCTCCATAGTTGTTGTATCAATAAGAGAGTGACTTCTCTTCGTCCTTCATCTTTCCTAACATGTTGGTTATCCATTCTTACATGCAAATTGATTGAGCATGCAAATTGATTGATAGGGTAAATAGTGTCGCAAACCATAATTTCTTTGCAAATTCACATCCCCTGATCAAGTGCTCCTCCGATTCTTCTATGAACCAGCAGCCTGAGCAAAGGGGAGAGTCATTTACCCCTCTTCGGCAGAGATTCTTCTTTGTTAGGAGAGATATGTGGAATAGTTGCCATAAAAAGTTGGTTATTTTGGGCGGGGCTTTGGCACCCCATACTTCTGTCCAGGTATTTCTTCTTCTTTCCGACTCAATTTCACATACTGCTTGGTGTTGGTTCTGGGCTTCAATATTATGGTAGGCTAGTTTTACTTTGAATTCACCGTCTTTGGCCATTTTCCATATGAATTTGCCTGGTTGGTCGGTTCTTGGGATATGTATTTCTTTTATTTGTTTGGATTCAAAGGGTAAGAATATTTGAGTAATTAACTCTTCATTCCATCTTAATTCTCTTGTATGCACGAGCTCTGCCACTATTGAGTCTGGATCAATGATGGTTGGTGCGCTCCATGGCTAAGATCCATTTTGTTTAGGTAGCCATGGATAGGGGTGGTAAACAGGGAAGTCTGCCCTGCCCTGCCCCACCAAAAGCCCACCAGCCCGCCCTGCCCTGCCTAGTGAGGCGGTCTTGAATTCCTCTCCCGCCCTGCCTAACGGCGGGGGTTGGCGGACCAATCCTGCCAAATCTCTCTTTTTTTATATAAATTATTAAATATTAAACAATATATATAAGTTCACAACCATTTCAATAAATTTATAATTTCTAAAGACATAAAAAATTATAATTTCTAAATTTACAAACATTAAATTTTTTATAATTATAAATATGTAATAAAAATAATCATAAACCAAGTTTTTTGAAACAAAATAATAAACCTACATTCTCTAAAGCAAAACAAACATTATCCAAAACATATAATTAAACATCTTCAACTTTATAATCAATCAAACATAAAACATAATCTAAAATATAACTTAGAACATCTTCAATTTTCATCTTCATTCTCTTGTAGATCAATAATATCATAGAAATTTGTAAAAAATAGCCCTAACAAAAAAATGCTTGGGCCGCTGGAGAGGCCTGTCAAAACCCACGGATTAGGCGGTGTGGGTTAGGCGGGCTTTTTAAGTTTGGAGGTTTCAAATTTCTAGTCTAGTCCGCCTTTTTGGCGGGTTATACAGGCCGGCCTGATGGTTTTGGCCCGTTTTCTACCGCTAGCCATGGATCCTGACTTCCCTTCCATTTCTAACCCTCCAACATCCTCCTCTTTTAATGATAGATTTTGCTTGCCAGATGCTCCTTCAAGTGTAACTTGGGGAGTGGCCTAGATTAGAATACAGATAGTTTTTTCTTCTGTAGTATTTACTGTCCAGGACTCTTGTGACTAAGGAGTCTGAATTTTTTTATTAACCTCCAGCCTTGCTTTGCTAGGAGAGCTTCGTTGAAAGCTTTGATATCTCTAAACACCGGCCTCCTTTTGCTTTGGTGCACATAATTTATTCCATTTCACCCATTATATTTTCCTCTCTCCATTCCTTACTACCCAATAGAATTTGCTTATCATGGTGTTGATGTGGTGACATAGAGTGCTCGAGAGCCGGAAGTATCCCATTATGTATGTAGGACTTGCCTGAGCTAATGATTTTATCAAAACTTTCTTCCCCGCCCTTGACAAAATCTTCTCTTTCCAACCCTTGAGTTTTTTTCCAAATCCGCTCCTGAACATACTCAAAAACGTCCTTCTTAGATCTTTTCACAAAAGCGGGAAGGCCTAGATACTTCAAATGTCTCTCTACATCCTTAAAACCAAGCCAATCTTCAATGATCATTTGTCTGTTTAGAGTTATATTTCGGCTAAAAGATATCTCGAATTTTTCTAGGTTAATGGGTTATCCCAAGGCATTTTGGTAGTCTATAAGAGCCTTGATCACAGCATGTATAGATTGATCCGAGGCCCTTGTGAAAAGGATACTATTGTCCACAAAAAATAAGTAGCTTATCTTCAGGCTATGTCTTGCAATCTTGATCCGTTGAATTTTCTTGCTATTTTGGGCTCTCGTCAATGTTTCGGATAAAACTTCCGAACACAAAATAAATAAGTACGGGGATAAGGGGTCACCCTACCTCAATCCCCTTAACGATTTGAATTTCTTGCTAGGTATCCCATTTAAGAGAATAGAGAATGAGGTTGTGCTCACACATTTTCATATTATATTAACTAATTTACTTGGGAACCCCATGGAGATAAGCACTTCTTTCAGGAAAGCCCATTCGATCCTAGCATACGCCTTCTTCATGTCAAGCTTTAACCCCATATCCTTTATTCCTTACTGTCTTCTTCTTCATAAATTGAAAGATGTTAAAGGCAGTTAATCCATTGTCCGTAATCAATCTTTCCAGGACAAATGTGCTTTGATATTCTCTAACAATGCGAGGCAGGATCTCTTTGAGTTGGTTTTCTAGGGTCTTTGTCGCAAGTTTGAAAATCACATTACATAGAAAAATAGGTTTGAAATCCCTTGTATGGCTTGGCTTATGAACTTTAGGTATTAAACAAATATGGGTATAGTTTAGCTCTCTTAGATCGGTGCCTTTGGTCAATATTTCCAACACCATTTTCATTACATCCCTTCCCACTATACCTCACATTTTTTAGTAAAAACAGTGTTGACATGCCATCCGGTCTTGATGCCTTTCTCTGGTGCATTTGTTTGAGGGCTTGGAACACCTTTACTTTAGTGAAATCTCTATTGAGAAACTCAAATATTTCTTTCTTTATACGACCCCTAAGCACTTCCACAGTTTCTTGGATGTTCACTATCTCTTCAGATGTGAAAAGCTTCTCAAAAAAACTCTTTATCACCTCCTCAATCTGCTTTTCATCCTCGTACTGGATCCTCATGTCATCAACTATCAACTCCATCCTATTTTCGTTTCTCCTTTATGAAGCTTTGTGGTAGAAAAACTTTGTATTCTTGTTCTCATGCTTCAGCCAATTAGCTCTTGCCCATTTTCTCTACCAAATATCCTCTTCCTTTATAAGTTCATCAAGCTCCGCTTCTATCTTCTTTGTCCTTAAAAGTACGTCTTCCTCTTGTACTAGCGAGTTCAAATGACTTAACTCCCTATTTAGCTTCTCCTGCAAGGTTTATAAGAATGGGGTAGTGGTCTGACTTGTACTTATTTAGGTGTTGGACCATCGTTTTGGGGAACTTTTCTTTCCATTCTAGATTTGCTAGCACTCGGTTGAGACGTTCTTGGATATTTTTTTCAAGAGCTTGACAATTCGCACCTTTGGAAACCCCTCACATGCATTAGAGAAATAGGATTCTCTCCCATTTTTTCTTGCTATGTAAGAACCTGGTTGAAATCACCAAAAACCAGCCATGGTAACTCCAAAACACTACCCAAATTATTTAGTAAATTCCAGCCCACCTATTTATTCTGGGCTTCTGGACAACCATAGAAACCGGTTGCACACCATTTCTAGTCATTATCTTTAAGGGTCACCTCCATATCGATGTGGTTAAGGGACAAGAACATCACACTAACCTTAACTATGTTATCCCACAAACACACCAAACCCCCTCCCTTGTGTTTTCCCTCTCCGTTACAGTCCATTCCTACTACATTTTACGTACCTCTTTTATGTATTAATCACATTATCTCTTCCGTTTTCTTTCTAGTTTCCATCAAGAAAACTAGGTTGGGGACTTTTTGTTTTATGAGCTTGTTCAAAGCTTTCATTGCCCATGGATTCCCAAACTCACAACAATTAGAGCTTAAGATATTCATGGCTCCTAGCGAGGCTACCTAGTAGCCTCCACCGTTTTGTTATCTGACATGTGAAAAAGCTTTTTCTGATTTGGTTCCTTCTCCCCCAGCCTTTCGTCCTCTTCCTCGTTCGCTTTTCCTTTTCTGATTTGTCTTGGTCATTTCCTGCCTTGTCCCTTCATATTGCGTAGGCTCCCTTGCTTGCCTATTCCATTTCCTTGTTTTCTATTCTTTCCTCACATGTGTGATTTCCTTAAAAGTGATTTGGTTCTGCTTATTTTGTTCCCATTATGTTGTTGTTTTCCTTCACTTTTCTTTATCATTGCATTGGTTTCTTTTTTTATTGTTGTTTTGGCTTTGTCTCCTTAGCTGGCATGCATTTTGTATCATCTTCCTGAGATTTTATTTATTGAAAATTTATTTTTCATGCCCTTTTTGTCAACTGAACCCGGAACATTTGCAAGGTTAGATGTCCCTGGTTCTGTTATTACAAGGGATTGGATCAAACCTTTTCCAGTAACAGTCACTACTATGTTTGTCACTACCAGGTTCGCCAATTTTTTCATTAGCTTTTCTGTCAATTTCTCCTTTCGTTCCTTCATGGCATGATCATCATTCTCTATGTTTTTGTTCACCCCTCTAGTGGCTTGTTTCACTTTCCTCGCCCAGGCTACTCCTCCTTTAGGCATGGACCCAGTCATTTTGTGTTACTCCTCCCTATCATCTCGTCTCTTGTTACCTCTACACAAGAGGTTTCTTCATGCCCAGCTATGCCACAGTAGTAATAGAAAGTGGGAAGGTGCTCAAACTTGAAATCAGCCCAAGACATGCCATCCTCTTGCTCCCCACATTGATTCCTTTTCTGAATGGGGTGCTAACTTTTATCTTCACTGTTGTTTTGATGAACCTCTCTTGATCCCTCCCTGCTTCACATATCTCGTATTTTGTCACTTTTTCCATACAAGATGCAACTTTTCACCCTAAGTGGGTGTTTTGTAGTGTTCAAGGATCTCTTAGATCTGCATCTTTACCTGTGTTTCCTCTAGTACTTTCTCCCATTATTTTTTGTTTCTTTCCTAATGTGTGAGCAGTAGTCACACATTTCTGAACATCCAAGGTCCTCCTTTTGAGCATTCTATCTAGATCTGATTCTCTTTTGAAAAAAAATTTGGTACGTTTTTTGCTTCACCTCTACAACCATGAGGCTTTCTAGATTTCTCCAAATATTTGTCATTGCTATTTGGATCCAAGTTAGATTGATATTTTTTGTGATTATAAGTTTACCTATTATGTTTGTTTTGCAGTTTTGAACTCCATCTTCCATGTCTTCTTCATTATACACCACTTACTCTTCTTCATCCACTATTTTATTGTTTTTTCCTTTTAATTAGGTGATCTTCCCTTTTCTCCATATTATTATCCAAACCCATCAATCTTCATTCAAAGTGTGTTTTTTTTTACATTACCATGATCCCAGAAGGACGAGGAGACTTAATGAAACAGACACAAAAATACTATGCTCTCAAAAATCTTAGAAGAGCCCTAAGTTGAGAGAGAAAGAGGATACTTTTATTATTCAGTATTCTTGTGACATTTGACATTTTTCTACTTTGTCTGATAATTTTTTTTCCCTTGATAACATAGCCTTCTATATATCTTTGTATTATATTATAAGATTCTTTTTCTTTATACTTTTTTTCAATCTTCTATCTTTATATTATGTTATATAATTATTCTTTTATGTATTTTTTTAATTATTTTATATTTTTATTTTAATATTATTTGTTTTTAATATATATACTTGAGTTATAAAATTTGTTTCATTCTCTCGTATAAAGTTTATATTAATTATTTTTTTCAACCAAAATTCCATGTCCCCCTCGCTTTTCTATTTTCTGTTTCCTCCTATGTTACACTACCTGTTTCTTCCCATTCTTTTTCACTCTTCAATTTTATATATATATATATAATATGTGTGTATATGTGTAAAAATATTGTTATTTATTAATTATGTTTACTTTTATTTTTCAACCATTTAGTTTGAATTTTTTCATAATTTAAATGTAATAATAATTTTTAAATGTAATAATGATGGTCGTTAATACTTAATAATCTTATAAGTTATAAGTATTCTTTTAAATAGAAATGTATGTAGTCTCATGATTTATCACAAATGAAATTAAAATATTAATAATTAATTAATAATAATTTTTTCTATTATTATTTCTTATTTAAATACAAATTTTCACATATAAAACTTTAAATAATTTAATATATCTTGATAGAAGATAAAAAAAATGAAATAAACTTTATGAGTTTAATTCAGGAACTATTTTTTTCATCTAAAATCAATCAATTTTTAATTCTAAATTTTAAATCTTAAATTTTAAATTCAAAATTTCAACCCTAAAATTTTCAAAAGAATAAAAATTTTAAGAGTATATACCCAAATTAGTAAGTGGACGTTTTAGTCCCCCAACTAAAATTAATCACTTTGTTAGTCCTCAATATTTTTTGGCATAAGACAAATGGATCCTTTTTTTTCTCAACTCTGTTAACCGCTAATGGAAGGAGGTGATGTGTCGCGTGACTGTGATGAGTCAGCCATTAAATTCCACGTGCTTCATTAGGACAAATTGATCCCTGGACGGATTGATATAAAACGCTGCGTTTTGGAATAGGGCACGATGTCGTTTTGTGAGAGGAAGAGTCTATCAAAACTGAAGCATCTCTTTGCCTTCCCTCCACCAAAATGAAATTACTCTGAACTTCGTCTCTTCTCCTAGGTTTTACTAAGAAAGCCACCACCACGTCAACTTGTAGTCCTCCGACCACCTCCGTTGACATTATCGATGCTAGGGTTTGAATGAGTCAAAGTTATTGCAGAAGAAGGTACTATGAGTGTATCTCTAGCCACTGCCACTGGTCGAGGTTAGTATAGTTATGAGTTTATCTATTAAGTTGTTGATGGTATAGTTGATCATTGTTGACATTGTTTAACAATGTGATCATGCAGTAGTTGTTTCTGTTAGAATACTATTAGTTGCTGACGATCGGACTTTCTGCTAGCAAAGAATTTCACAAATAATATCTCGTTGAAAGTATAGTTTCTAAACCAACAGAGAATCCTTTCATACAAACACTTGTTTGTCACTAAAGCAAACCCAATAAAAATAAACCAGAGTATTTAAACCTCAGGTCGTCTCTCAAGGAATTGCAGGGAGGTGTATTTATTATTGGTTATGGAAGATTATCTTTTTGGAGTTTTTGAATAATGAACAGGAAAAGTAAATTGCAAGAATTAAAGTAATAACTAATAAAGCTCTTAGCAAGGTATGAGAACTGGAAATCCTATCCTAGTTATCCTTATCAATTGTGATGAGAATTGTTCATTACTCCCACTTAGTTAACCCTTACTAAATAAAGGAAAGTCAAGTGGACTAATCAATTTGATTCCTCAAGTCCTAGTTAACTCCTAGAGAAAGACTAGCTTTAGAGGGATCCAAATTAACCAGCAAATTCCAATTATCAATCAACAAAGGATTTTGATAACTCAAGTGTCACCAATTACTCAACCAAAGCCAAAAGGAGAGAAATCTAAATATTAAAAGCATCAATCGTATAAATTGAAGAAAGCAACCATAAATCTGAAATACCTCAAATTGCATTAAATAAAAAAAATCAAATCTAACATGGAGTTCATAAACCAAATTGGGAAAATAACCAAACTAAAGTAATAGAATAAATAAAAGTAGAAGAGAAACTAAATTAAAGGAACATTGAACCTGGAATGAGAAAAAAAATCCATAAAATAAGAGAAATCCTAAATCCTAAAATCTAAGAGAGAGGAGAGAGCCTCTCTCTCTCTAGAAAACTACATCTAAAACCTAATTTGTGAATAATGAGAAGTGTATGAATGATTCCTCCACTCTGTAGCCTCTAATCTGTGTTTTCTGGGCCAAAAACTAGGTGAAAAATAGCCCAGAAATCGCCCCCAATGATTTCTGATACGTCCAACACGCGGCACTGTCACGCGTACGCGTGGATTGAATTTTCTCCAGGTCACGCGTACGCGTGATCCACGTTTGTGCATCGCCTAACAGCGTGGAAACTATGGAAATTATATATCATTTCGAAACCTCGGATGTTAGCTCTCTAACGCAACTGGAACCGCCTCATTTGGACCTCTGTAGCTCAAGTTATGGTCAGTTAAGTACGAAAAGGTCAGGCTGGACAGCTTAGCAATTCCTTCAACTTCTTGTATTCCTTCCACTTTTGCATGCTTACTTTCCATCCTCTAAGCCATTCCTGCCCTATAAACCCTGAAATTACTTAACACACATATCAAGGCATCGAATGGTAATAGGAGAGGATTAAAATTAGCAAATTTAAGGACAAAGAAGCACGTTTTCAATCATAGCACAGAATTTAGGAAGGAAAATGTAAAACTATGCAATTGGTATGAATAAGTATGCAAAGACTTGATAAAAACCATTCAATTGAGCACAAGATAAACCATAAAATAGTGGTTTATCAATCTCCCCACACTTAAACATTAGCATGTCCTCATGCTAAGCTCAAGAGGAGCTATAAGAGAGTGAAGAAGAATGGTAAAACTTATGAAATGCAACCTATCTATATGAATGCAACTAAATGCAAAAATACTTCTACCTACTTGGTTAAAAGTAAACAAATTCTCCAAGACAAACATAAATCAGATTCCACTAATTCAAATCACACAATAAAAGGCAAGAAAACTTGCAAGAAGGTAGCTCATGAAAGCAGGAAACATAGAATTAAGCATTGAACCCTCACAGGAAGTGTATATGCACTCTAATCTCTCAAGTGTCTAGGGTCAATCACTCTACTCTTATCTAATCATGCTTTCTAAACTTTGTTCTTCATCTAGCCAATCAACAAAAATTTAGTGTACCAATGCAAACATCATGAGGTCTTTTCAATGTTGTAATGGGGCTAAGGTAAGGATGAGGATATATATATATATGGCTAAGTGAGCTATAAATTGAATCCTTGACTAACCTAAGCTCTCACCTATACATACTCTATATACTTCTTAAATCATGCCTAGCTACCCAAAATTCTCATTTTTGCATCTCATACTCATGCATCAACTTTTCTCTAATTGTATCACATATGCATTGATCTTTCATTAACTTAATACTAGGATAATTTTGTCTCCTTATTTATTTATTTATTTGTTGAATATTTTTGGATTTTTTTTTTAGTAAAAATATAAAAGTAAACATAACATATCAATGCATATTGATTTTTAATTTTTCTGGTCTTACATGAGTAGGTACCCAAATTCCTAATATTTTATCATAACATATTCCCTATTAACCCATGTTCCCACAGTTTTTCCACACTTAATTGATACACAATCTCTATCTTAAGCTAACCAAAGATTCAATTTTGGGGTAATTAATTTGTTTTTCTACTTAAGGCTAGTGATGTGACAAAATATAGAACAAAAGGGATTAAAAGGCTCAAGGTGGCTAACAAAGGTAATTGAAAGGGGTAGGCTATTTGGGATAAGTGAGCTAATAAAATAATGGCCTCAATCATATGCATGCATATAACACATTAAACATTGGACATATAGAGTGGAACAAAATAAAAATTACAATCATAGAGAAGAAACACACAAGAATAAAATATTATGGTTAAATAGTGTAACAATACAATTAGGCTCAAAAATCTCACTGGGTGTGTGTTCTTAACTCAAAAATCATGTTCCAATTTACAGTCTTCAAACAAGTTTAACAAAAAGGTTTTAATTTAACTTAGTGAAATGCTATAAAATGGGGTCTTGAAAAGAAACTTATTACTTTAATCAAGTAGTGGTAAAATATGCACAAAATTAAACAAACATGCAAATGCAACAACTAACAAATTAACATTGGTGTTTGAAAAAGGAAGTAACTAACCCACGGAAGTCGGTATCGATCTCCCCACACTTAAAGATTGCACCGTTGACGTTAGGTTTTTTGCTAGTAAAGAATTTCATAAAAACATTCGCGTTGTAGATATAGTCTCTAAACCGACAGAAATCCCTTCGTACAAACGTTTTGGTTGTCACAAGTAATAAACCCCTTAAAAATTGTTAACCGAGTATTCAAACCTCGGGTCGTCTTCTCAAGGAACTGCAGGGAAGTATGTTCTTATTATTGGCTATAAAGGTTGTAATCGGGGTTTAGAAGATGAGAAGCAAGTGATTTAAAAGGCAATTAAAATCAATAAATAACTGTAAAGCAACTTTTGGCAGGGTAAGAGAAATTGGAAGTCCAACTTGGTTATCTCTCTCAACAATAATGAAAGTTGAATCTTAATTCCTCTTAGTTAACCTTTAAAGCAAAGGAAAGTCAAGAGACTAATTAGTTTGACCTTTGAATCCTATTTATTTCCTAAGAAAAAGTTGGGATTATTGAAGTTCAGTTCAATTAGCAAGATAGCGATTATCAATTATGCTGAGTTCGATAATGTTGAGTTACTGATTTCTTAACCAAGACCAAAAGGGGAAAAAGTAAAATTGCTGGAATAAAAATGTCCTTAGATGGGAAGCAAAAATATCTTAAATCAAAGAGAACAATAATAAACTGAAATACCTCAAATAATCATTAATTTCAAATCATAACATGGAAACGGTTCATAAGCCAAATTGGCAACATTTATAGATACGAATAAAAGCATTAAAGTAAAAGTAGCATAGAAACATAAATTAAAGTAAATACTAAACCTGGATCGAGAGTTACTCTTAAAAACTAAGAGAAGTCCTAAATCCTAATCCTAAGAGAGAGAGGAGAGAACCTCTCTCAAACTAAATCTAAATCATGGAAAGTGAAAATTGGCGAGCTCGTCCCCATGAATGGATGCATTCCCCCACTTTATAGCCTCTAATTATGTTTTCTGAGCCATAAACTGGGTCAGAAATAGCCCAAAATTCGCCCCCAGCATATTCTGGTACGTTCAGGTCGCAGGCAAGTGACGCGGAGGCGTCGCCCACGCGGCCGCGTGGATTGAAGTTCGCAGATGCGACGCATCCACGTGGATCACGCGTTCGCATCACCTAGCGTCAGGGCAACTATGACATATTATATATCAAATCGAAGCCCCGGACGTTAACTTTCTAACACAACTGAAACCGCGTCGTTTGGACCTCTGTAGCTAAAGTTATAGCCGTTTGAGTGTGAAGAGGTCAGGCTGGACAGCTTAGCAGTTTCTCCAACTTCTTGTATTCCTTCCACTTTTGCATGCTTCCTTTCCATCCTCTGAGCCATTCCTGCCCTGTAATCTCTGAAAACACTTAACACACATATCAAGGCATCTAATGGTAATAAGAGAGGATTAATAATAAGCAAATATAAGATCAAAGAAGCATGTTTTCAATCAAAGCACATAATTAGGAAGGCAAATGTAAAACCATGCAAATAGTATGAATTAATGGGTAAAGAGTTGATAAAATCCACTCAATTGAGCACAAGATAAACCATAAAATAGTGGTTTATCAACCGTCCTCGGTGCATGCTAAGATATGCAAGTGGACGGTTCACTCCAATTGATGCTTTTCTCCATAGATTGTGCAGATGGACTTGTCTGTTGCCCCATTGAGAAGCTTTTATTTTCCCTTCTCAGTGGCTATCCTGAAAGAAGAGGAAAAAGAAGAAAAGTAACCCAGAAATAGAGATAAGAAAATAAATAAAGTATGGGTAGGTTAATGCCACATAATGGGGTCTCAATTACATAGTAGCTACAATATGCAAGTGAGAAAATAGTAGAAGCAAATGGCATAACAATAGTGCAAAAATTACAACAAATGGGAGAGAGGGAGTGGGTAATGCAAGATAGTATAAGTGTATATCAATGCAAATGGAATACAAGTATCATAAAAGAATAGCATTAACTTATGAATAATAATAATACCCAATCAGAATAAAACAAGTCATGAAGCACCAGAATAATTCAAGAAAAGATGTAACCGTTGAATAAGAAAATTTAACACCAATGAAAAAATAATAAATTTAGAAAAGAAAATAAAAAATGCACAAAATTAAAATGCAATGAATGAAAGTATGCAAATAAATTAAGTAAAATAAAATGGAAAAGTGAAGAAGGGTGAGAAGTTAAAGAGATGAAGAAGAAGAAAGTAAGAAGGGAGGAAGAAAGAAAGAGAAAAAAGAGAAGAAAGGAGAAAGGAATGAAAAACGGGATGCGACACGTGCGCACGCATCACGCGTAAGTGTGAAAATTGAGTTGGCCATTCGATGCGTAAGCGTCGCCCAAGCGTACGCGTGGGTGAGCAGAAATCCAATCGACGCGCAAGCGTCAGTCACACGTACGCGTGACCACTGATTGTGCTAAACGCACAATACCAGTACCAAGGCAGCACAACTCTCGGCCAAATCACCCATTGACGCCGATTTTTCATCCACGCGTAAGCGTCGACTAAAATATGGGCGACGCGCACGCGTCACCCACGCGTACGCGTGGGTTGGCTCGTGCGCAAGGCACCCTTCCTGCCAGCTCCCGCGTAACTTTCTATAAGGTTTAACGTCGCACGTGACGCATGTGCGTGATTCACGCGCACACGTGGAACGCGCTTTTCTCCCCCCCCTCCCCATTTATTTTATTTTATATGCAGAATGCAGATGATGATGCAGAACTTACGAATTAACCCTGATAAAATTAAAATAAAATAAAACTAAGAATAAAAAGATACGATCATACCATGGTGGGTTGTCTCCCACCTAGCAGTTTTAGTTATTGTCCTTAAGTTGGACATTTGGTGAGCTCCTTGTCATGGTGGCTTGTGCTTGAACTCATCCAGGAATCCCCATTAGTGTTTGTAATTTCGATAGCCTCCGGGATCCCACACTAATTGCATAAAGCCTTCAAGCAGGTTAAAGCAAGTGACAAGGCCCCAAGAGTGTTGATTGCTAGAATGAATTTCGGGGTCCCAAATCTTGCTTTTGCACCCGTCTTCTTGTTGAGCATTATTGTTCCAACCGGGTGGTAAGCAATCCAAATTCTCACTAAGGCATCCAAATAGCTTCCTAGACCCATATAATTTAATATTCTTCCAACCATGATAATTCAGCCGTGAGCTTCCTACCACAATGAATCTAAGATTGTGTTGCCAACCACTAACCATCCCCCTCTTACTCTTAAAGCCACAAAGAGTTCTAAACTGACCATCTGTCTCAAGTAGCCCATATTCAAGTGGGAAAGTAAAGGTTAAGGATAAGTATTTTACTCACTTGAATGTTGTATTGGATGGTAATGGCTTTGGGAGAGAGGTCTCCAATAGATTTGGCAAGGTGATTTCAAGCTCCATTCCCTCGAGCTCTTCCTTGACAACTTCCACCTCTTTGCAAGCTTCTTTAATTTCAACCTCTTCCTCTTGGTAGCTTTCTTCCAATTTAGTCTCTTCTTCATTGCTTACCAAGGGCATGGGAGGTTGTATGCCCTCCTCAACATCAACATCAAACATCTTGGAAGGAGGCTCTATGACTGGACTTTCCCATAGAGGTTCATCATCTCCTAAGTCTGCAACCATTTCTTCCTCTTCAACTATGACGGCTTCCTCCACTTGTTCCAATACAAAGTCATGTTCCTCATTGTCCACTAGAGTTTCTAGTGTCTCCGTCATGCTAGACTATTCTAATGATTCTCCACATGTAGCCATGGGAGTTTCTTGAATGTCCAAATGTTAGGAAACTAATCGATTTACTACCTCGGTCAAGGTAGCAATGAGCTCTTGTGTCGTCCTTTCCATCTCTCCTTGCCTTTGAAGAAGAATATTTAGAGTGTCATTCATTGGAGCTTAGGGTGGGTATGAGGGTCCATTGCTTGGGAGGAAGGGTTCATGATATGAGGGTGGTTCATCATAATAGGGGTGTGGTGGTTCTTTGTATGGTTCATACGGTTCATATGGTGGTTGGTTGGGTGGATAAGGGTTAGGGTCATAAGAAGGTGAATGGTTGTAGGTGGCTTGTGAGTATGGTGATTCAAAGTTATGTTGAGGAGGGGGTTCATAGGCATATGGCGGGGCTTGTTGGTAACTACAAGGGGTCCACCATATCCATCATCTTGGTACGCACCCTGGAATGGCTCTTGACCATAGTAATTTGGTGGAGGATGGTTGTCACGAAGAGGTCCACCATAACTATTGTCTTGGTATGCATTATGGAATGGTTGTTGGTTATAGTGCATTGGAGGGGGTTGTTGCCAATAGGGTTGATCAAATCCTTGTGGCTCCTCCCATCTTTGATTGTTCCAACCTTGATGCTTGTTCTCATTATAGCGCCCATTCCTTACAACAATATTGGAACCAAACTCATAGCGACAGGGGTGAAAATTCAAAGTAGCTAATGAAAATAAAAACAAAAACTAACAAAAATAAGCAATTAAATCCTAAAACTAACAAAAACTAACAAATAAGCAAAAAAATATTTACAATAACCAATAATAAGGCACACATTTGCAATTCCCCGGCAACGGCGCCATTTTGACGATCAGACTTTCTGCTAGCAAAGAATTTCACAAATAATATCTCGTTGAAAGTATAGTTTCTAAACCAACAGAGAATCCTTTCGTACAAAAACTTGTTTGTCACTAAAGCAAACCCAATAAAAATAAACTAAAGTATTTAAACCTCAGGTTGTCTCTCAAGGAATAGCAGGGAGGTATATTTATTATTGGTTATGGAAGATTATCTTTTTGGGATTTTTGAATAATGAACAGGAAAAGTAAATTGCAAGAATTAAAGTAATACCTAATAAAGCTCTTAGCAAGGTATGAGAACTGGAAATCCTATCCTAGTTATCCTTATCAATTGTGATGAGAATTGTTCATTACTCCCACTTAGTTAACCCTTACTAAATAAAAGAAAGTCAAGTGGACTAATCAATTTGATTCCTCAAGTCCTAGTCAACTCCTAGGGAAAGACTAGCTTTAGAGGGATCCAAATCAACCAGCAAATTCCAATTATCAATCAACAAAGGAGTTTGATAACTCAAGTGTCACCAATTACTCAACCAAAGCCAAAAGGAGAGAAATCTAAATATTGAAAGCATCAATCACATAAATTGAAGAAAGCAACCATAAATCTGAAATACCTCAAATTGCATTAAATAAAGAAATCAAATCTAACATGGAGTTCATAAACCAAATTGGAAAAATAACCAAACTAAAGTAATAGAATAAATAAAAGTAGAAGAGAAACTAAATTAAAGGAACATTGAACCTGGAATGAGAAGAAATAATCCATAAAATAAGAGAAATCCTAAATCCTAAAACCTAAGAGAGAGGAGAGAGCCTCTCTCTCTAGAAAACTACATCTAAAACCTAATTTGTGAATAATGAGAAGTGTATGAATGATTCCCCCACTCTGTAGCCTCTAATCTATGTTTTCTGGGCCGAAAACTAGGTCAAAAATAGCCCAAAAATCGCCCCCAGCGATTTCTGATACATCCAGCACGCGGCACTGTCACGCGTACGCGTCGTCTACGCGTACGCATGGATTGAATTTTCTCCAGGTCACGCATACGCATGATCCACGCGTGCGCATCGCCTAACTGCATGGCAACTATGGCAATTATATATCATTTCGAAGCCCCCGGATGTTAGCTTTCCAACGCAACTGGAACCGCCTCATTTGGACCTCTGTAGCTCAAGTTATGGTCAGTTAAGTACGAAGAGGTCAGGCTGGACAGCTTAGCAATTCCTTCAACTTCTTGTATTCCTTCCACTTTTGCATGCTTTCTTTCCATCATCTAAGCCATTCCTGCCCTATAAATCCTAAAATCACTTAACACACATATCAAGGCATCGAATGGTAATAGGAGAGGATTAAAATTAGCAAATTTAAGGACAAAAAAGCATGTTTTCAATCATAGCACAGAATTTAGGAAGGAAAATGTAAAACCATGCAATTGGTATGAATAAGTGTGCAAAGACTTGATAAAAACCATTCAATTGAGCACAAAATAAACCATAAAATAGTGATTTATCAGTTGTTGGAAATAAAAGTTGTTTTTTATTCTTTGATACTGTTTCACACGGGTTACTGATAAGTGTTGTGGTGCATACATATATGAGATTAACTTGAAAAAGACACAATATTTCATGATAAACACATCGTATTGATGGATTAATCTGATTGTGAAATTTTATCCAAATAAGAGAAGTTAGGGTAACGTTTATTATTGATGAAATTTTATCCAAATTTTATCTGATTAAGGGTAACGCTTAGTATTCTGATATTGATAGTGCTATTCCATCTTTGTAAATTACAGATGACTGAGTGGGTTACCCCTGTGTTTCAACATGTGGGGAGCTTTGTCAAATATAACAAAGGTGAACTTCTCTATCTTAATGGCAATATAAAAAGATTTCCTCCGATTATTCTGGACTTAGTGAATTACTTTGACTTGAAGAAATTATTTGAAGAGCTCAGCTACCATGAATTCAAGAAGATGTGTTGGTATGATCCAAGAGCTCCTAGCATGGAAGCAGGCTTACACCCTATTTATGGAGGTAAAAAGATTAGAGAGATGTGTGATACAAAGAGGGAGGACAGAGAAATTGATGAGTTGTACTTGTTTTTTGACCACTCAATTATGGAAGATGTTAAATGGTTGGAAGAAGATGAGATGAATCTCGGTCAGGGAGATGATGGTAATAACAACATGAATGAAGAACACACTAATGACGATAGAGAGGCCAAGGTCTTTTCTGATGATCCAATCTCTGATGGTGATAGCTATGAAAGTGCTGAAGATGAGGCCTATAAACCCCACCTCTAGGCTTTGAGAGTGGTATCGAGGATGATAAAGATGAATTGCTCAAAATAAAACCAAGAGAAAACTTCGCAAAGGAGATAAGAAGGCTGGCAAGAAAAAAATTGTGAAAAATGTAAGGAAGAATGTTGGTCCTAAAGTCACTGCTGGGCTTACCCACACATCTAGGTCCAATAACACAGCTGGGCCCAAGGACACTGGCAGGCCTACTCCTACTGCTGGACATGGTATAGGGGAGATTGATAGTGAGATATTTAGTGATGAGTCTGATGGTCTAAGTTTTGAGTTAGAGGGTTTTGATACACCTCAATCATCTGATAATGAGGGAGACGGTTTTTACTGGCCTCAATTCAATGAGGAAGCAGCCTTTGGTAAAGTTCAACTCCAACTGAACATGGAGTTTACCACACTTAAAAAAATTAAGAAAGCTCTAAAGGATTACACTATCGCTGAAGGGAGGAGGATTTTTTATGTTAAAAATGATAAGAAGAGAGTTAGGTGCAAGTGTGCAAATGGTGAGGAGAAGGCTATGAGTGCAAAGACAAAGTTCAAGGCCAAGTGTAAGGCAAAGAGGGGGTCCACTGAAACTGATAACTCTGGAGTAGATGAAGTGCAAGCTATTGTTGATGTCAGTGAGGGATCAGGATAAAAACACACTACAGATGTGAGTCATCAAGCAGGGGCTACAGAAGGTGCACCAAAAATCAATGGAGCTGAAGGGAAGGGTGAGAGTGATAGCAACAAAACTGAATATCCGTGGCTGATTTATTGTATCTGGAACAATGCAAGGGGGTGCTACCAAGTTAAGACCTACAATCCCAAACACACTTGTGCAAGGAAATTCGGTTCTAACATGGCTGACCAGAACTGGGTTGCTAAGAAACTAGAAAAAAGGCTACTGACCCAGCCTCACTTAACTTACGGAGAAGCCTTTGATCATATAAAGATAGACTTTAATGTGGTGTGCAGTGACAGGATGATTTATAGTGCATTAAGGGTTTCTAGAGACATGTATGTTGGGAATGAGAGGGCTCAGTATGGAAAATTGAGAGATTACCTCATAGAGATAGATGAAAGTAACCCTGGTGGCACTGCATTATTGGAATTAATTCCAATAATTCTTGATTCACCATCATTGTTCAGCAAGTTGTATGTTTTCCTAGAGGCTTGTAAAAGGAGTTTTAAGGCTGGCTACAGACCGCTGATTAGTTTGGATGGATGCCATTTAAAAGGATATTATGGGGGGCAACTGTTGTCAGTTGTTGGTCAAGATGCAAACAATCACTTCTATGTGATTGCTTATGCGGTGGTTGACAGTGAAACGAAGCAAAATTGGAAATGGATTCTACAACTTCTGCAAGAGGACTTGGGTCAATGCACAGTGGAAGGCTGAAATTTTATCTCTGACCAACAGAAGGTAAATCAGACTTAATTTCATTCATAATAATGTACTTAAAATTATCTACTAATCCTTAGATGTACTCTGTGGGTGAAGTACTTTGTATAATGTTGGAATGATTAGAATAAGTATCATATTCTTGAACTTAGACTTAATTCTGCATGTTTGTGATTTAAGGCTTGTGACTTATTGTGCTCTTTTCTTGTCAATGTGAAAACTATCTTGTGATAGGTGACTGACTAGTAAAGTTATTAAGGTCTTCCATGTCTGATAAATTGTTCAAATAAGGATATAATTGTCTGATAAATGACTTAGTCGGGGATCTATGTATCTGATAAATGACTTTTTTGGGGATCTACGTGTCTAATTATTTGAAAGTTTGCATACTGTTAGATTTTGTATGTCTTTTATACACTACGTGCACCTATCCTGCAGGGTTTGCTGCCTGCTTTGAGGATTCACCCAGATGCAACAAAGGGAAGAAGGACATTTATGGTCACTTGCCAAAAATATGGTCAGAGTGGTCACAATACAAAGACATGCAAGAGATCACCAAGGCCTAAACCACCCCCAAAGGTTAAGAGAAATGGACAGCCAACAGCTAAGAAAAATACTTCAACTGCTCCACCATCACAAGATGAAGTCTAAGTCTCTCAAACAGCACCCCAACCACTGCCATAGGTAAAATATCAGTTGAATTTGTTGTGATCATATTGTTGTCATGCTACTTGCATTCATGTGATCTTCAATGTGATAGTGACTGTTTAGTTAGGGATAAAAA
Organism: Arachis ipaensis; assembly: GCF_059453495.1. Classification (NCBI taxonomy): domain Eukaryota; kingdom Viridiplantae; phylum Streptophyta; class Magnoliopsida; order Fabales; family Fabaceae; genus Arachis; species Arachis ipaensis. The sequence goes on from NC_142437.1 coordinate 25,713,710, forward strand.
AGTCTAATGATTTAGTTATTTTCTGTTGTATTAGGAGCAGACAACTAACATTTCAAGCCGTATTACACCTCCATCAACATTTAGGCCTCCAATACCTAAACAACCAATTAGGAGGTCACATTCTACTTCAGCACCTACCCCACCATCTGCTCCAGCACCTTTTCTAGGTCCAACCATCTCTGCAGTACTACAGAGACCTACCCAGTCAGCATCACCTGAAATGCTTGCTGCTACAAGTCCTGGCACAACTTCAAGAATCTTTAAGTTCATGCCAACACCTGGACTAAGGCTTCCAAAATAGATTTGATCCTACTTACTATGTCAACGTAGTTTTATGAGTTTAATACAACTTTATCATATTTTGTTATGTTGTTAGTGCATCTTACTGAGACATCGTGGTCTGTCTATGTTTGGTTATTATGTTGATAGTGCATGTCACTACACCTTTTTTGTGGAAGATCTTATTAGTCCTAGCAAAAACTTAAAGACTAGCTACCTTTTTGTTTAAAACTTTGGTTATATGGAATGAAAGTATGGTACTTGGATTTAAGTATCTCTGATTTTATTTCATTTCTAATACAACTTTTCTCTATCTAGCAAATACTCATCATTCACCTAATCATCGTTCATTGCTTGTCCTAGCACTTACAAATTAGTGTTACATAAAGCTAACAGTGTAATTATTTGTTCAACTATATAACATAAGATAAAATCTTTCTCAAACTACCTAAATCCTACCTACAAGAGACATACCATAAATTATAGAATGAAAAAGAACACAGGACTGCAGCACCCGAACCATCGTCTATTCTCAACGGCATTCTTGTTCTTCTTCTCAAATGCATCAAGCAATTCTTTCAGCTTATTCACCTTCTCCGCCAGAGCATCATCATCCTCTCCACCATGACAATCACATTGAAATACCCTATCAAACCACACAAAAAAATCACAGTAGGGAGTTTTCTCCTGTCCATACAAATAGAAGGGTTTAGGGTACATCATTATCAGAAATCATGTACAAAAAAGTTTAAAATCATCGATACATTACCCCGTAAAAAGGACAGCGAAAGAAAGATCTTTTTGGATTTTTTTCCGTTTCAGACTCTACAACAATGGCATAGGCTCCACAATGGCATCTTGGAGTTTTCCCTCTTGCAACTCTGAACCTACCGCCGCGGGCAGAAGCACTGCTAACACTGTCGTCACCACTAGCTTTAACTCTCCGCCGATATGAACTTCCATAACTTTCTCCAGTTGCCATTATTAACAACCATAGCCTTCGATAATTTAGGGTTTTGGTAAGAGGAAGAAGAAGAATTTGATTTCACACATCGTTTCATGGGTATCTACAATTTTCCATTGTTGTTTTTGTACAATCCAACCCATGGACCACTTTATCTGCTTTCCCACATGCCACTTACTATCTATGTCATCAACTCAATGTGACACGTTGGACTTCGCCATTAGACTTTAACAAACCAATCTAACAGAAGGATTAATTTATCTAACGCCAGAAATATTGAGGACCAACGGAGTGATTAACTTTAGTTGAGGACTAAAACATCCACTTTAAAATTCTTTGGGGACCAATTTAAGTCAATACTCAAATTTTAAAAAAGTAATTTATAAAAAATATACTAAATAATTTAAATAGAGGTAAATACCAAATCGGTACTCGAAAGATTCTGACGCTGACAAAATGGTACCTGACTTTTGTTATTGACAAAATAGTTCCTAAAAGATTTTAAAATTTGACAAGCGTGCCCCCGAGCTTGCCGAAGCAAATCTCCGGCAAGCACAATGATGACGTCGCCACCGTGTTTTGGTGACTTGGCAAACTACCCCAAAACCCCCTCCAACTCACACTCCATTCCCTTCCCTCTCCCTCCCCGTTGCAGCCCCATCCCCAACACACACTTCTCCCCCCATCGTAGCCCCTACCCCATCACAACCCCCTCCCCAATGTACACTCCCCCTTCCTCCATCAACACCACCATTCGCAGCAACAACAACCTTAACATCAACAGCAACAACAGTCTCCCCGACTCTCCCTCCCCAACGCACACTACCCTCCCTCCCTCAACCCCACCACTCGCAGCAACAACCTCAATATTAACAGCAACAACAATCTCCACCACTCCCCCTTCCCCAACGCACACTCTCCTCTCCCTCCCTCAACACCACCACTCACAGCAACAACCTCAACATCAACAAAATTGTTGCAAATCATGAATTGTTCCAAATTTTTAGGTTAATTTACCATTCGAAAATATTAATAACAATAAAATTCAGAGAAAACAAACAAATTCATATACGATAATCAAAATAAAATAAGATAAAATAAAATAAAATAAAATAAAGTTTAATACAGACACCACCAAAGCAAGAAGCAGATTTAGACAAGGCCAGAAGAAGAACACCAGAGACAGATGAGACACGACATGACAGAGTCAAGATGGAGCACAGACAGAGGAGGCAGGGCAGCGACTGGGCGTGAGCAGCAAGCAGATACAAGCAGTGAAGGTGACAGTAGTGAAGGTGCACAGACGATGCAATGTTGACGAAGGAGACAGACAATGCTGGCGAATGCAGAAGACCCGACGACGAGATGGCGACAATGCGATGTCAGTGACACTGCAAGACTGAGAAGGTTAAGCTCTACTGCCGTTTTGGGGAGAGTGAGTTGAGAGTGTGAGACAGTGTGTTGGAAAGGGGATTAGGATTCAAAGGGGCAATGGAAAGGGATTAGGGTTCAGAAGGAGGGATTTTTGATTGAGCAGGGGGGAAGTGCGTTGGGAGGGGGGATTAGGGTTAGGGAGGGGGAGGGAAAGATTAGGGTTGGGGAGGGGGGAGAGTGCATTCAGGAAGGGGAAGGGGGGAGTGCGTTGGGGAAGGAGAAGGGGAAGTGCATTGGAGGGGAAGGAGAAGGGGAAGTGCGTTGGAGGGGAAGGATTAGGATGGGGGAGGGTTTTTGCCATGTCATCAAAATGTAGTGGCCATGTCAACATTGTGCTTATCGGAGATATGTTCCGAAAAATTCGTGGGTACGCTTGTCAAATTTTAAAATCTTTTAAAGACTATTTTGTCAATAACAAAAATCAGGTACCATTTTGTCAGCGTCAGAATCTTTCGAGTACCGATTTGGTATTTACCTCTTTTAAATATTAGTCTTAAATCTAACTCCAGACTCCAGTACACTAAAAAATATAAAAGAAACTTTCTGCGTCAGTTCTCACAAGTTGCAATCTTCAATGGCTTCATTGTTCTTGACCTCACCCTCATAACCCTCAACCTTCAACCCTCAACCATCATCGTTGTGTCATTCTCGCAACCGTCATCACTGCCTCACACGAGAACCCTCGTCACTCTCGATCGAAAAAATGTGAAGGTCTCACTCTCTATCCCTTGTCACTCTCCTCTATTTCTATTCTTATTTGTTGTTAACCTTCTAACTGCATCACAAAGCATTCAAAGAAGCAATAAGTTATTTGAGAACGCTGAATCACTTCAATATCTTATACATTATAATCTTTTTCTAACAGGTGTCACTGTATGTGGTCGCTATTGCATTGCAAGTCTGAATAGTGTGAGGTATATTCCATTCAATTCAAGGAAAGTTAATTAGGTACAATTTATATAGAGGTGTATTGATGAGCGGATAATTTATACGCTTTTTGGCATTGTTTTTAGGTAGTTTTTAATATGTTTTAGTCACTTTTTATTATATTTTTATTAGTTTTTAAATAAAAATCACATTTCTGAACTTTACTATGAGTTTGTGTATTTTTCTGTGATTTCAGATAATTTCTGGCTGAAATTGAGGGAGCTGAGCAAAAATCTGATTCAGGCTGAAAAAGGACTGCAAATGCTGTTGGATTCTGACCTCTCTGCACTCGAAATAGATTTTCTGGAGCTACAGGAGTCCAAATGGCGCGCTCCTAATTGCGTTGGAAAGTAGATATCCAGGGCTTTCCAGAAATATATAATAGTCCATACTTTGCTCAAGAATAGATGACGTAAAGTGGCGTTCAACGTCAGTTCCATGCTGTAGTCTGGCGTTCAGCGCCAGAAACAGGTTACAAGTTGGAGTTCAACGCCAAAAACAAGTTACAACCTGACGTTCAACTCCAGAAACAGCCCAGGCACGTGAGAAGCTTAAGTCTCAGCCCCAGCACACACACCAAGTGGGCCCCAGGAGTGGATTTCTGCACTATCTATCATAGTTTACTCATTTTCTGTAAACCTAGGTTACTAGTTTAGTATTTAAACAACTTTTAGAGATTTATTTTGGACCTCATGACATTTTAGATCTGAATTTTGTACTCTTTGACGGTATGAGTCTTTGAACTCCATTGTTGGGGGTGAGGAGCTCTGCTGTGTTTCGATGAATTAATGCAACTATTTCTGTTTTCTATTCAAACACGCTTGTTTCTATCTAAGATGTTTATTCGCACTTCAATATGATGGATGTGATGATCCGTGACACTCATTATCATCCTCAACCTATGAACGCGTGCCTGACAACCACCTCCATTCTACCTTCGATTGAATGAATATCTCTTGGATTCCTTAATCAGAATCTTCGTGGTATAAGCTAGAATCCATTGGCAGCATTCCTGAGAATCTGGAAAGTCTAAACCTTGTCTGTGGTATTCCGAGTAGGATTCAGGGATTGAATGACTGTGACGAGCTTCAAACTCACAAGGGCTGGGCGTAGTGACAGACGCAAAAGGATCAATGGATCCTATTCCAGCATGAGTGGGAACCGACAGATGATTTGCCGTGTGGTGACAGCGCACCTGGACCTTTTTCACTGAGAGGACGGATGGTAGCCATTGACAACGGTGACCCACCAACACACAGCTTGCCATAGGAGGAACCTTACGTGCGTGAAGAAGAAGACAGGGAAAAAGCAGAGATTCAGAAGACAAAGCATCTCCAAAACTCCAACATATTCTCCATTACTGTAGAACAAGTATTTAATCCATCCTCTTTTATTCTCCGCAATTCATACTGATAATTATAATTGATTTCCTGACTAAGATTTACAAGATAACCATAGATTGCTTCAAACCAACAATCTCCGTGGAATCGACCCTTACTCACGTAAGGTATTACTTGGACAACCCAGTGCACTTGCTGGTTAGTTGTGCGAAGCTGTGAGAAATAGTCCATTAATATTGGCATACACAATTTCGTGCACCATGTATCTTAATCCATCTGTTCTACTTTGGTTCCTATACATACACAATATAGCTTAATATATTTAATTAGTTCTTCTGAAGATGTCCGATTAAAATAACTGAGGACAAAAAAGAGACATACAAGGACAGTGTCTGGTTTAGCATCGGGTAAGGGTGTTTATGAGTTGGATGAAACCGGATTTGATGTGATCCAGATCCGACTCGAAATATATATTGGATCTATTTGTTAGACTCGAATTCGATCCTAGACCCGATGAAACCTATACATAGGGGTGGCAATATGTATCCTACCCGCAGGTATCCAACCCAACCCCACCCGATCGGGTAGAGTTGCCAACCCGATCCGCAGCGGGTAGGGTAGGGTGCGGGTAGGGTTCTCGTGCGGGTCGGGTAGGGTGCGGGTTGAGGCTCAATCCTATCCAACCAACCCGCACTCTATATATGTTTATGTTATATACTTATATAAAAATATGTTTTAAGTGGATGTGGAATCAAAGACCTCTCACTAAATGTAAAAGATCCTTAACCACTAAAAGAAAATCATTGATTGATAATTTAATATTTTTTTTACATAAAAATCAGTTCTATTTTAAATTATCATCAAGTTATATAATAATGTTGTATATTTTTTGTAACCCGCAGGTAGGGTCGGGTACCCGCAGGTTAAGAGCTAGTAGGGTTAGGGTTGGGATATTCTCAACCCGCGGGTAGGGTTAGGGTTGGATCCAAACCCTACCCTACCCTACCCATTGCCACCCCTACCTATACATTTTCGGACCACGATTATATTGGATAAAAATCAGGTGAAAACCCGGCCGTTAACATTACCTTCTTGTAAGCTAGCATTTGAAAATATCCAAATTTCCAAGACTCCAACTATTATTTAACATGGTAAAATTCACTTAGAAAAATATAACAAGAATCAACCATTCTCTAAAATTAAAGCATAACGACAATCAATACTAATATTGTCTAATAACACCAAATATTTAAATCAATACAAATAACACAATATTATGCATTAGTCTAGTTAGTCTTATGCATTTTAAACATAAAACATTAACTTATAATCTTATAATGACTAATAACACAAAATATTAAGGTTTACAATACTTAAATTCCACATAAGAATAGTCATCATCCATCACTAATAACACAAAATATTAAGGTGGCTACTCCAATGAAGATTTAATGATTGTCGTCATGTGAAGATACTTCATTTTAACCATTAGATGATAAGTTGTAGAGCTTGATTTTCCTTAGTGTTACCTTTATTTAAAGTGTTGCTAAACAAATAAATTACACTTTTTAAACAAGAATTATCATGAAAAGATATTTTTGGCATCTTCATTGGAGTAGTTGCCAAATATTAATTATGTATGATGATCGAGCCACCAGGTCGAGTTCGGGTGACTCGAGCTATGGCCCGGACCCGACCCGAAATAATGACCGGGTCTATTTTTGAGACTCTTATTCGATCGTAGACCCGGTAAAATCACATCAAATTAGCCTTTAAAATATTCGGAGTCGGACCAGATTTTCATTCGCCGCGGATCTGATCTGAGCTCCATTTAAGGGTTTGCCGCTGGTTAATGGGTTGTTGCATGCACAAGGTAGGATTCAAACCTCGACACTTACTTAAACGAGTAAGCTGACCACTCAACCAACCCAAATTGGTTTGTTTTTCTATTTATTGTTGTTAAACTCGCCAATCAATTCGTAAACTTGGACACATATTCGTTTTTTGAATAAATTCAGACAGACTCCGATGGACTTGCTTAAACTCGACCAAAATTGCGACTTTCAGCCTTGAGTTTGCATTGGAGGCACGTCTTGGCTAAAAACGAGGTCGTTTTGGCCCAAAAAAAAAAGGAAAAAAAGAGAGATTAACGTTACCCACTTACCCTAATTGGCTCGGTCACACCTTTCTCTCACTCTCACTCTCACTCTCACTCTCTCAGTGTTCTGACCTCTGTCGTCTGCCGTTCGTCGCCGTTCTCCGCCGGTCGCCTGCGTTCTCCTTCATCTGCTCGGCTTCGCGCACAGCCGCACGTCGCTCTCTACTCTCTGCTTTGCTTCTCCTTACTTTCGCAGTCTCGCTCTCTGTTCTGCTTTGATGCACGTCGAATCTCTGCCGTTCGCCGCGCTGCTGTCGTTCGTTCGTGCACATCGGCACACGTCCGGACGTCCCTGCACGACTGCGCAGCTTCCCTGCCTGCACAACTGCGCTGCTTCTCTGCTCCATTCAGGTATGGTTTTTAAAAACAATTTCATAGTTGTTACTTGAGTTTGTTACTGACTTACTGCATTTTTTAGTTGTTAGTTGTTACTGACTTAAATTTTTTAGTTGTTCTGTGATAGTCTGAACTCTGCATGTCTGAATTCCGATAATTGTTAATTCATTTTTTCATAATTGTAATTTGTAAGGGGGAAAAAGTTGAATTTATTTTAGTTCTGTTGGAGAATGATGTTGATTTATGTCACTGAAAAGTTATTGCAGTTGCAGATTTAGTAAACTACAGTGTTACTGTGTGTTCTAGTACTTGTTATAATTGTAGTACTATTTTAATTTATTATGTGTTTTGAGGTTGAAATTGTTAATTTTGAATGCCTATATTTGAGTAAATATATATTATATATGATATATATATTTTTTTAAAAAAAATCATAATAGGTAAACTTGCACGAGTCTATGAGTCGAGTCTAGGTCAGTTTCACGAGTTTACTTATACTTGCGAGTTTGATAACCTTGCTTATATCAACTCTTGGAAAAAGAATATCAAAGCTTATATACGGTGTACCGGTTCTTTCTATTTTTATTTTTATATTTTCCTGAAGGAGAAAATTGATTTAGGTTGCTTGGTGAAGTTTCCATTATGAATTTCTACTTCCTGATATGTTTCTAATTATCAATGTATTTGGACTTGAAATATCAGTAGTGGTTCCACTTCCACAATCAATTTCGATTAGATCTATGTAGGGATTGGCTTCATATTGGCATACTTGGGGAACTTTTACCCCGTGAAGATTAAAGAATGCTCTGCTTGATAAAAGGCATACACTGAGTTTGAATTCGTAGTAAAATCTATAAAGAATTATTAAAGGCCCGGTTTTCACCTGGTATAATTGTGGCCAGAAAGTGTTTAGGTTTCATCGGGTCTCGGACCAGGTTAGGGTCTAAAAAATAGGCCCGGTACATATTTAGGGCCGGGTCTGGGTTAGGACAAACCCGGTTTCACCCGGCCCATATACACCTCTGGCCTAATCTAGGTAAGTCCCATCTAATGTCTCTATCTTTGTAATTTTTCCCTTCATGACTACTAGTCCAATTAATCTTTTTACTACTGTTATTTCCTCCACTCTATTTGTCAATCCCGTTAACCTTATCAGCCTTAGTTGCTGCAGTTCCCTGTACTTAGTTGCTTACTTTAAGTATGAAAACTTTGTCCTTGAACCCCAATATGAATAGCTCTTAGGATCAATATGCATCCAAAATAGTGATGAACATATATCAGTTAATTAGTTGAGAGATACTGCAAAAAAGCAATAGTATGATACGATTAATTAATTAATTAATTAACCTACCGTAAAAGAAAGTTGCTCCAAGGCAGGACATAATTTCAAGGAGGAGACTAAGGCATCGATGCTCTTTTCATTCTTATGGCTTCTTGGCCAACACAGCTTCTTTAATTTGTAGAGTATGAAGTTACCACTTGAAGGAGAAGTTGATGGCCATATAAGTGCCTACAATAAAACCATTTGGACTTTAAAAAGTTGGTTTTATTTGACTAACATCACCTTTAAGCTGGATTACTGAGTATGGTGCAGTGGTTCAGAAATTGGGGTTTTGCAATTCCTGAAATTAAGGAATTGTTCTTTTATTTAGTTGAATTGTTCTTGCAATTGTAGCCTTTTAAGTTTTAGCATGCATGATTAGTAACTTTCATTGATAAATCTGAAATTTCGCAGATCTACATTAAGAAAAATTGGACAGCTGTAGACATATACTCACCATTGAGAAAAGATGTCAGGTGGGTTAAGCTGGAGTCACCATGCCGTAATTCAAGCTTTGTTGTCACGAGGTCCACTCAAAGAGAACGATTTGCACTCAATGTTCAAGGAACTCACTAAGAAAAGCCCAGGTTTTGTCCCCCCCCCCCCCCCCCTCCTTCTTTGCATCTTTTCATATGTATCCATTGTTAATTTGAGTCTCTAGTTGAACAGTTATATTGCTTTTTCTATTCTTTATTATCATTTAAAATTTTACAGTTTACATTGAAGTTTGTAGGTTTTGACATCCAAATTTTAAGCTTTCTGTATTTTGGCATGGTTAATGCTTAATCTTTATATGTAAAAAAAAAGGAGGGGGGGGGGGGAGGATATTGTATAAATCAAACATGGTTTTTGAAGTTTAGTTCTAAACTTATTATGACCCCAGTCTAGTGTGGTATGATGAACACTAAGAATGAAGTTTGAGAGTTTTTAAATAATGACTGCAACGAACCATCTCTATCAAAAGCTCAAGTGTTGGGTAAAGGCATGAATGTTTTATATCTATTATCTAACGTGCACTCAAATTAGAGTTTCTGTTTGGCTAGAGTGTGGACAATTCATGCTGAAATTTAACTTCTATTTAGAAGAATGAGAGATCAAGAATCAAACTTTAGACTTCTTGATCATAGAGCCTTTGGTAGGTTATCATGAATAATCTCTCACCAAAAGCTCAAGTAGATGGGAAAAAAAGGGCTGAAATGGTTTTGTATCTTCCAACTGGAAAGGGTTCATCTTGTGATTAAATTTTTCATTTTTTGATTTGTAGTTTGGAATATTTGCATTTAATGTGTATTTGTTAACTTTTTTTTTTTTTTTTGTCATGACCTTGATGGAAATTACCTTGGTGTAGGCACTGATCGGAAGCTATTTGATGAGTTTATTCTGAAGATAAACAGGGAACTTACTTATGTTAATTTTGAGTTGCGTGCCTGCATAGATCAATATGATGGCCAAATCTATTATGGCGTGGTCAATACAGTCTCTGACGAACAATCAAAGCTTGGAACGAAGTATACAATTCCTGAAATTGCTTTTTATAAGGCTCTTGTAAGTTTAGCTGTACTTGCAAGTGTTTCTCTAATCTCTATTTGTGTGTGCTATGTAGAACAAGTACTAGGTTCTATAAATATCTGTGCATGAGATGTTGAATATTTGTGTGTAGCACTTGTGTGAATATCAAAAATCATTGGTACAGTGTGTAATTCATTTGAAGTGAGAGTAATATGTATGTGTTTAGGATTGATATATGTGGGAAAGATTGAAATCTAATGATTAAGGATTGAAATATGTCCGAGTCTAGGTTGCTTTTGTTAGACATGGTCACATGGAGTAGTGGGGTAATCAAATCATATATTATATATAATGTATCATAAACAGGATGTCTTTGTGTGAGATCGTAGAAGTAAGAAATTAGCTAGAAAATTTCCTTTATAGCATCCAGAAACTGCAAATACCTTACACCATCCTAGAAATTTTCCTTTGTATCCTCATTGGTTACTAAATCCTTGAATTCAGGGACCTTCTAGATCCAAAGGTAAGGATTTAATAATAACTAATTTGATTCAGACCTCTCACTTGATGTATGAACCATATCGGTTGAATACTGAGAAGAGAGATGGGAGAGTGATATGAATATTATTTATTTATTTATTTTGGTAAATTAATGGAGATAATTGTTATTTTGCTATTCAATGACAAACAACAGATTGAAGTGATAGCACAAGATGCCATGGCAAGTGGTGTTGTATCTAGCATTGATGCTCTGAATCTTCGTTTGGACAGTCAGGTTACAAATAGACACCTACACTTTTTGCTCATAAAAAATTGGATCTGTTTACATTTATAGCTGTAAATGCTTGAGAGGTACAAATATGTTGGAAATTTAGAAATGTCTATACTGTATCTTATAGTATCACATAATGTCTCATATCATCTTAAAATATTACATTATCAGTTTATCTCTTAGGATTCATGTTTATATTTCCTTATACTTCAGATTTGTTTCTTCATCTAAATAAGATTTGATTTTGTAATATTATTATAAATAGGGAATAGTGCTTTGTTTTTTGTTTTTGTATCATAGCACAACATACTCAAGAATACCACACCTATATATTTTTATACTACTGATAGTCTTAATGCTCTCTTCTATTTTTCCGTTACTGCCTAAAGTCCATAATCTGAATATGGTATAAGAGTGGTGCTATCTTTTGTGGTTTATGTGACTATTATGCTAGAGTTTCATACAAATTGAACCTCTTCTATTTTTTCTTCAGTGTTTCTCCTGTATTTGGCTACCCAATATTTTTCTTGTTGCTTGTCTTCTATTACATTTCGTTTTTGGTCTGTCTTTGTTATTTTTGGTTCTCTTTTTGTGTTAGAGCTATGATTCTCGCAGGTTATATACTTATTATAAATAGCGATTGGACCTTTGCATTTTGTATCAACGTCTCATCACATGAGAATATTCGCACCAATATATTTTCATATTAATCATCCCTTGTCATCTTTTTTTCTTCCTTTCCTACATGTAGCTCAATCTGAACATGATCAATCAATGATAAACATCACTAATTTATCATTAAATTGGATAGTGAGAATACAGTTAACAAATTGTAGGACATTATCCCCAATTTTCATCTTTCAAATATTGTTCGGTCTCATCCCACTAATTCGACTCCACTTTCATTGTCATGCTTTACTTGACTGTGAAGCCTCTCTCAATTAACACACTTGAATTTATTTCACCATTCTCTCCCTGCATCAACTAGGCCTATCACATTAACTAAATGCATGCATTAACTGAGGCACTAGCTCTTTGATGTGGACAATCCAACACGAAGCTAAAATGGTTTAGATAAAAAATGACCTTGTTACAATCCTATTATTATTTGTAAATCATTTTGTGGCACCTCTATGAAATTGGGCATATCTTGCCGTCCTATCATAAAGAACATAACATATTCTTTATAGATCAAATAACACAATTCAAACTCCTTCCTCTATTAGAGCCTTTGATGAACTTGTTTCTGTGCCATATCTTTTGACTTGTCTAAACATTGAAGGCCATCAAGTTTTCTGGTTTCTTTATTTGACTTTTCACTAAACCCTACAATAGCAATATAGTCTTAATGGAATGTAACAAAATAGGTTATTTGATAGCAAGTCTTTTTGTCGTGATTCACTGCCAGTAACTTACTTTTCATAGCATCATTAATGATGTACCTTTGTCCTCTAGATAATTGTTAGTCTCACTGTTTCTAGTTCTTTTGTGGCTGAAATTATTTTTGTCGTGAAGGATTTCAAGCCACCATAGATGCCACAACATGGTGATTATTGAACATCTAATAACTGAGGCTACCTCCGTCACAACAATTTACACGCTAGTCCCAAGAGGCCAAGACATAAAACTTAGTATATCTTATTTGAACGCAACTGCAAAGAACTAGTTTTTCAGTGAGGGATCCTTCATTTTTCAATACTAATTCTGTGTGCACTTCCTAGCATAAAAATTTTTCAGATAACGGAGTTTGTGTGCTGAGATTGTATTGTACCACTTCCTGGGTAGTTTACAACATTCAATCTATGAAAAAGGTCTCACATTTTTGCACTAGCATCACTGCATAGTGGTACTGTGGTAGAAGGGACTTCTATTCCCTGAGCTTTTTTTTTGTTTATTTTTTTAAAAGCTTTTGTGCTTCAGTACTGAAGGACTTTTTCACTGTGAATATCAATATAAGTGTGTTTACATACTAGCTTCCTATTAATTGTAAATGTTGACTATGGTGATAACATTAAGTTGTCTTTCTATAGGTTTCGATTGCGATAGATCCACAATCCCAAGGAAGCCAATCCAATATCCCTCATCCATTGAAAACTTTCACAAAAATTCAGAAGGAAAAGACACTAGATGACCTTGTGAGGGATAGGTGGCTTCATGTGACCGAAGATGGTCATATCAAACTTGGAGTGAAGTCATTTCTTGATCTTCGCAGTTGGTTTCGGAATAATGACATTCCATCATGTCAAGTTTGCAACGAAGCTGGTGTAAAGGTTATCCTGTTACTTTGTGACAGTTTCTTCTTTTTCTGTCATTGGTTTTGATTGTGTTGCATTGGCATTTGACTTTCTGCTTATCCTTTTTCTGGAATCTATGCATTGTAAATTTTAAGTGGGAATTCCAAAAGAAGAAATCTTGATAAAATTATAATTTGGTTAGAAACAATCAAGTGGTTCATTAAATTGATAAGTGTTGTGTGCTTATTTTATTGTTGAAAACTATTTGAGTACCGTTTGGGCAAGTTGAGTTATACAGTTATAATTTCTTCTACATGGTGATGCTGTCTGAATTGTATTACCAATACGGAGATATATACTTCTGATCCATCCTGTTTGAACCACTGATAAGATCCAAGACAATAGTAGCTAGACATGTTATGTAGTAGAATTGTGGGGGAAAAAAAATAGAAATGGAAAATTTGAATTATATATTTAGCATCAATAATACTTGCAACACATATTGTTTCTCTTTTGCGTCTGATTATTCATTAGTTAATATGACAGGCCGAGTTATGCCGAAACGAAAATTGTACAGTAAGAATTCATCACTACTGCCTCAAGCAACTTTTTTCCCGAAGAAAGGTATTATTTTCTTGTTGCAAGTTTATAATGTTCCTTTTTTTTTTTAAATTCATTTTGTTTATAAATTGAATATTTTTTGTTTTATCTTTACCACTAATTCATGTTTAGGTGGAAAAAGTTTGCCCAAGTTGTGGTACCTCATGGCCATATACAGTACCCAAGACAGAAGCTGTGGAAACTGAAGATGAGAATGAACCCGGAGGAAGCCGACAAGCCACTGGTTCTAGAAGAACCAGGCAAGCCGTGGCAACTGAAGATGAGAATAAACCTCGAGGAATCCAACAAGCTACTGGTTCTAGAAGAACCAGGCAAGCCGTGGCAACTGAAGATGGGCATGAACCTCGAGGAAGCAAACTACCAACTGGTTCTAGAAGAATGAGGCAAAGAACCAATAGGAATGTTGGGGATGAAGCGGCTGAATCATGTGATGAGAATGTGCCAAATGAACGCACCGGAAGCCAACATGGTAATGAAATGACGCGCAAAAGGGGTAGAACTCATAGAAGTGGCGATGCAAATGTGGGAATATCTGCTGAATCTCAATCCCAATCTTTGCCCGGCGTTCCTGGTACAAGGAGAGTAACCCGAAGCTCTTCTCGTCTCCAGTAAATCAACAATGGAATGTTAAGAGCACTGTATATTTTGGTGTTGACGGTCGACAGATGCTAACTTTGCTGAACCCAATGGATATATGAATAGGCACTGATGTAGTTCGTAGGGAGCATTTCAAAACCCAGCATTAGTCTTAGAATGACCAGTAACTTTTTATGCTGTTTATCATTTTGCCATGTAATGTGAATTTTCACATGATTTGGTTATGCATGTGTCCAAGAATAACTCCTTTTTCTTTTCAGTGTCCTAACAAAACTAAAACTATGTGCCACAGACACAGTCATCTGTTTAGAGGATTGCTTGATTCTGTGCTAATAAAGAAAATAATGTAGCCCAGCTCGGCATTCACCAACCTTAATACAAGAGATGGCAGGAGGACTAACACCACGTACGAATATATTTTTCAAGAACTAATCTATGAATTTTGGAATTAATTTGATACATGGTGATCTTTCGGAATTTAATTGACTATTAACTCTAGGAATTTATTTGACTATTAACTCCAGTTTTAATACGTTCTTTTGAATTGACTCTTTTTGGTAATTAACGGGGCCAAAGCCCAAAGACAGAATTACAAAGCTATTTGCCGGGGTAAAGATTGAAATGTTTTGAGCAAACCCAAAGAAAATACAGATGACTATATACAACCCAATTAGCCTAATCCTCAGCAGTCATCATATTTATTGTATCATATGAACCAGTCCGAGACAAAAAAGAGTTATAAGCACCAAAACCCATGAAAAAAGAAAACCCAACAAAGTATTATAAAACACATTTGTAACACACACACACACACACGAGAGATCCATTTATGCAGGTATATATGTTATTAGCTAACATCATTCTGTCCAAACAAAAAAGGGTTACATCAATGAACAGCTTTTTATCTTTTATAGGCACAATGAATTTTATCAATCCAACCATTCTTAGGACCAAAAAGTACTGGAATTGGACCATTTTTTAATTAATTTCTGGGATACTCATAATTGTAATCTGGCCAATTTTATTGACGGCAGCCCTATATGGAATAGACTATATAGCGTTACTGGAATTGGACCATTATACATAGTATTCTAACTAATTTGTTAATGTTCGGCCATTTAAAGTTTCTCGATTGAAAATGTGCAACATGGCACTGTTAAATATTAATTAAGCTGAATTTAATGCCTTATGCATTAGGTTTTGATAAATATAAAAACAAAAATATTGATATATTATTTGGGTGGGAAGAAGACAAGAAAACGTCGTCATTTTAGGTTAGTAAAATTATGTGGTCCATGTATGTATGTATGTCATATATTGTTAGACGTAATAATCCAAAAATGGTCACCTGAAAGTGAAAATGCACCTAAGGCTACTCTTATAATTTGTAGGACCATTTACCATTATTCCCATTGGCGTACAAGGTCCTCCCCTAGCTACAAAAATGACATACATGCATTGCTCATATTTGCATTCATTCCAAGGCAAAGTGTTGTTTTTTAAAGATTTAAACAAAAAATTATTATAAGTTTAATTACTTTTTTTTTTTTTTTTTATAGTTTCACCAAATTTACAATTAAATTTTTACATTTTTTTCTTTCAGTTGAATTTCTATACTTCTTTTAATTTTGTAATTAGGTCATTTCTGTGTCAAAATATTAAAATTGATGGAATACTCTTTCCAAAAAAATCTCGAAAATTTAATTAGGTTCTTAATTATAAATGCTTTTAATTTTGAAAAAATATTCTGTTAATTTTAATATTTTTTGTACTAACAAGAGTCTAATTACAAAATTAAAAGTAGTAAAAGATCCAATTAAAAAAAATAATATAAAGATCTAATTATAAATTTGATAAAATTATAAAAACCAATAGAATGATTTAAACCTTTATTATATTCATATATGTGTAAATTGTGCAATATTCACCAATTTCTATTTTGTTAGGTATTTAGTTGGTTTTGGGAACAAAACTAACCTGCATTATCTTATTGTCACCACCAGTCAAAAATAAGAAAATTATATTTGCATGTATATCATTGGCAATGACAATAAGATAGAGCCAAATTAGTAGTATAGCAAATATCTACAGTTCAACTACTTGACAACAGTTATTTAACAATTTATTTATATCTAGTAATTTTTTTAAAATGTAATTCCAAATAAGAAATTTTTTGAATTTAAATAAAATATCAATAATAAGTTTGGAAATCCAAATTTTGAGTTAATTAGTTCAAAAATTCATGAAAATTTATTTACACTTTTACAAACTTAAGATTCAAGATGAAATAATTTTATAAAAATCATTATAAATATCAATTGATTCATTAATAATTAAAGATTCATGGTTAAGACTTTTATTATATTTTTTTTTAAATGCCTCTTTATATCCCTAAAAAATGGCATATATAGGGAATTAACAATAATGAAAAACTTTTTAATTTTTCAAGTAAAAAATTCTATGTTTGACACCTTTGTTAAACACTTTCTATTAAAAGCCGGTTTTATATGCACATCCAAATATTGAACTCTTAACCATTTCCAATTTTCCACTAATGCTGCCTTTATAGATTATGATTCATTCGGCCTATTTTTATTTAATGTGTATTTCACTCATATTATGTAGGTTCAAAAAATGTGACATTGTTGAGAATGTTGAATAAGAAAACACCCAAGTGGTTAAAACCGCCAGATTTTGTTTTTCATCATACAAAATTGAATAATAATATCAATCCCGCTACATTACCAACAGTATTTCTACCAACTTCTGCCAACTCTTGTTTATAACTGTATTTAATGAAAATGTCTTTGAGGATGTGTCTAATAAAAATGTTTTTTTTTTATGACTGTGTCTAATAGAAATGTCTTTATAAATGTATTTTCTTAATGTATCTCTTTATACATGTATTTAAAATATAATATTTAATTATTGTTGGCAATAAATTAGTTGATAGTATATTGGTACCTATACTTTTTCTAATAATATTAGAGCTTTGAATCTGATTTCGAAATTCCCAAATCCAACACATTCACTAAATTGTAGGTAAATTTAGGTTTTTGATTAAAATATTGATACTTAATAGAGCTTTCTGTCACAAGTTCACAACCAATCTTGGGAATTCATTGATTGATTCTTCAATCTTGTAGTACATTGAACGAGAATAATAGTAGTCATGAAATTTGCATGGTTGTTATGAGTATAGTTAGCATGCAATTATGCATATGCATTAAAAAAAAATCAGAAAAAAATATTGCATTTTGTATGTTGTTGTTGTTAAAGAAAATGTAGAGGAATATTGTGAAGGTGTGGTGGGTATTTGATTGAGAAGTAATTAAGAAAAATATATTATTAATTTAATTAAGGAAAAAAAATAGAGAAAAGAAAAAATGACCAGAAGGGGGGTGAGGGAGGATTTCTGCTTTCACTCTCAAGATAATGAGATATGATATAATAATATTTTCACTAATTCTATTTTACTAACTAGTAATAAGTAAACTTTGGTAATAACAATAAGGGTTTAGTTAATTAATGTGTTCTTAGAACACTTATTAAAAAAAATTATATTTTTTATTTTAATAAATATATAACAAATGCATTAAAAGTTAAAATTTACATACTTTTTATGAAAATTAAACGCCTTTTAATTAATAACCTTAATATGTACAAAACATGTTAATTAAACTCTAATAATAATTAGACCAGTTCCATTATTACATCGTGCTACAAACAACCCTATCCTGTTGAACTTAACTAATCTTTGCTTTTTTTAGTATAGGCAATAAAGAAAGGGAATTAAAAGTACAATCTTTTGGGGATAAAAGTACCCCATATATGGACCATCAAGCAGATGAAAGTTTCTCAAGTTTCCAAAAATATAATTAATAAATTGCATAAGAACATCACACAAATGTTTATGGAAAATGACAACATCATATATGGAAGTATATGATAGATCCAAACAGTTTAGAAGTGCCTACCAAAAAGAACAAAGAAGAAGCTTTCAAGTGAATAAGTGATGATGACACTAATAATTATGTATATTCATATGGACTTATTACGATAATACCTCTTAATTGGAACTTAATAAACAATAATGGGTGAATAGAAATGATAACTTTTCTAATGAGTGTCTTGAGAGTATTTAAAAAAAAAATTAACTAACATGAGTCCTAAAGACATTTATTAATATTATCGATTACAAATTTTTTTATAGAAAAATATAAAATTTAAATTTTTAATGTATTGATTTTTTATCTATTAAAATAATTTTTTTAAAATTTTTATTAACAATAATCTTAACATATATTTTTAGAATACATATTAACTAAACCTTTTACAAAAAAAAATATTTGATAAATAATAAAAAATCAATCTAAAATAAATTAAAATTATTTTATTTTACATTAAGTATTTTTATTTTGTATTCTTTAATTATAGCTAGACTAATCATATAATTGTAGACATAATTAAAATATGAAAAAGACAAGAAATTTAAGTTTTTAATGGCATTAATTAAAATATTTTTAGTTTGTATTTTTCTTAAAGAATATTTTGAAGGTACTCATTACATTTAACGAAACTCTATATATATACTAACTAATTGATTAGTGTCAATAATTTGTGGATTTCAATTATGCCATGCCATAGCCCATCATCAACTAGCCAACTAGCTAGATAGTCAATGCAATCCCTTTCTTCAAATTCCTTGTCACAATTATATGAAATATATATTCAATTTATATTTATACTCTTACCTTTGTCTTATTTGGGATATATTATATATATTAATATGCTGAGGATCAAAAGGAAAATTAAAGTCCAACTTTGTCATTTTCAATAGCACATGGCTCAAAAAAATTTAGCCCTCGCCAGAATTTACATCCCTATCT
Source organism: Arachis ipaensis (assembly GCF_059453495.1). Lineage (NCBI taxonomy): Eukaryota > Viridiplantae > Streptophyta > Magnoliopsida > Fabales > Fabaceae > Arachis > Arachis ipaensis. The sequence continues at coordinate 25,733,091 of NC_142437.1, forward strand.
CATATAACTGCACAAATTATTAACTATAATTTTCACAAAATTTGTGGCTTAGGGTTGAGAAATCAATTGAGGAAAGTGAACATATATCTTCATTTTAAGTAGGTAGATATAAATAAAAGAAGAATATATACTCACCCTGGATTTTAATCTAACTTTGAAGAGCTGGTAGACATTGCTATCAAATTTAATTGCCTTATTTATCATTTTCTTTAATTTTATTCTATAATAAAATTGGTGGATCGGCTTGTTACTATTATACCATTATTATAATCTGGTGACAATGATTGTGAAAGGCCCATGCATTATATATATTATAAACAACAAAGAAAAAACTAGTTATTAATTATTTAGTGGGAAAAATGTGTTTATATGATGAAATCTTAATCATGGCAATCATCAATATCGGCCAGCTTGTGCGGCCATATCATAAATATTTCAGCCAAAAACTAAAGAAAAATTTTATCAGCGAAACAATAATGATTTTAGTTAAGAATACTTATTTTTAAATGTTACTTTCATGTCAATGTGCAAATAATAATAATAATAATAATAATAATAATAATAATAATAATAATAATAATAAGTTTAAATGTATATATGTAATTTATACACTCAGCATAATTTAAACAGTTTATGAAACAATGTTTTTATTTTTTTTTTCTTCCAATGATGAAATAAATTAAAAAGAGGGCACTTATATTGGATGAACATGTTACCTATAACGTGTTCGTTGAATATCATTCAGTGACATATATGCAGACATAATTTTGTAGGTGAATCTATAAATTAATATGACAGATCTAATAATATTATTCAAGTCAAATAATTTTTTATACCAATTTGAATTATTCTTTTATTTTTGGTCCCATCTTGGATAAGCTTTTAATTTTTTTTTTTTTATTTCACCCTAATATACTAAACTAGAGTATTCAGTAAGAAAAAAAAATTCCCCAAAAACAAAAAATTAAACCTGAAGCATCAAAGTAGGTAGTGGAGAAACCATGCAATGCACCTGCTCAAATTCCTATTTTCCTTCTCTTAAGCTGCCAAATTGATCATTTCAATGTGTTGTGTGTGCTTATTTAGTTGCTTTTAACATGCATGGAAATTATTGTTTAATGGCATATATATAAGTATGATTTGTTATTTAGCATTTTTTTGTGAGAATTTTTAAAGGATCTATCTATATAGCCGAGGCCATTTTTATTTATTTATTTTGTAATAATAGCACAAATTATTATATACGACACTCACAAAGTCAAATATATAATGTACCTCCCCCATATATATTGAGTGAACAATATAATAGTCATAATAAAATATGTATAAAAATATAGTCATTAATAAAATAAATAAAATAAGAAAATAAAAGGAAGTACGTTTTCCTATATTGTAGTAAACTTCATTGAGGATGCATGCATGGTCCTATTGGCAGCAAAGATTATATCCACACACATGCATATATACTGCATACTCATACATGGTCAAAATTTCTTATTCTTACTTGATGAGGAAATTGAAGTAAAGAAAGAGAAAATAAAAGAAAAATATATATACAAAATATAAGTGAATATATTTTAGATATGATTAAAAAAATAAAATATTTTTATTTTAAAATTTGATGATTTTATAAGTGAATATTTTTTGTTTCTAGTCTAGTTTTTTGCATGCATATTTTGAATAATTAATAATCTAAATATTTTTACAAAATTTTATATGCTCAAATGATTTACTAAATACGTAATCATTTGCTACTTATAAAAAAATTTATAATTTTTATTATTTTTATTGCATTTTAAAAGTATTTTTATCTTAAAAAAATTTAAAAAGTAACTCTGTATAAGTAGTTTAATAAGAGAATATTTTTTGTGGTTTATCCTCTACTCATTTAAAGTCTAAATATTCCAATTGTAATTTAAGAAGCCGTTCCATGTGGTCTCATGTGTTTCTTCGGAGAGTCCACATATCTTTTCTCTTTGGTGGTTATTATATATAATATTTATTTATATATATATTTAATTTATTTATTTTAATTATTTCCCCCCTCATATGTGTGTGGTCAAACAGGTTTCATATGATGCAATTAATAATGCATCTATCTAATTTATTCCCGTCATGTTCTTCATTTCCTTTTGCCAAACGGCTAGTCATGTTCTAAAACATATTTATATTCCCTTCTTCCTAGCTAGTTGAAATTGTGAATCATTAAATTGTACAAAAAATATTGTTATTTTTTAGTTGTTATCTTTGCCGTTATGGTAGTTGTATTGTTAGTTAATGCTGTTCTGCACTTAGGAATAAATTAATGCCACAGAATGATCACTTTTAATGCAATTAATAATATAGCTAGCTAGGTTCCAATAATTTATTAGCCAATAAGAACTAGGTCAAATTAAATTATATCACATGCAGATTCCATTAGCAGTTAGTGTAATTTTTTAAGGTGCTAGCTTATATTATGTGTATCTTTGTTTCTATTACATAGTTTGCCTTTGTCGTTTATCATTTATGTCATGTGCAATCCATGTAGTATAATTTACTTGTAATTAACACTAAGCAAAATATATACAATTTCTTGTTCTGAAAAACTATTATATATGTTGGAGGATATGTTGATTACTTATATTTGACCGCTGAACTGAAATACCGACCACTTATGAAGAAAGATTTGAGCATATGTATGTATTCTAAATAGATTTGAACTTATCTCTTAATAAATGGTATTAGGGACAGAAATATGTTCATGATATTTCTAGTGTATGTGAAACGAAAATGTCATAACTTGTCTTTTTTTTTATATTTTGTTTATGTTTATTAATTATTACTGGAATAAATATAAAATATTAAATATAAGAGGTGTATTGTTAGAATATAATTAGGATCAATTTGCATTATTTAGCATATCTAAATATTTATTATAAGATATTACGTCTTTATTATTTCGATTCTCTTATCACCTATAAATACTCTTTTATATTGTATTATTCCAGACAACTTGAATACACTCAATAATACATAAATTCTTTCTCCAATTTAGTCTCTTATTTCTAACATGTGTAATTATAAATATTACATATACATATATAAAATTATAGATATAAAATTAAATAAAATAATTTTATATTTAATTATTGTGTCTTTAGCATTATTCTTAATTTTTTAAAATAATATTATTAATGAAAAGAAATCAACTTGAGTTAATTAGTCGTGGATAGTTTATTTGTTCATTTAAGTAAGTATAAAAAATTTAAAATATGCCTTGTGCATATAGCAGCAGTCTATTGACGAATAATAACATATCCTTAAATAGAACTTCGATTCATAGCAGCTCAATTCTTGTTCTGTTAGGCTAAAAGAAATCGTGAGAAACAAAATTATTGATGAAAGGAAGCACACCATATCTGATCTCAGAATAATTGTTTAATTCAACTGTAGTGATGAGTTGCGAAATCTTACCATGGTAAAATTTGTGATAAGTAAATATTTTGGTTCACTATTATCAGTTTATAAATTAAACTAGCTAGCTAGTGACTAACCTTGTCAATTATTACTAATGAAATTATAAGTTTAAATTTTATTGTGGTCAGATTTTGAAAGAAAAATAAAATATTACTGTAAAAAAATATCCACTTTCTTTGCAAGTTAGTTGTTATGAAATATTATTATCTAAAAAATTTAAATTAATAAAAAATACACAAATAATTATAATATATACTTAATATATTTTTATGTGAGAGGTTCTTTTTAATTTTTTTAGAATAAATTAAATAAATATCAAACTTTTAATTTTTAGATCATAAAAAATTTAATTCGTCATAAAATTATTTATTTTAAAAGATTAAATTAATGAAAAGATGCATGTATAAATTTGTTGACTTTTCCAACAAAATCATAATAAACCTTAGCTGCAGGTAGACTAAGAATGTTGCAGTAGCAAGTCTAAATAATTAAGGTTTTATGGATTTGACTTTTAACAATATGTATGGGATCATTTATTAATTTGGGTTCTGACTTGTGACCCATTTAAGATTGGAATAATTCACATGTAAGTAGTAGTAGTAGTAATAGTTTATTAATTATTAATTAATAAGTAGTAAACTGTAATCAAAAGCTAAGGCACTCAAATAGTCAAATCCAAAAAGGGCGGTTACGAGTGTTCTATAGGAGACGACACTGAAGATTGTAATTCATGCAATGTTAATTATAGTAATAGTGCATCGTAGTGTTATTATTATGATCCCACTCCATGTGCCTTCCCTAGTTAATTATATTTTTTAATTTAAATGTTTTCAGTAGTATATTTTTGAGAAAATATCACTCTTCTGTCCTACAAATTGCTAAAATGATACTCTTCTTTCCTCTATTTATAAAATGTATATTCTCTTCCCTTATAACTTTTAAAAAATCTCATTTTAATTAATTCATTTTAAATTTTTTTGTATTAACTAATGTTAACTTTATCTATTTTCAAAAAAAAATAAATTATTTTTTACAAAAATATTCGTTAGCAAAAATTTTATTTTTTTGCCATTAATTTTGCTTAACAAAATACTCTTTAATAAGTTATTTTTTTATTAATTAAATTATATTTTTACTAAAATATTTTTAAAAAAATTAATAATTAAATTATTTTTTTCTAAGATATTCTTCAATAATTTTTTAATTATTAAATTATAATTTTACAAAAATATTTATTAACAATTATTTTTATATTTTACTATAAATTTTTTGACATCAATATATATTATTTTAAAATTAAATAAAAAAACTTTACTATTGTTAATATAACAATTAATATATATTTACATTGAAAAATAATCTTATTAAGATTTTTTATTTAATGTTACAATAATATATATTGATATCGGAAAATTAATAGTAAAATATAAAAAAATTGTTAAGGAAAATTTTGGTAAAATTATAATTTAATAATTAAAAAATTATTGAAGGGTATCTTAGAAAAAATAATTTGATTATTAAATTTTTTTAAAAATATTTTGATAAAAATACAATTTAATTAATAAAAAATAATTTATTAAAGAGTATTTTAGTAAGCAAAATGTAATGATAAAAAATAAAATTTTTGCTAAAAGATATTTTTATAAAAAATAATTTATTTTTTCTTAAAAAATGGATAAAGTTAACATTAATTAACAAAAAAAATTTAAAACGGATTAAAGAGGAAGTTTTTTAAAAGTTATAAGCGAAGGGAATATACGTTTTATAAATAGAGGGGAGGAGAGTGTCATTTTAGTATCTCACAGGAGAGAAGAATGGTATTTTCTCTATATTTTTCCTCCGTTTTTATAATAACGGTTCCAAAATAATAAAAGTTACATATACACAAATTAAGTATTTGTTTGGGTGCTATTATTTTGATAAAAAAGATCTCTTTTAATAAAAAAAATCTTTTTTTTTAGTGTATTTGATAAATTTTTAGTAATAAAAGTAAAAGTACTAGAAAATAAAAAAATATCTTTTTTGAAAAGCTGTAATTTACATCTTTTTTTTAAAAATTTTTTAAAAAAAAAAGATGTTTTTTTATGTATAAATAAACAAAAAAGTACTTTTATATTATTATACCCAAACATAATTGATAAATAAAAAGATCTTTTTACATGAGATACTCAAAAATAAAATTATTTTTACTTTTTCACAAAATCTTTTAAAAAAATATAACTCAAAAAAAGATCTTTTCTTAAATGCTCACCTAAACAAGCCCTTAAAAAAAAAAAGTATTCTTTCTATTTCAGAATATCAATCATACTTTTGAATATGTTAAAAACTCAAATGTAACGAAAGTATTGATTTGCATTTTTTCTTTGAATATCCCTTCTGTTTTATAATATCGGACTTATTGATGTTTTTTAATGTAATTATATCCGTATGATTCAGGGAAGTGCTGCTTAGAAACAGATGAAACCAAGGCCTAAAATACCTGTTTTCAAGATAGATCAGGTTGTTTCCTTAGCAAGTGTAGGGAGTACTCTTGATCTTGATCAAGAAATGGTTCCTAAAATGTCAAAATTTAATGCTCAACCAATGAATAAAAAAGTACCTCATTCTTATCTTTGCCTATACTTTGTTTGTTTTTACTTCTAAATATAATTTTTTTGAGAGTGCAACTCAAGAATTAACAACCCCATTTTCTCATTTTTGGTTGTTTTTATGAGATTTTAATGTTTGTTGCTCTTAAAATTAGAAGATTTAATTGACTTTCTGAATACTTATTTCTGTGTAAATATATATTTTTATAGAATTTTGAATATTTCATTTTTAAGTTATCGGATATTTTTTTTTATAGGCTTTCGAGATGTTTCTTTTGAGTTACTTATCATCATGAACAAGGAGTTGGCTCTTTCCATCAGCCATGATGTTGTTCACGCATACATATACCAAAAGTTTCACCCGTATAGAATGTAATTATATAATTTGTTGGATGAGTGTGTAAACATAATTCTTGAGTTTCAGTTGACTAATCTCCGTTATGACCTTCTCCTGAAATTAGTTACCTTTTCTAATATAATCAGATTTGGATGTATACAAAACCTAACTTGTAAACTCTTCTAGATATGTACCATTTGTTCATCAACAAATACATTAATTTTTAAAATAGTTCATCTCAACTGTGCTTTCACAAATATTGAAGAATTGAGTAATTATGAAAAGGCCGAAAACAAGGTTTTATCCTTGTGATTCCAATCAAACTAAAATTCACCCTTGTTGTGGCTCATATTATCAATGGTCTTGCATGGTTATGAAGTAGCTTTTTGCTACAATAAGTTAATGAAGAATTGATTAGTTAAGGTGGTATATCTGCACTGTACATCATAACAATAATTCTAACAATAATTCTAGTTTTTGCAAATTCTTAAAATGAAAGACCACTTGGTTTCTTTTTCATGTCTCTAAATGGAAGATGTAATACTCTTATTATCAGAATATCACGTTTTCGGTTGTGTCACTTTAATAACAAGGACATTACGATGACTTCTATATACTTAATAGAAAAATAACTATTAGTACCTATGAATTTTATGAATACTGACAAAAGTACCCATCAAACAACAAAACTAAAGTTATACCCATGAAAAATGGGTTTCGTAGGACAAAATTGTCCAAACCCTAATTTTTTGTTGACTTTTTAACAAAATTTTCAAATTAAATCATCTTTCTTCTTCAACCTCAATTCCACGACCTCTCTTCTTCCCCAAACTTCAGCACCAACACCGATTCCTCTGGAAATGAAAAGTTTCAATGCAAAAGTACCCAAAGCGCTTAGAATTTGAAAGGTCTTTCCCACCACCTACACCACCACCACTAATAACAACAAAAAATGGTTAAAATGCTAATCAATTTACCAAATCAAGCCATACCCAAAATTTATATTGCAAAAAAAAAAAAAAAAACTGAACAAACCCTAAACCCCAAAATATTAATCAGAGAAACAGACTTAGTACAGAATGTGGTAACAAATGCGAGGTAGCCGCGACAAAAGGGAAGATTGATGCGACGATGAGGAGGTTGCTGGAGGCAGAAACGATGCTGCTGGTGGCGGTGACGATTCTGCTAGAGATAGCAATGATGAGGAAGATCGATTAGGAGGCCGTGATGATGACGAACCAGCGTGGAGCAGGAGGCAACGATGCTGTTGAACAAGCGTTATGCAATACACGGCGATGATGTGGCGACGACAGTGAGAGGGAGGTGACCAACGGTGAGAATGGTTGCTTTATATTCATCCATGTTAAGTTTTTTAATTCTGATTATGGTTCTTTTACATCTGAAAAAGTGTGTTTTTTCGGTGAGTTTTGAGAAGAATAAGAAGAATAAAAAGAATAAGAAGATTTGAAAAAAAAAAGAAGCAAAGATGCTAAAACTGTAGGTATTGATGGATGGGATTTTTTGAAGCATTATTGTTGTTGAAGTTTGGGAAAGAAAAAAGGATAGGGTTAATTTAGAAAATTTGTTAAAAAGTCAACAAAAAATTAGGATTTAGGTACTTTTGTCGTACGGAATCCATCTTTCATGGGTACAACGTTGGTTTTCTTGTTTGATGAGTACTTTTGTCAGCGTTCGTAAAGTTCATGGATATTAATGGTTGTTTTTCCTACTTAATAATAAAAAAGGAACCTTTAACTCGAAACCATATCGCTATTTTCTTTGAAAAATTAAAAGTTCTTTTTCTTTTTACAAACATGCATATATAAGCAAATTCAATCACAATTTTCTTACAAATATGCTAGACATATATATCATTACAAATCACGACTCATATTCCTCTTACAAAAATATATAACAAGGTGAGGGAAAAACTATAACTAAGATATATACATCACAATCACGTACGTAGAAGAAACTCCTTAAACTCCTCATCCATCCTGAAAAGAGAAATTTGTAGGGTGAGAATCTAACCACACGGTCTCACCAGAGAAGTTCAAAATTGTTATAAGAGGATATGTATAAAGAAGAGTATGGATTTCAACCACAACGATTATCATTCGTCTTATGAATCTATTCAAACATCAACATATATATAATACGAAAATCCAACTTCATATCTTTATTTGTAAAAAGTTCCAAAAATTATCGGATAAATCACATAACATTTCAATACATACCAAAGGATCAATCAATCCAAACTTACCAATCACGCCCCTCGACCCAAGCATAACCAATCACGCCTCCCGCCCATTATATAATCAAATATTGACCTCCGACCCAACATATAATCAATCAACACTTGATCTCAGAATCATCAATTCATCACCAAAACTCAGACTCAAAATAAAATCAATCACAGGCAACAAATAATGCTAGGTAAACACAATTAGAAAGCAGTTACAGCAGGCACCAGAATTAATAGTTAGACAAAATTCTTCAGATAGACAAACCAGAACACTTAAGCACACCCAAACACTAGCAACCAAATACACATGATGTATGCCTGTCTTACTGGCCGTAAGCTCACATGTTGGTTATCATTCCTGTAACATCCTAATTACCCTAAGCCTTACCTCTACCCGTAAAGCAAAGGTTAATCAAATGTTACGACAATTATAAGGCTTATATATATTTATATAGAAGGAAATAATATATTCTAGAAGCTCGATGAAGGATTAAGCTCAAAGACAGAATTACAAAAGCGTGAAATGTTCACACGAAGCTAACGTACAAGACACAAGGTATAGATGCAAGAGAATAGAACATATATAAATATAAGAGTATAATAATCATAAGGCAACTAGCCGCAGCTTGCGGAGTTTAAACCGACTAGTTATAAACAGAAAAATACAGAGTCTTAGAGTTAAAATAGCTTATACAACTTAGCTCTCAAGTAAGCCTCTAAGGCCATAAAGTCTAAAGCAAAAGGATGAGAGAAAGTACTACAACAAAAGTAAAACAGAAATAAACCAGGAAGAATCCATACTCCACTCTGCCACTATATCCGCAATTTCACCGAGGTGAATTACGACTTGCATCTGAAAAAACAACAACAAAGTATGGAATGAGAATCGGAGGTTCTCAGTATGGTAACAATGTCCAATATATAAGATGTAAGGCTCCGGGATGCCGAAGGTAATCCTAGCACTTCACATCGAATACGGATATTCAAGTTTAGAATAAATTAAATAAATAAAGAACTTAAACCATAAACCGGGTTATCTAAACTTAGGGGGATTCTAACTAATAATAATCACACTGCTGTATCCTACAGCCTTCACCAACCTAACCTCCGTGCGATCACATTGCCACCGCCTACCTAACGTCCTCAGCGCCAGACAATCACAAATAATACAAGCAAGTAAAACACAAGTAATATACATGTATAACAAGTAAAACAACTAGCAAATAAGCATATTATTCATTTAGGCAAGAGATGCAATTAGGCAAAGCAAACAAAACACATAGAAGATGGACATGATGAATGCCTGTCCTATTGGCTCGTGATATCACTTGTCGGTCTATGAATGCCAACCCGACACATCCTTCCGAATGTCACCTTTCTGCCACGTCCAAGGATATAGCACCTGACATGCTTTTGTTTCGAGGATATAGTGCCTGGTAAACTATCGTTCCGAGGATATAGTGCCTGTCACACTCTTACGGCAGATAAGGAAAGCAACAACAACATCTATTTCATCATAAATTGTTCCAAGGATATAGTGCCTGGCACACTTTCCACATGTAACAAGTCCATCAACCTCAAATCATCACCAGTCTTCACCAATTTCATCATAAATCATTCCAAGGATATAGTGCCTGGCACACTATCATTCCAAGGATATAATGCCTGGCACTAGGGCTACACACGGATCGGATCGGATCAGATATAACCTAAAATTCTATCTGATCCGCACTGTACTCATCGGATTGGATCGGATACGATATCCGTATTTTTTTAGGCCAGATCCGATATGATCCGATCCGCATACTTGCGGATCGGATCGGATCGGATATCGGGTATATCCGCATAATTAAAAAAAAAACTATTTTAAGATTCTATTTGGTTATTTTTACAAAAAAATATCTATAAAATTCATTTTTCACCTGTTTGAGCCTATTTACTCTTAAAATATTATCAATAAAAGTTTTCTCTTGAATAAAAAAAATATAATAACACAAGATTTAAGTTTAATTATTCTAAGTTGAAGTACAACATAAAAAATTAAAAACAAGATATCATAAAATTCATAAAACAACATACTAAAATTCATTTCACATTAGGGTTTACTTTCTTAACTATGCTATTTATATGAGACGTGCGGATATGCGGATTTTAGGATCGGATCCGTGGATATCACTGCTAAATCCGCAATCCGATCCTACCATAGTGCGGATCGGATAATATCCGCAAAATTCAGATCGGATTCGGATAATTACCGCGGATATTATCCGATCTATATGCAGCCCTACCTAGCACACTTTCCACATCCAACAAGTCCATCGACCTCAAAGCATCACCAGTCATCACTATTTCTCATCTCAATCCACTTTCAATTCTCATTTCTCAACATTCCAAGGATATAGTGCCTGACACACTTTCCTTTAACATCCATCAAGTTCATAATAACCATCATCAATTCTTAATTCCATTCCGAACTCGTTAGTTTATCAGTCTCTCAATTCGTTGTCAGTAATCACTAAGTTCACTATTCTTCCTTTTCTCTCAACCAAACTTATCCTCAATACACCAGAAACCTAAACTTCCGTTCTCTAACTTTTCAAAGTAAAACCCAAATTAAATGTCCTAGGACTTTTCCCATATTTTGATACCCGAAGTTAAGCCAGAGAGTCTTAAATAGGTGTCACAGAAGTTTACAAGTTTGTTAGGAAGGTGAAACAGTTAAAAACAAGAATTTAGTTGAAAAACAGGGCATATGTGTACGCACAGGGGTGTGCGTGCGCATGCCCAGGAAAGTTTTTAATTGTGTGCGTACGCATAGAGGTGTGCATATGCACAGGTAATAAAATTTTCAACTTTGTTCATCTGCACAAGGCGTGCAAACGCCCTCAACAGAGTGCACCTTCCAATGTGTGCGTGCGCACAGGGCGTGCTAGCACTCCCATCAGTAGCCATTTTCCCGTGTGTACGTACGCACAAGGCTGTGCGTGCGCACATGTTTAAAATTTCACGGGGTATGCGTGGCAACACAAACCAGAAATCACAAATTCTGTAGCATGCACAGAATTTAGATTTTAACACCAAACTTTGAATGATCATCACTTCTACAAAAATTCAAATTTTGCAAACTTTATATCAATTTAAAGATTTTTCCATGAACTTTAATTTAAAGCAATTTCTAACAAATTTTAAAAACTGAGGCTCAAGTTATGATCTGTCAAAGTTCACCAAAAATTCCTTTTTACCAAAAAGTTCACAAGTTCTCAACTTTCCAAAATCTCAACCAAAATCAAATCAAAACCATACCAAACTCCACTTTACCTCATAACTCACCCTTTGTGTCACAATTCACCCTTCATACCAAATTTTCCTTCACATTTCATTATTCTCATTCTTAAATAGCAGTTATATACACTATAATTATTCCTCCACCAACACATTCATCAATCATCATTCTATCACTATCAATCTTCATCATCAACCTCATTCATACTCCATATCAATAATCAATAATATTACTCATCCAAATTCATCATACATCATACAATCAACATTATTTAACAATACTAACAACTTCAATAATTCCTCATACGTAAATTCTTCACTTACCACCCATCATTATCATACAAGTCACCCAACACCAACCTTACACACCACCAATAACCCACCAACCTTAACACAACATCAACCACAAGATTCAAAATCTAAAATTATCATCAACATATGTCATCACACATCACAATCATCAATATCCTTTACTCCAAACCATCACAAACACTTTACATTGACTTATTACCTTAAATCCTCATAATCCTCATTATTTATCAATATAAATAATCACCATCAATACTCATCAACATCACCAATAATTACATCAATTCACATCTTATTATTCATACGCCAATATCATTCAATCCTATCTTAGGGTCAACTAGCCTAAGTGTCCAGAAACATTACATATTACATAAAGAAAATCGAAATCATACCTTGGCTGATTCCTAATATGCACAAAACACTACTTTGAGTCCAAACAAGCTTCCAAAAAGCCAAGCCAACTCCAACAAGCACCAAAGCTCAAACTAACATCATATAACATACAAACATCAAGCCTAGGGTTCATAAAACAACTAAACACAAGGCTTTAGTGAAACCTTACCTTGCCTAATGAGATTAGGGATAAAATTCAATAATTACCTGCTACTAGAGATCACCTAAACAAGTAAAATCACAAAATCTACTTAAAAACCAAATCCCAAAATGTAGAAAGTTAGGGTAGGAAACTAGGACATGAGCTTCGAGTTCTTACCAGATTTTCTTAGATAGAATTGAAGAGCTCGATGAGAGTTTCACATGGCCACAAACAGCTTGTCAATTGGAATTCCGTAGCTCAAGTTATGGCTCCCGGAAGGTGGAGGTGAATAGTGAAACCCCTCTCCTCTCTTCTCTCTTCTCATCAACACCTCCCTTCTCTTAATTTGGGTAAAATGAGCTGAAATCTCATTAAAGGATGCATATATATGTTGGGCTTGGGTCCAATTTGGGTCCGATCCAACCTATTAGCATTTTAGGTCCGTTTGTCCCACTTTGGGTTAAAACCTTAAAGATTAGCGTCTGGTTTTTTATTCTAAATTATTTTTGTCCTTTCAAAACAATAAATCAAATTTTCAAAATCTTATTTTCCAAAATACGCGATACTAGACAGACTAGAGCCAATACTGCCAGCTCAAGTGCCAGTACGCATTTTTACAAAAACTTTTCGAAAAAGATACATTTTCCTACTCAGAAAGATTCATCGAATTCAAATTTCACCTTTATAATTTCAAATTAAAACTTCTAAATTTTGAATCTACTTCGGGCACTAAAAATTATTTTATTAAAACGGTTTTACGTGAAAAACTCCAGTTCTTACAATTCCAAACCCGACACACCCGGTAACTAACCCAGATATCGTCCTCTTGGAAGCCGGTGGGCGGTAAAGAACCACGATTCCCACCTCGTGGGCAGTAAATAACCATGATTCTTGCCATGTGCATAAGTTACAATTTAAAAAAATTCATGGGAAGTAAATAACCAAGATCCCCATGTCTACTGCAATACTAGACAAGCAGTACATCACCATAATCCTTACCAGGTGCATAAGTTACAACTAAAAAAAACGTCGATGGTAGATAACCACGATCCCCATGTCTGCTGCGACACTGGACAAGCGATACACCACCACGATCCTTTCCAATCAGTTATCATTTTTTATCTCAAATACATAAGCAGGATAAGACCTCCGTCCTTACCAAGCACAAATCAAATTCTAATAATGTTCCCAATCATATTCAGAATCACAATCCTTTAAAATCTTAACCCAGAGCAAGTGGGACTAAGCCACAACCTTTGCATCTTACCTAGGTGTTTTAAATCTCAAATCTCTTTTCTTTGAAAAAAAAACAAGTTAAATACATTTCTCTTTCTTAAAACTCATTTTCACCAAATCAAAAGTCCCAAATTAACTTCAAGAATCTATTTCTTCAATTCCATTTGAAATTTCTAAAAGCATAACTCTTAAATTAGAATTAATTGAATAAAACTCACTTTGTTTAACTAATTTCCCAAAACTAACTTTAACTTCACTTTAAGTTTAAAACCTTTCCAAAAAAGATTCAAAACCATTCTTATTCTCCAATCGAAATCTCAATTGAAACATAACCACTTATTTTGGAACAATTACTTTAAAATTTGTTAAAAACACCCCAAATCCCAATCATTTCCATAGTTAAATCAAAATCAAACAAAATAATTCTTCAACCCAAAATTTTCAAATAACACTTCAAAGAAAGTCCCTAGTCTTTAGGGGGGCAACTACCAATCTCATTTTCTTTATTATTCAATTTAATCCAAACTTATAAAAATTTCGATAGCACCTCCCTAAAATTTGGACTTTACCACTCTTACGGGTTCTATCAATCACCACAAACTTACTAAGTCCATTATCTTGACATCTTTCTCATCCTGAATTCTAAATTAAATAAAATTTGTATTTTTTTTTGCGAATTTTTATATAAGTTTTGAGTAGTTATCACTAGACTTTTGGAAGTAAGTTCTGAATGTGGTTTACTTGAGATGGTTTGATATGAGGCTGCAATTCAGAGGACCGATGAAGATGATATATATTATTCTCAAGTATAGCATACAATGCAAACATTGCTACCCAAAGTCATATTTGTTAGTTGTCAATCCAAATCTTAGTATGTGTTTCATGAATATATTTCATTACAAAGTCACGTCTAACATATCTAAAACTGATAATTTCATTCTTTTCTATTGTATTGCCACTAAATAATGTTATGTGGTTAGAAACTATAGACACCAGGAAGCTAGATTGAATTCATTTGCTACTTAGCACAAACCAAAAAGGTTCCTAAACTAATGTTTCTGCAAAAAAGAGGTATCTCACAGATATAATTTTTTATTTTATTCAAGTTTTCTTAGACAAGGATATACTACATTAAGAATTTAATCCGATCTTGTATCCAGTTGTAAGCATAAACAATATCATTGTTTTTATTAAGAGGCCATCAAACTATGAAATGATCTATTTATTTAAGTTTGACTAATTTTTCTCGTGTTTAACATATATATTTTTGTTGTATGAGCATATACTTGATAAGAAAAATACAGAATAATATCAATATCCTACTTACTACAAGTAATATGCATGAATTACATTTGTATTTTATCATTAAACATTTTACCCTCAAGTTCGAAGTCAACTGTTTAATATGCATGAATTATATATTAATTTTTAAACAATTTTTTTAAAAAATTTAAAATTAAAGTTTATTTTCGGATTTACCGTCAGTTAAATCCGCAGATAGTTATTAATTTAATTATTGATTAATAATATATTACCGTCAGATTTACTGGAAAAAAATTCGATAGTAAAAATTACCAGCAAAAGTATTCTAACGGTAATTAGTGGCGACGAAAAAACTGCTGGTAAATAATTACCGGCGAGGTTTATATTGTCAGATTTATTCCGGCGGTAAATATATACTGACAAATTTTTTTAGTAAATCCGCCAGTAAGTCCGACAGTACTCAACATTTTTCTTGTAGTGGCAGGCCATTAGCAAACATAAAAATATTCGAACTGTAGAAATTTTATGTAAATGGTATACAACTATATTTATTCTGTAAAAATTGCAATCATAATACTTCTATACAACCATTAGTAAGCATAAAACAAGAATAAATTTAAGGGTAAAGTATACTTTTTATCCTTGAAGTTTGACAAAAATTTCAAAAATACTCCTAAGTTTTATTTTGTTTTAATTTTGTCCCAAAAATTTTCGATTTGCATCAAATATATCCTTAACGACTAATTTTTCAAAAATTTAAGACCAATTCAACAACAATTTTATAAGAATAACCCTCAACACTAGCAAATCAAAATCATTTTCATGCATTATTGTTAGATTGGTCTTAAATTTTTTAAAAATTTAGCCGTCGGGGGGTATATTTGATGCAAATCGAAAATTTTTGGGACAAAATTGAAACAAAATAAAACTTAAGGGTATTTTTGAAATTTTTGCCAAACTTTAGGGACAAAAAGTATACTTTACCCTAAATTTAAACTTGATTTTGCTTATATCTAAAGTCCAACTTACTAAAGTTGGTCTCTGAAAGCTGGTTCCATATACATTGCCTTTATAATCCACTCCATAAATAAGCCTAGCAAACCATAGTGGCAAGTGATCACAAGTTGCATATTGATACTAACAAAAGAGGAGAATAAAACCATGGACTTCAAGCAGCTACACATTCAAGTCCCACTTCTTACTTGTTCACTATACCCTTTGCACCATATTCGAAGGTTCCAAAAGCAGATCTTAGAATCATTCCACTCGTAAAAATTTTCACAACAACAATAGCTGTTTATTACCAATAAAATCATATTTGGAGTTTTCACTTTTTAAATTAACAGATTAACAAATTCGAATTAAAATCAATTAGCAGCAGCAAAAATAACAATAAACAATTAACAGTAGCAACAGTTAAAGGTGTGAACTCGTAGTTTTACCTTGACTCGAAATACTAATATAAAATTGAAATTCATAGGATCTTAAGACAAAATCTAAACATAACTTGTAAATTATAAATATATGTATAATTTACTATTGTCAAAACACTAGCCCATGGCTAGCTGACAATATATTTGAAAGTGTCACGAATCAGTGGGTGCAAGCTAAGATATTTTCACATTAAATTATGAGTAAGATATATATCATGATACCCTATAAGCTAGAAATAATGTTAATAAATAATAAGAATGTGGTTACGAGTTATACATTTGAGTAAGGAGCAACCACATAAAACCATAGTTAGTTGAAGCTCATATCTTAACATTTTTAGTACTTTCCTAACACTAGCAACTCCATTTTCTACTAATATCCTTGCTACATTATTATTATATTAGATAGAAAAACAATTCAAACAAATAAAAGAAGGAAGCATCATTCATGCATGCATGCATGCTTACCATCTTCAGCAGTAAGTATACTTGAGCAGAATTGGCAATGAAGCTACTTGACATTTTGATAACAAGACATGGATGTATGCCATAATAATTAATATTATTACTGTCAATAATACCAAAATCAAAGGGAAAAAATACCAGAATCAATGTGCAGAATCAGAGAAATTACTAAATTAGTAACCAACGTCAAGAAGCGCACCTCAGTAGAGAAGTCATGGAGAACCTGATATTCTATAGAAAATCAATCAAGTCAATCCAAAAAAATTGAAATTCCAAACTCAAGAATCATAATAACATGCTTAGTTACCTATGAACTAAGATAAATGTAAATAAGAGAATCCTAATTTTAATCTAAATTATCCTAATCAGCAAAAAGTAATTTGCCTAAATAAAATTACTAAGTAAGAATTAAAATCTAACCAAACTTTAATGAATTAAAACAGAGAAGACCAAAACGAGTTTTTCCGAAAACCTAAAAACTGAAGAACAGAGAAATAAGAAAGGCAGGGGAGATGAAGTTGCAGATGCACTGTAGTGACGCCGGAGAGGAGGCGAGAAAAGAAAAGAAGAGGAAGAAGGAGAAGAGAAGGGAGAGAATGGCTACTCATTGGTGGTGGTTCGGCGACGGTAGAGGAGAAAAGAGGTGGTTCGGTGCAGAATGAAGAGCGCACCACATGCAGTGGAGAAGCGTGCGTGGAGAATAGCACCACGCCGTGGAGGAGAGCACCATGCCGTGGAAGAGTGATGCGTGAGCATCTTTCCTAATTTTTCCTAGTGAATTTGCATTTAAATTGTTGAGTTTAATCAAGAATTAATTATCTTTTAGCCACTATGGATGCTACTTTGAGTCTTGTGCAATTCTGTTTATTTTAGGTAGCATTTGGTTGGATTTGATGGAACTTCCGCAGAAAAAGAGAAAAACGCTATATAGGGCAGGAATGGCCCAGAGGATGGAGAAGAAGCTTGCACAAATGGAATCAGCACAAGAATTAAAAGAGATGACAGCGAGGAGCGACGCCTGCGCGTGCCTGACGCGTGCACGTGATTTGGAGCTTTCCATGGCGATGCGTGCGCGTACCTGATGCGTACACGTGAAAAGCGATGTTGCACAGCAACGCATGCGCGTATCTGACGCGTACGCATGACACGCAAAAAAGACCATCGACGCGTACGCGTGACATGTGCCACGTGCAGAAAACGCTGATTTTAATTTTGATTTAAAACTTTATTTATTTTTAAAATGGGAAAAGATATTATTTTAGTTTAAGAAAATAGATTTTAAATTAATTAGGATTAGATATAAAAGAGAAAAGAAACTTCTCTTCTAAGGGGATTCCAATTAGTTAACTTTTCATTCCACCTCAACCCAATTTACAAACTTTATTTTCTCTCTGAACCATGAGCAACTAAACCTCCATTGTTAAGGTTAGGAGCTCTGTCTATTGTATGGATTGATTTTATTATTTTTCTATTTTAATTCATGTAATGATTTTTATTTCAAGAATTGTTTTCGTTCTTTATCGTATGAATTTGGGTAGAACGGAAGTATGACCCTCTTTCTAATTGAGTTCTTGTATAACTTAGAAAAGCTCTTTACTTGAACAACAGCTTGAAAACATATTCTCCTAAATTTTAATTATCTGGATTTAACGGGATACGTGACATATAATCCTCTTATACTTGAGTAATTAGAGTTTCTGTGGCACATAAACTAGAATTGAACTTCACCCCCTAATTGGAATTAATTGACTAAGGAATTGGCGGTTGATGAATTTTAGAGGAGACTAGAAAGGTCTAAGGAATTAGGGTCTAGTCACATATAGTTTGCCATGAATTAAATCTTGCATGATTAAAATAAATCAATAAGAAAAGTCAATCCAAAAAATAGATAACTATGAAGCCTTAAATGCCTTCTCCATATTTTATTCCCAACTTATTTATTTGCCTGTCTTCTGTTTAATGCTTTTTGAACTCTTAAACACTATTTTCTGCTTGCCTAACTAAGTAAATTAATCAATCATCGTTGCTTAGTCCATCAATCCTCGTGGGATCGATCCTCACTCACCTGAGGTATTACTTGGTACGACCCGATGCACTTGCCGGTTAGTTTGTGGTTATAAATTTCGTACCAAGTTTTTGGCACCGTTGTCGGGGATTGATAGTGATTAACAACTATCAGTTGTTTGATTGCTTAGATTAGGCGTTTTAGTTTTAATTTTATTTAAATTTTATTTTAGTATTTTCAAAAAAAAATTTAAATAAATAAATAGCACTAATATTTTTCCTTAATTTCTGAAATTAAGTTTGGTGTCACCTAGTTAATTTCATTTTAATTTTCTCGTTTATTTTTCGTGTTAATTTTTGAAATTTTTTGTCTTATTTCAGTTGTCATTTTCAAAAATTTTTCTGTTTTATTTATTTAGTATTTCTATTTTATTATTTTACACAAGTTACCTCACTGGGAATTCTCTGCACTCTGACGTAGAGAGTTCCATCTTTTCTTATTTTCTGTCTGTTTATGCGCAGGAACAGAGACAATGAACCTCTTTTAGAATTTGATCCTGAACCTGAAAAGACTTTCAGGCAGTGTTTGCAACAAGCAAGACTTCACAAGGCTGCAGAGTCCGCTATGGATCCTAATAATGCTGTTAATGCCAATGTGGCAAATCCGAATGGGAATGAGGAACAAATGAGAGTGCTTGGCTCTTACTCTGCTTCTATTGCAGATCTTTATGGAAAAAGCATTGTGGTGCCTCCTATAGCTGCAAACAACTTTGAGTTGAAGCCACAATTGGTCACCCTGGTGCAACAAAACTGCCAGTATCATGGTCTTTCCCACGAAGACCCAAATCAATTTATCTCTAATTTTCTGTAGATTTGTGATACTGTGAAGACAAATGGAGTGAACCCTGAGGTGTACAAACTTATGCTCTTCTCGTTTGCTCTGAGGGATGGAACAAAGCTATGGCTAGATTCCCAACTCAAGGAGAGTTTAGATACTTGGGACAAGGTTGTTACTGAGTTTCTTACTAAAATTTTCCCACCAAAGAAGCTGACTAAGCTTAGGGTGGAGGTTCAGACCTTCAGGCAGAAGGATGGTGAAACTCTTTATGAAGTTTGGGAGAGATACAAGCTACTGACTAGGCAATTCCCTCCGGACATGTTCTCCGAATGGACCCAACTAGATATCTTTTATGAAGGTTTGGGTGAAATGTCCAAGATATGCTTAGATAATTCAGCAGGTGGTTCGTTGCACAAGAAGAAGACACCGGAAGAGACTATTGAGCTTATTGAGTTGGTTGCTAGCAACCAATATTTATACTCATCTAACAGGAATTCTGTGAACTCAGAGACTTCTCAAAAGAGAGGTGTGTTGGAAATGGAAGCTGTTAATGCTATTCTTGCTCAGAACAAGCTTATGTCTCAGCAGATAAATTTACTTACTCAGCATATGGGTGGCATGCAAGTCTCAACCATCAACACCCAAAATCCACCTCAAGAGGTCAATTACATAGGGAGTGCTCCTAGAAATCCCAATAATGATCCCTATTCTCAGACCTACAATCAGGGGTGGAGAAATCACCCAAATTTTGGGTGGAGAGAGCAACCTCAGAGGCTACAAAATTTTAATAATAATTCTCAGGGTGGTTTTCAACAGAATAATTTTAATAAACACCAGTTTCAGCCACCTCAGCAAGCAACTTCTCAGCCCCAGCAGAACAATGATTTGGAAGCAATATTGGTAAGTTTTAGACAAGAAACCAAAGCATCCATCAAGAACTTGGAGATTCAGATGGGTCAACTAGCCACAAAAGTTAATGAAATTGATCAGAGGACCACTAATAGCCTTCCTGTTAACACAATTCCAAATCCAAGAGAGGAATGTAAGGCTATCACCTTGATAAGTGGACAAGTAGCAAGTATGGAAGCACAAGTTAATGAAGAGCCAGTTGAAAAAGAATATTGCAAGGTTATTCAATTGAGAAGTGGTAAAACAGCTGGATCTAAGACAAAGGCCAATGAAGAGCTAGTTGAAAAGAAGCTCCAGAGGAGAAGAAGGAAGAAGTAGAGCACGTCCCTCCAAAGCGTGCAGACAACCCATTCCTAGACTCTCTTGACATCTATCCTACATTGCCAAAAGCTCCTGAGTACAAGCCTAAAATGCCATATCCTCAGAGATTTCAAAAGGAGACCAAGGACAAGCAATTTTCAAAGTTCTTGGAAGTCTTCTGAAAGTTGCAAATCAATATTCCTTTTGCTGAAGTTTTGGAACAAATGCCTCTCTATGTCAAGTTCATGAAGGAGCTGTTGTCAAAGAAGAACCCTTTAAGGGGGGATGAGACAGTGGTCCTAACTATAGAATGCAGTGCCATCATTCAGAATAACTTACTAAAGAAGATGCCAGACCCAGGGAGCTTTCAAATTCCATGCACCATTGGGAGCACAACCTTTGAGAAAGCCCTATGTGATCTGGGGGCAAGCATAAATCTAATGCCCTTATCTGTGATGAAGAAGCTGCAAATACAAGAGGCACAACCCACAAAGATAGCATTACAGATGGCAGACAAATCTATGAAGCCTGCATACGGATTAGTGGAGAATATCTTGGTCAAAGTGGGTAGGTTCTTCCTCCCAGCAGATTTTGTGATTCTTAACACAGGGGAGGATGAGAATGCCTCTATAATTCTAGGAAGACCATTCCTAGCCACTGGAAGAGCTCTGGTTGATGTGGAAGAAGGTGAATTAGTACTTAAAGTGCATAATGAGCAGCTGGTCTTTTATGTCTTCAAAGATATACATTCAGCAGGTGAAGAAGAGAGGTGCATGCAGACTGAGCTTATTGATCCAACCCTTCAAAAATCCCCTGATGATGCACAGCAGAAATTGCAGGTCAAACCTCCTTTAGTAACAACCAATAAAATTCCTCCTGACATCAAACCTAAGTTTGGTGTCGGGAATGCATTATCCACCAAGGAGGAGGTCCCCAAAAAGAAGAAGTACCCAAGGGATGGAGAAACAAAAAGTTTCCCACTGAAGGTTTCTCCCCAGGAATGAAGGTGGTGTTGACTAGAAATCTAGTGTGGATTTATACAGTAAACAGAATCCTCTCTTTGGAGCATATTGAGCTAATTTATGGAGACACAGGAAAGAAGTTCAAAGTAAGGGGTGAAGAGCTGAGCCCCTATGATCCTCCTCCTTAGAGGAGATGACCATCAAGCTAGTGACGGTAAAAAAGCACTTGTCGGGAGGCAACACGATAATTTCGTATCCTTAGTTATTTTTTTCGTAGTAGTGATTTTCTTATTTATTTGATTTTTATTGAGTTTTTACTGTTTTTCTTTCATTTTACGTGTGTTCTGATCATGCAGCTATTCTAGAACAGGAACCGAACACTTGGAGAAGGATTATATAAAAAAAAAAACGAGCACACGACGTGCAAGCGTCGCTGACGCATACGCGTCATATGTGTGTGCGTGAAAAATAAAAGTTAACAGAGAGTTGAGCAGGAGTGGTGCTGGAACTATGTTTTGCGCACAAACAAGCCCACGCGTACGCATACCTCACGCGTGCGTGTCGTTTGCGCTTTTTGCCACCCACGCGTGTGCGTACCTGACGCGTACGCGTGACCCTGAAAATCGGCATAAAAGGTGTTTGACCAGAGAGTTATGATGGTGTGGGGGTGGAACTGTGCTGGGCACACCAACCCCATCATGCGTACGCGTCCCTGACGCGTGCGCGTCGTTTTTCCCATCCTGGCCGTCCACGCGTACGTGTCGCTTGAAATTCGCGCGATCCACGCGTACGCGTGCCTTTCGAGTACGCGTCGCATGCGACGCCCAATTATACCACCTCAGTGCCTGATTTCAAATCATCCACCTCCCAAATCCTAATTCTCTCTTGTTCTTTTATCCTCTTATTCATCTTTCATCTTACTATTTGTTTTTGTTTTTAGTTCTTCTTTGCTTGAGGACAAGCAAACCTTTAAGTTTGGTGTTGTTGCTCCGCTTATGGGTTTTCTGTTTATTTTTATGGTACCAAAGGTAGGCGAATCATCTTCACGGAGGAGCACAGCCTAAAGAATGAGACAGCCACTAGAATAACTGAGGTGGTTGAGTTCCTTTCATTCTATATTCATTCCCGCTCTTACTATGTTATGTTCCGGTTTTCTGCTATTTTGTCTCGTTTATTGCATGATCCTTTATTAGATAAATTCCTAGGTTCTAGTTTAGTTCTGTTATTTTCAAAATTTTCTGTTATTTGCTTTAATGTTGAAAGATGCCTCATGTATTGCCCACTGAGCTTGAAATTTAATTTTTAGAGAAAAGATGTAGTGCATGAGGAATTGAGTTTATATTTTAAGAGCAGTCTCATTTATTCAAACGTGGTGGTATTTTCTGTAACTTTGAATGCATGACATGAACAATGCATACTTAAATTTGAATCAAAGAGTGTTGATGTACAAAGAACAGGAATTTAGAGAACTATTATGAAGTCTCTGCAACAAGTAAAAGTTTAATCCTTGAAGCAAAAGAAACAGCAAAAAAAATATATAAAAGCAAAGTCCAAGGCTTTGAGCATCAATGACTAGGGAGGTCAGACATGATTAAAAGCTCAAAGAGTTGTTTTCCTAGTCATATGCTTGTGGTGTTCTTGTGTCAAGTAATCCTTGAGACAAAACATTTAGAGTCGAGATCAATTGTAATTAACAGAGTATGCCAAAGGCTTTGAGCAACACAATCTGGGAGTAACTGAAAGAAAAAATCAGAACTTAAAGAGAGTTCCCCAGTTAAGTGCTTGTGGTGTTTCTGTCTCAAGTGAAGCTTGAGACAAAACATTTAAAGTCAAGGCTAGGCTCAAGGTGCAAAGCACCAAAGAAAAGAGAATCAAAAAAAAAAAATTTGCTGTGTTCAAGGGTTAAATTGAGTTACAAAAGATCAGAGAATTCATAACATGATCTGGATTCTAATTCCGAATGACAGTGACATCCGTCTGATTCAAAGGAGAGTGAGATGCCAAAACTATTCAAGATTGCAGTTGTAAACCCCACTATAAGAAGAGACATGAGCTTAGTCGGACTCTCATTCTCATGCAAATTCACATTCTAAGCCTATATTAGTTTGGTTGCATGAGGACAAGTGATAAATCCCAATTTTGTGGTTTATCTTGTGCTTAATTTGGGGGATTTTATCACCTTTTCCCATGAAGAACTCATGAAGAAATGAAGGAACCGCAAAGTTGTCAAGCCTGACCTCTTTGCACTCAATCGACCATAACTTGAGCTATAGAGGTCCAAATGAGGCGGTTCTATTTGCATTGGAAAGCTAACATCTGGGGTTTCAAAATGATATAAAATTTGCCATAGTTGCCTGACGTCTAGGGACGCGCACGTGCACTGTACGCATGCGCGCCGATGGAGCAGCGTGGGTCCACTTTGGACAACTCGTTGGGGGCGATTTCTAGCTCATTTTGGGCCCAATCCAACTCATTTCTGATGCTATTGAACCCAAAGATTGAGGGGGGGGGGGGGAATGAACTAAGTAGTCATAGTTTAGTTTTCATCAAGGTTTAGGTTAGAATTCTAGAGAGGGAAGCTCTCCATTCTCTCTAGAATTTAGGGTAGTTTAGGTTAATCTCTCTCAAATTCACCTTTCAATTCTTGTTTTGATTTCAATTCTCTTTATATTTTAGTGTTCCATTGTCTTAATCTTCTTAGTTTCTCTTGTTAATTTCTTATTTTTCTCTCTTTTATGTTTATGAACAATTGTTAGATCTTGATTTCCTCTAATGAAATTTTATGTTTCCATGTTTCTTTTATGTTGATCTTGATTGCTATTATTGATTTCTTGCTTATGCTAGTTACGGATTTCCTTCAATTCTCGCATTTGGTGATGTTTACTTTTCTTGCATTCTAGGTGTTTGATAATATGTTTTCTCTAGTTTTTGAGTAGTTTTCTTGACTCTTGGCCTAGGCTAAGGGAATTGAGTGACCTTGAGTCATTGGGTCTCATTGAATTGATGATTTGAGAACCCTTGGTGGTCAATTTGATACCCATTGACACTAACCCACTACTAATCTAATTAGTAGATAGGTTGGGACTTATGGGTTGATGTTGATTAAGCCATTTGATATACTTCAAGTATAGAAGTAAACTTAATGAGCTTGGTTCCTCATAATTATCAATATTTGGTTTGTAGACAAGGATGGTGATCTCAATTATCTATGTCTAGCCAAGAGTACTTTTCCTTTATTTTATTAGTTCTTACCATTTTACTTTCTTGTCATTTAATTTTTCTTGCCATTTATTTTCTTGCAAAAATATAAAATCAAACCCCCTTGCATCTTCATAGCCAATAATTAAACATTTTATTGCAATTCCTTGTGAGACGGCCCGAGATTTAAATACTTCGGTTAATTCTTATTTGGGGTTTATACTTGTGACAACTCAAATTTTTTATGTGGAAATTGTTTGTTGGTTTAGAACTATGCTTACAACGAAGTTCTTATTTCTAGAGGAGAAATTCTAGACCATCGACTAATTCTCACTCATCAAAATGGCACCGTTGCCGGGGAATTGCAATGGTGTTATGTTATTGGCTATTGTATATATGTTAATATGCTTCTTTGCTAGTTTTTGCTTGTTTTAGGAGTTAGTTTTTATTAGTTCTTACTAGTTTTGTTTTTATTTTCTCTTGCTATTATGAATTCTCACCACTTTGGCTATGAGTTTGGTTCAAATTATGTTATAGAAAATGGGAGCTACAATGAGGATGTGCATCAAGGATGGAACAATCAAAGATGGGAGGAGCCTCAAGGGATTGATCAACCTTCTTGGCAACAACAACCTCCGGATTCTTATGGGTATAATCCTAATCCTAATGCATATCAATCTAATGGATGTGGTGACCCTTATTGTGATTGTCAACAACCACCACCACATGCCTATGAACCACCCCCTCAACATGACTTTGAACCACCTTATTCACAAGCCTCCTACCACCAAACACCTCATTATGACCCTAATCCCTATCCACCATACCAACCACCTTATGAACCATATGAACCATACATGGAACCACCACCATTCCAACACAATTACTCTCAAGAACCACCTCAATATACACCACCTTCATACCCTTATCAAGATGAACCAACTTCCAATTATGAAACTTTCCTCCCAAATAATGAATCTTCTTTTTCCACACCACCTCCAATGGATGATTTTCTCCAAGAATGTGTTAGTTCTTACATTTAAAGGCAAGAAGAGAACCAAAAGGAGTTCAAGGAGTTAGAAGCCAAAATACCTACCATAGCGGAAGCCGTTCGCAATATGGTCTCCTCCCGCCTAAGCCTATGTGATCAAGAAACTCCCATTGTTGAATGTGGAGAAGTAATCAAGGAGCATAGTAAGGGAGTGATTTTAGAGCTTTAAGGTGTAGAAAAAGGGTTGAAACAAGGATTGCCACAAGGAGAGGAAGTCGAGATAATTGAGCTGGAAGAAGTGGTTGAAGTCTTAGGAGATATTGGAAGTCCATGGGAATGTAGAATTAGAGAGTCCTCTTCCAAGATGCTTGATATTGATGTTGAGGAGGGTGTACAACCTCCAAGACATATCATGGTGGAAAACCTTGAAGAGGTTGATCAAGAGATGGATTCAATCATTGATGAATTCTTATGTACAATTGAATCCTCTCGCATTGGGCTTGACATAGAGAGTGAAGAAGAAGATACCTTACCTTCCATACCCTTGGTGAGCAATGAAAAAGAAATTGAATTGGAAGCGAGCCACCAAGAGGAAGAGGTTGAAGTTGAGGAAAGTTGTAAAGAGGTGGAGATAGTCAAGGAAGAGCACAAGGGAGTGGAGCTTGCAAGATCATTGGGACCACCCCTTCCTAAGTCACCATCCAACACAACATTCAAATGGGTAAAATTCTTATCCCTAAGCTTTACCTTCTCACTTGAATATGGTTTGATTGAAAATGATGGTCAACTTAGAGATCTTTGTGGAGTTAAGAGTAAGAGAGAGTTGTGTAGTGGTTGGAAACATCATTCTAGGTTTATGATGGTTGCATGCTCAAAGTTGAATGGCAATGGTTGGTGTAAAACCAAATTGCATGGGTCTAGGGGAATGTTTGGATGCTCAATTGAGAATTCACAAGTCTTGTCACCCAAATTTAACTATGGTAGTCAACGAGAAGATGGGTGTAAAAACAAGGTTTAGGACCCCGGAATTCATTTCAACAATCAAAATTCTTGGGGCCTTGCCATCTACCTAAGCTTACTTGAAGGCCTTGTGCGCCTAATTTGGGATCCCGGTGGACATTGGAGATGCAAACAATGGTAGGGATTCAATGATGAATTCAAGCATAAACCACCCTAGCAAGGACCCCCACCAAATGTCCAACTTAAGAACTTAAACTAAAAGTGCTAGGTGGGAGACACCCCACCATGGTAAACTCTTTTCATTTTTCTCTCTTTTATACATATTAATAGAATTAGTTTAATTCCATGTTTTGTTTTGTTTGTTGAGTTTATTTGGTAGTTTGATATGTTAAATAAGATTTTAGGGTGTTTTGGTAGCTTTTTGGAGGTTCAGAAGGTTTGATTTGGTGCAAGAACTTGGAAATATTTTGAAAAATAGAGCACCAACCCACGCGTGCGCGCACCTGGCGCGTATGCGCGCCTCAAGAATTTTCGACCATCCATGTGGACGCGCCATGTACGCGTACGCGTGGATGCAAAAATTCCACCCCCAGCCA
Source organism: Arachis ipaensis (assembly GCF_059453495.1). NCBI lineage: Eukaryota > Viridiplantae > Streptophyta > Magnoliopsida > Fabales > Fabaceae > Arachis > Arachis ipaensis. Next base: position 25,761,001 of record NC_142437.1, read on the forward strand.
AAAACCCGAGAGTTAGGCCTGTACTGTGCGAACATTGGGCCTAAGATATTATTTTAGTTTAAGAAAAAAGATTTTAAATTAATTAGGATTAGATATAAAAGAGAAAAGAAACTTCTCTTCTAGGGGGATTCCAATTAGTTAACTTTTCATTCCACCTCAGCCCAATTTACAATCCTTATTTTCTTTCTGAACCATGAGCAACTAAACCTTCATTGTTAAGGTTAGGAGCTCTGTCTATTGTATGGATTAATTTTATTATTTTTCTATTTTAATTCATGTATTGATTTCTATTTCAAGAATTGTTTTCGTTCTTTATCTTATAAATTTGGGTGTAACGGAAGTATGACCCTCTTTCTAATTGAGTTGTTGTATAACTTGGAAAAGCTCTTTACTTGAACAACAGTTTGAAAACATATTCTCCTAAATTTTAATTATCTGGACTTAACGGGATACGTGACATATAATCCTCTTATACTTGGGTAATTAGAGTTTCTGTGGCCCATAAACTAGAATTGAACTTCACCCCCTAATTGGAATTAATTGACCAAGGAATTGGCAGTTGATGAATTTTAGAAGAAAGGAATTAGAGTCTAGTCACATATAGTTTGCCATGAATTAAATCTCTCATGATTAAAATAAATTAATAAGAAAAGTCAATCTGAAAAATAGATAACTCTAAAGCCTTAACTGCCTTCTCCATATTTTATTCCCAACTTATTTATTTGTCTGTCTTCTGTTTAATGCTTTTTGAACTCTTAAACACTATTTTTTACTTGCCTAACTAAGTAAATTAATCAACCATCGTTGCTTAGTCCATCAATCCTCGTGGGATCGATCCTCACTCACCTGAGGTATTACTTCGTACGACCCGGTGCACTTGCCGGTTAGTTTGTGGTTAGAATTTTCGCACCAAGGAGCGCACTGCGCAATGGAGAAGAGTGTTGAGTTGCGCTATCGCTGTTAGGTTTGTCGATTGGAGCTACGCAGTGGAGAATGGGTGCGTGGGTTAAGGCTTCTGATATTGGTTCAAATGAAATGATGATGATACCCAAATCTATTTTTTACTTGAGTATTTACCCAAATTGGAACCTAAGGAATTTTAAAGTGGACGTTTTAGTCCTCAACTAAAATTAATCACTCTGTTAGTCCTCAACATTTTTGGCGTCAGACAAATTGATCTTTTTTTTCTCATCTCCGTTAACCACTAACGGAAGGAGGTGATGTGTCGATGTGACTGTGATGAGTCAGCTGTTATGTTCCACGTGTTACATTAGGACAAATTGGTCTTTGGACAGATTGATACAAAACACTGCGTTTTGGAATAGGCACGACGTCATTTTGTGAGAGGAAGAGTCTATCAAAACTGAAGCATCTCTTTGCCTTCCCTCTACCAAAACGAAATTACTTTGAACTCCCTCTCTTCTCCTAGGTTTTACTAAGGAAGCCACCAGCACGTCAACCTGTAGTCCTCCGACCACCTCCGTTGACGTTGTCGATGCTAGGGTTTGAATGAGTCATCGTTATTGCAGAAGAAGGTACTGTGAGTGTATCGCTGGCCACTGCCACTGGTCGAGGTTAGTATAGTTATGAGTTTATCTATTAAGTTGTTGATGGTATAGTTGATCATTGTTGACATTGTTTAACGGTGTGATCATGCAGTAGTTGTTTCTGTTAGAATACCATTAGTTGCTGTAAATAAAAGTTGTTTTTGATTCTTTGATACTATTTCACATGGTTTACTGATAAGTGTTGTGGTGCATACATATACGAGGTTAACATGAAAAAGACACAATATTTCATGATAAACACATCGTATTGATGTATTTAAGCTGATTATGAAATTTTATCGAAATAAGAGAAGTTAGGGTAACATTTAGTGTTGATGAAATTTTTTCCAAATTTTATCTGATTAAGGGTAACGTTTAGTATTCTAATATTGATAGTGCTATTCCATCTTTGTAAATTACAGATGACTGAGTGGGTTACCCCTGTGTTTCAACATGGGGGGAGCTTTGTCAAAGATAACAAAGGTGAACTTCTCTATCTTAATGGCAATGTAAAAAGATTTCCTCCGATGGATCTGGACTTAGTGAATTACTTTGACTTGAAGAAATTGTTTGAAGAGCTCAGCTACCATGAATTCAAGAAGATGTATTGGTATGATCCAGGAGCTCCTAGCATGGAAGAAGGTTACACCCTATTTATGGAGATAAAGAAATTAGAGATATGTGTGATGCAAAGAGGGAAGACAATGAAACTGATGAGTTGTACTTGTTTTTTGACCACCCAATTATGGAAGATGTTGAATGGTCAGAAGAAGATGAGATGAATCTCGGTCAGAGAGATGATGGTAATAACAATATGAATGAAGAACACATTGATGAAAATAGAGAGGCCAAAATCTTTTCTGATGATCCAATATCTGATGGTGATAGCTATGATAGCTATGAAAGTGCTGAAGATAAGGCCTATAAACCCCCACCTCCAGGCTTTGAGAGTAATATTGAGGATGATGAAGATGAATTGCTCATTAATATAACTAAGAGAAAAGGTAGCAAAGGAGATAAGAAGGCTGGCAAGAACAAAATTGTGAAAAATGTAAGGAACAATGTTGGTCCTAAAGTCATTGCTAGGCCTATCCACACATCCAAGCCCAATAACACAGCTGGGCCCAAGGACACTGCCAGGCCTATTCCTACTACTGGACATGGTATAGGGGAGGTTGATAGTGAGATATTTAGTGATAATTTTGATGGTCTAGGTTTTGAGTCAGAGGGTTTTAATACACCTTAATCATCTAATAATGAGGGAGATGGTTTTGACTGGCCTCAATTCAATGAGGAGGCAGCCTTTGGTGAAGTGGTGCAAAAATTTATAACCACAAACTAACCGGCAAGTGCACCGGGTCGTACCAAGTAATACCTCAGGTGAGTGAAGGTCGATCCCACGAGGATTGAAGGACTAAGCAACAATGGTTGATTAATTTACTTAGTTAGACAAACAAAAAATAGTGTTGAGAGTTCAAAAAGCATTAAACAGAAGACATGCAAATAAATAAGTTGGAAATAAAATATGGAGAGACAGTTAAGGCTTCAGAGTTATCTATTTTCTGGATTGACTTTTCTTATTAATTTATTTTAATCATGTGAGATTTAATTCCTGGCAACTGTATTTGACTATACCCTAATTCCTTAGACCTTTCTAGTCTCCTCTAACTTTCATCAATAGCCAATTCCTTGATCAATTAATTCCAATTAGAGGGTGAAGTTCAATTCTAGTTATATGCCACAGAAATCCTAATTATCAAAATATAAGAGGATTATATGTCACGTATCCCGTTAAATTCAGATAATTAGAAGTTTAGGAGAAATTGTTTTCAAGCTGTTGTTCAAGTAAAGAGCTTTTCCAAGTTATACAAGAACTCAATTAGAAAGAGTGTCATACTTCCATTCCACCCAAATTCATAAAATAAAGAACGAAAATAATTCTTGAAATATAAATCAGTACATGAATTAAAATAGAAATATAATAGTATCAGTCCATACAATAGATAGAGCTCCTAACCTTAACAGTGGAGGTTTAGTTGCTCATGGTTCAGAGAGAAAAATAAGGATTCTGATAAAATGTATTTTGGCTGAGGTGGAATGAAAAGTGGAATAATGTTGGAATCCCCCTCCTCTCCAGAAGAGAAGTTTCTTTTCTCTTTTATATCTCATCCTAATTAATTAAAAAATCTATTTTTCTAAAACTAAAATAATATCTTTTCCTATTTTTAAATAATTAAAGTTTAAATCAAACTAAATCATCAAAATCAGCGTTTTCTGCTTTTCTTCACGTGGCACATGTCACGCGTACGCGTTGATGGTCTTCTTCGCGTGTCACGCGTACGCGTCAGGTACGCGCACGCATCGCTGAGCAACTTCACTTTTCACGCGTGCGCGTACCTTGGAACGCTTCAAATCACGCGCACGCGTAAGGCACACGCACGCGTCGCTCCTCGCTGTCATCTCCTTTAATTCTTGTGCTGATTCTATTTGTGCAAACTTCCTCTTCATCCTCTGGGTCATTCCTGCCCTATATAGCCTTCTTCTCTTTTTCTGCGGAAGCTCCATCAAATCCAACCAAATGCTACCTAAAATAAACAGAATTGCACAAGACTCAAAGTAGCATCCATAGTGGCTAAAAGATAATTAATTCTTGATTAAACTCAACAAATTAAATGCAAATTCACTAGGAAAAGATAGAAACGATGCTCACGCATGATGAAGTTCAACTCCAACTGAACATGGAGTTTACCACACTTGAACAATTCAAGAAAGCTCTGAAGGATTACACTATTGCTGAAGGGAGGAGGATTTTTTATGTTAAAAATGATAAGAAGAGAGTTAGGTGCAAGTGTGCAAATGGCGAGGAGAAGGCTATGAGTGCAAAGGCAAAGTTCAAGGCCAAATGTAAGGAAAAGAGGGGGCCACTGAAACTGATAACTCTGGAGTAGATGAAGTGCAAGGTACTGTTGATGTCAGTGAGGGATCAGGATTAAAACACACTACAGATGTGAGTCAGTAAGCAGGGGTTACAAAAGGTGCACCAAAAATCAATTGGGCTGAAGGGAAGGGTGAGAGTGATAGCAACAAAACTGAATGTCCATGGCTAATTTATTGTGCCTGGAACAGTGCAAAGGGGTGCTGCCAAGTTAAGACCTACAATCCCAAACACACTTGTGCAAGGTAATTCAGTTTTAACATGGCTAACCAGAATTGGATTGCTGATAAATTAGAGAAAAGGCTATTGACCCAGCTTCACTTGACTCATAGAGAAGTCTTTGATCATATAAAGATAGACTTTAATGTGGTGTGCAGTGACAAGATGATTTATAGAGTATTAAGTGTTGCTAGAGAAAGGTATATTGGGAATGAGAGGGCTCAGTATGGAAAATTGAGAGACTACCTCACAAAGATACACGAAAGTAACCCAGGTGGCTCTGCATTATTGGAATTAATTCCAACAATCCTTGATTCACCACCATTGTTCAGCAAGTTGTATGTTTGCCTGGAGGCTTGTAAAAGGGGTTTTAAGACTAGCTGCAGACCGTTGATTGGTTTGGATGGATGCCATTTGAAAGGATATTATGGGGGACAACTATTGTCAGCTGTCGGTCAGGATGCAAACAATCACTTCTATGTGATTGCTTATACGGTGATTGACAGTGAAACGAAGCAAAATTGGAAATAATTTCTACAACTTCTGCAAGAGGACTTGGGTCAATGCACAGTGGAAGGCTGGAATTTTATCTCTGACCAACAGAAGGTAAATTAGACTTAATTTCATTCATAATAATGTACTCAAAATTATCTACTAATCCTTAGATGTACTCTGTGGGTGAATTACTTTGTATAATGTTGGAATGATTAGAATAAGTATCATATTCTTGAACTTAGACTTAAATTCTGCATGTCCGTGATTTAAGGCTTGTGACTTATTGTGCTCTGTTCTTGTCAATGTGAAAACTATCTTGTGATATGGAACTGACTGGTGAAGTTATTAAGGTTTATGGTGTCTGATAAATTGTTCAATTCAGGATATATTTGTCTGATAAATGACTTGGTCGGGGATCTATGTGTCTGGTAAATGACTTTGTTGGGGATCTACGTGTATGATTATTTGAAAGTTTGCATGCTATTAGATTTTGTATGTCTTTCATACACTACGTGCACCTATCCTGCAGGGTTTGCTGCCTGCTTTGCAGGAGGTGATGCCAAATGCACACCACAGAAATTGTGTAAGATACATTTGGAAGAATTTTATAAGAAGGTTTAAGGACAAACAGTTGAAGAATAAGGTTTAGGCATGTGCAAGGAGTAGCACAAATGCTGAATTCCAGCATCACATGCAGCGGCTGAAGAGAATGAATGAGGGTGCATGGGCCTATCTTGCAAAATTCCAACCATCTTGCTGGACCAAAGCCCATTTCAACCATTGGCCCAAGCTTGACAATGTGACAAACAACATGACTGAAGTTTGGAACGCCAAAATAAACCACTACAGGGGAAAGCCCATTCTTACCATGTTGGAAGAGATCCGTTACTACTTGATGAGGAGAATGGCCAAGCATAAGAAAGTTCTAAGCACCTACATTGGAGTATTGGCACCAGTTCAGCAGAGGAAAATGGAAGATATTATGAAAGATACTAAGTTCTGGACAGCTCAATAGACTGGTGACAACGATCGTAATGTATTCGAAGTCCAGAGACATTCAAAGAAAGTTGGTGTACATCTTGGAAGGCACACTTGTAGTTGCAACTTGTGGCAACTAACAGGTAATTTGATGTATTATTCATTTTTTGTGAGTTGTGATTTTAACATGTAATAATTTGTTTTGTTGTTTAACATGTACTTGCTGATCTTATGTTATTGGCTGATAATCTTGAGTAGGAATTCCATGTGTTCATGTGTTGACAGCTATACAAAAGAGGTGTAATAGGCCAGAACCTTATGTGCACCCTTGGCTCAAAATGGATGCATTTAGAGCCACGTATGAACATGTGATCAGACCAATCAACTCAGAGAAATATTGGAAAAAGATTGGTCTCTTGGCTCCAGAGCCATCCACCATTAAGAAACCACCTGGGCGCCCAACCAAGAAAAAGAGAAAACCTGATCCTGTTGAGGATGCACGGGATGCGACAAAGGAAAGAAGAACATTCATGGTCACTTGCCAAAAATGTGGTCAGAGTGATCACAATGCAAAGACATGCAATGGACCACCAAGGCCTAAATCACCCCCAAATGTTAAGGAAAATAAACAGCCAAGAGCTAAGAAAAATACTTCATCTGCTCCACCACTACAAGATGAAGTCCAAGTCTCCCAAACAGCCCCTCAATCACTGCCACAGGTAAAACATCATTACTTGTTGAATTTGTTGTTGTGGTCATATTATTCTCATGCTACCTGCACTTATCGGATCTTCAATGTGATACTGACCTCTTGGCTTAATTCATAAGGATCCATTTGCCTGATAGACCCTTTCAATGGGGATCTGTGTCTGATAAACTGTTTAGTTGGGGATCGAAAAGTCTAATACTTTGGTTTATTTTTGTTGTATTAGGAGCATACAACTAACATGTCAAGTGGTGCTGTGACTACATCAGTATCCAGGCCTCCAAGACCTAAACAACCAATTAGGAGGCCACATCCTACTCCAACACCTACCCCCACCATCTACTCCAGCACTTTCTCCAGGTCCCACCATCTTCGCACCACCACAGAGGCCTACCCAATCAGCATCACCTGAAACACTTGCTGCTACAAGTCCTGGCACAGCTTCAAGAATCTTCAAGTTCATTCCAACGCCTACTAAGACTTCCAAAATAGATTTGGTCCTATTATGTCAACATATTTTTATGAGTTTAATACAACTTTGTCATATTTTATTATGTTCTTAGTGCATCTTGTTGAGACAATATAGTCTGTCTATGTTTGGTTATTATGTTGACAGTGCATGTCACTGCACTTTTTTGGTGGAACATCTTATTAGTCCTAGCAAAAACATAGCGACTAGCTACCCTTTTGTTTAAAATTTTAGTTATATGGAATGATAGTTGGTACTTAGATTTAAGTAAATCTGATTTAATTTCATTTCTAATATAACTTTTCTCTATCCAGTAAATACTCATCATTCACCTACTCATTGTTCATTGCTTGCCAAAACACTTACAGATTAGTGTTTCAAAAAACAAAAGCTAACACCGTAATTACTTGTTCAACTATATAATATAAGATACAATCTTCCTCAATCTACCTAAATTCTACCTACAAGAAGACAAATCACAAATCCTAGAATGAAAAAGAACATAGGACTGCAGCATCCGAACCATCATCTATTCTCAGCGGCATTTTTGTTCTTCTTCTCAAATGCATCAAGCAATTCTTTCAGCTTCTTCACCTTCTCCGCCAGAGCATCATCATCCTTTCCACCATGACCATCACATTGAAATACCCTATCAAACCACACAAAGAAATCACAGTGGGAAGTTTTCTCCTGCCCATACAAATAGAAGGGTTTAGGATACAACATTATCAGAAATTATGTTTGGAATACAAAAAAAATTTAAAATCATCCATACATTATTCTGTAAAAAGGATAGCCAAAGAAAGGTCTTTTGGGACTTTTCTCCGTTCCGGACTCTACAACTATGGCATAGGCTCCATAATGGCATCTTGGAGTTTCTCCTTTGGTGACTATGAACCTACCGCCGTGGGCAAAACCACTGCTAACACTTCCGTAACCACTAGCTTTAACTCCCCGCCGATACAAACTTCCACAACTTTCTCCGATTGCCATTGTTAACAACTATAGCCTTCTCTGTTGCGTTACTTGCTATTCGATAATTTAGGGTTTTGAAAAGAAGAAGAAGAAGAAGAAGAAGAAGTTGATTTCATACGTCGTTTCATGGCTACCTACAGTTTATCATTGTCGTTTTTGTACAATCCAATCCAGGGACCACTTTGTCTGCTTTCCCACGTGTCACTTACCATCTGTGTCATCATCTCAATGTGACACGTTGGATTTCGCCGTTAAGCTTTAACAGACTAATCTAACGGAAGGATCAATCTGTCTGATACCAAAAAATGTTGAGAATTAACGGAGTGATTAATTTTATTTGGGGACTAAAACGTCCACTTTGGAATTTCTTAGGGACCAATTTGGGTAAATACTCTTTTTTTCTTTTGTCTTTTTCTAAGTTATTTGCTGGGGAAAAAAATAGATGGGAATATAATTAAAAATTTTCTTCTAAAATTTTTAACTATAAACAATTTTAGGCAACTTTTTATAAATGTTATCTGTTAATTTTTTTCGACAACTCTTATAAAATATTGTATTTTTATTTAAAAATGTTGTCTTAAATTTTTTATATTGCAATATTTTGTAAATGTAGCTTTAGATATAAAAAACAATTATTTTTATGGGTTACAAAAAATTTTGTTATCTTTTGCTTGTTTAAAGGCAACTCGTCGAAAATATTATCTGTGTCTATCTAAGATAATTTTTATTAAATATTGCTTCAAATAAGGATTATCTTAGACAAAAAAAATATTGTAATTATGCACAACTGCGTCGTTGTGTCATATCTCAGGTGCATCCGATTTTTTTTTAATCCCTAACACAGAATCTTTAATTTGTGTATTTATTATACTTTTATCCTCTACATCTGGGATATGACATACACTTTGTGTATTTTTATAATTTTATTTTTTTAAATGTATTTTTCAAATTTTAAAGAATTTATTAGTGTTAAAATTAGGGTAAAACACCTCCATAAACCAAAGAGAGATGGATTTTATATGAATCCTCAAATCAAATAGCATTTTTTTTATAAATCGAATAGATTCAATTCGATTTAGGCATACTAGTAAATTGAATTGATCAAATTCGAATTACCAGGGATAAGAGTAAATCAAATTTACTTGATTCAATTTAGCATGGATGTAAGTTTGCAAAGTAAATCGATCCTATCAAATTCGATTTAGCATGCATATACCTAAATACATGTAATTCGAAACGATTAAATTTAATTTATGTGTAAAATGCACGCATAAATCGAATCCATAAAATTCGATGTACTGTGTTTTGATACACCAACAATTATATTTATATGAAGCTAATGCTAAATCGAATTTAATTAGTTTGATAATACGAGTCTATGAAAAAAAATTTATAAGTTTAAATTTTTTTATTATGTATAAGTTAGTAACGAGTACATTACAAATTTTTATAGTACTCATCATAACATGTTTTAAGTAACTTTTAAATTTTATAAAATTATTTATAATAATTACAAAAAAAGGTTTACAATAAAAAATTTAAAATTTTATAAAAATATTTAATTTAAATTTTTTATTAAAATTTTAGTTATATTCATTATAAAATGAATAATTACAATAAAAGAGGAGAATCTAACAATATTAAAAGCCAATTAATTTAAAAATATAATTTAAAAAATAAATCATTCACATAATTACATAATTGTGAATATATGATACGATAAATACTTTTCAAAAATATTATTCTAATGGTTGACTTCCAAACACTAAATTCTTTATTTAAATAATTTAATTTGTATCTAACCTAATATAATAAAATAGGTTTAAACTTTATTATTATTATTATTATTATTATTATTATTATTATTATTATTATTATTATTATTATTATTATTATTATTATTATATAAAATGTAAAAAAATTTTAAAAGATTTTATGAGTATTATAAAAATTTGTAAGTCAATTTATGTAATGAGTACAACAAAAATTTTAATAATAATTTTTAAATTAAATATTGTTATGATGAGTACTATAAAAATTTGTAATGTACTCGTTATTAATCTAGCATAATAAAAAATTTCAAACTTTATAAAATACAATTTTTTTTCATAAACTTGTATTATTCAATTTAGCATTGGCTCCATATAAATATTTATTGGTGTATCAAAATAGAGTAAAAAATTCGATTTATGCAATTCATGAATTTTGTACATTAATCAAATTTAATCACTTCAAATGACATGTATTCAAGCATATGCATGCTAAATCAAATTATCAATTCGATTTACTCTTATCCCTAGTAATTTGAATTTGATCAATTTAATTTACTATTTGTATGCGGAAATCGAATTAAATCAATTCGATTTATATAAAAATATATTCTGGGACATTTAGGTAACAAATTTTGATTTGAGCAATTCACATAAAATCTATCACCCTTTGATTTATGGAGGTCTTTTTACGTTAAAATTACCTAGACTTTTGAATTTAAAAAAAATATTAAAAGGACTTGTAATTGAAAAATAGATTACTTTTGACATGGGTGAAGGATCAAATGAGATTAAGTGCATAAAAATTGAAAAGTTATACATAAAATGTGCATAGATCTTGTTTAACATAAAACACTCACCCTTTAATTTATGGAGATTTTTATCCTTAAAATTACTTAGACTTTTGCATTTAAAAAAAATCTTAAAAGAACATATAATTGAAAAATGGATGGCTTTTGACATGAGTGAAGGATCAAATGAGATTAAATGCAAATGATATTAAATGCATAAAAATTGAAAAGTAATATGTAAAATGTGCATAATCTTGTTTCACATAAAACACTCACCTTTTGATCTATGGAGGTCTGTTACCCTTAAAATTATCTAGACTTTTACATTTAAAAAAAAATATTAAAAGAATATATAATTGAAAAATGGATGGCTTTTGACATGGGTGAAGGATCAAATGAGATTAAGTGGATGAAAATTGAAAAGTAATAGGTGGAATGTGCATGAATAAGAAAACACGCACCCTTTGATTTATGGAAGTCTATTACCCTTAAAATTATCTAGACTTTCGTATTTAAAAAAAATGTTAAAAGGACATATAATTGAAAAATGGATAGCTTTTGATATTGGTGAAGGATCAAACCAGATTAAATGCAAATGAGATTAAGTGCATGAAAATTAAAAAACGTAGAATGTGCATGAATCTTGTTTCACATAAAACACTCGCTCTTTGATTTATGGAGGTCTTTTACCCTTAAAATTATCTAGATTTTTGCATTTAAAAAAAATGTTAAAAGAACATATAATTAAAAAATGGATAGCTATTGACATGGGTGAAGAATCAAATGAGATTAAGTGCATGAAAATTGAAAAGCAATACGTAAAATGTGCATGAATCATTTTCACATAAAACACTCACCCTTTGATTTAAGGAGGTCTTTTACCATTAAAATTATCTAGACTTTTGCATTTAAAAAAAATGTTAAAAGGACGTATAATTAAAAAATAGATGACTTTTGACATGGGTAAAGGATCATATGAGATTAAGTGCATGAAAATTGAAAAGCAATACATAGAATGTACAGAAATCTTGTTTCACATAAAACATTAGCTCTTTGATTTACGGAGGTCTTTTATCTTTAAAATTATTTAGACTTTTGCATTTAAAAAAAATGTTAAAAGGATATATAATTAAAAAATAGATGGCTTTTGATACGAGTGAAAGATCAAATGACACGAAGTGTATGAAAATTGAGAAGCAATACGTGGAATGTACATGAATCTTGTTTCATATAAAACACCCACGTAGACATTGAGAACTACAACAATAACTTAGTCATCTCGAAAAACCAGTAGACATTGAGAACTTCAAACATAACTTAACTTTTTCCAGAAACAATGGAGATTTCCAAGACACACTATCCACACTTAAAGCATTGAGATTTCCAAGATACACTATCCACACTTAAATCTTGCTTCATTTATTTGCGATTCTCTTTCTTTATCCATCTCAGTAGTCATGATAGTCGACAATTTTCAAAAGACAATTTTATTTTATCAAAGGACAATTTATAAGTCAGTAATAAACTAATAACAAAAGCGGTATTGTATTATATAATTATTAAATTAAATTAAATTATAAATAGATAAAAATGCACATAAAATAATTTAGAATATAATTTAGAATGAATAGAGTAATATACATAAAAGTTTATAAATATCAAAGTATATTTAAAAAATTGTTTTCAATGAACAAAAATATTATATTATTAGCAGATTTATAACTATATTTTTATATTTATAAATTTTAATCTATATTTTTATTTATTATAAATTTTTTAGGACAATTTACCTATTTAAATTGTTTAAATAATTATTTTATCAGATTACAACTTTTTAAAAGATGCATATGCAAATGCAACTTTTATACATCTATAAAAATCGTGACACCCTCCCACAGATTAAGATTGTACGTAAATCGCTACACTTACAAAAAGATTGTAGCGGGTTATTCATTTGGAGATTTTTGAATGGAATCATAATCTATATTATAAAAAAACATAGTATACGAGCATTATAATTATAAATTTTACATAACCGAATTAAAAAAAAATTCAACCAAAATAAAAATATTAGACATAAAGAATAGTAAATGATAAAAAAAGTTAATATGAACAAAAAAATAATAATATACATGAAAAATCATAACACTACAAAATGATATAAAAATTATTTATCATGTAAATAAAATAAATATAATAAAAAATAAAAATACACAAAAGAGTACTATAAATTTTATAATATCAAACAAAAAAAATATTTTATAATTTTGTTAGTACTATCAGTACTCTTTAATTTATTATTATTTTAAACTATAAATTTTTATTATTTATGATACTATTATTATTTATAATTAATTTTTATTTATTTTATCCTTTTTAATAGGATTATAATTCATATTATGCAAAATTTGATAACAACGTATTATATAATAATTACAATTACAAATTTTACAAAACAAAATAAAAAATAAATTTTTTTATACAAAACAAAAATTCACAAACTATCTATAAAATAATTCTCTAAATAATTTAAATAAGTAAATTGTCTAAATTTTTACATATATTTTTGCCATTTTATTCTTAAATTATATATTACTTGTGCATGAATAGTAGTGTGTACCTAGTGCAGGTAGCTACTATAAAAATTAAATATCGGTCTTACAATAATATATGAGCATGTTGTTGAAAATATAATCCACCTAATGGATAAGAATAAGGCGTATGTTAATACTCTCTCTGATGAATCTTTTTCCTATACCCAATGTGTAACAATAATATAAAAGAAAATATATTATTAAGCTTAGTCACTACTCCGAATACGTGGGAACATTAACCTATATATGGCAAATAATAATCTTGTTCATATATAAATGAAAAATAATTTATATAATTAGGTTAGTATGTTAATGGATATATTAAAAAATGAAATAAAAGTAGAATACGATATTCATTCTAAACTCAAGTGAGACTATACAGGAGACTTATAAGTTATTTAATTTTACTGTGTTATTCGTATTGGAGTAGATTTTTACCAATACTAAAATCTTTTAGATTACTAACGAGTTTTAGCAACACATTTAGTTAAAATAGTGACAGAAATTTTGGCATACAATTTTTTTTCTAAAATTTAGCGACAGAAGGAATTTTGGATTTAAAAAATTCATAGATAATTTGATCAACTCAAATGATGTCGTGTATATCTGTGATAACGACAAATTTATTTTGAAAATCAATCGTAAATTAGTTACTATCAAACAATACATTTCACTAGAAAAAAATTAGCAATGAAATTTTTCAATAAGGATACATATTATTAAATAATCTTTTGCTATTTTTTTTTGTCACAAATTAGTAACAAATTTTAAAATTTGACCCCAATTGTTTTCTATGCCACTTTTAGCGACGGATTTTTTCCTTCACTATTTCTGTCGCTAAACTAAAAAAAACCCTCGCAGTAAAATATCTCAATAATATGAAAGATTCTAAGAGTGATATATTGTAACATATTTATATATAGAAAAATTTTTAAGTGTATCAGTACATTAGTATTTTAATAATTTGTATCCGTTATAAGATCAGCAACTAAAAATTAGTGAAATATTGATATACTTGAAAGTTTTTCAATCATATATATACTAATGCATCATTATAACAAATCAATTTATATGATACCTACTTTTAAGATCAATAAACATAATTAATGATAAAAATATCCTTACACTAAATTAATTTGTATTATATGCATGTGTGTGTAATTTTAATAGTTTTACAAAGGGTAATCTACTAAAAATGCATTTGAATAATTTTACCACCGATAAAGATGTACCTAAATTTTGCTATCGACAAAAATATCCTAAAATAATTTAAAAACACGGCAAAAAAATATCCAATATTAAATATGTATTTCTCAAAAAATATTTTAGAGATTGAATTTTGATACGATTTTTTACAAGAATGATTAGAAAAATGAGATATTATTATTCTTAAAATTTGGTGATTTTTTTGCTAAGTATATATTTTTTGTGATTTTTTTAAAGTATTATTGGTTGTTGACAAAAAATCACAAAAAGATATATACTTAGCGAAAAATCACCAAATTTTAAGGATAAAAATATCTCATTTTTCTAATCATATTTGCAAAAAATCGCATTGAAATTCAATCTCTAAAATATTTTTTGAGAATACATATATAATGTTGGATATTTTTGTTGCGTTTTTAAATTATTTGAAGATACTATTCAAATATATTTTTATCAACAACAAAATTATTCGAATGTATTTTTGGTAGTTTATCCTTTTACAAATTAGTATTTCTATGATACTGGTTAAAAATATTAAATAGGAAAATTATGTTAAATTTCCAGCAAGTAATAAGAATAATTATGTTAACTTCAATAATTAATTCATGATTCTGGTTGAAATTTAATTTGCTTTTATATACATGCACTGTTTTAATTATGTCATGTGACATTGATCTACGGGGAGAAGCACATTCTGAATCTCAAGCTAAGCGAAATATAGGAAATTACATACACATGCATGTTCAACTCAAATGATTATTCCAATTTTATAAAAGAAAACCTGATCAGAAATCTATGGGAAGAACGTGAGACCTCAAGCATGGAAAACAGTCACTGAGGGCGGCACCTAGAATGAAGAGAAAAAGAGAAGGAATTCCAGTTTAAATAAAATAAACTAATTATCATAATAATGTGTATGTACCATTTTAAAGAAAGGAATTTAGCTTGCTTCAAATATTGGAAAGTCCATGCCATATGCAAAAACATGGTTGTGCCAGGTGCAATGCCCCTAGCATACCATGTAGAATGACTAAGATTTATTGGTAGGAAGCATGACTTCAAACTTAATTAATTTATTAAATTAATTTAAATTTGAACTTTTTTTTTTTTTTTACTATAGTTCCATTGCATCAACCCTTGTTGGGATCCGTGATCACTTAGCTTAAAATTATTATGTAATAGAAATATATAGTTAAAACAAAGTAAGAAAGTAAACTCAGATTAATATATTAATTATTTAGGGTTAGTTGTCATATAATATAGTAATATACTATATACTAATTGGATAAAATTCAATAATTAATAACACATTTTTCTAACCATAATTTTTTTGTATGTAATATTATTGGTGGAGAAAATTCTGTGTAGATATTCAATTATATATTATTACTACAATAAAACTAACTATCTTTTAATTATACCATTAATTAATTGATCTTCCAATGCAAGATATCAAATTTCTTCAGATAATAAAAATGTAAAAAATAATTTATAATCTTAAAATACCAAAATTAAGATTTTATAAAGATTAATAGTGAACAAACGAAAAATCAAATTTTGTGTTGTTCAGGATTCTTTTGTTTAGTTATATCCGGTTTAGAATTCTTTTCTTTCAGAATGATTTTATTTGAGATATATAATCATTTATATACTTTTTTATTAATTTAAATTTTTTTTAAAAAAATAATTTTATAACATGATATTAAAATTTCTATAACTTAAAAATCTGAATTTAACCTTTGTTGACTTAAAAAATTTTTGGCGTAAGATAAATAAAAATAGCCTATGTAAAAATTAACGCAAATACAAAAGAGTACATTGCGTAGAAAAAATATGTTAAATATATAATTATTTATGTATCTATTTTTATAAAGTTAAATTTAAAAAAAAATTTCATTGATAATTTTTTAGTTTATTAATATGTTTATAAAAAAATATTTGTATATTATTACTCTTAAGTGAAGAAACCAATATTAATTAATTCCCACCGAAATAAAATGATTATGGTAGAATTTTATTAGATATCTCTACAGGAATATATAATCATTGTATAATGAACTAGTTTACTGTGCCCGTCAAATTCCTTTATATATCTTTATTATGTATAACATCAATACATCATGAAGAAAATGATACATAAAGCTAAGTCTCAGTTCATTTACTGCAATTATTGATGCCTTGTATTTTTTTTCCTATAATATTTAATTTTAATATCTTCTAGTTGTCAAAAAAAATAATATCAATTGTTAGGTAATTTTTTTTTTTTTTGGGTGACTTCTTGTTAGGTAGGGTTGTGAAAAGGGTTGCTAGTTGCTACCTAATTAATAAGTATATTATGTTTAGATTTTATAATATGACAATATTTTTAGTTATACATTTAATTTATCGATAAATTAAGACTTAAAAAAAAATCCTATAGTAGACAATTATTTAATTATTACCGTTTCTCAATTTTTTTTTTTTTGTCATATAACACACTCACACACACTCATTCACACACACTAATTGACTAATCTAACTACCACGGCTAAAAATTTCAATTTGGTGTGGCTTAGTACGAGGCAAACACCTTTTTCACTACATCACAGTTTATCACCTTTTTAAGTTCTTATTAACATTTAATTATACGATTTTGCTATGTATCTAAATATTTTTGTCAATTAAATACTATTAAGTTAGTCCAAATAAAAAAACCTCATACAATAACGAGCGCGTGAATTACGCACTTTTTTAATTTTGTTTTTTTTATTTGTGATTTTTTTATCATTATTTTTTTATTACTGCTGATATTGTTATATTTTTTCTCTTGTTCTCATCATTATATTCCTTTTTTTTTGTCTTTATTTGATTTTTTTTTATTCTTATTTTTAGGAAGAGGAGGAAGAGGAGAAGTTTTGAGTTATGTAAAATTTATCATAAAATAGCACCAAAATTTTTTAACCATGACTCAAGAAGTTTCTTAATTTTGACACTAAAATTTTTTAACCGAGACACAAGTTTTTAATTACAAAAAGTTTGTTAATTTTGACACCGAAATTTTTTAACCGAAATACAAATTCTTGTAGAGAGTAAAACAAGAATGATGAGAATGTGAAAGAAGAAGGAGGAGGAGGAGATTTTTGAATTGTGCAAAATTTATTAAAAAAATAGTACCAAAATTTTTTACCGTGACAGTTGACACATGAATTTACTTAATTTTGACATCGAAATTTTTTAACCATGCATAGAAATTTCATAATCGTGTTAGTCCTATCTAAATAATCTACTTTTCTTATCATTATTGAACTAGTTAGGTGGTATTGAATTATAAGAAGGTGAAATAAGAAAGAGAAGATGAAAAAGAAGATGAAGATGATAATGACAAAAAAGAGGAGGAAAAATTTTAAATTGTGTCGAATTTATTAAAAAAATAATATCAAATTTTTTTAACCATGACATAGAATTGTTTTAATTTTAAAACCAAAATTTTTTAATCATAAAATAACTTTTTGTTAAAAGAGTCAAATAAATTATAAAAATGTAGAAAAAGAAGAAAAATGATCATGACAATGATGAAGAATAGAAAGAGGAATGTGAATTTTAACGTATCAATTAATTTTAATCACCAAATCAATTTTTAACTATTTGTTTTATTAGATATATCAATTTTTTTGTCAAATTTTAATAAAAAGATAGATAAATAAATCTTTATTGTTGTTTAATAAAAATATAACAGTCTTTAAAAAATTATAAAATTTTTAGAATGTTTTTTTAATATAAACAAATAATCTAATATGAAAATTAATTTATCTCTAGTAAAAATAAAAATTTAAAATTAATTTTATAATTAAAATTTATTAAAAATTAAAATATTTGACTAGAAGTTTTTTGAAAGATGATTAGGATATTACACTATTAGTCTTAAAGGAAAAGTCTAGGGGCCAGCAATTTTTGTGTTTTTTGGCCAACACTTAACCATCAAAACAAAAGTGAGTGATCTCTCACCATTAGATGTAATCTCACACTATTAAAAACACTATTAATAACCAATTAATGATTACAAAACACTAAAACTACTGCCCCTAACATTCCTCAGTCTTAAATATGGTTAAAACTTAAACGTGTAAAAGTGTTTTCTCTAGGTGCTCCACTTCTCTATATAAGAAAGGCAGTTTGTTGTTTCTCTCCCAAATCCAATTTCCATAAAACACACATTTTCACTTTTTTTTTTCTAAAAAAAAAAAAATTCAAACAACTATGTTTTCAATTTTCCCCCTATTTTTGTTTACTCTAACTTATTAATTATATTATCACCTTTTTAACAATTTTGAATTTAAAAAATTAGAACCAAAATCCTAATAAATTAATACATAAAAGTTTAGCTTAATAAATACTAAGTATCTGACAAACCGGTAATAATGTATGTATAACAAGAGATCTAAAATCTTAAATTTGTGTTTGTTGACTAAGTCTGTGGTCTATGGCATACACACGTCAATGCTTGAAGGTATGAAATATATTTTTAAGTACTAAATTGTTCATTAAATATTACTTGGCTTGGTAATCTTAAATAAAGAAAATGAGATGACCTTCTACCAAAAAAAATCAAAAAGAAAAACCCCAAAACAATAACAATTAATTATTAGAAAAATCATTTTTAGCGATTATTTATTTTATTTTAGTACTAATAAAAACAATTATTAATATATATATATATATATATATATATATATATATATATATATAGCGATAATTTGATATTAATGTTTTATATTTTGTTATTAAAAAATTTTAATGATAATTATATAATAATTATCAATAAAGACATTTTAAATAGCTATAAAAAATATATAATAATAATAATAATAATAATAATAATAATAATAATAATAATAATAATAAATATATAATTTTTGTAAAAAATATATGCTAAATAAACTATATAATGACTATTACGTTATTGTCATTAAAAATTTGTTTCTAAAAGTGATTTTGTTATAGTAATAAAAGGAAAATAAATTATATTATATTATTAGAATAATTAGGAATGCATTGATTTTGACCAATACGATTCCCTCTCATAATGGTTGCCAAAGACAAAAATCCACCCAAGTATTAATGAGGTGCTATATTATAATACCAATCATATTTACTAAGATTATGTTGTATTATATATATAGCCTAGCAAATCCAAATACATGACAGAAAATATTCCATTGGAAAGAAAAGTCGGTTTTATAGTTTTGTCTCAATAGTATGAATCATAACTGTTTTTATTTCGTCACATGAAATAATAATAAGAAGAAATCATATTAAGAGAAAACGAAGATAGAGATATTAACCTTCATAGATTTGTATAGATTTTGTTCCTTTCTTTGTTTTTTAGGTTCTCTTTTTGTTATTAATTAATAATTTCCTTATAGGTGCTCTACCATGTGACCGTACCATTTATTTAATTTTTCTTTTATTGATAGAATTTCTTTTTATTTAATATAATAATACACTTTGTAATCACTATAGCTAGCTAGTCAATATTGCAAACGAGTAGTGTTTAGTTGATTAATACTAACTAACATGGGATTACTCAAAGTAATAAATGTTTTGACCCTTTCATTAGTGGTATCACCTTTTTTTGGAACTTCATCTAGATTGGATTCCCTAGCATCCCTAATATTTGAAATCTCCATTTGAACATTCTAAACGTTGTTTAGAATATGTTGAATTTAGAATTAAAATTAACTATATTTGATGATGATAAATATTAGTTGGATTATGATAAGCTTTATTCTTTTCTATCACATGCTTATTACATAGAAAATGCTATTTTATTTTATTTTTCCTAATATATCTCTTTCTATAATGCAAAAGGTTGAATTAATATTTTTGTGAGGAATAAAAAAAAAAACTAAGAGTGGAAAAAGATAAGAAAAATAGGTTAAGAAAAGCCAAAATTCATGTTACTTAAACTTGGATATAGTTCATACAATCCTTCTTTATTAAATTGGGTTAGCATGCATCTAGAGGTTAGCAAAATTTAGTTTGAGCTTAGTGGTCTTGTGTTTGGCTTGTGCTCTTTGTTTCTAGATGATTTAATTATTATTATAGTCTACTGTAATTGATTTAATTATTGTGAAAATTTTATTATAATTTGTGATAAAAAATTGAATGTAAACCTCATTATATTTATTTATTTAGAGGCTGAATTAGAACATAAAACTGTGTATCTGTGTTACTCTTTGTTCTCTTTATTAATTTGTTCTGCACAAGATGAGATAAAATAAAATAACCTTTTACATAAAATTTTACAGCATTTCTAGCAAAAGGAATAAAATTCTAAGAAGTATGAAATTAATAAAGCCAAATGAATTATGTTGGAAAACTTGCACAGAAGTACAAAATCAATTTTCACCGACAATATAATCAATCATAATAAGTTAATAACAGAAGTATAAATTTGACAAAAAAGTCGTATTTATAAATACCACGGTATACAAATACAAATATAATATCGAGTACTATTAGGTCTCGCAATGAGTAGGGTAAGGTAGAGTTTGAATTCTATTTTAATCCTACTCGCGGGTTAAAAATTTTATTAAAATTCTACCCTACTCTATTCGCGGGTTGAGAATCTCTCAATCCTAACTCTACCCGCACCTTAAAATTCTAAACCCTACCCTATCTTACCCTATTCGCAGAAATATCAAATTTTTTCAAAGTAAATAAAAAACTAATGCCCTAAATTACTAAATTAACTAACTAATTTTAGTGGTTGTTCACTTATTGTAAGTCATTACATAAGGAAGGTTGTAGGTTTAACTCTCACTTCCTTCACTATATACTTAATTTTTATAAAATATGTGTTATATACAAGGTGCGGATAGAGTACACCCTAAATCCGTACCCTACTCTATTTGCAGGTATACCCAGACCGTACCCTACCCTACTCGCAGCGAGTCGAATAACTTACCCTACTCAAACGGATTGGACAGACCGGATTAAGTACCCGCAAATAAAATATGAATTGCCAGCCCTAAATACTATCTGCATCAACAGTCCACATACGTAAAAATAAACAGTTCTATACACGTACAAAAAATAATACTATATGAGAACTATTTTTGAAATGATAACTTGCATTAATATTTAACATCAAAATCTCTAAAATCGGATAAAATTCATAGGTTAAAAGCTCTAAAAAAAAATTTCAATACCCTTAGGATAATTACACAATACTATTTCTATACTCTTAGATACAAAAGTTAATATAGTATTTTCTAGCGAGTACTATTCATATTTTAAGAAAAGTTTAATTATTCTGTTGATTTTTATAGTTTTGTAAAATTCAATTAGGTCTTTATAGAATTTTTTTTAAATTGGTCCCTATACCAATTTTTTTTTTAGTTAGATCTCTCTTGATAGTAATTGACTTAATTGTACAGGGACTCAACTAAAAAAAATTTGGTGCAAAGATTTAAATAAAAAAAATAAGTGAAGGGACTCAATTAGAAAAAAAATTAGTGTAAGGACTCAATTAAAAAGAAAAAAAGTACAAGGACCTAATTAAAAATTTCGCAAAACTATAGAGTAATTAAACCTCCAAAAAATAATAAAGATGTTACTCCAAAAATATTTTTAATGTATGAATCTATACCTTACAATTTTTGGACACTATTGACACGTTTTTCAAAAAAAATTTCTCTTAACTAATTGTTATATCTTTTTTATTAATTTTTTCATTATTTTTGTCTAGCACATTTTTTCTCTAACAAATTTAAAACGCAATTAATATCAAATAAATTTCCATAACGGTATGTGAGATTCAGTCCATTATCCAATATACTCTTCGAGATTCCAATTTTATTATTATAGTCCTCTAGATACAGCTCCGGATGAGTTAGTTATCATCGCACTAATCTAGCATCACGTTGCCACACTAGATGGTGCAATACTGCAACAGCTAGCTTAGCTGGAAAGATTCTAATTTATACCAAATTTGATTCCTTCCTCTATATTTAACTCTAACTTCCCAAATTTTCAGAAAGTCAATTTCTTCTTCTTCTTCATAATTTTCTTCTTCTTATTTTTGTTCGTGATATTCATGATGGATGGTGGGAGCACTATACCTGGAAGCTCTATCCGTTCACCATCTAGTGGGTACTGGACGAGAGTGTAAAATAAGAGCGAAAAATTGCGGGTGTTAGAATGGTGTGATTGTGGCTATCGTCTGGTTCTCAAGTAGTCTGAGATAGCTTCAAATCCAAACAAACTATTTTTTTATTGTCCCAATTATAATGTGAGTTATCATTATTGCCTATCTCTTTATCATTATTCTTTAATTTTTTTACTGTTCTTCTTTTGTTGTTCTTCCCAAAGGCTTGAGCACGTTATATCTTTTCTTGATTACAAAAGAGTTTGAAGAGATGGTGTGGACTTTTCGTGTGGGTGGATACTTGGTAGGATGAAACGGTTAAAAAATTAGAACTTTATGGAGACAATCATGAAGTGAAGATGAACTTTAATTGGAAGTTTGGGCGGTTGGAGGAAGATGTTAAAAATAAAAAAAAAATTAATTTTTCAATTATTAGTACTAGTTGTGTTTGTATTAATAATGTTGATTGTGATCCTGTATTGTAAATCATGAGTAAAAGAGTTGGTGGTGGCTACCTTGTATTCATTGACTGAATGATGAATGAAAAAATGAAAATGTAAAATTATGGAAATAAAAAACTGATGACTAGTGTTTGTTGATAGAATGAAAACCTGGTTAATTATGAATTAAATGTATTTGTGTTTGTTCATGGAATATGCCAAAGATAATAGTATGCTAAAGAAGGCAACATGAGTACATAATTGAAACAGCCATAAAGCATGAAGTTAATATGTTATACCAAGTTTTAAATCTAAATCACTCAATCAAGAAGTGTGCTAGAATAAAATAGCCACAATCAAAGGACTTCGCAACAAAACTATACATCCTTCTACAGTTAATATCTTATACCTAATTTTAAAACAAAACAGAAAGTCCTATACACACTAAGTTAAAATCTTCAATTCTTTTTTCTTAAAGTCTTAAATTCTGGAGTTAGGACAAACTTCATGAACTTGGCAAGTCTTGATGTTATCCCTGAACTAGCACCTTGTAAGGGATTGACTGGGCTAGGAATTGGTGGTGAAAATGATTTTCTTCTTGATGGTAATTTTGGAGGCCTGATATGTCTAGCCACCTAGATCATTAAATGGAATAATTTCAAATGAATCACATAAAATTATGTACTAGGATATTTAGATATCTTTTAAGATTCTTCTAGGACAAAGACAGTAGACTGAGATAAATCTATCTCCACAGATTGTCCATCAGAACTGGCTGGTGCATTCATAAGAGGCTGCAGAATATGCTCATCTTCTCTAGCACCTTGGTCACAGTCATCTTTAGGTTGCTTAGTTAGTTGGTCAAATGTAGCAGCACCTCCTTCCATTTTCTTTTTCTTGCAACCTCTCCTTGTGTGTCAATTTTATTTATAAAAGCTACATAAGAGTCAAAAGACACTTCGAAAGAAATTTCATTGTTAAAAGTTTTGTTTTTGAATCCTCTAACAGTAAACCTTGTACAGGGTTTTCTAGATATTTTAAGTTTGTTAGGCTGTTAAGGCTTATTAGACTTATCTGACTTGGTGTGTTGGGTGAACTTTGTAACAGTCCAGACCACCCGCTAGCATGATATTGTCCGCTTTGGCACACAAGACCTCACGGTTTTGCCTTTGATGATAGGGATGATAGCCGAAACCCCCCACACTCACTCGTCAAAACGCATCATGCTAGGCAGAGGTATCCACACCCTTATAAGGCATGCTTCGTTCCCCTCCCCAACCGATGTGGGACCTTACAATCCACCCCCTAAGGGAGTCCAGCGTCCTCGCTAGCACATCGATCTGGACTCCGACTCTGATACCATTTGTAACAGCCCAGACCACCTGCTAGTACGATATTGTCCACTTTAGCACACAAGGCCTCACGGTTTTGTCTTTGACGATAGGGATGATAGTTGAAGTCCCCCACACTCATTCATCAAAACGCATCATGCTAGGGAGATGTATCCACACCCTTCTAAGGCATGCTTCGTTCCGCTCCCCAACCGATGTGGGACCTTACAATCCACCCCCCTAAGGGAGCCCAGCGCCCTCGCTGGCACATCGATTCGGGCTCCGGATCTGATACCATAATGTAACACCCAACCACACAGAGCCTTATGCTTAAGTCATAAGACAGAGGTGGCGAGATATTACGACCTATAAATATAAAATTTAGTACATATAGTATTGTGAAAGATATTTATAACTAGGAGCCTTTGAAGAAAAAGAGATAAATCAAACCGTTAAATAGAAAAACGCAACACTCCGATCCATAATGTAACAAAACTGACAAAGAATAGACTAACGCGAACCCATAAATGAAAGAGTGCCAAAGATACGAATATCAAGACTCAAGACCTGGTTTGCGAACTGGTCCGAGCATAAAAGTATACATATTTATATAAACATAAAGTAAGAAACCCAAGGGAAACCCCAAGGACAAGCTAACAAAACCTGTTCTCTAAAACAACCTCTAAGAGGAGTCAAAACAGTATGTATATATACATTATTTAATGGAGATAGTAACTATCTACATAAAACCAAAATAAAGTCCCGAGAACCAAGGATCTTCGCTAATCCAGAAGTCTCCAGCATACCTCAGCGAGGAGCCTCACGTCCTGCATCTGAAAACCATAAAATTCGCATGGGTGAGAACCAGAGGTTCTCAATATGGTAACAATACCCACATATCTAACATGTAACGTCCTGGGAAAGCCGAAGTCAATCCTAGAACTTCCACCAGATAAAGTCAAAGCTTATAAATAGACTAAACCATAAATGGCAACTGACTAAAGATCTTCAGTCTAGCTAACATTTTCCTTTCCAAATCCTGCAGACCTCCCAACTGCCAGCAGTAGTATAATATGGCAAACACAATTATATCAGGTAAGGAGATATATAGATAAGAACAGATATGACATTTAGACAATTAGCATGTAATATGCAGTCAATTAGGCAATTACAAACAATTCATGTAATATGCATATGATGAATGTCTGTCCTAATAGCTAATGATATCATCTGTCGATTATATAGCCAACCCGACAAGTCCTGGTAGCTAACCATTGGACTGTCCCTCTGTCGTGCATCCTCAACTCGAGTTATACTCAACATAAATCATAATTCATATCCAACACCCTCACTGGTGTATATTCACAGGGGCGAGTTCATCCGGAACTTTCACAGTGTCCGGCCACACTTACGACATAGGGTCAGCAGAGTATCGAGTCTCCACCTGAAGCACATGGTGGCTAGCCACTGCTTTCTCCCAAGCAAACTCGTATCTCAGATAGTGGAAGTGCAACATTCACATTTCATTCAATATGCATATATGCAATCATACTTAGACATAATTCAATAATAGCTCAGCCGTAACTCGGCAATATCTCAGCCATTCGGCTCATAATCCATAACCAGCCAATTCATTAACAATTACAACACTTTGGCTCATGGCATATCAAGCACTTCCACATTCATCCTCCATATCTCATACAATCATCTTTGATCATCATTGATCATTAATTCTCCCCTTTCTTCATTCACAAGTTACCACAATTCCTAGCTCCATCTCATTGCTAGGCATATCATAAGAGTTTAAGACATAAGGGGCGAGATCGAAGGCTTAGAAGTCTAAAATTTGGCTTTGAAAACTAAAAAATCAACTTTGGGATGAAAATAAGTTTACGCGTGCGCGTTGTCCACACGCATGCGTGGGAGGCAGCAAGATACATCGACGCATACGCATCCCCCCACGCGCAGGCGTGGATGGGAGAAAAGCCAAGTGACACCTGTGTGTCAGCCACGCGTACGCGTGGGTGCGTTTTGTGCCCCAGGCACAAAACCGGCACAAGTCTGACACAACTCTCTGGAATTTGGCTGGGCAAATTGAATTCACTCATCGACGCGTACGCGTGGGCCACGTGCACGCATGGGTAGTGAAACTTTGAAAGCGACGCGTGCGCGTCGACCACGTATATGCTTGGGAGTGCGTTTTGCCCAATCTTCCAACGGGCATAACTTTTCCGTTTTAAATCATTTTTCACCGGTTCTTTGAACGACATAACCACCCCGAATCCAATTTCATTTCTAAACAAATTTGGCACAAAACGGGGATCCGGAGTCCAATTTACGCTCCGTGAAAGTATGCCTAAAAATCACATTTTCATATAAAACCACAATGTGCCATTTTCAAAACAACCCAATTTCAACCTTTTTTAAAATCAAGAAAAACATACCAAAAATCAACTCAAGCCTCCTTAACTCATATATTAACATTCTTATCAAATTCACAAAATTACCATCCCACCAATTTAATCCATCTCAATCAAATAGATCAATATAAAACACATTATCATGTGATATACTCTTTCTCATCCCAATTTCCAACAATACCATACCCAATCAACTATCATTACATACAATCAATATCATCCCACCATCAACATAGTTTCATCCACAATTCAACCTCAACCAATCATTAATCATATATCAAACATGCATATCTCTCATGCATCGCACCATCAAAACATCAATATTCATAATCACATATATGACCACACAATTGATTTTAACCATTCAACAACATCAACTATTCAAATCCTATCTTAGGGTCTCTAGCCTAAGTTTTCACACCATATTATATTTTAGATACAGGAAATCGAGACCATACCTTAGCTGATTTCCCCGCTCAACCCGGAGCACTTTCAAATCAATTTTCCACAAGATCTCAAGATCTCAACACCTCCAAGAACAGATTTTTAGCATACTAAAGCCCTTTTTCAAGCTTTCTAAAATCTCAATCAAGCTTCAATATTCACATACACACTACATAAGCCACAATCATCATATTCAAACACAACAACTCAATATCCAACATCATAAACCAACAAATTCCACTAGAGTTGAGAGTCTTACCACACTCAAGGATCAAGGACACAAGATTACTCTTCTCCTTCAAGCTAGTTGGGTCCTATAACATCAAAGAGCCCAAAATCTCAACGCTTTTTCTCAATAAATTCGAATTTAAGGTTGAGAAAACTGGACTAATTTCGTGGCTTACCTCAAGAATAAGGTAATGGGTTTTGTAGAGCTCTTCGCGGTGAACGTAAGGCCACAAACGGTACGGCAATCAGAGTTCTAGATCAAAAGTTATGGTGGTTTGAAGATCAAATGAGGGTTAGAACTTGGGAGAGTGTTCTTAATCTCCCCCCTTTCTCCTTCCATTTCCAACGTGTTCTTAGTGTTAGTGAGGAGAGAGAGTGCTGTTTATTAGGGTTTTAGGTTTAGTTTGGTTGGGCCAAGGGCCCAACACGGGTCCAGTTTGCTCGATTTGGCCCGTTCGGTCCAATCTTGGGCCGATTTCTATAAAATTGGTATCAAAATTCTTGTTTTAATCTCCTCTATCATATTAAGTCATAAAAATTACATTTTTGGCTTTCTAGCATAAATTCTTATTTATGGGCTAATTAGTCATTAGTTAAATCGGGTTTTACATTCTACCCACCTAATTGGGAATTTTGCCCACAAAATTTGAATTCAGTTACTTGAGAATAAATGCGGATAGTCAGTTCGCATCTCCGACTCAAGTTCCCAAGTGTGCTCCTCAACACTGGCTTGACTCCATGCCACTTTGACTAACGAAACTTCTTTTCCACGCAACCGTTTGATACTAGTATCGTCAATTCTGACCGGAGTCACCGGAAGCGTCAAATCTTCTTTTAACTGAACTGATTCAGGTTCTAACACATGGCTAGCATCAGGAGTATACTTCCGAAGTTACGACACGTGAAATATATCGTGCAGGTTCGAAAGGTGGGGTGGTAGAGCCATTCGATACGCCATCAGTCCAACCCTCTCCAAGATCTGAAACGGACCAATGTACTGAGTATTCAACTTCTTTGCTTTAATTGCCCTACCTACTCCTGTGGTTGGAGTAACTTTAAGAAAAACATGGTCTCCTTCCTCAAATTCCAAGGGCTTCCGCCTCTGATTGGCATAAATTTTCTGACGACTCTACGCAGTGATCCTATCTCGGATTTTCTTGACTTGTTCAGTGGTCTTAGCTATCATCTTCGGTCCCAACAAGTTTTTCTCCCCAGCTTCATACCAGCATAGCGGAGATTGACATTTTCTCCCATACAAAGTCTCATATGGAGCCATTCTGATGCTCGCATGGTAGCTATTATTGTATGCAAACTCCATTAGCGACATATATCGATCCCAACTCGCCGGCTGGTTCAGAACACAAGCCCTCAACATATCTTCTAGTGTTTGGATCGTCCTCTCAGATTGACCATCTGTTTGAGGATGGTAAGCTGTGCTCAAGCTTAATCGGGTCCCAAAAGCTTTCTGAAATGCACCCCAAAACCTCGAAGTGAAACGAGGATCTCTATCAGAGATTATAGTAGCAGGTACACCATGAAGTCTCACAATCTCCTTTATGTATAACCGTGCTAACTTCTCCAGAGTGTAGTTCATCCGAATGGATAGGAAGTGAGCTGACTTCGTCAGTCGGTCCACGATCACCCAGACAGCATCAAAATCGGCCCTAGTCCTTGGCAATCCCGACACAAAGTCCATCGCAATGCTTTCCCACTTCCATTGCAGAACCTCTAAAGGTTGCAACGTCCCGAAAGGTCTCTGGTGTTTGATCTTTACTTTCTGGCAGGTTAAACACTTTGAAACATATTCCACCACATCATTCTTCATACCCAGCCACCAAAACATCACCTTTAGATCATGGTACATCTTAGTACTCCCCAGGTGAATAGAGAATCTACTTTTGTGTGCTTCCTTTAAGATATCTTGTCGTAAAGTGCCAACATCAGCCACAATGATCCTATCCTTGAATCTCCATAGCCCATCCTGATCCTCTGACACTCTTCACCGCTTCCCTTGCTCAATAGCTGGCAACACCTTTGGTAACATGTCGTCGTTTTCATGAGCCTTTAGGAGTTCGGATTTAAAGTCACTTGAGATCTGCAATCGACTCAAGCATAGAGTCCCAAACACTTCTTGAACACCAATCTTCAGACTTTTGAATTCATTGAGTAACTTCTCTTCTTGAAGCATCATCCAAGCAGTGTACAACGACTTTTGACTTAAGCATCTGCCACTACATTCGCCTTCCCCGGATGGTAATTCAACTCAAAGTCGTAGTCCTTCAGTAACTCCATCCACCAACTCTGCCGCATATTGAGCTCTTTCTGATCAAAGAGGTATTTCAAGCTCTTGTAATCAGAGAAGACTCAGAACTTAACCCCATAGAGATAACAGACAAATTTGAGGAGCTATTCAGATTTTTCCGCATGTGTCAGGGAACTCCGGGAGACTTCGAGAAATGGAAGTGCATTAAGTATGAAGGAGGGCTCCGGAGCGATATCTTAAGTTTAGTGGGACCAATGGAGATCCGAACTTTCTCAGAGTTGGTGAATAAGAGCAGAATTGCGGAAGAGTATGTGAAAAAGATGGCTGCAGAGAAAGAAAGTTATAGAGAGCACAACCAAGGATTCGCACCAAGGGATCGAGAGTTTAAGGAGAGAGGATACACACAACACTTTCTCCAAGGACGGAATAACTTTGCGACGAGTGAGGAGTCCCGAGGGAACAGTAAAGGAAAATAGGCAGCGGCTGCTTCAGATGTTTTAAGCTGTCAGAGATGTGGAGGTCATCACCCAAATAGGCCGTGTCGTTATAGTTCGGGTTTATGTTACAATTGCGGGAAGCCAGGATATGTGGTCAAAGATTGCCCACACAGGAGGGACCGGGGTACTGCCGGATCCGATCCTCGTACCTGAGGTAACAAGAAAGCTGATGACTTAATCCTTTACCACTTTAGACAATACTGAACACTGGTATTCACTTATAACACATGGTCAAATGAAAAATCATGATTTATTCTATACGACCCTAAGTTATCTTGATAGAAGGTTTGGCTAGCATAAATAATTAGGTAGGTCTTTAATAATAATAATAAAAAAACAACTAGAGTGACGCAGCGGAAGCAGTAACACAGGATAGTTACGTATAGGAGGTGTAAAGTTGACTAGAATATCTTAAGTTTGAATACTCAAAAGGTTTAGTGTGTTAATGCAAGTAATGATTCCCAGATAATTGGATTTGATTACGGTTGTGAGCTTTGATGGTTCTGAAATGGATGAGAAAATGATTGTTGATGCGTAATTGGATTTAGATTATGAGTGAGCGCAAGTCGTCATGTTTGAGATATGAGTACTATGATATTTGGTCATGGTGACCTTAGATTTAGATTGAGATTTATAATGATTGGTTTTGAAAGACGAATTTAGAAACCATTAAATTGAAATGCTGATGTTGTACTGAGATTGGTTTGAAGGAACCCGTGACAAGTGGTAAACTCCAGTTTTTAGGGGAGGTGCTGTCAAAATTTCTCAAGAATTTGAAAGAGTGTTGGTTATGGTTTTGAAAATGATTTTTTTTATTTGAGTAACTTTAATAAAAGAGATGTGCTTCGAATGCTTTTATAGATTATTAAAGAAAATCGGATTCTTATGATTTGTTAACTTGTCATTTCAAACTCACTTGATTTCTAAAAACGAAGAGAGTTTTGATTAATTAGTCAATGACTTTAAAACAGAAATTTATATATAAATTCGAGGGTTTATGGATAAGAAAGTAAGTCTGGAGGTTATGCTTGAAGTTGAGCTGTGATTAGTGATAATTGGCTTGGCAGAGAGAGAGGATAAGGATGGAGTATGATTAAGGTATGGTGATGATTTTTGGTTGATTATAGTGATGTGAGATGATGACTATGATTAAGGATGACGATGATATTATTGATGACATGATTTGAGATTTGATAAGATGTGAGTTGATGAGATGATGAAAGTAATGCACGAGGTTGTTGGTCGGCGTTGGGCGAATGATCGAGACCTTCGGAGATAGAGAAATCAGAGCGCGGTAACGGAAACACGCAGAGTAAAAAGACCTTGGAACTACTATGCGTTGGATATAAAGGCAGACTACACTCACGTACTCATGGTGGTGGATGAAATTTTCGAGGGCGAAAATTTCGGTTAGGGGGGTAGAATGTAAAACCCGATCAAACCGTAATTAATTAAATAATAAATTAAATAGGAGCGAATATGGTTAGAAAATTTAGCAATCGGAATTTGATAATTTAAATATGACATTTGGACTCAGTGAATTTTTTTGAGTCGGAAAACATAGTTTTCTAAATAAAAATGCGCACTGAAAATTTGACCGCCAGTACTGGTTGAGATTTGTCTGGTACTGCAGCTGAGAAAAGTGATTATAAGTAAATAAGGTTAAGAAATTAGGATTTATAATTAGGGAAGGTAGAAATATTTAAAATGCGATTTAAAGCGCTAATCTTAAAGGTTTTGGCCCAAAATTGGGCCAACGGACTAAATCAAGTGAACCGGGACTAAGTGGGCCCAAGACCCAAGTATTTCAGCTCATTTACCCTAAAGAAAGAGGGTAGGGGCGCAGCTTTGGAGAAGAGAGGAAGAAGAGAGAAAATCCTAACTTCATCAAACTTCAAATCATAATAACTTTCTCTCAGGAACTCCGATTGACGAGCCATTTACGGCCACGCGTCGCTCTTCTCATCCTCTATAATTCTATCTAAGTTTTGTGGTGAGTATTCTATTCATCTCTGCCCAGTTTTCAAAATTCTCCACTGTTACGCATTTTTGGATAGTTAGTGTTAAAATCTTGTGATTTTGGTTGTTTAGGGATAATCTAACATGGATTCTAAGTGGGTTCTATCCCTATTTCATATGGGCTGAGGTAAGAAGTACTCAAACCCTTGTGATTTATCAATTTCATGAATCCTAGGTTGATTATAAGTGTGAAAATTGATTATGTTAGAGTATTGGGTGATTTTGGTGCATAATTGGAAGATTGATATTGCTTGAGGAGCTTTAGTGAGGCTTGGAGCTAAGAATTGGTGGAGACTTTCAAGAAGAAGCTCAATTAATTTGGCTACAAGAGGTACGGTTTATGTTTTATTTAAGTACCGTGTGGTGTGATGAGAATTCCTAGGCTAGATGCTCCTAGGATAAGTTTGAATTGTGTAAATGGTTGGTATTAATATGCATAGTTGATATATAATGTGAATCAATGATTGAGTTGAGAATTTTGTGAATTGGTATGTTTGGTGTGTTGAGAATTTGATGAATTGGATAATGAATATTGGTTTGTGGAATATGCATTTAAATTGTGAATTTAGGCCGGAGGCCGTGAATCTTGGGCCGGAGGCCGGAAAGAGGTAAGAAAGGTAAGTTGATGTGTGTATTGTGTGGTGATATAAGAGATTGGATGGATATTTGATATTGAATGTGTGAATAATTGGTTTGATTATTGAATAATAAGGTTTAAGGAATTGAGGTGCGGAATTTGATAGTTTTGGGTGACATTGTATAGAGGAGGTAGGTTTGGTTTTAGTTGAGTATAATTATGTGAATGTGGTTGGGTTGTGGTCATTTGGATGAGTGGAAATGAATTTGGCTTGTGAACATTGGAAAAATTGGTGATTTCTAGTTTTGGGTAAAAACTGATTTTTGACCAACTTTGGCGGTCCATAACTCAGTCCACAGAGTTTGGAATTCTTCAAAATTGAATTTTTATGGAAGTTTATTTAACAATCTTTCCAACGGTTTAGAAATGGTTGAAAAAGGAAATTTGTAGAAGAAGTTATGTGTATTAGAAGTTTGGGGTTTGAAAATGTAATTCTGCAGCTTTTTAACTTAGTAAAAATTTTGGAAAATTGTGCCTCCACGCGCACGCATCAGTCTCGATTTTTACTCACCCACGTGTGCGCCTGGCCGGCGCGTATGCGTCACTGCACTAATGCCAATGCCTCGTAGAAAATCCAGAGAGTTGCGCGGGTGCTGTGCTGGTTTTATGCGAGTAGCACAAAACGCCCCCACGCGTACGCGTGGCTGACGCGTACGCATCCCTCTGCTTTTCTGACTCCCACGCGTACGCGTGGGTGACGCACACGTGTGACCCTATTTTCAGCAAAAGTTTATTTTGATTTTCTAAAGCCGAATTTTAGACTTTTAAGCCTCCATTCTCACCCTTAAGTCATAAATCATTATAGTATGCCTAGTAATAAAAAGAAGTTAGGACATGTGGTAACTTGTGGATGTAGTAAAGTAGGAATCAATGATGAATAATGAGTAATGATGATTGTATGAGTTACTTGTCGGGTTGGCTTTATAACCGACAGATGAGACTCATCAGCCATAGGGCAGGCATACATCATTTGCATATGTTTGAATTGCTTGGGTTTGCCTATTTGTTTGGATTGCTATATTATATATGTTATATTACCTGACTATATGCTATCTATTCTACTTGTACCTTAATTGTGTATTACTTGTATGTATTGATTGTGTTTGTACAGCTGAGAGGTCCCTCATGCTAGTTCGGTGGACACTGAGGGCTGTTCTTGATGAGATGAGTTGATAATGTAATTGAATAATGATGATGATGATGATTGAATGAGATCATTTGAGTTCCCTGGATAGATGCAGTGAAGTGATTTCACTTGCTCCAAGTAGAGAATGAGATAATTTGAGTTCCTTGGGTAGACGCAGTGAAGTGAGTTCACTTGCTCCAGGTAGAAAATGATATAATTTGAGCTCCCTGGGTAGACGTAGTAAAGTGATTTCACTTGCTCTAGGCGAGGATACGAGGTAACGATATAGAATTATTGAGACAGAATGGCTGGGGATGGTTTCGTTTATAATTCTGATTGTGAATCGTCGGAGAGTTAGAAAGTTGGGAAGCATGAGGAATATGAATCAGATTTAGCATTCCCTTATGACAGTTGCCTATTTATGGATTAGCGAAAACATAGGATGAACATTTGGTGAAAGGAAGTTTAGGATGCTTAGTGAGTTTTTATTGCAATGCATTGTATTTATTTGGCACTTTTACCGTACTGGGAACCCATGGGTCAGGGGTTCTCATTCTGTATATATCTCTTATTTTTCAGATACAGGTCCAGGTGCTCAGAAGCAAGCTGTTGTTCATCTGAGAGATGACGAAGATCTTTATATTCTCTAATTTATATTTTGCCTAGAATCTCTCCACCTTTATTTGGAAAAGCTTATATTATGTATTGAACTCTTTTGAACTTGCCTATAGAGGCTCTTATGTTTCTTTTGGGAGAGATTAGGAGATACTGTTGTCAACTACTTTCATACTGTATACTAGCCGGCCTAAACTTCGCGGGTCGCGACTAGTGGCTATTTACTTATGTTATATATCTATATACTGTCTTTCTCTTACTCTCCTTCATACCTTTATCTGTATATCATTTTCGAATTCACGCTTTATCTTTTAGTTGTCGACACGTGAGTGATGAATCCATATTTGATGATGATTTTTGGTTAGAATTGAATGGATTTTCATCACATAAACCTGCACTTATTCCCTTGAATAGCATGTTTTTGAACCTTCCTCCCAAATTGTGCTTGATTATAAAAATATGCTCTTTTGTGTCTAAATTAATCTATTTTATTCCAATTGCCTTCCATTCGATGCCTTGATGTTGTTTGTGAATGATTCCAGGTGTGCAAGGTAGGAACGGGTTGGAGGAAATGGAAGAAGAGCATGCAAAGTGGAGGAAACAAGAAGAATCAAAGGAGATAAGTTCAGAGACGTGTGCGTGCGTACAGCCACCCCATCAGAGCGCGTGGACCATTTCGAGCGCGTCGCACGTCCAACCAAGCATCGCCTAGTGTGCATGCGCACAGCTACCTGTGCGTACGCACAGGTCGGGATTTTTGCCAAAGTATGCGGACGCACGCATCTGTGTGTCCGCACAGGTGTCCGCACAGGTGTCCGCACATGACTTCATTTAAAAAGCACGTGCCTCGCGATTTGGGGGCTTTGGAGGCCCATTTCTGAAGTTCTCTAGCTCATATTGGAGGGGAAAATGAAGACATAACATATCATATCATTAGGATAGTTTAGGAGTAGTATAGGAAGCTTTTAGTTTAGGTTTTTCTCTAAATTTTTCATCATCTTTATTAGGGTTTACATTAGGGTTTTATATTCAAGTTCCATTTCTATTTTTTATCTTGGATTTTGCTAGATTTCATTGTAAGTATTCTCTTGTTATTACTCTTTATAGTTATATTGTCATTACTCTTTCTTCTAATTCAAGTTATAGTTCAATTTTACTTCTCTCTTGCAATTTCAATTCCTTGTTGATGAATTTGTTGTTTGATGTTTGTTACATGCTTTCTTGTGTTATTCTTGTTGATTGAGATTAATTGTTACTTTTACTTTCAAGCCTTTTCTCATTTTCTCTATGTTTAAGCTTTTTGTCCACCAAGTGTTTGACAAAATGTCAAACATGCTTTTAGGCTAAATTTTTTGTTCTTGGCTTGGGTAAAGTGAGCAATTGGGTTTCTAGAGTTGGAATGTCCAACATTTAGTTTCAATTCTTGGATTGTTAATTGTTCTTGTTCCCACTAACACTAAGTTGTTGCTAAGGTAATTAGCAAGCAATTTAGGATTTGTGGGTTAAGGAAACTTATGCTCATTTAACTTATCTTTCGATGTGAAGGTTGATCAAGTGAGACTAATCCATCATAATTATCATAGTTGTGGTTCCAACAAGGAAAGAACCCTTAGCTCACTCCAAGGCAAGGCTTTCTTTTATGCTTTCAATCTTTCATACCTTTATATGTTGATCTCTTTTATACTTTACTTGTTTATATTACATAGTCGGTTCTTTAATTTCTTAATTAGTTCAATCATTACAATTTTGCATGTTCTTTTATTGCTTTATATGTTCATTTCTTCATTCACAACCCCTTGATCACTACAACCGGAATGGCACACTCATTGTTCTAAAGTGCTCCTAGGGAGACGACTCGGGAGTTAAATACTCTCAGTTTTGAATTGGTTTTGTTTGTGACACATCTTGTGAATTTCCACTTTGATCGAGGTCCCAATTGTCGGGTTAGGACTATACTTACAACGCTAATTCCATTTTGGATAATCGAGTTCCTAATCCATATGCAATTTGGGCATGCCTCGTCTATCAGTGAGTGATACGACTTCGTGATTTTATTCTTACTCTATTTCAGGCTTCTCGTTTAATACTCTTTTCAATTATACTTATAATTATGTATTAAAAATCCACCTTGAGAGTCGTACCGCCTTATTATCATTGACTTATGACTTGAGCATAAGGATTTGGATATTAAGGTGTTACATTATGGTATCAGAGCAGTTCGTCATCATGAGCCTGAGAGATGGAACTGCTTATGCTTCAGTGCATACTCCGAGTCTATGGCTGTGCTAGTTAGGGTATCTAGTTGATACGTCTAGCGTAAAAGATATGATTTAGATATTGTAAGGTCTCACATCGATTAGGGAGGGGAACGAAGCATGCCTTGTAAGGGTGTGGATACCTCTCCCTAGCATGATGCATTTTGACGAGTGAGTATAGGGGCTTCGGCTATCATCCCTATCGTCAAAGGCAAAACTGTGAGGCCTTGTGTACCAAAGCAGACAATATCGTGCTAGCGGGTAGTCTGGGCTATTACAGATGGTATCAGAGTCAGAGCCCGGATCGATATGCTAGTGAGGGCGCTGGGCTCCCTTAGGGGGGTGGATTGTAAGGTCTCACATCGGTTGGGGAGGGGAGCGAAGCATGTCTAATAAGGGTGTGGATACCTCTCCCTAGCATGACGCGTTTTGACGAGTGAATGTGGGGGCGGCTTCGGCTATCATTCCTATCGTCAAAGGCAAAACCGTGAGGCCTTGTGTGCCAAAACAGACAATATCGTGCTAGCGGGTTGTCTGGGCTGTTACAGACATAGGCTTCATGAAGTTGGTGGGTTGGATGCTTATGGTGGACTTGGTCTACTTAACTTTGGTCTTAGCTGAAATTTTGGTTTTTGAAGGTGATGGATGTGTTCTTTTAGAAGAATTCTTCTTGGTGGGGCTAGAATTAATATGTGTGTTGGGTTCAAAAGTGGTATTAAGTGGATTGAACTTGTCATTGATGGTGGGAGTAACCATGAGTGCATAATTCTCATTTGAAGGGGGATTCAAAGGAGCATCTGTATTAGCATTGCACCCTTTTACATCATCATCATCATCCAAGTAGACAACTACCTCATTTTTCTTTAAAACTCTGGTAATGACACTCCATGCTCTAGATATACATCAATTACTCCATCATTTTTCTTAGCAAAATTTACCATTTCTCTTATTTCTTTGACACTGTCTAAATTTTTCAACCCGTTCTCCAAACCTTTTCCAAGTACATGCCACTAGCATTGCTTTATCTCATTATATCCAAGCTTCTTATGGTAGTTCCTCAAGTAGAATATATCTATAGTAT
The DNA here is from genome assembly GCF_059453495.1 of Arachis ipaensis. Classification (NCBI taxonomy): domain Eukaryota; kingdom Viridiplantae; phylum Streptophyta; class Magnoliopsida; order Fabales; family Fabaceae; genus Arachis; species Arachis ipaensis. Next base: position 25,799,169 of record NC_142437.1, read on the forward strand.
TTCTAAATCATCTAAACAAGCCTTGTTATCTAGGGAATATACTATTATGGTATTATCCCTTCTTCATTTTTTTTGAAGTCACCCCCATGATGAAATATGATACCCAACATCTTTTCCATCTACAGAAAATTCAAAAATGATTACCCCTACAAGAAACATGCTAAATACAGTCGGAATTACCGCCGGATTTAGCAACATCTATTACTGTCGGATTTAGCGTTAGTTTTTGCGTCAGATACAACCTAGGTTTGGTTCCCCGAATTATTTATCGTCGGATTTTATGTTTCGACTCTAAATCCGATTGTGATAAGTGGCACAAAATATTATTTTAGTGGCGCCAACTATATCGACAGATCTACCGTCGGATTTTGTCGACAATAACAGGGTTTACTGAAATGCTGCATTTACGCAATTTACCATCGAAATATTTCGTCGGTAAATCCAAACGGTAATATTGGGTAAAATTCAAACGCGAACTCACTTCCCTTCACTACTAAAAAATCTCTCTCTCTCTCTCTCTCTCTCTCTCTCTCTCCTCTCTCTCTCCTCTTGTCTTCTCTCATCGGCACTGAAGCTGCCGGTGTCGTCACCACCCGCTGGAGCCTCTGCTGCCGCCGTCGCTGTTAGACGTTGTCGCCACTGGAGCTCTCGGGAATGCCACTATTCCCGTTCGTGGTCATTGCCGTCTATGATAGTGACATTATCACTGTCACTACCGCCTCTTGTTACCACCACACCTCCCACATCCTACAGCCACCATCAAAGGTAATTTTTGCAATTCTTTTTAAAGATTTTTATGTGAGTTTAGGATTTTTTGTTAAGTAGTTTATAAAGTTATTGATTAGATTAGTGTAATGAAGTTTGTGATAAGAATTTGGTATAATTTTTTTAGGGTTTTTCAAATTTTTTGTGAGTTTAGGATTTTGTTAAGTATTTTACCAAATTATTGATTAAATTAAGGTAATGAAGTTTGTGATTAGGGTTTGGTTTAGGGTTTTTAGTTTTTTCATATTTTTTTTAGTTTAGGATTTTGTTATGTATTTTATTATCAAATTATTTATTAAATTAGGATAATGAAGTTTGTAATTAAGATTTCTTATGTTAATTTAAAGTAAATAGAAATTAAATTAAGTTAAGGTAGGTTAAGTAGAGTGAGATTAAGAGTACTCAATATTGTTGGAAAACTTTGTGTAGTTTGTTGAATTAATTAGTTTCACCTTGTGAGTTTAATAAGTTTTTTTTATTAGGACGGTGCTATTTCTCTAAGATTAATTGAATTTCGCTTCTTTCGTATTCTGTGCATCCGTGTTTCAAGTAGATTTTCTATCTCTAACTATAATAAATTGTTTAAGTTTTATATTGGACTTACTTTTCCTAGGATAGTGTTTTAGGATGGAAGTGGGAGAAGGTCGCATAGAGGCACCTTCTCGAAACCCTTGTTTGCTGGAAAATTGTGGAGTTATAAGGAGTTGCGCACTAGAATGGTTAGGATTTGATGTGTTATTGAATTCGTGTTTGTTTTAATTTATGTCTGCTGCTGTTTCCTCTGTGAAAATTGTTATATTTATTTGATGGATGTCTCTGAATTAAGTAAAGTTCTTATTGGTTTGATGTGTTGCACAACATAATTGAATTAGAGTATTTCTGCTGCACTACGTACAAGGCGTGCGTGTTTAAATGTGAATGCTACGATTCAAGTTCGCGACAAGAAATACAAAAACACAAGGACTACGATATCACTGAAATTAATGTACTCTAAACCAGGAAATATAGGCACTACGATCCTTTTATTCTACCTCAAATGTACGATAGGTATACTATTTTTCTTTTCCGGGTTCATGCAAGTCTACTTAGATCGTTGTGATTAAGACTAAGTCAAGAGGTTGTATCGAGTTTGATGATAGGATAGAGAGTCATGAACCTTACCAGATTGATGACCCAACTCCTTCGAAAACGGTGGTTGATACCAGTGAGCCGATCACCGTTAGATCGACTATTATGGATGATGACATCATTAACCTTGGAATAGATGCCAATGCACTACAACCAGAGGATGATGATCTTCAAGAAGAAGACGGGATCAATGGCGATGAAAAAGAGGAAGACGAGTTCGATGATCAGAAAGCTACCTCGAAAGAGGAGGATGGTGAACCAGAGGAAGAAGATGAAGAATCTGAATAGAGTTAATGTAAATATAGTTCTATGATATGTATTTCTTTGCCAAACTTTGAGAAGAATGTAATATAATTACTATTGTTTCAGATATTTCAATTACTATCATTCCATATTTTTAATTTATATGTTTGATATTTTACATCAGGTTTAAAGCACTGTTTCAATTATTAATTATCAGGGTACATTATGGATGGACAAAAAAAATTATTAAAAAATAAAAAAACTACCGTCGAAATATACCGACAGTAACAACCCAGTCAATTTTTAAAAAAAAAATTAAAAAAGATTTCCTTTGGCATCACCATCGAATTAATCCGCCAGTAAGATGGCGCGGAAATGTATGTTATGGCGCCAACATTACTGTCGAAAATTTTTCGACGGTAACGTTCAACAAATTCCGTTTTTTTACTTCCTATATTCCATCACTAAATCCGATGAAAATTATCGTCGGACGCAAAAAATCGCCGGTATCATGTTATCGGCAAGGTTTATTATGTCGCATAAATTCTAACAAAAAATATGACGATATGTAACTATTGTATCGTCGGATTTTATTCATTTTTCCGACAGTATTAAACGTTTTTCTTGTATTGTACTTCATAATCACCCTTAACTCAAACATATTTTTGTGAACTACTTATATATACATCATAGACACGTGTTTTTCAATATTATGACCATCATTTACCTTAGTTTTATTCCATTCGGTTAAAATAGAGCACTAGAACAAAATCCCAACCTAACTTAAATACCATCAAATTCTAGAAACTAATCTGACAAAAAAAAAAGAAAAAAAAAATTCCAACCACAATCACAAGACAAATATACCGAACAACCATTATTGCATTACTTAAAAAAAATTACCTTCACTAACAATAAAAATGGCAGAACCTCTTGCTTGCAGTGGAGGAAACGAACGACTAACTTAGTCCTGAGTTAGATGTTTTTTTGTCTCAAAGCTTTTGACCCTATTGGTGAAGAGAAGAAGAATGAAGAAGGAGAAGGAGTTTGGAAGTGGAGAAGATGAGTGGAGTGTTTGTATTTGATTGAAACTGTTTATATGCTATGTTTAATTCAAATGGTGTCGTTTTTATCAAATTTGAGCGCCAAACCAAAATGGCAACATTTTGAAACTATCCAGCGTGGTGATAGTTGACTCATTACCGAAAAGATGTTCAGAAACTACTACGATATTTAGAATTAGAGTAATGCTAGGGATTGGAACCAAAAGGGTATTAGCCAAAAATCAGCCAAATACCTTTGGGTGAATTCAAAATCTCTACGAGTTAATATATATGGATGTTTCTTCTGCTAAGTATCAGAATGTTTCTTTTTCATACTAAATGGATGTTCTTTTATATATTTTTCGAATTTTTTTGCATTACAAATGTGAATGTCTCTATTTTTTTAAGAATTTCATATTTTTTTTTTAAATTTTATAGATATTTAATTATTTTTACTAAAATATAACTGGACATTTCTTTTGTTAAATATTAGGATATTTCTTTTCATATTAAATGAATATTTTTTTTTATATTTATGTAATTGTGTAGTTTGCAGTCTCTTTAATCATCAAAACGGCAGCTAATAACCACTTTGGGTAAATGAAGAGCTTGCGAATCCCTTGTCATTGGCTTCCCAGCGACATTTCTCAAAATAGATTGATAAACCAAAATTTATATTTACGCTTGTATATAAGATCACAAGCGATTATGTTGATTTAATTGATGAAATGTTGCAGCCTTTGATTGATGAAGCAAAAGTAGTTGGCTATAGTTGCATAGAAGAATGGATTTCAGCAATGGTTACTTCCTTTGATTGATGATATTAACAGTTCCTCCGTCGCCTCTTCCTTCCACGCCCGCCACCGCCTCCATGGCTTCTCTGGCTGTCCCCCCGCCCTCGAAATTGCCGCTGCCTTAGGGATCGAGCTCAAGTTCAACTCCAACTGCAACGGCGACTCCGGTAACACATCTGGTTCACGAACGGGAAGCGGTTCTTGTCGACAGTGGCGAATCCAACGAGCCAGATGTCGGTGATAGAAGAGGAGTGGGTCGCGGTGGGGAGGCGGAGATGGCCTGACGATGAGAGAGATCTGTGTGTGTGATTGTTGGAGGTGGGTAGGTTAATATAAGAGAGAAGAGGAAGGTTTTTATAGTTTTAATTAGGTTTACTTAATCAATTTTTAAATTTTGAATTTAAAAAATTTAAAATTAATTATTAATATAAATTAATATGGTTTTGTTTAGTTTTTGGTTGGTAACCTCTTAGTTCCATATACTTTTTCTTAGAATTATATTTGAGAAACTGTAATGATAAAATTAAGATCTCAAATACTACATTGAATAATAACCTAAATCTTAAAGGCCATTATTATAAAAATTTACTCAACGCCTCTTTTTTATAAGCTAAAATTTCATTGTGCATTCAGTGACTCTTCTTTAAATTTTTGCATTTTCACATTATTGCACATTAACCTGGTTATTGTGCGAAAAAAAAAAATATTCTTCTTTTTCAATTTTTTAAACATACGCACTGTAATTGATGAAATGTACACAAATACGTTGAAAAAAAATTTTTAACCACTAGACTCCACAGATTATACCAGCACTCATATAGAAATACATATCAAAATGATAACATATTTAAACTAATAATCGAACTTGATTTATACTCATAATTAAATTAGATTTATCTATATATCTATATAATGGAGTGTGGGTATTTTGAGTTGTTTTTACACCTATAAAATATAAAAAATAAAACTAGATTAATGTCTGTTAGTCACTACCTACCCCCGTTGTTTCAGTAACTACCTTTATTCATTTTTCTGATTTTTTTTCTTTTCTAAAAAAAAATATGAAATAACATGTATAAATATATTTTATTTTTTAATGTTCATATAGATATTTTTGTATATGAATTTATTAACAAATTCTCCTAACTTGTTTATATATATAAATTGAGAAAAGGGGGAAGGAGGACGAAGGGGAGGGGGAAGAAGCATTTTTTGTTTTTTTTTTTTTTTTTTATAAATAAATAGTGAAAATCTAAACATGTAGGTAGAATTGATCTACTTACAAAGAATTTAGACGCTTCAAATCATGTTCAGTACAGTGAAACTGTATGGTTCAATATTTTATTAAAACAACTCATACGTCATAATCAATAATAAAACAAAAAGTATAAAGATATACATTTATTTTTTAGTACATTAATATTCAACAACATTAATATATAAATTAATTTTTAAATGGGAATGATGATGATCCGAAGAGTAGTGACTAGTGAGGCATTCAACGTATAATCGTTGTCTTTAATGATTGGGTATAGCTGGTAAGTGCAATTTTTTATACACTCATCTCATCATCCTATATGATCATGAATGTGACGATGTTTATTTAAAAAAAAAAAAAAAAAAAAAAAGACTTTAAGTTGTGGGTGTCATCACTCATCACTATTCACCAATTGCTTCAACATATTATATAAGAGAGTTAGCTAGAGAGAATTTAAACATGATTGACACAATTGAAAATAAATTATTTTAATTTAATTTTTATTAATGATGTTAAGGTTATTTTAATATTGTCCGTAAGAATTATCAGATTTGTTATCGTATCGTCTTTTATAAGAGTATTAGTATTTTTAATTTAAATTAATAGTTTAAAATTTGGTTATAAGTATTTAAATTTTTTAAAGGTAATTTTTAAATAAATAATTTTAGTTGATAAAATACATTCTAATTAAAAATATATAAGAGTATTAAATTCTTTTTATTCTAATTAATAATTTAAAATTTGTTTATAAGTATCTAAATTTTTTAAAATAAATAAATTTAACTAATAAAATATATTATATTTTTTCTATTCCATACAATATAAAAATATTGAAACATGTAATAATCCTAGTCAGTATAACAGAATGATCATCATGACTTAAATTTCTCCACTGATAATAAATAAATAAAGTAGAAAGAGAAATCAAAAGATATCAATAAGTTTCATAAAAAGTTAGTTATGCAATCTGTTGGGACACTTTGTTAATCATGAGTTGAACAAACTTTTATAGTTTTATTGTTTATCAATGTGTATTGTGCGAACCGTGTATATATAATGGTTAAATATATTTATTTCCCTAACATGCCTAAAGAATTATATAGCTAAATTAAAAGGGAAAAGATTTATATTCCCTAGTTGACTAAGACGAAATTCGTGGATCTTACTATACGACTCTTCCTAATTATGTATGATTAAAATAATAGGGAAAGATATTGAAGTGAAGAAAAAGACATATTGAAATCACATCCATCTATCTAACCTAAATACACTATTTAGATTTTTAGTTTGTAATGTTAATAAAGATAGATTATAGATAGATATATGTCGTGTTCTCTTTTTGAATAGAGATATTTTTATGTCAATTCCAGCTGGTTTTAATTTTATACTTAAATAAAACAAGAGAATGTTGTTACAAAATTTCTGCAATCTGCACTTATTATTTTCTTTTTCCAATAAAAATAGTTTAAACCCAAAAAAACCTAGTGTATGCTATTATTACTTTAGTGTATAATCTTACAAAAGCAACTAATTTAAATGTATCAAGTTATTAACTCACTTGTTTATTTATGTAAATATTAAAAATTTTGAATAATATTTTGTATATTTAATAATTTATTGATTAATAATAAATTTTTAATTAGAATCCAGAATTTTAATATATTAATTTTTAAGGTTCGTTTGAAAAGTTTTAAAAGTAATTGTTTTTAGTTTTTAACTTATAAAAAGTAATAGTATTAATATTTAGTGTAATTTTTAAAACTAAATTACAGCATTTTAAAAAGCTATTTAGCAATTTATAGAGAAGTTAAAAAAAAAGACATCTCTTATAATACTACTACCTTTTATCATATTTCTTTTAAAATAAACACTTTTAAAACTAAAAACTCAAACACAAAATAACTTATTTATAAATTATTTTTAATATAATTATTTATTATTTAAATTATTTTTTTTAAATTTAATTAAATTATTTATTCAAACTGAGTCTTAATATACTAAGTTGAGAGATACTGTAAAAAAAAATTATATAAAAAATTCATTAGTTTTATTTTAGTATTTTTTTTCTCAACTAAACTACACAATATTTGAGTTTTATTACACAGAATTCAATTAATCAGATAAAACCTATCTGATTATTTATTAGGAAGTAGAGACTACAGACAAATATTTAGTGCTAGTTAATGCAACGAAACAACAATTAATAAGTCTAATAATATTTGGCGTGTATACTTGCGACTCAGAGTCATCAAATGTAAATATGTAATCAATATACTTCTATTTCAAAGAATGTGTAGTTAAAAATATTATTCATAAATGATTGTTTATTTTAATTTAATTTTATTCTTCTCTTTAATAATTATTTAATTTTGTTCTTTGTCATATTGTTTAAAGTGAATCCAGAAGACAATATATACCAAGAGAAACTTATAATAAAAAATCGAGGAGTTTATTATTTATTTATTATGTCGTTTAATGAGATGGCGCGTTAATTGGAGCATCTATACCCACACACATAAATAATGATAATAACAAAATAAATCATACAAAATCTTCAACATATTTATTTATAATGTAAATTCCAATTATCATGATCATTATTCATTATTCATTATTTTATTCTAGGACGAATAATAGCATCGGACTAGAAGCATGTTGGCATAATGTTTTGGTGCAAATCTATAGATAGAGAAGATCCTGGCATTTGGTTCAATCAATCAATTACCTAACTAAAATGTTATCGATCATTATCAAATTTCCTATCAAAATCAAAGATTTATTTAACAGCATATTAGCATTATTCTTTCTTATAGTAATAGTTATATATTATATTAGTATGGAAGGGTGATGCTCTAATATTTGTATATATATATGATTAATCGCAATGAAAAGAATAACCAATGTTAGAATATAATTAGGATCAATTAGTATTATTTAGTATATCTGAATATTTATTATAGGAGATTATGTCTTTATTATTATGATTATCTTAGTACCTATAAATACCCTTTCATATTGTATCATTCCATACAACTTGAATAGACATACAAATCATTTTAGTTTCTTATTTCTAACATGGTATCAGAGCCATGGTATCCTCTTTGAAGAGGATAGGTTGTTTTCCTTGTGGTGAAATTACCGTAGTTTTTGCTTTTTTTTTTTCTATGCCATTCTTCTTTCCTTTTTGTCACTCCTTTGATACTTTTTCACCTCACCGACTAGTCTATTCTCTCTATCTTGTGTTTTTCTGAGTCGAATGATCAAACACCATTGTTATCCGCTGCTTACCTATTCTCATGAAGAAATCATATAGTTTTCGCTCTCTGTGTTTTCTCGTGTCAGTTCCGTTTACGTTCTCTCGTGGTAGTTTCGTTTGCGTTCTCTCCCGGCAGTTCCGTTTATGTTATCTCGTGGCAGTTTCGTCTGCGTTTCGTTTGTGTTTCCTTGTGCCAGTTCCGTCTGCATTTCTTTCTGGCAGTTCCGTCTGCACTTCCTTCAGATAGCGGCAGTTTCGTTTGCGCTTCCTTCAGACAAGCGACAGTTCCGTCTGCGCTTCCTTCCGACAAGCGGTAGTTCCGTCTGTGCTTCCTTCAGACAAGTGGCAGTTCCATCTGCGCTTCCTTCCGGCAGTTTCGTCTGTACCCGTTTTATTAGTTTATGCAGTTTTTTTCTCTTTATTTTATTGTTTTAAATAAGTTTCAAACTCAAGTTGTCACTTGAGTTTGAGGGGGATGTTAGAATATAATTAGGATCAATTAGGATCAATTAGTATTATTTAGTATATCTGAATATTTATTATAGGAGATTACGTCTTTATTATTATGATTATCTTAGTACCTATAAATACCCTTTCATATTGTATCATTCCATACAACTTGAATAGACATACAAATCTTTCTTCCAGTTTAGTTTCTTATTTCTAACAACCAATTACAATGAAACGGTAAAAATTGTAAAACACGAGTTCAATAAACACAAATGATATAAGGGATAGAAATATATTGAAAATACACAAAAAAAAATAGTAAGTCAATTGAGTCATCTAACTTGCTATATGCATATGAGAAAAAGAGAAGTGAAGAGTTGAGAAAGACAAAAGAAAAGAATTCAGACACAAGAAAGGTGAGAGAGGAAATGTTTGAAAAACAGGAAGAAAAATATACCAATAAAAATTTGCAGACATAGCCTTTCAATCTCTTATTTATAATTTTTTCTCTATTGTTACACTTAGTTCCTAATTATATAGATTATTTGCTACCTGTTTCACTTTTATAACTAACTCTGCCTTCTTAATTGAGGAGTTTAATTTATGCTTATTCACATTGCTCTCTTTATGAACAACTTCAATGTGTCTAAACTCACAATTAATGGTTATATTACCCCCTTCAGCTATAACTTTGTCTTTAAGGTTGACATGGGGATAATCCTGTCGAAAAAGTTATCTCCCATGTAGTCTTAACCTGCTCTCTATGGCCCATTAAATTTACAGTTGGTAAATATCCCTTCCATCTTTAAAAATGGTATAATCCTGAATGGTCTTGTGTGGTTCCAAAATCGACCCAAGCTCGGTAGTGCGGAATGGCAGAGGTAAATAGTGATCAGTTTGCTCACCATGAAACTTCTTAAAGGCAGATATATGAAATACATCTTGGATTTTGGCCTTCGGTGGAAGAGCTAGCTTGTAAGCAACATCAATTTGCAGCTGATCCAAAATGGTCTAAAATAGCGCATTTCGAGCTTCTAATTTTTCCTCAAGGCAACCGAGTGTTGGTGATAAGGTTGAAGTTTCACCAAAACCAAATCACCTTCTTTGAATTCAACGTGGCGCCTGTGCTTATCCTCAAAATGCTCATAGTTTCTTGAGAACGCTGCAGATTGTGCTTGAGCTGCTCAAGAAGGTGATCCTTAGACAATAACATCTCTTGTATGGATGGCTCTTCCTCTTGGCAAACTTCATATTTCAATATAACTGGAGAATCCCTGCCATACAAAGTCTTAAAAGGAGACATTTGTATGCTGCTGTGCCACAATGTGTTGTAACAAAATTTTTTTCATGGAAGCATCTCAAGCCACTTTCTTGGACTGTCAAAACAGAAACAATGCAAGTACATCTCCAAAGTCCTGTTCAAGACTTCACTCTAGCTATCTGTTTGTGGGTGGTAAGTTGAGTTCATGGCTAACGTAGTACCTTAAAGCTTGAAAAGGTGTTGTCAAAACTTGCTGACAAAAACTTTTCTCGATCCGATACAATGGAACTTGGAAACCTGTGCAACTTTACCACATCTCTTACAAAAGCCTCAACCACACTCTTGCTACTAAAGTCCTGTTTGAGTGGAACAAAGTGGACAAATTTAGTGCTATCGATCACAACCATGATCACCAAAAATCCATGTGTAGGTGGTAATGCAACAATAAAATCTATACAAATATCATCCCAAACCTTTGTAGGAATTGGAAGTGGCTATAATAAACCTGCAGGTAACTTGGTTTTTATCTTTACTTGCTAGCAAATGTAGCACGACAAATGTAACCTCTGATGTGCTTCTCCATATTAGGCCAATAAAAGGTAGAGCAAATTCGCTCAACTATCTTTGCAATACCTGCATGACCCTCCACAGCACTGTCATGAAACTCTTTAAGAATTAATTGAACAAGACTGCTTTGTTGAGGAATAACGATCATATCACGCCATAGTAGGAGTCCGTTCCTAAGAGAATAATTCGGGTCCGCTGCACCATTGCTGCGGCATTGTTGACCTATGTCCCTAAGTAAGACATCCTTCTCTATCTCCTCTCTAAGTGTAACTAACCAATTCAAAATCATAGCCCAAAAGCTTGTGTAACCATTTATGTTGCTCTAGAGCATGCATATTCTTCTCGAGTAAGGCTTTCAAGCTTTGATGATCGGTGTGGAGAATGAACTTTTGCCCAATAAGTAGTGCTGAAATTTGGCAATTGCTTCCGTGATTGCATAGAATTCACGAGTGTAAGTTGATTGCTTCTGCATGGTGGGGGGAAAGCTTCTTTGAAAAGTAGGCAATAGGGTGTTTGGCTTGTGACAAAATCGCACCAATACCTGAACCCCAAGCGTCAATTTCCACTTCAAACGGCAACGCAAAATTTGGTAATGCTAGAACTGGTTTGGACAAAATGGCATCCTTAAGTTGCTTGAATACAGAATCAGCTTGAGGGCCCTAAACAAAGGCATCTTTCCTAAGTAAATCAGTGAGAGACGCAGCCAAGAAAGCGTAGCACTTGATAAACCATTTGTAATAACAAGTTAAGCCAATAAAACCACAAAGCTGCTTATGATTTTGGGCCTGTTGCCATTCTTGCACAACATGCACCTTATCGGTATCCATGTGCACTCCATTCTTGCTAATGTATGCCATAAATAATCGATCTCATGGGACCCAAACAAGCATTTAGAGAGCTTAGCAAATAGTTGTTCTTACTGCAAAATATACAGACGACTTCAAGATGCTCCAAGTGAAGTGTCCAAGAATAGCTATAAACTAGGATGTCATACAAGAACACCAAGACGAATTTCCATAAGTAAGGTCTGAAAACATAATTCATGAGACTCTGAAAGTCGTTGGAGCATTTGTTAAATCAAATGGCATCACCAGTCACTCGTAGAGACCTTGATGTGTTCAAAAAGCTGTCTTGCAACGGTCTTTCGACTTTACTAGAATCTGATGATAACCCGACCTAAGATCAAACTTAGAAAATACTCTCGCTCCAAATAACTCATCCAAGAGCTCATCCACCGTAGGAATAGGAAAATTGTCTTTCGTCGTGTCAGGTAACTGCAACTGTGGAATCAACGTGTCATCAGCCTTCTGAACCTCAAGTGTATAAGATTCCTCGATAGCATTTGTACTCAATAATATGCAAATATGGTGATATTGGGCTTAAGCAGTCGGCAGAGATTTGTCACTTTGTACTGTGACGAACTTTCCCTCATGCAAGAAATGGAGAAAAGATGAATCATAATCTACTATATGGGCCTTCAACGTTTGTAACCAAGTAGTTCCTATGACTAAATCCTCCCCCCCCCCAAGCAACACGTAAGACAAAAACATCAGGGATATTAACAATGCAACAATTTAAATTAACATCTAAAGATGGAATATGACCCTCAAGAGTTAATATGGAAAAGTCACCAATTATTACCTTACAACCCGGTGATGGCTCCACAGGGAGGTTCAGAAACTTGGTGATTCAAAGTTGGATGAAACTATTAGAGCTCCCCCCCCCCCCCAATAAATCAATGTTTGTACCTCAAGGCCATTAATTAAAGCTTGAAAATAAATATTAGCAGGACAGTTAATTTCGTGCATGGCATTAAATGAGAGATGGTGTTGAACTACTTATTGTTCCAATTGGTGAAGAGACTCCTCCTCTGATGGAGGTTCTTCAATACTAGGCTTTTGCTCTGATGTATGATCAATTTTCCAACTGTAAATGCAAAAACTGCTTATTAGCATAGCAGTAAGTGGCTGAAAATTTCTCATCACACCACTAACATAACCCCTTCTCCCTTTTGTTTTAAATCTTAGTAGGTGCGAGGCGACGAATTGGATTTATGGTAAGGTTGGACGATGGTTGTTGAGTTGGAGTTGATAGCAATGGGGGTAAGTTGGCACGATTAGCAATTCACAGAGTAGTATTGCTGGTTGGAGCCGAGAACTATGAATGATAGTTAGCCAGACTAGATAGTGCCTTGAAGCAGAAGAAAACTTATCCTCATACAAGCGAGCCAAAGTGATGGCCCGCATCAATGACAGAGGGCATTGAGCCTTAACTTCACGGCAAATGTCCTGTTGCAGTCCACTAATGAAACAATCTCGAAGTGCATCAGAAGGATCGATGCTGGTGCGGTTGGCTAACGCAATAGACACTCATTGAATCAGTTTGTTACAGCTTGAATAAGAGTTCACGAGGAGACTCAAGAAGGGATGGCCCAAACTCAATCTCAATCGCCTGCTTTAATTGTGTCTAGGAACGAAAGTGTGCTACTCTCTAAAATATTTGAAACCAAGGAACCTTAAACCACCGACCCAGCCATGTGTATAACAGCAATAGCAATCTGTTAATCTTTCAGTACTCGAAAAAAAATAAAAAATATTAGTCCATATAAAAAAATTCAACCCAACGTATCTGACCTGTCAAACTTTGGCAAGTCGAAATTCACCATTCGATACTGCTGGCCAAAACAAGGTTGCTCGATCTCTGAGTTTGACCCATGAGAGAAGTCACAAGAAGGAGATTTACCTCTATTATTATTCTAAAGCAGTTAAGTGTTAGAAGCTTAAAGGACATCAAACTTCAGATTCAATGCTTCATACTGCTTCAAAAACTTGAGCATGTTCAGATCGGTTCTCCTCCGCCACCAACTCTAGCAGCTGATAAAGTCGTTTCATATTAGCTTCTAGATCCTTCATACATATGTTATCAGCTACCGCCATGGAACAATGAAAGCACCAAATGGAAGGGTGATGCTCTGATATTTGTATATATATGATAAATTGTAGTACAATATTATATGGAAAGAACAATCAATTACAATGAAATAGTAAAAATTGCAAAACACAAGTTTAGTAAACATAAAATGGTATAAAGGATAGAAACAGGTTGGGAATACACAAAGAATTGGCAAGACAACTGAGTCATCCAACTTGTTGTAAGTACTTGAGAAAAAGAGAAGTGAAGGGTTGAGAAAGATGGAAGAAAAGAATTGGGATGCAAGGAAGGGGAGAGAGGGAATTTCAGAGAAACAGGAAGAAGAATATACCACTCAAAGTTTACAAATGTAGCTTTCCAATCTTTTATTTGTAATCCTCTCTCTATTGCTATGCATTGGTCCCTGATTATACGGATCATTTGTCATTTGTCCCACTTTTGTAACTAACTCTGCCTTCCCAATTGAGGAGACCAATTCATGCTCATTCACATTGCTCTTTTCATGAACAGCTTCAATCTGTCTAAACTCACAATTAGTCGTTACATAGTATCCTACAAGAAGTAGAATTGATCGAGAAGCATATACGTATGAAGCTTATTGGTTGAGTCCTATGACAAATAAGTTGGGTGAAAATTTTGAGTAAAGATCTAATCTAGTTTCTGTTCATTTTTATGAAAGATAATACAACCCTTATCAAAAAATGGATGTTTCGGCTCCAACTTTATTATTTTATGATAGTACGAACTTTCTGTTAAAAAATTCATCAAATAGCTATAAAAGTTGACTTTTGGGGGAGGTTTATTTATAATCTACAAAAATTTTAAATCCCTTAAGTTCATTTTTAAAAAATTCCTTCATCAATGGTAGTTAAGTAGAAAAAAACCATTATTGGAAGTTATGTCGAAAAAAGAAAAAGTAATAACAGCATGAAGACCTTTCAAAAAGGAAAAAATAATATCAAACGAGAAATGAGAGAAGAGAATAGTGATATTGATGACATTAGTGTTGATGGTGATATAGGAGATAATGATGATGATAAGATATGATTGCACAATAAAAGTAATAGGGATAATGATGAGAATGAGAAAGGCGGTGCTAGTTCTTGAAGGACAAAACGCTCCCTTTCTCCACAATTCGAAAACCTCTCATCATTCTTTTACCATCTAAATAATTAGTCTAAGTTATCACTGTTATTGGTCTAAATGGCACCTAACACACCAGTAAGTTACTGTTTACAGAGGCCGCTTAGAGTAGTAACAAGAGTTGCTTAGACCAATTACTTGGATGGTTCGGGACCGATTAAGAGTTTTCGAATTGTGGAGGGGCGCTTTATCCTTCGAACAAATAGTCAATAACCAAAAAGGGTATTTGCTCATTTTTCAGTTAATCAACCTCAAAATCGCATAAAATATGTTTCTCACTTATTTGCTAATCAATCCAATTTCCTTTTCTTTCTATTATCAAGACTAATTTTGTAGTCTACTAGGAGCTCATATTTCAGGTAATAAAGCAGAAACGATTGTCTACAAAATAGGATTTGATTCACGGTGCATTAGTGAGGTTAAAGGATGTTTAGACGGCATTTGGTATATGCGGAATAAATTCCATTGGACAATTGAGCCAAATATTATTCAAAGACAATTTATTCACATGAAAATTTGTGATAGCCAAAATAAAGGCTGGTGGCTAATTGTCATTTATGAAAGTCTTGATACGTGAGTATCTTTCCCTTATTTTATGTCCATTTTAAGTTAGAAATTGTTGAGTTTTAATTTAATTCTAGTATTTTAAACCTCTTTGGATGCTACTTTGAATTGTTTTAGTGTTCTAATCTTTTCAGATAAAGTTCAGATCAATTTGGCAGAGCTTTGTGCAAGAAAATAGAAGATTTAGAAGCTGCCCACTAGGGCGCTAAACGCCCTGCTGGCATTAGCGCCAGCAACTCAGAACGCAAGAGGAGCTTCTGCCCATGGGGCAATAAACGCCAAGTTTGGAGTTTAGCGCCAATGATCCGGATCAAAACCTCATCAAAGGAGCATTTTTAGTTGGATTTAGCTTTTAATTACTTTATTTTATTTAATTTTAGTTATTTTAATTACAAACAAAATCTTTTAGGGTTAGAATTTATTAGTTTGAATTCAAATTAGGTTAGATATAAAAGGAAAAAGATTCACCCTTGAGGAGAATCTTCTCACTTCTGCAGTTTCATATTTTCTGAACCCTAGTTTTCTCTCAGAGTCATGAGCCACTAAACCTCCTTGGTTAAGGTTAGGAGCTCTGTTTATTTCTATGGATTAAGACTATTACTGTTCTATTTTAATTAATGTATTTATTCAGTTTCAAGGATTACTTTCGTTCTTCATCTTATGAATATGGGTAGATCAGAAGAATAACCCTTATTCTATATGTGTTCTTGTGATTCTTGGAAGAGTTATCTCATTTGAACAACATCTTGAAAGTAAATTCCTCTTAAATTGCTAATTACTTGGACTTAACGGGATATGTGACATGTAATCCTTTTATATCTGGGTAAGTAGAGTATTTGTGGCTATAAACTAGAATTGAACTTAACCTTCTAATCGAAATTAAGTGACCAAGACATTGGCGATTAACTAGGTTAGAGGAGACTAAATCACTAAGACATTAGGATTTAGACATTGACAGTTTGCCATGAAATGAATCTTGCATGATTAAATTAGTTGATAAGAAAACTTAATCCGGAAGAATGAACATCTCCTATACTTTAACTATTTTCTCACATACGTTTCACATCAATTTCACTATTTGCTTTTCTTACTCTCTGAAGTACTGTTTAATGCTTTTGAACCTCAAAACACCAATTTCTGCTTGCTTGACTAAGTGATTCATTCGACCATTGTTGCTCAGTCCATCAATCCTCGTGGGATCGACTTTCACTTACCTGAGGTATTACTTGGTACGATCAAGTACCCAGCTTGGCATTTAGCCCCTGAAACAACGTAAGACCCATGAAATTGTGTGCTTCCTGGCACTGAATGTTCAGCCTGGCGTTTAGCACCAAAGCACTCGAGTGGACTTTGCTCCAGGGTGTTCTGTTTCTCCTTCAGAGTCCTCCTGTCCCTGTTCTACACACTTTGCACAACCACAAACATTATAAAACCAAGAAAAACTAAGAATAAAAATCATAAATATATGAAAATCAAACTAAAATAAAAACAAAAACAAATGATACATAGGATTGGGTTGCCTCCCAACAAGCACTTCTTTACCATCACTAGCTTGACGGTCAGCTCCACTAAGGAGGAGGTGATCATAGGCCCTTAACTCTTCGCCTCTCATAGTGAGTTTTTTTTCTGTGCTCTCATGGATTAGCTCTATATGCTCAAGAGAGAGAATCATGTTCACTGTATGAGGTAGATTAGACTTTTAGTAAATACCACCTTCATTCCTGGTGAGAAATCATCAATGGGGATCTTCTTGTTCTTCCAACCCCTAGGTACCTTCTTTTTGGGACCTTTCTCCTTGGTGGATGATGTACACCCAATACCAAACTTAAGTTTGATGTCAGAAAAAATTGTATTGGCTCCCACCAAAGGAGACTTGAACTGTGAACTATGCTGTATTATTTCAGTCAGGCATCCTTGGAGATTTGGATTGGTAAGTTTACTCTTCATGTAAGTGCCTCTTTCATTAGAGTGATGTAAAGGTCTAAAAACTTTGAGTACCAAGTAATCCTCATGGATCCTCAAAACCAACTTTTCTTTCTCTACATCAATCAGAGCTCTTTCAATGACTAGGAATAGTCTTCCCAAGATGATAGAGTCATTTTCATCCTCTCCTATGTCAAGAACCACAAAAGCTGCAGGGAGAAAAAATTTTCCAATTTTAACCAAGACATTTTTCACTATTCCATGCGCACATTTCAGAGACTTGCCTGCCATTTGTAAGGCTATCCTTATTAGTTGTGCCTCTTGAATTTGCAGCTTCTTCATCACAGACAAAGATATTAAATTAATACTTGTATCAAAATCACATAAATTCTTATCAAAGGTGATACTTCCGATAGTGCATAGAATCTAAAAACTCTCTAAATCTAACATCTTCTTTGACAAATTTTTCTGAATTATTACACTGCATTCTTTTGATAAATATAAATAGTCTTTGTCATATTATTTATAAGTGTTTTGTGTTTTGATGTTTTTTTTATCTCTCTTCGTCTTCA
Source organism: Arachis ipaensis (assembly GCF_059453495.1). Taxonomy (NCBI): domain Eukaryota; kingdom Viridiplantae; phylum Streptophyta; class Magnoliopsida; order Fabales; family Fabaceae; genus Arachis; species Arachis ipaensis. The sequence goes on from NC_142437.1 coordinate 25,817,067, forward strand.
TGGTGATCGACATCTCATTTTCAAGATCGGCTGTTTTTTAGTTTATTATTTTTCCTGGAGTTCTAAGTCCGGTTGTCAATCCAAAAAAAAAAAAAACTTCGAAGAAGCTTGTCATATATCCTAATAATTTCAACTCTCCTTTAGTTGCGCATGATGACCGATTCTCATTATGATAGAAAACAAATAATGAAATACTATGGTCTAAGATTCCTTTGACACTTTCTTTATGTACCTTTATATCTAAATTAGAGTTTAGTAAAACGTTCTTTTAAAAAACCTTATTAACAAATAAGAAAGTAAAAAATTGTTTTTCTTTATAAAAAATCTTTTGTTGCTTTTTTAATGAACTCCAGAAAGCTCCTTAAAGTTGATATGATACATCATAACTAATGATACTTCTATGGAATTTGATATCATAACAATGCTTATATAATAACTCCATCTTTAATTCAAGATAAATTATGAGCAGCTAAAATACTAAACGATACTATTAAAAGTATATCCGAAAAGTGAAGTAAATAATTTAGTAAAAACAAAAAAGGGAACAAAATCAACATAAAACTTTTAAAAAGATCAAAACGAAAATAATAACTTGTATTAATGAGAACTTAAATATTTAGCCCATTAAATTAGATAAGAGAATCCATATATACATAGTTAATTATGAGCGAGGAAAAAGTATTTTTGAATATTATTTGAACAGAAAAATATAGAAAACCAATTTTTAGTTAGTCTATTATTAGTCAAATTTAAGGTATAGAATTTAAAATTAACTAATATTAGTTAAAAAAATAGGCTCCCTAATCTTACTCTATTTCAATCTAACCATGTTATATTTATATTAAAATAAATGACATAAAATCAATACTAATATAAAATAATACGTATTAAAATATAAAATAATTATTAAAAATAAATTAAATTATATATATATATATAAATATATGATAACTGATTTGATTATTAATTTTAGTATATAAATAATATTTTTTTAATTTCAATTGACATCCTAAAAGCAGAAAGAAAGAAAGAAAGGTTCCGATGCAAGATGGAGAAACCCAAGCTGGCTGTGGAACAATGCAAGGCTGGTAGGGGAAAAGCTTAATAGATAAGAAATGAATCATATATCCCTATCATATCATGAATATGGGACATGACTATCTATCTTCTATAATAAAAGAACATGTATCATGCATATTCATATTCATATTCATAATCTCTTTATTAAAATTGGTGTGTAGCCATTTGGAATGTTGTTTTTTGGAACGCTCGAAAGGATACATATATATACATTGTTTTACTAAATAGGAGCAATATTGGAATGATCATGATAGCTATATACACCCATTCAAAATCAGATTTAAATAATGTAACACAACCTTTGGAGTAACGCCAAGCTCGTACCTTACAATTTTTCTCATGAAAAGGAGAGACTCCTTTGAAATTCTTTGAAATTCGATGCACCCTTCACATGCTTCACCTCTATCCTTGTTATAATTCCCATGAAAAACTTAACCATTTTTCTCAAAGTGGGGTATAGTTCATCTTGTGATTTCCAAACTAAGACGAAGATATTCATAATTAGTACTCCAAATATCATACATAAAGAGAAAGGTTAGAATGTCAGCAAAAATTATTTTTTAATTAGATTATTTTTTAATTATTAGTCTATTTTTTTAATTTAATAATTTAATAATATATTTTTAAGCATTAATGACTAACTGTTAACAAAATTGATGTACTATTAAAAATGCTTTTATTAAAATTATATTTGCTCAAAGTAGGATATAATTCATCATCTTGTGATTTCCAAACTAAGATGAAGATATTCATAATTAGTACTCCAAATATCATATATATATTAGAAGATTAGCAAAAATTATTATTTTGATTATTATTTTTAATTATTAATTTAATTTTTTAATTTAGTAATTTAATAACATATTTTTAATTTATATTTTAAATATTAATAACTAACTGTTAGCCAAAAACAATAAATTCAGTTAATCCTTCTCTACCATAAATACCATTAATATATTTTTGAATCTTTTTATTAACTATAAAACTAAACATTGAATCCAAACATGTATTATCAACTATAGACATAAAAATTCATATTATTATTTGACGTCAATCATTTAATATATTTTTCATATACGTTTGAATAATTAATATATAATATTATATTTTATATGTACGTAAACATGAATTATATAATTCTATTTTTAATGATATTTATCATAAAATTATCTTTTTAAAAAATTTAAATCGATAAAAAGAGATACGTAAATATTATATTTTTAATATATTTTTTTATGTATGAACATCTTATTTGTCTTTAAAAATTATATACTGGATTTTTTAATTATACAAATTTTAATATTATGTCATAAAATCACTTATTTAAAAGATTTAAGTGGATAAAAAAATTATATCTTTTAAAATATCTATCTTTATACAATTTGGAGAAAAGGACAAATAGGTCCCTGACCTTTTGTCTCATGGACATTTTCGTCCCTAACCATTGAAAAATACTTTTAAATCCCTAACCTTCACAAAACTTGGACGGATCAGTCCCTGACGGAGGCATTTGGACGGATCAGTCCCCGACGGAGACATTTGGACGGAGGGACTGATCCGTCCAAATTTTGTGAAGGTCAGGGACTTAAAAGTATTTTTCAATGATCAGGAACAAAAATGTCCGTGGGACAAAAGGTCAGGAACCTATTTGTTATTTTCTCTTTAATTTGGAACAAATAAATAATTCTATTTTACTCTTATATATATTAATGATATATAATGGATTTTTGCGCCTGATATTTTATGATTTTTAATATTTATAAAGCATATGTACATTGAATATCAATCAATCAACATATAATAGTTTCTCCTCAAAAATATTGTAATAGGATGAGTACGGCCTATTGGTATGACTTGGGAGCTAGTTAGCATGGATACCTAGAAAAGTCATTATCAACCCATGAAAGAAGAATATTAGGAGATAATAATTAATATATATACCTAATTAACTTGGAATACCCTTTATCATCATCAATAAGCGCGTTGAATATATAATTATTAATAATTAATGATATAGAATACACCGAAAGGGATATATGCTCCAACAATATTTCTATTTTCTAAGCCCCTCCACGTACCAAATTGAATTACATGAATGTTATAAAACTTTACGTGCAACTTTACTATAGGGTGTCCATATTATGTGAAAGCTACTATCCAAAGTAAGGAACTATCTAGCTAGCTACCTTGCATCTTAATTGGTACTGCAGCTACATTTAAATTTGTATTAAGAATATTTTTCAACATTTGATTGTTGTTTATTCTATTTTTCTTTTTGTGAAAAAGTTATTCAACTAGGTCATACACAAGCTTTTTGAGATATTCTGTATATATTTGCTTTATTTCTAGTATATTAAAATAATAAGCACAGCCAAATACCCTATATATATATATATATATATATATATATATATATATATATATATATAAGTGTATATTTCTTTTTCCCTTAGTTCCTCACATTGACTTTATTTTAAGAAATTTTGATTAAAGGTTATCAGACATGAATTTTGATTGAAGGTATGCACTAAGTAATTATAGTAGTAACCAATTCAGATCCAAATTAATCTCTAACGAATTTTAGATCATATATATTGATTCGTAATGAACTTTTATTATTTTGGATGGAAGTCTATGAAAATTATACCTGTCGGACAAATTGTTCCATCTATCATTTTTAATTAAAATTTTAATATGCATATTAAATAAATATAAGATAAATTAGTTATTCTTATAAAGAGACTAATTTATCTAAAAAACTTCGTTCAAAAGTAATAAATATTCGTTAAAGATTAAAATATTTGATTTAAAATTTTTAAGAATTAATTTAAATATTTATTTTAGTAATTTAAAATAGTCATTATAATATTAATTTATTGCATAATAAAATAATAAAGATAGAACCTAAAAAGTGATTAAACTAAAGGATTATTTTGAGAGAGTATTTGGGGAAGGGAAAATGGAGTTGGGCATGAAAATTCTAGATTTAAACCAACCAATGAACCATTAATAATGAAATATTTGTAGATTTCCATGCTATGTAGCTAAGGGAATAGTTTCCAAAAGGAGGTTGTAGTAGGAGATTTTTCTATTTGGTTGGAAGGTAGAAAGCAAGTGTGGAAGTTAGTGAACAAATACTGTTGGCCAATGTGGGACCGCCACATGGCATCTCATGTGGTGTGAAACTCTGGTTGGCAGAATGGGCTTTGTGGGCCGAAATGGCCCTACAACTTCAATGCTCATGGGGATCTCACCACAATGCATCATTTCATTGCCTCAATCACTATAAATTACAAATGTTTCGAAAATTATGTAATGGACACATTTCGAATATACTATTTACTTAATAAAAAAATATAAATAAATAATTTTTAATTAGTTAATTTTAAATAATTATAATTAATAACTGTTAGTGTTGCAAGTGTGAGGAGTGTTGAAGTTAGTCCCACATAAAAAAAAACAAAGAAAAATGAAGAGTTTATAAGATGAGAGACTCATTAATTAATTTGACACTTTAAAGTTTTGAGTTGGATGTAGTGTCTTCCCATTTTATGTTATCTATATATATATATATATTTATAATACAATTAGATACATTTAAATATGATCAAATATCCACGTGTCTAATGATATTATTGATTTATATTATTGAATAGATTTAGAATTATGAATAATGATTAAGCTTTTTAATATATTTTTTATATACTTAAATCAGTCAAAATTCAAATATATGTGTTATTTTTAAAAAACATCAAAAGAAGAAAATCAATTTTTTTATTTAAAAATTAAAAAGATAATTAGAATGATCAAGAGTTTAAATGCTCTCATTTTTTTAGAAATAATATATATTATTGATTATTAATACACAAAATTATTTCAAATACCATATATAATTAAAAAACATTAAAACAACTAAAAATATTAGTTACTTTGTATTTTAATTAATAAAACATCAAAGATATTATCATAATTCATCTAGAATGCTTTTTATATTTTATATATGTCATATTTTCGTGTCTAAAAAAGATTGGAATTGAATTAACATATCAACATGTCCCTTATCATATTATGTACAAGTATCACTATCTGTACTTCATAGAAAGATGTATAATATATATAGGCCAAGTTACTAACATATAAAAAGTTAAAGTAATAGATATTTCATTTTCATACTTAGATTCTAGTTCAGAAACCAATATTGGGATAGTGATATCCTCTATGCAATCTCAAATATTTGAATGATATCAAATAGAAAGCTCGATACATATGATTCCATAGGGGGGAAAAAAGGGGTACTATGAAAGTAAAGTTAGGGCAAGTTGAACTAGATTTAAACTGAGTTTCATCTCTATTATTATTATTCTTTTATCGGATCACTTTTTGGAGACCGAATATGGTTTGATTGCAACAAAATAATAAATGATTTGATAAAAAAAACACACAATTTGACATATATACCGTATATATGATATTTAATAAGAAAAGTACAAGGAGCCAATGGAGGTTTAGGAAGTATTAGAGATATAACCATTAGTGTTACATTTTTCTATCAGCGTAAGTTTCTGGGATGAGTAGTATCATGTCATGGTATCAGAGTTCTAGATCCGAAAGGTCAATAATTTGATTCTTGGTGAACCCCAAAATCAGCTTAAGCTTCTGGAATGAGTGGTATCATGACATGGTATCAGAGTTATAGATCCGAAAGATCAAGAGTTTGATCCTTGGTAAACCCCAAAATCAGCTTAAGCTTTTGGGATGAGTGGTTTTATGATATGAGATGTTTATTATCCCTAGTATTCGGATGATTATTCTAGATATTCTAAATATTATAGATGATGTTCATTTTGTTACTCATATAATCCATTGTACACATTGTACAAATATTCTATTGGCTCTCTAGCAGGACTCTATTTAATATGATGTACAGTAAAGAAATGAAATTTTAAAGGTTTCAAGTAAATGTTTAATTTTATACATGATACATATATGAAAATAAATTATGTCCATACAAAAGTAAATTTTTTATTTATAAATTTGCTTAAAAAGTATAATTTTTAAATATGGCATCGGACTAATAAGTCAAGTTAAACTGAAATGTAACTTAGCCTAAAATATATACTGAATTCAGGTAAGAAAAACGAGGTTTGAGAGGAGCCCTAAACAACCCTAGTTATTGGAACATCTATAGTTTTTGGCTCTTTTACTATATATATATGTGTGTGTGGATGTATGAGGAAATGTTAGTTGTTGAAATATAAGATAAAAAAAAAAAAGCATTGGTCATCTAGAATTTTTTATACAATATAAGAAATAAATCTTTTAATTTGAAAATAATGTTATTATTTTTATAAATTCATGCAAATATATAATATAAAAAAAATCGTGTGAAGTGGCAATATTATTACTCTATCTATAATGTAATATATTTAAAATTAATCAATTTAGATTAGTTTAGTCGTTTATTAGTCTATTTAAGTAAGTATTGTGTTCGAATTTAATCCTATATTTATTGGCTATTAATAAACTCTTAAACGAAACTTTAATCCTAAATTTATCAGACCGCGAGATACTGTAAAAAAAATATATTTAAAATTTTTGTATTATTACTTTTACTGCATTTTGAGGCTATTCAATCCCATCAAAGCAAGTTGATATGAACTAATCCATAAGCTAGACAAGAAAATAACTATCAAAATAAACTTTTAAGAATTACTATTTATTAGTTAAATTAATTCTTAAAAAATAGATTATTTTCTAAAATCTTTTTTAAAAGATTTTATTAATTAAATTAATTTTCGAAAAAATATAAATTAATTATATTTGTTCTTTCTTCACTTTATTAACATTTTTCATTAATGATTGATAAAATAAAATATTAACTAACAACATACAAAATAATTGAGATGCCTAATAATTAAAAATTTATTAAAAACTAAAACGTCTAATTAAATATTTCTTAAAGATTGATTTGGAGTATTACTTGAAAATTTAGTTGGGATTCTAGAAATATGTAATGTCACTTTTCTAGTTTTCTTTCACTTTATCCATGTCAACATCTTCCCTGCTACATTCATTATTCATCATCAACTTGCATATATAGATATTTTTCTAGCTATTTTTCCCAACTCTTTTTTCTTCCCTTAAACTTTGTGAACTTGATAAGAATGACTCATCACTATTTATCATTGCCTCTTAATTCTCTCCTTAATTAGTTGTTTGACTAGCTATATTTAAAGTTGCGTCTATTATCTTTTTGTGTCACAAATCAAAAATCATTTTCATAATAATTACTTTTTTCTCTTTTAATTTTATTTTGGAACTGATCAAATACAAATTGCACACTACTGTTTACTTTTGTTTCAAATTAAAATAAACTCTCAAAAAAAATTGCCAATATAATTCTAAAAATAATTTAGTAATTTTACCAACACAGTTAAAAGAAAAAAATGTCAAAGACTATTGAAACATTTAATAATAAAGACACCAATTTAAACTCTAGAAAATTTGATCAATCATATCTTTGTTTTTTTTTTTTTTTTTTTTTTGGATAACAAATATATCCATTCTTAAATGATTTCAGTTTTTCATTTATATATAAATTAACTCTAAATTAGCAAATCCAATCTCATAATGTGGCATTAGATTTTGGTGGTGGTAACCTAGCTATAGTGGTTCTTCCTCTTTTAGGAGTTCACTAATTGACCACTATTCACCCCTTTAATTTCAAGGATCCAATTCTAAGTATGGAGATGATGATATTCTTTCTGATTAATACTGCTTTGTACAGATGTCAACCTGGGGTATTCAGTACATGAAATTCCCATACCTCTATTTTGAGTGTCACATTGCTACCTAGCTAGCTTATTTTGTACACTGAAAAAGAAAAAAGAATATTAAAGAGAAAATAACTTTTGTTAAAAAAAAAAATCAGAGAGCCCTCTTTGTTGATTGTGATTGTGATGATGGAAGAAAACTTTCCAAGGAAAGAATAATATATAAATCCTCACCAAATTATATGGTAATCCTAACACCATTTTTTTAATCCTAAGGTAGTAGGATCTAATAAAATAATGAGAAAAACACATAATGCTATAATTAAATATTCACATAAACATATTAATAAAGAAATGAAGTAAAATAATTGCATGAGAGAGAGAGAGAGAGAGAGAGAGAGAAAAGGCATTAACTCTCTCCTCTTCCATCACATGCAATGAGATGCCCCAAATTCCTCTATTTAAGACCCTTCAACTCTTCCACCCTTATCATTCAATCCAAACTGAAATCACAAATCCTCACAAACAAAACCAAAAAAACCAAGACTTTCTCTCTCACTCTCTCAACTTCCAAAAGTATCTCATTCAAAAAACACATCCATTGATAACTAAGATGGAGAACTTGTTGCGCCTAGTGGATCATGAGGAGTTTTTCTCAAGAAGATGCATTTGGGTGAATGGCCCTGTAATTGTAGGTGCAGGACCCTCAGGTCTTGCAACTGCAGCATGCCTTAGAGAACAAGGGGTACCCTTCATGCTTCTCGAAAGAGAAGATTGCATAGCTTCCTTATGGCAAAAGCGCACTTACGACCGACTCAAACTTCACCTTCCAAAGCAGTTTTGCCAACTCCCCAAGCTTCCATTCCCTGCGGATTTCCCAGAATACCCTTCCAAGAAGCAGTTCATTCAGTACCTTGAATCCTACGCAACCAAATTCCAGATCAATCCAAGGTTCAATGAGTGTGTCCAGTTTGCAAGGTATGATGAGACTAGCGGCTTATGGAGGGTCAAGACTAAAACGTCTGCCTCCGCTGAGTTCGAGTATATTTGTAGGTGGTTGGTGGTGGCCACCGGCGAGAATGCCGAGTGCGTCGTGCCGGAGATTGACGGACTCGCCGACTTCAAAGGCGATGTCATCCATGCCGCTGACTATAAGTCAGGGGAGAAATTCAGGGGAAAGAAGGTTCTCGTCGTCGGATGCGGCAACTCCGGCATGGAACTCTCGCTTGACCTCTGCAATTACAATGCATCACCGTCAATGGTGGTTCGCAGCTCGGTAAGCTTTCTCGTAGCTTCTTTCTCTTCTGTCTCCACTATCAACTTAAACTTTTGGACAAATAATCTTACCATATAATATCAAGAACAAAAATACTTTTCTCACACTAAAAATAGCTACTAAAATGAGCTATCAATGTATTCGTATTCCAGCCTAATGATTGAGTTTGGGGACTGATTTTAATGTACACGTAGCATAATCCTATCAAAAATTTGTTTGAAAATTCTTTTTATTGGTTTCTTTTTGGTCCATCCAGTCAAATTTTTGGAATAAGTAATTTCATAATATAATATTTAAATTTGAATAAAAAGTCTGATCGGAGTCTTGAAATTCATGTAGGTTCATGTTTTGCCAAGAGAAATATGCCGAAAATCGACGTTTGAATTGGCGGTTACCCTGATGAAATGGTTGCCGTTATGGTTGGTTGACAAGCTGCTACTGATCCTGGCATGGTTGGTTTTGGGAAACATAGCGAAATACGGGCTAAAGCGGCCGGCGGAGGGGCCGTTACAGCTGAAGAACTCGAAGGGGAAGACACCGGTTCTTGACATTGGGACCTTAGAGAAGATCAGATCCGGTGATATAAAAGTGGTGCCAGGGATCAAGAAGCTTAACGGTTTCAGCGTCGAGCTTGTTAACGGTGAAGAGCACGACGTTGACGCCGTTGTTCTTGCCACCGGTTACCGTAGCAATGTCCCTTGTTGGCTCCAAGAAGGTGAATTTTTCTCAAAGAATGGGTTCCCAAAGTCACCATTCCCAAATGGCTGGAAAGGGAATTCAGGGCTTTATGCTGTTGGGTTCACAAGGAGAGGCCTCTCAGGTGCTTCTTCTGATGCTATCAGAATTGCACAAGATATTGGTCATGTTTGGAAGCAAGACACTAAGCAAAAGAAAAAAACAACCACTGCTTGCCATAGACGCTGCATTTCCCAATTCTAAAATAAAAAAAAAAATTACAAAAGTATACATTATACATATATACATACATAAATACAATACATACAAATATACAGGCAGTGGTGTTTGTTTCTTTGGCTTTTTATCCTTAGGTAGGAATTTGTCTTGTGTAAAGAAAAATTGACACAATATGTTGTACAAAGATACAGAAAATAAGACATAGCACAGAGACTGAGCCCTCTCCAAAGGCCCAAGTATTTTTTTTAATGTGCTTTCGGGCTTTCTAGGAAAAAAAAAAACACTCAAGGATGATGAGGCTTTTCATTGACTTTTCTTCCAATTTTCTTACAGCATATGCATATGTAATGTACCACTATCATACTTCAGTGATCAATTACAGTTTCTACAGTTTTTAACATCAGTTCAAATCTCTGTCTGCCTTGTGTTTATTTATTCTTCAAATGGAAAAGGGACACAAGAAATTATTGGTATAATTAGTAAAGAACTATCTACTTATATCTCAATGTGTATATCACTTTAATGATTGAATCTTTTTTTTTTTGGTCGATCTTTAATGATTGAAACTTAGGTAGCTCTCTAAGTACATGTGAAAACAAATGATGTCAAAATCTGTCTAACTTTTTCCGTCTACCAAAATAATTCAGAAAATAGTGAAATATATGGTTGCCTGCATGAGCCCAAATTATTGATATGTAGCCAACATTTTCTAGTCAAATATGGAAACCTTACAATAAAAATTTACCAATTGTATAATTGTCGCTAAAATCTTTTAGAGATAAAGTATAAAATAATTAATGTCTAACAATTGTCTGTAAATATATTAGTAGTTATTTTTATTGCTGTTCAAAATAAAATACAAGGTTACTAAAAGGAGCAAAGAAAGAAAGGTCAATATACTAGTTTCTATTTTGAGGCTTGCTCTTAGGTTTGTTGAGTTCCTTTCTATCTTATCACCTGCTTCCATTTGATTAGACATTCTCCAATATAAGATGAAGAAAAAGAGTAGTCTTGAGGTCAAGAGTTTTTCGTCATTGACTTTCTTATCTAGCAGTAGGTTGGTGGAGGCTTAAAAGCAGCTAGCCAACAAAAATTAACTGGATCTTCATGTGATGTAAGGTTCATTATCCTGTTCATTTGACACACTACAAATAAATATGATTTTATTAATTTATTTTGTGTTAAGAATATGACATCAAATAGTAGAGATGTTATATCCGGTAAATTGTAATGGCCCACAAACTCAATGTAACCACTGGCTGCGCAACTATTGCATCACATCAATTATAAGAAGTTTTTCTAAATATCGATCCATTTTTTATTACAAAAAATTGTTGGTTGTTAATTGTTGGCTAATTTTTTTATTGACTAACACTAAAAATATACTATTTAGTTACTAAATCAATCGTTAAATAGGAAATTAACCACTGATTTAGTGAAGAGACGAAAAGTTTAGTTTTGAATATTTTTAAAAAAAATTTGATCGTAAAATCAATAGATTATGGTAAAATTAACAATCGATTTAAAAATCAGCTTAAAAATTAAGCTAAAAATAGTTGGTCGTTAAATCAATCACAAATGAGTTGATCGCTAAGTCGATTGATAACGATTAAATTAATGTCCGATTTAGCAATCAACAAAGATAATAAGTTATGAAACAAGTTAATGATAAAATTAGCAAAAAATTTTATGACCAACATGAAAATTAAGCTGAAAACTATTGGTCGCTTAATTAGTCATTAAGGAGTAGTTTTTAAATCGGTATTTTAATGATTAAATTAGCAACTATTTTAACGACAAACAAATAAAAATTAAATTATAAAATATTTGATTGCAAAATCAATTGCTAATGATAAAAATAATAATTGACTGATTGACCAATATAAAATTAGTTCTAAATATTGTTAGTCTTTAACTCAATTGCTAGGGACCAACAACAAAATTTGGATAAAAAATTTTTTGGTCACTAAATTGATAGTTAATGTTATAATTAACGACAATAATTTTTGACAAATTATTCCTTCGAATAGATAACTTTTTCGAAAAGTTTTTTTTTTTTTTTTTTTTTTTTTTTTTTTTCATTGCACCGTTGTTTGCTCAACCATTGCACCACATATCCCTCTCATCGTCACGGATAAATCTACCAAAAAAAAATGTCTATATTATATGTCATTGATTTTTCAATATGTTAAATTTGATCAACGAATGTTATAATAATAAACTAAACTAAACCCTCTGTTAGCAGTCTATATAGTCAATAAAATGCTTGTGTGTGTAATTAGCTATTATTCTGTTAGGTTAATGTTAGTACTTATTTTTCTTATTCATTGCTTTCAAATAATTATTTTTTATCTTCTTTTATATTATTATTAATATACGAACTGACACTTTGCTGAGTTGTTGTATCTGTGTGTTGGACACATTTCAGATACGATACTTACCGATACTTGTCCGACACACATGTCTACTATGTCCAACTATATCTTAATAAAAAATAAAAAATTCTTTTCCGAACACGCTTGGATACACCTAAATACCATTACGTATCAGCGTGTCCAATTTTATTCTTAACATGCATTTTTAAAATAAATTTAGAAATAATAAATATTATTATTTATTAAAACAAAATATATTTTAAATACTTTATATAATTAAAATAAGCATTAAAAATAATTAAAAAAATAATTTATATTTTAATATCAATAAAATATCAAAATACATTTACGATTTATTTAAAAAATACTTTATGTTTTATATATATGCATGTTTTTGTGTCTTATAAGATTTTAAAATTCGTGTATCGACATATTCCATGTCGTGTCATGTCCCATATATATCTGTATTAGTATTCGTGCATCATAATTATTAATGTATCTAATTTTTTATTTAAACATGAATGTTGTTTTGATATGATAAAAAAATATAGATATAACTTGCTTACTTTTGTTTAGTTTAAATAACATTAATCTTTTGTAACATCCATGGTTATATATGACAAATGAGTGAACACTCTCACTATTTTATTGAAGGACAAAGCATCTTTCAACAAAATCATATTTAATAAATAAGATATAAATATAGTATATTCCGAAATACTGAATTAATGTATTTATATTCTTTCTGATATAGAAAGACATAAAAATATTGGATAGAGATATAATTTATTTTTTTTATTTTTATATTATTATTATTAAATTTTTATAATTATATTTTTTTCATTTTATTTTATATTCTAAATTTTGTGTAAAAAAGATAAATTAGATTTTTTTATTATTTATTCTATCTTATATTCACTTTATCACCAAACAAAATATAGAAACATTAATTTTTGTGTTTCTGTCTTTTAAGCTGTGTTTGATTCTGAGACAGGATAAGACAAGACATTGAGAATAAGACACAAATGACAGAGACAAAAAAAAATAATGTTCTTGTATTTTGTTTGATGATAAACTAGAACAAATATTGAAAGTCTAATTTATTCTCTTTTTTTCATTCAAAAAATTTGAAAAGAAAAATATAATAATAAAAAAATATAATTATAAAAAATTAATAAAAATAATGAAAGAAAAATAAAAAATAAATTGTGTCTTATATTAATGTCTTTATGTCCTTCTTGTTAGGACGCACAATGCGCTTCCATCCTACCTTCATTTCACAACCCTAGAGCCATGTTAGCAACACAATCATCTATTTCAGACTTGACGTAGTATGCTGACTCTAGAGCATCGCACCATTGTACTTCAGATGCAACAAATATTCTTCAATCAACATATTACTAAGGCCAAGAACAAGTTTACATTAGAAATGGTATAGGTATTCCCATTAATCAAATTGCTAATTCTATTTTACAGCATAAATCAACTTATTATAGAAAAGATACTTATATGATTTGTTATATGTTCCTTCAGAGAAGGTACTGTTCTTTCAAAGTCTTTTCATATTCATACTACAAATTTTTCTGATTCTACTACCATATCTAAATCTGTCAAAATTGTTCTTCAATCAAATGCTTGAAAAGATGCTATAATAGTTGAATATAATGCTCTTTTATATCACAAAACCTGGACTTTAGTAGAATTACCTAAAAATGAAAAAGTTATGAGTTGTAAATGAATTTTTGCTTTAAAGAAAAATGCAAAAGGTGAAATTATTAGACACAAAAAAAAATAAAAAAAAAAAAAAAAAAAACGAGAATGAGAGAGAGAAAGAGGGCAGGAGGGAAATACATGGAAGGGTAGAACGATAGGTCAGGTCAAGGATCCTAGAGTTTGGAATCGAGAAGAGTATCGACGTTTAGAGAACGAGTTATTCTCCATCTTCGTGGATAATCTCCCGGCAGACATATCGAAGAGAGAACTGTTCCAACTGTTTAGTTGGACTGGACGCATAAATGACATATACTTATCGAGAAAATAAAAGAATGGTAATGTATACATCTTTGCGTTCATATGGTACACTACGAAAGGAGGAGCCTTAAAAGCTATAACAGGAATGAATCGTATGAGATTGAGGGGCAAGGTCATCTTCGTGGGGGAAGCCAAATACAGGAGAAAGCCTGATGTGAAAAACTCGGACAAAGTGAAGCCACTAGTTGACAATCGAAATGCTACGGCTACCAGATGCAACCAGAAAGCGAAGCGAACCAGAAAGCTTCAGCTATCTCCACTAAAAATTTGGCGAAGGAGAGAACAGTACAAGATCCACATGGGAATGGATGGACGAAGAAGGTGGAGGTGGTTGTGGTGAAAGAAAATTTCGACTGGCTACAGAAAAGCCTAATAGGTGGATCGACAAAGGCTATTGACTTTAGGTCATTGAAGGATTTGGTTGCGAAGAACTTTCCTCAAGTTGTTCAAGTGCGTGAAATGGGAGCATATAAAGTTCTGTTGACCTTTGACAATCTGTTGAATGCAGAAGAGACTTACACATTCAAAATGAATAGCCTTTTACAGTTATTTCATAGTGTATGGCGTTGGGACGAGTCGGAAAAAAGTGAAACCCAAAGAGTATGGTTGGAGTGTTTTGGGGTTCCGTTACATGCGTGATCCGGGGAAACTTTCAAGATAATAGGAAGCCAATGGGGCGAGGTGGTTGGGTGTGAGAAAGAGACGGAATCGTGCAGCTCCTTTAGCGTCGACCGAGTACAAATTGATACCTGTGTGATGGACTTGATTAATGAATGGGTCCACATCACAATAGGCACTAGTGACTTTGATATTTTGGTAAAAGAAGTGGGACGTAAAACATATGGAGAGAATAGTAAGTTGGTAACTATGGGAGAGGATGCGGTCAGTTGCAAACACCATAACATGTTATCTGGAAGGGTTTGTGATGAAGTAGCTATATGGTCGGAAGGACTCGTTAAATCAACAGCATGTTTAGACATGGCAGTAGAGGTGATACTGGAGGGGCTGAGAGAGGAGGTTGAAGGCAAGGATAATTTGGTAATTTCAGAAATAATTTTGAACGAGTGGAGTTATGCATATTTAAGTCGCAATCAAATGAATTTGGCAACATATCAAATTAATAATTTCAATATTGAAAGAATAGAAAATTTGGTGGGATATGAGGAGAGCAACGAGGCTGATTCCGAAAAAACAATATCCTGGGATTATGATTGTCATTTTAATGGGCTGGCTAAAGAGCAATTGAGGGATAAACGGCTATATGATGGTCCAAGTTCTAAGCCCAATAATGGTAAAATGAAGAGCAAGAATGGGATGGCCATGAGGGCCCACGCTCTAAGTGGACCAATCAGCTGTGGGACTTGGATAACGCTGCTGGACCGGGCGTGAGGAGTTTGGGTCGGGCTCCTGGAATCCAGCAGCTTGGGGACGCACCTGCACCTGATCCCTTGGAGCCCCTTTGCGACCTGGGAGGCGACACGCATAGACAGGCGTGTGAAGTGGAAGGCACGGTCTCCAGGACTCATTCTTCAAGTCCTCATCATGAAGCGAGACATCTAGTGGAGGCCGGTGAAGAAGGTCCGCCCAAGCTGGGTGCTGCTCGATTGGTGAAAGTAGGAGGAGCACTTGAACAGGAAATCCATCTAGATGGCGGACCATGGGACTTGGTGGGTGTGCGAGGATTGACCATTAATAACAGAGTAATGAAGGTCAGAAGCGAAAGAGATGCAGTGGCGGAAGGGGTTGCAGAGTGATAAAACACGTTGGAGGGGCGTTAGTGGCACAAGAAAATGAGGCGCTGGTATTTGGGCAAAACGGCAGACAATGTCAGGGTGACTATTCAGAAAGAAGTGGTCAAGTTTATCAAGAAATTACTAATACAGGCAGAGAAATTGAAGCGACTCATGGCAGAAATTTACCGGAACCTAATGATGAAGATGGCTACGTTGATGTTGAGGACAGAGTGGAGAGCAGAGCACTGGAAAATGGTGATGAAGCCAGTGACAATGGGTTATCAGCATTGGATGAGCAGATGATAGAAAACAAAAAGACTTGGGAATTAGCAAAGGAGTCAGGAGCAGAGTTATATAATGAAGAAGAAGACATTATGGCTATTCTCCAATAATAGAACGAAGAAATTACTCAAAAAAGAAGATTGGTGAAACAGAAGGAAAAAGCTAGACGGAGCAGACCCAAAACTCAAAAAAAGGTGTGCAATATTTCTTTAAAATGATATTTAGTTTTTGGAATGTTAGGGGGTTGATGGGTGACGGAAAATTGAGGATGGTAAAGGAACTTAAGCGAAAATATAGATTAAACATGCTAGGTCTGGTGGAGACTAAAAGACAGGTAGTGACAAGTTTTGATGTTTCAAATATTTGGGGTAATGGCTGTGTGGGGTGGGACTATGTTGAGTCTATTGGTGCGTCTGGTGGGTCGCTGTTAATATGGGATGAGGAGTTTTTTTAAAATAAGAAATTCTTATAAAAGTGAGAGATGGCTATGTGTTGAAGGAGTTATGCTGAAGAATAATTATAATTGTGCCTTTATGTTGGTTTATAGTGCACTTGCTAGAGATGAGAAGCTTGTTATGTGGGAAGAGCTGAGTTACATAGCTGGTCTATGTCAGGTTTCCTGTTGTTTTATGGGAGACTTTAACGAGATTGTACAGGTGGAAGATAGACGTGGCGCTGATAGACTAACATTGTCAGCGAAAGATTTGAAGACTTGGATACATGACATGGGTTTGGTGGACTTGCCAATTTCTGACCGAAAGTTTACATGGTTCAGAGGTCGATCATGTAGTCGTATTGACAGGGCTCTGGTTAGCTTGGAATAGCTTGAGGAGTTTCCAGAGACTCGATTACGAGGGGGTCCAAGGTGTTTGTCTAACCACTGTCCTCTCATTTTGGAAGATAAGCATATTAGAGATGGACCGAGGCCATTCAGAAGTCTTGACTCATGGTTTACGCATGAAGGGTTCCTGAGGATGGTAAAGGAGGAATGAAGAGGACTAGGACAGGTGCAGTTCACTGATAAGTTGAAGGCTTTGACAGTCCCTCTGGAGAGATGGCATAAAGACAATTTTGGTGACATAGACAAGAAAATTATGAAGTTTGAAGAAGAGATTAAGATTGATGATATGGTGGGTGATGAGGTCTATGATGGAACGGTGGAGGCAAGAAGGAGGGCGCTGGTGGCTTGCTGTGCGAAATGGTATTTGAGGAAAGAAATACATTGGAAGCAGATGTCGCGATCTAGACATGCGCGAGACATAGATAAGAACACGAGGTACTTCCACAATTTAGCTTCGGCGAGAAGGAGGAACAACCGGATTGATGCATTGGTCATTAATGGAAGATTGATAAGGAATCAAGCTAGGATTAAGATCGCAATTAGAGACTTCTACAAGGACTTATATCATCAGGAGGAGTCTTCAATGGTGAGGTTCAGAGACGGTCTGGTGGAAATGATCAGTGAAGAGGATGCTTTGGCTTTGGAGGTGCAACCGACTTCTGAGGAGGTTAGAGAGGCAGTGTGGGATTGTGAATCATCAAAGGCTCCTGAAAGTGATGGTTACAACATGAACTTCATAAAGAAGTGCTGGGATGAAATTGGTTCTAATTTCACAGCAGCGGTGTTGGAATTTTTCCAGTCTTCTAGACTACCGATGAATGCCAATCTCACATGGGTGGCACTGGCACCCAAATTCACTGAGGCAAAGGAAATCAAAGATCTCAGGCCGATTAGCATGGTTGGGTGTGTGTATAAAGTCATCTCAAAGATGCTGGTTAGGAGAATATGAGCAATAATGCCAGGGATAGTAGGTGAGACACATAGTGCTTTTGTCAAGGGGTGAAAGATTCATGACGGGGTTCTTATTTCTTGCGAAACAGTTCAATGGATAAAACTAAAGAAGAAGGAAGCAGTGATAATAAAGTTAGACTTTCAGAAAGCATATGATAGAGTCAAGTGGAGCTTCGTGGATCTTGTGCTACAGAAGATGGGGTTTGGACGAAGATGGAGGGGTGGGTCATGGAGTGTGTCAGTACATGCTCCATGTCAGTTTTGATAAATGGTTCACTATCTAAGCCATTTAAGATGGAAAGGGGCCTACGACAAGATGATCCACTATCACCTTGTCTGTTTGTACTTGTCGTTGATGTCTTGCACAGAATGTTTGGGGAGGCGGTTAGCAACGGGTGCATATCTCCGTTGCTGGTTGGTAAAGATCACATTGAGCTGTCGCATCTTCAGTTTGCAGATGACACTATTCTGTTCTGCCCTCCAGAGGAAGAGACCGTTAAAAACTACAGGAGGATTGTTAAACCACTATTTTATGGTTTATCTTGTGCTCAATTGAGTGGATTTTATCAACTCTTTACCCACTTATTCATACTATTTGCATGGTTTTACAACTCCTTCCTGATTTTGTGCTATGATTGAAAACATGCTTCTTTGATCTTATATTTGCTTATCATTAATCCTCTCTTATTACCATTAGATGCCTTGATATGTGTGTTAAGTGATTTCAGAGATTACAGGGCAAGAATGACTCAGAGGATGGAAAGGAAGCATGCAAAAGTGGAAGGAATACAAGAAGTTGGAGAAATTGCTAAGCTATCCAGCCTGACCTCTTCGCACTCAAACGGCTATAACTTTAGCTACAGAGGTCCAAACGACGCGGTTCTAGTTGCGTTGGAAAGCTAACGTCTGGGGCTTCGATTTGAATATAATATGCCATAGTTTCCCTGACGCTAGGAGACACGAACGCGTGATCCACGCGGACGCGTCGCAGTGATGAAAATCAAACGTGGCAAATTTCATCTCCAGCGAGTTCTGGGCTGTTTCTGACCCAGTTTGCGGCCCAGAAAACACAGATTAGAGGCTATAAAGTGGAGGAATACATCCATTCAAAAATAAGCTTTCACAATTCATAATTTTAGGAGTAGATGTAGTTTTTAGAGAGAGAGGTTCTCTCCTCTCTCTTAGGATTAGGATTTAGGATTTCTCTTAGTTTTAGGAGTGGCTCTCAATCCCAGGTTCTTTATTTTTATTTATTTTCCCAATTTAATTTATGAACTCTTCCATGTTACATATAATTTTCTTAATTAATGTTATTTGAGGTATTTTAGATTTAAGATTGCTTTGCTCTGTTTAAGATTGCTTTCAATTTAATTTAGATATTTTTTTCTCCCTTTTGGCTTTGGTCAAGTGATTGGTAATACTTGAGTTATCAAACTCAGCAAGTGATTAAAATTGGCAGATTCTACTTGAGCTAGGATTGCTCTAAGGCTAGTCTCTCCACAGGAGTTGACTAGGACTTGAGAATCAAGCCAATCAGTCCACTCAACCTTCCTTTGCTTAGTAAAGGCTGACCAAGTGGGATTAAAACCCAATTCTCTTCACACCTGATAAGGATAACTAGGATAGGACCTCCAATTTCTCATACCTTGCCAAGAGTTTATTTTACAGTTATTTATTTATTTTATTCTTCTTATGCAACATACTGCTCCCTTACTTTCTAAAACCCATTCCTTACTTTCTAAAACTCCTAATTTACAAGACTCATAACCAATAATAAGAACATACTTCCCTGCAGTTCCTTGAGAAGACGACCCGAGGTTTGAATACTCGGTTATCAATTTCAAAGGGGTTTGTTATTTGTGACAACCAAAACGTTTGTATGAAAGGACTTTTGAAGGTTTAGAAACTATACTTGCAATGAGGATTTATCCGCAAATTTCTAGACCACGCAAAGGTTCTCTTATCAAAATGGCGCCGTTGCCGGGGAATTGCAAACATGTGCCTTATTATTGGTTATTGTAAATATTAAAAAAAATCAATTTTCAATTTTCAATTTTAAAAATTCAATTTTCAAAATTTAAAATTCAAATTTAAAAAAAAAATTCAAATTTTAATCTTCAAATTTCAATTTTAAAAAATTCAAATTTCAAATTTTAATTTTCAAATTCAAAAATTTGAATTTCAAATTTGCTTTTATTTTTGTTTTTAAATTTTTATTAACTAACTATGAGTTCTCACCCCTCTCGCTTCAAGTTTGATTCCAATGTTGTTGTTAGGAATGGAAACTATAATGAGAACAGGCATCAAGGTTGGAAGAATCAAAGATGGGAGGAGCCACAAGGATTTGATCAACCCTCATGGCAACAACCACCTCCAATGGACTATCAACAACCATTCTGTGATGCATATCAAGGCAATGGCTATGGTGAGCAATCTTTTGATTATCAACAACCACCACCATATGCCTATGAACCCTCTCCTTAACATAACTTTGGACCACCAAACTCACAAGCCCCTTTCTGCCATTCACCTCCATATGACCCTAACCTTCAACCACCATACCAACCACCTTATGAGCCATATGAACCATATATAGAACCACCCCAATTCCAACCCAATTACTCACAAGAACCACCACTTCAATATTCACCATCTCCATATCCCTCAATCCAAGAGCACTATGATCCTATTTATGAAAGTCGAGTGCATCAAGAGACAAATGATCGTTTCAAGGAAACAGTGGATCGATTTTAGGCAACCATTCGTCAATTGGAATAAGTGATAAATCAATTAGCTTCCCGACGTTCGGACACTCAAGGAACCCCCATGACTTCATGTGGACAATCTAATGACGAACGTAGCATGAAGGAGACATTAGAAACTCCGGTGGACAGTACGAAATATGACTTTGTACTGGAACAAATGGAGGAAGCTGTAATTATCAAGGAAGAAGAATTGGTTGAAGACTTAGGAGATGCAGAACCTCCATGGGAAAGTCCAGTCATAGAACCCCCTTCCAAGACGTTTGAAATTGATGCTGAGGAGGGTGTACAACCTCCAAAGCATATCACAGTTGAAGACTTGGAAGAGGTTGATCAAGAGATGGAGATTCAAGAAGAAGAAGCACAACCTCCCATGTCCTTGGAAAGCAATGAAGAGAAGATTGAATTGGAAGAAAGCTACCAAGAGGAAGAGGTTGAAATTGAAGAAGCTTGCAAAGAGGTGGTAATTATCAGAGAAAAGCACAAGGGAGTGGAGCTTGCAATTTCATTAAAAATACCTCCCCCTAAGTTGCCATCATCCTTCACAACATTCAAGTGGGTAAAATTCATATCCCTTAGCTTTCTAATTCCACTTGAATATGGGCTACTGGAAACGAATGGTCAACTTAGAGCTCTTTGTAACATTAAGAGTAAGAAGAAGATGGCCAATGGTAAAGATTGTCCTGCAAGGTTCATTATGGTTGGAAGCTTTAAGTTTAAACGCAAAGGTTGGTATAGAGCTCAATTGAATGGGTCTAGGAAGTTGTTTGGCCGCTTTAGTGAGAATTCAGATTGTTTGCCACCCGGACGGAATCATGATGATCAACAAGAAGACGGGTGCAAAGGCAAGGTCTGGGACCCCGGAATTCAATCTAGAAATAAGCACTCTTGGGGCCTTGTCACATGCTTTAACTTACTTGAAGGGTTTCTGTGCCTAGTTTGGGATCCCGGAGAATATTGGAATCACAAACATTGGTGGAGATTCCTGGATGAATTCAAGCATAAGCCACCATAACAGGAAGCTCTCCAAATGTCCAACTTAAGGACTTTAACTAAAAGTGCTAGGTGGGAGACAACCCACCATGGTATAATCGTTCCTTTTTCATTTTTATTTAGTTTTATTTGTTTTCGAGTTTTATTTTATTTTATTATATTGAACTTGGAGTTTTGCATCACAATCATATTAACACTGCATTCTGCATTTTCTTTTCAAAAAAAAAAAAATTTATGCGACGCGACCGCCTCATTGACGCGTCCGCGTCGCAGGTGTGGGAAAGAATAATAAAATGGACAGAGAGTCACGCGAGAGCGTGGCTGGAGGCGTGCCAATAGCACAAATCGTCCCACGCGACCGCGTCATATGGGAATAATGGCCTCCCAGGCGACTGCGTGCCCGACGCGGCCGCGTGACCAGGATTTCGACGTAATAATGGTGCACAGCCGAAAGTTGTGCTAGAGTGGTGCTGGACTGGCGCTGGACGCGTAGTCCATCTCACACGACCGCGTGCCCCACGCGGCTGCGTCACATCCTACTAAGTGGCCACTCGCACGATCGCATGCCCCATGCGATCGCGTCACCCAATATTTGGCAATTAATGATTTTTGAACAGAGAGTTGTGTAAGCGCGAGGCTGCCCTCGCGCTAGTAGCACAAAACGTGTCACGCAACCGCGTGACCGACGCGACCGTGTCGATTAACTTAAAAGCGCAAGTCACGCGATCGCGTGCCCCACGCGTCCGCGTCGCTTGCGCCGCACAGCTTAACCTAAATTGCCAAAATATCTTATCTTTCTCTTCCCCAAATACTATTTTCTCTTTTCCCTCCTTATTTCTTCCTTACTTCTTCTTCCCTTCTTTCCCTTCTCATTCTTCTTATTTTTCTTTTTATTTTATTTTAATTTATTTGCATACTTTCATTCATTGCATTATTTTCATTGGTGTTAGAAATTTATTTGGGTCAGTATTTCTATATTTTACTTGTGGATTATTAGAGGAATTATTTGACAATTATATATTACTTTTTAAAGGATTGCTTGCATGTTCAATTTAATACTTTCAATAGCTTATTTACCATGCATGCTATGTGTTTGTGAAAACACCCGTATGGCATTGTGCAATGTTTTTCAGTATCTTTTATCCTACTATTCTGAATGCTTGCTTTTCACAAAACCCTTTTTCATATCATATTCATTCATTATAATTGTCATTACAAACATGTTGTTAGTTTGAAAGACTTGGTAATCTAACTTGGACATTGAATGCTTGATCTATGCTACTCATGCCTTTGCCTGCATGCCAATAAACACCTTGCATTCAATTGTTATCATATGCACTAGCTATTTTCCATTGATGACTTTTCACATGTACTCATGAGCGTGTGTTAACGTCATTCTTCTTTATTGTGCATTGATTACCACCGTTCCCGCTCTCTTCCTTGCTCTAACCCTTAGCTTTAAAAGTCACTTTCTTTTTTCCTTTTTAGGATGGCCACCAAGAAGGGTAAAGAGAAAGCTACTCCCAAATCACCGGCAAGGAAAGGAACAAAAAAGAGCCCCAGTTGAAGCAACCCGTCCACTTGTATATCTTAGCATGCACCGAGGATGGTGCAATCTTTAAGTGTGGGGAGGTCGATACCGATCTCCATGGGTTAGTTATTTCCTGACTCAACACCAAATTTTTTATTTTATTTGTTGGTTCATTATTACATTTGCATGTTTGATTGCATATTTATTTGATTTTGTGCATATTTTACCACTTGGTTGAAGTAATATTTTCTTTTCAAGAAACCTTTTAGAGCATTTCACTAATTTGAATAAAAATTTAATGTTACACTTGTTTGAAGAGATATTATTTTGGAACATGGTTTAGAGCTCGAACACACAAAACCTGTGAGATTTTTGAGCCTATTTGAATTGGTTGCATTTTACTAACCAATATTTTATTTTATTTTTAGTGTGTGTTTTTCTCTCTAAAATTGTGATCTTTGTCTTGCTTAATTCTATATTTCCATGGTTTGATGTATACATGCACTTATATGATTGAGGCCTTTGTTTCACTGAGCTTACATACCCATATGGCCTTACCTTTCATTATCCTTTGCAAACCAATTTGAGCCTATTTTACCCCTTTTATTCTTTATTTTAGCTCATCACTAACTCTAAGCAGAAAACAATAATGTCCTTAATTTGAATCCTTGGTTAGCTTAGACTAGTGAGGGTGCTTATGATTTAAGTGTGGGAAAAGTGGGTTTCGAAATATTTCGTTTGAGAATTGGGTGTTATATATCTTTATGAAAATGTGAAAGAAATGTTTAGGACATGTTCATGCATTCAATAATTTAATCATATGCATTGAGAAAAACAAAAGAAAAAAAAATATATATATATAAAAAAAAAGAGAGAGAAAAAGAAAGAAAAAGAGCAAATAAGTAAGCAATGCATATGTATTGTACTTGAAATTATAATGCGTGAATATGTGGAAAACATGGTTAATGGATAGTTAGATGTAGTATTATGATTGCATGGATTGTCTAAAGTTAGGTGAAAAGTTTAAGTTAATTAAGGATTCAGATTTTAGTCCACTTGGTCAAATACAATCCTACCTTGACCCTAACCCCATTACAACCCTTAAAAGACCTCTTGATATGTGTATCTGTGCATTAAATTTATGTTGATTATTAGATAAAGAGCAAGCCTTAGAAAGCAAGGTTAGTGGAGAATTGAGAGAATCGATCCTTAAACACTTGAGTGATTAGAGTGTAAACAATACCAGTGAGGGTTCGATGCTCAATCCCTTGTTCCCTGCTTTCATGAGCTATCTTCTTACAAGTTTACTTGTACTTTATTTTGTATGATTTGAATTAGTGGAATCTGATTTATATTTGTCTTGGAGAACTTATTTTACTTTTAACCAAGTAAGTAGAAACATTCTGCATATAGTTGCATTCATACAGATAGGTTGCATTTCATACATTCTACCATTCCCCTTCACCTTTATAGTTTCTCTTGAGCTTAGCATGAGGACATGATAATGTTTAAGTGTGGGGAGGTTTATAAACCACTATTTTATAGTTTATCTTGTGCTCAATTGAGTGGATTTTATCAACTCTTTACCCACTTATTCATACTATTTGCATGGTTTTACAACTCCTTCCTGATTTTGTGCTATGATTGAAAATATGCTTCTTTGATCTTATATTTGCTTATTATTAATCCTCTCTTATTACCATTAGATGCATTGATATGTGTGTTAAGTGATTTCAGAGATTACAGGGCAAGAATGGCTCAGAGGATGGAAAGGAAGCATGCAAAAGTGGAATGAATACAAGAAGTTGGAGAAATTGCTAAGCTGTCCAGCCTGACCTCTTCGCACTCAAACGGCTATAACTTTAGCTACAGAGGTCTAAACGACGCGGTTCTAGTTGCGTTGGAAAGCTAACGTCCGAGGCTTCGATTTGATATATAATATGCCATAATTTCCCTAACGCTAGACAACGCGAACGGATGATCCACGCGGATGCATCGCAGTGACAAAAATCAAATGTGGCAGATTTTATCTCCGGCGAGTTCTGGGCTATTTCTGACCCAGTTTGCGGCTCAGAAAACACATATTAGAGGCTATAAAGTAGGGGAATACATCCATTCAAAAATAAGCTTTCACAATTCATAATTTTAGGAGTAGATGTAGTTTTTAGAGAGAGAGGTTCTCTCCTCTCTCTTAGGATTAGGATTTAGGATTTCTCTTAGTTTTAGGAGTGGCTCTCAATCCCAGGTTCTTTATTTTTATTTATTTTCCCAATTTAATTTATGAACTCTTCCATGTTACATATAATTTTCTTAATTAATGTTATTTGAGGTATTTCAGATTTAAGATTGCTTTGCTCTGTTTAAGATTGCTTTCAATTTAATTTAGATATTTTTTTCTCCCTTTTGACTTTGGTCAAGTGATTGGTAATACTTGAGTTATCAAACTCAGCAAGTGATTGAAATTAGCAGATTCTGCTTGAGCTAGGATTGCTCTAAGGCTAGTCTCTCCACAGGAGTTGACTAGGACTTGAGAATCAAGCCAATCAGTCCACTCAACCTTCCTTTGCTTAGTAAAGGCTGACCAAGTGGGATTAAAACCCAATTCTCTTCACACCTGATAAGGATAACTAGGATATGACCTCCAATTTCTCATACCTTGCCAAGAGTTTATTTTACATTTATTTATTTATTTTATTCTTCTTATGCAACATACTGCTCCCTTACTTTCTAAAACCCCTACCTTACTTTCTAAAACCCCTAATTTACAAGACTCATAACCAATAATAAGAACATACTTCCCTGCAGTTCCTTGAGAAGACGACTCGAGGTTTGAATACTCGGTTATCAATTTCAAAGGGGTTTGTTAATTGTGACAACCAAAATGTTTGTATGAAAGGTTTAGAAACTATACTTGCAACGAGGATTTATCCGCAAATTTCTAGACCACGCAAATGTTCTCTCATCAAGGATTCTTTGCTGCTTTGAATTGATGTCGGGGTTAAGTATTAACTTTGACAAATCTAGCTTGATTCCTATTAACTGTGATGATCAATGGGTACAGCGTATGTGCAGTGTTGGGCTGTAAGGAAGCCTCTCTCCCAGTTATATACTTGGGGATTTTGCTAGGAGCTAACCCAAGATTGGTGAAGACTTGGAAGCCAATTATTGACAAAGTAAAGGAGAAACTTAGCATATAGAAAGCCAAGGTTCTGAATAAAGCCAGTAAGTTGGTGCTCATCAAATCTGTGCTAAATAGCCTCCCTGTATATTATTTGATTCTATATAAGATGCCAAAGGTTGTTGTAGAGAAACTGATTTCCTTACAGAGAAGATTTCTATGGAGCAAGGAGGGTGGTAAGAATGGCATGGCCTTGGTCAGGTGGGAGGTGGTGCAGGCCCCCAAAAAGTTTGGTGGTTTGGGGGGTCGGGGATGCAATGGTGCGCAACACAGCCCTTTTATTTAAGTGGTGGTGGCGTTTTTCAAAGGAGGAATGTCCCCTGTAGAAGAAGGTGGTTTGCTCTTTTAATAACTTGAACCCAAATATGTTGCTGTCCTCCCAGGTTTTACCTATCCGGGGGGACCCTGGAAGGATATATGCCAGATACAATTCAAAGATCATCAAGTAAGGCAGAAGATGGTTAATGAGTTGTCTATGGAGGTTGGTGATGGGAGAAGAACGCGTTTCTGGGAGGATGTATGGTTGTGTGGAGGTTCTCTAAAAGATCAGGTTCCAAGGCCTTTCTCAGTTTCAAACCAAAGAGGATCCGTTATAGGGGATTGTGGGTTCTGAGATGGGGTTGAGTGGATATGAAATTTCTAATGGAGACAAGAGCTATTCCAATGGGAATTGGATCTTGTGAACCAGCTACATGAGGCACTAAGATTGGTCAAACTTGCTTATGGCAGGGAGGATCGAGTTGTATGGAAATTTGATAAACAAGAAGTCTTTTCTATTAACTCTTTTGTGCAGGTATTGCAGACGGAAATAATTTTGGAGGATATAACAAGCTACAGTTTTACTAGGACAATTTGGAAAGGGCTAGTTCCGCCAAGATTTGAACTGTTTGTCTGGTTTGTTTTGACTGGGAAGATCAATACGAAGGAGAGATTGAGTAGATTTGGGATTATCAACCAGGAAGACGTTGTTTGTGTGCTATGTAACAAAGGAGTTGAATATGATCACCATTTGTTTCTTGGCAGGTTTGGTGTGCATGGCTATCATTTGTTAGAAGGCCATGGGCATCCGCAGGGACGTTGAAGGAACATTTCTTGAGTTGGACGGAGATATCTAGTAGCAAGGAGATGCGTAAAAGGTGGATGGTGTGCTTCTGTGCGATTATTTGGAATATATGGCTAGAAAGGAATAGAAGAATTTTTCAACATAAAGGAAAAGGGGTTGACGAGATTATCCATATGTCCTTCACGAGCTATAAGGAGTGGCTAGGTGTGGATCTCTTTTGTTGTTTATCTCAATGCCGGAGATGACAAGGGATAAATTTTAGCGTTCGTGGTGCTGGCTATTTCTGTTTTCTTTTCTTTATTGCTTATGTTGGTTCTCTTGTTGTTCTTTTACGCTCCACTTAGCGTGTTGAGCTGCTTTCATTCAAA
The DNA here is from genome assembly GCF_059453495.1 of Arachis ipaensis. Classification (NCBI taxonomy): domain Eukaryota; kingdom Viridiplantae; phylum Streptophyta; class Magnoliopsida; order Fabales; family Fabaceae; genus Arachis; species Arachis ipaensis. The sequence goes on from NC_142437.1 coordinate 25,845,219, forward strand.
AAAAAAAATTAGGTTGATTCTGACCATAGCTTTATCAAAAGGATGGAAGATCAAGTAGTAATACTTCTATAATGCATTTCTGAATAAGAATTTACAAGAAACATTTTACATGTCTTAACCCTCTAGATTTGTTCATCACAATTCGAAACTAGTCTACAAATTGCATAAGCCACATCTATGACTTGAAACAAGTTTCAAGGGCTTGGTACCTTATCATATTTGCTACCTCACACTATTTTGGTTTTAAACATACTAAATCTGATCCTTCTTTGTTTATTCAATTTAATACAAACTCATATTTAAATACTTATATATGTAGATGATATGTTAATTATTGGGAACAATGAAAGTGAAATTAAATCTGTTTTGAACAACTTTCATTCTACTTTTTTACTCAAAGATCTTGGGGAATTTAACTTCTTTCTAGGCATCAAAGTTACAAAGCATTCTAAATATTTAATCTATTTAAATTTGTAACGTCCCAAATTTTTTTTGAAATATTTTACATTTGATTTCTTTTATTAATACTCTACGTTCTTATTTTATCAAAATTCCTACACTGCCCTTATTCTTTTTACCAAACCCTAACCCTAATCCCCAAATTAAACCCACCCACTCTCACACAAAACACTCATGCACAGAGAAAACAAAAGAGGGAAAGAGGAATGAGGGGTTCAGAGGAGAGAAGGAGACGAGAGGGAAAGACAGCGCCGGCAGAGGGAAGTTCTCTATTACCATTGCAGATGGAACTCATAGAGAGGCGCGAGGAAGGAGAGATCCGTATTCGAGAGAAAAAGAGTGAAAACTTAAGATAGAGAAGGAAACCAAGACGGAGAAAAGGGAGGAGGTGTTGCCTCTGCCGTCGCCAAGTTGTTGCCGCCGCTGGAAGGAGGCTGTCGTCGAGCTGCATGGCACTATTGTCGCTGGAAAAGCCACCGCTGGAGTGATAAACCGCCATTTTACGGTTTATTTTATCTTGAATTGAGTGGATTTAATCCATTATTCTCACACTTATTCATAGAATTTGCATGATTTACAATTTCCATCCTAATTTTGTGCTATGATTGAAAACATGCTTCTTTGGCCTTAAATCTACTAATTTTTAATCTTCTCTTATTACCATTCGATGCCGTGATATGTGTGTTAAGTGTTTTCAGGTTTTTCAGGGCAGGAATGGCTTAGAGGATGGAAAGGAAGCATGCAAAAGTGGAAGGAACACAAGAAATTGGGAATTTCAGAAGCTGGTAGCGACGCGCATGCATGGACGGTGCGTACGCGTGACCAGCGCATCAGGCAAGCGACGCGTACGCGTGGATGACGCGTACGCATGACTAGGAAAATGACCAGCGATGTGTACACATGGACGACGCGTACGTGTGACGAACGTCACGTGCTGCAATTACAGAAAACGCTGGGAGCGATTTCTGAGCTGCTTTGGACCCAGTTTCAGACCCGAAAATGCTAATTAGAGGCTTCAGAGTGGAGCTGGAAGAGGGAGAATCATTCATTCACACTTTCATTCATATTAGCTAGGTTTTAGATGTAGTTTTCTAGAGAGAGAGGCTCTCTCCTCTCTCTAGGTTTTAGGATTTTTTAGGTTTAGCTTTTCTCAATTTCAGATTTCTACCTTGCTTTTATTTAGTTTTCTTCTACTTTCATTTGTTCTAGTACTTTGGTTTGTCTACTTCTATCATTGATTTCCTTATGTTGCCAATTTAGTTTATGAACTCTTATGTTTCCTTTGATCCATATCAATGCAATTTATGTTTCCATATTTATGATTGCTTTCTTTAATTTGTGTTATTGATGCTTGCAATTGGTTGTTTAAATTTAATATTCTTTGTTACTTTTTATGTTTTTATGTTATGCCTTCCAAGTGTTTGATAAAATGCTTGGTTGGATTTTAAATTAGATTTTTATATTCTTAGCTTGGATTGATCAATTAGAGACTCTTGAGTTATCAAAATTCCTTTGTTGATTGGTGATTGAGATTTGCTAGTTGGCTTAGGCTTCACTAAATCTAGTCTTTGATTAGGACTTGTGAACTTAAGTTGATTTTACTCACTTGACTTTCCTTCATTGTTAGAGGTTGACTAAGTGAAAGCAAAAGGCAATTACCATCACAATTGATGATGATAATGAGGATATGAATTCCAATTCTCAATCCTTGCTAGGACTTTTCTTAGTTGTTATTTTATTTCCTTGTTATTTACATTACTTGTTCCTTATTTCAAAACCCAAAAATATACTTTCCCATAACCAATAATAACTACACTTCCCTGCAATTCCTTGAGAGGCGACCCGAGGTTTAAATACTTCGGTTAATTTTATTGGGTTTGCTTAAGTGACAAATAATTTAAATATTAATTGAGGTTTAATTGTCGGTTTAGACTATACTTGCAACGCGAATTTTTGTGAAAATCTTTACCGACATTTTTCCTCCGTCAAGTTTTTGGCGCCATTGCCGGAGAATTGCAAATGTGTGCCTTATTATTGGTTATTGTGAATATTGTGAATAAATTTGCTTTTTCGTTCCTTTGTTAGTTGTTTCTAGTGTTAGGAGTTTATTTTCATTATTTCTTATTAATTTTTGTTTTTATTTTCTCTTGCTACTATGAATTCTCACCCCTTTGGCTATGAGTTTGGTTCAAATTATATTGTAGAGAATAGAAGCTACAATGAGAACATGCATCAAGGATGGGACAATCAAAGATGGGAGGAGCCACAAGAATTTGATCAACCCTCTTGGCAACAACCTCCACCAACGTACTATGAGGAAGAGCCATTCCAGGATGCATATCAAGCCAATAGCTATGGTGGACCCTCTTGTAGTTACCAACAAGCCCCACCATATGCCTATGAACCCCCTCCTCAACATAGCTTTGAACCACCATACTCACAAGCCACCTACAATCAAACACTTCTATATGACCCTAATCTTTATCCACCACACCAACCACCATATGAACCATTTGAACCATACATAGAACCACCCACATTCCAACACAATTACTCTCAAGAACCACCACCTCAATATACACCATCTCCATATCCTTATCAAGAAGAACCACCTTCCCATTATGAGCCCTTTTTTCCAATAAAAGAACCTTCCTATCCACCCCAAGCTCCCATAGATGATACCTTTAGTGTTATTCGCCAAGGGTAACAGGAGCTTTAAACCGCACTTACCTCTACTTTCACCGGTCTTACCTCTACTCTCCAAGCTCTTATTCCCATGTGGATCCATCCTCTACCCCAAATACTCAACCCTCAAACTCTAGTGCACTTCCTTTTCACCCATATCCATCAATCTAAGAGCAACATGATCCCAATTATGCTATTGACATGGAACAAGAGAGAAGGGATCGTCTTAGGGACTTAATGGATCGGGTTCACACATCTATACTTCAAGAGAAGCAAGAGGAGGCCCAAAAGGTGGAAGTAGGAGAAACCTTTGAAGAAAATTGTCAAAAGGTGGAAGTCATCAAGGAGGAGCTGGATTTTGTACTAGAGCAAGTGGAGAAAGCCGAAATTATTGAAGAAGAGGAAGTGGTTGAAGATCTAGGAGATGCAGAACCTCCATGGGAACCTCAAGTCATAGAGCCTCCTTCCAAGAAGTTTGAATTTGATGTTGAGGAGGGTGTACAACCTCCAAAGCATATCATCGTTGAAGACTTTGAAGAGGTTGATCAAGAGATGGATTCAATAATTAATGAATTTCTATCCACAATTGAATCCTTTCCCATTGGACTTGAAGAAGAGGTTAATGTTGAAGAAGCTTGTCAAGAGGTGGAGATCATCAAAGAGGAGTCTAAGAGAGTGAAGCATACATTGGCAGAGCCACCATTGGAGACATCTCTCCCGAAGCCATCACCATCCGTCCTTTCATTCAAGTGGGTAAATCTCTACTCCTTAGGCTTTAATTTCTCGCTTGCATACGTGTTGCTTGAGATGGATGGACAACTTAGAGCTCTTTGTGGTTTTAAGAGAAAAAAGGGGATGGTTAGTGGTTGGCAACACAATCCTAGGTTCGTTATGGTTGGATGTTCAAGGTCTAAGTGCAATGGTTGGTATAGTTCTCCATTGATGGGTCTAGGAAGTTGTTGGGTTGCCTCAATGAGAATTCGGATTACTTGCCATCCGGTTGGAACACTAATGATCAACTTGAAGATGGGTGTAGAAACAAGATTTGGGATCCCGGCATACAAGAGGATCAACTTTGGGAGCTCAAAGCTTGTGAAGAACTTCATCAAGACTTGGTGAATTCACTTAGAAATGTTGTAGTCTATTGGAAGCCCAAGCATTGGTGGAGGTTTCAAGATGAGTTCAAGCACAAGCCACCATAACAAGAAGCTCCGTAAATGTCCAAATTAAGGACTTTAACTAAAAGTGCTAGGTGGGAGACACCCCACCATGGTAAATTCTTCCATTTTTCCTCTTTTATTTACATTGGTAATAAGTTAAAAATTCATTTTTAGTTAGGTTTATTTAGTTTACATTGTGATTTCGCTTGTTTATTAATGTTTGACATTACTTTGGTAGCTTGTTAGTTTAAAAAAAATGCACGTGACGCGTAAGCGTCAATGACGCGCACGCGTCATATGGAGGCTCGCTCGCTATTAAAAATGAACAGAGAGTTACGCTAGAGACGTGCGGGAGGGGTGCCTGGCGCACAAGCCACCCCACGCGTACGCGTCACCTGAAATTTTGTCAATCTATGCGTAAGCGTAACCGACGCGTACGCGTGGTATGAAAATCGGCGTAAATTGGTGATTTGAATAGAGAGTTGCGTTGCCACTGTGCGAGTGCTGTACGCGTAGCACAATTCACAGCCACACGTATGCGTGATTGATGCGTACGCGTCACCTCCTTATTTCGCAACCCACGCATACGCGTGGGCGACGCTTATGCGTTGCGTCCTGTTTTTCATTTCTTTCTTCTTTTTTCTCTCCTTTCTCCTTCTTTCTTCTTCCTTTTTTACTTTCTTCTTCTTCTTCTTCATTTCTTTAACTTTTCATCCTTATTCTCTTTCATTCTCTTTTACTTCTTGTATTTACATACTTTCATTCATTTTATTTTAACTTTGTACATGTTTTTATTTTCTTTTCTAAATTCACTATTTTTCCATTGGTGTTGTATTTTCTACCCCACTGTTGACTATTTCTTCCATTATTCTGATGCTTAGAGACTTGTTTTACATTGTTGGGTGCTATTATTTATAGGTCAATGCTAATCATTTTTGACACTTGTATTCCTTGTGCATTGATATGAACTTATATTGTCTTTCATGACCCACTCTCTCTCCCTCATTGTTGCAATTCTTGCACTATTGATATGCCATCTGCTTATATTGTTTTCTAACTTGCATGTTGTAGCTACCATGTAGTTAAGACCCTCATTATTATTTGGCAATAACCCACATATATTTTATTCCTTTTCATATCTTTGTTTGTGGGTTCTTCTTATTCCTTTTTCTCTTCTTTCAGGATGGCCATCAAGAAGGGAAACAAAAAACTTCTAAATGGGACGAACAACAAGTCGCTCTGCACAATCTTTTGAAGAAAGCGCATCAGTTGTAGCAGCCCGCCCACTTGCACTTCTTTGCATTCACCGAGGACGGTGCAATCTTTAAGTGTGGGGAGATCGATACCGACTTCCGTGGGTTAGTTACTTTCTTTCCAACACCAATGTTTAATTTTCTTTGTTAGTTAGTTCTTGCATTGCATAATAAATTGTATGTGTAGTTAATTGCTTGCATTTATGTACTGCTTGGTTGAAGTGATAAATTCCTTTCCAAGAAAATATTTTATAGCATTTCACTAATTTGAATTAAAAATTTTTGAACTTGTTTAAAGAATTTTAATTTGGAACATGGTTTTAGAGCTCGAACACACAAAACCAGTGAGATTTTGAACCTATTTGATTGGTCGCATTTTATCAACCAATACTTTGTTTTGGTGTGTTGTTCTCTCTATGATTGTGATCTTTGTCTTGCTTGATTCTATATTTCTATTGTTTGATGTATGCATGCACTTATATGATTGAGACACTTATTTCACTATAGCTTACATACCCATATGGCCTTACCCTTTCATTATCCTTTGCAAACCAATGTTGAGCCTTTTTTAACCCCATTTATTCTTTACTTTAGCTCATCACTAACTCTAAGCGAAAAATAATAATGTCCTTCATTTGAATCCTTAGTTAGCTTAGACTAGTGAAAGTGTTCATGATTTAAGTGTGGGAAAGTTGGGTTTGGCAATATTTGGTTTGGGAATTGAGTATGTTAGACTTTTTTTTGTGAAAATGTGAACAAAATATTGCGGATATGTTCATGCATTCAATACCTTAATCGTATGCATTGAGGAAAAAATAAGAAAAATAAAAATAAAAGAAAAATGAAAAGAAAAAAAAAGAGAAAAAGAAAAGAAAAAAAAAGAGCAAATAATAAAAGGGGACAAAATGCCCCAAAGTAAATGGTGATAGCAATGCATATGTACTGTACTCAAATTGAGATGCATGAATATGTGATAAACATAGTTAACGGATAGTTAGGTTTTGTATTTTGATTACATGGATTGTCTTAAATTAGGTGGGAAGTTTAGGTTAATCAAGGATTCAAATTTTATTCCACTTGACCAAATACAATCCTACCTTGACCCTAACCCCATTACAACCCTTAAAAGACCTCTTGATATGTGTATTTGTGCATTAAATTTTTGTTGATTGGTAGAAGAAGAGCAAGCCTTAGAAAACAAGGTTAGTAGAGAATTGAGAGAATCGAACCTTAAACACTTGAGTGATTAGAGTGTATACACTTTCGGTGGGGGTTCAATACTCAATTCTTTGTTCCCGACTTTCACGAGCTTTCTTCTTACAATTTTACTTGTACTTTATTTTATGATTTGAATTAGTGGAATCCCAGTTCATATTTGTTCATGGAGAATTTAATTTACCTTTAACCAAGTAGGTAAAAGTATTTTGCATTTAGTTGCATTTATATAGATAGGTTGCATTTAATAAGTCTTACCATCCCTCTTCACTCTTTTGGTTCTCTTGAGCTTAGCATAAGGACATGCTAATGTTTAAGTATGGGGAGATTGATAAACCACTATTTTACGGTTTATTTTGTCTTGAATTGAGTGGATTTTATCCATTATTCTCACATTTATTCATAGAATTCGCATGTTTTACATTTTCCTTCCTAACTTTGTGCTATGATTGAAAACATGCTTCTTTGGCCTTAAATCTACTAATTTTTAATCATCTCTTATTACCATTCGATGCCGTGATATGTGTGTTAAGTGTTTTCAAGTTTTTCAGGACAGGAATGGCTTAGAGGATGGAAAGGAAGTATGCAAAAGTGGAAGAAACACAAGAAATTAGAAATTTCAGAAGCTAGTACCGACGCGCATGTATGGACGACGCATACGTGTGACCAGTGCATCAGGCAAGTGACGCATACGCATCATCGATGCGTACGCATGGACGACGCGTACGCGTGACGAATGTCACGTGCTGTAATTACAGAAAATGCTGGGGGCAATTTCTGGGCTGCTTTGGACCCAGTTTCAGGTCCAAAAATACTGATTAGAGGCTGCAGAGTGGAGCTAGAAGAGGGAGAATAATTCATTCACATTAGCTAGGTTTTAGATGTAGTTTTCTAGAGAGAGAGGCTCTCTCCTCTCTCTAGGTTTTAGGATTTTTTAGGTTTAGCTTTTCTCAATTTCAGATTTCTACCTTGCTTTTATTTAGTTTTCTTCTACTTTCATTTGTTCTAGTACTTTGGTTTGTCTACTTCTACCATTGATTCCATTATGTTGCCAATTTAGTTTATGAACTCTTATGTTTCCTTTGATCCATATTAATGCAATTTATGTTTCCATATTTATGATTGCTTTCTTTAATTTGTGTTATTGATGCTTGCAATTGGTTGTTTAAATTTAATATTCCTTGTTACTTTTCTATGTTTTTATGTTATACCTTCCAAGTGTTTGATAAAATGCTTGGTTGGATTTTAAATTAGATTTTTATATTCTTAGCTTGGATTGATCAATTAGAGACTCTTGAGTTATCAAAATTCCTTTGTTGATTGGTGATTGAGACTTTCTAGTTGGCTTAGACTTCACTAAATCTAGTCTTTGATTAGGACTTGTGAACTTAAGTTGATTTTGCTCACTTGACTTTCTTTCATTGTTAGAGGTTGACTAAGTGAAAGCAAAAGGCAATTACCATCACAATTGATGATGATAATGAGGATGGGAATTCTAATTTTCAATCCTTGCTAGGACTTTTCTTAGTTGTTACTTTATTTCCTTGTTATTTACATTTCTGATGAGCAGATAATTTATACCCTTTTGGCATAGTTTTTACATAGTTTTTAGTATGTTTTAGTTACTTTTTATTATATTTTTATTAGTTTTTATGCAAAAGTTATATTTTTGGACTTTACTATGAGTTTGTCTATTTTTCTATAATTTCAGGTATTTTCTGGCTAAAATTGAGGGACCTGAGCAAAAATCTGATTCAGAGGCTGAGAAATGACTGCAGATGCTGTTGGATTCTGACCCTCCTGCACTCGAAGTGGATTTTCAGGAGCTACAAAAGCCCAATTGGCACGATCTCAATTGCGTTGGAAATTAGACATCTTGGGCTTTCCAGCAATATATAATTGTCCATACTTTACTCGAGATTTGATGGCCCAAACTGGCGTTTAAACGCCCACCAGAGAACCTTTTCTGACGTAAAACGCCAGAACTGGCACCAGAACTGGAGTTAAACGCCCAAACTGGCATCCAAGCTGGCGTTTAACTCTAGAAATGGCCTATGCACGTGTTCAACTCAATTCTCAGCCCAAGCACACACCAAGTGGGCCTCGGAAGTGGATTTCTGTACTATCTGCATTTAGTTACTTATTTTCTGTAATCCCTAGTAACTAGTTTAGTATAAATAGCACTTTTTACTATTGTATTCATATCTTCTATTCATCTTTGGACTGGGAGGCTGGCCATTTGGCCATGCCTAGACCTTTTTCTCTTATGTATTTTCTACGGTGGAGTATCTACACCTCATAGATTAAGGTCCGGTGCTCTACTGTTCTCATGAATTAATGTAAGTACTATTGTTTCTCTTTCAATTCATGCCTACTTCTTCTCCAAGATATATTCTTGTACTTAATTCAGTTAAGTCAGAATGAAGGGGTGACCTGTGACAATCACCCACTATCTTCGTTACTCGCTTAGCCAAGATCCGCGTGCCTGACAACCACAAGCGGTCTACATGATGTTCAACGTAGTCATTGGACGACAGCCGGAGTATATTCTCTTGGGTCTCTAATCCACGATTTGCATCGCCTCTCTTGACAACAGAGCATTCAAATCCGTGAGATTAGAACCTTCGTAGTATAGGCTAAAACCATTGGCAGCATTCCTGAGATCCGGAAAGTCTAAACCTTGTCTGTGGTATTCTGAGTAGGATCTGGGAAGGGATGACTGTGACGAGCTTCAAACTTGCGAATGTTGGATGCAGTGACAGTGTGTAAAAGGATAGAGAGATCCTATTCCGACGCTAGTGAGAATCGACAGATGATTAGCCGTGCGGTAGCTGTACCTGGTATTTTTCATCCGAGACGAGAAATCCGACAGTTGATTAGCCGTGCAGAAACCGTACTTAGTATTTTTCATCCGAGAAGATCATACAGCTTACCATAGAAGGGAGCACGCATGATTGGAAGAAGACAATAGGAAAGCAGAGGTTCAGAAGCAACAAAGCATCTCCAAACGCTTATCTGAAATTCCCACCAATGAATTACATAAGTATCTTTATTTTATTTTATGTTTTATTTATCTTTTAATTATCAAAACCTCATAACCATTTAAATCTGCCTGACTAAGATTTACAGGATGACCATAGCTTGCTTCAAGCCAACAATCTCCGTGGGATCGACCCTTACTCACATAAGGTATTACTTGGACGACCCAGTACACTTGCTGGTTAGTTGTACCGGAGTTGTGAAAAGTGTGATCACAATTCCGTGCACCAATTACTTGTTTCTTATTTCGAAACCCAAAAATATACTTTTCCATAACCAATAATAACTACACTTTCCTGCAATTCCTTAAGAGACGACCCAATGTTTAAATACTTTGGTTAATTTTATTGGGTTTGCTTAAGTAACAAACAATTTAAATATTGATTGAGGTTTAATTGTCGGTTTAGACTATACTTGCAACGCGAATTTTTGTGAAAATCTTTACCGACATTTTTCCTCCGTCTTGGAGCCTCTGCTAGCTTGACCCAGCTTTGTCCTTTATTCTTCCTTCACTGAAGCCTTCTGTCACTACCCATGCCCTTTTGAAAATGCCGTAGGAATTGCTTTGCACCTTTGTCAGTTCTGTTTCACCGCCATTCTACCCTGGTTAGTGGTTGCTTGTTCTATTTTGTTTTTGCCACTATTTTACCACTGCCATTGATGATGCTGTCGTTGCTCTGCCTTTAGCCATTGTTGCTGCGTGCCACTGGTTTGCTGCTTCCACTCCGTTATGTCTCGGTTCGTTGTTATGCTTTCCTGTCAAAGCTACCGCTGCCCCGGTCCGAATTTTGTGCTCTTTCATTCCATTCTACTTCAACCATCCTCACCCTTTAATTCGGCACTCCGGGTTTGGCCTCTTTGATCCCTTAGGACCACGTTGTGAGTAGGCTTTACATTTATAACCATTAACCTTTTGGTTTATGCTTTTTTTTTTTGAATTTTTAAATATGTTTATAAAATTATTGTTGAAGAACTTTGGTTTAATTAAAATAATTAATTTATTATAGTTGAATAATTATTTTATGAAGTTCATACCTTAGAAATTTTACATGAGACTATGTATATTTGATAAAGCTTTATATTTTTTTAGAATATTTGGTTTTACTCGAATATATATTTTTGAAACATTGAAGTATTTGTTGGCACTCACTTCGAAATTATGAAATATGTTCTTATGATTGAGAAAATATGATTGGAATAGATTTCTGATGAGAAAGTATTATTCTGATTTGATTTGATTCGATATCTTACATATTTGAAAGATTAAATATTTATTGTATTTGAAACTATATGTTTTGAATTAGTTTGGGAGGCTCGTATTAGAAAATCGTAGTTAACGGCGGTTATGACGTTAACTTAGATGCGTCTAACTCAGACTCCAGCTAGCAGGGGTGTTGCTAGCCTAATGTGTAGGCCACACGTTAGATCTGTTATTCTGTTAGGACACACAAGAGGAAAGGGCTACCCATAGAGGTGGAGCCGCCCATATATGGACTTTTGATTTGATTTCTGTATGAGAACTCCCTTATTGATTCACTTATTATTATCAACTATTATTTTCTTATTAAAATTACTTTGATGATAATGTTTGTATAGTCTCATGTCAATTATAGATGTATTGTCTAGTCACTGAGTTGTAAAACTCACCCCGTTTCTCTAAAAATATTTTTCAGGAACAAATATTTGACTATGTGAGACTTTCTATTCAAGAATAACGATCTGCAATGAGTACCTATTCTTTGTCAAATTCCTAGAAGTCTATGCTCCATATGTCACAGGCAGGATCCAACCATTCTTAGTTATTTTAATTTTTTTGTTAAAAATATATAACTATTTATTTTAGAACTTGTAAAATATTTGTAACTTGCTTATTCAACTTATATTTGAGTATGTTAGGCTTGCTATAGGATTATTTTCCTGAGCGCCGGTAATGACTCATTTTGGGTTGTGACAAAATCAATCCAAGTATGTTTCTGAATTGTTGATACGAGTTGAAATGTAAGATTCGAAACCTATGCAAACTCCTATGGTTAGTACATTAAAACTTACTGCTAATTTTGGTACTCCTTTTGAAAATTCCACCTTGTAGCATTCAGTTGTGGGAGAATTGCAATATGTTTTACTTACTAGACTTGATATTGAGTTCTTCGTAAATAAATTGAGTCAATTATGACTAACCCCTCTCTAAAACACTGGTATGCAGTAAGAGAATACTTCTTTATCTTGCTGGAACTGCTCACCTTAAATTAGAATTTCATAAATCTACTAATTTGCGCCTTATTGCCTTTTCAGATTCTGATTGGGGAAGTGATTTGGATGATTGGAAATCAACCACAAGGTACTGTGTTTACTAATTACTATGGAGTGAATCTGGTGGCATGGAAGTGAAATAAACAGCCTACAGTAAGCAAAAACTCCACTAAATCTGAGTTTAAAGCACTTGCAGCTGTGTTCTCAAAATTGGTTTAGATTCAAAACCTTCTTCAAGAACTCCAACAACCATGTCTCACTTCTTCCACTATCTATTGCGATAACATATCTGCAGTTCTTTTTGCTTATAATCCTATTCTTCATAATAGGACTAAATATTTTGAACTAGATTTATACTTTGTGAGAGATAGAATAATCAAAGATTTAACTGTTGTTACTCATGTTCCATCCACTGAACAAGTGGCTGATATTCTTACAAAATCTGTTTCAATAGCAACCTTTGATAAATTCAAAATCAAACTCAGATTGACTTTCCATCCAACATGAGTTTGTTGGGGGGGGGGATGTTAAGTGTATGACTGTTATTCGATCCGTTAGGAGTCTTGATTTGTTTCTTGATTTGTAAAAGTTATCTACCTAAGTCAGGTTATTAGCTATTAGATATAAATAGGAAAATCACTTTATATGTTGAACACAAGTTAATAACAACAGTTTTCATTTCATTATTTCTCTCTCGACCCTGTTTTCTCTTTGTTTCCTTTTCATTATTTAATTACATTTAAAAAAATACACTAGCTAATTCGGTGTCTCTGGACACAATGTCTCTGTCTATGTCTTATCTAACAAATATGATTTTGTGTCTCTGTGTCCCTGTCTTAATGTCTTGTACCTGTAAACAAATGTAGCCTTATGTCCTATTTCATTACAAGAAAAACACTGAGTACCGTCGAATTTATTGTCGGAAGGAATCCGACGGTATAAATCTTGTGGTAACCAATTACTGTCGGACTTTTTGTCTGTAATTTTGGCGCTACAATATCTTGTTTCTTGCACTATTATTGTCAGATCATTCTCTCGGTAAATCCGATGGTAATCTCAATTTTACTTTTTTTAAAAAAAAATATTGTGACAATTTTTTAATTTTTCCTTTTTAATTTTACTTTTAATTTTTTATTTAAATTTATTTTTCACACAATTAGTAGTTATTTTATAAATAATAAAAACTAATTATGTAATATTAAATATCAAATGTTCAAATAAATTAAAAGTCAAATAAATTAAATAAATACAATAAAATAGTAAAACAAAACCCTAATTACTAAATATCGTGGTAGTCGTTGTCATCGCTCCTGTGGTCCTGCTGAGGCTGTGGAGAAGACAGTGATGTCTATGTCCCCTAGCAGTACCACTGCCCCGAGCAGCACCGCTCTAGCTGCTCCTTCCGCTCCAGCCTAAGGTCATCCATATGTATCACGCGTGTGAGGATCTCCTAATACCATTTCCCAAGTATCGGTAAGCTATTGAGCCTATTTGTGAAGATTCCTAGTGAGCTCCTCCACCTATAGCCTCAAATCAATGCCTTCCTTGGGATCGACAGCTCGACTGGTTGTAAAGAAGGACGATGGCCTCAACGTGGAGGTGCGAAGGCCACTAGCGAAAAATGATCCTAGCCCATTTACGCGGTTCTTGTGCGACGCTGAAGCGGTCTCCTGCCAAAACGCATCAGGATAGATGACTGAAGCAACAGAGTCATTCGCGTCCTGACAGAAGGACTTTTGCTACTAAAGAATCTGATAAAAATAATCACATTGTAAGTATAGTTTCTAAACCAACAGAGAGTCCTTTCGTACAAAAGTTTTAGTTGTCACTAAAGCAAACCCAATGAAATTTATAACCGAAGTATTTAAACCTCGAGTTGTCTCTCAAGAAATTGCAGGGAAGTATGATTTATTATTGGTTATGGAAAAGAGTGTATTTTTGGATTTTTGAAATAGGAAACAGGAAAATAAATTGGCAAGAAAGTAAATTAATTATCATGAAAACCATTGCAAGGTATAAGAACTGGAAATCCCATCCTAGTTATCCTTATCAAGTGTGATGAGAATTGTTTATTGCTTTCACTTAGTTAACCCTTACTAAATAAAGGAAAGTCAAGTGGACTAATTAATTTGATTCCTTAAGTCCTAGTCAACTCCTTTGGAAAGACTAGCTTTAGAGGGATCCAAATCAATCAGCAAATTCCAATTTTCAATCAACAGCTGATTTTGATAACTCAAGTGTCACCAGTTACTCAAACCAACGCAAAGGGGGAAAAATCTAAATTAAGTTGAAAGTATCAATAACATAAATAGAAGAAAGCAATCTCAATTCTGAAATACCTCAAATTATATTAAATAAGAAAATCAATTCTAACATGGAGTTCATAAACCGATATTGGGAAAGTAAACAAATTAAAGTAATGGAATGGATATAAGTAGAAGAGAAATTAAATTAAATGAACATTGAAACTGGATCTAAGAAGAAACAATCCTAAAACTAAAAGAAATCCTAAATCCTAAAAACCTAAGAGAGGAGAGAATCTCTCTCTCTAGAAAACTACATCTAAAACCTCAAATTGTCTTCTCTCAATGAATGATTGATGAATGAATTGATTCCCTCATTCTCCAGCCTCTATTCTGTGTTTCTGGGCTTGGAATTGGGCCGAAAAGGGGTCCAAAAATTGCTGGGGGCAAATTTTGCAACTTTCTACACGTGGCGTCTGTCACACGTACGCGTAGGTCACGCATACGCGTCGCTCGTGCTCTGCGGTAGGCACGCGTCCGCGTCGTCTATGTGTGCGCGTCACTATCAGTTTCTCAAATACTTCATTTTCGCACGTTTCTTCCACTTTTGCATGTTTCCTTTCTGTCCTCTAAGCCATTCCTGCTCTATAAAGCCTGAAAATACTTAACACACGGATCACGGCATTGAATGGTAATAAAGGATGATTAAAATTAATATTTTTTAAGGTCTAGGAAACATGTTTTCACTTATATCACATAATAAGGAAGGAATTGTAAAACCATGCAAATTATATGAATAAGTGGGTGAAGAATTGATAAAAACCACTCAATTGAGCACAAGATAAATCATAAAATAGTGGTTTATCAACCTCTCCACACTTAAACATTAGCATGTCCTCATGCTTAACTTAAGAGAAACTGAAAAAGAGTGAAGGTAGAATGGTGGAATCTATGCAATGCAATCTATCTAAATGCAAGCTACCTAAATGAATCATGCAATTCTAATTACTATCCACCTAGATATATAAAGCTTACATATGGTTAAATTGAGTCAAATTTTCAAGGAATCATATATGCACAACCAAGGGACAAATCATATTAAAATACATTCACAATTGAGTTGAGTTAATCAAAAGAGTTCACAAACTTGCAAGATAAACAGTGATCAAACATGGATATATGGAAATGAGCTATTGAACCCTCACTGGATTTGTGTATACACTCTAATCACTCAGTGTTTGGGGTTAATCACTCTACTCTTCTCTAGTCATGCTTTCTAAAACTTTGTTCTTCATCTAACCAATCAACAAATATTTAATGTACACATGCAAATATCATGAGGTCTTTTTAAGGTTGTAATGGGGTTAAGGCAAGGGTGAGGATATATATATATATATATATATATATATGGCCAAGTGAGCTATAAATTGAATCCTTGATTAGTTTAAGATCTCACCTAACATATACATACTCTTATACTATTCTTAAATTATGCCTAGCTACCCAATTTTCCCACTTTTGCATCACATACTCATATACCAAATTATTTTTAATTTTATCCTATGTGCATTAATTTTTTTACTAAACTCATTATTGGGGTAATTTTGTCCTCTTATTTATTTATTTACTTAAAGGGATTTTTTTTAACGTAAACATAAAATATCAATGCACATGGTATTTTAATTATTTAAGTTTCACATGAGCATGCACCTAAATTCCAAGTATTTTGTCAATTTAATCTTTTCCTATCAACCATTATTCCCACAGTTTCTCCACACTTAGTGAATACACAATCTCTATCTTAAGCTAGCCAAAGATTCAATTTGGGGTATTTAATTTATTTTTCTGCTTAAGGCTAGTGATGTGGTTATAGAACAGAAGGGGATTAAAAGGCTCAAGGTGGCTAATAAGGGTGACATAAAAGGGTAGGCTTGTTTGGGATAAGTGAGCTTTTAAATAAACATGGCCTCAATCATATGCTAGCATGTAACTACATTTTATATTGGACATATAGAATAGAACAAAGTAAAGTGTGCAATTATAGAGAAGAAAACACACAGGAATGAAAACTATGGTTAAATAATGTAACCATGCAATTAAGCTCAAATCTCACAGGTTGTATGTTCTTTGGCTCAAAAACCATATATTAGTTTTGTATGTCATGCAAGTAAGAATAAAGAGTTCCAACTCAATCAATGTGAATCCTTGAATGGCTTTTGTAAAGAAATAAATACATTCCTTGAAAAAAAATATCATCAATTTACCAATATTTGTTATTATATATCTATATATATACTAAGTGGATTGTTGTGATTATGAAAATCTAAAAATTTCTAGTTAACTCTCTATTTTCAATTAAACCAAATTATCATATGCTAAAAAGGGTAAACTAGACTTAATAATATCAATTTTTCTATATCACAACTAATAAGCTAAGAGTGCAAATCAAGCTAAATATCTAGGATATATACAACCCAAAGTGCATAATGTAATAAAGTATAAATAAATGAAAGTACAGTAAAAGAAAATGTGCAAGCACTGAAGAGAAAATAAGATAAAATAAAATAAAATAAAAACACAGAAAATGAAACAAAATAGGATAAAAAGAGTCTGAAAGTAGTTCACCAAAATAAAGTCCGCCAGAGATGGCGACCTCCCCACACTTATATAATAGCATCGTCCTCGATACTCAGTCAGGCTGGGTGTGAAGAGTCGTCACCTCCAGAAGGGTGTGCTGATGCTGTCTCTATAGGCTCTGGCAGTGAAGGTGCCTGAGGCTCAGCCTGTATAGGGACCTGTGGATCTGCCGGCTGTAGCTGCTGGGGCTCCTCATGCTGGGGCTCTGCCTGCTGGGGCTCTGTCTGCACATCTTCTGCCCGTGCATCCTCCTCATGCTCATCCTCCTCCTCCTCAAATGGCTCCGATGGTATGTCAGGCTCGGAGGGGATGTCTGTGTGTCCTGTCCTGATCATTAGCTTCAGATGCTCGTAGCGTCGCTTATTGCGACGCTCCATCTGGTCCAGGCACTCAAATAGTCGGTGCACAAGGTGGTAGATGGGCTGAAAAGCGGGTGAGGGTGCTGTGGGTATGGGTGGTGCAGCAGGTGCTGAAGGGGCAGCAGAGGATGTGGCTGCATCAGCGGAGGCAGTAAGAGAGGGCGGTCTATATCCCAGAGCCTCGAACTTCCTGCCATGTGGCATGATCTTCTTGTAGTCGGCGGCTGGTGGCTTCTCATCCTCAGGCTCCCAGGGTACCTCAACTCGGCGGCCCAACTGGGTAATCAGATATGGGAAACACAAAGTGCCTCAGACATGCACCCTGGACATGTACTGACGTATAAATCGGGGAAGGTACAAGTCTTTGCCTTCCATCACGCACCAGATAAGAGTAATCATGGCAGCTGGCACCTCAGTCTCGTGAGTACTCAGCATCACATAGTTGCTCAGAATTTGCTGCCATGGCTGAGCCTCATCGTTTAGATAAATGATCTTTATGCCTTTTGGGTTCACTGTTGACTTACCCATAACCCATAGGATAGCTGGATCAATGGATATAGTTCGCTTCACTGCCTCCCAGTCAAAGCTCATAAATCTCATGGCTTTCTCAGCCTTCTGGTAACCATCTGGTTCATTTGACTTAGGCTAGAAATGGAGGATATCTTCAATAGCCTCCTTAGTAACTAAAATCTGCTTCCCTCTGAGCTGTACTGCATCTAGGGTCGTCTTATAATAGTTGCAATAAAATTCCCTGACCCAAGATGCATTAACCTCAGTCAGATTCCTTTCCAGAAAGAACCCGCCTCTCTACTTTATTTGCTCTGTAGTGTACAGTTGTAATTCAGGTGGAATTCTGAGGGTTTTCTCCAAATACAAGTGCCTCTTAGTTGCAAAGACCTCATATTTCAGTTCACATTAGCGATTTGCAAACTTTATTGGATCATTCGCAGGCACTAATTAATCTACTTTTTTCTGCGGAGTGAAGTTCTTCTCACCCAGGAATCATCATGCAGTATATCTAACAGAGTGGTAGATGATTCTCCTCTCTTTCTTTTACCCGTGCCTGCTTTAGCTTTTCCTTTCCCTTTTGGATCAGACATCCTGAAAAATAGAAATTTCAAGATACAATTTATCAACTTAAAGTAGAAAAATAGGAAGGCAAATAGGATTCAAGCAATATAAGCATAGATTGGCAAAATAGGAATAAAAGTCAAAGCATGAAGTGAGTCAGAAAGATACAGAATGTTAGACTGAATGCAAGTGAAAATTCAAAGAATTCAATCAAAGTTCACAATCCAAAAACTATTAAATGAGATGCAGAATGCTTGTTTGTCAAGAAACAACAATAAGCATGCCTTGAAATGGGTTGAAAGTAGTTAGTTTAAAACTAAAAGAGGAGTTAGAAAGTCACGGAAGTTAAGAGTTAATAAGGAAAGTTAAAGTTAGTGGCATGGTACTGTGGTTCCTAGCTAACAGAAATGCACAACTTGAAGAACAACCAAGTCACCTTCAAGAAGATAATGCAGATTATTGATGATAAACATGAAAAGGATTATTAATCATCAATAATGCAATTAAAGTTGGAAGGGAACCAAAAGAGATAGAGAATGCTAGCCCAGCATGTCATGAGGTGACTTTGGTTTAAACCAATTAAAGCACAATAGAAAAATACCAAAGGCAAGTCATGAACAGCAGTTAAGTAAAACTATTTCTGAGAAAAATTGGGCAGCATTCCGGCAGTAAAAGGGACGTTCCCGAAAAATAAAACAGCAAAATTAACAAGTCAAAGTCATATGTAGTGCAGCAGTTGGCAATTATCATGAAGAACAAGGTAAGTCTCATGATGCAGGTAACATGAAGGAAATACATAATTTGGATTTTCGATGAAGTTATTAACAATGAAAAACACGAAAACCATATGTAACTTCCTAAGAATTAAATAATTGAGCCAAGAAAGCAGCCATAAGTAATAATTTAATAAACAATTAAACACATGAAGCAAGCTTTCCTTGAGCGATGAACAGATTAATGGTTTAAACATGGCATTGATGCAGCAAAAGTTGGTCAACAAGGGGCTAATTTACTCAGAATTTCGTCAATTAGTTCCTTGATCCTGGTAATAATGAATGCACATGAGAGGGAACCAAAAATAGGACGGAGATGCTGGTATAATGAAATATGAATTAAACTGGGCTAAAAGAGATGGGTACAAGGTGAAAACAGTGCCAGATTCAAATCATAATTCGCGGTTGAATAACTTAGCATCAAAAACTTTTTTGGAAAATTTGGCAGCATCTTGGTAGTAAATTAGGCGTTCCCGAATTAAAATAAGCAACAAATAAGTTCTCATGGAGTCAAAGCAGTTCAGAAAAGAATAAAGCAATCAGCATGTGATATTAACTCAGAGCAACAATGCAACTAGCAGTAATGATTGCAACGCATATGAAATGATGGCATTAAGCAGAGCAGCATCAAACAAGATTGGAACAGCATAACATCAATATCGGCAGCCAAGCAAATTGAAAATCAGAAAATTCAAACAACAGATACGGAGCAATTATCAGACCTAAAATCCTCTAACCACAACCTAGCTACCTAACCACCTAGAATCTACTATGAACATGTATATCTAACTAACCTAAATTAAATGGAATTCAAATATGCAAACTAACTAACTTGAACAAAAAATAAATTTATGGTGCAGTGAAACCTGGTGGAGAGGCAGGGAAATAAACGGAACGAAGAGAGAGGGGGTGGCATGGCGGCGCTGGGATGCGTGGTGCTGAGGTTTGGGGCGGTCAGAGTTGGGAAGGGGGGAAAGGGGAGAGGGGAAAAGGAAAGGAAGGAGGGGGTGGGGGTGATGGTGGCGGCAGGGGTCGTTGACGGTGACGGCGGGGGAGCTAGGTCGGCGACGGGGCAGGGGGCAGTGGGATTCGAGAGGGGTAAGGAGAAGGAG
Organism: Arachis ipaensis; assembly: GCF_059453495.1. NCBI lineage: Eukaryota > Viridiplantae > Streptophyta > Magnoliopsida > Fabales > Fabaceae > Arachis > Arachis ipaensis. The sequence goes on from NC_142437.1 coordinate 25,865,475, forward strand.
AAGAAGGGAAGAGGGAGGGGTGAGGGTAGAGGACGGTCGCGGTGGTGGTGGGCGGCGCTCTGGGTGCGGCCGTGGTGGTGGGCTCGGCTGTTATGGAGGAAGGGGAGGGAGGGAGAGTGGAGAGAGAACATTGGGGAAGGAGGGGGGAAAAGTGACGCTGGGGCTAGGGTTTTCGCGTCGGGGGGGGGGGTTAGTGAATTTAAATCCACGCGTACGCGTAGATCACGCGTGCGCGTGGATGGGGTAAAATTGAAACGACGCGAAAGCGTCATTGATGCGAACGCGTGAAGAGGGGTAGGTGAAGATGACGCGTATGCATGAAGCACGCGTATGCATGAAGCACGCGTACGCGTCGACCAGAATCATGCTAAACGCACGAATCCAGCGTCGTTTTGGCACAACTTTCTGTTTCATTTAAGGTGGCAAAAATTTTCAGGTGATGCGTGCGCGTCGCCCACGCCCACGCGTGGTATGCGTAAATGAGAGTGACACGTACGCGTCTTGGACGGGTACGCGTGGGCCAATTTGTGCCTAACGCACACCAGCTGCACGATTCCAGCCCAACTTTCTGGGCGTTAGATGTTAACGCCAATTTAGAATCGACGCCCACGCGTGTCCCATGCGCACGCGTGGTGTGATTTTTTTTTCAATGCAGAATCCAAAATGCAGATGCTGATGCTATGTATGAACACTAAGAAAAATAGAATAATAAAAAATAAGAATAAAGCAAAACAAAATAAAACTAAGGTTGAAAAAGAACGATCATACCATGGTGGGTTGTCTCCCACCTAGCACTTTTAGTTAAAGTCCTTAAGTTGGACATTTGGTGAGCTCCTTGTCATGGTGGCTTATGCTTAAACTCATCCAGAAATCTCCACCAACATTTACAATTCCAATAGCCTCCGGGGTCCCAAACTAGGCACATAAAGCCTTCGAGCAAGTTAAAGCAGGTGACCAGGCTCCAGGAGCGTTGATTATCAGAACGAATTCCAGGATCCCAAACCTTACTTTTATACTCGTCTTCTTGTTGATCATCATTTTTCCACTTGGGTGATGAGCAGTCCGAATTCTCACTGAAGTATCCAAACGGCCTTCGAAACCCATTCAATCGAGCTCTATACCAATCCTTGCACCTCAATTTGGAGCGTGGAACCATATTGAGTCTTGCATGCCAACTCCTATTATGAACCATCTCCCTCTTACTCTTAAAGCCACAAAAAGCTCTAAGCTGGCTATCGGTTTCCAGCAAACCATATTCAAGTGGGAAGGTGAAGATAAAGGCTAAGGATTTTACCCACTTGAAGGTTGTATTGGGTGGTAATGGCCTTGGGAGAGGTATTTCCAGTGGTCTTTCAAGGTCCACTTTCTTGTACTCTTCTGTGAATTCTTCCACTTCCTTACAAACTTCTTCTTCAACTGCAACCACGTCTTGATCAAGGTCTTCGATTCCTTCCTCATCACTCAAGTCATAAGTTGGAGGTTGAGAAAAATCTACCTCTACATCATCTTCATATTCACTTGGGGAGGGTTTTTCAAGCTCAAGGAGTTCAAATTTGGATGCAACTTCATCATCAGGAGAGCTTGATTTATGATCATCATTTCCAAGGAAACTTGCTTCTTGATCTGTTCCGTCCAGTTCTTCATAAGGTACATGCCTTGGGGGTTGTGCACTATCCTCCTTAGCATTAATTGCAAATTTCTGGGCGGAATTCTCCACAACTCTTGATTCCCATGGAGGTTCAGCGTCTCCTAAGTCTTCAACCAATTCTTCTTCTTCGATAATCTCAGCTTCCTCTACTTGTTCCAATACAAATTCATGCTCCTTACTGTCCACCGGAGCTTCTAGTGTCTCCTTCATGCTACGTTCTTCATTAGATTCTCCACATGAAGCCATGGGAGTTCCTTGAGTGTCCGAACGTCGGGAAGCCAATTGATTTATCGCTTGCTCCAGCTGATGAAGGGTTGCATGAAATTGATCTACTGTTTCTTTGAGGTGAGCCTGTGATTCTTGGATCGATGGATATGAACATGGTGCATATGGAAGTGGTGGTTTTTGGGAGTAACTAGATTGGAATTGGGATGGATAAGGGTTAGGGTTATATAGAGGTGAATGGTCGTGGGTGGCTTGTGAGTATGGTGGTTCAAAGCTATGTTGAGGGGGTGGTTCGTTAGCATATGATGGAGCTTGCTGGTAACTACAAGGGGTCCACCATATCTATCATTTTGGTACGGACCTCGGAATGGCTCTTGATTTGGTGGAGGTTGGTTGTCACGAAAAGGTCCACCATAACTATTGTCTTGGCATGCATTGTAGAATGGCCGTTGTCCATGGTATCTTGGAAGGCGTTGTTGCCAAAAGGGTTGATCAGATCCTCGTGGCTCCTTCCATCTTTGATTGTTTTGACCTTGATGCATGTTCCTGTTATAGCTTCCATTCCTTACAACAACATTGGAACCAAACTTAAAGCCAGAGGGGTGAGAACTCATAGTAGCTAATAAAAATTAAAAACAAAAACAAAAACAAATAAACAAGCAAATGAAAATATTTATAATAACCAATAATAAGGTACACAATTGCAACTCCCCGGCAACGGCGCCATTTTTTTGACAGAAGGATTTCTGCTAGTAAAGAATTTCATAAGAATAATCACGTTGTAGGTATAGTTTCTAAACCAACAGAGAATCCTTTCGTACAAAACTTTTGGTTGTCACTAAAGCAAACCCAATAAAATTTATAACCGAAGTATTTAAACCTCGGGTCATCTCTCAAAGAATTGCAGAGAAGTATGATTTATTATTAGTTATGGAAAAAGGTATATTTTTGGGTTTTTGAAATAGGGAACAGGAAAATAAATTGGCAAGAAAGTAAATTAATTATCATGAAAACCATTGCAAGGTGTGATGAGAATTGTTTATTGCTCCCACTTAGTTTTTGAAATAGGGAACTGGAAATCTCATCCTAGTTATTATTATCAAGTGTCATGAGAATTGTTTATTGCTCCCACTTAGTTAACCCTTACTAAATAAAGGAAAGTCAAGTGGACTAATTAATTTGATTCCTCAAGTCCTAATCAACTCCTATGGAAAGACTAGCTTTAGAGAGATCCAAATCAATCAGCAAATTCCAATTTTCAATCAACAGCTGAGTTTGATAACTCAAGTGTCACCAGTTACTCAAACCAAAGCAAATGGGGAAAAATCTAAATTAAGTTGAAAGCATCAATAACATAAATAGAAGAAAGCAATCTCAATTCTGAAATACCTCAAATTATATTAAATAAGAAAATCAATTCTAACATGGAGTTCATAAACCGATATTGGGAAAGTAAACAAATTAAAGTAATGGAATGAATAAAAGTAGAAGAGAAATTAAATTAAAGGAATATTGAACCTAGATCTGAGAAGAAATAATCCTAAAACTAAAAGAAATCCTAAATCCTAAAAACCTATGAGAGAGGAGAGAACCTCTCTCTCTAGAAAACTACACCTAAAACCTCAAATTGTCTTCTCTCAATGAATGATTGATGAATAAATTGATTCCCTCATTCTCCAGCCTCTATTCTGTGTTTCTGGGCTTGGAATTGGGCCGAAAAGGGGTCCAGAAATCGCTGGGGGCGAATTCTATAACTTTCTGCATGTGGCGTCTGTCACGCGTACGCGTAGGTCACCTGTGCGCGTCATTTGGAAGTTTTTCTTGTCACACGTCCGCGTCATCCATGCTCGCGCGTCACTATCAGTTTCTCAAATACTTCATTTTCGCACGTTCCTTCCACTTTTGCATGTTTCCTTTCTGTCCTCTAAGCCATTCCTGCTCTATAAAGCCTGAAAATACTTAACACACGGATTACGGTATCGAATGGTAATAAAGGATGATTAAAATTAATATTTTTTAAGGTCTAGGAAACATGTTTTCACTTATATCACATAATAAGGAAGGAATTGTAAAACCATGCAAATTATATGAATAAGTGGGTGAAGAATTGATAAAAACCACTCAATTGAGCACAAGATAAATCATAAAATAGTGGTTTATCACGTCCTTTCCACTTTGCTGAGATTGTTGAGTTGTGGCCTCTAGACTCTATGCGTAGGACTTCTGTGTAACATATGTTATTATGATTAGGACGACAGTTATATAGTTAATATCTAATTTTATATCACATGTCAGATATTTACTCACATAATGATCTTGAGACCGCTGATCAGCATATCTCTCTTTGTTCTCCTTCAAAGTATGGGTGTACTTGAAGGTCTCTGCCAATGTCGCATCGCGATCCAACAATTTTGACTACACATGTCGTATTGAAACAAGTTTTTAGGAACCCTATTAATGATATGTCAAAGAATATAACTAAGTTAATAGCAAAATTAGAGAAGCTACATACCAGCCTGATGATGAGCGGATAATTTATACCCTTTTGGCATTATTTTTACATAGTTTTTAGTATGTTTTAGTTACTTTTTATTATATTTTTATTAGTTTTTATGCAAAAATCACATTTTTGGACTTTACTATGAGTTTGCGTGTTTTTCTGTAATTTCAGGTATTTTCTGGCTGAAATTGAGGGACCTGAGCAAAAATCTGATTCAGAGGCTGAAAAAGGACTGCAGATGCTATTGGATTCTGACCCTCCTGCACTCGAAGTAGATTTTCTGGAGCTAAAGAAGCCCAATTGGCGCGCTCTCAATTGCGTTGGAAAGTATACATCTTGGGCTTTCCAGCAATATATAATAGTCCATACTTTTCCTGAGATTTGATGGCCCAAACTGGCGTTCAAACGCCCACCTGAGACCCTTTTCTGGAGTAAAAAGCCGGAACTGGCACCAGAACTGGAGTTAAACACCCAAATTGGCACCTAAGCTGGCATTTAACTCCAAGAGTGACCTATGCACGTGAAAGCTTCAATGCTCAGCCCAAGCGCACACCAAGTGGGCCCCGGAAGTAGATTTCTGCACTATCTGCACTTAGTTACTCATTTTCTGTAAACCTAAGTTACTAGTTTAGTATAAATAGCACTTTTTACTATTGTATAAAAAGAATCTTTTACAGACTTTTATCATCTTAGACATTTGGAGAGGCTGGCCATTTGGCCATGCCTAGACTATTTTCACTTATGTATTTTCTACGGTGGAGTTTCTACACCCCATAGATTAAGGTGTGGAGCTCTGCTGTTCTTCATGAATTAATGCAATTACTACTGTTTTCTATTCAATCACGCTTGATTCTATTCTAAGATACTCACTTGTACTTCAATATAGAGAATATGATGATCCGTGACACTCATCATTATTCTCAACCCTATGAATGCGTGCCTGACAACCACTCCCGTTCTATCTGAGCTCAACGTAGTCATTGGATGATAGCTTGAGTGCATATCTCTTGGGTGTCTAATACATAGACCGAGTCCGTGAGATTAGTATCTTCATGGTATAGGCTAGAACCATTGACAACCATTCCTGAGATCCGGAAAGTCTAAACCTTGTCTGTGGTATTCCGAGTAGGATCTGGGAAGGGATGACTGTGACGAGCTTCAAACTTGCAAATGTTGGGTGCAGTGACAGTGTGCAAAAGGACAAGGGTCCTATTTCGACGCTAGCGGGAACCGACAGATGATTAGCCGTGCGGTAGCTGTACTTGGTATTTTTCATCCGAGACGAGAAATCCGACTGTTGATTAGCCGTGCAGAGATCGTACCTGGTATTTTTCATCCGAGAGGATCATACAGCTTGCCATGAAAGGGAGCACGCATGGTTGGAAGAAGACAATAGGAAAGCAGAGGTTCAGAAGCAACAAAGCATCTCCAAACGCTTATCTGAAATTCCCACCAATGAATCACATAAGTATCTCTATCTTATTTTATGTTTTATTTATCTTTTAATTATAAAAACCTCATAACCAATTGAATCCGCCTGACTGAGATTTACAAGATGACCATAGCTTGCTTCAAGCCGACAATCTCCGTGGGATCGACCCTTACTCACGTAAGGTATTACTTGGACGACCCAGTGCACTTGCTGGTTAGTTGTGCGGAGTTGTGAAAAGTGTGAATCACGATTTCACATACCACCTGACCTTAGTCTTTATGAAGGTTGCTGAGCCGCTGGTATACTTGGACAACCTAGCCGATGCCCTGTTAGCTCTGTTTGTGAGACGCTGATGCCTAAGCACCTCATCGGTCTCCCAATGAATGTACAGAGCCTTCTTAATTTCTGGGCGGAGCCAGGTAGTGAGATGGTCGCACCTCTCACGTACATTCTCTAGCATCTGTTGCAATCGCCTACCCATTCAGTGGTCGTATGTCTTCCTGATGAAGGCATCACGCTTCTTGTCCCATATAAAGAGAAGCTGCACAATGAAACTATAAAATTAGTTAATAAAAATATATCAAATTAAAAAAATAAAAGAAATAAACTAGCTATGAAGGTTTGACTATATTAAATTAATTACTGCCCACTTCTGAAATCATCGCTCTCTAGTCTCAGAGGGGATCTTTTTATAGCTCGGCCATGGATGGTCGTACATCAGCTTGATGACGTTGGTCATCTCCTAAGTACATGCGTTGTTTTTTGGCGCAAACCTATCAATAATTCATAAACAAATCAATATGGCAATATAAATTAAAACTATAGAAGCAAATAATAATAATATACAGAGATTTTTTTTAGAAATTTCGGCAGAGCTTCATCTATAACTGGAATGCGCCACAAAATCTATCCATCAAAAATTAACTTAAACAACATCCAATGTCAACAATCAATGAACAACAGGCAATAATCAGACACTTTCAGCAATTCAATAATCAGGATATATCAAATACTTTCAGCAATTTAAACCTACAATCCTAAATCAACTAAAACTTGAATCAACTATCAAGAATCACTAATCACGATATATCAAACACTTTTAACAGTACAAACTTATAACCTTAAATCTACTAAACAAGAATCAATAATCAGACACTTTCAGCATATAGAAGACATGAAGTAGTACTTACGCCGTTTCACTATTAGGCTAAATCGTCAACCGTACGATAGGAGGTGGTGGAGGGACATCAGTTGGCTCACTTTTGTGAGAGGATTCTGGGACTACGGTGTCCGCCGATGAAGGGGGCGTTGCCGAGACATTGGGCTGCTAAGCGGATGGAGGCGGCGTCGTCGCTATAGACGCAGGGATGTAGTTGGGGTTAGGGACAATGATGAACGGCTTGTCTGATGAACCCGTGACATCATCAGGTAGTCGGAGTAGAGGGAGCGGATCCAGAATTCCCCGGAATACCGGAAGAAATCCTCCTTCTACCACGACCACAACCACGACCACGACCTTGATCCGCAACACCTCTACCGGTCGTCATGTCTGCAAAAAGCATACCAATTAAAAATTTGCTAAACATATTCATAACATCATTCAAAACAAAATGAGGAACACGAATTTGCCAATGTTCTAATTAAAATCGAAACAACACAAGTTCAGTACCCTAAGTTCAAAATTTAAAAAAAACTATAAGTTCAAAACAAGTTTAGTACCCTAATTTTAGAATTAAATAAAGAACAGAAATCAGAACATGTTCTAATTAAAATTGAAACTAAATAAGTTCAGTACCCTAAGTTTAGAATTTTAGAAAATCTTAAGTTCAAAATAAGTTCAGTACCCTAAGTTCAGAACTAAATAAGAAATAGAAATCAGAACATGTTCTAATTAAATTGAAACTAAACAAGTTCAGTAACCTACATTCTAAATTTTAGAAAACTCTAAGTCCAAAACAAGTTCAGTACCCTAAGTTCAGAATTAAATAAGGAATACAAATTCGCTAATGTTCTAATTAAAATTAAAAGTAAACAAGTTCAGTACTCTAAGTTCATAATTTTAGAAAATTCTAATTTCAAAACAAGTTCAATACCCTAAGTTTAGAACTAAACAAGGAATGCGAATCCCATATTCAAATTAAAATTGAAACTACACAAATTCAGTACCATAAGTTCGGAATTTTAGAAAATCATAAGTTCAAAACAAGTTCAGTATCCTAAGTTCAGAGCTAAATAAAGAACAAAAATAAAAACATGTTCTAATTAAAATTGAAACTAAACAAGTTCAGTACGCTAAGTTTAGAACTAAATAATCAACAATAATCAGAAGTCCCAAAATAGCAAATAAACCTATTAAATTATATCAACAAATCAGAACTCCAAAAAATCCTAACATCAGAAGTATTACCTGAAGAAGAGCACCAGAGGTGAGAAGAAGAAGCGGCATAAGCGGCGACAGCAGCAGTAACATAGATGGCGGTAGAAACAGCGGTGTTGGCGACGATGACAGCTGCGGTAGTAGATCCTTCAGTGTTCGACAGCTAGTACAGTGATGGCGAACGAGGAGTGGCTCCCGGAGAGGAGGGGGCTGCCGGGGAGATGAGAGAGGTAGAGAGAGAGAGTGGGAGGCGAGAGGGTTTAGAGAGAGAGAGAGAGAGACACACACACACACAAGTTCGAATGAGGGAGAAGAGGGTTCGCGCTTCAAATTTATGGCATAGTTACCATCGGATTAAACCATTGCAGGTCACCAAAACGCAGCGTCTCACTAAGTGGGTTTATTGTCAGATTTTTCCGACGGTAAATCTGATCCTAAAAAGGACGCACTAATTTCTTTTTGTTTTCCTCCTATTATTATCGGTGAATTTACCGTCGAGAACATAAATCCGCCGGTAATTATTTAACCTTAAAATGCAAATTCAATGCTTTTACCGCTGGTAAATTCGCCGCTAACTTGCAACGCTAAATCTGAATATAAATCTGACGGCATTCAACATTTTTTTTGTAGTATTTGCAGTGTTTTATTTTATCATATTCTCAAAACCAAACACAGAATTAATATCATGGTATAACGCGATCCTTTCATCAATTTTTGGGTAATGAGCTCACACGTTAAATATCATGTTGTCATTATCAAATAGTCAAAGATTTATTTGTCTTTAAATTTTAATTAGTCAAAGACTTATTTAATTTTATTTACTCACACAAAATGATGTCATTTTAACGTCAAATTAGTCAAGATTTATTTAATTTATCAAGGATCCATTCGACGGTAATAGTATGACACTTAACGTGCTAACTTATTACCCAAATATGCTAACTAAGCAATTTCCATTATGAAGTAATGGTAGAGATGACGAAGGAATCACATTGTCTCACGATGTTAAATGATATAGACTAAATTGAGTTATTTTTTGTCAAACGCTTTTTGAACAAAATAATAGTTAGAAGTCGAATTAGACGTTCACTGTATGACAAATTGACAATGATTTTTCTAAAAATACTCAAAATACTTGAGAGCATGGATGATAGTCATGATACTATCCTCTCGAACCAAAACATATTATCCAAATTATTTATCAAATCTATTCAAATAAGTAATTTTCAAAGTCTTAAATCTGTGTTTATAGTTTTTTTCCGCTCTCATTAATAAGTTTTTGGATGCACGTTCTAAAATAACTAATATTCCGTTTTACAATTTCTAGACTAGGTTTGACTTAACTAGAGAACTAAGTTCATTCAATCAATTGTGTAGCTGCACATGCTCAAAGCTTAGAGCCACACAGGCCTCAATCTAAATTGCACTCAAATAATTCGTTTAAAGAATACATCTTCAGCTGAATACAGTTCACATACCTTATTAGGAACCTAATTATTGAAGTCATACGTAAAGAGAGTGAGTTGTTTCATTTTCTTTTAATATAAAAAAAATTGAAAATAACTGTCTATATTGCATATTAGACTGAGTCATTTTATTATGAGAAATATTAGGGGGATAATATTCTTTATTAATATTAATTAATATTTTGAGTTAACACCTTATTTTTATATTATTAGAATTTAAGATTTAAGAATTAGGATTTAAAAGTATTTAGTCTTTAGAATTTAGAGTTAGCCAAGTATTAAACTATTAATAAAAAAATAATAAATTTTGTTAGTCATGTAACATTACTGTTTTATTATTATTGAATTTAGTGAGGTGCAAAATTAATTGGAGCTAAAAAAAATCCAATAATATATACAAAATTGATAGAATGTGAATAACTCTATGATTTATGCACTTATTATAAAAAATACTAATAAAAGACGGCTTTTTTATTTAAATAACATAAATTCTTTATTTATTAATTCAAATTGAAATACAAAAATTTATCAATTTATGTATTTAGTTATATTTTTGCGGGCAAAAACAACAAAAACAAAATTTATAATATTTACGCTGTAATTGTCAGCAAAAACAGGAAAAATAGAAAAAGAGAAATGTGAGAGTGATTGACAATGATTCTTTCTTTTTTTTTTTTTTTTTTTACCCATTTTCACTGACAGTGACCGCGTAAACATAGGAAAAAAATTGCTCTATATTTGCTGGCAGCAACAACGAAAATGCAAAAATAATTCAGCACTGTTTTTTTTTATCAGCATCAGTGCAAACATTATAATTTTTGTTTTTGTTTCTTGTGCCAACAAAATTATAACTAAATGTTAAAAAAAGTAAAATTTTGTAAATCAATTATTTGAATAAATAATTTATTTATTTTATTTAAATAAAAAAAACAATAAAAGACTAGACCTTTTTGTTCCAAAATAATAAATGCTTGAATGTTGTGACATAATAATGAAACATTGGATGAATTTGGGAGATTTTATTACTATTTTAAATTCAACCATCTACTACCATATATGTTGGTAACATTATTCTAGTTATGAAGTATTATTCTACCTATGATTACTAATAAAATATCATTTGTATCTGATGTCAAGGTTCATCATCAAGAACTTAATTTAAAATACTTTTGTTCAACTCTAATTAGGAGTACAGCTCTAATTAGGAGTAGTTTGGTGTCATTGATAGAAGAAAATGGTATTCCGATATAAAAAACATGTGATAGAATTAAAAATTTTGTTTTTATTAATTATTCAATGATTGGTGCTGATGCTTATGATTGTGAACAAAGGCACTAACTAGGTCCTTATGAATAATGTGTATTTACCATAAACCAACCATATTATACCATATACCAATTCTTAGCAACAGCTATATACAATAGGCTAAGAAAAAATGGGTCTTCCCAAACAGTCATTTTTAAGAGGGAAAATATAAAAATAGGCCAAATCCACTGCATTGTTACATATCCCTAGAAGTTTACATAAGACCTAACATTATATAGGGTACATGATTAATTGATTAGATGTTGAGTTATAGAATCAGTTTACAAGAACCTAATAATCCATGGAAAGAAAAAAGCTTCCAAATTTGACACGGCTTCGTTCTCTGTCATTAACTTGGCCAATTATGGTGTTCCTGTCCAATCTAATTAAGAAGTTCAACATTACATACTACATTTGTCACAATATACTATAAAAAAAAATTAAAACTAAAATAATTTAGTCATAACTAACTAAAAATTTTTAAAATTGATTTTATTTATATAACTTCTTTACATATTAATTTATTATCTCACTCTTTTATCACATAATGTATCACATATTATATGATCCCACATGTTTTTTGATTGCGTACGGTATCTTCCAACCCGATAGGTTAAAGACTAATAATTCATTGCGGATCTAAGCTCTATTTAAAGGTCTGCTGCTGGCTAATAGGTTACTGCATCCACAAGATAGAATTCGAACTTCTGACACTTACTTAACTGGACGAGTGAGATGATCAGTTAATCACTCGATCAATCCAAATTGATTTTCTCTATATAATAATAATAATAATAATAATAATAATAATAATAATAATAATAATAATAATAATAAGAGAAAATTACACTCTCCTCCCATGCGAGATGCTAAAATGACACTCCCCTCCTCTTTATTTTATAAATGTACATTCTCCTCCCTTCTAACTTTTAAAAAACCTATTTTTTAATCCATTTTAAACTTTTTGTGTTAACTAATGTTAACTTTATCCATTTTTTAAGAAAAAATAATTTTTTTTTAAAATACCCATTAATAAAAATTTTATTTTTTATCATTAAATTTTACTTACTAAAATATCCTTTAATAAATTATTCTTTTTATTGATTAAATTGTATTTTTTAAAAAATTTAATAATTATATAAATTTTTTTCTAAAATACTCTTCAATAATTTTTTAATTATTAAATTATGATTTTACCAAAATTTTTGTTAACAATTTTTTTTATATTTTACTATTAATTTTTTTATATCTATATATATTATTTTAACATTAAATAACAAATTTTAGTAAGATTATTTTTCAATATCAATATATATTAATTGTTATATATATTAACAGTGGTAAAATTTTTTTATTTAATGTTAAAATAATATATATTGATATCAAAAAATTAATAGTAAAATATAAAAATAATTGTTAATAAAAATTTTGGTAAAATTATAATTTAATAATTAAAAAATTATTGAAGGGTAGGTATCTTAGAAAAAAATAATTTAATTATTAATTTTTTAAAAGTATTTTAATAAAAATACAATTTAATCAATAAAAAAATAATTTATTAAAAGGGTATTTTAGGAAGCAAAATTTAATGATAAAAATAAAATTTTTGTTAATGGGTATTTTTTAAAAAATATTTTTTTTCTTAAAAAAAATGGATAAAGTTAATATTAGTTAACATAAAAATTTTAAAATGGATTAAATAGGAGGTTTTTTAAAAATTAGAAGGGAGAAGAATGTACATTTATAAAATAGAGAGGAAGGAAGCGTTATTTTAGCATCTCGTAGAGGAGAGGAGTGGAATTTTCTCTAATAATAATAATAATAATAATAATAATAATAATAATAATAATAATAATAATAATAATAATAATAATAATGATGATATACCTAACTATTAAGATACAACCGTATCATATATTAATGATATCTTCTATTATTTGATTGTCATATATACTATTACAATAATAAAGACTAATCACAATCATATTCTTTAATTGACATTAATTTTAATTCATTTTTTTATAACCACTAATTTATTGATTCATCTTCTTAATATTGGAGGGAGTAAAATAATTTAAAGAGCGTCGAAATCAAGAAAAAAAAATCACAACTTTTGAGCAATTAGAAGCACAATAAAAAAACTTGATGCATCAATTCTTAGAGAGATAATGAAATGGGCTTTGGAAGGGAAGGTGTTACATGTGTCAGACAAACATGTGCATGTTAATTGGTCTCTCTAATTAAAATTTTGAGTTTGATTTCAGTTGGTAGGCCAAAAAAAATTCATAATGAGTCGTAGTTATTATTTTAGATAGTATGACATTTAAATTTGATTTTAATACCATATTTATATGGAAAGAAGTTTGTTGAAGAATTTAAATAACAAATGGACATATTTAATGATGTTGTTTACAATCAGTTAATTTTTAAGAATATGAAAAATCACACTAACTTTAATGAAATATGATAATAAACTAATTCAATATCAAATTATTTCACATGTGCATCAATATAAATCAAAATTTTAAATTGTTTTAATATTTTTTTAAAGGTATTATACATTTAAATTATTGAATAATTTTTTAAATCACTGTTCTCAATAATTTAAAAATTTATTTCATGTGTTCAAGGTGGAATGTAGATGTTTTCAAATTTTACTATAATTGAATTTGAAAAAAAAAATTTAAATACATAAATAATTTGTTCAATTGACAAATTTATTCATAATATTCATAAGTTTATATACATAATATCCATAATTTGATATTAATAACATCTATAATTTCGTACTCATAACATTCATAATTTTATATATATAATGTTCATAATTAATAAATTTTTACCATTAATATTACCAAATTTTACACTATGTGTCTTATTCTTTATTTTAAATTATCTCATATGTGCACTAATAAGTCATGATTTTAATTATTTTAATATTTTTATTTAATAATCATATATATGCTTATTTATTTTTATTTTTAAAAATTTATTTTTTAATTTTTGTTTATATTTCATTTTCTATTTTTATTTTATAATAGTCTATATATAAAATATGATTTGTATAGTAGAAGTTGTTAAAATTTTTTAATTTAACATCCATAATATTATAGTATAACATCTATAATTTTAAACAAATAATATCTATAATCAATCAATTGGTGCTAATTTATTATTTATTATTTTATTTTGCAAGTCAAAAATTAATAATTCTAAAAGTTTTTTATTTTCAATAAATAGAGACTAATCAAATTTAAAATATTTTTATTTTTTATAAAATGTGTTGAGGTGATTTAAGATTTTTTTAGGATTAAAAATATAAGAATTTAATTTTTTTTTTAAAAAAAAATTATAGAATTATGAATGTAATAATGAAAGAGAATTTTTTTGGAATCTGATTTACATTAAATTTAAAATTGACTTTTGGTGTAATTAAATGAGAGAATATAATTATAGAAAAAAATTAATTATATGTTAATTAAGTTAAGAGAATGATTCATACTCTTTTATAAGTGTAATATTGTTAGTAATATGTTTTTATTTATTGTTTATAATATTTTACCTACATAACATTACTCATATGCTAAAGTACCTGATGAAATGAATGAATAAGGTATTTAGATGCATCATCATCCTAGTATCTCATTTTGGATTTTTCATGTTATAAACCTTTCAAAATCTTTCTTCACAACCTAGACACTGGTGAAAAGTTCACGAGGGTGATGACGAGTTTCTTAATGAAAATTACTTGTAAATATTAAATAATAATGTCTTATAAAATAATATATTAATTTATATTAAATTTTATTAATTTTTAATTATGATTTATAATTTATTATTTATTGTTAACATATATATTACCATATTTTAAGGGTAATAGCATGAGTCCTATTCGTAAATACCCAATCCAATCTAATTTGGTTAGGTAGGATTGTTAGTCTGATCCGATACAGGTAGAATTGAGCATGGAGCGAGTTCATTTGTGGGTCGAATAGGATGTGAGTTAATGAGATTGTCAAGGTCTTCAATTCAAAGTTTTATATTTTTATTTATATAATAGTCAAATCTATTTAGTGATATATAAATATCAAATTACGATCCAAATATCTCATCAAATAATTGAATATTGCTTTTTTTATGACCCACGGATAAGGTTTGATATCTGCGAGTTGAAAGCCAGTAGGATTAAGATTGACATATTATAAACACGTGGATAGAATAGAATTGCATTTTAATGAAAAATCAACATGTGAGTAGATTAGGGTCGGGTCTAAACCCTAACATACTCATTGCTACTCCTATCAATTTTGTAGTGGCCATGATAATGGTGGCTAAAGATGGCTAGTGTTTGACCCGCGATTAAAAAAATTACGTGTGACAAACTCTCTTAATCTTGGAATGAATCAATGGAAGCGCTGGAAGTCACAAATTAGGAGCTTCCATTGAAGACATGGCTTACCCACGATTAGCGTTGTTGACAATCTGACAATGACAGCCGCTACTCCACAATGGTAGCTAACCTCCCACAACCTTGACAGTAGTCAGTACTCTCTTGGTGACCAATTGCTTCTACGTGGACCACCGCCACACGTTCCCCTCTCCAGCACGACACCCAAGGAAGAATGCGTCGCTGGAACAAGCTAACCACCACCTTCTGTTCGATGCCTGGTGAAGATCTACCATTCAAACTCAGTTCTTCATAAGCCCTTTCCACAACAAGCCTTTCTACTGATGGGTTTGTTAATTCATTGACTTTTTTGCACAACTTTTTACCCATCCTTTTATGTTTGGATTTCTTAAAATTTTCAAATTGTCTCTCGAATTATTCTTTTCTTTGATTTGTTAAGCACTCTTTTTTTATTGATCTAGAATTTTTGCCACCCATCATTAGTGGACTTACTTTCACTGCCAAAAATGTGTTGATACCCGCCAGATTTATCATCAGATTTTACATCGACATTTATCGGAAGTTTTACCGTCAGATTTTGTGAATGTTAGTGTAGCAATTTTGTCAACAAGATAGCTGTATTGGATTTGTAATTTTGTCAGAAAATTCGACAGTAATTAATGATGGGAACTCTAATTAATTTGGTGCTATCAATACTGTCGGATTTAGGGTCGGAAAAATCCAACGCTAATCCATTTTATAAAATGCATCATTTTGATAAATGAAATTAATTTTACCGTATAATTTTTTGTCGAAATATTCGATAATAAACTTGACCTAAATTCAAATTCGAAGCTCTACCCCCTCATTTCTGCACCACCCTCTCTTTTCTCTTCTCTCACCCCTAGCTACTATTGTCGCCGACGAGAAACTCCGCTGCTGCCTCCTTATTGAAGCATTGTCGCTACCACTGTCATCTTCTTCGTCATCGTTGTTGTTGTTGCACGAGCCATCGCTGAGCTTGGTTGTCGCCACCGCGCCTGTCGTGCATGATTCTCCCCTCCCATTCCCATTCTCAGGTTTATCTTTGTGTCTCCCTTTGTTTATTTTTGTGCTTTTATAAATGAAGCCTTAACACTTCCTCCTCTATCTCCTCTCTATGGCAGCAGTTCTGTATCCTCTGCAACCTTCAACGCCGCCTCTCTTGGCACCTTTTGTATTTTCTATTTGAGTAATTAAGTTGTTAAATATTTATTTTTTAATTTCTATTTGTTATTTGTTAGTGATAAACATAATTCATGGCTTATAAGAACATTAATTTTTTATTTTTTATTCAAGATTAAATTAAATTAATATGTTAGTTTAATATGGGTTAATTAAATTAGTATAGAATAATTTGGGTTTAAATTTTTTTATCAAGGTTTGATATAGGTAAATATATTAATTATGTTAAATTAGGTTATCGGATTTTTTGTGGAATGCGTAGGTAAATCCAACGGTTTTAAGCAAATTTTTGTAGTGGTTTTTAATTAGTGCTAACAATTCAAATAGTAACCATTAAGTGACACACTGACAACCTAACCAAGAATAACTTCACACACACGGGGTATCGATAACCTGACCAAGAATAAGTCTTATTGAAAGAAGAGGACACTCACACACACTTAGTATCAGAAACAAAATTTACCTTATCGATAATCTGGCTAGGAATAAGTTTTACTGAAAGAAAAGGGGTTAATGTGTAAGCGCACACACACCACCTGGCCAAGAAGAAGAGGGGTTAATGTGTAAGCGTGCACGTGCGCTCGTACACACACACATTAGGTATCAGAAACAAAATTTACCTTATCGACAACCTAGCCAAGAATAAGTTTTACTGAAAGAAGAGTGGTTAATGTGCAAGTGTACGCGCGCGCACACACCTACGGTATCAGAAACAAAATTTACCTTATCGACAACCTAGTCAAGAATAAGTTTTACTGAAAGAAGATAGTTAATGTGTACTGCGCATGCGAACACACACATTATCGACAACCTGTCCAAGAATAAATTTTACTGAAAGAAGAGCAGTTAATGTGTAAATGTTTGCGCGCGCGTGCACACACACACATATTAGGTATCAGAAACAAAATTTACCTTATCGACAACCTGACCAAGATTAAGTTTTTTTGAAAGAAGAGGGACTAATATGTAAGAGCGTGCGTGCTCTCTCTCACACACACATATACATATTAGTTATTAGAAACAAAATTTACCTTATCACAACTTAGCAAAGAATAAGTTTTACTAAAAGAAGAGGAATTAATGCGTAAGCGCGCGCGCACACACATACTTGGTATTAGAAACAAAATTTACCTTATCAACAACCTGACTAAGAATAAATTTTACTAAAAGAAGAGGGGTTAATGTGTAAGTAACAAGAAATTTTCTTGATTTGATACATTTTTTTTGGTAAGATGTGGCTGGTTTATATGAATACCTAATAATACCTTCTTAAACTTTTAGCTTTTTTTTATTTATTGAAAAATAAGAAATAAAAAGAAATTATTCCATTTATCTTAAAGTATGTTTTTAGATGTGGAATATTGTGATAGAAAATAATAAAGGCTAAGTACTCTTTTAATCTTCAAGATTTTTACTTAAAATCAAAATCATTTTTAACATTTTTTTTTAAATTATCACTAACGTTATAATTACAATGTTTAGACAAATTTATTCCGAATTAAAATAAAATTACAACTCTTAAATAAATCTTAGCTCTCTCTCTCTCTCTCCCTCTCTCTCTCTCTCTCAACTCAGCATTGCATTCACCACCACACCTAAACCTCCACCACCGCACTATCCACCTACACCTCTCAATTATCCATCGCGTGTAGCACCGGTATCTTTCTCTCTATAGTCACCATCACAATCTCTTTTTTGCTGTAACTACTAAATAATTCTTTACCCTTACCCTCATTACTAGCAATAACATCATACTTCACCCTCCACCATCACCTCACCACTGTACTATTACTGCCACCATAAGCATAATTCAACCTAATCTTTCAAATTCGATAACAACAATGACAAAGCATTAGATTTTTTAGCATAAAAGAAAGACAAATTAGCGCAAATAAAATGAGAAAAAGAAAAGACATAGGTGAACGGTGAGAGGTAGAGGAGAGAGAGCAGCAGCAGTAGTGAGCTCTCTCTCTCTCTCTCTCTCTCTCTCTCTCTCTCTCTCTCTCTCTCTCTCTCTCTCTCTCTCTCTCTCTCCACTTCTCTTATTCCTCAACAGCAGTCCTTTATTGCTTGGCGATGGTGGCTTTCTTTTTCCCTGTCAGCTCCATCATTTTCTCCTCTTTGATCCTCTTCTTCTTCTTCTTCTTCTCTCTTTATTGCTCGACAATGGTAGTTTCTTTTTCTCTGCCGGCTCCATCATTTTTTCCTCTTTGATCTTCACATTTTTCTTCATGATTCTCTCTAGTTTTTTTCCTTTTATTTTTATAATTATTTTTATTAGAGATATTTTGGTACATAAAATTAAGATTTAGAAAAAAAATTATCATTTTAAAAATAATTATAAAGTTGGAGACAATTTAAAAAAGAAAGTCAATAAAATAGATGATTTTAATTTTAAAAAAATTGCTAAGGATCAAAATAGTACTTAACCCTAACAATAAAGCAAAAATAAAGTGGGACAAATGAACGGTTCCCCCATGACTAATCAAGTTTATCACAACTTCACTACAAATTCGCCCACTCTCTCAATTGATAAAAAATGACGAAAAATGCTTACGTGTGACATAACTTATATGACATATCCTTCATCACTCATCAATTCTATATATGTGAATGATAACCATTTGACTGGGACTGTTTAGCTTTTACATAATCATCCAAATGATGTCCCAATTAAATAGTTACCATCTCTCGCAACGCTATTTTGATGACTGTATATATATATATATATATATATATATATATATATATATATATATGATAAATAGTCTCAATCAAATGGTTATCATCCATGTAGGACAGGTGAATGCCAAATCATACGAGCTAACGTTAAACGTAAGTATTTTCTGTTATTTTTTGCCAAGAATTCTGATAGAAGGGCTCATGCGTCTAACGAAAAGAAAGGATATGAGACGGATTGTCATTTTCCAATTGTTAAAGTGCGAGTTGTCTAAATTCAAAAAGAACACAGACAGAAAAGAAGTTTAACTCAAAAGTTTAATATGAGATATTACAATTGATTTTGTAGATTAAAAAAGAAAAAAGAGTACAAAAGAAAATATATTGTATTTATTTTTAATAAGAATTTATCGAAAAAAACTAACTTTTTTTATTGAAGGGTGGACAATAGATAATTTTGCTCATATGTTAAGCTAGAGTTTAATTTTTATTTAGAATAACTGGTGGACAACAAAAATTTAATTCTAATTATTCAATTAAAAACATTTTTGAAATTATATTATGAACTTTTTTTTTAAATAAAAAAATTTAAGTTGTTAAATGGAATATATTTTTTCTCTCTTAGGACGACATTAGATATATAGAATCAATATCGATTTCTTTTATTTTTTTAAGAAAAAAAAGGCGAAAAAGAGAGAAGGGGGGAAGAAAGAAAGAGAGCTAGCCAAAAGGGTCCCTTATGCTATCAAGCACAAGGACATAGAAACCATGAAGCGTAGGATTTCAGATTTAATTTCTTTTCTTTTATGCCTTGTAACTTTCAAAATAAGAGCTTGCCTTGAGAGTAGTTCAGAACTGTCTAGAAAAATATAATGTTCTAACTTCTAACACAAACTACCACTTAGTGTAGCTTTGTCATGCATGATCCTCAGCATGGAAGTCCAATCCAACTATACCAATTTGGCGATTTTCTCAAAAATGATAAAATAATTGTGGTAAATAATTGAAAATTTAGCAAGTTTTGGAAGACAATTTTCTGATGAACGGATAATGCATTATTTCATAATATTTGAACGTAATTGTGAATTTGTAATATTACGATAACATTAATTTAATTTTTTCAATAGCACCTTTAATTTATATTAATTAGGATTATTACAATGAATAAGTATCAATTATATATGATCATTTAATAAAGGGAAATTTAATCAATTCATACAATTTAAGCATGATCAAAATTCGTTTTATTACGTTTTCAGTTTGTATTTTTTATTTTTGGATAATTATTCTAAAAATAGATGGACTAATATATATCATATGATGCCGCAGATATGCACATTGATACAACATTAACTGGAAATTAGCATACAATATTTATATACATACTGCTTAGCTTATCATATTTCTTAGAAATTATATAATTTCATATAATACTTCTAGAATATCAAAAAATGTATCAAATATGATTTCCTAAAATTAATTTTTTAGAGTTGTTAATCATTAAAAACGTTTTCGAATTTTTCAAACTCTAACAATAATTACCTCCATTTTTATTATCGACAAAAAAATATATAATAATTTAAAAACATGCACAAATTAAAATAAAAATGTCTGGTGTAGTAAACGAAATTGCTAGTTGTATGTCAATTTATTTCCAAATTTCAACTCTAATTCTCCCTTTCAAAATCAGAAATCTATTTCCAAATTGCTAGTTGCCAACAATGGCATATAGCTAGGGTGTTCCGCCTTCTCTATCTTTTTCAATCGTCCTCTCTTTTCCTTTCTCTCTCCTCCATCTTCGCATTTTTTCTCTTTCCTTTTCTCTCTTTATTGATGTTTTTCTCTTCTCTGTCGTTCTTCTCTCTCTTCTATGCATCAATAGTGACTCCTCTTTTTACCACCACGAGCTCCATTCTTTTTCAGGAGATTTCTGCCTTCATAAAATAGCAATTTTGAGTCCTCTATTTTTTGCAATCACAGCTTTTTCAGCACTGAGTCCCTTCCTCTTTCAAATATCGTGTCTTTATCTCCTCCTTCTCTCGACGTCACTGCCCTCTTCTTCTCCTCCCGGCGATGCATCTTCGTCATCTTCTCCTCCTAGTGCTGCCGAAATCAAATTAGTGTTCTATGTTATCCTAAATTCTCAAAAATTAATATATATAATAGGAGTATTTTAGTCATTTTCTATAATAAGGGTATTGTAGTTATTTTTTTATAAAAAATAATATTAATTTAGACCGGTTCAATATTTGATTCACCATTTTTTCGGTCAAATTAATTTGTCTGGTCTAATTTTGATAAATATAACATGGTTTAATTGATTATAAAATTAAATTTTAATTACTAAAAAATATCTTTAAAAAAGTCATTTTAAACGTCTTTATTTGAATGGCTCCTTTTTATCATATTCTATTATTACATGAATACCTTGTTATTTTATTAGAATTAGGTTTTCTTATGATCATAAACTAGAATACTATCTTGCTCTTAGTTTGCAATTGAATCATAGTGTATTATTCCATTAGAACTGAATAGAGAAAAAATTTGCCGGCCAACTTTTTCAGTTAATATTTCTGTTATTTTTATTATTATTTTTTCTCGCCTTTACTTTTTGTCATCCACTGTTTTATTGACTGATTGTTCGTTAAGAAAAATTGACTTCTTAGTAAATATTGGTTAGGATAATATAACCATTTTTTTAATCTTTATTTTTTTTTCTTTCTATTTAAGTCTCACAATGCAATCTCAACAATGTTAGTTGGAATGCAATGCTAATACACACAAACAATAACACTTTATGAAACTTTTGTCACCTAATAAATGGTCTTTTCGATGGATAATATGAGCTTGATATATAGTTATATGACGTATATATTAAGTTTTAGTGTTTAAAATTTAGAATAATTCAAAAGAATTAGCTAATGTTAACTTGAAAAAGAATTGACTTTTTAATTAAACTATAAAGAACCTTCAGTTGATACGTCAGTACAACTATGTGAATTTGAGTGATTTTTCAATCTTTGTTTTTATTTTTTATTTTTTTTATTTTTCACGATATTTTTTAACCCGGTAGAACAAGTAAGGGTTAATCTGTTCTGAATCGAAGTTCCATTTAAAGATTTGTTACTAGTCAATGAGTTGCTGCATACACAAGACGAGATTTGAACTTCTGACATTTACTTAAACATACTAATAAGTTAACTACTAGACCAATCCAACTTGGTTTCTTTCTCCTATTTAAGTCTCACAATGCAATCTCAACAATGTTAGTTGGAATGCAATGTTAATACACACAAAAACAAAAACACTTAATAAATCTTTTGTCACCTAATAGATGGTCTTTTCAGTGTATAATATGAGCTTGATAGTTATATGACCTAGTTCACTATCTTATTAAACAAGATCTAGGATAATCAGAAACATCCCATATGAGTGCCCATGCTGACTTATTCAAAATTGCATGAGAGTTTTTTGAACTGAATTCTATGGCCCATCAAAATTTTTCTCACCACAAAATCAGTTATTCAGTTATGACTTTTCAGTTATTTATTTATTTATTTTAACATCTTCAATTTGTCCTTTTCCTCTTGGCGTTTCATTTAGATGTTTCCAAAGTTCATTTCTTATTACTAACTTGAGGAGACATTCACTGTTAAATGCATTGAAAATAAACACATGGGGTGACCACTTATAATTCTTCTTCAACCACAAGGACCCATCATTTTTATTCTTATTTATTTTTTTGTGATTGTTCAACCTATATAATAGCTTCTAAATGTGCAAATCAGAACATGTTCTTCTTATCACGTGGTAATGTCTACAATGGAATTGAGCAAGCAGACCTATGAAACCTAGAAAAAAAAGGGTTAAGGGACCAAGTGGTCTGAGAAAAAATCATTTTCTTAAAGAACTTTGATTATATATTAATTGAGAAATACTAGACAACTAAATTTTTTCTTTATTTAAATCTAACTGAGTATAATTTATGTACGCAGGCTTCTTTTTCTTTGATTAAGCTTTTTCTTCAATATATACATAGATTAGAGTTTTTCTTCTTCTTTCTCCTCTACTTTTATTATCACTGTCGTTATAATTATCATCACCATCTCTTCTTCCTCCTTTTTCATCCTCCTCTTTCTTTTTTTTTTGGTTTAATTTTTTCTATTTTTTCTTTTACGTCTTCTTCCTCTTATATTATCATCATCACCCTCATTATCATCTTTTTTTTTCTTAATTCAATATCACACAATTAGTTTAACAATAATAAAAGAATACTGTTTAATTGTAAATAACACAAGAATTTTTAGTAAATGACATTTAAAATCTATTGAAAATTAAATGACCATAGAATTTTTGATAAATGACACAAGAAATCTTTAAAAAACTACAAGACCAAAATTTTAACTTACTCAACCAATAAAACACATTTAAATATGTTTTAGAGCAAAAAAATATATCAATTTATTTTAAACGACATAAAAATGACTAAACTTCTTATATATAAATTCAATACCACTCAAACAGTTCAATAATAAAAAATACATATCATTAAGTTGTAAAGGACACATGAATTTTTAGTGAATGGTACAAGAAATCTTTAAAGAATCACAAATTAAGAAAACTTTTTAATAACTTCTAATTTGTTAACAAATTTTATGTGTCGTACTTAAGAATTTTTCTTCTATCATGATTAAGAAATTTGGATACTATTTTTGTTTCTGATAACTTCTAATTGATTAAGAAATTTTTTGTGTTATGGTTAAGAAATTCATGTGTCAAAAATTAAAAAATTTTTTGTATTACAGTTAAAAAATGTTGGTGTTATTTTTTTGATGAATTCTTTACAATTTAAAACTCTCTCTCATCATCATCATCATCATCATCATCATAAGAAAAACGTTGAGTACAATTCTTCTATAAGAAAAACGCTGAGTACTGTTAGAATTACTATAAAAAAATGAATAAAATTCGACCGTAAGTTGATTACTGATGGATTTACTGTCAGAAGAAATCCGATGATATAAATCTCATCGGTAACTAGTTATTATCGAATTTTTTCATCCGACGGTAATTACCATCAGATTTTATGACGGATTACCTGCCTGAAAAACTATTTGGTTACCACAATATCTTATTTTCCGCACTGTTACGGTCAGATTATACTTTCGGTAAATCTGACGGTAATGTTAATTTTTTTAAAAATATTATGACGCAATTGTTTTTTAATTTTTTTTCTTTTAATTTTAATTTTTATTTAAATTTATTTTCACACGATTAGTGGTCAAATTTTAAATAATAAAAGCTAATTATGTAATATTAAATATCAAATATTCAAAAAATTAAAAGTCAAATAAATACAATAAAACAGTAAAACAAAGCCCTAATCACTAATGATCCTGGAAGTCGTCGTCATCATTCCCATAGTCCTATTGAAGCAGCAGAGAAGGTGGTGATATTTGTGTCTCACCAGCAACATAGCTGCTACCAGCAAGGCCGCTACCACCGGCGCGCATATATTGCTCCATCTGCTGAAGCCACTAAATCCATAAATCCACTAAATCTACTAAACTTGAATCAATAATCAGGATATATCAAACACTTTCAACAATTCAAACATACAATCCTAAATCCACTAAAACTAGAATCAACTATCAAGAATCACTAATAACGAGATATCAAACACTTTCAGCAATTCAAACCTACAACCCTAAATCTACTAAAACTAGAATCAATAATCAAGAATCACTAATCACGAGTCATCAAACACTTTCAGCATATAAAAGACTTAAAGTAGTACTTACGACGTTCTGGTATCAGATCAAATCGTTATCTGTACGATGGGAGGTGGTGAGGGACATCAGCTGGAGGCGGCATCGCCGAGACAATGGACTACTGAGCGGATGGAGGCGGCATTGTCGTCGTAGATGCAAGGACGTAGTTGGAGTTAAGGACCATAATGAACGGCTAGTCTGATGTATCCGCTACCTGTGACGTCACTAGGGTAGTCGAAGTAGAGGGAGAGAATCCATAATTTCCAGGGATACCGGTAGAAACCCTCACTTTACCACGATTACGACCCTGGCCACAACTACTGGCTGATCCACAATACCTCTATCTGTCATCATATCTGCAAAGAGTATACCAAATGTGCTAAATATATTCACAATATCATTTAAAATGCTTAATCAAAATAAACTACGTTAAACTTAGTTAAAGAAATACTTTATCCATTGAAATCAAATAAAACAAAAGAGGTAAGTGCACATTCTAACTTCATAAATATTTGGCAATATATATTACTACATGTATAATTTTGTTCGTATGCAAATAAAAAGTCATCCATTAGTCATTTAAAATGATTTCATATTTGATTTTTTAATTAGAATCGAAAAAAATCAACAATAACCAAATTACGTTTTAATTATAATAAGAACAAATCAAAACTAAATAAGGAACACATATCAGAACATGTTCTAATTAAAATTGAAAATAAATAAGTTCAATACCCTAAGTTCAAAATTTTAGAAAATTCTAAGTTCAAAACAAGTTTAGTATTCCAAGTTCAGAATTAAATAAGGAACAGAACTCAAACATGTTCAAATTAAAATTGAAACTAAATAAGTTCAATACCCTAAATTCAGAATTTTAGAAAATTTTAAGTTCAAACCAGGTTCAGTACCCTAAATTTAGATCTAAATAAGGAACACAAATCAGAATATATTCTAATTAAAATTGAAATTAAACAAGTTCAGTACCCTAAGTTCAAAATTTTAGAAAATCCTAATTTCAAAACAAGTTCAGTATGCTAAGCTCAGAACTAAATAAAGAGCATAAATCAAAACATGTTCTAATTAAAATTGAAATTAAACAAGTTTAGAACTAAATAATGAACCAAAATAAAAACATGTTCTAATTAAAATTGAAACTAAACAAGTTCAGCACCCTAAGTTTAGAATTTTAGAAAATTCTAAGTTCAAAACAAGTTCAGTATCCTAAGTTCAGAACTAAATAAGGAACACAAATCAGAATATGTTCTAATTAAAATTAAAACTACATAGGTTTAGTACCCTAATAAGTTCAGAATTTAAAAAAATCGTAAGTTCAAAACAAGTTCGGTACCCTAAATTTAGAACTAAATAAGGAACAAAAATCAGAACATGTTCTAATTAAAATTAAACTATACAAGTTCAATACCCTAAGTTCGGAATTTTAGAAAACCCTCAGTTCAAAACAAGTTTAGTACCCTAAGTTTATATCTAAATAAGGAATAGAAATCAGAACATGTTCTAATTAAAATTGAAACTAAACAAGTTCAGTATCTTAAGTTCAAAATTTTAGAAAATCCTAAATTCAAAACAAGTTCAGTACCCTAAGTTCAGAACTAAATAAGAAACACAAATCCACTAATGTTCTAATTAAAATTGAAACTACACAAATTAAGTACCCTAAGTTCAGAACTAAATAAAAAACAGAAATCATAATATGTTCTAATTAAAATTAAAACTAAACAAGTTCAGTACCTAAGTTCAGAATTTTAGAAAATCCTAAGTTTAAAACAAGTTCAGTATCCTAAGTTCAGAACTGAATAATCAATAATAATTAAATGTCTCAAAATAGCAAATAAACGTTATAAGTTATATCAACAAATCATAATTTCAAAAAATCCTAAGTTTAGATAGAAGCATTACCTGAAGAAGAGCACCAGAGCTAAGAAGAAGCAGCGGCATAGATGACGGCAGAAATAAAGACATTGGCGGCAGCAGTAGCAGCTCGTTTAGAATCTAGCAGCTACAATGTTGACAGCAAAAAGGACAAGGAGTGACTCTCGGAGAGGAAGGAGCTGCCGGGAGATGAGAGGGGTAGAGTGAGAGAGTGGGAGTGAGAGGGTTAAAGAGAGAGAGACAAATTTGAAAGAGGGGGAAGAGAAAATGTACTTCAAATTTATGGCACAATTACCATCGGCTTTATCGTCGGAAAAATCCGACGGTAACGTATTGTGGGTCGTCAAAATAAAGAGTTTCACTAAGTGTGTTTACCACCAGTAAATCCGACCTTAAAGGACGTGCCAATTTTTTTTCTCTAATTATTACCGGCGGTTTTACCGTCAAAATTGTAAATTTGTCGGAAATAATTTGAGTTGACGAATTTGACGTCCAACCCGTCGGTAAATTTGCTGGTAAAGCCATGGCTACTTTGCAATGCTAAATCCGACAGTAAATTTGACGGTACATAGCGTTCTTCTATGATTTTTTTAAGAAAAAGAGAAAAAATAACAAAAAAACAAATAAAAAATACTATAACAACACCAAAAAGAGAAGGAAGAGGAGTAGAAGAAATAAAAAAAAGCAGCAACAACAATAGTAATAAAAGAAGGAGAAGGAATGCAAAGAAAAAGAAGTGTGTGATTTATGCGCACGTTATGTGAGTGATTTTTGTTGAATTTGAATCAACTTGAGTGAATTTAGTTAACAAAAACACTTAAATGTATAATAAAATTGTATTTATAGCATTGCATAATTTAAAGTTTTATTTGAATCATATATGATTGAATATTTTAAGTAATTGTACTTGTATTTTCTTAGTACACTTGAAGTACTACTACTAAGTTTAGCTTGGTAGACAATCTTTGAATCACACTTCATAGTGGAACTACTAAGTAGCTACAATGTGACTTGTGTGTTTTAATTTGTTTGCATTATGTGGCAGGTAAAAATAAAATGAAATTGATGATTTGCCCTTTTCGAAATTAGGGTTGTTTTCCATTTAATTTCTTCTTTCTATTTTCTGATTCTTTTGTTACACACTTTTATTAGTCTTTCACTCTCCTAGTATTCAAGGCATAGAAACTTATAATCCATCCAACAATATTATTTACTTAACCCAACTCTATGTCATTCTAGAAAATATTAAACGAACAGAAGAAATCTGTCTAACATTAATAACTAATAACAGAAATCAATTATTGAGGGTCCAAATCATGGTCTATATATAGTCTTCTATTCAAGTACTTTCATCTTATAACATCTTAATTAAATCATTAGTCTTCTTATCAACACTTATATTATAAACATTTTTTTTTTATCTCTAGTTCACTGCGAATTTAAAGTAGCCAAACTGAAATCGAACATCCTTAAATACAAGACAGTATAATGAAGAAAAACATATGGTCTCATGACATGTTGGGTAGACAACAATGGTTACCCACATCCAAGGCTGCCTCTCTCTAGGTCAGGCAGACCTAGTTGTCAATCCATCCCCATGTTCACTACATACAGGACAATCCTTACAATATTATTATCAAATTGAAATGCCATCTCAAGTGATCTTCCAAATTTATTTGATATAAGAAAATATATATTTTTGGATTTTTTTTTTTGGTTTCTCTTATGGTACTCCAACCCTACAAGTTAAAGATTAATCTGTCTCATATTTGAATTTCATTTAAGAATTTGTCGTTGAAGAATGAGTTAGATAAATGGAACCACACAGGGAGGAGCATATTATAACAATAATGGATCACACTGAATAAATACTCCGTAAACTCTTGGACATATTTAATGTATGTTTTAGAAATAATCTGTCATCTATAATAAGTTACAAAATCTTCACAAAAGCTAACTCATATGATGAGAGAGTCAAAAATTTTATAAAACTCTTTTTAAGTGTGTTGATCCTCAATGTAGAATTTAGAATTTTTTTTCTCAACTACCTAAATTTATTGAAAATGTTTAAAAATACAATTATGATAACTATACACTAAAATCAGTCATTAGTATAGAATACATATTAAAATATAAAATATATATTAAAAATAAGTTTAATTTTATATATATATATAAATACATAATAACTGATTTTAGCGATTAATTTTAACGTGCACATACATGACATTTTTTTTAAGAATGATATAGGATATCAAATTTATTTGCTCTAGGAGCATTCGAGAATTTCTCGAACATGCATACGAGGATTTTTTTTTTTATTTATGTAAATTATGAAAAAAAAAGTTTCAAAATCAACGAACTAGCTATGATTAACATACATAAATTCCTTGGCTATCGCTTTCAAATTGCTGGAAAATGGAACTAGCTAGTCAAGAATATTAAGGAAGGGAAACAAGAAGGAGCAAAGAAACAATACAAAAGAAAAAGATGGATAATACAATGAATGAAGCAACGACTGAATGAGAGGATAAAACAAAACACATTAATCACTGCTTTTAATTTGTTCTATGGACAATCAACTTCACCACTTAACGTTTTTTCTTGGGCCAACATTATTAATGCTATCACAAGGAAATTCCCAAAAGAACGAGCAAAGAATTGATAGAAACCAACAGTAGCATGTGAAATCATACACCAACTCCTTTGAAGTGACTATACATGGCTGAGACCATAATGGTCACCTGTTAGAGATTACTCACTTTAATTTAGAGTGGAGGGAACAAGTTTAATCTCATGTTTAATAGCATACTTATCCGGTTTAAACTAGTGCAAACTGATGATAGTGTTTAAATAATTCAAAAGTTTTATTCCGAGGTTTCAAATTTAGTCTAACATGTATACATCAAGGTGTGTTCCTAGTCTCATAATCTTCATGTAAGTTTTATCTAATAATTTAATCTTTTGAGGTAAGTGAGCTATAGTATTGGATAACTTTATATATTTGTTTAATTAAATTTAATTTATGTAATTAATTTAATTTTTTTCTTGTTGTCCACGGTATCCTCCGACCGACAGGTCAAGGTTAATCTGTCGCGGATCTGAACTCCATTTAAAGGTTTGTCGCTGACCAATGGGTTGCTGCATGAAAAAGATGAGATTCGAATTCCCGACAATTACTTAAGCGGACAAATAAGTGAGTTTGACTACTCGATCAACACAAATTGATTAGTTTATTAGACTAGCTAGTAATCCAATCCAATAAATAAATTTAATGGCCGATAATTTTATTAATCAGGTAAGCTAATTAACTTTATACTTATTAAAAATTCAATTTATTTGACAAATTACGTATTTTTTATAGTTATCAAATTTATTTATATTTTTCATGGTTACAATTGTCAACATTAATAGTTAAAAATAGTTTTGTAGCGAGAAATAATAGCTGATTCTTGAACAAAGTTATTCTTTTTTAAAAAATGTGTATAATTTTGAAAAGAAATGTTGCAAATTTTAAATATAGGGCTGATGATGGAGTCCATTCAATCGCATACATGAAAAAAGCAACACATATTTTAACGTGGCGTGACCCATTTAGCCCTAAACATGGAGTAGTTCATTGTATTAGTACTAGGCGTATAGTGAGTGTTAATGGTGTAGTTGTCCGGAGGATGCTAGAGAAAATTAAAATTTTACGGAAAATTAAAAAAGTAAATTAACTACATAAAGTATAAAATTATAATAAAATTTAAATTGTAATATTATTAGATTTAGTATAAATTTATAAAATTGACTGACTAATTTAAAATTATAACATCAAAAAATTTTAAGAGTTAAATCGAAATTTTAACCGATATTGTTATTATTGGAAGGGAGAAAGCAAAGTCCAAATAAAGTGGAGATTTTGTGGATTATTGTTTAATATTGGCATAGCAAAATTATATTGGCATTTATTTGGGCCTCTTTGTTTCTTGTAATCAATACATGTCTACGACAAAGAAAAATAAGTATTTGTTAAGCTCATAGCCGAAAAATGATTGAGTAATTTTTGGGCTATTTGCTTCAACCAAAAAGATGAAACACTTTCTGGACCATTAAGTTAAAGGCTAGATATATTTTGGAAAGCCATCCTTTCATAGACAAAAACCGACATGCAGATAATTAACTTGATTTGGTCGAGTGATCAACTCACTCATCTGCTTAAACGAATATTGAGCGTTAGAATCCCGTCTTACGTATATTTATTGACTAACGATAGACCTTTAAATGGAGCTCAGATTCATAGTAAATTAGTTCTTAACTTGTTGGATTAAAAGATACTTTGGGACAAAAAAAAAAAAAAGACGACATACAAATATGTATATCTCACAATACAACATATTATACTTATTCATGAACAAAAAATACATGTATTTTATGTATTGTTATATGTACTGTATCTCACTAAATAAATAGGAAGTGTTTGGTAAGTATCTCAAAACACATAGACAAAGGCATAAACACACAAAAAATATAGACAAGTAAATAAAATTTTCAATAATGTACAAGACCTGACAATTTAATATAAATGTTAATTTTATCCTCACTAGTTTTTTTCAACCACCACCACCAACACTAACACTACCACCACTACTTTCCATTAGAACCACCATCATCACCGATTTTCAACCTTATCACAAATTATTACTATTATCTCTTATGCAATCATCAATTCAACAATTTAGTTTAAGATAAAACATATTGAAATAAATGAAAAAAATGAGTGAGAGAATTGATGAGGAAGGAGGCACTGATCTAAAAATGTGATGCTTGTCGGTGACGCGACAATAGAGGCTACATATATATGAACAAAGACGATGACAAGCAATGGCGGTAATAAAGGAGGAAGAGAAGAATAGAGGGAGAAGCAAAGGTGATGGGCGATACAAAGAGAAGAAGACTAAAACAAAGCCAAAGGTAGAGGTAAGATAGAAGAGGGTGATGAAAACAGATAACAGAATAGTAGGGGAGGAAGAGAGTCACAACTGGAAGAAGCACCAAGGACAAGAGCTGAGGCAGATGGAGAGACAGTTGAAGAAAGAGAGGAGGGTGACAATGGCATTGCCAACTATATTGTACAGGGAGAGAGCAGTAGCTAGTGGCGAGCAGAGGAAAAAGGAGGAAGGGGGAGAAGGAGGATGTTGGAAGGGGTGGGGATAGAAAAAAAGGAAGGTGGGAGGGGAAAAGAGGATTAGAAATAGGGTTAACATAAGAGATAAACTTGAAATTTTAAAAATAATAAAGGACAAAGGTGAAAAAATTTGTTTTATAAGTTCTGTCTTAGTGTGTCAACTTGAACAAAATACATTGAAGAGGTATATTTTATATATATTTGTGTGTCACTATGTCGATAAAAAAATTGTATCGATAAGGCTTTGTTTCGTTGGTGTCCTTTGAGCACAAAGACACAAACACAAATAGACATAGACACATATGTATACAAATCTGTATGACATGTTTGGTGATGATACAGAAGATATAGTTATCTAATTCAAATGTCTATTTTACCCTAAATATAACCACCACCACCATCATTATCATTGATT
The DNA here is from genome assembly GCF_059453495.1 of Arachis ipaensis. Taxonomy (NCBI): domain Eukaryota; kingdom Viridiplantae; phylum Streptophyta; class Magnoliopsida; order Fabales; family Fabaceae; genus Arachis; species Arachis ipaensis. The sequence continues at coordinate 25,897,964 of NC_142437.1, forward strand.
TATTCAACCACTACTAATTTTTTAACCTTCAATCCAAATTAGTATCACCAATAAAATTTAATTATAAGTTCAACAATTCAAATTTAAAAATTGAAATAGAGTAAACAAGTTTAATGATTATTTTTTAAAAACAAAAAACTGATGCCGAGTGATGAACGGATTTCTGTCGATAAAGAATTTTATAAAAATAATCACGTTGTAAGTATAGTTTCTAAACCAACAGAAGATCCTTTCGTACAAAAGTTTTGGTTGTCACTTAAGCAAACCCAATAAAATTTATAACCGAAGTATTTAAACCTCGCGTCGTCTCTCAAGGAATTGCAGGGTAGTATGATTTATTATTGGCTATGGTAAAAGGTATATTTTTGGGTTTTTGAAATAAGGAACAAGAAAATAAATTAACGATAAAGTAAATCAATTATCATGAAAACCATTGCAAGGTATAAGAACTGAAAATCCCATCCTAGTTATCCTTATCAGGTGTGATGAGAATTGTTTATTGCTCCCACTTAGTTAACCCTTACTAAATAAAGGAAAGTCAAGTGGACTAATCAATTTGATTCTTCAAGTCCTAGTCAACTCCCAAGGAAAGACTAGCTTTAGAGGGATCCAAATCAATCAACAAATTCTAATTTTCAATCAACAGTTGAGTTTGATAACTCAAGTGTCACCAATTACTCAACCAAAGCAAAGGGGGAAAAATCTAGATTAAATTAAAAGCATCATAAACTTGAAGAAAGCAATCATTAAATCTGAAATACCTCGAATTATATTAAATAGAAAATCAAATTAAACATAGGAATCCATAAATCAATATTGAGAAAATAAACAAACTCAAATAATAGAATAAATAAAAGAAGAGAACATAAATTAAAGGAACATTGAACCTGAAATTGAGAAGGAATGAACCATAAACTAAGAGAAATCCTAATCCTAAAATCTAAGAGAGAGGAGAGAGCCTCTCTCTCTAGAAAACTACATCTAAACCTAAAACTTGTCTGTAATCAATGAATGTTCAATGAATGATTTGATTCCCTCATTCTTCAGCCTCTATTATGTGTTTCTGGGCTTGGATTTGAGCCGAAAAAGGCCCAAAAATCACTGGGGGCGAATTCTGCAACTTTCTGCACGTGGCGTCTGTCACGCGTACGCGTAGGTCACGCATGCGCGTCGTTTGAAGATTTTCCTTGTCACGCGTCTGCGTCGTCCATGCGCGCGCGTCGCTGCCATTTCCTTCAAAACTTCATTTTGCGCGTTCCTTCCACTTTTGCATGTTTCCTTTCTGTCCTCTAAGCCATTCCTGCCCTATTAAGCCTGAAAATACTCAACACACAGATCACGACATCGAATGGTAATAAAGGATAATTAGAATTAACATTTTTAAGGCATAAAAAACATGTTTTCACACATATCATAGAATAAGGAAGGAATTGTAAAATCATGCAAATTATATGAATAAGTGGGTGAAGAATTGATAAAAACCACTCAATTGAGCACAAGATAAATCATAAAATAGTGGTTTATCAACCTCCCCACACTTAAACATTAGCATGTCCTCATGATAAATTCAAGAGAAACTAAAAGAGTGAAGGTAGAATGGTGGAATCTATGCAATGCAGTCTATCTAAATGCAAGCTACCTAAATGAATCATGCAATTCTAGTTACTACCCACCTAAATATATAAAGTTTACATGTGGTTAAATTGAGTCAAATTTTCAAGGAATCATATATGCACAACCAAGGCTAAATCATATTAAAACACATTCACAATTGAGTTGAGTTAATCAAAAGAGTTCACAAACTTGCAAGAATAACAATGATTAAACATGGATATATGGAATTGAACTATTGAACCCTCACTGGATTTGTATATACACTCTAATCACTCAGTGTTTGGGGTTAATCACTCTACTCTTCTCTAGTCATGCTTTCTAAAACTCTGTTCTTCATCTAACCAATCAACAAATATTTAATGTACACATGCAAATATCATGAGGTCTTTTCAAGGTTGTAATGGGGTTAAGGCAAATGTGAGGGTATATATATATGGCTAAGTGAGCTAAAAATTGAATCCTTGATTAGTCTAAGATCTCACCTAACATATACATATTCTTATACAATTCTTAAATTATGCCTAACTACCCAATTTTTCCACTTTTATATCACATACTCATGTAACAAATCATTTTTAATTTTATCTTCTGTGCATTGATTTTTTTTCTATACTTAATACTGGGGTAATTTTGTCCCCCTATTTATTTATTTACTTAAAGAAAAATTTTATTATTATTATTATTATTATTATTATTATTATTATTATTATTATTATTATTATTATTATTATAAGAGAAAGTACATCTAACTTATCAATGCACATAGTATTTTTATTATTTAACTTTTACATGAGCATGCACCCAAATTCTAAGTATTTTGTCAATTCAATATTTTCCTATCAACTCATGTTCCCACAATTTTTCCACACTTAGTTGATACACAATTTCTATCTTAAACTAACTAAATATTTAATTTGGGATATTTATAATTTGTTTTTCCGCTTAAGGCTAGTGATGTGGTAAAATACATAATAAATGGGGATTAAAAGGCTCAAGGTGGCTAACAAGAGTGACATAAAATGGTAGGCTATTTGGAATTAAGTGAGCAAAAACAAGTAATAACCTCAATCATATGCAAATATGTAAATACATTCTATATTGGACATATAGAGTGGAACAAAGTAAAGTCTGCAATTATAGAGAAGGAAACACACAGGAATGAAAACTATGGTTAAATAATGTAACCATACAATTAAGCTCAAAAACTCACGGATTGTGTGTTCTTTGGCTTAGAAACCATATATCAGTCATGTATATTATGCAAGTAGGGATAAAGAGTTTTAACTTTAATCAATGTGAATGTTTGAATGGCTTTTATAAAAATAAATATATTCCTTGAAAAAAATGTCGTCAATTTACCAACATTTATTATTATATATCTATATATATACTAAGTGGATTGTTGTGATTATGAAAAACTAAAAATTTCTAGTTTACTCTCTATTTTCAATTAAACCAAATTATCATATGTTAAAAAGGGTAAACTAAACTTAATAATCCATAAATTCTATATCACAACTAATAAGCTAAGAGTGCAAATGAAGCTAAATATCTAAAATATATACAACCCAAAGTACAAAATGTAATAAAGTAGGAATAAACAAAAGTACAACAAAAGAAAATGTGCAAGTACTGAAAGAAAAATAAGATAAAATAAAATAAAATAAAAATACAGAAAAAGAAATAAAATAGGATAAAAAGGGTCTGAAATAGTTCACCAAAATAATATTCGCCAGAGATAGCGACCTCCCCACACTTAAATAATAGCATCGTCCTCGATGCTCGATCAAGCTGGGTGTGAAGAGTCGTCACCTCCGGAAGGGTGTGCTGATGCTGTCTCTGTAGGCTCTGGCAATGAAGGTGCCTGGGGATCTGCCTGCTGAAGCGGAGGCTCTGTCTGTATAGGGGCATGTGGATCTGTCGACTGTATCTGCTGAGGCTCCTCATGCTGGGGTGCTGTCTGCTGGTGCTCTGCCTGCTGAGGCTCCGCCTGCTCATCCGCCTCCTCCTCAAATGGCTCTGATGGTGTGTCAGGCTCAGAGGGGATGTCAGTGTGTCCCGATCTGATCAGTAGCTTTAAATGCTCATAGCGTCGCTTATTGCCACGCTCCATCTGATCCAGGCGCTCAAATAGTCGGTGGTGCACAAGGTGGTAGATGGGATGGGAAGCAGGTGAGAGTGCTGTGGGTGTAGGCGGTGCAGCAGGTGCTGAAGGGGCAGCAAAAGATGTGGCTGCATCAGCGGAGGCAGTAAGAGAGGGCGGTCTGTAGCCCAGAGCCTCGAACTTCCTGCCATGTGGGATGATCTTCCTGCAGTCTGCGGCTGGTGGCCTCTCATCTTCAGGTTCCCAGGGTACCTCAACTCGGCGGCCCAACTGGGTGATCAGATATAGGAAGGGTAGAGTGCCTCGGACATGGACTTTATCCATGGAGTGACGTATAAATCGGGGAAGGTACATGTCTTTGCCTTCCATCATGCACCAGATAAGAGTAATCATTGCAGCTGGCACCTCAGTCTCGTGAGTGCTCGGCATAACATAGTTACTCAGAATTTGCTGCCATAGCCGAGCTTCATCGTTTAGATAATTGATCTTGATGCCTTTAGGGTTTACGATTGACTTACCCATAACCCATGGGACAGCTGGATCAACGGCTATGGTGCGCTTCACTGCTTCCCAGTCAAAACTCGTAAATTGCATGGCTTCGTCAGCTTGCTTGTAACCATCTGGCTGATCTGATTTGGGCTGGAAATGGAGGATATCTTCAATTCTCAATAACTAAAATTTGCTTCCCTCTGAGCTGTACTGCATCCAGGGTCATCTTATAATAGTTGCAATAAAATTTCCTGACCCAGGATGCATTAACCTCAGTTAAATTTCTTTCTAGAAAGAACCAGCCTCTTTGTTTTATCTGTTCTGTAACAGCCCAGACCACCCGCTAGCACGATATTATTCGCTTTGGCACACAAGGCCTCACAGTTTTTCCTTTGACGAAAGGGATGATAGCCTAAGCCCCCCACACTCACTTGTCAAAATGCGTCATACTAGGGAGAGGTATCCACACCCTTATAAGGCATGCTTCGTTCCCCTCTCCAACCGATGTAGGCCTTACAATCTACCCCTCTAAGGGAGCCCAGCGCCCTCGCTGGCACATCGATCCGGGTTCTGGCTCTGATACCATCTGTAACAGCCTAGACCACCCGCTAGTACGATATTGTCCGCTTTGGCACACAAGGCCTCACGGTTTTTCCTTTGACGAAAGGGATGATAGCCGAAGCCCCCACACTCACTCGTCAAAACGCGTCATGCTAGGGAGAGGTATCCACACCCTTATAAGGCATGCTTCGTTTCCCTCCCCAACCGATGTGGGCCTTACAATCCACCCCCTAAGGGAGTCCAGCGCCCTCGCTGGCACATCGATCCGGGTTCTGGCTCTAATACCATCTGTAACAGCCCAGACCACCCGCTAGCACGATATTGTCCGCTTTATCACACAAGGCCTCACGGTTTTTCCTTTGATGAAAGGGATGATAGCCTAAGCCCCCCACACTTACTCGTCAAAACGCGTCATGCTAGGGAGAGGTATCCACACCCTTATAAGGCATGTTTCGTTCCCCTCTCCAACCGATGTAGGCCTTACATGTTCTGTAGTGTACTGTTGTAGTTCAGCAGGAATTCTGAGGGTCTTTTCCAAATATAAGTGCCTGTTAGTCCCAAAGACCTCATATTTCAGTTCACAGTATCGATTTGCAAACTTGATCGGATCAGTGGCAGGCACTAGTTGGTCTGCTTTTTCTTGCGGAGTGAAGTTTTTCTCACGCCAGGAATCATCATGTAGTATATCTAAAATAGTGGCAGATGATTCTCCTCTCTTTCTTTTACCTGTGCCTACTTTAGCTTTTCCTTTTCCTTTTGGATCAGACATCCTGAAAAGCAGGGGTTCCGGGATACAATTAAGCAAACCAAAGCAGAAAAATAGGAAGGCAAATAGGATTCAAGCAATATAAGCATCGATGAGTAAAAGAGGAATGAAAATCAAAGCATGAAGTGAGTCAGATAGATGTAGAATTTTGGACTGTATGCAAGATAAAATTCAAAGAATTTAATTAAAAATCACAATCCAAAAAATATGAGATGCAGAATGCTTGTTTGTTAAGAAACAACGATTAACATGCCTTGAAAGGGGTTAAAAGTCAGTTAGGTTAATAGTCAGTTAAGTTAAAAGCCAAAGAAGTATGTTAGAATTAGTGGCATGGTAATGTGGTTCCTAGAAGTGCAAAAGGTTTTGGAACAAGCAGGCTCACATTCAAGCATATAATGTAGATTATTGATGATAAACCGTGTGATAAAAGTAGCGCAAAAAAAAAAATGAACAAAATCATCAATAATGCGATTTAACTAAGAAGGGAACCAGAAGGAGTAGGAATGCTAGCCCATCCGTCCATGAATTGGGTTGGTTGAAACCAATTAGTGCAGAATTCAAAAGTACCTAAGCCAATTCATGAATGGGAGTTGAGTGAAACAATTTGCAGAAAATCGGGCAGCATTTCGGCAGTGAAAAGAACGTTCCCGAAAAAAAAAATAGTAGAATCAACAAGTCAAATTCATATGTAGTGCAGCAGTTGGCAATTATCATGAAGAACAAGGTAAGTCTCATGATGCAGGTAACATTAAGCAAAAACATAATTTGGATTTTCTAAGAAATTATCAACAATGAAAAACACGAAAACCATATATAACTTCCTAAGAAATAAATAATTGAGCCAAGAAAGCAGCCATAAGTAATAATTCAATAAACAATTAAACACATGCAGCAAGCTTTTCCTGGAGCGATGAACAGATTAATGGTTGAAACATGGCATTGATGCAGCAAAGGTTGGTCAATAAGGGGCTAATTGACTTAGAATTTCGTCAATTAGTTCCTTGATCCTGGTAATGATGAATGCACATGAGAGGGAACCAAAAGTAGGACGGAGATCCTGGTCTAATGAAATATGAATTGAACCGGGCTAAAAGAAATGGGTACAGGGTAAAGACAGTGCCAGATTCAACTCATAATTCGTGGCTGAATAACTTAGCATCAAAAACTTTTTTTTTGAAAAATTTGGCAGCATCTTGGTAGTAAATTAGGCGTTCCTGAATTAAAACAAGCAACAAATAAGTTCTCATGGAGTCAAAGCTGTTCAGAAAAGAATAAAGCAATCAGCATATGATATGAACTCAGAGCAACAAATGCAACTAGCAGTAATAATTGCAACGCATATGAAATGATGGCATTAAGTAAGCAGCATCAAACAGGATTGGAACAGCATAACATCAATATCGGCAGCTAAGCAAATCGAAAATCAGAAAATTCAAACAGCAGGAACAGAGCACTTATTAGACCTAAATTCACTAACCACATCCTAGCTACCTAACCACCTAGAATCCACTATGAACATGCATATCTAACTAACCTAAATTAAACAGAATTAAAATATGAAAACTAACTAATTTGAACGGAAAAGGAATCGGAATGCAGTGGAACCTGGGGGGCGCAGTGAAAGAAATGGAATGAAGAGAGATGTGGGTGTTGATGGTGGCGCTGTGGTGGCACAGTGGCGGGCTTGGGGTCGGCGACGAGGTAGGGGTGAGAAGGGGGAGAGAAGAAAAGGAAAGGAAGGAGAGGGTGGGGGTGATGGTGGTGGCGGGGGTCGTCGACGGTGGCGGCGGGGGGCTGGGTCGGAGACGGGGTAGGGGCAGTGGGGGTTCGAGAGCAGGGAAAGAGAAGGAGAAGAAGAGAAAAAAAGGGGGGGGGGGAAGAGGGGGGTGAACGGTGGCGGTGCAGCGGCGGGTTTGGGGGTCAGTGACGGTGGCGGTGCGGCGGTGATGGCTGGTGGCAGTGGGAGGTTGGAGGGAAGAGAGAAGAATGGAGGTGGAACATTGGGGAGGGGGGATAAGTGACACTGGGGCTAGGGTTTTCGCGTCAGGGGGTGTTAGGGAATTTAAATCCACGCGTGCGCGTGGATGAAGTAAAATTGAAACGATGCGGAAGCGTCATTGACGCGAATACGTGAAGAGGGGTAGATGGAGATGACGCGTACACATGAAGCACGCGTACGCATCGACCAGAATCGTGCTAAATGAATGAATCCAGCGTCGTTTTGGCGCAATTCTCTGTTTCAATTTCGGGGGCAAAAATTTTCACGCGACGCGTACGCATCGCGCACACCTACGTGTGGTGTGCGTAAATGAAATTGACGCGTACGCGTCATTGATGCGCACGTGTGGGCAATTGGTGCTCATCGCACACCAGCCGCATGATTTCAGCCCAACTTTCTGGGCGTTGGATGGAGACACTGATTTGGAATCGACGCCCACGCGTGGCCTACGCTCACGCGTGGTGTGAGCTTTTTTTTTTATATATATAACTAGAAGATGCAGAATGCAAAATGCAGATGCTGATTTGGATGTTATGAATGATACTAGGGAAAATAAAATAAAATAAAACAAACAAAACAAAATAAAATTAAAATTGAAAAGGAACGATCATACCATGGTGGGTTGTCTCCTACCTAGCACTTTTAGTTAAAGTCCTTAAGTTGGATATTTGATGAGCTCTTTGTTATGGTGGCTTGTGCTTGAACTCATCCAGAAATCTCCACCAACGTTTTCAATTCCAATAGCCTCCGGGGTCCCAAAATAGGCACGCAAAGCCTTCGAGCAAGTTAAAGCAGGTTTTCAGGCTCCAGGGGTGTTGGTTATCAGAATGAATTCCAGGATCCCAAACCTTGCTTTTGTACCCGTCTTCTTGTTGACCATCTTTGTTCTAACCGGATGGTAAGCAATCCGAAATCTCACTGAAGCATCCAAACAGCTTCCTAGACCCATACAATTGAGCTCTATACCAATCCTTGCACTTCCATTTGGAGCGTGGAACCTTATTGAACCTTGGATACTAACTTCTATTACTAACTATCTCCCTTTTACCCTTAAAACCATAAAGAGCTCTAAGCTGGCCATCGGTTTCAAGCAAACCATATTCAAGTGGAAAGGTAAAGATAAAGGCTAAGGATTTTACCCACTTGAAATTTGTATTGGGTGGTAATGGCCTTGGGAGAGGTGTTTCCAGTGGTATTTCAAGTGCCACTCCCTTATACTCTTCTGTGAATGCTTCCACTTCCTTACAAACCTCTTCAACTGCAACTATGTCTTGATCAAAGTCTTCGATTTCTTCCCCATCACTCAAGTCATAAGTTGGAGGTTGAGAAAAGTCTATCTCCACATCATCTTCGTACTCACTTGGGGAAGATTCTTCAATCTCAAAGAATTCAATTGCGGATACAAGTTCATTATTAGGAGAGCTTGGTTCACGATCATCATTACCAAGGAAACTTGCTTCTTGATCTGTTCCATCTAGTTCTTCATAAGGTACATGCTTTGGGGGTTGTGCACTATCCTCCTTAGCATCAATTGCAGATTTCTTGGTGGAATTCTCTACAACTCTTGATTCCTATGGAGGTTTAGCGTCTCCTAAGTCTTCAACCAATTCTTCTTCTTTGATAATTCTAGCTTCCTCCACTTGTTCCAGTACAAAGTCATGCTCCTTACTGTCCACCGGAGCTTCTAGTGCCTCCTTCGTACTGAGGGCTAATCGATTTATCGCTTGCTCCAATTGGTGAAGAGTTGCATGAAATTGGTTCACTGTTTCCTTGAGACGATCCCTTGACTCTTGTCCCGTTGGATATGGGCATGGTGCATATGGAAGTGGTGGTTCTTGGGAGTAATTGGATTGGAATTGGGGTGGATGGGGGTTAGGGTCATATAGAGGTGAATGGTTGTGGGTGGCTTGTGAGTATGGTGGTTCAAAGCTATGTTGAGGAGGTGGTTCATAGGCATATGATGGGGCTTGCTGGTAACCACAAGGGAGTCCACCATATCTATCATCTTGGTATGCACCTCGGAATGGCTCTTGACCATAGTAATTTGGTGGAGGTGGTTTGTCACGAAGGGGTCCACCATAACTATTGTCTTGGTATGCATCGTAGAATGGTCGTTGTCCATGGTACTTTGGAAAGTGTTGTTGCCGAAAGGGTTGATCAGATCCTCGTGGCTCCTTCCATCTTTGATTGTTTTGACCTTGATGTATGTTCCTGTTATAACTTCCATTTCTTACAACAACATTGGAACCAAACTTAAAGCCAGAGGGGTGAGAACTCATAGTAGCTAATAAAAATTAAAAATGAAAACAAAAACAAAAACAAATAAACAGCAAAAGAAAATATTCACAATAACCAATAACAAGGCACACAATTGCAATTCCTCGGCAACGGCACCATTTTTGACAAACGGACTTCTGCCGATAAAGAATTTTATAAAAATAATCACGTTGTAAGTATAGTTTTCAAACCAACAGAAGATCCTTTCGTACAAAAGTTTTGGTTGTCACTTAAGCAAACCCAATAAAATTTATAACCGAAGTATTTAAACCTCGGGTCATCTCTCAAGGAATTGCAGGGTAGTATGATTTATTATTGGTTATGGTAAAAGGTATATTTTTGGATTTTTGAAATAGGGAACAAGAAAATAAATTAACGATAAAGTAAATCAATTATCATGAAAACCATTGCAAGGTATAAGAACTGGAAATCCCATCCTAGTTATCCTTATCAGGTGTAATGAGAATTGTTTATTGCTCCCACTTAGTTAACCCTTACTAAATAAAGAAAAGTCAAGTGGACTAATCAATTTGATTCTTCAAGTCCTAGTCAACTCCCAAGGAAAGACTAGCTTTAGAGGGATCCAAATCAATCAACAAATTCTAATTTTCAATTAACAGTTGAGTTTGATAACTCAAGTGTCACCAATTACTCAACCAAAGCAAAGGGGGAAAATCTAGATTAAATTAAAAGCATTATAAACTTGAAGAAAGCAATCATAAATCTGAAATACCTCGAATTATATTAAATAGAAAATCAAATTAAACATAGGAATCCATAAATCAATATTGAGAAAATAAACAAACTCAAATAATAGAATAAATAAAAGTAGAAGAGAACATAAATTAAAGGAACATTGAACCTAAAATTGAGAAGGAATGAACCATAAACTAAGAGAAATCCTAATCCTAAAATCTAAGAGAGAAGAGAGAGCCTCTCTCTCTAGAAAACTACATCTAAACCTAAAATTTGTCTGTAATCAATGAATGTTCAATGAATGATTTGATTCCCTCATTCTTCAGCCTCTATTATGTGTTTCTGGGCTTGGATTTGAGCCGAAAAAGGCCCAAAAATTGCTGGGGGGTGAATTCTGCAACTTTCTGCACGTGGCGTCTGTCACACGTACGCGTAGGTCACGCGTGCGCGTCACTGCCATTTCCTTCAAAACTTCATTTTGCGCGTTCCTTCCACTTTTGTATGTTTCCTTTCTGTCCTCTAAGCCATTCCTGCCCTATAAAGCCTGAAAATACTCAACACACAAATCACGGCATCGAATGGTAATAACGGATAATTAGAATTAACATTTTTAAGGCATAGGAAACATGTTTTCACACATATCATAGAATAAGGAAGGAATTGCAAAACGATGCAAATTATATGAATAAGTGGATGAAGAATTGATAAAAACCACTCAATTGAGCACAAGATAAATCATAAAATAGTGGTTTATCACCGAGTAAAAAAAAATAACAGATTTGGAAAAATAATGGAAGCAAAGAGGAAGAAGGTGAGAGGGATATGGTAAGGGTTAGGAAAATAGCAGAAGCAAAGAAGAAAAAGGTGATGGGGAAGGAAGAAAAGGAACTTGTCCTAGATCTGGAAAAAATTATCGAGGGAGAAGGGGGACGAGAAAGAAGAAGAGCAGAGGCAACATCACACCGCGTGGCACTACCAGAATGGCAGTAGTGGGCTAGTGGCTCAGAGAGCAAAATCACAGAAGCAAGTGTAGAGCAATCAACCAAGAAAGATGGCACTGACGACAAACAAAAAGCGTATGTAGCTCAAAGAAAAGGGGAGAATGAAGAGAAGAGGGCATATTGACGGCGATAGCAGTGGTGGTGGTGGTGACAGTCGCAGATGTAACAATGACAGAGGGGAAAAGGCAGTGATGGAAGAAGAGGGAGGAAGGGGGAGGGATGATGGAGAAGGGAGATATGGGAAGAGAGAGAAAGAGATTAGGTTAAAAATATGAAGGGTAAAAATAGAAATAAGAAAAGAAAATAAGAGAAAAAATGTAAAAAAAAAAAATCTATGTCTATGTTTAAGATTAGTGTCTCAACTGAGAAAAGAGACACCAAATACATGCATTTTATGTATACTTGTGTACCACTATTTCTATTAAAATTTGTCTCATCAAACAAATAGTAGACGTTTACCACCACGTCCATGTTTTTGGTAGACATGGATACTAAACAAACACTACCTAAGCAAGTAGTGGACATGTGCTATTGTGTCTATGTCTTTAGTGGACATGCATACTAAGCAAACACCACTACCATAAAGAACATGTGTTCATTGTGTCCATGACTCTAATAAACATGGACAACAACAAAAAACAACCACAATGCACAATAAATAAAACTACATATTTGCTCTTAAAGGAAACACCTAAGTTTGTCCTGTAACTCCAATTCAAAAACTTTACTCTCCAACAAATTTTTATTTTCAAAAGGTCCTTAAATATTACTCCCATCAAGTAAATTGATCCTTGTAAATTGTTATTATATTCATGGACTAATTTATCATGTAATAATATTTTATGGGGTCTAATTATCTTAGATTAAAATTTGTTAAGGACATATTTATCTAATATCCATATTAAGTAACAGATGAACCAATTTGTCCAACGAGAGAGATTTTAAAGACTTTTAGTGAATAAAAATTTGTTTAGAACAAAATTGTTCAATTTGAAGTTCATAATTTAAAACCAATTTAGATATTTAGTATACATAAAAGATGGAGGACAGCTTTGCTAAGGTTTTTGTACAATAAAAAGATCTTATTTAATAGGGTACCAAGAAAGTTAAAGCAGGCGAGGAGGTTCACCTCAGTCAATTCGAAGATATGATGGAATCCCTGAACCTAGGAGAGACATAGTCCTCTCCTCTTCAAAGGTCTCTTACAAGGACTCTCTCCTAACGCCAGTAAGGCCTAAGCTTGGTGATGAGACATTGTGGAAGATGATGTGATGGAGGACACCTCAGACCCTGAGGATAGATGGTACAAAGAGGATGACCATGATGAAACTGAAAAGAAGCAGTTTGATCTATCTCTAGTGATCTCTATTTCTAAAGAGGGATTTGAAGAATGGTGTAGGCGCTGGAAGTTTGCACTCATTATTAAAGTCTTGGGCAAGAGATTTAGCCTTGTCTTTATGGAATACCATCTAAAAAGATATTGGGTGAGAAAAGGTAAGATTGATGTTATTGATATGAATCGTGACTACTTTCTTGTTCATTTTTCAGATAAGAAAAATTACTCGCATGTTCTTTTGGAAGGACCTTGGATGGTGGTTGGGCACTATCTTATTATACAGAGATGGAGACCGTTCTTCTTGTCATCGAAAAAGTAAGTTAGAAAGATTGCTATGTGGATTTATATTCCCAATTTTTCTATTTAGCTATACAATCAAAGATTCCTATAGAGAGTTGGCTCGGCCATCGATTAGATGTTAAAGGTGGATGACACAATGTCTATACATTCTCGAGAAAAATTTACTAGAATTTGTGTCAAAATTGATTTATTTTAAGAAATTGGTGCCTAGAATCTCTGTTTTGGGAAGTGAACTCCACATTGAGTATGAGGGTTTGCATCAAATCTATTTTCGTATAGAAAATATGGCCATAGATTAGATTTGTGTAGTGAATCTCCAGAGAACAATGACTTGAGCCTAAAAGGAACTGCCTCTGGCGAGGCTTGTAACACCCTAACATTCAATTCCTTATGCTCGAGTCATAAGTCAATGATACTAAGGTGGTACGACTCAAGATAGAGTTATAATACATAGATAATTAGAATAAATTATTAAAACAAGAAGCCTAAAAAAGGAGTAAAGAAAAATCGCAATCGCAAACACACACGTATCGCATAACAACGCGCTTGGAAAAGTGGAATAAAATAAAGCTCAAGATCTTAAAGGAAGAATAGAGTAAGGATAGATTATATGTATAAATAGGTATAGTCACTAGTCACGACCTGCGAAGTTTAGGTCGGCTAAGGTTACAGAATTGAAAATAGTTGATAACAAATCCTAACTCTCCCAAAGATGCATCAAAGCCTCTATAGGTAAAGTATCAAAAGAAATATATACATACATCATTAAATGTTTTCAAAAATAAGGGGAGAGATACTAAACAAGGTACAAAGTAGAGTCAAAATAAACTTCGCCATCTTCCAGACAAACTCCAGCTCACTGAGGAGTGCCAAGACCTACATCTGAAAAACAAAGGATATATACAGAATGAGAACCCTAACCCCATGAGTTCCCAGTACAGTTAAAGTACCAAATAGATACAATATAAGGTAAAAGGAAACTCACTAAGAAATCTTAAACTTCATACATTAACATTTCCATCCTAGGTTCTCACTAATTCGTAATCAGGAAACTCTCCTAGGGAATGCTAGTCTAATTCACCTTTACCAAAGTTTTTATAATCATTCCTCTAAAAGTTTTCCACCATCCTTCAAACTCCAAACAGAATAGCCCTCTGACGATCTGATTTCCTATCAGTAAAGAAATTCATAAATATAATCGCGTTGTAAGTATAGCTTCTAAACCAACAGAAAATCCTTTCGTACAAAAATTTTGTTTGTCACTTAAGTAAACCCAATAAAAATAATAACCGAAGTATTCAAATCTCGGGTCGTCTTCTCAAGGAATTGCAGGGAAGTATGATTTATTATTGGTTATGGAAAACAGTATTTTTGGATTTTTGAAAAGGTTTGAACAAGGGAAATAAATTGCAGGAATTAGTAAATCAATAACTAAGAAAACTCTTGGCAAGGTATGAAAATTAGAAGCCCTATCCTAGTTATCCTTATCGATGGTGATGAGAATTTTATTTTGCTCCCCACTAAGTCAACCTCTAACTATGAAGGTAAGTCAAGTGGATAAATCAATTTAACACCTAAAGTCCTAGTTAACTCCTAAGGAAAGACTAGAGTTATAGGAATTTAAATCAATCAGCAAAGATAACAATTATCAATCACGATGAGTTTGACAACTCAAGAGTTACCAATTAATCAACCAAAGCCAAAAGGAAAAAATCTAAATTATTTATATAAATAAAGGAAAGCAATCATAATTCTGAAATACCTCAAAATATATTAAATAGAAAACCAATCTAAACAATAAGAGTTCATAAACAAAGTTGAGAAAATAAATAAAAAGAACATTAAACCTGGAAATTGAGAAGAAATAATCCTAAATCCTTTAAGAGGAATCCTAATCATGAATCCTAAGAGAGAGGAGAGAACCTCTCTCCCTAAAAACGACATCTAAATTATGAAAAGTGAATAATAGATGATATGTTAATGAATGGATGCATTCTCCCACTTTATAGCCTCTAATTTGAGTTTTCTGGGCCGAAAACTGGGTCAAAAACAGCCCAGAAATCACCCCCAGCGGTTTCTGTTACGTTCAGGTCGCGGCAAGGTGACGCGGAAGCGTCGTCCACGCGTTTGCGTGGATTGCATTTCTGCCAAGTCACGCGTCCGCGTGATCCACGCGTTCGCGTCATCTGGCTTCGAGGCAGCTATGACTAATTATATATCGTTGTGAAGCCCCAGATGTTAGCTTTCTGACGCAACTGAAACCGCATCATTTGGACTTCTGTAGCTCAAGTTATGGTCGATTTAGTATCAGAAGGTCAGGCTGGACAGCTTTAGTAGTTCCTTCAGTTTCTTGTATTCCTTCCACTTTTGCATGCTTCCTTTCCATCCTCTAAGTCATTCCTGCCCTGTAATCTCTGAAATCACTTAACTCACATATCAAGGCATCAAATGGTAATAAGAAAAGATTAAACATATCAAAGTTAAGACCAAAGAAGCATGTTTTCAATCATAGCACAAAATCAGGAAGGAAAACGTAAACTCATGCAAATCATATGAATAAGTGTGTAAAAGATTGATAAAATTCACTCAATTGAGCACAAGATAAACCATAAAATAGTGGTTTATCACCCTCTCCACACTTAAATATTAGCATGTCCTCATTCTAAGCTCAAGAGAAGCTATAAAGGGGTGAAGAGCAATGATAGAATGTATGAAATGCAACCTATCTATATGAATACAACTACATGCAGAATGTTTCTACCTACTTGGTTAAAAGTAAATAAATCTTCCAAGAACATACATAAATCATATTTCACTAATTCAAATTATACAATAAAAGACAGGTAAACTTGTAAGAAGATAGCTCATGAAAGTAGGGAATATAGAATCAAGCATTGAACTCTTACTGGTAGTGTATATCACTCTAACTCTCAAGTGTCTAGGGTCAATCACTCTACTCTTCCCTAGTCATGCTTTCTCAACCTTGTTCTTCATCTAACCAATCAACAAATATTTAATATACCAATGCAAACATCATGAGGTCTTTTCAGGGTTGTAATGGGGCTGAGGTAAAGGTAAGGATATATATATATATATATATATATATATATATATAAGGCTAAGTGAGCTAACAAAGTGAATCCTTGAATAGTCTAAGATCTCACGTAACATATACATACTTTATATAATTTAAAATGCTTTACCTAGCTACCCAAATTTTTTTCACTTTTGTATTACATGCTCATGTATCAAACTTATTTTTGAATTTTGTCCCATGTGCATTGATTCTTTTTATTTTGCATTTGGGGTAATATTTTTTTTTGTATCCCCTTATTTAATTACTTAATATATATATATATATATATATATATATATATATATTTTCAATGCACATGGTAATTTAATTATTTTGATTTCACATGAGCATGCTTCCCAAATTTTCAAATAACTTATTCAATTTAATTTCCCTTTTTTTTTCTATCATCCCATGTTCCCATAAAATTCCCCATACTTAAATTATACACAATATCTATTTTAAGCTAACCAATGATTCAACTTGGAATTTTTATTTTGTTTTTCTGCTTAAGGCTAGTAATGTGGTTATGGAATAGAGGGGGGTTAAAAAGCTCAAAGTGGCTAACAAGGGTGACATAAAAGGGTAGGCTTATTTGGGATAAGTGAGTGAAAATAAGTAATGGCCTCAATCATATGCAAGCATGTAAATACACTAAAAAATGGACATATAGAGTGGAACAAAGTAAAGATTGCAATTATAGAGAAGAAAACACACAAGAATAAAAATTTATGGTTAAATAATGTAACCATATAAATAAGCTCAAAATCTCACAGGTTGTGTGTTCTTTAGCTCAAAAACCATGTTCCAAATACAACTTCAAACAAATTTAACACATAGAAAATTTTAATTTAAATTAGTGAAATACTATAAAATTTTCTTGAAAAAGAAAATATTACTTCAACCAAGTAGTAACTAAATGCATAAAATCAAACAAATATGCAATCAAATATGCAAATGCAACAATGAACAAACAAAGAAAATAGAGTACTGGTATTGAAAACAAGGTAACTAACCCCTGGAAGTCGGTATCGACCTCCCCACACTTAAAGATTGCACCGTCCTCGGTTCATGTCAAGATGTGCACGTGGATAGGGGTTGTGGTTCCTCAGCTGGGGCTCTTTTTGTTCCTTTCCTTGCCGGTGGTTTGGGAGTAGCTTTCTCTTTACCTTTCTTGGTGGCCATCCTGAAAAGGGAAAAAGAAAGTAACTTTTTTAAAGCTAAGGGTTAGAGCAAGGAAGAGAGCGGAAAAGGTAGTAATCAATGCACAATAAAGAAGAATGACGTTAACACATGGTCATGACTACATGTGAAAAGTTCATCAATGGAAATATAGCAAGTGCATGTAATGACAATTAAATGCAAGATTTTTATTGGAATGCTGGCAAAGGCATGACTAGCATAGATCAAGCATTCAATGTCTAAGTTAGATTACCAAGTCTTTCAAACTAACAACATGTTTGTAATAACAATTATATTTAAGTAATAAAATATAAAAAGAGTTTTGTGAAAAGCAAGCATTTAGAGTAGTAGATAGAAAGAAATCGAAAAATAGTGCACAATGCCATACGGGCTTTTTCACAAACACATGGCAAGCATGGTAAATAAGATATTAAAAGTATTAAATTGAACATGCAAGCAACCTTTTAAAAAGTAATATATAATTGCAAACAATTCCTTTAATAATCCACAAAAATATAGAAAATAATGACCCAAATAAATTTCTAACACCAATGAAAATAATGCAATGGATGAAAGTATGCAAATAAATTAAATGAAATAGAATGGAAGCGAAGAGGGATGAGAAGTTAAAGAGATGAAGAAGAAGAAAGTAAGAAAAGGAAGAAGAAAGAAGAAAAGATAGAAGAAATTAGGATTAGAAAAGAAAAGATAAGATAATTGGCGCTGATCTGGATAAGTTGTGCGGCGCAGGCAACGCGAGTGCGTGGGTCACGCGCTCGCGCGGATAGCGCTTCTATGAAGTGATGCGGACACGTAGGTCATGCGTTCGCGTGGAGTGATTTGTGCCATTAGAGCGAGTGCAGCCTCACGTTCGCGCAACTCTCTGTTCGAAACTCTTTTTGCCAAATTTTTGGGTGACGCGGTCGCGTGGTTGACGCGATCGCGTGGATGGCCATTTTTGGAAAACGACGCGACCGCGTAAGGAACGCGTTCGCGTGGGAGGGCTTGGGCATCCAGCATGAGTCCAGCCCCATTCTAGCCCAATATACCGCCATACACCCCTTTACGTCGATTTTATAGAGCCACGCGTTCGCGTGGGTGACGCGGACGCGTGGGGAAGCTATTTTTCAAATGACGCGGCCGCGTCGGTGACGTGGTCGCGTGGACATATTTGTGCCTAAGGCACGCCTCCAGCCACGCTCTCGCGTGACTCTCTGTTCAATTCTCTTTTCTTCAAAACGCACTGGTGACGCGGACGCGTCAACGACGCTGCCGCGTCGCGTGCGTATTTTTTTTATTTTTTAATGCAAAATGCAGAATGCAGTATGCAGATGCTGATGCAGATGTTATGAATAATTCTAGGTTCAATAAAATAAAATAAAACTCAAAAACAAACAAAACTAAATAAGATTGAAAATGGAACGACCATACCACGGTGGGTTGTCTCCCACCTAGCACTTTTAGTTAAAGTCCTTAAGTTGGACATTTGATGAGCTTCCTATTATGGTGGCTTGTGCTTGAATTCATCCAGAAATCTCCACCAATGTTTGGAATGCCAATAGCCTCCGGGTTCCCAAACTAGGTGCAGAAAGCCTTCAAGTAAGTTAAAGCAAGTGACAAGGCCCCAAGAGTGTTGATTGCCAGAATGAATTCTAGGGTCCCAAATCTTGCTTTTGCACCCGTCTTTTTGTTGATCATTATGATTCCATTCGGGTAGCAAGCAATCTGAATTCTCATTAAAGTGGCCAAACAACTTCCTAGACCCATTCAGTTGAGCTTTACACCAACCCTTGCATTTAAACTTTGATCACACAACCATGTTGAACCTTGCTTGACAACTCCAACCACTAACCATCTTCCTCTTACTCTTGATGCCACAAAGAGCTCTAAGTTGACCATCCGTCTCCAGTAGCCCATATTCAAGTGGAATTAGAAAGCTAAGGGATATGAATTTTACCCACTTGAATGTTGTGAAGGATGATGGCACTTAGGGGGAGGTATTTCTAACGAATTTGCAAGCTCCACTCCCTTGTGCTCTTCTCTGACAACTTCCACCTCCTTGTAAGCTTCTTCAATTTCAACCTCTTCCTCTTGGTAGCTTTCTTCTAATTCAATCTCCTCTTCACTGCTTTCTAAGGGCATGGGAGGTTGTGCTTCTTCTTCTTGAATCTCCATCTCTAGATCGATCTCTTCCAAGTCCTTAACCATGACATGCCTTGGAGGTTATACACCCTCCTCAACATCAAATGCAACCGTCTTGGAAGGAGGCTCTATGTCTTGACTTTCCCATGGAGGTTCAGCATCTCGCAAGTCTTCAACCACTTCTTCCTCTTCAATAATTACTGTTTTGTCCAGTAGTTTTAATATAAAATCGTACTCATCCTTGATGATTTTCTTTCCATGACAACTCCTTTCAACTATTCTTTCATCTTCAAGGGTCTCTCCTATCTCCACATTTTGGGCCTCCTCTTGCTCTAAGACAAAATCAGACTCCTCCTTGATGTCTTCCTTCACTAACTCTTCAACCACTCCTTCGACTTCAAGGGTCTTTACTAACTTCACCTTTAGGGTCTCTTCTAGCTCCTTATGAAGTATGGATTCGCGAAGATGATCCCTTCTCTCTTATTCCATGTCAATAGCATCATTGGGATCATGTTGCTCTTGGATGTGGATGTGGGTGCTCTTCCATGGATGGTGGTGATGGGATGGAGAGATCATTCTGTGGTTAAAAAGGAAGTACATTAGAGCTTGAGGGTTGATTGTTGAAGGTAATTGGTGGTCCGATTTGGGCGACGAGAGCTTGTATAGTAGAGTTTAGATCGATAAGTGCTTTCTCCATGGAGGTTTGGGGTGGATAGGAGGGTTCATTTGTTGGGAGAAAGGGTTCATGGTAGGAAGGTGGTTCATCTTGATAATGATAAGGAGATGGTGTATATTGAGGTGGTGGTTCATGAGAGTAGTTGTGTTAGAATAGGGGTGGTTCTGTGTATGGTTCATTTGGCTCATAAGGTGGTTGGTATGGTGGATGCGGGTTAGGGTCATATGGAGGTGAATGGTGGAAAGGGGCTTGTGAGTATGGTGGTCCAAAGCTATTTTGAGGAGGTGGTTCATTGGCATATGATGGAGCTTGCTGGTAACTACAAGGGGGTCCACCATATCTATTGTCTTGGCATGCATTGTAGGATAGTCGTTGTCCATGGTATCTTGGAAGGTGATGTTGCCGAAAGGGTTGATTAGATCTTCGTGGTTCCTTCCATCTCTGATTGTTTTGACCTTGATGCATGTTCCTGTTATAATTTCCATTCCTTGCAACAGCATTGGGACCAAACTCAAAGCGATAGGGGTGAGAACTCATAATAGCAAATAAAAATTAAAAACGAAAATAAAAACAAATTTAAATTAAAAGGTTATGTAAATTTAAATTTTGTATTTGAAAATTAAATTTTGAATTTTGAAATTTAAATTTTGAAATTTGAATTTTGAATTTTGAAATATAAGATAAAGTTTTGAAAAAGATTTGAATTTTGAAAAAAATTTTAAAATTTTAAATTTAAATTTTGAAATTTGAATTTTGGAATTTAAATATTAAAATTTGAAATTTGATTTTGAAATAAGATAAGATAAGATTTTGAAAAAGATATGATTTTTTTGAAAAAGATTTGAATTTTGAAATTTAAAACTAAGATAAGATAAGATAAAAATTTTAAAATAGAAATCTGAAATTTTTTTTAAAGGAAAATTCAAAAATCCAATTAAAATAAAGAGAAAAGATATTTTTGAATTTAATGAGGAAAGAGAAAAACAATAAAATGACACCAAACTTAAAATTTTTAGATCAAAACGAAGAAAACAACTAAGAACAACTTGAAGATCAAGATGAACACCAAGAACAAATTTTTGAAAAATTGTTAATAACTAAATAAAAACCAATAACCTCTTAATTTACGAAAAAGCAAAAATAAAAACAAAAATAAAAACAAATAAACAAGCAAAAGAAAATATTTACATTAACCAATAATAAGGCACACGTTTGCAATTCCCCGGCAACGGCGCCATTTTGACGATCCGATTTTCTATCGGTAAAGAAATTCACAAATATAATCGCGTTGTAAGTATAGCTTCTAAACCAACAGAAAATCCTTTCGTACAAAAGTTTTGTTTGTCACTTAAGCAAACCCAATAAAAATAAATAACCGAAGTATTCAAACCTCAGGTTGTCTTCTCAAGGAATTGCATGGAAGTATGATTTATTATTGGTTATGAAAAATAGTATTTTTGGGTTTTTGAAAAGGTTTGAACAAGGGAAATAAATTGCAGGAATTAGTAAATCAATAACTAAGAAAACTCTTGGCAAGGTATGAAAATTAGAAGTCCTATCCTAGTTATCCTTATCAATAGTGATGAGAATTTTATTTTGCTCCCCACTAAGTCAACCTCTAACTATAAAGGTAAGTCAAGTGGATAAATCAATTTAACACCTAAAGTCCTAGTCAACTCCTAAGGAAATACTAGAGTTATAGGAATTTAAATCAATCAGCAAAGATAACAATTATCAATCACGATGAGTTTGACAACTCAAGAGTTACCAATTAATCAACCAAAGCCAAAAGGGAAAAATCTAAATTATTTATATAAATAAAGGAAAGCAATAATAATTCTAAAATACCTCAAAATATATTAAATAGAAAACCAATCTAAACAATAAGAGTTCATAAACAAAGTTGAGAAAATAAATAAAAAGAACATTAAACCTGAAAATTGAGAAGAAATAATCCTAAATCCTTTAAGAGGAATCCTAATTCTGAATCCTAAGAGAGAGGAGAGAACCTCTCTCCCTAAAAACTACATCTAAATTATGAAAAGTGAATAATAGATGATATGTTAATGAATGGATGCATTCTCCCACTTTATAGCCTCTAATCTGAGTTTTTTGGGTCGAAAACTGGGTAAAAAACAGCCCAGAAGTCGCCCCCAGCAGTTTCTGTTACGTTCAGGTCGCGGCAAGGTGACGCGGAAGCGTCGTCCACGTGTTTGCGTGGATTGCGTTTCTGCCAGGTCACGCGTCCACGTGATCTACGCGTTTGCGTTGCCTGGCTTTGAGGAAGCTATGACAAATTATATATCGTTACGAAGCCCCAGACGTTAGCTTTCCGACGCAACTAAAACTGCGTCATTTGGACCTCTGTAGCTCAATTTTTGGTCGATTTAGTACCAGGAGGTCAGGCTGGACAGCTTTAGTAGTTCCTTCAGTTTCTTGTATTCCTTCCACTTTTGCATGCTTCCTTTCTATCCTCTAAGTCATTCCTGCCCTGTAATCTCTGAAATCACTTAACTCACATATCAAGGCATTGAATGGTAATAAGAGAAGATTAAACATATCAAAGTTAAGACCAAAGAAGTATGTTTTCAATCATAGCACAAAATCAGGAAGGAAAACGTAAACTCTTGCAAATCATATGAATAAGTGTGTGAAAGATTGATAAAATCCACTCAATTGAGCACAAGATAAACCATAAAATAGTGGTTTATCACCCTCAGCATCAACCAACACCCGCATGAGGGACCTCTCAGATAGGCAAACACAAGCAAAGCAAACAAATAATGCACAAGTAGACAAGCCAAGACAAGAATTGCAAGCCCAAATAATTCAATTAAATGCAAAATGATGTATGCCTGCTGTATGGCAATGATATCATCTGTTGGTTACAACATGTCCAGTAGAAAACTCTAGACAGGAACACCATAACACAGAGCAAGAAGGACCAAACCGCAACCCTTGCATCTTACCCACGTAACCCGGAGCAAGGGGGATAACCTCAACCCTTGCCTCTTATACAGGCGGTGTTACAATTCTCAACTCGAAGCAACTGTGACTAAACTCAACCCTTACATCTTACCTGGTGTCTCGAACCTTTACCCGGAGTAAGTGGACAACACTGCTGCAACTTACCTGGTGTCTCAAACCTTTACCTGGATCAAGTGGACATTGCCACTGCTTCTTACCCACTGGTATTTCTCAATTAGATTCAATCTTATTTTCAAATCCATTCTCAATATCATTCCACTTCACTCAAAAATCATAATTAAAATCAATCTTCGTAATTCTTCACTCTCATAGCCAACCTCATCATCCTCAATCAAATTTAATCATCATCATTCCTTTCATTACATTTAATACATCTCTTCCCAATTTACTGTCTCAACTCATTAGGTCTCATACCTAACTCCTCTACTCTCTATTACACCAGCTCTGGACTCATAACAGGGTTTATAAAGGTTTAGAAAGCTCGAAGAATGATTAAAAACACAAAAACACATTTTCTGCAAAACTGGGTGGTCATGCGTACGCATGCCACCTCTCGCATATGATTGATGTTAAAAAATTAGAAAGTCGTGTACGCGGACCACCTCTTGTATATGCGAGAGTGTTTAGCAGAAAAGGTTTCTTGCGTAGTGATGGAGGATTTATGTCGGTTTAAAATTTTTCAATAGAATTTCGTTGCAAGCATAGTCCAAACCAACAACTAACCCTCACATTGAAGTTTAATTTGGTTGTCACAAGTTCCACCTAATATAAATAACTGAGAGTATTAGTCCCAGGTCATTCTCCCTAGGAATTTCAATGAAGTACTCTATTATTGGCTATAAGGGATATTGGGGGTTGAGGTAGTGGTTGACAAGGAATGTAAATAACAAGAAAGTAAATGACAATTAACTAATAAAGGAAAGAAAATTCAAATGATAAAAAGGTCTTGGCAAGGGTTGATGGTTAAGGTTCAATATCCTTGTTACCAACCACAATATGTTAATTGCAAGGATCAATCCCATTTAGTCATCTTCTAACAATTGAAGGAAAGTCAAATGAGCTTCATCAATCCTAACCCATGAGTCCTAGCCACTCACTAATTAACTTAGTGAAGACTAGTGTCGATGGAAATCAATTATCAATCACTTGGACATTGGTGACTCAAGATCACCCAAGTAACCAACCCAAGCCAAGAAGAGAAAAATCTAATTCATAACTAAAAGAAACATTTCATCAAACACCTAGAATGCAATAAAAGTAAACATCATAAATTGCAAGAATTAAATAAAACTATAACTAACCAAAGCAAGAAATCAATAATAGAAACTAAGGTAAGCATAAAAAGACATGAAAATAATAAATTGTATTAAGAGAAAATTGAGAATAACAAAAGAGTTCATAAACTAAAATTTGCAAAATAAAAGAATTAACAAGAGAAGTAAATGAACTAAAGTACTAGAACAAATAAAAGTAAAGAAAAACTAAAATGGAGGAAGATTAAGATCTAGATCTAAACAGAAATAAAACTAAGGACCCTAAAATCTAGAGATAGGAGAGAGCCTATCTCTCTAGAATTCTACATCTATCTAAAACTAAAGTGTTGTATGATTGAATGTGTGAATCCTCCCATCCTCTTTCACTCTCAGCCTCTAATCTGCAGAATGGGCTTGAAACTGGGCAAAAAATCAGCTCAGAAATCACCCCCAGCATTTTCACTTTAGTGAGGCACGTGCCGCTTTGTCACGCGTACGCGTCAGCCACGCATACGCGTCATTGAACTTTGCATGAAGCCACGCTAATAAACCTAATTTTTAGGGTTTATCTTATGCTTATTTTGGGGGATTTTATCACCTTTTTCCACATTTATTCCAGGAAATGGCATGGTTTCATGATGTTCTCCTAATTTGTGCTTAAGTGTGAAAACATACTTTTTAGGCCTTAATTTGCTAATTTTGATTCACCTTTGATTTCACTAGATGCCTTGATGTGTTTGTTAGTGAGTTCAGGTTGAAAAGGCTAGGAATGGATCAAAGGAGTGAAGAGAAAAGCATGCAAAGTGGAGAACACATGGAAAATCAAGGATTTGGAGTGCATCCATCGACGTGCACGCGTGACATACGCGCACACACAGAAGATGAAGTCGCATGGCGACGCGTACGTTTGGATGAGAACGCCAAACGACGCGTACGCGTGACCTATGCG
Source organism: Arachis ipaensis (assembly GCF_059453495.1). Taxonomy (NCBI): domain Eukaryota; kingdom Viridiplantae; phylum Streptophyta; class Magnoliopsida; order Fabales; family Fabaceae; genus Arachis; species Arachis ipaensis. Next base: position 25,923,370 of record NC_142437.1, read on the forward strand.
TACGCGTCGCAGCTCGCTCGTGACCTCATTAAAGTGAAAATGTTGGGGGCGATTCTGAGCTTCCCAGGCACAGGTCCAACTCAATTATGAGGCTATTACATGAAGAATTCGAGGGGGGAGGGATCATTCATACACTTAGTTTTAGAGAGAGATGTAGAATTCTAGAGAGAGAGAGAGGCTCTCTCCTCTCTCTAGATTAGGGTTTTTAGTTTTATTTTCTTTTTAGATCTAGATCTATTTCTCCTTTACTTTAGTTTTTCTTTACCTTTATTTGTTCTAGCATTTTACTTCTCTTGTTGTTTCCTCTATTTTGTTAATTTTAGCTTATGAACTCTATTGTTGATTTCCATTTCCTTTTAATGCATTTTGTTATTTCCGTGTCTTTTATATTTGCTTTAGTTTTCTATTGTTGATTTCTTGCTTTTGTAGTTGTAGCTTCCATTAATTCTTGCAATTTATGATGTTTACCTTTATTGCCTTCTATGTGTTTGGTGAAATGTTTCTTTTAGTTATGAGTTAGATTTTTCTCCTCTTGGCTTGAGTTGAGTAATTGGTGACGCTTGAGTCATCAAACTCTTTTGTTGATTGATAATTGGAAGTTGCTAGTCAATTTGAATGCCACTAAAGCTTGTCTTTCCTTGGGATTTGACTAGCACTTGTGGTCTCAAATTGATATCCACTTGACTTTCCTTCATAGTTAGAGGTTAACTAAGTCGGGCAATAGACAATTCTTATCACAATTGATGAGGATAATAAGGATAGGACTTCTAGCTCTCATACCTTGCCAAGAGCTTTCTTAGTTGTTAGTTTATTTCCTTTGCAATTTACATTTCTTATTCTTTATTCCAAAACCCCAAAAATACTTGTCACATAACCAATAACAAGAACACTTCCCTGCAATTCCTTGAGAAAAGACCCGAGGTTTGAATACTTCGGTTTATTTTTATTGGAATTTGTACTTGTGACAAACAAATTTTTGATTGAGGAATTGTTTGTCGGTTTAGAACTATACTTGCAACGAGATTTCATTTGTGAAATTCTTTACCGATAGACAATTTCCGTTCGTCAAAATGACACCGTTGCTGGGGAATTGCAATTGTGTGCCTTGTTATTGGTTATTGTATATATGTGAATATTGTGAATATGTTTGCCTTTTTCTTCTTTGTTAGTTTTTGGTATTTGTAGGAGTTTGTTCTCTTTATTTGTCACTAGTTTTTGTTTTTATTTTTCCTTGCTACCATGAATTCTCATCCTTTTGGCTATGAATTTGGTTACAATTATTGTAGGAAGTGGAGATTTCAATGAAGATATGCATCAAGGATGGAACAATCAAGAGTGGGAGGAGCCATATGTATGTGATCGATCCTCTTGGCAACAACCTCCACCAATGCACTATGAACAAGAGTCATTCCATGATGCATATCAATCCAATAGCTATGGTGGACATCCTTGTGACTACCAACAACCACCACCCTATGCCTATGAACCTCATCCTCAACATAGCCCTTAACCATACTCACAAGCCCCTTTTTACCAAACACCTCCATATGACCCTAATCCCTATCCACCATACCAACCATCTTTTGAGCCATATGAACCATATATAGAACCACCACAATATCAATACTCCCAAGAACCACCTCATTATACACCATCTCCATATACTTATCAAGATGAACCACCCTCCTATTATGAACCCTTCCTCCCAAAAAATGAACCCTCCTATCCACCCCAAGCCCCAATGGATGATCCTCTCACTTTGTTACTTCAAGGAAAAAGGGAAATGCAAAGGGAGACACTAGAATTTGTGGCTACCTTGACCGAGGTAGTAAGCCGATTAGCCTACTAATGCTTGAACACTCAAAGCACTCCCATGGCCACATGTGGAGAATCAATTGAAGAGCATAGCATGAAGGAGAGATTGGAAACTCCAGTGGAAAATGAGGGATGTTACTTTGTGTTAGAACAATTGGAGGAACCTATGATTGTTGAAGAAGAGGAAGAAGTGGTTGAAGATTTAGGAGATGCAGAACCTCCATGGGAACCTAAAATCATAGAAAATTCCTCCAAGAAGATTGAATTTGATGTTGAGGAGGAGAGTGCACAACCTCCAAAAAAATTTTTAAATGAAGATTTGGAGGGAATGAAGCAAGAATTGAGTTCCCTTGGTGACAAAGATCATGCATCAAACCCTCTTGATGGTGAATCCTTTGAACTTGAAAAACCTTCTTTCGGTGAGATAGAAAGTAATGTGGAGGTAGATTTCTCTAATCCTCCCATTTATGATTTGAGTGATGGAGAAGAGTTAGATGAAATTGACGAACAAAGGATTGAAATTGAAGAAGTTTATGAAGAGGTAGAAGTTGACAAGGAAGAACACAAGGGAGTAGAGCCTGCAAGGACATTAGAGATACCTCTCCCCAAGCCATCACCATCCATTCTTTCATTCAAGTGGGTAAATCTCTCATCTCTATGCTTTATTATCCCACTTGAATATGGTTTGCTTGAGACGGATGGGCAACTTAGAGCTCTTTGTGGCTTTAAGAGTAAAAAGGAGATGGTTAGTGGTTGGCATTGTAAATCAAAGTTCATGATGGTTGCATGTTCAAAGCTTAATAGCAAGGATTGGTGTAAAACTAGAGTGCTTGGGTCTAGGATGATGTTTGGTCTCTTGAGTGAAAATTTCAAGATTATGGCACCTAAATAGAATAACGATGATCAATTTGAAGACGGGTGTAGAAACAAGATTTGGGATCCGGGAATACATGAGGATCAACTTTGGGAGCCCATGGTTTGTGAAGAACTCCATCAAATCTTGGAGCTATTAATCTTAAATGATGGAGCTTATTGGAAGTCCAAGCATTGGTGGATGTTCAAGGATGGATTCAAGCACAAGCCACCTTGATGAGAGCTCCCCATAAGTCCAACTTAAGGACAATAAATAAAAGTGCTAGATGAGAGACACCCCACCATGGTAATATCTTTTCACTTTTCTCTTTTGTAAATATTGGTAGAGATAGGTTTAATTTCATGTTTGATTAGTTTGTTGAGTTTATTTGGTAGTTTAGCATGGTAAATAAAGTTTTATGGAGTTTTGGTAGCTGTTTGGAGGTTTGGAATGCTTGGTTTGGTACAAGAACTTAGAAAAATTTTGAAAAACAGAGCACCATTCAACGCTTATGCGTCACCCACGCGTACGCGTGGCCCCAAGTTTTTTAACCATCCACGCGTACGCATGACCCACGCGTACGCGTGGATCCAAAATTTTCACCTTCCATACAAAAATCCGAGAGTTGTGTGAGTTGTGGGCTGGAACTGTGCCTCTAGCACAAAACCAACCCACGCGTACGCGTCGCCACTCGGAATAATCCATCACGCGTACGCGTGGAATGCCCTGTTCCACACACCTTCTTTTCTTTTCCTTTCTCCATTTCTTTCCTTGTTCTCTCTTCTCTTATTTTCTTTACCTTCTTCAACCATCATCCAACACTACCAAACACCATCTATAACCATTTCTTTTAGTTAGTTAGTTGGTTAGTCGGTTGTTCAATTAGTTTAGATTTTCATTTAATTTTCTGTTTTTCATTATGGGTGTTGGATTACTAATCTTGTTTGCTATATATTGCTGTTGACTGATGATATTGAGGTTATATTTTGCTACTTGGTTTTGAGTCTCTTTGTTGAACATTTTTTTTTGAATACCAAGTGAATGAAAATTTCCCTCAAGCTTTTAAATCTTTTTGAATTGTATGATTTGGCCACCATGTGATTTGAATCTTTTTATTTGATTAGGCAATTTCTTGATGGATGTTGTGCATTTATCTTAATGCATTGTGTTTCTTTATCATATGCATCCATATGTTATGCTTATGCCCTAATGACATGTTTGACCATTAATTGTTTACTTATGTGCTCTACACATATTTGAAACTAGTCATTTTAGCACAATTGCTTGATTCTTGGCTTGAATGCTTTCATGCTTCTTTATCGCTTGTTTGGTTGTCTTAACCTACGAGTTTAGAGTATTTCAAGCACACTAGAATGAATGAAGTGCATGCTTCTTTTGTGTAACTGTGACATAGCTTTTTATGTTAGTGTGTGTGTGTTCTAAACCGCACGCAACTTGGAATGTACACTTACTTTTATTCATGTCACACATTGGGTCACTCACTTCATTCTAGTGATTATTACCTCACCCCAAAAATTTAGGCTTCCTTGCTTTTGCGTTTACTTGTCTTTTTATCCTGTCTTCTATTTTCAGGATGTTTTGTCATAAGCTAAAAAGGAAGCGGGAAAAAGAACACGCAGCAACCGGTTGACCTACCAGCTGAAGGTAGCAACTCGGAGAGTCGCTGTACCCCTTTGCTCATCTTAGAATACACCGAAGACGGTGCAAACTTTTAAGTGTGGGGAGGTCATCCGACCAGTCGGCGTTTTTGGGTGACAAGTTTCTAATCCCAACACTTTTGCATTTCATTTTTTTAGGTCTTTAGGATTTTTAGTTTTATATATATATATATATATATATATATATATATAAAGTAAGCTTAGTTAAAATAATGAAATTCTCCAAGAAAAACATTCTTAATAGGGCTTTGACATCCCAATTGATTTGAGTGAAAAATTTTCATTGAACTTGCTTGAACTATACATTGTGAATCATGTTTTGAACAAAGGACACAAGCATGTGAGTTTAGAGCCTAATTGCGTGGTTACATCATATAACCACTTATTTTTCTTCTTGTGTGTAATTGTTCTCTTTCTATGATTGTAATCTTTGATTTGTTTGATTCTATATGTCCATTATTCCATGTATACATGCATTTATATGATTGAGGCCATCATTTCATTTAGCTCACTTACCTAAATAGCCTTACCTTTTATCAACCATTGTTAGCCAACTTTAAGCCTATGATTAACCCACTTTGTTCTTTAATTTAGCACGTTACAAGCTTTAAAGCGAAAAACAATAGATGTCCTTAATTTGGATCTTTGATTAGCTTAGGCTAGTGAGTATGTGTATCATTCAAGTGTGGGGAAACTTGGGACATTGGTTGAGGTAAAAGTGTGTTTTTATTTTTTGTTAAAAATATTGGGAATTGGGTACATACTCATGTATTAATTAAATATTTAAACCATATACATTGATATCCTTGTATATAATTACATCAAAAAAAAAGGAAAAAAAAAAGAGAAAAACAAAAGAAAAATAACAAAAAAAAAATGAAAAAGAAAAGAAAAGAAAAAGAAAGCAATAAAAGGGGAAAAAATGCCCCAAAGTAAAGTTCAATAAGAATCAACGCATATGTGTAGTAATCAAAATAGAATGCGTGAGTATGTGAAAAAGTGAAGAATGAGAAGTTAGGATTGTTTAGAATTTCATAGGTTGTTATATAGGTTAGGTGGGAAGTTTAAGTTAATCAAAGATTCAAATTTCAAGCCCACTTGACCATATGCATCCTACCTTGACCCTAGCCCATTACAACCTTATGGAAAGGCCTCATGATAATTGTATGCATGCATGAAATAATTGTTGATTGTTAGATAAAAAACAAATCTTGAAAAGCATGATTAGGGGAGAATTGAGTGAGTCGACCCTAAATACTTGAGTGACTAAAGCGGATACACATCCGGTGAGGGTTCGATTGCTCAATTACATGTTTTCACCTAGGATTATCACTTTTCTTGCAAGTTTGTAAAAATATTTAATAACTTAATTCAATTGTGGATTTGATTTGATTGCTGTTACTTTAGCCCTTATGCTTATATATGTTTTCTTGGAAATTGAGTTATTTTGACCAAGTAGTTGCATTCATTTAGATAGATTGCATGTAGATAGGATGCATTTAATTAGTTTACATTGAATAAATGTTAATACCCTTTGTTTCTTTCTTGAGTCTAGCATGAGGACATGCTTGGTTTAAGTGTGGGGAGGTTGATAAACCCCATTTTTAGGGTTTATCTTGTGCTTATTTTGGAGGATTTTATCACCTTTTCCCACATTTATTCCATGAAATGGCATGGTTTCATGATGTTCTCCTAATTTGTGATCAAGTGTGAAAACATGCTTTTTAGGCCTTAATTTGCTAATTTTGATTCACTTTTGATTCCACTAGATGCATTGATGTGTTTGTTAATGAGTTCAGGCTTTTTAGGCCTTAATTTGCTAATTTTGATTCACCTTTGATTCCACTAGATGCTTTGATGTGTTTGTTAGTGAGTTCAGGTTGAAAAGACTAGGAACGGATCAAAGGAGTGAAGAGAAAAGCATGCAAAGTGGAGAACACATAGAAAATCAAGGATCTGGAGTGCATCCATCGACGTGCACGCGTGACATACGCGCATGCGCGAAAGATGAAGTCGCATGGCAATGCGTACGCGTGGATGAGAACGCCAAACGATGCGTACGCATGACCCATGCGTACGCGTCGCAGCTCGCACGTGACCTCATTAAAGTGAAAATACTGGGGGCGATTTCTGAGCTTCCCAGGCCCAGATCCAACTCAATTCTGTGGCTATTACATGAAGAATTCAAGGGGAGATCATTCATACACTTAGTTTTAGAGAGAGATGTAGAATTCTAGAGAGAGAGGCTCTCTCCTCTCTCTAGATTAGGGTTTTTAGTTTTATTTTCTTTTTAGATCTAGATCTATTTCTCCTTTGCTTTAGTTTTCCTTTACCTTTATTTGTTCTAGCATTTTACTTCTCTTGTTGTTTCCTCTATTTTGTTAATTTTAGCTTATGAACTCTATTGTTGATTTCCATTTCCTTTTAATGCATTTTGTTATTTCCATGTCTTTTATATTTGCTTTAGTTTTCTGTTGTTGATTTCTTGCTTTTGTAGTTGTAGCTTCCATTAATTCTTGCAATTTATGATGTTTACCTTTATTGCCTTCTATGTGTTTGGTGAAATATTTCTTTTAGTTATGAGTTAGATTTTTCTCCTCTTGGCTTGAGTTGAGTAATTGGTGACGCTTGAGTCATCAAACTCTTTTGTTGATTGATAATTGGAAGTTGCTAATCAATTTGAATGCCACTAAAGCTAGTCTTTCCTTGGGATTTGACTAGGACTTGTGGTCTCAAGTTGATATCCACTTGACTTTCCTTCATAGTTAGAGGTTAACTAAGTGGAGCAATAGACAATTCTTGTCACAATTGATGAGGATAACAAGGAAGGACTTCTAGTTCTCATACCTTGCCAAGAGCTTTCTTAGTTGTTAGTTTATTTCCTTTGCAATTTACATTTCTTATTCTTTATTCCAAAACCCCAAAAATATTTGTCCTATAACCAATAACAAGAACACTTCGCTGCAATTCCTTGAGAGACGATCCGAGGTTTGAATACTTCGATTTATTTTTATTGGGGTTTGTACTTGTGACAAACAAATTTTTGATTGAGGAATTGTTTGTTGGTTTAGAACTATACTTGCAACGCGATTTCATTTGTGAAATTCTTTACCGATAGATAATTTCCATTCGTCACATGCATACGCGTCAATTAGACTATGGCTTGGTCACGCGTACGCGTCGGTCATGCGTACGCGACGGGACCAGCTTCTCAAATCTCCAAATTCTTGTGTTCCTTCCACTTTTGCATGCTTCTTTTCCATCTTCTAAGCCATTCATGCCCTCTAAACCCTGGAAATACTTAACAAACATATCATGGCATCGAATGGTAATAAGGGAGGATTAAAAATTAGCAATTTTAAGGCCTAGGAAGTATGTTTTCAATCATAGCACAAAATTAGTATGGAATCTTAGAAACATGCAATTTACATGAATAAGTGTGACAAAAGTTGACAAAATCCACTCAATTCAATCCAAAATAAACTATAAAATTGTGGTTTATCAACCTCCAGCCACTTAAACATTAGCTTGTCCTCATGCTAAGCTCAAGAGAAGCTATAAAGGGGTGAAGAGGGATGGTAGGATTTATTAAATGCAACCTAGCTATATGAAACTAAATGCAAAGTCCTACCTAGTTGGTTAAAAGTAAATCAATCTTCCAAGAACAAATATGAACATGTAGGAAAAAGATAGTATTATGATTCATGAATTCCACTAATTCAAATATAAAAATAAAGTACAAATAGACTTGCAAGAAGAAAGCTCATGAAAGCCGGAAACAAGGAATTGAGCATCGAACCCTCACCGGATGTGTATCCGCTCTGTCGCTCAAGTGTATAGGATTGATTCACTTAATTCTCCTCTAATCAAGCTTTCCAAGATTTATTTTTCATCTAACAATCAACAATTATTCAATGCATGCATACATTTATCATGAGGACTTATCCATAGGTTGTAATGGGGCTAGGGTCAAGGTAAGGATATACATGGCCAAGTGAGCTTGAAATTTGAATCTTTGATTAGCATAAGCTCTCACCTAACACATATAACAACCTATACAATTCTAATACAGACCTAACTACCCATTCTTCACTTTTTCACACACTCATGCATTCTTTTCAATTCACATTCCATATGCGTTGTTATTATTACTTTACTTTGGGGTATTTTGTCCCTTTTTTATTGCATTTCTTTTTCTATTTTTTTCTTTTGATATATATTTTTTTATTTATTTTATATTTTTTTATTTTTGCAATAAAGTATATATAAAAGTATCAATGCATATGGTTTAAACATTTAATACATGAGTATGGACCTAATTCCCAAGATTTTCAATGAAAACTCAAAATACACTTTTACCTCAACCAATGTTCCCAAGATTCCACATACTTAGATGATACATACACTCACTAGCCTAAGCTAATCAAATATCCAAACAAGGGACATTTATTGTTTTCCGCTTTAAAGCTAGTAATGTGCCAAAATTAAGAACAAAGGGGATTAACATAGGCTCAAAGTTGGCTAACAATGGTGGATAAAGGTAAGGCCATTTGGGTAAGTGAGATAAATGAAACAATGACCTCAATCATATAAATGTATTTATACATCAAATAATGGATATAAAGAATCAAACAAATCAAAGATTACAATCATAGAAAGAGAATAATACACACAAGAAGAAAATAGTGGTTATATGATACAACCACACAATTAGGCTCAAAATCTCACATGGTTGTGTATTCTTAGCTCAAAAATATGTTCCAAAATAAATTTCTTCAAGAAAGTTCAACAAAAGTTTTGATTCAAATTAGTGAAATTCCCTAGAATAGTTTCTTAGAAAGAAAATCATCACTTTAAGCAAGTAGTCCTAACAAGAAAGAAGTGGTAAAATATGTACAAATTCTAACTATCATGCAGTCTATCATGCAATGCAACAACTAACTAACAAAGAAGATTAAGAATTAGTGTTGGGAAAAGGAATTGTTACCCACGGAAGTCGGTCTCAACCTCCCCATACTTAAAGATTGCACCGTCCTCGGTGCATCCAAAGATGAGCAAGGTGGATTAGGGTGGGTTGCTACAACTAAAGAGCTTCTTCAAAAGATTGTGCGGAGGGACTTGTTTGCCGCCCCATTTCGAAGCTTTTCCTTTCCCTTCTTGGTGGCCAACCTGAAAGGAGAGAAAAAGAAAGAAAATTAAGCCCAAAAACAAAGATATCAAAGAAAATAGAATATAGGTGGGGGCTAATGCCGAATAAAAGTGGGGTTCTCAACTACATGTTAGCTACAACATGCAAGTGAAAAAACAATATAAGCGAAGGGTATATCTACTGACACTTGATGCAGGAGTAAAATCAAAGCATAAGTAAATAGCTTGAAGAGAGCATATGGAGCATCAAGTTCAAATAGGAATTTACACAAGCAAGAGTAGTTATAAGCATGAGAGATTTTGGTCCCATCCTAACTCAATGATAATGAAGCACAAAAATAAGGTTATTGAGTTAGAAGGGACGAAAGCACTAATCTTGTATGTGGGACAAAAATTGTAACCAATACCAAACAAGTCACGAAGTATGAAAACTATCCAAGAAATTCTCAACAGTTAAGTAGGAAAAATTCAACACCAATGTTAAAACAACAAATTTAGAAAAGAAAATAAGAACAAGAAACAAACTTAAAATGCAATAAATAAAAGTATGCAAATGCAATGGAGAAAAGAAAATGAAAGAGGAGATAGAAAGGGAAGAAAAGAAATGGGGGAAAGGAAGAAATGAAGAAGAAGAAAGGAAGGAAGGAAGTAGGAGAAATAAGAAAGAAAGAAAGAAGAGAGGGGAAAAGATGAAGAACAAGGCGCGAAAACGACGCAGATGCGTCAACCACGCGTACGCGTGGAAAGAAAAAATTGCTGGTAACGCGTCCGCGTCGGTCATGCGCACGCGTGAGATATGCCAAAAGAAAGTGACGCGTACGCGTCAAGCACGCGTACGCGTGGGGATGGATCGTGCTCCTCGCACCTCAGCTGCATGGTTCCAAGCTTCCAGCACAACTCTCTGGTTTTTGAACCATGCAGCAGCAACATAAAAATTTGGGCTTCGACGTGCACGCGTTGGTCACGCGTACACGTGACAGCCCCCCCCCCTTTTTTTTTCAAAAAAGCATAAAAATAGGATTAAACACTATCCTATCCTATATACACTCTAGACCCACTAAAACATAAACTTAACCAAAAATCTTTAAATTTTTGAAAAAGTATTTCTATGGATTATTCAAACAAAACATGCAATTCAACAAGAATGCAATTCAAGTCAACTATTCTAAATCAAAACATGATTCTAGCAAGCAACCTAGCAATCAAAGTAATATATACAAAAGTATGAAAAGAAGAAAACTACCTAACAATGGCAACTCAATTCATTCATTGATTATATCTACAAGAGAAATGAAAAGAGTTTACGATGGTGGGGTGTCTCCCACCTAACACTTTTATTTATTGTCCTTAAGTTGGACAATTGGGAGGTTCTTTGTCATGGTGGTTTATGCTTGTACTCATCCTTGAACTTCCAAGGATGCTTGCTCCTCAAACGGTTGCCAGAATTTCCAACCGACTTCACCAAACTTGGGTGAAGTCCTTCACAAGATATGAGCTCTCAAAATTGGCATTCATGTTGTGATCCGAGATCCCATATCTTATTTTCACACCCATCTTCAAATTGATCTTTATAATTCCACTCGGGTGGTAAGCAAGATGAACTCTCAATGAGATACCAAACTCTTCTTCTAGATCCATTCAAATAAGCATTAAACCAATCCTTGCATCTAGCTCTTAAAATCTCAATCTTGATGAGTCTTGATTTGCACCGCCAACCACTAAACATCCTTCTCTTATGCTTCATTCCACAAAGCTTCCTAAGTTGACCATTCGTTTCAAGCACACCATACTCAAGTGGGACAATAAAGCTAAGAGAAACAAGTTTTACCCACTCAAATGAAGGTAAAATGGCAACCTAGGTAGAGAAGTCTCCAACGATCTTGACAAAGCATATTCAACTCCCGTCCAACCTTTTTGAAGGACTTCCACCTTTTGATAGGATTCTTCACCTTCAAGATTTTCCTCACCAAATTTATCCAACTCTTCTCCGTCACTCAAATCATAAATAAGAGGTTTAGAGATGTCTACCTCCATATCACTTTCAAATTCATCCGGAGAAGGTTCTTCAAATTCAAAGGATTCATTTGCGAAAGCAAATTCTTCATTATTAGGACTCGATGCTAAATGATCATCACCAAGGGAACTCAATTCTTGCTCCATTCCTTCCAATTCTTCATTTATAACTTGTCTTGGAGGTTGTGCACTCTCCTCCTCAACATCAATTTCAATCTTCTTGGAGGAATTTTCATTAATCCTAGATTCCCATGGAGGTTCCGCATCTCCTAAATCTTCAACCACTTTCTCTTCTTCAATAATTTTGTCTTTCTCCACTTGTTCAAGTACAAAATTCCACTCCTTATTTTCCACCGGAGTCTCTAATCTCTCTCTCATGCTCCGTTTTTCATTAGATTCTCCATATGAGGCCATGGGAGTTTCTTGAGTGTCCAAATATTGGAAAGCTAATCGACTTACTACCTCGGTCAAGGTAGCCATGAACTCTAGTTGCACCCTTTGAGCTTCACGTTGCTCTTGAAGGATGGTTTATAGCTCCCTTTGCTCTTGAAGCATTGAGATGAGAGTGTTATCCATTGAGAATTGGGGTGGATAGGAGGGTTCATCGTATGGGAGAAAGGGTTCACAATAAGAAGATGGCTCATTTTGGTGGGGATATTGAGGTGGTATATGTGAGAATGAAGGTTCTTAAGAGTAATTGTATTGGAATGTAGGTGGTTCTATTGGTTTTCTTTTATAGTGATCACAAGGATGAGGTATGGGTAATTGGTTGTATGAGGGATATGGATCATAGGATGGTGTTTGGTAAAATATGGCTTGTGAGGAAGGTAGTGGAGGGCTATGTTAAGGATAGGGCTCATAGGCATATGGTGGTTGTGATTGATAATCACAAGGAGGTACACCATAGCCATTAGATGGGTATGCATCAAGGGGTGGTTCTTGCTCATAGTACATTGAAGGAGGTTGTTACCAAGATGGTTGATCTTAAGCATATGGCTCCTCCCACTTTTGATTCTCCCATCCTTGATGCAAGCCTTAATTGTAGTTCTCATTTCCTACAACATAGTTATAACCATACTCATAGTCAAAGGGGTGAGAATTTACGGTGGAAAGAGAAAACAAAATCAAGAGCTAATAAGAACAAAATACTACAACTAGCAAAAACTAACAAAGAAACTCAAGCACTATTCACAATATTAACATATATATAATAACCAATAATATAACACCCCCGAAAATGGCGCCAAAAACTTGATGGAGGATTTATGTCAGCTTAAAATTTTTCAATAGAATTTCGTTGCAAGCATAGTCCAAACCAACAATTAACCCTCACATCAAAGTTTAATTTGGTTATCACAAGTTCAACCCAATAAAAATAACCGAGAGTATTAGTCCCGGGCCGTTCTCCCTAGTGGTTGACAAGGAATGTAAATAACAAGAAATTAAATGACAATTAACTAATAAAGGAAAGAAAATTCAAATGATAAAAAGGTCTTGACAAGGGTTGATGGTTAAGGTTCACTATCCTTGTTACCTACCACAATATGATAATTGCAAGGATCAATCCCATTTAGCCATCCTCTAACAATTGAAGGAAAGTTAAATGAGCTTCATGAATCCTAACCCATGAGTTCTAGCCACTCACTAATTAACTTAGTGAAGACTAGTGTCAATAGAAATCAATTATCAATCACTTGGACATTGGTGACTCAAGATCACTCAAGTAACCAACACAAGCCAAGAAGAGAAAAATATAACTCATAACTAAAAGAAATATTTCATCAAATACCTAGAATGCAATAAAAGTAAACATCATAAATTGCAAGAATTAAAGAAAACTATAACTAACCAAAGTAAGAAATCAATAATAGAAACTAAGGTAAGCATCAAAAGACATGAAAATAATAAATTGCATTAAAAGGAAATTGAGAATAACAAAAGAGTTTCTAAACTAAAATTTTCAAAATAAAGGAATTAACAAGAGAAGTAAATGAACTAAAGTACTAGAACAAATAAAAGTAAAGAAAAACTAAAATGGAGGAAGATTAATATCTATCTAAAAAGAAATAAAACTAAGGACCCTAAAATCTAGAGAGAGGAGAGAGCCTCTCTCTCTAGAATTCTACATCTATCTAAAACTAAAGTGTTGTATTAATGAATGTGTGAATCCTCCCATCCTCCTTCACTCCCAGCCTCTAATCTGCAGAATGGGCTTGAAACTGGGCCAAAAATCAGCTCAGAAATTGCCCCCAGCGTTTTCACTTTAGTGAGGCACGTGACGCTTTGTCATGTGTATGCATCAGCCACGCGTACGCATCGTTGAACTTTGCATGAGGCCACATGATAAAATACTATTTTATGGTTTATATTGTACTCAATTGAGTGAATTTTATCAATCTTTCACCCACTTATTCATACTATTTGCATGGTTTTACAATTCCTTCCCAGAATTTGTGCTATGATTGAAAACATGCTTCTTTGGCCTTATATTTGCTAATATTAATCCTCTCTTATTACCATCCGATACCTTGATATGTGTGTTAAGTGATTTCAAGGATTATAGGGCAGGGATGGCTCAGAGGATGGAAAGGAAGCATGCAAAAGTGGAAGGAATACAAGAAGTTGAAGGAACTGCAAAGCTGTCAGCCTGACCCTCTCACACTAAAACGGTCATAACTTGAGCTATAGAGGTCCAAATGATGCGGTTCTAGTTGCGTTGGAAAGCTAACATCTGGAGCTTCGATTTGATATATAATTTGCCATTGTTGCCCTGACGATAAGTGACGCGAACGCATGATCTACGCGGACACGATGCAGTGGCAAAAAAACCAGCGTGTTTGAATTCGAAACCAGCGAATTCTGGGTTGTTTCTGACCCAGTTCTCGGCCCAGAAAACATAGATTAGAGGCTATAAAGTGGGGGAATGCATCCATTCATCAACATGCTTTTCATAATTCATAATCTTAGGTTTAGATGTAGTTTCAGAGAGAGAGGTTCTCTCCTCTCTCTTAGGACTAGTATTTAGGATTTCTCTTAATTTTAGGATTGCTTCTCAATCCCAGGTTCAATGTTCTTCTACTTTTATTTATTCTATTATTTTATTTTAGTTTGTTAATGTTGGTTTATGAACTCCATGTTAGATTTGAATTTATGTTTAAACGTAATTTTATGTGTTTCAGATTTATGACTGCTTTATTCTATTTATGATTTCTTCAATTTAATTTAGAATTTTTCCTTTTGGCTTTGGTTAAATAATTGGTGACCCTTGAGTTATCAAACTCGAGGTGTTGACTGAAAATTGAAATTCTTCAAGAATTAATTCGAGTTCCACTAACTCTAGCCTTTCCCAAGGAAAGACTAGGACTTGAGGATTCAAATTAATTCATCCACTTAACTTACCTTCATAGTTAGAGGTTAACAAAGTGGGAGAAAAATTCAATTCTTATCACAATCGATAAGGATAACTAGGATAGCACTTCCAGTTCTTATACATTGCCAAGAGTTTTATTATTTATTTAAATTAATTCCTTACAATTTACTTTCTTGCCATTTACTATTCTTGCTTTTTATCTTATACATTAAAAACCCAAAAATACTACTTTTCATAACCAATAATAAATCATATTTCCCTACAATTCCTTGAGAAGACGACCCGAGGTTTGAATACTTCGGTTATTTATTTTTATTGGGTTTGCTTAAGTGACAAACAAAAGTTTTGTACGAAAGGATTTTCTGTTGGTTTAGAAGCTATACTTACAACGCGATCATATTTTTATATTTCTTTACCGATAGAAAAACCGATCGTCAAAATGGCGCCGTTGCCGGGGAATTACAAACGTGTGCCTTATTATTGGTTATCGTAAATATTTTCTTTTTACTTGTTTATTTGTTTTTATTTTTGTTTTTATTTTTACTTTTTCATAAATTAAGAGGTTATTGGTTTTTATTTAGTTATTAAAAATTTTTCGATAAAAATTGTTCTTCGTGTTCATCTTGACCTTTAAGTTGTTCTTAGTTGTTTTCTTCGTTTTGATCTAAAAAATTTTAAGTTTAGTGTCATTTTATTGTTTTTCTCTTTCCTCATTTAATTCAAAAATACCTTTTCTCTTTATTTTTATTGAATTTTCAAAATTTGCAAAAAAAAAAATTTATCTTTTTTAAAAATCTTATCTTATCTTATTTCAAAAATCAAATTTCAAAAATTCAATATTTAAATTTCAAATTTCAAATTTCAAATTTCAAATTTCAATCTCAAATTTAAAATTTAAAATTTCAAATTTTAAAATTTAAAATTCAAAATTTAATTTTCAAATTCAAAATTTAAATAACCTTTTAATTTAAATTTGTTTTTATTTTTTGTTTTTAATTTTTATTAGCTACTATGAATTCTCACCCCTCTGGTTTCAAGTTTGGTTCTAATATTATTGCAAGGAATGGAAATTATAACAGGAACATGCATCAAGGTCGAAACAATCACAGATGGAAGGAGCCACGAGGATCTGATCAACCCTTTCGGCAACAACACCTTCCAAGACACCATGGACAACGACCATCCTACAATGCATGCCAAGACAATAGATATGGTGGACCCCCTTGTAATTACCAACAAGCCCCATCATACGCCTGTAAACCACCTCCTCAACATAGTTTTGAACCACTACACTCACAAGCAAACTACCACCATTCACCTCCATATGACCCTAACCCTTATCCACCCCAATTCCAACCCAATTACTCCCAAGAACCACCACCTCCCTATGCACCATGTCCATATCCATCACCCCAAGAATCAAGGGAGAAACTCAGGGAAACATTTGAAAAATTTCATGCCACACTTCACCAATTGAATCAAGCGATAAATCGACTGCCTTCCCGACGTTCGGACACTCAAGGAACCCCCATGACTTCATGTGGGTAATCTAATGAAGAACGCAGCATGAAGGAGATACTAGAAACTCCAGTGGACAGTACGGAGCATGACTTTGTACTGGGACAAGTGGAGGAAGCTGTAATTATCGAAGAAGAAGAATTGGTTGAAGACTTAGGAGATGCAGAACCTCCATGGAAAAATCCAGTCAAAGAGCCTCCTTCAAAGACGTTTGAAACAGATGTTGAGGAGGGTGTACAACCTCCAAGGCATATCATGGTTGAAGACTTTGAAGAGGATGATCAAGAGATGGATTCGATCATTGATGAATTCTTATCTACCATTGAATCCTCTCCCATTGGACTAGACATGGAGATCAAAGAAGAAAAAGCACAACCTCCCATGCCCTTGGTAAGCAATGAAGAAGAGATTGAATTGGAAGAAAGCTACCAAGAGGAAAAGGTTGATATTGAAGAAGCTTGCAAAGAGGTAGAAGTTGTCAAGGAAGAGCGCAAGGGAATGGAGCTGGAAATCACCTTGCCAAAGTTGTTGCAGACCTCTCCCCCAAAGCCATCACCATCCATCCCTTCATTCAAGTGGGTAAATCTCTCATCTCTAACCTTAATTAGCTCACTTGAATATGCTTTGCTTGAAACAGATGGTCAACTTAGAGCTCTTTGTGGCATTAAGAGTAAGAGGAAGATGGTCAGTCGTAAGAATTGTCCTACAAGGTTCCTTATGGTTGGAAGCTTTAAGTTTAAACACAAAGGTTGGTGTAGAGCTCAATTGAATGGGTCTGAGAAGTTGTTTGGATGCTTCAGTGAGAATTCTAAGGCTGAACCACCCAGATGAAATCATGATAATCAACTTGAAGACGGGTGCAGAAACAAGATTTGAGATCCAGGCATACATGAGGATCAAATTTGGGAGCTCAAAGCTTGTGAAGAACTCCATCAAAGCTTAAAGAATCTACCTGGTATTGATCAAGCTTATTGGAAGTCCAAGCATTGGTGGAAGTTTCAGGATGAGTTCAAGCACAAGCCGCCATGACAAGGAGCTCACCAAATGTCCAACTTAAGGACTTTAACTAAAAGTGCTAGGTGGGAGACAACCCACCAAGGTATGATCGTTCCTTTTCAATTTTAATTTTATTTCGTTTTGTTTTATTCTATTGAACCTGGAATTATTCATAACCTCCATATCAGCATTTGCATTCTGCATTCTGCATATTGCATACTGCATAAAAAAAATGCACACGACGCGTCCGCGTCACAAGTGCATTAGGAAGAAAAGAAAAGTGAACAGAGAGTCACGCGAGAGCGTGGCTGGAGGCGTGCCATTGGCACAAATTGATCCACGCAACCGCGTCGCTGACGCGATCGCGTTATTTGCGAAAAATGCCTCCCACGCATCCGCGTTACCCACGCAAACGCGTGCCCTAAAAATCGACGTAAAAAGGGTATATGGCAGCAAGTTGTGATGGAGTAGGGCTGGAACCACGCTAGAAGCACAAGCCCCACCACGCGAACGCGTGCCCCACGCGTTCGCGTCGTTTTTCAAAGTATGGCCATCTACACGATCACGTCAACCACGCGACCGCGTCACCCAGATTTTTGGCAAAATGCATTTAAAATAGAGAGTTGCGCGACCGCGAGGCTGCCTTCGCGCTAATGGCACAAATCACTCCACGCGAATGCGTGACCCACGCGTCCGCGTCGATTCCTATAAGCGCAATTCGCGCGAACGCGTACCCCGCGCGTCCGTGTCACTAGTGTCGCACAAGCTATCCAGATTAGTGCCAATTATCTTATCTTTTCTTCTCTAATCCTAATTTCTTCTATCTTTTCTTCTTTCTTCTTTCCTTCCTACTTTCTTTTTCTTCATCATCCTTATTCACTTTCATTCTATTTTCCTTAATTTATTTACATACTTTCATTCATTACATTTTAATTTTGTGCATATTTTTACTTTCTTTTTTTAAAAATTTATTACTTTTCTGTTGGTGTTAAAATTTCTTATTCAACTGTTGCATCTTTTCTGGTATTATTTTGGTGCTCAGTGACTTGTTTTACACTGTTGGGTAATATTATTTAAGTCAATACTAATCTTTTATGATATTTGTATTAATTTTGCATTGACATGAATTTATATTGTCTTGCACCCTCTTTCCTATTGTTGCAAATTTTTCACTCTTGATTTGCCATGTACTTCTACTGTTTTCTCACTTGCATGTTATAGCTACCATGTAATTGGGACCCTTATTATCTGGCATTAACACCCATATTTTATTTAATTTCTATCTTTATTTTTGGGTTACTTTTCTTCTTTTCCCTCTTCTTTCAGGATGGCCACCACGAAGGGAGAGGAAAAGCTTCTTAATGGGAAGACAAATAAGTCCACCTGCACAATCTTTAGAAAGTATCAGTTGAAGCAACCAGTCCACTTGTACATTGATGAGCGGATAATTTATACGCTTTTTGGCATTGTTTTTAGTAGAATCTAGTTACTTTTAGGGATGTTTTCATTAGTTTTTATGTTAAATTCACATTTCTGGACTTTACTATGAGTTTGTGTGTTTTTCTGTGATTTTAGGTATTTTCTGGCTGAAATTGAGGGACTCGAGCAAAAATCAGATTCAGAGGTTGAAGAAGGACTGCTGATGCTGTTGGATTCTGACCTCCCTACACTCAAAATAGATGTTCTGGAACTACAGAACTCAAAATGGCGCGCTTCCAATTGCGTTGGAAAGTAGACATCCAGGGCTTTCCAGCAATATATAATAGTCCATACTTTGACCGAGTTTAGATGACGTAAAAGGGCGTTGAACGCCAGTTCTATGCTGCTGTCTGGAGTTAAACGCAAGAAACACGTTACAAGCCAGAGTTGAACGCCAGAAATACGTTACAAACTGGTGTTCAACTCCAAGAATGACCTCTGCACGTGGAAAGCTAAAGCTCAGCCCAAGCACACACCAAGTGGGCCCCGGAAGTGGATTTATGTATCAATTACTTACTTCTGTAAACCATAGTAACTAGTTTAGTATAAATAGGACTTTTTACTATTGTATTAGACATATTGGGACGTCTGGTTCTTAGATCATGGGGGCTGGCCATTCGGCCATGCCTGAACCTTTCACTTATGTATTTTCAAACGGTAGAGTTTCTACACTCCATAGATTAAGGTGTGGAGCTCTGCTGTTCCTTATGAATTAATGCAAAGTACTACTGTTTTTCTATTCAACTCAACTTATTCCGTTTCTAAGATATTCATTCGCACTTCAACATGAATGTGATGAACGTGACAATCATCATCATTCCCCCACGAATGCGTGCCTGACAACCACTTCCGTTCCACTTTAGATTGAATGATTATCTCTTGGATCTCTTAATCAGAATCTTCGTGGTATAAGCTAGATAGATGGCGGCATTCATGAGAATCTGGAAAGTCTAAACCTTGTCTGTGGTATTCCGAGTAGGATTCTGGGATTGAATGACTGTGACGAACTTCAAACTCGCGAGTGCTGGGCGTAGTGACAGACGCAAAAGGAGGGTGAATCCTATTCCAGTATGATCGAGAACCTCAGATGATTAGCCGTGCTGTGACAGAGCATTTGGACCATTTTCACAAGAGGATAGGATGCAGCCATTGACCAAGGTGATGCCTCCAGACGATTAGCCATGCAGTGACAGCGCATCGGACCATTTTTCAGAGAGGATGAAAAGTAGCCATTGACAATGGTGATGTCCTTACATAAAGCCAGCCATGGAAAGGAGTAGGACTGATTGGATGAAGACAACAGGAAAGCAGAAGTTCAGAGGGACGACGCATCTCCAATCACTTATCTGAAATTCTCACCAATGATTTACATAAGTATTTCTATTTTTATTTTCTATTTATTTATTATTAATTTCGAAAACTCCATAACTATTTTATATCCGTCTGACTGAGATTTACAAGGTGACCATAGCTTGCTTTATACCAACAATCTCCGTGGGATCGACCCTTACTCACGTAAGGTTTTTTACTTGGACGACCCAGTGCACTTGCTGGTTAGTTGTATCGAAGTTGTGAATGAAAAACGATTTATTAAGACGTGCGTACAGAGTTTTTGGCGCCGTTGCCTGAGATCACAATTTCGTGCACCAAGTTTTTGGCGCCGTTGCCGGGGATTGTTCGAGTTTGGACAACTGACGGTTCATCTTGTTGCTCAGATTAGGTAATTTTCATTTTGTTTTATTTTCAAAAATTTTTCAAAAACCTTTCAAAAATTTCTCACCTGTTTTCGAAAAAAATATATAAATCTTTTCAAAAATATATTTTTCTTCAGAATTTTTAAGAATGAATTCTAGTGTTTCATGATGATTTGTTGAATCCTGGCTGGCTGTAAGCCATGTCTAATCTTTTGGACTGGAGTTTCAACTTATCATCACAAGAGCTTGTTGATTCTCACACACTTAGTTGCTCTATACATGGAAAGTATAAATATCTTCTAAAGCTTGACTGGCTATTAAGCCGTGTCTAACCCTCAGATTGGAGCTTTAGACTAGGATTGCAAGATTCCTGGAATTCATATTAAAAATTTTGGAATCCTTATTTTTCTTTTTTTTCAAATAATTTTCGAAAAATCCAAAAAAATTTAATAAAATCATAAAAATCAAAAAAATATTTAGTGTTTCTTGTTTGAGTCTTGAGTCAAATTTTAAGTTTGGTGTCAATTGCATGTTCATCTTGCATTTTTTGAAAAAAAATCATGCATTCATGGTGTTCTTCATGATCTTCAAGTTGTTCTTGGTAAGTCTTCTTGTTTGATCTTGATGTTTTCTTGTTTTGCATCTTTTCTTGTTTTACATGTGCATTTTTGCATCCATAGAGTCTAAACATGAAAGATTTCTAAGTTTGGTGTCTTGCATGTTTTCTTTGCATTAAAAATTTTTTCAAAAATATGTTCTTGATGTTCATCATGATCTTCATAGTGTTCTTGGTGTTCATCTTGACATTCATAGCATTCTTGCATACATTCATTGTTTTGATCCAAAATTTTCATGCATTGCATCATTTTCATGTTTTTCTCTCTCATCATTAAAAATTCAAAAATAAAAAAAAATATCTTCCCCTTTTTCTCTCTTAAAATTTCGAAAATTAGATTTGACTTTTTCAAAAATTTTTAAAATCCAGTTGTTTTTATGAGTCAAATCAAATTTTCAATTTAAAAATCTTATCTTTTTCAAAATCTTTTTCAAAAATCAAATCTTTTTTATTTTTCTTACTTATTTTCGAAAATTATAAAAATATTTTTCAAAAATCTTTTTCTTAATTTTTTCTCATAATTTTCGAAAATATCATCAACAATTAATATTTTGATTCAAAAATTTCAAGTTTGTTACTTGCTTGTTAAGAAAGATTCAAACTTTAAATTCTAGAATCATATCTTGTGATTTCTTGTGAATCAAGTCATTAATTGTAATTTTAAAAAGCAAATATTTTTCAAAACTAATTTCAATCATATCTTTTCAAAAATATCTTATTATCTTATCTTTTTAAAACATATCTTTTTCAAAAATTTAATTTTAAAATATCTTCTCTAACTTCTTATCTTCTTATCTTTTCAAAATTGATTTTCAAATTTGTTTCAACTAACTAACTAACTTTTTGTTTGTTTCTTATCTTTTTCAAAACTACCTAACTAACCCTTTCTCTCTAATTTTCGAAAATATCTCCCTCTTTTTCAAAAATTCTTTTTAATTAACTAATTATTTTAATTTTTTATTTTAATTTTATTCCTAATTTTCGAAAATTACTAACCTTTTTCAAAAACTATTTTTGAAAATCACTAACTCTTTTTCAAAAATTATTTTCGAAAATCCTCTTTCTCTCTCATCTCATTCTATTTATTTCTTCATCTACTAACACTTCTCTTCATCTCACATCTCTGCTCTCATCACCCTTGTGTTTCTTTCCTTACATTACATTCTTTTCTTCTTCTTTTCTTCTACTCACACAGGGACCTCTATACTGTGGTAAAAAGGATCCCTATTATTATTATTATTTTTTGTTCCCTCTTTTTCATATGAGCAGGAGCAAGGACAAGAATATTCTTGTTGAAGCAGATCCAGAACCTGAAAGGACTCTGAAGAGGAAACTAAGAGAAGCTAAATTACAACAATCCAGCAAGCACCTTTCAGAAATTTTCGAACAAGAAGAGGAGATGGCAGCCGAAAATAATAATAATGCAAGGAGGATGCTTGGTGACTTTACTGCACCTAATTAAAATTTACATGGAAGAAGCATCTCCATCCCTACCATTGGAGCAAACAACTTTGAGCTGAAACCTCAATTAGTTTCTCTGATGCAGCAGAACTGCAAGTTTCATGGACTTCCATCTGAAGATCCTTTTCAGTTCTTAACTAAATTTTTGTAGATCTGTGATACTGTTAAGACTAATGGAGTAGATTCTGAAGTCTACAGGCTCATGCTTTTCCCTTTTGCTGTAAGAGACAGAGCTAGAGTGTGGTTGGACTTTCAACCCAAAGATAGCCTGAACTCTTGGGATAAGCTGGTCACGGCTTTCTTAGCCAAGTTCTTTCCTCCTCAAAAGCTTAGTAAGCTTAGAGTGGATGTTCAAACCTTCAAACAGAAAGAAGGTGAATCCCTCTATGAAGCTTGGGAGAGATACAAGCAACTGACCAAAAAGTGTTCTTCTGACATGCTTTCAGAATGGACCATCCTGGATATATTCTATGATGGTCTGTCTGAATTAGCTAAGATGTCATTGGATACTTCTACAGGTGGATCCATTCACCTAAAGAAAACGCCTGCAGAAGCTCAAAAACTCATTGACATGGTTGCTAATAACCAGTTCATGTACATTTCTGAGAGGAATCCTGTGAGTAATGGGACGCCTATGAAGAAGGGAGTTCTTGAAATTGATACTCTGAATGCCATATTGGCTCAGAACAAAATATTGACTCAGCAAGTCAATATGATTTCTCAGAGTCTGAATGGAATGCAAGCTGCATCCAACAGTACTCAAGAGGCATCTTCTGAAGAAGAAGCTTATGATCCTAAAAACCCTGCAATAGCAGAGGTGAATTATATGGGTGAACCATATGGAAACACCTATAATCCCTCATGGAGAAATCACCAAAATCTCTCATGGAAGGATCAACAAAAAACTCAACAAGGCTTTAATAATGGTGGAAGAAACAGGTTTAGCAATAGCAAGCCTTTTCCATCATCCACTCAGCAACAGACAGAGAACTCTGAACAAAATACTTTTAATTTAGCAAACTTAGTCTCTGATCTATCTAAGGCCACTGTGAGTCTCATGAATGAAACAAGGTCCTCCATTAGAAATTTGGAAGCACAAGTGGGCCAGCTGAGTAAAAGAGTCACTGAAATCCCTCCTAGTACTCTCCCAAGCAATACAAAAGAAAATCCAAAAGGAGAGTACAAGGCCATTGAAATGACCATCATGGCCGAATCCAAGGAGGAAGGAGAGGACGTGAATCCCAAGGAGGAAGACCTCCTGGGACGTCCAGTGATCAATAAGGAGTTTCCCTCTGAGGAACCAAAGGAATCTGAGACTCATCTAGAGACCATAGAGATTCTATTGAACCTCCTTATGCCATTCATGAGCTCTGAAGAGTATTCTTCTCCTGAAGAGAATGAGGATGTTGCTGAAGAGCAAGTTGCCAAGTTCCTTGGTGCTATCATGAAGCTAAATGCCAATTTATTTGGTAAAGAGACTTGGGGAGATGAACCTCCCCTGTTCACCAATGAACTAAATGCATTGGATCAACTGAGATTATCTCAAAAGAAACAGGATCCTGAAAAATTCCTGATACCTTGTACCATAGGCACCATGACCTTTGAGAAGGCTCTATGTGACCTGGGGTCAGGAATAAACCTCATGCCACTCTCTGTAATGGAGAAACTGGGAATCTTTGAGGTACAAGCTGCTAAAATCTCATTAGAGATGGCAGACAATTCCAGAAAATAGGCTTATGGACAAGTAGAGGACATGTTAATAAAGGTTGAAGGCCTTTACATCCCTGCTGATTTCATAGTCCTAGATACTGGGAAGGATGAGGATGAATCCATCATCCTTGGAAGACCCTTCCTAGCCACAGCAAGAGCTGTGATTGATGTTGACAGAGGCGAATTAGTCCTTCAATTGAATGAGGACTCCCTTGAGTTTAAAACTCAAGGACATCCTTCTGTAAACATGGAAAAGAGGCACAGTAAGCTTCTCTCAAAACAGAGTCAACCAGAGCCTCCACAGTCAAACTCTAAGTTTAGTGTTGGGAGGCCACAACCAAACTCTAAGTTTGGTGTTGAACTCCCATATCCAAACTCTAAGTTTGGTGTTGGGGAGTCTCGACAATGCTCTGAACATCTGTGAGGCTCCATGAGAGCCCACTGTCAAGCTATTGACATTAAAAAAGCACTTGTTAGGAGGCAACCCAATTTTTATTTATCTAATTTTAATTTATTGTTATTTCATGTTTTATTAGGTTCATGATCATGTGGAGTCACAAAATAAATATAAAAATTGAAAACGGAATCAAAAACAGCAGAAGAAAAATCACACCCTGGAAGAGGATCTCACTGGCGTTTAAACGCCAGTAAGGAGCATCTATCTGGCGTTCAACGCCAGAATAGAGCATGTTTCTGGCGTTGAACGCCAGAAACAAGCAGCATCCTGGCGTTCAGACGCCAGAAATGCACAGTGAAGAAGAGCTGGCACTGAACGCCAGAAACAAGCATCTGGCTGGCGTTCAACGCCATAAATATGCTGCATCTGGGCGTTGAACGCCCAGAACAAGCATCAATTCGGCGTTTAAACGCCAGAATTGCATGCAAAGGCATTTTACATGCCTAATGGGTGCAGGGATGCAAATCCTTGACACCTCAGGATCTGTGGACCCCACAGGATCCCCACCTACCACCACTCACTCTCTTCCCTCTTCTCAATGTTCATCCTCCCTTCCCAATAAACACTCTTCCCCAAAACTCTTCACCAATCACCTCAATCTCTCTTCCCTATCAGATATGAGCGTATAAATTATTTTTTAAAATCATATCTTCCTATCACCACTTCACCACTCACATCCATCCACTCTTCCCCATAAACCTACCTCATAAACTCCACCTACCTTCAAAATTCAAAACCAATTTCCCACCTAAAACCCACCCTTATGGCCGAACCTTACCCCCCTCCATTCCCTATATAAAGCCCTCCATTCTTCCTCATTTTCACACTACACAACCCTCTCTTCTCTTCTTGGCCGAATACACCTTTCCCTCATCTCCTCCATATTTTCTTCTTCTTCATCATCTATTCTTTCTTCTCTTGCTCGAGGGCGAGCAAAATTCTAAGTTTGGTGTGGTAAAAGCATAAACTTTTTGTAACACCCTAACTACTAAAGCTCACGCTTCCGGCTGCGCGACTCTGATTGCTCGGACATTACGACGACACTTATACTATTTAATACTAAAATATGAGCCTGTTTAAAACTTTAAACTTTAAACCGCTCCCGAAAATTACTTTCGTTCGATAACGTACATCCATAGATACCATACAACTTACAAAAACTCATAAAGAGTACAACCATATATATACATACATATATATATGTAATATTACAAACATAATCCAATACAATTCCTATCCCTCTTACAGATTATAACAAGATAAAGGCGAGGGTACAATAAACCATAACTAAAACAATACAGAGCATCACAACAACAATTAAATAAGCTCTTCGTAACTTCTGCGCCCATATCCTGAAAGGGGAAAAATGTAGGGGGGTGAGAACATCATCCTCGAAAGGGTTCTCAGTAGAGGGTTTTTAGGAATTACTGTAATAGGATACATGAAGATAACCGCACCAGTGATTAATAACCGTCTCATGCCTCTTTTCAAAAACAACGGTTTACAATAAAAGTAAAGTCGAAAATCTTTTCTAAAAGAGGAACCATTCAATTCTCAAAGACTCAAAAGCCTTTCAAAACGGTTTATCTATACTGAAACAAAATAGCCTTTCATATATTATTCCAAACCAGAAACACAACCGAAATCAACCCTCGGTTCATCTCATTCCAACCACGGCCCTAGGCCCAAACAATCCAACCATCAACCAATCACCACAGTCCAACAGAGTCCCAGTAGCAAACACAATTAGGACGATGCAAGCACAAACAAACAGTTATTGCAAGTAGAACAATTAGCAATTATTCACATAGGCAAACCAAGTATAATATGCACACCCAAACAATGTCACATAGATGCGTATGATGCATGTCTGTCCCTAATGGCTGATGATATCATCTGTCGGTTATATAGCCAACCCGACACGTCCTGGTAGCTAACCATGGACAGAAACACCCATCGTGGAGCAAGTAGGTTTGAGCTACAACCCCCTTGCTACTGCCCGCTCAACCCAGAGCTAGTGGAATAACCACTACTGCGGCTACTACCCAGGCGGGTGTTTAAAAGCTCAACCTGGAGCGAGTGGAATCACCACAACTACCGCTACTACCCAAGCGTCACAGTCTCTGACCTGGAGCAAGTGGGACGAACCACAACCCTTGCTACTACCCAGGTATCTCAAGCATATATTCATTCAGTCCCAGCCATGGATCAACATCCATCTCAGCCATCCGGCTTAAATTCATAATTCATAGTCAGCCATACGGCCCATAACTCATTTGGCAATCAGCCATAAATCAATATCATACACAGCCATTCCGGCTCACAGTTCAATCCAGAACCAGCCAATATTCATAATCATACACAGCCATTCTGGCCCATAACAAAACAGCACTTCCACCATTCAACATCATCAAATTCATAAAACCGGCATTTAAGCCACAAATCACTTTTCTTAAGCCATTTCACTTTGAAATCAAATTTCAACTCTTTTCAGCCTTGGCTTTAAAGATCTCATTTTCAAATCATCTCAGGCTCATAAGCCAAATTTACTCAAAGTGAGTTTCCTTTTTAAAACAAAGCCACTCTCGGCATTCTCTTTCCAAAACTTCCAAAACCATGGCAAGTTAAGGATTTATTTCAAAGTATTCAAAATCACCCATACAACAATGGGATTTTATAACAAAAGTTTCTCGGCAGAGTCTCAAGTCTTTAGGGAAGGTCAACCTATATCAATTCCTTAAAATTCATCGAAACTCTTAAAATCATGAATTCTCGGTTCAAGTAAATAAAACTGAATTTATTATGAAACTGACCATACAAAATCACGAGTTCCAACCCGGTCCAAAAATCAACTCATTTGAAAAGGAACCGGTTCATTTGAATCAAACCACTTTCAGTTTCTTTTTGGAACCCATTTTTATAACTCTTCCAAAATTCCTCAAACTTAATTACTCAATCAAAAGTCTAGATTCCTTTGAAATCACTAAAAGCTCCTTTTTATATTGAAATCAATATTAGAGCATCATTCTTTCCTTCAGTGATTCAAACGGTAAAAATAGTTCATTTCTAAATAAGTCAAACTCAAGGCATAAAGTTCACTAAATAAATTAAGCTTGAAAATACAAATATTCTCTTAATAAATCAAATAATACAACTTCTCAAATCCAATCCTTTTTAAATAACTTTTTAAACAAGATTAGGATTTTGTAGAAATTCCGGCAGCACCTCCCCTAAAACTTGGACTTTTGCCACCCGGTTCGGGTCCCAACTAAACCGTTTCTCTTTCCTTTTCAACAGCTCAAAACCAGAAATCAATTCCAAAGCTTTAAAGAATCGGTTCAGCAACAAATCATTTATCAAAACCAAATCAATTAAAGCAACCCCGGGTTGAATTTCAAGAATATTCTATCTTTCACGTCATCATAATAATTGACTCAATTCAAATCAATCCTCAACGGATTAAACTCATATTTCAAATCTTTAAAGAATCAACTTCGAAACATTACATTTCATAAAGCCGCACAACAATTCAGCCAAACCAACATCCATAATCATTCGAGTCAATCAAATAATACATAAGGCAGATACAATCACCAAATACACAATATCTCACATCAGTATCCATATGTAATAATTCCAATACATAAAACATAGTGTTTGGAAAGTGCCCCTACCTCAACATGCTGAAACCATAACCCAAGCGTGTCAACTGAACTCTTTTCGCTTAGCCCAAAATCCGCGACAACCAAATCCTCAGCTCCGCTTGTTTTCCTCAATAGAAGAAACAACCTCAACGCCACAAGTAAACTCGGAATCTAATCCCTAGAACCGTCAACATCATAAACACTTTACTACACGGAATTGAACACTAATTCAGGGCTTTCGAAACAAAAATACTGACTAAAAAGGGCTTTTCGAAATGAGCCTGCTTATCGCAACAAGGGAAGAACAACTACACCGAGTAGCGGCAGTTCCGATGGTGTTTCCAGCAACACCCGCGCCACCACCGGCGGTCGGAAATGCAGAGCCGCAGGTCCTCCGGCAGCGACAACGTAACATATGACAGCCCCTTTATTAAACACAATAGTTTTAGTGACAGCTTCAAACAAATTGAATTGGCGAAACTAAGAAGAACCAAAAACAGGGCAAGCTCACCAGAACGGCAGCGACCAGAAATTCTGGCAGCGACAGAGCAATTCCAGCGGCATAAACCGCAGCAATGGCGCGGATCTCCCTTCCTCCAGCGGTGACGCAGGTGGCTTCCGCGGTGACGACACCAGCCACAAGGACGGCGGCAGTGAGACCGCCACAGCGACGAGTTTCCCGGCGACAGAACAAGCAGAACTGGCGACGACAAGGAGGCCCGGCGACGGCGACCCAGGCGGCGATGGTCTCCCCTGTCGCGCTCTCCCTCTCTCTGCTGTGCAAACTCCCGTCTCCCTCTCTCTTCGTGCTCACCGGCAGAGGCAAGATGGCGGTGACTCAGCAAGGATGAGCTCCTCTGGTTCGGTGACAGATGCGCGGCTCAGGCTCCAGGGACAGGACGGTGGCAGACCCTAGTAGCAGCGGCAGCAGGAGTGGCTTCGACAACACCCAAGCGCGGTAGGGATGCAGCAGAGCCTTGCGACGGTGACTGGCGGCGATGGCTTCCCCTGCCGCACTCCCTCCGCCTTCGGTCCCCTAATTCCTGCCCGATCTCTTTCTCTCTTTCTTTGGTGTACAACGATGCAGAACGCGACGGCTCAGCACGACGGCGGCAGCAAGGTCCACCGGTGCTGCCTCGTCCCTCTCTTCCTCTCACACCGCCGCTCTCTGTCCCTCTCCCCCTCTCTGCTTCTTCCCATTTCCTCCTAACCCCTTCTTTCTTTCTTTCATTCAGTTGGAAAACTGTGTGTGTTTGGCTGCTGGGGCATGAGGAGATGCAATGGGTAACCGGGTATGGTTTTAAGGTTAGGATTTTATTTTCAAAAATTAGAGTTAGGGGCATTTTAGTAATTTCACTTAAAATTGGGGATAATATTATAATTGAAACCCAAATTAAATCCAACCCTAATGGTATATAGAAAGTACTAGTTACTCATCAACTTTAGAAATTATTTTCAATAAAATGCCCAAATTTAAAAATTAGAAATAATATAATTAATTTCTCTATTTTCCAAACTAGCAACATTAATATTTAAAATACTAATTATTTAATCCAAATCATATAGAAATCCTTATTATTTCACAACTACCAACTTTATAATCTAAATATAGAAAATAATCCAAAAATTATAAAATTGGATAATAATCATAACTCGTTTCAAATTCAATAAATCAAAACTTGCCTTAATTATCTTTAATAAAATAATTTCTGAAATCAAGGTTATAAATAACTATATGATTTGAGACTTGCTCATAAAAAGACTTTTCAAAAGTTCTGGGTCTTACATTCTACCCACCTTATAAAAATTTTTCACCCTCGAAAATTGATACAAAACGAAAAAAAATTTCATAACTGTTCACCCTTAACACATTTAAGGAAGAAGCAAAAATATCTCAACATATAAACATATATACGGTTTTCAAATACTTGGATGGTCGGATGCATAAAGATACAAAGGTAGGAGTATGGTTGCAAAGTGAACATTACAAGGTAAGTTCCATGCAAAAGGTGACATGGGTCAAACATGTGATAGTAAGGCAAGGCATTGAAGGTTATAAAACAGGATGAGGTTACAACTACGTGCTCAACATCCGCACATTAATCTCATCTCAACCTCAAAGCTTCAACCTTCCCACTCCATCAAGCACTTTACAATCCCCATATCCGATCATAAGCCTAACGATCGCAAACCCGCTTGCAAGAAACAAATCACCCACAACTCAACGTTGCACACCTACCGCTTCACCTTCCGTATACATATATCACGTCTTAAAGAACTAACGCATCGCATTACTACGTCTACAAGTCGCATGTGATATCAAAACAATTCTCGAGTCTACTCAGAAGGATACAAGATTTAGAAATGAGAGATAAATGTCAACAATAATACTCATAGATTTGAGCGAGTGTATCCAATTCTAGATAAACAAGGATGCTCAAGCAATGAAGTTTGCTAAACACAATTCAATTGACAACTTCAAAGATAACCCTTGGATCAAAGAAATTCAATAGGATCCATAAGAAGAAAATCAGCGCATTGGTTTGAAACAAATTCAAACTGAGTCGAAGAAGTATGAGGTTTACAGAAGAGAATATCTCAAACCCAAGGCAAAGCTCACAGAACTTAAGAGCATGATTAAAAATACTTCCAAATACATTGTTCATAAAAGAATAAAAAACTTGCGGAAAAATCACTTCGCAGTTTAGAAGAAAGTCAAGTAATAAACATTCTTCAAAAGAGTAACAAAAGCATAAATGTGGCTTTTCTCTAAATCAATTTCACGTTGAAGTAGATTATGTAGAGTTTTAAAACAAAATGCACACAAGTTTGGCTAAGAGCCAAAATATTTCCTCAAATATTTTAGAAAGATAGTCAGGTGCACAATCTTAGCCAAAAGTAGTTCAGAAGACTCGAAAGAAAACTCAAATGCTTGTTCAAAAATTCTCAAAGTCCATATTCAAACAAGCGTGGATAACATTTATAGTAAGGACAAAAGAGGAAGTTAAACTCTTTTTATAAAAGAAGTTCCGAGATAAAAATTCGCTTACAATCTGGTAAGGAAATAAGTGGTGCGTTACAAACGAACAGGTTCCCACTAAACAAGGAAGCTTTTCAAACCTCATTTAAAATAGCGCATGCCAACTTTAAAACAATTTTGTCAAAAATTAAACAATGGTTTCAATTATAACTAAGCAACAGAAAATAAATCCCGTTTAGAATTTCTCCAAGGAGAATTCAAAACTTCAAAAAGTTCGAAACAAGACTCCAAAAATATACTTGAAATCACCATCTCAAAAGAATATTCAAGAAAATTAGGATGTACATTAAAAGGAGTCAAGCCATACAAGAAAGATCTTAGACCAAAGTAGTTAAAACAAGATTCACTAGGCATGAGACATCAAACAAGCTTTCAATTGATTCAAAAGAATACAAAAGTCATAGGAAAAGACAACCCAATCATTAGTAATTTTCCAAGGATAAATCCTTGACTAAAAACTCTTGTAGAGATAATGAGAGATAAACGATGCATTATTCTGAAACGAATCAAACTAACTCGTATAAGAATGAGATTCACAAGATTGGAAAAACCAAGATCGATGGTAAATGCTCACAAGATGTAAGAGATTAGTTAAAAACAAGGTCAAACATGACGTTCATGGAGATAGAAAGCTTAAGAGAGACTTTAGTCCATTCATAGGAAGAAAGCTAAGAGTCCAACACTTTCAAAAGGACAACAATGGCATAAACCATATAGCATGCAAAATCAAACTCAATTCAAAATAAGTTAAGTAAAGCTTATCAAACGAAACTCAACCAGAATAAAAGTGAAAAATCTTTCCTTTCCAAAATTTTGAAAAATATCCAAATACATAATCAAATGAAGATGTGCATTGGAACTATAGTAAAATTACTAGAAGGCCAAATTGTAATTTAAGGTAAATGCAGTTCCATAGACCAGTAAAAGCACAGGCGAAGTATTAGAAATAAATAGACGTTAAACTATATAAGAAATCTTCAAAATTGCCCATATAGATAAGTATATATCTTTTTAACAGCAATTTTCATAAAATCTCAAAATTGGCTGTGATCACTGTCAAATAAGAGAAAAACTGAATCAACAAGTTCTCTAAGAATGGACTCGGAATCCGGAGTTAAAATGCACAACGCAATAGGACAAGTTCAAAGCTATATCAAAGAATACGTTAATCAAGAAGAACTCAAACAGAGAAAGGTAGATGCAACAAGGATCCCAAACAAGCATATGCACTTAAGATCAAACAAGAATGCCTGTGGATAGAGGAATAAAGTTGAAAAATCAAACTACTCCTCAAAAGGATCAGCAAAACAAGAACTTCAAGTTAGGACATGAAAGAACAGGTCGACTCGAACGAAATTCAAGACACACAACTGAATAGCCTCGAGAAATAGTTTCTAGCGTTCTCAAAACCCGCAATTCGCTTTACTCAAAACTCGTATATCATCTATAATAACCCATTAGTGCTTTCATATACAAAATTCACTAGTATTAAGCCGGCCAAACTCAATACCAAGAATTATGCAATGCAAGACTAACAGCGTTAATCAATAGATCGTCATGTGCACAAAGCTCTAATTCTCGTCATTCGACAAGACCTAATACATGACAAGCGCTCAGAGTATGCAATTGAAGCATAGTCGGTCCATTCCTCAGGCTCTACAGGAAAGACCGCTCTGATACCATAATGTAACACCCTAACTACCAAAGCTCACGCTTCCGGCTGCGCGACTCTGATTGCTCGGACATTACGACGACACTTATACTATTTAATACTAAAATATGAGCCTGTTTAAAACTTTAAACCGCAAAACCGCTCCCGAAAATTACTTTCGTTCGATAACGTACATCCATAGATACCATACAACTTACAAAAACTCATAAAGAGTACATCCATATATATACATACATATATATAAGTAATATTACAAACATAATCCAATACAATTCCTATCCCTCTTACAGATTATAATAAGATAAAGGCGAGGGTACAATAAACCATAACTAAAACAATACAGAGCATCACAACAACAATTAAATAAGCTCTTCGTAACTTCTGCGCCCATATCCTGAAAGGGGAAAAATGTAGGGGGGTGAGAACATCATCCTCAAAAGGGTTCTCAGTAGAGGGTTTTTAGGAATTACTGTAATAGGATACATGAAGATAACCGCACCAGTGATTAATAACCGTCTCATGCCTCTTTTCAAAAACAACGGTTTACAATGAAAGTAAAGTCAAAAATCTTTTCTAAAAGAGGAACCATTCAATTCTCAAAGACTCAAAAGCCTTTCAAAACGGTTTATCTATACTGAAACAAAATAGCCTTTCATATATTATTCCAAACCAGAAACACAACCGAAATCAACCCTCGGTTCATCTCATTCCAACCACGGCCCTAGGCCCAAACAATCCAACCATCAACCAATCACCACAGTCCAACAGAGTCCCAGTAGCAAACACAATTAGGACGATGCAAGCACAAACAAACAGTTATTGCAAGTAGAACAATTAGCAATTATTCACATAGGCAAACCAAGTATAATATGCACACCCAAACAATGTCACATAGATGCGTATGATGCATGTCTGTCCCTAATGGCTGATGATATCATCTGTCGGTTATATAGCCAACCCGACACGTCCTGGTAGCTAACCATGGACAGAAACACCCATCGTGGAGCAAGTAGGTTTGAGCTACAACCCCCTTGCTACTGCCCGCTCAACCCAGAGCTAGTGGAATAACCACTACTGCGGCTACTACCCAGGCGGGTGTTTAAAAGCTCAACCTGGAGCGAGTGGAATCACCACAACTACCGCTACTACCCAAGCGTCACAGTCTCTGACCTGGAGCAAGTGGGACGAACCACAACCCTTGCTACTACCCAGGTATCTTAAGCATATATTCATTCAGTCCCAGCCATGGATCAACATCCATCTCAGCCATCCGGCTTAAATTCATAATTCATAGTCAGCCATACGGCCCATAACCCATTCGGCAATCAGCCATAAATCAATATCATACACAGCCATTCCGGCTCACGGTTCAATCCAGAACCAGCCAATATTCATAATCATACACAGCCATTCCGGCCCATAACAAAACAGCACTTCCACCATTCAACATCATCAAATTCATAAAACCGGCATTTAAGCCACAAATCACTTTTCTTAAGCCATTTCACTTTGAAATCAAATTTCAACTCTTTTCAGCCTTGGCTTTAAAGATCTCATTTTCAAATCATCTCAGGCTCATAAGCCAAATTTACTCAAAGTGAGTTCCCTTTTTAAAACAAAGCCACTCTCGGCATTCTCTTTCCAAAACTTCCAAAACCATGGCAAGTTAAGGATTTATTTCAAAGTATTCAAAATCACCCATACAACAATGGGATTTTATAACAAAAGTTTCTCGGCAGAGTCTCAAGTCTTTAGGGAAGGTCAACCTATATCAATTCCTTAAAATTCATCGAAACTCTTAAAATCATGGATTCTCGGTTCAAGTAAATAAAACTGAATTTATTATGAAACCGACCATACAAAATCACGAGTTCCAACCCGGTCCAAAAATCAACTCATTTGAAAAGGAACCGGTTCATTTGAATCAAACCACTTTCAGGTTTCTTTTTGGAACCCATTTTTCTAACTCTTCCAAAATGCCTCAAAGTTAATTACTCAATCAAAAGTCTAGATTCCTTTGAAATCACTAAAAGCTCCTTTTTATATTGAAATCAATATTAGAGCATCATTCTTTCCTTCAGTGATTCAAACGGTAAAAATAGTTCATTTCTAAATAAGTCAAACTCAAGGCATAAAGTTCACTAAATAAATTAAGCTTGAAAATACAAATATTCTCTTAATAAATCAAATAATACAACTTCTCAAATCCAATCCTTTTTAAATAACTTTTTAAACAAGATTAGGATTTTGTAGAAATTCCGGCAGCACCTCCCCTAAAACTTAGACTTTTGCCACCCGGTTCGGGTCCCAACTAAACCGTTTCTTTTTCCTTTTCAACAGCTCAAAACCAGAAATCAATTCCAAAGCTTTAAAGAATCGGTTCAGCAACAAATCATTTATCAAAACCAAATCAATTAAAGCAACCCCGGGTTGAATTTCAAGAATATTCTATCTTTCACGTCATCAAAATAATTGACTCAATTCAAACCAATCCTCAACGGATTAAACTCATATTTCAAATATTTAAAGAATCAACTTCGAAACATTACATTTCATAAAGCTGCACAATAATTCAGCCAAACCAACATCCATAATCATTCGAGTCAATCAAATAATACATAAGGCAGATACAATCACCAAATACACAATATCTCACATTAGTATCCATATGTAACAATTCCAATACATAAAACATAGTGTTTGGAAAGCGCCCCTACCTCAACATGCTGAAACCATAACCCAAGCGTGTCAACTGAACTCTTTTCGCTTAGCTCGAAATCCGCGACAACCAAATCCTCAGCTCCGCTTGTTTTCCTCAATAGAAGAAACAACCTCAACGCCACAAGTAAACTCGGATTCTAATCCCTAGAACCGTCAACATCATAAACACTTTAATACACGGAATTGAACACTAATGCAGGGCTTTTGAAACAGAAATATTGACTAAAAAGCGCTTTTCGAAATGAGCCTGCTTATCGCAACAAGGGAAGAACAACTACACCGAGTAGCGGCAGTTCCGATGGTGTTTCCAGCAACACCCGCGCCACCACCGGCGGTCGGAAATGCAGAGACGCAGGTCCTCCGGCAGCGACAACGTAACATATGACAGCCCCTTTATTAAACACAATAGTTTCAGTGACAGCTTCAAACAAATTGAATTGGCGAAACTAAGAAGAACCAAAAACAGGGCAAGCTCACCAGAACGGCAGCGACCAGAAATTCTGGCAGCGACAGAGCAATTCCGGTGGCATAAACCGCAGCAACGGCGCGGATCTCCCTTCCTCCAGCGGTGACGATACCAGCCACAAGGACGGCGGCAGTGAGACCCCCACAGCGACGAGTTTCTCGGCGACAGAACAAGCAGAACTGGCGACGACAAGGAGGCCCGGCGACGGCGACCCAGGCGGCAATGGTCTCCCCTGTCGCGCTCTCCCTCTCTCTGCTGTGCAAACTCCCGTCTCCCTCTCTCTTCGTGCTCGCCTGCAGAGGCAAGATGGCGGCGACTCAGCAAGGATGAGCTCCTCTGGTTTAGTGACAGATGCGCGGCTCAGGCTCCAGGGACAGGACGGCGGCAGACCCTAGTAGCAGCGGCAGCAGGAGTGGCTTCGACAACACCCAAGCGCGGTAGGGATGCAGCAGAGCCTTGCGACGGTGACTAGCGGTGATGGCTTCCCCTGCCGCACTCCCTCCGCCTTCGGTCCCCTGATTCCTACCTGATCTCTTTCTCTCTCTTTCTTTGGTGTACAACGATGCAGAACGCGACGGCTCAGCACGACGGCGGCAGCAAGGTCCACCGGTGCTGCCTCGTCCCTCTCTTCCTCTCACACCGCCGCTCTCTATCCCTCTCCCCCTCTCTGCTTCTTCCCATTTCCTCCTAACCCCTTCTTTCTTTCTTTCATTCAGTTGGAAAACTGTGTGTGTTTGGCTGCTGGGGCATGAGGAGATGCAACGGGTAACCGGGTAAGGTTTTAAGGTTAGGGTTTTATTTTCAAAAATTAGGGTTAGGGGCATTTTAGTAATTTTACTTAAAATTGTGGATAATATTATAATTGAAACTCAAATTAAATCCAACCCTAATGGTATATAGAAAGAACTAGTTACTCATCAACTTTAGAAATTATTTTCAATAAAATGCCCAAATCTAAAAATTAGAAATAATATAATTAATTTCTCTATTTTCCAAAATAGCAACATTAATATTTAAAATACTAATTATTTAATCCAAATCATATAGAAATCCTTATTATTTCACAACTACCAACTTTATAATCTAAATATAGAAAATAATCTAAAAATTATAAAATTTGATAATAATCATAACTCGTTTCAAATTCAATAAATCAAAACTTGCCTTAATTATCTTTAATAAAATAATTTCTGAAATCAAGGTTATAAATAACTATATGATTTGAGACTTGCTCATAAAAAGACTTTTTAAAAGTTCTGGGTCTTACACTTTTTTTTTTCATTACCATTGATGGCACCTAAGACCGGAGAATCCTCTAGAAAAGGGAAAGGGAAGACAAAAGCTTCCACTTCCGAGTCATGGGAGATGGAAAGATTCATCTCCAAAGCTCATCAAGACCACTTCTATGATGTTGTGGCCAAGAAGAAGGTGATCCACGAGGTCCCTTTCAAGCTCAAGAGAAATGAATATCCGGAGATCCAACATGAAATCCAAAGAAGAGGTTGGGAAGTTCTAACAAACCCCATCCAACAAGTCGGCATCCTAATGGTTCAAGAGTTCTATGCCAATGCATGGATCACTAGGAACCATGATCAAAGTAAGAACCCGAACCCAAAGAATTATCTCACCATGGTTCGGGGGAAATACTTAGATTTTAGTCCAGAAAACGTGAGGTTGGCGTTTAACTTGCCTATGATGCAAAGAGATGCACGCCCCAACATTAGAAGGGTCAACTTTAATCAAAGGTTGGACCAAGTCCTCATGGACATATGTGTGGAAGGAGCTCAATGGAAGATTGACTCCAAAGGCAAGCCGGTTCAACTAAGAAGACTGGACCTCAAGCCTGTGGCTAGAGGATGGTTAGAGTTCATCCAACGCTCCATCATCCCCACTAGCAACCGATCTGAAGTTACTGTGGATCGGGCCATCATGATTCATAGCATCATGATTGGAGAGGAAGTAGAAGTTCATGAAGTCATCTCCCTTGAACTCTACAAAATAGCCGAAAAGTCCTCCCCCATGGCAAGGCTAGCTTTTCCTCATCTTATTTGCCATCTATGTTACTCAGTTGAAGCTTTCATAGAAGGAGACATTCCCATTGAGGAAGAAAAGCCCATCACTAAGAAAAGGATGGAGCAAGCAAGAGAGTCCATTCATGGATCTCAAGAGACGCATGAAGCTCATCACCATGAAATCACGGAGATGCCTCAAATGCATCTTCCTCCACAAAACTAATGGGAGCAAATCAACACCTCCCTAGGAGAATTAAGTTCCAAAATGGGACAACTAAGGGTGGAACATCAAGAGCACTCCATCATCCTTCATGAAATTAGAGAAGATCAAAAAGCAATGAGGGAGGAGCAACAAAGACAAGGAAGAGACATAAAAGAGCTCAATGACATCATTGGTTCCTCAAGAAGGAAACGCCACCATCACTAAGGTGGACTCATTCCTTGTTCTTAAATTCTCTGTTTTTCATTTTCTTTATGTTAAGTGCTTATCCATGTTTGTGTCTTATTACATAATCATTAGTAGTTAGTAACTTTGTCTTAAAGTTATGAATGTCCTATGAATCCATCACCTCTCTTAAATGAAAAATGTTTTAATTCAAAAGAACAAGAAGTACATGAGTTTCGAATTTATCTTTGAACTTAGTTTAATTATATTGATGTGGTGACAATACTTTTTGTTTTCTGAATGAATGCTTGAACAGTGCATATGTCTTTTGAAGTTGTTGTTTATGAATGTTAAATATGTTGGCTCTTGAAAGAATGATGACAAGGAGACATGTTATTTGATAATCTGAAAAATCATAAAAATGATTCTTGAAGCAAGAAAAAGCAGCAAAGAACAAAGCTTGCAGAAAAAAAAATATAGCTAAAAAAAAGAAAAAAAATAGAAAGAAAAAGAAAAAGCAAGCAGTAAAAGCCAAAGCTCTTAAAACCAAGAGGCAAGAGCAAAAAGCCAATAGCCCTTAAAACCAAAAGGCAAGGGTAATAAAAAGGATCCCAAGGCTTTGAGCATCAGTGGATAGGAGGGCCTAAAGGAATAAAATCCTGGCCTAAGCGGCTAAACCAAGCTGTCCCTAACCATGTGCTTGTGGCGTGAAGGTGTCAAGTGAAAACTTGAGACTGAGCGGTTAAAGTTAAGGTCCAAAGCAAAAATAGAGTGTGCTTAAGAACCTTGGACACCTCTAATTGGGGACTTTAGCAAAGCTGAGTCACAATCTAAAAAGGTTCACCCAGTTATGTGTCTGTGGCATTTATGTATCCGGTGGTAATACTGGAAAATAAAGTGCTTAGGGCCACGGCCAAGACTCATAAAATAGCTGTGTTCAAGAATCATCATACTGAACTAGGAGAATCAATAACACTATCTGAACTCTGAGTTCCTATAGATGCTAATCATTCTGAACTTCAATGGATAAAGTGAGATGCCAAAACTATTTAAGAGGCAAAAAGCTACAAGTCCCGCTCATCTTATTGGAGCTATGTTTCATTGATAGTTTGGAATTTATAGTATATTCTCTTCTTTTTATCCTATTTGATTTTTAGTTGCTTGGGGACAAGCAACAATTTAAGTTTGGTGTTGTGATGAGCGGATAATTTATACGCTTTTTGGCATTGTTTTTAGTATGTTTTGAGTAGAATCTAGTTACTTTTAGGGATATTTTCTTTAGTTTTTATGTTAAATTCACATTTTTGGACTTTACTATGAGTTTGTGTATTTTTCTGTGATTTCAGGTATTTTCTGGCTGAAATTGAGGGACTCGAGCAAAAATCAGATTCAGAGGTTGAAGAAGGACTGTTGATGCTGTTGGATTCTGACCTCCCTACACTCAAAATAGATTTTCTGGAGCTACAGAACTCAAAATGGCGCGCTTCCAATTGCGTTGGAAAGTAGACATCCAGGGCTTTCCCGCAATATATAATAGTCCATACTTTAGCCGCGTTTAGATGACTTAAAAGGGCGTTGAACGCCAGTTCTACGCTGCTGTCTGGAGTTAAACGCCAGAAACACGTTACAAGCCAGAGTTGAACGCCAGAAATACGTTACCAACTGGCGTTCAAATCGAAGAATGACCTCTGCACGTGGAAAGCTAAAGCTCAGCCCAAGCACACACCAAGTGGGCCCCGGAAGTGGATTTATGCATCAATTACTTACTTCTGTAAACCCTAGTAACTAGTTTAGTATAAATAGGACTTTTTACTATTGTATTAGACATCTTGGGATGTCTGGTTCTTAGATCATGAGGGCTGGCCATTCGGCCATGCCTGAACCTTTCACTTATATATTTTCAAACGGTAGAGTTTCTACACTCCATAGATTAAGGTGTGGAGCTCTGCTGTTCCTTATGAATTAATGCAAAGTACTACTGTTTTTCTATTCAACTCAACTTATTCCGTTTCTAAGATATTCATTCGCACTTCAACATGAATGTGATGAACGTGACAATCATCATCATTCCCCCACGAATGCGTGCTTGACAACCACTTCCGTTCCACTTTAGATTGAATGATTATCTCTTGGATCTCTTAATCAGAATCTTCGTGGTATAAGCTAGATAGATGGCGGCATTCATGAGAATCCGGAAAGTCTAAACCTTGTCTGTGGTATTCCGAGTAGGATTCTGGGATTGAATGACTGTGACGAACTTCAAACTCGTGAGTGCTGGGCGTAGTGACAGACGCAAAAGGAGGGTGAATCCTATTCCAGTATGATCGAGAACCTCAGATGATTAGCCGTGCTGTGACAGAGCATTTGGACCATTTTCACAAGAGGATAGGATGCAGCCATTGACCACGGTGATGCCTCCAGACGATTAGCCATGCAGTGACAGCGCATCGGACCATTTTCCAGAGAGGATGAAAAGTAGCCATTGACAATGGTGATGTCCTTACATAAAGCCAGCCATGGAAAGGAGTAGGACTGATTGGATGAAGACAGCAGGAAAGCAGAAGTTCAGAGGGACGACGCATCTCCATACACTTATCTGAAATTCTCACCAATGATTTCCATAAGTATTTCTATCTTTATTTTCTGTTTATTTATTATTAATTTCGAAAACTCCATAACTATTTTATATCCGCCTGACTGAGATTTACAAGGTGACCATAGCTTGCTTCATACCAACAATCTCCGTGGGATCGACCCTTACTCACGTAAGGTTTATTACTTGGACGACCCAGTGCACTTGCTGGTTAGTTGTATCGAAGTTGTGAATGAAAAACGATTTATTAAGACGTGCGTACAGAGTTTTTGGCGCCTTTGCCTGAGATCACAATTTCGTGCACCATACATCTTAGCATGCACCGAGGATGGTGCAATCTTTAAGTGTGGGAGGTCGATACCGATCTCCATAGGTTAGCTATTTTCTTCTTCCCAATACCATTGTTTTATTTTCTTTATTAGTTTATTGTTGCATTGCATAATAGATTGCATGTGTATTTGATTGTTTGCATTTAAGTACTACTTAGTTGAAAAATAATAAATTTCTTTTTAAGACCCTATTTTTGAAAATTTTCACTAATTTAAATTTAAAAAAAAATTTATGTGTTAAATTTTTTTGAAGTTGTATTTGGAACATGGTTTTTGAGCCAAAGAACACACAACCCGTGAGATTTTGAGCTTATTTATATGGTTACATTATTTAACCATAAATTTTTATTCTTGTGTGTTTTCTTCTCTATGATTGTAATCTTTGCTTTGTTTCAGTCTATATGTCCAATATTTAGTATATTTACATGCTTGCATATGATTGAGGCCATTACTTGTTATTAGCTCACTTATCCCAAATAAGCCTACTTTTTACATCACCCTTGTTAGCCACCTTGAGCCTTTTATCTCCATTTATTCTGTTCTATAACCACATCACTAGCCTTAAGAAGAAAAACAGTTAAATATCCCAATTGAATCTTTGGTTAGCTTAAGATAGGGATTGTGTAACAATTAAGTGTGGGGAAACTGTGGGAACATGGGTTAATAAGGGAATGTGTTATGTTTTTACTTTGATAAAATATTAGGAATTTGGGTACCTACTCATGTGAAACTAAAAAAAAAAAAATTCATGTGCATTGATAAGCTATGTTTATTTTCATGTTCAAAAAAAAATCCAAAAAAATATTCAATAAATAAGTAAATAAATAAGGGGACAAAATTACCCCAATGCTAAGTTTAATGATGAAAGATCAATGCACATGTGATAAATTAAAAAGAAAAGTTGACACAAGAGTATGTGAGGCAAAAGTGGGAATTTTGGGTAGCTAGGCATGAATTAAAATATATAGAGTGTATGTATGTTAGGTGAGAGCTTAGGTTAGTCAAAGATTCAATTTATAGCTCACTTAGCCATATATATATATATATATATATACCCTTACCCTTACCTTAGCCCCATTACAACCTTGAAAAGACCTCATGATGTTTGCATTGATACATTAAATATTGTTGATTGGTTAGATGAAGAACAAAATTTTAGAAAGCATGACTAGAGAAGAGTAGAGTGATTAACCCTAGACACTTAAGTGATTAGAGTGCATACACTTCCAGTGAGGGTTCGATGCTTGATTCTATGTTCCCTGCTTTCATGAGCTATCTTCTTACAAGTTTACTTGTCTTTATTTTATATGATTTGAATTAGTGGAATTTAAATTATTTTTATCTTGGAGAACTTATTTACTTTTAACCAAGTAGATAAAAACATCTTAGCATGTAGTTGCATTCATATAGATAGGTTGCATTTCATACATTCTATCATTCCTCTTCACTTTTATAGCTTCTCTTGAGCTTAGCATGAGGACATGCTATTGTTTAAGTGTGGGGAGGTTGATAAACCACTATTTTATGGTTTATCTTGTGCTCAATTGAGTAGATTTTATCAATCTTTCACCCACTTATTCATACTATTTGCATAGTTTTACAATTCCTTCCCAGAATTTGTGCTATGATTGAAAACATGCTTCTTTGGCCTTATATTTGCTAATATTAATCCTCTCTTATTACCATCCGATACCTTGATATGTGTGTTAAGTGATTTCAGAGATTACAGGGCAGGAATGGCTTAGAGGATGGAAAGGAAGCATGCAAAAGTGGAAGGAATACAAGAAGTTGAAGGAACTGCAAAGCTGTCAGCCTAACCCTCTCGCACTAAAACGGTCATAACTTGAGCTATAGAGGTCCAAATGATGCAGTTCCAGTTGCGTTGGAAAGATAACGTCTGAGGATTCGATTTGATATATAATTTGTCATAGTTTCCCTGACGATAAGTGATGCAAACACGTGATCTACGCGGACACGTTGCAATGGAAAAAAAACCAGCGTGTTTGAATTCGAAACCAGCGAATTCTGGGTTGTTTCTGACCCAGTTCTCGGCTCAGAAAACATAGATTATAGGCTATAAAGTAGGGAAATACATCCATTCATCAACATGCTTTTCATAATTCATAATCTTAGGTTTAGATGTAGTTTCAGAGAGAGAGGTTCTCTCCTCTCTCTTAGGACTAGTATTTAGGATTTCTCTTAATTTTAGGATTGCTTGTCAATCCCAAGTTCAATGTTCTTCTACTTTTATTTATTCTATTATTTTATTTTAGTTTGTTAATGTTGGTTTATGAACTCCATGTTAGATTTGAATTTATGTTTAAACGTAATTTTATGTGTTTCAGATTTATGACTGCTTTATTCTATTTATGATGTCTTCAATTTAATTTAGAATTTTCCTTTTTGGCTTTGGTTAAATAATTGGTGACGCTTGAGTTATCAAACTCGAGGTGTTGACTGAAAATTAGAATTCTTCAAGAATTAATTCAAGTTCCACTAACTCTAGCCTTTCCCAAGGAAAGACTAGGACTTGAGGATTCAAATTAATTCATCCACTTAACTTACCTTCATAGTTAGAGGTTAACAAAGTGGGAGAAAAATCCAATTCTCATCACAATCGATAAGGATAACTAGGATAGGACTTCCAGTTCTTATACCTTGCCAAGAGTTTTATTATTTATTTAAATTAATTCCTTACAATTTACTTTCTTGCCATTTACTATTCTTGCTTTTTATCTTATACATTAAAAATCCAAAAATACTGTTTTTCATAACCAATAATAAATCATACTTCCCTGCAATTCCTTGAGAAGACGACCCGAGGTTTGAATACTTTGGTTATTTATTTTTATTGGGTTAGCTTAAGTGACAAACAAAACTTTTGTATGAAAGAATTTTCTGTTGGTTTAGAAGCCATACTTACAACGCGATCATATTTTTGTATTTCTTTATCGATAGAAAAACCGATCATCACCACGTGTACGCGTTAGCCATGCAAACACGTTATTTAGACTATGGCTTGGTCACGCGTACGCGTCGGTCATGCGTACGCGT
The DNA here is from genome assembly GCF_059453495.1 of Arachis ipaensis. Lineage (NCBI taxonomy): Eukaryota > Viridiplantae > Streptophyta > Magnoliopsida > Fabales > Fabaceae > Arachis > Arachis ipaensis. The sequence goes on from NC_142437.1 coordinate 25,968,095, forward strand.
TGGAACCAGCTTCTCAAATCTCTAAATTCTTGTGTTCCTTCCACTTTTGCATGCTTCCTTTCCATTCTCTAAGTCATTCCTGCCCTATAAACCCTGGAAACACTTAACAAACATATCAGGCATCGAATGGTAATAAGGGAGAATTAAAAATTAGCAATTTTAAAACCTAGGAAGTATGTTTTCAATCGTAGCACAAAATTAGGAAGGAATCTTAGAAACATGCAATTTACATGAATAAGTGTGACAAAGTTGACAAAATCCACTCAATTCAATCCAAAATTAACCATAAAGTTGTGGTTTATTACGTACGCTTGCCAATGATGCGTACGCGTGAATACTGGACAGAGCCAGATACTCGTGTCGCATAAATGCAGTTTTTTTACTATAATTTTAAATGCGTATAACTTTTTTGGTTAAAAATCATTTTTCAACCATTCTTAAATCGTTGGAAAGGTTTATAAATAAAATTTCATAAAAATCTATTTTCGTTAAATTTTCAACTCTGAGAACTGAATTACGGCCCGCCGAAGTTGGCCAAAAACTAGTTTTTACGCAAAACCAGAATTTACCAATTTTTCCAAAAATTCATAAGCCATATCAATTTCTACTCAATATAATGCCTCCCAATCATCCCAATTCACTCATTTGATATCAACCAAGTTCACGCCTACTTAAATTACATATTACAACTCTAAATTCTCATTTCCATATCTTAAATCCTCAATTCTGCTATTCTAACAAATCATTACCAAATTCCACATACTCGATTCCATAATTACCATTTCAAGCTCGTGAATTAACATTCAACACATTCACCAACTTACCTTTCACGGTCTCCAGCCCAAATTCATGACCTATGGCCCAATATTCAGTAATTCAATTCAAATCAATATTTAAACAATTCAACCGTTCAAAATTTCAATCATCAATTTATATCGCATTCTCATAACTCAGAACAACCAATCACTAAATCAAAATCAAATCCAATACTTCATCAATTACAATATTTTAATTCCATCCAATCCTACAATTCAATCCTATTCCTAGCGGCATCTAGCTTAGGACTTCATGTCACATTACATGATATTTAAATGAAACTTAAACCGTACCTTGACCGATTTCTCCTAAGCTAAAACACCAAGATTGATCTTCACGAGCTTCTAAGCAATTCACCAAGTTTCAGCCACCAATAGCAAAATCTCAAGCACCCCAAATCATCAACTCAACTCCCATAAATATCAATTCAATCTAATTTCATATTGTTCATGCCCTGGGTCAAACTATACGACCCAGGCTGAATGAAGACAAGTGACTGACCTCTTCAGGCCAGGTCGCCACCAACCTCTTCTCAAAGAGATCGGCCAAATCGCCAGAAAAGCTCAAAGCAGGCCCAAACGAAGGAACACAGCCCAAATCTAAAGGCAGCCAAAGCCTAGAAAGATAAAGGCGGTTCCCCTCAAAAGATAAGATAAGATAACTAACTTATCTTAAGGAAAGATCACGCCACACTACTATAAATACACTAGAGCTCTCAAGTATAACTCATACTCTGATTCTACTAAAAACCTGCCTAAAGCACGTGCTAACTTAAGCATCAGAGTTTCTTGCAGGTACCACCACCCTCCGGTGACGAAGGATCAGCAGCACCACCAAGTCTAACAGGTCGGACACAACAGCTCCGGCCACCACCAAAGATCTCGTCCGAGATCGACCTACAGTTTCAGGTAACCCTCGGAACACATACATTGTACTAAAATCAAACACTAGGGTATATCAAATTCTACTAACCACAAGAGTTTAGTGATTTCTTACCTCGTCCACTGAAGCTTGGGATAAAACTCACTAATCACTCAAGTTAGATTACACCTAAACCATCAAAATTGCTATAACTTAACATTCATAAAACCAAAATCACAAAACTAGATAGAATAGGGAACTGGGAAAGAAATTAAAAGTTTTTTACCACTTTGTTCAGATAGAATTGAAGAGAATTTCAAAACGAATGTGTGGCTACAAAAAACTCATCAATTGGAGCTCTGGAGAGGAAGATATGAGGGAAAGAAGAAGATGATGAATAATGCCACAACCCCACTTCTCTTCTTCTCTTCCAATGTACTCTCTCTTTCTCTTTGTTGAGAAATGAGCTGAAGCTCTAGGGCTTATATAGCTCAGACTTGGGCCCAACTTGGGCTCGGTTCAAGTTTTTGTTCGTTTTGTCCAACTTCCGGCCAAAATCTTTAAGATTAGTGTTTTAATTCGTATTCTAATTATTTTCACTTTTCCAATTATGATTTTTAATTTCTTAACCCTCTTTACTCATAATTAATTCTCTCACTCGCAATGCCGGATAGACTTAAGTCGGTACTACCGATTAAATTACCAATATGCATTTTTACGCATTTTTTTTACAGAAAATTATATTTTTTCACTTTGAAAAATTTTCCGAATCTAAATATTATCGTTAAGTTTTTAAATTCTTAAGTATTAATTTTCAATCCCGTCCAGGCGCTTTTAACTATTTTAATTTAATGATTAATTATCCAACTAATTCTTTTATAATTTTTTCAGGTCTTACAAGACTAACTCTATCGGTAATACACCAAAGAATCAGATCCCAATATGATAATTGTACCGATCAAACTCTCCCTAATTTTGGACCATGGATGTTGGTTAAAAGAACTATTAGAAGAAAGAAATATTTTGTTGCGCCCATTAGAAAAAACAGAAAATTATTGTGCTGATTTTAACAAAAATTTGGAAGGTGATAGAGATAGTGTAAAGCAAGATCGGGAAGATGGTTCTAGATTTAATATTTTGCATGTAGAATTAGAGGGGATCATACATCTGAATGAATATCATATTGACTAAGGGAAGGAACTAAACTCTGTTGCTAGGCCCAATGAAACTAAAACCCAATTGGTAAAGGAAAAAAAATACTTTAGCCAAAAAAGGTCTTATTAAGCCAAATTCAAATAAAAAAAAAAGCCAAATTCAAACAAAAGTGCTCCCAATCCTAAGAAAACTCTATGGAGGTTCATGGTAACAAAGTGGGACCAATATTAAAGGAGAAAAATATCTCCACTAAATCCAAAGCTCTTAAGAAAATCTCAAAAGAAATAAAGATATTCCTGAACCTTTTTCTCCCCCAAATCGAAGTACCATGACCTGGATGTGAAGGCTATTGAAATGGTTATGCTTGAAAGCATGCGACACGTGAACAAAGAATATCACGAGGCCTTCAAAATGGCTTAAAGCTCCAAAAAATTTCTGGAGGCTCTTGTCGCTAACAATGGCTTCTTGAATCAATCTCTGTCTTCATCCCAAATTAATGGCGGTGCTTAGGCTGCAGACTATGTGAGTTGTGGGGATGGTAGACCTCCTAACGTTGTCATGGGTGAGTTGTTAGCGTGCCATAAAAATAATACAAATATTTCCCAAGTAGTGTCTGATGCGAGACAAAGGGCAAATGCCCAGAGTTAATGTTGGGCCTTTGTGACTTTTTTCTTATTTTTGTTTCCTTAGAATATCATCTGTTGGAATTGTAGAGGGGTAGGAGGTAAAACTTTTCCAACCTTGATAAAAGACCTTCGATGTGAGTATAATACCATTGTTTTTATTCTTTTGGAAACTCAGATTAGAAGAGACGTACTCAGGCAGTAAGAAATAAATTAGGTTTTAACAACTCACTTGCATTTGAGGCTTAGGGATGATAAGGTGGAATTTGGTGTTTATGCGACTCAGATTTTTGGAGAGTAAATGTTTTGGACTACTGTAATCAGTTTATCCATCTTCAGATATCTAATAATAACTCAACTCCATGACTCCTTATTGTTGTTTATGGTTCTCCTAAAAAATTAATAGAAGAATTTTTATGGAATAATTTGAAGAGTTTTGCTAGTAAAATTACTAATTCTTGGTGCATTATGGGAGATTTCAATGCCCTCCTTAATGACTACGAAAGAAGAGGTAGTGTTGCTAAAAATGATTTTAGAGTTGGCGCTAATTTTCAAGCTTGTGTTTCTGAGTGTGATTTAGGGACTACGGGTGGCCTTTTACTTGGAGACATGGAAATTTAGTTGAGAGATTTGATCGGGCTCTTAGCAATTTAGATTGACAAATTATATTTCCGCAAGCTGCTGTTCGGCATCTCCCTATACTCCAGTCAGACCACTCCCTCTTTGTATGCAATTTTCTATAGCGACTTAGCTAACAAAGGCAGAAAGGCCCTTACGCTTTTTTGATGCATGGTTGTCCCATCCTGATTTCAATAATATGGTAAGTAGGTGTTGGAATGTTGAAAACTCTTGGTCAAATTCTCTAAAAAATTTTATGAACTCCCTTATTGGGATATTTTCAAAAGGAAGGAAAAAATTTTGAGGAGATTAAATGGTATTGATAATCATCTAAGTCAGGACAGTAATCGATTTCTTGAGGACTTACAATTTTAGCTATGCAAAAAGTATAAAGAGGTATTGGCCCATGAGGAGCTCTTATGGTACCAAAAATTCAGAAGTAAAAATGGCTGAAATTTGGAGACCGTAATACTAAGTACATCCATGGCTCCACCAGATGAAAACAAGGAAAAAAAAATAGGATTTTATATATTTAAAAGGATGATGCTTCATGGTTAAATGATAAAGAGGATTTGGAAAGTTGAGGCTCCCTTTATTCTTAATCATGCTTTTCCAAACCTTAATGATTACGATATTGAGATGATGGATCAGTTTGTATCAATTAAGGAGATTAAGGATGCCATCTTTGCCATGGGTGGTCTTAAAGCTCTAGGGACAGACGGTATTTAGGCTATCTTTTACTAACAACAATGGAATAGTGAGGCCAATGATCTTTGTAATTCAGTTCAAGACATTCCTTAGACACCTTGCTTTCCAAGGTTGAACATATCTCAAGTCTTAAACAGATGACCCATAAGTCTTCGCAATGTTTCCTATAAAGTGGTCACCAAAATCCTGGTAAAATAGTCCTACTCAATGTGGTTTTGTTCCTGGCAGGCATCGTTCTAATAACATTATGATCACCCAAGAGGTTATTTGGTGCGAACAAGAGGACTATCCATATCTTAACGGTAAGTGTACCGGGTCTTCCAAGTAATATCTCATGTGAGTGAGGGTCGATCCCACGAAAATTGTTGGACTGAGCAACAATAGTTATCTGATTGGCTTAGTTAGGCAAACAGAAAAGGTTGATTGTTGGTTGAATTCGCATAAAACAATAACAGAAGAATAAAGAAAGCAATAACAAGTTTGGTATAAAAACAGTGAGAGAAAACAATTAAGGTTTCGGAGATATTTACTTTTCTGGATTAAAAGTTCTTACCAACTATTTTAAAAATGCATGATTCATTTCATGGCAAACTGTAAATGTCTAAACCCTAATTTCTTAGTGATTTAGCCTCTTCTAACCTTCATTAACCGCCACTCTCGTGGTCACTTAATTCCGATTAGAAGGTTAAGTTCAAATCTAGTTTATGGCCACAAAAACCCTAATTACCCAAAGCTAACAGGATTATATGTCACATATCCCAATTAGTTCATGTAATTAGCAATTCAGGATGGGGATTTGTTTTCAAGCTCTTGTTCAAGCGAGATAATTATCTCGAGAATCACAAGAACTCATGTAGAATAAGGGTCTTACTCTCGTTCCACTCAGATTCATAAGATTAAGAACGAAAACAATCCTTGAAACTGAATTAGTACATTAATTAAAATAGAAAATCAATAGTCTTAATCCACAGAAATAAACAGAGCTCCTAACCTTAACCAAAGAGGTTTAGTTGTTTATGACTTACAAGGAAAACTAGGGTTCTTCCAAGAGTATGCAAAAAGTCAGAAGGTCCGAATTCTTCTAAAAGGAGAATCTTTTTCCTTTTATATCTAACATAATTTGATTCAGAAATAAAATAAAATATTAAATTCTAAAACTAAAAAATATTGTTTGTAAATAGAAATTATAAAAAGAAAATAAAATAAAACTAATAAATGCTAAATCCACTTGAGATGTCATAAGAGGGGGATTTTTGGACAGCAGCCTGGCGCTTGACGCCATAATGGACGTTTAGCGCCCTAGAGGGGACGGCAACATTTTTGGAATGTGGCCTTACTGGCGCTAAACGCCAGCTGGCTGTTTAGCACCCAGGGAGGTATTGCCAACTTCTCTGTTTCAGCTCAAAACTCTGCCAAACTGCTCCGAATTTCACCTGAAATTATAAAAATACAAGAACAACTCAAAGTAACATCCAAAGAGGATTTTTGCATTGAAATACTATAAAATTAAATAAATTCTAACTAAAAACAACTAGAAAATGAAGGGAAAAAGGGTAAGATGCTCACGCATCACAATACCAAACTTAAATTGTTGCTTGTCTTCAAGCAACCAAAATAGTATAGGACCAAGAAGAGAAAATGTTTGAGACTTGAGTTGTCATTTAAGCTCAGGTCTAGTTACTGAATGGGGCTAATGACACTCTAATTCTAAATAGGTTTGGCATCTCACTATCCTTTAAAGCTAAGAAATATTAGTATTCTTCAAAACTAGAACTTGAATGATATTATAGATTCTCTTCTTTAGGCTCTAATTGATTCTTAAACACAGCTTTTTTTCTTTTCTTTTTTTTTTTGGTGCTTTGCACCTTGAGCCTAGCCGTGACTCTAAGTGTTTTGTCTTCAAGCTTAACTTGAAACAAGAATACCACAAGCACTTAACTGGGGAACTCTTTGAGTTCTAGTTTTTTTTTTCTTTTTCCTTTCCCCAGACAATGGTGCTCAAAGCCTTTGGCATACTCTGTAACAGCAATTGGTCACGACTTTAAGTGTTCAATCTCAAGGGTTATTTGACACTTTCACACCACAAGCATATGGTTAGGGAAAACCACTCTTTTGAGCTTTAGATCAGTTTTGACCCTCCTAACCATTGATACTCAAAGCCTTAGACCTTTTTCTTTTGATTTTTTTTTTCATTTCTTTTTCTTTTTGCTGTTTGTTTTTCTTCAAGAATCAATCTTTTTTCTTATTTCAGAGAATCAATAATACTTTTCTAAGTTCCTGGTCTTCAAGAACCAACATTCTCAATTTTAATATCAAATATGCATTGTTCAGTTCATACATTCAGAAATAAAGATGATGCCACTATATCAAAGTAACTAAAATAACCCAACATATATAACTCAAAATCTCATGCATTTTACTACTTCTTTTCCAATAAATTTTTCTTTAAACTCAGTGAGCAATACATGAGGCATCTTTCAAAATAAACATAAAATTTTAGAAATAAACAGCTAAACTAGAAAACAAAAAAATCTTAGTAGTGATCATGTAAACTTAGAATAGAAAACAGAAAATAAAATGAAATACTAGAAAAACAAAAAATGGGATAAATGAGGGGAGAATGAAACTCAACCACCTCAGTCATGGTGGCTGCCACTCCCTCCAAGAAAGCCTCTCTGGCGTCTCAGCTCCTCCAGCTCACGCATCTGCCTCTGTTGCTCCTCCACCAGCTGGTGGAGGAGGGCAGAGTGATCCTGATGCTCTATCCTCAGTTTATCCACAAAAGATGTCAGCTCCCCAAGAGATGTAGTTAACTGGTCCCATTAATCACGGGGAGAAAAGTAATATCCCTGAGACATCTCAAGCTGTTGTTGTGGTGTAGGAGGCACTGGCTCCTGTTGAGGTCCCTGCCCGAGCTCTCTAGCGTGCTCCATACCCCTCCTAGTGATCGGCCTCTCAATTTCGATTGGGGTATCTCCCTCAATGTGAGCTCCAGTTGCTGCACATAGGCGGTAAATGAGGTGAGAGAAAGCCAGTCTCGTAGAGGTAGAGGATTTGTCAGCTATCCTATAAAGCTCCTATGGGATCACCTCATGTACCTCCACCTCATTGCCGAGCATGATACAGTGAATCATCACTGCTCGATCAATGGTAACCTAAGAGCGGTTACTCATAGGGATGGTGGAGCGTTGGATGAACTCCAATAATCTTCGAGCAACTGGCTTAAGATCATTCCTACCCAACTGGTAAGGCTGACCTTTAGCATCCCTCCTCCACTGAGCTCTGGGCAAGCATATGTCAGCAAGGATTTGATCCAACCACGGGTCAGTGTTGACCCTCCGAGTGTAGGAATAAGGGTCCTCTCGTGACTGTGGTAACTGTAGTGTCACCCTCACACTTTTCAGGCTAAAACCCATGATGCGCCCTCTGACTCCGGTGCGCTAGTCCTTTGGATCGGGGTTCACGCCTTTAACATGCTTGTAAGTGACCCAAGTATTGGCATAGAACTCTTGGACCATCAAGACTCCAACCTCAGTTACGGGGTTATTCAGAACTTTCCAACCCCGCCTCAGAATCTCATCTTGGATCTCCGGATGTTTTATGGACTGAAATCAATGATTCTTCTTCTTCTCACAAAGCTTTGTTGGTTCTTTTTATTGACTCCAATGACATCCTTGTATGTGATCCAAAGGTTGCCATAAAATTCCTGAATCATCAATTATCCAATCTCAATATGTGGATTACACAGAAATTGCCACCCTCGCCTCTGAATCTGGAGCTGGATTTCCAGATATTCATTCGGTTGAAGTGCAAACATCACTTCTGGAATCACAGGTTTCTTATAAGTAACATCAAAAAATGCTCCTCATGTAATTTGGAGTGAAATCTCCGTGAATCATGAGAACCGGTGGCCGGCTCCTTGCCTTTCCTCTTTCTTGAGGACTCAATGGTTTTTGTTGCCATAAAAATAAATAGAAAAATCACAAGCAAAATGATAACACTAAATTTGAACCATTGCTCATCCCCGAGCAAGAGAGAATTTAGCAAAGAGGAAGAAAGAGAAATAGTGGGGAAGATCTACTGGGTAGAATAAGGTTAAAGAAAAAAGGAGTGGAAATAATACAAGTAAAAAATAGAATTAAGTTAAATAAAATTAAAAAAAGGGTACTGAAAAGATATAAATAAAGAAGAAGGACGTAAGTGAGGGATGGGGTTAATTGAGTGGGAGGGTGGGGTATATATATATATATTATAAAAGAGGGGGTGGTCACGTTGGTATATATAATTGAATAAGAAGGGGTCACGGGTGTTATATAGGGAAGTGGGTGAGAGGGGTAGGCTACTGTAAAGGGGTGGCCTTGGGAAGGGAGTGGTGATGTGAGTTGAGGGTTATGGGGAAGGAAAAGAAAAGGATGGGAAATCACGAGGCAATTCGGTCAAAGGGTGCAGGATATAGGTTGGGATGGATGGGATGGTCCATGGAGATTTGGGGAAAGTAAAATTGTCAGGGGCTATTGGTTTTCGAATCCATGAGATTTGTTCCCCAATTTGCATGATTTCTTTCGAATATAACAAAACAATGCAGTTGGCGCCAAATTCAGAAAAAGTGAAGTTTGGCGCCATTATCCCAGTATGTATTGCCTTCTCCTTGCGCCAAACTTGGTGTAGCTCAAGTTTGGCGCCACCCTTGACACCCTTTTTTTTATTTCGAAGCCAAACTTCAGGGGGTCCAAGTTTGGCGCCCCCGGTAGAGAATAATGCCTCCTTTCACTTGATGGTGGCACCAAACTCCAAGAAGTCAAATTTGGCGCTACCCTTCCACAATTTCTTCACAATTTACGTCGATTGTGGCACCAAACTTGGAAATCCTAAGTTTGGCACCAAACTTAGGATTTCCAAATTTGGTGCCACCCCTCCAAGGTAATGTCTTCAATTTGCACGCATCACATGTGGCACCAAACATGGAAATCTCAAGTTTGGTGCCACCCTTCCAGGATTTTGTTTCACTTTTACGTCGTCTCTGGTGTCAAACTTGGACTTCTAAAGTTTGGCGCCACCCAGTCTGTAGCAGATTCCTCCAGGGTGGTCAAAATTCCTTCTAATTGCACCTATTTCTTTTCTAAACACTCTGCATGATCAAAATACACATAAAACAAAGGAAAAACTATAAAAATTCAACAAAACTAAATAAAGTCAAAGTATAAATCAAAATTAAGGATACGGAACATCGGGTTGCCTCCCGACAAGCGCTTCTTTACTGTCACTAACTTGATGGTCAGTTTTGCTAAGTCAGCAAATGAGTGGGCCTTTAGCGATCAATTTCGCCTCCAAAATAATGCTCAACCTATGGTCATTTACCGTGAATCTTCTATCAGAGTTCTTTTCTTGAATTTCCACATAACCATACGGTGATGCTCTGATTACCACAAACGGTCCTGATCACTGGGACTTCAGCTTCCCGGAAAAGAGTTTGAGTCTTGAATTGAACAATAGCACTTTCTGACCTGGCTCAAAAACTCTTATGGCAATCTTCTTGTCATGCCATATTTTGGTCCTTTCTTTATTGAGCTTGGCATTCTCATAAGCAGAATATCTGAACTCATCAAGCTCATTCAGTTGGAGCATCTGCTTTATTCCTGCGGCCTTGGTGTCAAAGTTCAAAAACTTTGTTGCCCAGTATGCTCTATGCTCCAACTCAACTAGCAAGTGACAAGCTTTACCATAGACCAACTGATAACGAGACATGCCGATAGGAGTCTTGAGTGCTGTCTGGTATGCCCAGAGAGCATCATCAAGCTTCCTAGACCAATCCTTTCTTGAAGTACCGACGGTCTTCTCGAGAATCCTTTTGAGTTCTCTATTAGAGACCTCAACCTGTCCACTCGTCTGAGGGTGGTAGGGGGTTGCCACCTTATGACGGACTCCATATCTCTACAGAAGTGAGTCCAGCTGTTTGTTGCAGAAATGGCTTCCTCCATCACTAATAAGTGTCCTTGGGACACTAAACCGGCTGAAAATATATCTCTGGAGAAAGCTCATCACCACTTTGGAATCATTGGGGGATAAAGCCATAGTTTCCACCCACTTGGACACATAATCAACTGCCACTAGGATATAAATGTTTGAGTATGAGGGTCAGAAAGGTCCCATGAAGTCAATAGCCCACACATCAAACAACTCAATCTCAAGAATCCCCTACTGTGGCATTGATGAGCAGATAATTTATACGCTTTTTGGCATTGTTTTTAGTATGTTTTTAGTAGAATCTAGTTGCTTTTAGGGATGTTTTTATTAGTTTTTTTGTTAAATTCACATTTCTGGACTTTACTATGAGTTTGTGTGTTTTTCTGTGATTTCAGATATTTTCTGGCTGAAATTGAGGGACTTGAGCAAAAATAAGATTCAGAGGTTGAAGAAGGACTACTGATGCTGTTGGATTCTGACCTTCCTGCACTCAAAGTGGATTTTCGGGAGCTACAGAACTCCAAATGGTGCGCTTCCAATTGCGTTGGAAAGTAGACATCTAGGGCTTTCCAGCAATATATAATAGTCCATACTTTGGCCGAGTTTAGACGACGCAAAAGGGCGTTGAACGCCAGTTCTATGCTGCTGTCTGGAGTTAAACGCCAGAAACACGTCACAAACCAGAGTTGAACGCCAAAAACACGTTACAACTTGGCGTTCAACTCCAGAAAGAGCCTCTGCACGTGTAACATTCAAGCTCAGCCCAAGAACACACCAAGTGGGCCCCGAAAGTGGATTTATGCATCAATTACTTACTTCTGTAAACCCTAGTAACTAGTTTAGTATAAATAGGACTTTTTACTATTGTATTAGACATCTTATGATTTTTAGTTCATCTTAGGATCATATTGATCACGTTTGGGGGCTGGCCATTCGGCCATGCCTGGACCTTCATCACTTATGTATTTTCAAACGGTAGAGTTTCTGCACTCCATAGATTAAGGTGTGGAGCTCTGCTGTTCCTCAAAGATTAATGCAAAGTACTACTGTTTTTCTATTCAATTCAACTTATTCCGCTTCTAAGATATTCATTCGCACTTCAACATGAATGTGATGAACGTGACAATCATCATCATTCCCCCACGAACGCATGCCTGACAACCACTTCCGTTCCACCTTAGATTGGATGATTATCTCTTGGATCTCTTAATCAGAATCTTCGTGGTATAAGCTAGATTGGTGGCGGCATTTATGAGAATCCGGAAAGTCTAAACCTTGTCTGTGGTATTTCGAGTAGGATTCTGGGATTGAATGACTGTGACAAACTTAAAACTCGCGAGTGCTGGGCGTAGTGACAGACGCAAAAGGAGGGTGAATCCTATTCCAGTATGATCGAGAACCTCAGATGATTAGCCATGCTGTGACAGAGCATTTGGACCATTTTCACAAGAGGATAGGATGCAGCCATTGACCACGGTGATGCCTCTAGATGATTAGCCATGCAGTGACAGCGCATCGGAAATTTTCACAGAGAGGATGAAAAGTAGCCATTGACAATGGTGATGTCCTTACATAAAGCCAGCCATAGAAAGGAGTAAGACTGATTGGATAAAGACAGCGGGAAAGCAGAGATTCAGAGGAACGAAAGCATCTCTATACGCTTATCTGAAATTCTCACCAATGAATTACATAAGTATTTCTATCTTTATTTTCTATTTATTTATTATTTATTTTCGAAAACACTATAACCATTTGATATCCGCCTGGCTGAGATTTACAAGGTGACCATAGCTTGCTTCAAGCCGACAATCTCCGTGGGATCGACCCTTACTCACGTAAGGTTTTATTACTTGGACGACCCAGTGCACTTGCTGGTTAGTTGTATCGAAGTTGTGAATGAAAAACGATTTATTAAGACATGCGTACAGAGTTTTTGGCACCGTTGCCTGAGATCACAATTTCGTACACCAAGTTTTTGGCGCCGTTGCCAGGGATTGTTCGAGTTTGGACAACTGACGGTTCATCGTGTTACTCAGATTAGGTAATTTTCTTTTTGTTTTATTTTCAAAAATTTTTCAAAAAAAAAATTTCAAAAATCTTTCAAAAATTTCTCATCTGTTTTCGAAAATGATTCTAAAATTTTTTTAAGAATGAATTCTAGTGTTTCATGAAACATGTTGAAGCCTGATTGGCTGTAAAGCCGTGTCTAAATTCATTTGGACTGGGGCTTCCAATCCAACATCATCATGAGCAAGCTAGTTGTTGCTAATCCACCTGCTGTTGTTCCAGATCCAAAAGATTTACATGCTAAAGCTTGACTGGCTATTAAGCCATGTCTAACCCTCAGATTGGAGCTTTAGAATAAGAGTGTAAGATTCCTGGAATTCATATTAAAAATTTTGGAATCCTTATTTTTCTTTTTCACACTAATTTTCGAAAAATATAAAATAAAAATACAAAAAAATCGCAAAATCAAAAAAAAAATTTCAAAAATATTTTGTTTTTCTTGTTTGAGTCTTGAGTCAGATTTTAAGTTTGGTGTCAATTGCATGTTCATCTTGCATTTTTCGAAAAAAAATCATGCATTCATAGTGTTCTTCATGATCTTCAAGTTGTTCTTGATAAAACCTTCTTGATTGATCTTCATATTATATTGTTTTGTGTTGTATGGTGTTTTTCATATGCATTCTTGAATTCTTAGTGTCTAAGCATTAAAGATTTCTAAGTTTGGTGTCTTGCATGTTTTCTTTGCATAAAAAATTTTTCAAAAATAAGTTCTTGGTGTTCATCTTGATCTTCAAAGTGTTCTTGGTGTTCATCTTGACATTCATAGCATTCTTGCATGCATTCATTGTTTTGATCCAAAATTTTCATGCATTGCATCATTTTCATGTTTTTCTCTTTCATCATTAAAAATTCAAAAATAAAAAAAAATATCTTTCCCTTTTTCACTCATAAATTTCGAAAATTTGAGTTGACTTTTTCAAAACTTTTTAAAACTTAGTTGTTTCTTATGAGTCAAATCAAATATTCAATTTAAAAATCTTATCTTTTTCAAAAATCATATCTTTTTCACTTTTCTTATTTATTTTCGAAAATTTTTAAAATATTTTTCAAAAATCTTTTTCTTATCTTTATCACATAATTTTCGAAAATAACATCATCAATTAATGTTTTGATTCAAAAATTTCAAGTTTGTTACTTACTTGTTAAGAAAGATTCAAACTTTAAGTTCTAGAATCATATCTTATGATTTCTTGTGAATCAAGTCATTAATTGTGATTTTAAAAATCAAATCTTTTTCAAAACTAATTTCAATCATATCTTTTCAAAAATATCTTTCTATCTTATCTTTTTCAAAATCATATCTTTCTCAAAAATTTGATTTTAAAATATCTTTTCTAACTTCTTATCTTCTTATCTTTTCAAAATTGATTTTCAAATTTGTTTCAACTAACTAACTAACTTTTTGTTTGTTTCTTATCTTTTTCAAAACTACCTAACTAACCTTCTCTCTCTAATTTTCGAAAATATCTCCCTCTTTTTCAAAAATTCTTTTTAATTAACTAATTGTTTCAAAATTCAATTTTAATTTATTTCTTCTTTTAATTTTCGAAAATCATTAACCATTTTTCAAAAATAATTTTCGAAAATTTTATTTCTCTCTCATCTCCTTCTATTTATTTATTCATCTACTAACATCCCTCCCTCACTCACCAAAAATCCGAACCCTCTCTCTCTGAGTTCAGATTTTCTCTTCTTCTTTTCTTCTACTCACACAGGGAAACCTCTATACCTGGGTAAAAAGGATCCCTATTATTATTATTTTTCTGTTCCCTCTTTTTCATATGAGCAGGAGCAAGGACAAGAATATTCTTGTTGAAGCAGATCCAGAACCTGAAAGGACTCTGAAGAGGAAACTAAGAGAAGCTAAATTACAACAATCCAGCAAGCACCTTTTAGAAATTTTCGAACAAGAAGAGGAGATGGCAGCCGAAAATAATAATAATGCAAGGAGGATGCTTGGTGACTTTACTACACCTAATTCCAATTTACATGGAAGAAGCATCTCCATCCCCACCATTGGAGCAAACAATTTTGAGCTGAAACCTCAATTAGTTTCTCTGATGCAGCAGAACTGCAAGTTCCATGGACTTCCATTTGAAGATCCTTTTCAGTTCTTAACTGAATTTTTACAGATCTATGACACTGTTAAGACTAATGGAGTAGATCCTGAAGTCTACAGGCTCATGCTTTTCCCTTTTGCTGTAAGAGACAAAGCTAGAGTGTGGTTGGACTCTCAACCCAAAGATAGCCTGAACTCTTGGGATAAGCTGGTCACGGCTTTCTTAGCCAAGTTCTTTCCTCCTCAAAAACTTAGTAAGCTTAGAGTGGATGTTCAAACCTTCAGACAGAAAGAAGGTGAATCCCTCTATGAAGCTTGGGAGAGATACAAGCAACTGACCAAAAAGTGTCCTTCTGACATGCTTTCAGAATGGACCATCCTGGATATATTCTATGATGGTTTATCTGAGCTATCAAAGATGTCATTGGATACTTCTGTAGGTGGATCCATTCACCTAAAGAAAACGCCTGCAGAAGCTCAAGAACTTATTGACATGGTTGCTAATAACCAGTTCATGTATACTTCTGAAAGAAATCCTGTGAATAATGGGACGCCTATAAGGAAGGGAGTTCTTGAAATTGATACTCTGAATGCCATATTGGCTCAGAACAAAATATTGACTCAACAAGTCAATATGATTTCTCAGAGTCTGAATGGAATGCAAGCTGCGTCCAACAGTACTCAAGAGGCGCCTTCTGAAGAAGAGGCCTATGATCCTGGAAACCCTGCAATAGCAGAGGTGAATTACATGGGTGAACCATATGGAAACACCTATAATCCCTCATGGAGAAATCACCCAAATCTCTCATGGAAGGATCAACAAAAGCCTCAACAAGGCTTTAATAATGGTGGAAGAAACAGGTTTAGCAATAGCAAGCCTTTTCCATCATCCACTCAGCAACAGACAAAGAATTCTGAGCAGAATCCATCTAGCTTAGCAAATTTAGTCTCTGATCTATCTAAGGCCACTCTGAGTTTCATGAATGAAACAAGGTCCTCCATTAGAAATTTGGAGGCACAAGTGGGCCAGCTGAGTAAGAAGATCACTGAAACTCCTCCTAGTACTCTCCCAAGCAATACAGAAGAGAATCCAAAAGGAGAGTGCAAGGCCATTGAAATGACCATCATGGCCGAACCCACAAGAGAGGAGAAGGACGTGAATCCCAAGGAGGAAGACCTCCTGGGACGCCCAATAATCAATAAGGAGTTTCCCTCTGAGGAACCAAAGGACTCTGAAGCTCATCTAGAGACCATAGAGATTCCATTGAACCTCCTTACGCCTTCATGAGCTCTGATGAGTATTCTTCTTCTGAAGAGAATGAGGATGTTACTGAAGAGCAAGTTGCCAAGTTCCTTGGTGCAATCATGAAGCTGAATGCCAATTTATTTGGTAATGAGACTTGGGGAGATGAACCTCCCCTGTTCACCAATGAACTAAATGCATTGGATCAACTGAGATTGTCTCAGAAGAAACAGGATCCTGGAAAGTTCCTAATACCTTGTACCATAGGCACCATGACCTTTGAGAAGGCTCTATGTGACCTGGGGTCAGGAATAAACCTCATGCCACTCTCTGTAATGGAGAAATTGGGAATCTTTGAGGTACAAGCTACTAAAATCTTATTAGAGATGGCAGACAATTCTAGAAAACAGGCTTATGGACAAGTAGAGGACATGTTAGTAAAGGTTGAAGGCCTTTACATCCCTGCTGATTTCATAATCCTAGATACTGGGAAGGATGAGGATGAATCCATCATCCTTGGAAGACCCTTCCTAGCCACAGCAAGAGCTGTGATTGATGTTAACAGAGGTGAACTAGTCCTTCAATTGAATGAGGACTCTCTTGAGTTTAAAACTCAAGGACATCCTTCTGTAAACATGAAAAAGAGGCACAGTAAGCTTCTCTCAAAACAGAGTCAACCAGAGCCCCCACAGTCAAACTCTAAGTTTGGTGTTGGGAGGCCACAACCAAATTCTAAGTTTGGTATTGAACTCCCATATCCAAACTCTAAGTTTGGTGTTGGGGAGTCTCAACAATGCTCTGAATATCTGTGAGGCTCCATGAGAGCCCACTGTCAAGCTATTGACATTAAAGAAGCGCTTGTTGGGAGGCAACCCAATTTTTATTTAATTATATTTTTATTAGTTATATGTCTTTATAGGTTCATGATCATGTGGAGTCACAAAATAAATCAAAACATTAAGAACAGAATCAAAAATAGCAGAAGAAAAATCACACCCTGGAGGAGGATCTCACTGGCGTTTAAACGCCAGTAAAGAGCATCTGTCTGGCGTTCAACGCCAGAACAGAGCATGTTTCTGGCGTTGAACGTCAGAAACAAGCAGCATCCTGGCATTCAGACGCCAGAAATGCACAGTGAAGAAGAGCTGGCGCTAAACGCCAGAAACAAGCATCTGGCTGGCGTTTAACGCCAGAAATATGCTACATCTGGGCGTTGAACGCCCAGAACAAGCATCAATTCGGCGTTTAAACGCCAGAATTGCATGCAAAGGCATTTTACATGCCTAATGGGTGTAGGGATGCAAATCCTTGACACCTCAGGATCTATGGACCCCATAGGATCATCTCAGCATCTGTGGACCCCACAGGATTCCCACCTACCTCCACTCACTCCCTTCCCTCTTCTCAATGTTCATCCTCTCTTCCCAATAAACACTCTTCCCCAAAACTCTTCACCAATCACCTCAATCTCTCTTCCCTATCACCACTTCACCACTCACATCATCCACTCTTTCCCATAAACCTACCTCATAAACTCCACCTACCTTCAAAATTCAAAATCAATTTCCCACCCAAAACCCACCCTTATGGCCGAACCTTACCCCCCCTTCCCTATATATAGCCCTCCATTCTTCCTCATTTACACACAACACAACCCTCTCTTCCTCTTCTTGGCCGAAACACATCTCTCTCTCCCTCTCCTCCATTTCTTCTTCTTCTTCATCTATTCTTTCTTCTCTTACTCGAGGGCGAGCAATATTCTAAGTTTGGTGTGGTAAAAGCATAAGCTTTTTGTTTTTCCATTACCATTGATGGCACCCAAGATAGGAGAATCCTCTAGAAAAGGGAAAGGGAAGATAAAAGCTTCCACCTCCAAGTCATGGGAGATGGAAAGATTCATCTCCAAAGCTCATCAAGACCACTTCTATGATGTTGTGGCCAAGAAGAAGGTGATCCCCGAGGTCCCTTTCGAACTCAAGAGAAATGAGTATCTGGAGATCCGACATGAGATCCATAGAAGAGGTTGGGAAGTTCTAACAAACCCCATCCAACAAGTCGGAATTCTAATGGTTCAAGAGTTCTATGCTAATGCATGGATCACAAGGAACCATGATCAAAGTAAGAACCCGAAGCCAAAGAATTATCTCACCATGGTTCAGGGGAATTACTTAGATTTTAGTCCGAAAAATGTAAGGTTGGCGTTCAACTTGCCAATGATGGAAGAAAACGCACGCCCCTACACAAGGAGAGTCAACTTTGATCAAAGGTTGGACCAAGTCCTCATGGACATATGTGTGGAAGGAGCTCAATGGAAGATTGACTCAAAAGGCAAACCGGTTCAACTGAGAAGACTGGACCTTAAGCCTGTAGCTAGACGATGGTTAGAGTTCATTCAACGCTCAATCATTCCCACTAGCAACCGGTCTGAAGTTACTATAGACCGGGCCATCATGATCCATAGCATCATGATTGGAGAAGAGGTGGAGGTTCATGAGATTATACCTCAAGAACTCTACAAGGTGGCTGACAAGTCCTCCACTATGGCAAGGTTAGCTTTTCCTCACCTCATTTGCCATCTATGCAATTCGGCTGGGATTGACATAGAAGGAGACATTCCCATTGAGGAAGAGAAGCCCATCACTAAGAAAAGGATGGAGCAAACAAGAGAGCCCATTCATGGAGCTCAAGAGATGCATGAAGCTCATCACCATGAGATCCCGGAGATGCCTCAAATGCATTTTCCTCCACAAAACTATTGGGAGCAAATCAACACCTCCCTAGGAGAATTAAGTTCTAACATGGGATAATTAAGGGTGGAACATCAAGAGCACTCCATCATCCTTCATGAAATTAGAGAAGATAAAAAAGTAATGAGGGAGGAGCAACAAAGACAAGGAAGAGACATAGAAGAGCTCAAGGACATCATTGGTTCCTCAAGAAGGAAACGCCACCATCACAAAGGTGGATTCATTCCTTGTTCTTACATTCTCTGTTTTTCGTTTTCTTTATGTTAAGTGCTTATCCATGTTTGTGTCTTATTACATGATCATTAGTATTTAGTAACTTTGTCTTAAAGTTATGAATATCCTATGAATCCATCACCTCTCTTAAATGAAAAATATTTTAATTCAAAAGAACAAGAGGTACATGAGTTTCAAATTTATCCTTGAACTTAGTTTAATTATATTAATGTGGTGACAATGCTTCTTATTTTCTGAATGAATGCTTGAACAGTGCATATGTCTTTTGAAGTTGTTGTTTAAGAATGTTAAATATGTTGGCTTTTGAAAGAATGATGACAAGGAGACATGTTATTTGATAATCTGAAAAATCACAAAAATGATCCTTGAAGCAAGAAAAAGCAGCAAAGAACAAAGCTTGCAGAAAAAAAAAGCGAAAAAAATAGAAAGAAAAAGCAAGCAGAAAAAGCCAAAAGCTCTTAAAACCAAAAGGCAAGAGCAAAAAGCCAATAACCCTTAAAACCAAAAGGCAAGGGTAATAAAAAAGATCCCAAGGCTTTGAGCATCAGTGGATAGGAGGGCCTAAAGGAATAAAATCCTAGCCTAAGCGGCTAAACCAAGCTGTCCCTAACCATGTGCTTGTGGCGTGAAGGTGTCAAGTGAAAACTTGAGACTGAGCGGTTAAAGTCAAGATCCAAAGCAAAAGAAGAGTGTGCTTAAGAACCCTGGACACCTCTAATTGGGGACTTTAGCAAAGCTGAGTCACAATCTGAAAAGGTTCACCCAATTATGTGTCTGTGGCATTTATGTATCCGGTGGTAATACTGGAAAACAAAGTGCTTAGAGCCACGGCCAAGACTCATAAAGTAGCTGTGTTCAAGAATCAACATACTGAACTAGGAGAATCAATAACACTATCTGAACTCTGAGTTCCTATAGATGCCAATCATTCTGAACCTCAATGGATAAAGTGAGATGCCAAAACTATTCAAGAGGCAAAAAGCTACAAGTCCCGCTCATCTGATTGGAGCTATGTTTCATTGATAGTTTGGAATTTATAGTATATTCTCTTCTTTTTATCCTATTTGATTTTTAGTTGCTTGGGGACAAGCAACAATTTAAGTTTGGTGTTGTGATGAGCGGATAATTTAAACGGTTTTTGGCATTATTTTTAATATGTTTTTAGTAGAATCTAGTTGCTTTTAGGGATGTTTTTATTAGTTTTTATGTTAAATTCACATTTCTAGACTTTACTATGAGTTTGTGTGTTTTTCTGTGATTTCAGGTATTTTCTGGCTGAAATTGAGGGACTTGAGCAAAAATCAGATTCAGAGGTTGAAGAAGGACTGCTGATGCTGTTGGATTCTAACCTCCCTGCACTCAAAGTAGATTTTCTGGAGCTACAAAACTCAAAATGGTGCGCTTCCAATTGCGTTGGAAAGTAGACATCTAGGGCTTTCCAGAAATATATAATAGTCTATACTTTGGCCGAGTTTAGACGACGCAAAAGGGCGTTGAACGCCAGTTCTACGCTGCTGTCTGGAGTTAAACGCCAGAAACACGTCACAAACCAGAGTTGAAAGCCAAAAACACGTTACAACTTGGCGTTCAACTCCAGAAAGAGCCTCTGCACGTGTAACATTTAAGCTCAGCCCAAGCACACACCAAGTGGGCCCCGGAAGTGGATTTATGCATCAATTACTTACTTCTGTAAACTCTAGTAACTAGTTTAGTATAAATAGGACTTTTTACTATTGTATTAGACATCTTATGATTTTTAGTTCATCTTAGGATCATATTGATCACGTTTGGGGGCTGGCCATTCGGCCATGCCTGGACCTTCATCACTTATGTATTTTCAAACAGTAGAGTTTTTGCACTCCATAGATTAAGGTGTGGAGCTCTACTGTTCCTCAAAGATTAATGCAAAGTACTACTGTTTTTCTATTTAATTCAACTTATTCCGCTTCTAAGATATTCATTCGCACTTCAACATGAATGTGATGAACGTGACAATCATCATCATTCCCCCACGAACGCGTGCTGACAACCACTTTCGTTCCACCTTAGATTGGATGATTATCTCTTGGATCTCTTAATCAGAATCTTCGTGGTATAAGCTAGATTGATGGCGGCATTCATGAGAATCCAGAAAGTCTAAACCTTGTCTGTGGTATTCTGAGTAGGATTCTGGGATTGAATGACTGTGAAAAACTTCAAACTCGCGAGTGCTGGGCGTAGTGACAGATGCAAAAGGAGGGTGAATCCTATTCCAGTATGATCGAGAACCTCAGATGATTAGCCGTGCTGTGACAGAGCATTTGGACCATTTTCACAAGAGGATAGGATGCAGCCATTGACCACGGTGATGCCTCCAGATGATTAGCCATGCAGTGACAGTGCATCGGACATTTTCACAGAGAGGATGAAAAGTAGCCATTGACAATGGTGATGTCCTTACATAAAGCCAGCCATAGAAAGGAGTAAGACTGATTGGATGAAGACAGCGGGAAAGCAGAGATTCAGAGGAACGAAAGCATCTCTATACGCTTATCTGAAATTCTCACCAATGAATTACATAAGTATTTCTATCTTTATTTTCTATTTATTTATTATTTATTTTTGAAAACACTATAACCATTTGATATCCGCCTGACTGAGATTTACAAGGTGACCATAGCTTGCTTCAAGCCGACAATCTCCGTAGGATCGACCCTTACTCACGTAAGGTTTTATTTCTTGGACGACCCAGTGCACTTGCTGGTTAGTTGTATCGAAGTTGTGAATGAAAAACGAGTTATTAAGATGTGCGTACAAAGTTTTTGGCACCGTTGCCTGAGATCATAATTTCGTGTACCAGGCATCTCATGGTTGGCAGGGAGATTCTTAGCTCTCTGACACTTATCACAGTTTTTCACAAATGCTCTTGAGTCTCTGAAGAGAGTCAGCTAGTAAAAACTGCTCTGAAAGACCTTAGTAGCTGTCCTTTCACCACCAAAGTGGCCTCCATACTCAGAACCATGACAATGCCAAAGAATCTGCTGTGCTTCCTCATCTGAGACACACCTCCGGATTATACCATCTGAGCATCTCTTAAAAAGATAAGGTTCCTCCCATAAGTAGTACTTTGCATCAGTTAAGAGCTTTTTAACTTGTTGTCTATTGTACTCCTTGGGGATGAACCTCATGGCTTTATAGTTTGCAATGTCTGCAAACCATGGAGCCTGCTGAATGACAAAGAGTTGCTCATCTGGGAATGTCTTAGTCACAGCAGTGGGTGGTTGCATTCCCTCTTCAGGATCAATTCTGGATAGGTGATCAGCCACTTGATTCTCTGATCCCTTTCTATCTTTAATGTCAATGTCAAACTCTTGAAGGAGTAGCACTCACCTAATTAGTCTTGGTTTAGAATCCTGCTTGGTTAAAAGATATTTAAGATCAGCATAATCAGTATAAACAATAACCTTAGAACCAAGTAAATAGGACCTAAACTTATCAACAACATACACAATAGCTAGTAATTTTTTTTCTGTGGTTGTGTGATTCTTTTGAGCATCATTTAGTACACGGCTAGCATAATAAATGATGTGCATAAGCACACCTTGTCTCTGTCCCAAGATAGCCCTTATAGCATAATCACTGGCATCACACATTAATTCAAATGATAGATCCCAGTCAGGAGGAGCTATGATGGGAGCAGAGGTAAGGTTTACTTTCAGAGTTTCAAAGGCATGCAAACAGTTAGTACCAATGTTGAAAGGAACATCAGCAACCAATAGGTTTCTCAAAGGCTTAGCAATTTTTGAAAAGTCCTTTATAAACCTTCTGTAAAATCCTCCATGGCCCAAGAAACTCCTAACTGCCTTAACATTGGTTGGTAGTGGTAATTTTTCAATCACCTCCACTTTAGCTTTATCAACTTCAATCCCTTTGCTTGAAACCCGGTTTCGAAGAACAATACCTTTAGTAACCATAAAATAATATTTCTCCCAATTTAAAATAAGGTTTGATTCTTGAAACCGTTTCAAGACTAAAGGTAAATGCTTAAGACAGGATTCAAAAGAATTACTAAAGACAGAAAAATCATCCATAAATACCTCAATGAACTTTTAAACTATATCAGAGAAAATTGAAAGCCTACACCTTTGAAAAGTTGTCGAGGCATTACAAAGACATGTGAATGCCGTCTTTTCTTGATCTTGAGAGTCCATTGCAATTTGATTATATCCAGAATATTAATCTAGAAAACAATAAAAAGCATGACCAGCTAACCTCTCAAGCATCTGATCAATGAAAGGTAGCGGAAAGTGATCCTTTCTTGTAACAGTGTTGAGTCTCCTATAATCTATGTACATCCGCCATCCTGTGACGGTTCTTGTGGGAATCAGCTCATTCTTTTCATTCTTGATCACTGTTATCCCTCCTTTCTTGGGAACTACCTGCACAGGACTCACCTAAGGGCTATCAGAAATAGGGTATATAATACCGGCTTTCCATAGTTTCATTACCTCTTTTTGGACCACCTCTTTCATGGTTGGATTCAGTCTCCTTTGTGGTTGCACAACTTATTTAGCATCATCTTCAAGAAGGATCTTGTGCATACACTTGGTTGGACTAATCCCTTTTAAATCACCAATGGTCCACCTAAGAGCTGTTTTATGACTCTTGAGCTCTGTAATCAGCGCTTCTTCCTCCTCAGGCTTCAAGGAAGAGCTAATAATCACTGGATATGAATCATTCTCACCTAGGAATACATATTTCAAAGAAGGAGATAAGGGTTTCAACTCAAGCTTAGGAACTCTTTTCTCAGCTTTGGGCATGTAGGACATGTCTTTCTGAGGTGGTGAGTCATCAATCTCAAGTAAATTATCCTCAGAGAGAGAATCCAAAGCATCATCAAGTGCCTTAGCTTCAAATACCTCTTGAACAAGTGGTTCAACAACATCAATTCTCATGCACCCCTCGTAATCATTAGGATGTTTAATAGCTTCAACCACATTAAGGACCACTTCTTCATCATTGACCATCAGGAAGTTCACCCTTTTGCACATCAATCAGAGCTCTACCTGTAGCTAAAAAAGGTCTTCCAAGAATAATAGAGACATTTTTGTCCTCTTCCATATCCAGTATAACAAAATCAACAGGAAAAATAAACGGACCCACTTTCACAAGTAAATCCTCAACAACTCTCAAAGGAAACTTAATAGAACGGTCAACAAGTTTTGAAGAGAAATACGAGTGGGTTTTACCTCATTAATTTGGAGCTTTCTCATCAATGAAAGTGGCATGAGGTTGATGCTAGCTCCAAGATCACACAAAGCTCTCTGAATAGTGACATCTCCAATGGTGCAAGAAATTACAAAGCTTCCCGGATCCTGCATTTTCTCAAGAAGCTTATGCTGAATGATGGCACTGCATTCCTTTGTCAACACTAATGTCTCACTTTCCTTCCAATTCCTCTTGTTACTCAATAATTCCTTCATAAACTTGGCATAAAAAGGCATTTGCTAGAGGCCTCTGCAAAATGAATATTGATTTGAAACTTCTTGAAGACCTCTAAAAATCTGAAAAATTGCTTGTCTTTGGAAGCCTTCTGGAGCTTCTGAGGGTATGGTATTTCAGCTTGTATTCGGGAGCTTTAGGCAATGTCGGATGTGTGTCAAGAGAGACTGGAAAAGAGTTGTCTGCACGCCTGGGAGGGGCGTGTTCCACCTCCTCATTTTTCTCTTCCGGAGCTTCTTTTTCAACCGACTCCTCATTAACCTTGGTCTCATAACCTGTCACCTTACCACTTCTCAAGTATATAGCCTTATATTTTTCTCTTGGATTCATCACTGTATCACCAGAAAGGGTATTAGAAGGCCTCCCAGGTATTTGCTTGCTCAACTGGCCTACTTGCATTTCTAGGTTTCTGAGAGAAGCTCTAGTTTCTTGCATAAAACTTGCAACTAGTGACTCTAAATCAGTAGTCTTCTGAGGCTGAGGAGTTGCTTGCTGAGATTGTTATGGCTGAGATGACTGAAACTGGTAGTTATTAAAATTATTCTGATGAAAACCGCTGATGAGCGGATAATTTATACGCTTTTTGGCATTGTTTTTAGTATGTTTTTAATAGGATCTAGTTACTTTTAGGGATGTTTTCATTAGTTTTTATGTTAAATTCACATTTCTGGACTTTACTATGAGTTTGTGTATTTTTCTGTGATTTCAGGTATTTTCTGGCTGAAATTGAGGGACTTGAGCAAAAATCAGATTCAGAGGTTGAAGAAGGACTGCTGATGCTGTTGGATTCTGACCTTCCTACACTCAAAGTGGATTTTCTGGAGCTACATAACTCAAAGTGGTACGCTTCCAATTGCGTTGGAAAGTAGACATCCAGGGCTTTCCAGCAATATATAATAGTCCATACTTTGGCCGAGTTTAGATGACGTAAATGGGCGTTGAACGCCAGTTCTACGCTGCAGTCTGGAGTTAAACGCCAGAAACACGTCACAAGCCAGAGTTGAACGCCAGAAATACGTTACAAACTGACGTTCAACTCCAAAAGAAGCCTCTGCACGTGGAAAGCTAAAGCTCAGCCCAAGCACACACCAAGTGGGCCCCGAAAGTAGATTTATACATCAATTACTTACTTCTGTAAACCCTAGTAACTAGTTTAGTATAAATAGGACTTTTTACTATTGTATTAGACATCTTTGGTCTCAGTTTTAATCTATTGTTCATCTTAGGAGACTATTGATCACGTTTAGGGGGCTGGCCATTCGGCCATGCCTGGACCTTCATCACTTATGTATTTTCAAACGGTAGAGTTTCTGCACTCCATAGATTAAGGTGTGGAGCTCTGCTGTTCCTCAAAGATTAATGCAAAGTACTACTGTTTTTCTATTCAACTCTACTTATTCCGCTTCTAAGATATTCATTCACACTTCAATATGAATGTGATGAACGTGACAATCATCATCATTCCGCCACGAACGCATGCCTGACAACCACTTTCGTTCCACCTTAGAATGAATGAGTATCTCTTGGATCTCTTAATCAGAATCTTCGTGGTATAAGCTAGATTGATGGCGGCATTCATGAGAGTCCGGAAAGTCTAAACCTTGTCTGTGGTATTCTGAGTAGGACTCCGGGATTGAATGACTGTGACAAACTTCAAACTCGCGAGTGCTGGGCGTAGTGACAGACGCAAAAGGAGGGTGAATCCTATTCCAGTATGATCGAGAACCTCAGATGATTAGCCGTGCCGTGACAGAGCATTTGGACCATTTTCACAAGAGGATAGGGTGCAGCCATTGACCACGGTGATGCCTCCAGATGATTAGCCATGCAGTGACAGCGCATCGGACCATTTTCACAGAGATGATGAAAAGTAGCCATTGATAATGGTGATGTCCTTACATAAAGCCAGCCATGGAAAGGAGTAGGATTGATTGGATGAAGACAGCAGGAAAGCAAGAGTTCAGAGGAACGAACGCATCTCCATACACTTATCTGAAATTCTCACCAATGATATACATAAGTATTTCTATCTTTATTTTCTGTTTATTTATTATTAATTTTCGAAAATACTATAACCATTTATATCCGCCTGACTGAGATTTACAAGGTGACCATAGCTTGCTTCATACCAACAATCTCCGTGGGATCGACCCTTACTCACGTAAGGTTTTATTACTTGGACGACCCAGTGCACTTGCTTGTTAGTTGTATCGAAGTTGTGAATGAAAAACGATTTATTAAGACGTGCATACAGAGTTTTTGGCGCCGTTGCCGGGGATTGTTCGAGTTTGGACAACTGACGGTTCATCGTGTTGCTCAGATTGGGTAATTTTCTTCTTATTTTGTTTTCAAAAAGTTTTCAAAAATTTTTCAAAAAAATCTTTCAAAAATTTTCCCTTTGTTTTCGAAAATTATTTCAGAATTTTTTAAGAATGAATTCTAGAGTTTCATGGTAACATGTTGAATCCTATCTGGCTGTAAAGCCATATCCAAACTGCTTTGGGATTGGTCTTCAACTAATCACTTCAATGCATGTAATAGCATACTAAAGCTTGGCTGGCTATTAAGCCATGCCTAACCCTCAGATTGGAGCTTTAGACTAAGAGTACAAGATTCCTGGAATTCATATTAAAAATTTTGAAATCCTTATTTTCTTTTTCCTATATGTTTTTTTGAAAATAATATACAAAAATCCAAAAAAAATTAGTAAAATCATAAAAATCAAAAATATTTTGTGTTTCTTGTTTGAGTCTTGAGTCAATTTTTAAGTTTGGTGTCAATTGCATACTCATCTTGCATTTTTCGAAAATTGCATTCATGCATTGCATTCATCATGATCTTCAAGTTGTTCTTGATAAAACCTTCTTGATTGATCTTCATATTATATTGTTTTGTGTTGTATGGTATTTTTCATATGCATTCTTGAATTCTTAGTGTCTAAGCATTAAAGATTTCTAAGTTTGGTGTCTTGCATGTTTTCTTTGCATTGAAAATTTTTCAAAAATATGTTCTTGATGTTCATCATGATCTTCAAAGTGTTCTTGGTGTTCATCTTGACATTCATAGCATTCTTGCATGTATTCATTGTTTTGATCTAAAAATTCTCATGCATTGAGTCTTTTTCATGTTTTTCTCTTTCTTCATTAAAAATTCAAAAATCAAAAAAATATCTTCCCCTTTTTCTCTCTTAAAATTTCAAAAATTAGATTTGACTTTTTCAAAAAAATTTTAAAATCTAGCTGTTTTTATGAGTCAAATCAAATTTTCAATTTAAAAATCTTATCTTTTTCAAAATCTTTTTTCAAAAATCAAATCTTTTTCATTTTTCCTATTTATTTTCCAAAATTATAAAAATATTTTTCAAAAATCTTTTTCTTCATTCTATCTCAGAATTTTTGAAAATATCATCAACAATTAATGTTTTGATTCAAAAATTTCAAGTCTGTTACTTACTTGTTAAGAAAGATTCAAACTTTAAGTTCTATAATCATATCTTGTGATTTCTTGTGAATCAAGTCATTAATTGTGATTTTAAAAATCAAATCTTTTTCAAAACTAATTTCAATCATATCTTTTCAAAAATATCTTTTTATCTTATCTTTTTCAAAATCATATCTTTTTCAAAAATTTGATTTTAAAATATCTTTTCTAACTTCTTATCTTCTTATCTTTTCAAAATTGATTTTCAAAATTTGTTTCAACTAACTAACTAACTTTTTGTTTGTTTTTTATCTTTTTCAAAACTACCTAACTAACTCTCCCTCTCTAATTTTCGAAAATATCTTCCCTCTTTTTCAAAAATTCTTTTTAATTAACTAATTGTTTCAAATTTTAATTTTAATTTTCGAAAATCACTAACCATTTTTCAAAAATAATTTTCGAAATTCCTCTTTCTCTCTCATCTCCTTCTATTTATTTATTCATCTACTAACACTTCTCTCCCATCCAAAAATTCGAACACTACCTCCCTCTCTGTGTTCGAGTTTTTTCTTCCCTTCTTTACATTACATTCTTCTTTTCTTCTACTCACACAGGGACCTCTATACCTGGGTAAAAAGGATCCCTATTATTATTATTTTTCTGTTCCCTCTTTTTCATATGAGCAGGAGCAAGGACAAGAATATTCTTGTTGAAGCAGATCCAGAACCTGAAAGGACTCTGAAGAGGAAACTAAGAGAAGCTAAATTACAACAATCCAGCAAGCACCTTTCAGAAATTTTCGAACAAGAAGAGGAGATGGCAGCCGAAAATAATAATAATGCAAGGAGGATGCTTGGTGACTTTACTGCACCTAATTCTAATTTACATGGAAGAAGCATCTCCATCTCTACCATTGGAGCAAACAATTTTGAGCTGAAACCTCAATTAGTTTCTCTGATGCAGTAGAACTGCAAGTTCCATGGACTTCCATCTGAAGATCCTTTTCAGTTCTTAACTGAATTTTTGCAGATCTGTGATACTGTTAAGACTAATGGAGTAGATCCTGAAGTCTACAGGCTCATGCTTTTTCCTTTTGCTGTAAGAGACAGAGCTAGAGTGTGGTTGGACTCTCAAACCAAAGATAGCCTGAACTCTTGGGATAAACTGGTCACGGCTTTCTTAGCCAAGTTCTTTCCTCCTCAAAAGCTTAGTCAGCTTAGAGTGGATGTTCAAACCTTCAAACAGAAAGAAGGTGAATCCCTCTATGAAGCTTGGGAGAGATACAAGCAACTGACCAAAAAGTGTCCTTCTGACATGCTTTCAGAATGGACCATCCTGGATATATTCTATGATGGTCTGTCTGAATTAGCTAAGATGTCATTAGATACTTCTGCAGGTGGATCAATTCACCTAAAGAAAACGCCTGCAGAAGCTCAAGAACTCATTGACATGGTTGCTAATAACCAGTTTATGTACACTTCTGAGAGGAATCCTGTGAGAAATGGGACACCTCAGAAGAAGGGAGTTCTTGAAATTGATACTCTGAATGCCATATTGGCTCAGAATAAAATATTGACTCAGCAAGTCAACATGATTTCTCAGAGTCTGAATGGAATGCAAGCTGCATCCAACAGTACTCAAGGGGCATCTTCTGAAGAAGAAGCTTATGATTCTGAGAACCCTGCAATAGCAAAGGTAAATTACATGGGTGAACCATATGGAAACACCTATAATCCCTCATGGAGAAATCACCCAAATCTCTCATGGAAGGATCAACAAAAGCCTCAACAAGGCTTTAATAATGGTGGAAGAAACAGGTTTAGCAATAGCAAGCCTTTTCCATCATCCACTCAGCAACAGACAGAGAACTCTGAACAAAATACTTCTAATTTAGCAAACTTAGTCTCTGATCTATCTAAGGCCACTGTGAGTTTCATGAATGAAACAAGGTCCTCCATTAGAAATTTGGAAGCACAAGTGGGCCAGCTGAGTAAAAGAGTCACTGAAATCCCTCCTAGTACTCTCCCAAGCAATACAGAAGAAAATCCAAAAGGAGAGTGCAAGGCCATTGAAATGACCATCATGGCCGAATCCAAGGAAGAAGGGGAGGACGTGAATCCCAAGGAGGAAGACATCCTGGGGCGTCCAGTGATCAATAAGGAGTTTCCCTCTAAGAAACCAAAGGAATCTGAGACTCAACTAGAGACCATAGAGATTCTATTAAACCTCCTTATGCCATTCATGAGCTCTGATGAGTATTCCTCTTCTAAAGAGAATGAGGATGTTACTAAGGAGCAAGTTACCAAGTACCTTGGTGCAATCATGAAGCTGAATGCCAAATTATTTGGTATTGAGACTTGGGAAGATGAACCTCCCTTGTTCACCAATGAACTAAGTGATCTGGATCAACTGACATTGCCTCAGAAGAAATAGGATCCTGGAAAGTTCCTAATACCTTGTACCATAGGCACCATGATCTTTGAGAAGGCTCTATGTGACCTGGGGTCAGGAATAAACCTCATGCCACTCTCTGTAATGGAGAAACTGGGAATCTTTGAGGTGCAAGCTGCTAAAATCTCATTAGAGATGGCAGACAACTCCAGAAAACAGGCTTATGGACAAGTAGAGGACATGCTGGTAAAGGTTGAAGGCCTTTACATCCCTGCTGATTTCATAATCCTAGATACTGGGAAGGATGAGGATGAATCCATCATCCTTGGAAGACCATTCCTAGCCACAGTAAGAGTTGTGATTGATGTTAACAGACGAAAACTAGTCCTTCAATTGAATGAGGACTCCCTTGAGTTTAAAACTCAAGGACATCCTTCTGTAAACATGGAAAAGAGGCACAGTAAGCTTCTCTCAAAACAGAGTCAACCAGAGCCCCCACAGTCAAACTCTAAGTTTGGTGTTGGGA
Source organism: Arachis ipaensis (assembly GCF_059453495.1). NCBI lineage: Eukaryota > Viridiplantae > Streptophyta > Magnoliopsida > Fabales > Fabaceae > Arachis > Arachis ipaensis. Next base: position 25,999,008 of record NC_142437.1, read on the forward strand.
GGCCACACCAAACTCTAAGTTTGGTGTTGAACTCCCATATCCAAACTCTAAGTTTGGTGTTGGGGAGTCTCAACAATGCTCTGAACATCTGTAAGGCTCCATGAGAGCCCACTGTCAAGCTATTGACATTAAAGAAGCGCTTGTTGGGAGGCAACCCAATTTTTATTTATCTAATTTTTATTTTCATTGTTTTTCATGTTTTATTAGGTTCATGATCATGTGGAGTCACAAAATAAATATAAAAATTGAAAACGGAATCAAAAACAGCAGAAGAAAAATTACACCCTGGAGGAGGATCTCACTGGCGTTTAAACGCCAGTAAAGAGTATCTGTCTGGTGTTCAACGCCAGAACAGAGCATGTTTCTGGCGTTGAACGCCAGAAACAAGCAGCATCCTGGCGTCCAGACACCAGAAATGCACAGTGAAGAAGAGCTGGTGTTGAACGCCAGAAACAAGCATCTGGCTGGCGTTCAACGCCAGAAATATGCTGCATCTGGGCATTGAACGCCCAGAACAAGCATCAGTTCGGCGTTTAAATGCCAGAATTGCATGCAAAGGCATTTTACATGCCTAATTGGTGCAGGGATGCAATTCCTTGACACTTCAGGATCTGTGGACCCCACAAGATCATCTCAGCATCTGTGGACCCCACAGGATCCCCACCTACCACCACTCACTCTCTTCCCTCTTCTCAATGTTCGTTCTCTCTTCCCAATAAACACTCTTTCTCAAAACTCTTCACCAATCACCTCAATCTCTCTTCCCTATCACCACTTCACCACTCACATCCATCCACTCTTCCCCATAAACCTACCTCATAAACTCCACCTACCTTGAAAATTCAAAATCAATTTCCCACCTAAAACCCACCCTTATGGCCGAACCTTACCCCCCCTCCCTTCCCTATATATAGCCCTCCATTCTTCCTCATTTTCACACAACACAACCCTCTCTTCTCTTCTTGGCCGAATACACCTCTCCCTCCTCTCCTCCATATTTTCTTCTTCTTCTTCATCTATTCTTTCTTCTCTTGCTCAAGGGCGAGCAATATTCTAAGTTTGGTGTGGTAAAAGCATAAGCTTTTTGTTTTTCCATTACCATTGATGGCACCCAAGACCGGAGAATCCTCTAAAAAAGGGAAAGGGAAGACAAAAGCTTCCACCTCCGAGTCATGGGAGATGGAAAGATTCATCTCCAAAGCTCATCAAGACCACTTCTATGATGTTGTGGCCAAGAAGAAGGTGATCCCTGAGGTCCCTTTCAAACTCAAGAGAAATGAGTATCCGGAGATCCGACATGAGATCCATAGAAGAGGTTGGGAAGTTCTAACAAGCCCCATCCAACAAGTCGGAACTCTAATGGTTCAAGAGTTCTATGCTAATGCATGGATCACAAGGAACCATGATCAAAGTAAGAACCCGAACCCAAAGAATTATCTCACCATGGTTCAGGGGAATTACTTAGATTTTAGTTCGGAAAATGTAAGGTTGGCGTTCAACTTGCCAATGATGGAAGAGAACGCACGTCCCTACACAAGGAGAGTCAACTTTGATCAAAGGTTGGACCAAGTTCTCATGGACATATGTGTGGAAGGAGCTCAATGGAAGATTGACTCAAAAGGCAAACCGGTTCAACTGAGAAGACTGGACCTTAAGCCTGTAGCTAGAGGATGGTTGGAGTTCATTCAACGCTCAATCATTCCCACTAGCAACCGGTCTGAAGTTACCATAGATCAGGCCATCATGATCCATAGCATCATGATTGGAGAAGAGGTGGAGGTTCGTGAGATTATACCTCAAGAACTCTACAAGGTGGCTGACAAGTCCTCCACTATGGCAAGGTTAGCTTTTCCTCACCTCATTTGCCATCTATGCAATTCGGCTGGGATTGACATAGAAGGAGACATTCCCATTGAGGAAGAGAAGCCCATCACTAAGAAAAGGATGGAGCAAACAAGAGAGCCCATTCATGGAGCTCAAGAGACGCATGAAGCTCATCACCATGAGATCCCGGAGATGCCTCAAATGCATTTTCCTCCACAAAACTATTGGGAGCAAATCAACACCTCCCTAGGAGAATTAAGTTCCAACATGGGACAGTTAAGGGTGAAACATCAAGAGCACTCCATCATCCTTCATGAAATTAGAGAAGATCAAAGAGCAATGAGGGAGGAGCAACAAAGACAAGGAAGAGACATAGAAGAGCTCAAGGACATCATTGGTTCCTCAAGAAGGAAACGCGACCATCACTAAGGTGGATTCATTCCTTGTTCTTAAATTCTCTGTTTTTCGTTTTCTTTATGTTAAGTGCTTATCCATGTTTGTGTCTTATTACATGATCATTAGTATTTAGTAACTATGTCTTAAAGTTATGAATGTCCTATGAATCCATCACATCTCTTAAATGAAAAATGTTTTAATTCAAAAGAACAAGAAGTACATGAGTTTCAAATTTATCCTTGAACTTAGTTTAATTATATTAATGTGGTGACAACACTTTTTGTTTTCTGAATGAATGCTTGAACAGTGCATATGTCTTTTGAATTTGATGTTTAAGAATGTTAAATATGTTGGCTCTTGAAAGAATGATGACAAAGAGACATGTTATTTGATAATCTGAAAAATCATAAAAATAATTCTTGAAGCAAGAAAAAGCAGCAAAGAATAAAGCTTGCAGAAAAAAAAAGAAAAAAAAATAGCAAAAAAAAAAAAGAGAGAGCAAAAGCAAGCAGAAAAAGCCAAAAGCTCTTAAAACCAAAAGGCAAGAGCAAAAAGCCAATAACCCTTAAAACCAAAAGGCAAGGGTAAATAAAAAGGATCCCAAGGCTTTGAGCATCAGTGGATAGGAGGGCCTAAAGGAATAAAATCCTGGCCTAAGCGGCTAAACCAAGCTGTCCCTAACCATGTGCTTGTGGCATGAAGGTGTCAAGTTTAAAACTTGAGACTGAGCGGTTAAAGTCAAGGTCCAAAGCAAAAACAGAGTGTGCTTAAGAACCCTGGACACCTCTAATTGGGGACTTTAGCAAAGCTGAGTCACAATCAGAAAAGGTTCACCCAATTATGTGTCTGTGGCATTTATGTATCCGGTGGTAATACTGGAAAACAAAGTGCTTAGGGCCACGGCCAAGACTCATAAAGTAGCTGTGTTCAAGAATCAACATACTAAACTAGGAGAATCAATAACACTATCTGAACTCTGAGTTCCTATAGATGCCAATCATTCTGAACCTCAATGGATAAAGTGAGATGCCAAAACTATTCAAGAGGCAAAAAGCTACAAGTCCCGCTCATCTGATTGGAGCTATGTTTCATTGATAGTTTGGAATTTATAGTATATTCTCTTCTTTTTATCCTATTTGATTTTCATTTGCTTGGGGACAAGCAACAATTTAAGTTTGGTGTTGTGATGAGCGGATAATTTATACGCTTTTTGGCATTGTTTTTAGTATGTTTTTAATAGGATCTAGTTACTTTTAGGGATGTTTTCATTAGTTTTTATGTTAAATTCACATTTCTGGAATTTACTATGAGTTTGTGTGTTTTTCTGTGATTTCAGGTATTTTCTGGCTGAAATTGAGGGACTTGAGCAAAAATCAGATTCAGAGGTTGAAGAAGGACTGCTGATGCTGTTGGATTCTGACCTCCCTGCACTCAAAGTGGATTTTCTGGAGCTACAGAACTTAAAATGGCGCGCTTCCAATTGTGTTGGAAAGTAGACACCAAGGGCTTTCCATCAGTATATAATAGTTCATACTTTGGCCGAGTTTAGATGATGTAAATGGGCGTTGAATGCCAGTTCTACGCTGCAGTCTGGAGTTAAACGCCAGAAACACGTCACAAGCCAGAGTTGAACGCCAGAAATACGTTACAAACTGGCGTTCAACTCCAAAAGAAGCCTCTGCACGTAGAAAGCTAAAGCTCAGCCCAAGCACACACCAAGTGGGCCCCGGAAGTAGATTTATACATCAATTACTTACTTCTGTAAACCCTAGTAACTAGTTTAGTATAAATAGGACTTTTTACTATTGTATTAGACATCTTTGGTCTCAGTTTTAATCTATTGTTCATTTTAGGAGACTATTGATCACGTTTAGGAGGCTGGCCATTCGGCCATGCCTGGACCTTCATCACTTATGTATTTTCAAACGGTAGAGTTTCTGCACTCCATAGATTAAGGTGTGGAGCTCTGCTGTTCCTCAAAGATTAATGCAAAGTACTACTATTTTTCTATTCAACTCAACTTATTTCACTTCTAAGATATTCATTCACACTTCAATATGAATGTGATGAACGTGACAATCCTCATCATTCCCCCACGAACGCGTGCCTGACAACCACTTCCGTTCCACCTTATATTGAATGAGTATCTCTTGGATCTCTTAATCAGAATCTTCGTGGTATAAGCTAGATTGATGGCGGCATTCATGAGAGTCCGGAAAGTCTAAACCTTGTCTGTTGTATTCCGAGTAGGACTCTGGGATTGAATGACTGTGACGAACTTCAAACTCGCGAGTGCTGGGCGTAGTGACAGACGCAAAAGGAGGGTGAATCCTATTCCAGTATGATCGAGAACCTCAGATGATTAGCCGTGCCGTGACAGAGCATTTGGACCATTTTCACAAGAGGATAGGGTGCAGCCATTGACCACGGTGATGCCTCCAGATGATTAGCCATGCAGTGACAGCGCATCGGACCATTTTCACAGAGAGGATGAAAAGTAGCCATTGACAATGGTGATGTCCTTACATAAAGCCAGCCATGGAAAGGAGTAGGATTGATTGGATGAAGACAACAGGAAAGCAGGAGTTCAGAGGAACGAACGCATCTCCATACACTTATCTGAAATTCTCACCAATGATATACATAAGTATTTCTATCTTTATTTTCTGTTTATTTATTATTAATTTTCGAAAATACTATAACCATTTGATATCCGCCTGACTGAGATTTACAAGGTGACCATAGCTTGCTTCATACCAACAATCTCCGTGGGATCGACCCTCACAGGTTTTATTACTTGGACGACCCAGTGCACTTGCTGGTTAGTTATATCGAAGTTGTGAATGAAAAACGATTTATTAAGACGTGCGTACAGAGTTTTTGGGGCCGTTGCCTGAGATCACAATTTCGTGCACCAACCGCCCTGAGAATTGTTAAAATTCTGTGGCCTCTAAGGTTGCTCTCTCCACCCAAAGTTTGGGTGATTTTTCCATCCCGGATTAAAGGTCTTGGCATATGGATCATTGTTGGGGTTTCTAGGAGCATTTCCCACAAAGTTGACCTATTCAGGAGAAAATTGAGTATATTCATAATTCTTACCTTGATTAAAGCCACCATTCATGTCATATGGAGCCTCTTGAGGGGTATTCTAAGCATTGACAGCTGAAACTTGCATCCCACTCAAGTGTTGTGTAAGCACACTAATTTGTTGAGACATGACCTTCTTCTGGGCAAGAATAGCATCCAAGGTATCCACTTCCAAGACTCCTCTCTTTTGAGAAGCCTCAAAATTCACAGGGTTTCTCTCAGAAGAGTAAAGAAATTGGTTGTTAGCAACCATCTCAATAAGCTCAGTAGCCTTCTCGGGCATCTTCTTCATGTGCAATGAACCATCTTCAGAGTTGTCCAAACACATTTTGCTCATTTCAAAGAGGCCATCATAAAAGATCTCCAGCTTGGTCCATTCAGAAAACATGTCTGGAGCGCATCTCCTGATCATCAGCTTGTACCTCTCTCAGGCTTCATAGAGGAACTCACCATCTCTCTGCCTGAAGGTCTGAATATCCACCCTTAGCTTAGTCAGCTTATGTGGTGGAAAGAACTTGGTCAGAAATTTATTGACCACCTTGTCCCAAGTGTCCAGGCTCTCCTTGGACTGAGAATCAAGGCACTGCTTTGCTCTATCACTCACAACAAATGGGAAGAGTGATAAACCGAATATTCTTATGCCGGTTAGAATTTAGTGATGAATTCAATCGTGAGTATAGTCTAACCAACATGCAAATATCGCATCAAACAATTCTAAAATCTATGACCGAGAGTGTTGATCCCGGGTTGTTCTCCCTAGGAATTGCCTTGGAATGCACATCATTGATTAGGAAACCTTTTGTGGTTTTGAGAGTTGGTACAAGAATTCAAGATAATAAAAGCAAACAACAATTACTTGAGATAAAGGCCTTGGCTAAGGGTAAGTATTGGAAGTTCCATCATTATAGCTTCCCTCAATTATGATAGGAATTGATTGTTGCTTCAGTTAGTTAACCCCCTAACAATGGAGGAAAGTCAAGTGAGAGTAACTAACTTGAGTCACAAGTCCTAGTCTCACCCTAGGGAAGTCTAGCTTTAGTGCACTCCAAGTCAATTAGCAATTCTCAATTCATAATCTACAATTGACATTCACTATTCAAGTGTCTCCAATAACTCAACCCCTAAGCCAAGAGAAATCTACTCCATAGCTAGGGTTATCATTATCATAAACAATTGGTAGGCAATCATAGAAGACATGATGTAATTGAGAGAAGGAAATTGAATTAAAGCTATCTAATCCAAACAATCATCAACAATCAAGCAATTGAATGAAATTTCACAATTCATTAATCCAAATTCAAAGTAACAAAGTCAAACAAATCTAGATCTAAGAGATTGAATCAAAAGAACATCAATTAAGAGTAGAATAAGAGTGGATCTACAACTTGTATTAAAACAAAAGTGAATTAGCAATAGATCTCACCAAGAATTCAAAGGAAACTTGCAATGGAGGAAGTGAAATCCTAGAGAGAAGTTGGAGTTTCTCTCTCTAAAAACAAAATGTAACTAACTCCCTAAAATATCTAGAATTATGACTAATTGTCCTAACAATCCTAATCCTTGGGCTTCTTAAGCCTTTCCCTCCAAATTTTTGCTCCAAAATTGGGCTTGGGATCCCTGAAATCGCTGGTCACATTTTTCTTTAAAAAAATCACGTGCGCACATCAGCGTGTACGCACACTGTACGCGTACGCGCACCTGGGGTCTTCTGCGATCTGCGCGCAGACGCATAATGCGCGCGCGCGTCCAATGACTTGTAGCCCAGCCATATAAGCACGCTGGCTTCTCGTCTTGGCTCCACTCAGCCGGCTCTGGGGGTACACATCTGCACGTACGCGCAAGGTGCGCGTGCGCGCACATGCCCAAGTTCCAAAATTTGCTTTATTCCATGCTCCTTCTGTTCATGCATGCTTTCTTCACTCTTCTCAGCCATTTTTGCCCTATAACTTCTGAAACCACTTAACAAATGGATCAAGGCATCGAATGGTAATAGATAAGGATTACAATATATCAATTTTGATGCAAGAGAGGCATGTTTTCATCTATGAGGCAAAATGGGGAAAGGAACACAAAATCATGCAGTTTTATATGAATAAGTGTGGAAGATCATTGATAAAACCCTTAAATTCTATACATGATAAACCCTAAAAATAGGGTTTATCAAAGAGCATGAGCTTGTAGACCTCAGGATTCACTCCATTTGTCTTCACAGTATCACAGATCTGCAGGAAATTAGAGATGAATAAATTTGGATCTTTCTGCGGGAGTCCATGATACTGATAGTTTTGCTACACCAGAGTGATTAGCTGTGGCCTAAACTCAAAGTTATTTGCTCTAATGGTAGGTAGAGCTATACTGCACCTATAGAAGTCAGGAGTGGGTGCAGTGTATGAGCTTAGCATCCTAGGTTGCCCATTCCCATTCTGGTTAACCACATTAGCATTGACAACATTATTGGAATCCATAGTAGACTCTTTAACTTCCTTTTCAAAAGTACTACTGAGATTTTTACTAGCCTTGTAGAGTCTAACTTGTTGCAAATACCTTCTAAAGGTCCTTTTAGGTTTAGGATCAAAATCTATAAGAGGTTCTTTGTTCCTATTCCTGCTCATAAACAACCAGAAAACAAGAGAAGATAGAAATCTCTACCTCAAAGTGAAGAGAATTCCCATGAGGTAACTTGAGTAAAAGAAATAATAGAAAGCAACTAAATAAATAAAGCAAGAAAATTCAAAAATTATAAGCAAAATTTGGAACAAAAATTTTGAAATTTGTAAGAAAAATAAACAGAAAAATTAAAATAAAAATAACTAGGGGACGCCAAACTTGATTTCAGAAATTAAGAAAAAAATTAATTGATGCAAAATTTGAAGATTAAAGCCAAAAATCAAATAAAACTAATAAAATAGAAAAATAAAATTAATGCAAGGAACAAAACGAAAGTAAACTAAAATAAAATAAAAAGGACAATGAAAATAAAGGAAAAATAAAATAAACAAGGTAAACTAAAGAATTTTAAGGAACTAATAAAAGAAAATGAAAATTAAAAGGAAAGTAAAAAAAAGAAGACAGGGGGTGTGAACGAAAAGAAAGAAAAAAATAAAGGAAAAAATGAAAAATAAAAATTAATAATACTAAAAAAAACTAATTAAAGAAAAAAATTTATTTAATCTAAGCAATCAAACAACAAGTAGTTGTCAATCATAGTCAATCCCTGGTAACGACACCAAAAACTTGGTATAGAATTAGAATGTCCACAAACTACCCGACAAGTGCACCGGGTCGTACCAAGTAGTACCTCAGGTGAATGAAGGTCGATTCCACGAGGATTGATGGACCAAGCAACAATAGTTGGGTGATTCACTTAGTCAGACAAGCAGAAAAGAGTGTTTTGGAGTTCAATTGCATTAAACAGTAAATTCAGAGAATTAGAAAACTGGTATGAAGAATATGGGAGAAAACAGTTCAGGTTTCAGAGTTGTTTATCTTTCGGATTTCTATTTCTTACCAACTATTTTAATCATGCAAGATTCAATTCATGGCAAACTATAAGTGACTAAACCCTAATTCCTTAGTAATTTAGTCTCTTCTAATCTAGTTAACCGCCAATTTCTTGGTCACTTAATTTCAATTAGAAGGTGAAGTTCAGTTCTAGTTTATTAGCCACAGAAACCCTAATAATCCAAATATAAGAGGATTATATGTCACATATCCCGTTAAGTCCAGATAAATTAGTGATTTAGGAGAAATTGTTTTCAAGTAAATTTCTTTTCCAAGGTTTACAAGAACTCAATTAGAATATGGGTTATTCTTCCGATCTACCCAAATCCTTAAGATAAAGAACAAAAAAAATTTTTGGAATTGAAATAAATACATTAATTAAAATAGAATAGTAATAGTATCAATCCATTGAATAAACAGAGCTCCTAACCTTAACAGTGGAGGTTTAGTTGCTCATGGCTCATAGAGAAAACTAGGATTCTAAAAACTGTAAATGAGGTGCGTAAAAGAGAAGAGAGCCCGAAGAGCTGAATCTTTTCCCTTTTATATCTAACCTAATAAACGTAAAATATATTTTCTGAAACTAAATAATATCTTTTCTTATTTGTAAAAATAAATAAAGTTTAATCAGAAATAAATAAAATAATCTCGTGCTGCTTCTTTCTTGGACGAATGAGGACCACTTGCTTTCTAAGGTTGGAGCCAAACTTGGAAAATCCCAAATTTGGCTCCACTTGACACATTATTTTCCTGGAGGTGAGTGAATGTGGCGCCAACTTGGAAAATCCAAAGTTTGGCGCCACTAAGGCCGAATGCACTTGAAGCTTATAGTGCTCCTGGCGCCAAACTTGGATTCTCCAAGTTTGGCGCCACCTCCTGGGTCAGTTTTGACTTCGTTTCTTCATCTAAACTCTGTTAAATTCGCCTGAAAGCTACCTAAAATAAACCAAATTACACACAACTCAATGTAGCATTCATAGTGGCTAAAAAGTATTTAAATATTGATTAAACATACAAATTCAAATGCAAATTCACTAGGAAAAGATAGGAAAGATGCTCACGCATCATATATACATAACATAAATACAAAACACAACATCCCAAGGACCAAACTTCGCTTGCTCAGAAACTCCAGACACACAGGGAGGTGCCTCTCGACCTACATCTGAAAAATAACAATATATATATGGAATGAGAACCAGGGGGTTCTCAGCATGGTAATAGTGCCAACATAGGTAATATATAAGATCTCAAAAAAGCCAAAGGTAATCCTAAAACTCCGACACTTAGTATTAAACTCAAAGAAGTAAACTAAACTATAAATTAGGTAAATTAACTAAGGTATTTAAGTTCTAAGTCTAACTTTAACTCTACACTTCACTTTCCGTCTCCTCTAACCCTCCAAAACACTGATGCAACTATCATCGTCACGCATCTACCAACAAGAGGTCTCTTAGTTGCAAAGATATACAATACAGAAAAAGAAAACACAGATAGAGTGTAGTTACAGCAAGTAGAACAAATAGCAGTTAATCATGGTTACTCAATTAGGCAAACCAAATAATGCACACTCAAGCAAAACAGACAAATGCATATGATGTATGCCTATCCTATGGTAGCTAACCCTAGACAGTCCCTCCATGCGTGCATCCCCAAGAGTCTATGAATATAATCATAATCATTCATTTATCATCTCATTGGGGGGAATTTCCGGGGAGTTAAAGTGTCCGGCCACATCTTGCGACGTAGGGTCAATAGAGTATCGAGTCTCAACCTGGAGCAAGTGGTGGCAAGCCACTACATCTACCCAGGAAAACTTGTATCTCAGATAATAGAGGTGCAATAAACCACATAATTCATTCAATATAAATCATTCATTTTCAATATAGCCTTCATTCAGTACATATTCAATATTTTCACACTTCTCAAACATAAATCATCACTTCATAATCTTTTTCACTGCCAAGTTAACTCATTCTCTAGGTTTACGCCTCTCCATATGGTTAAGAACTAAATTTGAGACTTTAGAAGGTAACTATAGAGGTTTAAAAGATAGAAAACAGGTTTAAATCACAAAATAGAACTTTTCCAAAATAGGGTGGTCATGCATACGTATGCCACCCCATGCATACACATGGATGTAAATTTTGACAAACTCGTGTACGCGAGCACCTCCCGCGTTTGTGGGTGTCCAAAACAATCTCGCGTACGCATACATATCACCACGTACGCATGCGTTGAAAACTGGGTATTCTTGCATACGCATCCACCCCATGCGTATGCAAATATATTGAAACAGAAGGAATTCTCGCGTACGCATTCATGTGTCCGCGTACGTATGCCCTGAATTTTTTAGAAAAGCTGCTAAATCTGCAAAAATCAATTTTGCACACCAAATATCAAACGCGAATAACTCTTTTGTTAAAAATAATTTTTAGTTTGTTCTTCAAATGACATAAACTTTACGGACCCAAGTTTTATTTGAAATAAGTTTGAAAAAATTTGAGGGTGTGGAAGCCAAGTTATGACTCGCTAAAGTTTGGTTAAAAAATTAGTTTTTCACCAAAAGTACCAAACCTCTATTTTTACCAACTTCCATTCAAAACCAATGATTCACACCCCAAAACAACACTAATTGTGTACAAAGAAATTCCATACCCCTTCCATCTCTTCTATCACATACAAATACCCTGTTCTTATTGTTTTCATCCCAAAAAATCCACAATTCAAGACAACGAACACAACTCATTAATTCACCAATTTATCATCATCGCAACTCATTATCACCATTAATCATCACAATCATCATTGTTCAACACATTCTCATAATCAATTTCAACATTTTCACCAAGGTTACTAAACTTTAACAAATTCACATAGTTCAATTTATCTTATGGTCAACTAGCCTACGTTTTCACGTTACATTACACATTATTTATGAGAAACTAAAACCATGCCTTGGCCGATTCCTCCCTAATGCGCGGAACACCTCAAACTTCCACAATTCACAAACTTCAAGCTTACACAAAAAGGATCTTCAGCACCCAACACTCAACTCAAGCTTCCAACTTCAACAATTTGGTTTCAATTCACATAATTAATCTAATTGCACACAATATCATCATAATAAACAATAGGGTTTGCTATTTCAACAATTTCACAAGGGTTTTGAGTTCCTTATTGTTACCCAGAGTTGTTTTGAATAAAACACCACAATTCCCACAAGCTAGCTTGATCCTAACACATCAAAACATAAAAATCCTCACTACCCATTAACAAAATCTTTGAAATTGAAGGGAGAAGAGGCTGGGTGAGAAATAACCATTTTCTTACCACGATTTTTGTATGGTTTTGAAGAGTTCGACGTGGTGGTCACGTGGCCACAGACGGTGCAACGATCGGAGCTCGGAATTGAAAGATAAGTGGATTTGAACTTGGAACTAGGGTTTGAGTTCTTGATTGCTCCTCTCTTTTTTGCTTTTAGCGTGATTCATGGTATGAAGGAGGAAGATGGCTAAGTTTGAATTATATCCAAACACTTGGTAAGTTATCTCTTAATAAACATAACCTCGTAGGGAGGGGTTATGTGATGTTGAGGACCACCTTGACTCTAGGGGTGTTCGCGGTGCTGTTTGGTTCAATTTTTTAGAGAAAAATCATCCGATCCAATCATTTAATTAAACGGCGGTTCGGTTTGGTTCGATTTTTTCTATCGAAGCCATTCGAACCAAATCAAACCAAATGAAATCGGTTTGGTTTGGTTCGGTTTGTTTGTCTTTTTTAATCAATTCAAAGAAAAACTCGTCATACTATTTTACAAAGTCATAACATTGAAATCATAGAATAGAAATACGCAATAACTAACAAAAGTCTTGATCCAATGAAATTCGACGACAAAAGAAATTAAAATACGACAATTAAAGAAGTTTAAAAGTTCAATAGTCAACACAACAAAAAATAAAAATAAATTTCCAGCAACAGATAGCGACATTTTGGTGTCCTCTCTAACAAAACAATGAAACTTCTTTAAGCAAACCAACCTAAACTCAAAAGGCAGATACATAATAAGAACAATAATAATATAGCACCAGTAGAAAAATGAGATACTCCAAAGGAGAGTTAATTTGAAAATGCATCTTGGGCTGGCATCTTGAAAAAAGAGATACTTCAGAAATCCCCCATTTCTAAAGTGACAGATCCTTTCTAGATCTATATACATTTCATGCCAATACCAAACAATAGAGATTAATTAAGTTGCAATATCCAAGCATATAGCCTTTAAAGAGGAGCAAAAATTTCATCCGAATCCATACAAAACAAACTTTAATTACCAAAATCTCCATATAGTATATAGCTAATAAACTATACTCAAAGAAAATTCTAAGTTAAATAAATATATGTAACTTCCTAGCTACTCGAAACTCCATAGTTTTATGATTAATAGTCTCAAAACAACAGAATGATCAAGTAGATTAAATTCAAACAAAATAACCATCCTCTAATATAAGTATTTGGTTGTAGACTCTAGTAGTTACTGCCACTCTAATTCAAGGAATCTAACATACACATACGGATTCATTTCAATAAACATAAAAAAGACAAAACAACAAAACTAGATATTAGATAATTGGATAATTCATAAAATACAGGCAACCACTTAAAAATGGATTTTTTTGTTCAATTCTAAAAAATGTAATTAATTAATTATTTTGAAGTCACCTGAGGCAATGAAAGGAGTAGCAAAGTTGTGGTTCAAAATCAAACCATTCATAGCCATTGATACACTCAGCTGAAGCTGCAACAGATGCTAATACTGAGAGAAGTTATGGTAGTTTGAGATTTCAATGGCGAGGAAACCAAAGCTTCTTCTTCTTTCTTTCTTCTATCTTTTTCTTCTTTTTCTTTATACCATATCAGAGTTTAGAGTGTGAAATCCAATTCACAAGGACAACGCCATTTTGAGAGCAAAATTTATCTCTTTGACAGTCCCAGTGAAGAGAATGGAATGGAAATATAAAAGATAAGCCAGGTATAGAATGTCCGTAAGGGTGTTGTACGACACTGGTGGGAGGTACTGGGAGGGGGGTTTGACGCTACTGGGAGAGTGGGAAGGGTTCCTTTGAATGCGGTAAGTTAGGTTTAGGGAAATGTTATCTGATTTGGGGGTGGGGTAATGGAGTTGAGCTAGTGGTTTTGTTAGGTTTTTTAGGTGATTGGTTCGATTCGGTTAGAGTTTTTAATGTCAGAATTGAAAATCGAGCTGAACTGCAAAAAACAGCAAAACATGATTTTTTTTTGTTTTTTCGGTTTTTGGTTTGTTCGATTTTCGATTTTTTTTGTTCGGTTAGTCGATTTTGTTCGGTCCGATCGATTTTGAACACCCCTTACTATGTATGTATCAACTATGACAACTTTATCTAAATTTTTGCTTTGCATAACTTCATATTTGAATCAGAATATTCTTTAACTTCACTTTTTCTTCTTTCTTTCATTCACCCTAACAAACATACAACTTGTAACATTCCAACATGAAAATCGTTAATGCATTCCTGTAATTTGACGATTACAACTGACCCAATAAGTTCGAAATATAGTTTCTAAGTAAAACATAGATATATATAAATTTATACATAGGTACTACATAATTAATTATGTCTGTATTTATATATTATTACGTATATAGTAATTATGTATTACATATAGTACCTCGGATTTTTAAAAATTAAATAATTTTCTATTTATGAGTCATTATATTTGTTGAGATTTTGTTTTTAAGAAAATTATTTTATCAAAAATAATTAACTAGAATTTTATGATTATTGAAATTTAATTTAATTATGACTTATTCTATTAGTTTGTATTATTTATTAAAAATATTTTAATAAGCAAAAATTTAAATTAATTTTTATAATAATAAATTATTATTATTATTATTATTATTATTATTATTATTATTATTATTATTAAAGAAAGAAAGAAAGATAAGGAAAGCCAAGGTGGCTTCCATGCATAGATACATATATAATGGTTATATGTTCCTTTACTTAATAATTGTGACACCTTGTCACCATTTATTATTCTTCAGGGTTAATACTCAAATTCGTCCTTAAAAGATCACGCGATCTTTATTTTTGTCCCCGAATGATTTTTTTAATCAAATTAGTCTCTAAAAGATAAAATATAAGTCAAATTAGTCATTCCGTTAGTAGGATGATGACATGGCACGTTAAGTGCCACGTGGCATGTCACGTGTCACTTGACATATGAAAAAGTTTTTTATAGTCAAAATAGTCCTTGAAAGTCTAGACGTAAGTCATTTTCATCCCTCAAATTTTAAAAATTAGTCAAACTAGTCCTTATATAATTTTTTTAATTTTTCTTCATAATATTAAATTTGAAATACTTTTTTATACTACTAATTTTAATAGAAATATAATTGACAAACAAAACATTAGTAATTGTATCTTTTCTTCTTAAAATTTTTTTTTCAATAAAATTATCTCTCTCCTTTAATTCTTCTCAAAATCTCTCTTATTCTTTTCTATTCTAAAATCTTTTTCTTACATTATTACATTTTGCTGGAATATATATATATATATATATATAAGTTATACCACAATTTTTTTTCTACTACATCTTTTTTTTTCCATTACAGTATTACTTACATATAGGATGTAATGGTAGTGATACTTAGAGTCAAAATTCAAGAAGATCCACAAATTTTGCTTCAATTCCTTTTGTTTAAATGAAATATTTAAAAAATTATATTAGAATATTAAAATTCAAAAAGTGATTCCTTTGATTCAAAAATTATAATAAAATTTCTTTTATTTTAATACGAAACATATCTATTTATATAATGTACTAGTGCGAGTAGCCTGTGTTATGCATAGGTATAATATTTTCTATTTTATTTTATCTCATTGATTTGTGAAATTAAAAGAAAAATTATATAATCTATCTCAAATATATGAAACACACAAAAATTTATTATAATCTTTGTATGTATTACGCTTAAGAAGCAATTTGTTTATAATAATAATAATAATAATAATAATAATAATAATAATAATAATAATAATAATAATAATAATAATAATAATTAAGCAACAAATTTTTAATATTTTGTAAAATTTGGAATTGAAGCAAAATTTGTGGATCTTCTTGAATTTTGACTCTAAGTATCACTACCATTACATTCTATATGTAAGTAATACCGTAATGAAAAAAAATATGTAGTAGAAAAAAATAGTGGTATAACTTTGTTTAGGTTAACATACATAAATTTTGATTTTGAGCATATAACTTTGTTTAGGTTAATAAATACATACATTTCAATTTTGAGTATATATATATATATATTCCAGCAAAATGTAATAATGTAAGAAAAAGGTTTTAGAATAGAAAAGAATAAGAGAGATTTTGAGAAGAATTAAAGGAGAGAGATAATTTTATTGGAAAAAATTTTTAAGAAGAAAAGATACAATTACTAATGTTTTGTTTGTCAATTACATTTCTATTAAAATTAGTAGTATAAAAAAATATTTCAAATTTAATATTATGAAGAAAAATTTAAAAAAATTATATAGGGACTAGTTTGACTAATTTTTAAAATTTGAGGGATGAAAATGACTTACGTCTGGACTTTCAAGGACTATTTTGACTATAAAAAACTTTTTCACATGTCAAATGACACGTGGCATGCCACGTGTATGCCACGTGTCACTGACCTGCCACGTGGCACTTAACGTGCCACATCATCATCCTACTGACGGAAGGACTAATTTGACTTATATTTTATCTTTTAGGACTAATTTGATTAAAAAATCATTCGGGGATTGGTGCACGAATTGTGAATCACACTTTTCACAACTCGTACCACTAACCAGCAAGTGCACTGGGTCGTCCAAGTAATACCTTACGTGAGTAAGGGTCGAATCCCACAGAGATTGTTGGATTGAAGCAATCTATGGTTATTTTGTAAATCTTAGTCAGGAAGTCAATTATGTTTATCAGTTGAATTGCGAATAAACAAGAGAGCATGGATTAAAGGTTACTTGTTAAACAATAATGGAGAATATGTTGGAGTTTTGGAGATGCTTTGTCTTCTGAATTTCTGCTTTCCTCTGTCTTCTGATTCACGCACGCATGTCCTCCTATGGCAAGCTGTGTGTAGGTGGATCACCGTTGTCAATGGCTACCATCCATCCTTCCAGTGAAAACTACGCTCACGCGCTCTGTCACAGCACGGCTAATCACCGGTTGGTTCTCGATCCGGTTGGAATAGAATCCCTTGATTCTTTTGCATCTGTCACTAACGCCCAGCCTTCATGAGTTTGAAGCTCGTCACAGTCATTCGATCATTGAATCCTACTCGAAATACCACAGACAAGGTTTAGACTTTCTGGATTCTCATGAATGCCGCCATCAGTTCTAGCTTATACCACGAAGATTCTAATTAAGAGATCTAAGAGATACTCATTCAATCAGATATAGAACGGAGGTGGTTGTCAGGCACACGTTCATAGTTTGAGGGAGGTAATGAGTGTCACAGATCATCACCTCCATCACAGTTAAGCGCGAATGAACATCTTAGATAGGAACAAGCGTGTTTGAATGGAAAACAGAAATACTTGCATTAATTCATCGAGACACAGCAGAGCTCCTCACCCCCAACAATGGGGTTTAGAGACTCATGCCGTCAGAGAATACAAAGTTCAGATCTAAAAATGTCATGAGATACAAAATAAGTCTCTAAAAGTTGTTTAAATACTAAACTAGTAGCCTAGGTTTACAGAAAATGAGTAAACTGTAACAGATGGTGCAGAGATCCACTTCTGGGGCCCACTTGGTGTGTGCTGGGGCTGAGACTTAAGCAATTCACGTGCCTAAGGCTGTTTTGGGCGTTCAACGCCAGGTTTGGATCCATTTCTGGCGTTGAACTCTAACTTTTGATCCTTTTCTGGCGCTGGACGCCAGAATTGGGCAGAGGACTGGCGTTGAACGCCAGTTTACGTCATCTATCCTCGTACAAAGTATGGACTATTATATATTTCTGGAAAGCCCTGGATGTCTACTTTCCAACGCAATTGGAAGCGCGCCATTTCGAGTTCTGTAGCTCCAGAAAATCCACTTTGAGTGCAGGAAGGTCAGAATCCAATAGCATCAGTAGTCCTTTTTCAGCCTGAATCAGATTTTTGCTCAGCTCCCTCAATTTCAGCCAGAAAAATACCTGAAATCACAGAAAAACACACAACTCATAGTAAAGTCCAGAAATATGAATTTTTCCTAAAAACTAATAGAATTAAACTAAAAACTAACTAAAACATCCTAAAAACTATATGAAATTAACCCCAAAAAGCGTATAAAATATCCGCTCATCACAACACCAAACTTAAATTGTTGCTTGTCCTCAAGCAACTAGACAAATAAAATAGAAGACTAATAGGTTGAGAAGCAATAATATCTCAAAGTTTTTGAATGAAGCTCAGATTCTAATTAGATGAGCGGGACTAGTAGCTTTTTGCTTCTGAACAATTTTGGCATCTCACTTTATCCATTGAGGCTCAGAGTGATTGGCATCTATAGGAACTCAGAATTCAGATAGTGTTATTGATTCTCTTAGTTCAGTGTGATGATTCTTGAACACAGCTTCTTTATGAGTCTTGGCCGTGGCCCTAAGCACTTTGTTTTCCAGTATTACCACCGGATACATAAATGCCACAGACACATAACTGGGTGAACCTTTTCAGATTGTGACTCAGCTTTGCTAAAGTCCCCAATTAGAGGTGTCCAGAGTTCTTAAGCACACTCTTCTTTTTGCTTGGACCTTGACTTTAACCGCTCAGTCTCAAGTTTTCACTTGACACCTTTACGCCACAAGCACATGGTTAGGGACAGCTTGGTTTAGCCGCTTAGGCCAGGATTTTATTCCTTTTTGGCCCTCCTATCCACTGATGCTCAAAGCCTTGGGATCCTTTTTATTACCCTTGCCTTTTGGTTTTAAGGGCTATTGGCTCTTTGCTCTTGCCTCTTGGTTTTAAGAGCTTTGGCTTTTTCTGCTTGCTTTTTCTTTTTCTTTCTAATTTTTTTTCGCTACTTTTTTTTTTGCAAGCTTTGTTCTTTGCTACTTTTTCTTGCTTCAAGAATCATTTTTATGATTTTTCAGATTATCAATAACATGTCTCATGTTCATCATTCTTTCAAGAGCCAACATATTTAACAGTCTTAAGCAACAAATTCAAAAGATATATGCACTGTTCAAGCATTCATTCAGAAGACAGAAAGCATTGCCACCACATTTAACTAATTAGAATTTCTCTTATTAAAACTCGAAATTTTATTGCCTCTTATTCAAAAGATCTACTACTTTATTCATGTTTGCTGATGATGAGAAAAATAAACTATAGCTTAATTGGAGATAAAATCAAAATAGATACTAATTACTACTATATGACTCCTAAGGTAAACTTCTATAAGGACACTATCACAGAGTTAAGGCGGAAATTGGAAATTAACAACCTTTATTCTGGGGGAACGGGGGTTCCTCTGATCCTTGGGGTGCTTGGTCCTGCAAGAGATACTTTCTGGCGCTTCAAGTCCCTTAAGTCACGCCCTTGCTCCTCTTGTTCTTTAAACATATAGGTAAGAATTTGACCGTGTTCCTTTTGTTCTTTTATGATTTGTTCCATAGCTTCCCGTATCTTGGTAACAGACGTCTCAAGATACTCCCAGTATTCAGACTGAGGGATCTCTGGGAGAAATTCCTGTGTTTTCTTCTTGATGGGATCATCCTGTGCTTGTTGTTTTTCCATTGATGCTTTGGTGATTGGCTTCTCAACTGAGATATACTCAGTTATTCCCATCCTTACTCCAGCATCCTTGCAGAGCAGATAGATCACGCTTGGATAAGCCAACCTGGCCTCTTTAGAATTTTTGTTAGCAATTTTGTAGAGTTCAGCTGAGATCATCTGATGAACTTCCACTTCTTTTCCCATCATGATGCAATGGATTATCACTGCTCTTTTAACTGTGACTTCAGAACGGTTGCTGGTAGGCAACAGAGAATGCCCAATGAAGTCCAGCCATCCTCTGGCGACTGGTTTGAAATCTTCTCTCTTGAGTTGATTTGGGACACCCTTTGTGTTGGTGGTCCATCTGGCTTCAGGGATATATATGTCCTCTAGAATCTTATCCAGGCCCTTGTCTGTTCTCATCATTCTCCTGTTGAAGGAATCTGGATCATCTTTCAGCTAAGGTAGCTTTAAGATCTCTCTGATCTTGTCAGGGGTGGTATGAACAATATTTCCTCTGACCATGGTCCGATATTCATAGAAGGCAGTTCCAGATAGTTTTTGCTTGTCAGTCTGCCACATATTAGCATAGAACTCCTGGATCATATTCCTTCCCACCTTCGTTTCAGGATTAGCTAGGACTTCCCAGTTCCTGATTCAAATTTGCTCCTGGATCTCCGGATATTCATCTTCTTTCAGATCGAATTTAACTTCCGGGATCACTGATCTCAGACCCATTATTTTGTTATAATGGTCCGAATATTCTTTAGATAAGAACTTCCCTTGATTCCAAAGTGGTTTTGGAACGCTCTCTTTCTTGCCTCTTGGAGTGGGTTGTTTTCCTTTGGGGGCCATGATCTTAGTGATCTCGGATAAACACACCAAACTTAGAGGTTTGCTTGTCCTCAAGCAAAAGAAAAGAAAGGAGAGGGATAGAAGGAGAGCTAGGTGCAATTGTTGATGGAGGAGGAGGGAGGCCGAACCCAAATTTAAAGGGATGGGGGGTGGGTTTTCGAAAAATTGGAAAAGATAAGATAAAAAGATTGATTTGAAAAAGATAAGATAGAAGATATAGTTTAAATTTGAAGAGATATGATAGATTTTTGAAAAAGATAAATCTGAATTTTGAAAAAGATAATATGGAGATTTGAAAGAGATATTGATTAGTTGAGAAGATTTTTGAGTGAAAAAGATAGATTTGTTTTTAGAAAATATTTGAAAAGAGTTGGATTGAATTTGCAAAGAGGGTTTGTGCTTATGGATTAAGATATATTTGATATTTTTGAAAAAGGGTTTTTAGAAATTGGGGATTTTAGAAATCAGGGTTCTTAACATGTTTCTGTAAAAATCATGCATTGAAGCATAAAATTTGAAATTAGAATGGAAATATGTGTGGGAAAATGAATTTGGTTCCTCCCTGCCATCCTGGCGTTTGAACGCCCAAACACTGCCTGTTTTGGGCGTTTAACGCCCAATTGCTGCACTTCTAGGCATTCAACGCCCAGTTGCTGCCCTTTTCTGGCGTTGAACGCCAGATTGCTATCCTTCCTGGCGTTCAGCGCCCACTGGATGCCCATTTTGGGCGCTGAATGCCCAAAATGGCCTTCACTGGCATTTTCTTGCCAGTGAGCTCCCTATCTCTGTTTTGTGTGCAGATTCCTTCTGTAACCCTGTGGATTTATGAAAAAAATGATTTACCTTAGTCTCAATGAATTTTATATAAACAAATAAAAATAAAAATCGGGCAAAATGCTTAAAGGATTGATGCCCCATGGCTGGGTTGCCTCCCAGCAAGCGCTTCTTTATTGTCTTTAGCTGGACTTTGCTGAGCTTTTAATCTAGCTTCAGCCTTGAGCATTCTTGCTCAATGTTGCCTTCAAGATAATGCTTGATTCTCTGTGCATTGACAATGAACCTCTTGTCAGAATCAATATCTTGAAGCTCCACATAACCATATGGTGATACACTTGTAATCACGTATGGTCCCCTCCACCGGGATTTCAATTTCCCGGGGAATAGCCTGAGTCTAGAGTTGAATAGCAGAACCTTCTGTCCTGGTTCAAAGATTCTAGATGACAGCTTTCTGTCATGCCATTTTTTTTTATTTCTCTTTATAAAGCTTGGCATTTTCGAAAGCTGTAAGTCTGAATTCTTCTAGCTCATTTAGCTGGAGCAATCTTTTTTCTCCTGCTAACTTGGCATCAAAGTTTAGGAATCTGGTTGCCCAGTAGGCTTTATGTTCCAGTTCCACGGGCAGGTGACATGCTTTACCATACACAAGTTGGTATGGAGAGGTCCCTATAAGGGTCTTGAATGCTGTTCTGTAAGCCCACAGAGCATCATCCAAGCTCCGTGCCCAATCCTTTCTATGGGTACTTACTGTCCGTTCTAGGATTCTCTTTAATTCTCTGTTAGAGACTTCAGCTTGCCCATTGGTTTGTGGGTGATATGGAGTGGCCACTTTATGGCGAATTCCATACCGAACCATGGCAGAGTAAAGCTGTTTATTGCAGAAGTGAGTGCCCCATCGCTGATTAGTACTCTAGGGACACCGAACCTGCTAAAGATATGTTTCTGGAGGAACTTCAGCACTGTTTTAGTATCATTGGTGGGTGTGGCAATGGCCTCAACCCATTTTGATACGTAGTCAACTGCCACCAGAATATAAGTGTTTGAGTATGATGGTGGAAAGGTCCCATGAAGTCAATTCCCCATACGTCAAACAACTCAATCTCCAAGATTCCTTGTTGAGGCATGGCATAACCATGAGGCAGATTGCCAGCTCTTTGGCAACTGTCACAGTTATGTACAAACTCTTGGGAATCTCTATAGAGTGTGGGCCAATAGAAGCCACATTGGAGGACTTTGGTGGCTGTTCGCTCACCTCCGAAATGGCCTCCATATTGAGATCCATGGCAGTGCCATAGGATCCTCTGTGCTTCTTCCCTAGGCACACACCTACGGATTATTCCGTCTGCACATCTCTTAAAGAGATAAGGTTCATCCCACAAGTAGTACTTTGCATCAGTGATTAATTTCTTCTTTTGTATACTGTTGTACTCCTTGGGTATGAACCTTGCAGCTTTATAGTTTGCAATATCGGCAAACCATGGTGTTTCCTGAATGGCGAATAAATGCTCATCCGGGAAGGTCTCAGAGATCTCAAGAGAGGGGAGGGGCGTCCCTTCTACTGGCTCTATCCGGGATAGATGATCAGCCACTTGGTTCTCTGTCCCTTTTCTGTCTCTTATTTCTATATCAAACTCTTGCAGAAGCAACACCCATCTGATGAGCCTGGGTTTTGAATCCTGCTTTGTGAGTAGATATTTAAGAGCAGCATGATCAGTATACACAATCACTTTTGATCTTACTAAGTATGATCTGAACTTGTCAATGGCGTAAACCACTGCAAGTAATTCTTTTTCTGTGGTTGTGTAATTTTTCTGGGCGTCATTTAAAACGCGACTAGCATAATAAATGACATGCAGAAGCTTGTCATGCCTCTGTCCCAGCACTGCACCAATGGCGTGATCACTGGCATCACACATTAGCTCAAATGGTAATGTCCAATCTGGTGCAGATATGACTGGTGCTGTGACCAGCTTAGCTTTCAGCGTTTCAAATGCCTGCAGACACTCTGTGTCAAACACAAATGGTGTGTCAGCAGCTAGCAGATTGCTTAGAGGTTTTGCGATTTTTGAAAAATCCTTTATAAACCTTCTATAGAATCCTGCATGCCCCAGAAAGCTTTTGATTGCCTTAACATTGGCAGGTGGTGGTAATTTTTCAATTACCTCTATTTTTGCTTGATTCACCTCTATTCCCTTGTTTGAGATTTTATGCCCAAGGACAATCCCTTCAGTCACCATGAAGTGACATTTTTCCCAGTTTAAAACTAGGTTGGTCTCTTGGCATCTTTTCAGAACAAGTTTCAGGTGATCAAGACAGGAGCTGAATGAGTCTCCATATACTGAGAAGTCATCCATGAAAACTTCCAGAAATTTTTCCACCATATCAGAGAAAATAGAGAGCATGCATCTCTAGAAGGTTGCAGGCGCATTACATAGCCCAAATGGCATCCTTCTATAAGCAAACACTCCAGATGGACATGTGAATGCTGTTTTCTCTTGATCCTGGAGATCTACTGCAATCTGATTATAGCCTGAGTAGCCGTCCAAAAAGCAGTAATACTCATGACCTGCCAGTCTTTCTAGCATCTGGTCTATGAATGGTAAAGGAAAATGATCCTTTCTGGTGGCTGTATTGAGTCTTCTGTAGTCAATACACATGCGCCATCCTGTAACTGTTCTTGTAGGAACCAGTTCATTCTTTTCATTATGAATCACTGTCATGCCTCCCTTTTTTGGGACGACTTGGACAGGGCTCACCTAGGGGCTATCAGAAATAGGATAAATAATCCCAGCCTCTAGTAATTTGGTGACCTCTTTCTGCACCACTTCCTTCATGGCTGGATTTAGCCGCCTCTGTGGTTGAACCACTGGCTTGGCATTATCCTCCAATAGGATTTTGTGCATGCATCTAGCTGGGCTTATGCCCTTAAGGTCACCTATGGACCACCCAAGAGCTGTCTTGTGTGTCCTTAGCACTTGAATAAGTGCTTCCTCTTCCTGTGAATTTAAAGCAGAGCTTATGATCAATGGAAAAGTATCACCTTCTCCTAGAAATGCATATTTCAAGAATGGTGGTAATGGCTTGAGCTCGGGTTTAGGAGGTTTTTCCTCTTTTAGAAGAAATTTCAGAGGCTCTTTCATGTCCTCTGAATCCTCCAAATCAGGCTGAACATCTTTAAAGATGTCTTCCAACTCTGATTCGAGACTCTCAGCCATGTTGATCTCTTCTACCAAGGAGTCAATAAGATCAACTTTCATGCAGTCTGTTGATATGTCTGGATGTTGCATGGCTTTGACAGCGTTCAACTTGAACTCATCATTATTGACTCTCAGGGTTATTTCCCCCTGTTGGACGTCAATAAGGGATCGTCCAGTTGCTAGGAAGGGTCTTCCTAGAATGAGAGTAGCACTCTTGTGCTCCTCTATTTCCAGCACAACAAAGTCAGTGGGAAAGGCGAATGGCCCAACCCTGACAATCATGTCTTCAATCACGCCTGATGGGTATTTAGTGGAGCCATCAACAAGTTGAAGACATATCCGGGTTGGTTTAACTTCTTCACTTAAACCAAGCTTTCTGATAGTGGATGCAGGTATTAGGTTGATGCTTGCCCCAAGATCGCATAAAGCTGTCTTGGTACAATTATCTTCCAATATGCATGGTATCAGAAAGCTCCCGGGGTCTTTAAGCTTTTCAGGAAAGCTTTTCAGAATGACTGCACTGCATTCTTCAGTGAGGAGAACTCTTTCTGTTTCTCTCCAATCCTTCTTATGACTCAAGATCTCTTTCATGAACTTGGCATAAGAAGGTATTTGCTCAAGTGCCTCTGCAAATGGAATCTTTATTTCAAGAGTCCTGAGATAATCTGCAAAGCGAGCAAATTGCTTATCCTACTCCTCTTTCCGGAGTTTTTGAGGATAAGGTATCTTGGCTTTATATTCTTCAACCTTAGTTGCTGCAGGTTTATTGCCTACAGAAGTGGTTGAAGAAGCCTTTTTAGAGGGGTTGTTATCAGCATTTGTGTGTGTCTGATCCCTCACTGGCAATTGAGTGCCAGAGTCAGAAGCTGGAGTGACGTTAGACGCCAGCTCCCTGTCTGTTCCTGGCGTCTGAACGCCAGAAATGTGCCTATTTTGGGCGTTCAGCGCCGGATCCTGCCCATTTTGGGCGTTCAACGCCAGATTCTTGCCCATTTCTGGCGTTGAACGCCAATCCTGCCTTGTTTCTGGCGTTGAACGCCAGTTGTGGGCATGGTCTGGGCGTTCAGCGCCAGCCTTCCACCAATTTTCTGGCGTTTTAGCGCCAGAATTATTTTTCCCTGGGCTTTTACTGTCCTCAGGTGAATCTTTGGTGGGTTGCTCATTTCTTGACTTTTTGCTGCCTTGAGGTGAGATATTTAATGTCTTCCCACTTCTTAATTGAACTGCTTGGCATTCTTCTGTTATTTGCCTTGACAGCTGCTGCTTTGTTTGCTTAAACTGTTCTTCCATATGTATATTAGCCATCCTTGTCTCTTGTAGTCTATCTTTGAATTCGGCTAATTGCCTTGTTAGGAAGTCCAATTGCTGATTGAATTCAGCAGCTTGTTCTACAGGACTGAGTTCAGCAGTTGCTGTTTTAACCTCTTCTTTCATGGAAGGGTCACTGCTTAGATACATATGCTGATTCCTGGCAACTGTATCAATGAGCTCTTGAGCCTCTTCAATTGTCTTTCTCATGTGGATAGATCCACCAGCTGAGTAATCTAGAGACATCTGAGCTCCTTCTGCAAGCCCATAGTAGAAGATGTCTAACTGAACCCACTCTGAGAACATTTCAGAGAGGCATTTTCGTAGCATCTCTCTGTATCTCTCCCAGGCATCATAAAGAGATTCATTATCTCCTTGCTTGAAGCCTTGGATGTCCAGCCTTAGCTGTGTCATCCTTTTTAGAGGGAAATATTGATTCAGGAATTTTTCTGTCAGCTGTTTCCATGTCTTTATGCTGGCCTTAGGTTGGTTATTTAATCACCTCTTAGCTTGATCTTTTACAACAAATGGAAACAGTAATAGTCTGTAGACATCCTGATCTATTTCCTTATCATGTACTGTGTCAGCAATTTGTAAAAATTATGCCAGAAACTCTGTAGGTTCTTCCTGTGGAAGACCGGAATACTGGCAGCTTTGCTGCACCATGATAATGAGCTGGGGATTCAACTCAAAGCTACTGACTCCAATGGAGGGTATGCAGATACTACTCCCATATGAAGCAGTAGAGGGGTTAGAATATGACCCCAGAGTCCTCCTGGACTGTTCATTTCCGCTTAGGTCCATGATGGAGAAAGGGAGATGATGTAAAATAGAAAAAATATTTTTATTTATTTATTTATTAATTTATTTCGAAAATAAAATAAATCAAAATAAAATAAATAAAAATGAGTAAAAGATTTTCGAAAAAGTGAGGAGAGAGAAAGTGGTTAGGAGATTTTGAAAAAGATATGATGATTTTTGAAAAAGGTTTTAAATTTTGAAATAAAAATCTGAATTTTTAAAGGAGAGAGAAAAACAATAAGATAACACAGGATTTAAAATTTTTAGATCTGAGGTTCCTTATTTTCAAAAATTTTGGGGGGAAAAAACACCAAGGAACACCAAACTTAAAAATTTTAAGATCAAGACACAAGGAAAACTTAAGAAGACTTTGAAGATTCACAAGAACACGAGAACACAAAGGAAGAACACCAAACTTAAAATTTTTAGAAAACCAAAATAAATTTTCGAAAAACACAGAAAAATCAACAAGAAAACACCAAACTTAAATTTTGGCACAGGATTTAATAGAAAAATTATTTTTTTGAAAAAGATTTTAAAAAGAAAATAAGGATTCTAAGATTCTAACACAACAATAAAAAGAGACTCTAAACAAAAAAGAGAAATTTTTCCTAATCTAAGCAACAAAATAAACCGTTAGTTGTCCAAACTCGAACAATCCCCGGCAACGGCGCCAAAAACTTGGTGCACGAATTGTGAATCACACTTTTCACAACTCGTACCACTAACCAGCAAGTGCACTGGGTCGTCCAAGTAATACCTTACGTGAGTAAGGGTCGAATCCCACAGAGATTGTTGGATTGAAGCAATCTATGGTTATTTTGTAAATCTTAGTCAGGAAGTCAATTATGTTTATCAGTTGAATTACGAATAAACAAGAGAGCATGGATTAAAGGTTACTTGTTAAACAATAATGGAGAATATGTTGGAGTTTTGGAGATGCTTTGTCTTCTGAATTTATGCTTTCCTCTGTCTTCTGATTCACGCACGCATGTCCTCCTATGGCAAGCTGTGTGTAGGTGGATCACCGTTGTCAATGGCTACCATCCATCCTTCCAGTGAAAACTACGCTCACGCACTCTGTCACAGCACGGCTAATCACCGGTTGGTTCTCGATCCGGTTGGAATAGAATCCCTTGATTCTTTTGCATCTGTCACTAATGCCCAGCCTTCATGAGTTTGAAACTCGTCACAGTCATTCGATCATTGAATCCTACTCGGAATACCACAGACAAGGTTTAGACTTTCCAGATTCTCATGAATGCCGCCATCAGTTCTAGCTTATACCACGAAGATTCTAATTAAGAGATCTAAGAGATACTCATTCAAGCAGATATAGAACGGAGGTGGTTGTCAGGCACACGTTCATAGTTTGAGGGAGGTAATGAGTGTCACAGATCATCACTTCCATCACAGTTAAGCGCGAATGAACATCTTAGATAGGAACAAGCGTGTTTGAATGGAAAACAGAAATACTTGCATTAATTCATCGAGACACAGCAGAGCTCCTCACCCCCAACAATGGGGTTTAGAGACTCATGCCGTCAAAGAATACAAAGTTCAGATCTAAAAATGTCATGAGATACAAAATAAGTCTCTAAAAGTTGTTTAAATACTAAACTAGTAGCCTAGGTTTACAGAAAATGAGTAAACTGTAACAGATGGTGCAGAGATCCACTTCTGGGGCCCACTTGGTGTGTGCTGGGGCTGAGACTTAAGCAATTCACATGCCTAAGGCTGTTTTGGGCGTTCAACGCCAGGTTTGGATCCATTTCTGGCGTTGAACTCCAACTTTTGATCCTTTTCTGGCGCTGGACGCCAGAATTGGGCAGAAGACTGGTGTTGAACACCAGTTTACGTCATCTATCCTCGTGCAAAGTATGGACTATTATATATTGATGGAAAGCCCTGGATGTCTACTTTCCAACGCAATTGGAAGCGCGCCATTTCGAGTTCTGTAGCTCCAGAAAATCCACTTTGAGTGCAGGGAGGTCAGAATCCAACAGCATCAGCAGTCCTTTTTCAGCCTGAATCAGATTTTTGCTCAGCTCCCTCAATTTCAGCCAGAAAAATACCTGAAATCACAGAAAAATACACAACTCATAGTAAAGTCCAGAAATATGAATTTTTCCTAAAAACTAATAGAATTAAACTAAAAACTAACTAAAACATCCTAAAAACTATATGAAATTAACCCCAAAAAGCGTATAAAATATCCGCTCATCAGGGATGAAAATGAAGATCGCGTGATCTTTCAGGGACGAATTTGAGTATTAACCCTTATTCTTCACCATCTAATATTCATTATTTCCTCTTGGAACTGAACTAATATTGAAAGAAAAGAGAGAGATATGACTGTGGGATAGAGAGAAAGGAAACCGTGAAACCCTCAAAACTTTCGATTTTGATTTCTTGAGATCCATAACTCCAATAAAAAATCTAATTAGATAAAATTTTTTGTATCCTCTTCCTCTGCACGTTGGCGTTACTTTTGTCCGGTAAAGTTGACGGTGACGTAGCTCCTCTTCTCTTTGAGTTCGGCCAATTGGGATTTTAGGAGGCACTGACGATTTCTGATGTTTCCTTCTTCAGCAGCTCGGTTAGAAAGCTTCTCCAGAATTTTCGTTGTTATGATTTTTGTACGAAGATAGGATTTTGGTAATTTTAATATGAATTAAATATATTCTTGATGTGTGATTGTTGGTTGGATGATTATTGCTTGAATTTGAGTGATTTTGTGCTTGAAATTTTGTTGAATCTCGTTGATTTTGATGCTTTAAAATTCGGCTATTATAGATCCGGTAAGGACTGAACTATTTTTGATGTATTTGAGGGCTGTTGTTAAGCTTGAATATTGAAAAAATTGATGAGATTTGGTGTTTGAAAGATTGAAATTAGATGCTGTGAAAAATTTGTAACCGAAAAAGGATTTAAAATCAAGTATATATTTTGAAAGATCACAAGAGGAGTTTGTATTTTTGAAAAGAATAGTTGTCACCAACACAAATATTATTTTTGAATATGAAAATATAATTTGATAAAAAATCAGGGTTAAATTTATAATTATATAAGTTTTTGGGTATTTTGGGTAACAAGTAAAGTTCAGGGGTAAAATAGGTATTTTATAAAAGCTCAAGTTATTTTTATAAATATGAAAATACGTGAGGGTTCCAAATGTAATTTTATAAAATATTAAGTTTTAAGAAAAGATATAAATATTATTTATTTACCATTTAAATTATTCTATTTATATTATGGTTAATATTTTATTACGAATATTAATTAGTAAAGATATTATTAATATTATTATAACTCAAAGAAGGGCAAACAGAGTGATCTTAAAAACTTTAGAGAATGCAGACTTAATTAAAGTACTTCATAATTCTTTTCCATAAGACATTTAGGGAAAGGCGGGGGAATAATGCAAAGATAAATTATATTGTGAAATGATAAGAAAGAAAAGAAAGAAGGAAAGAATGAAAAGAAAATGAGATAAGTAAAGATATGGTGGTGAGCCCATTGAGATTTGCTTTCTAGAGATACATCGGCCACTTCAAGGGAAGGTCGCACCTGTAAGATAGAGGTTGCTTACAGAGGTTATGTTTGCATACATCGGCTCAAGAGAGTCGCATCTGTAAGACGGAGGTTGCTTACAGAGGTTATGACATTGGAAGCCAAACTCAGACAAAGGTTGTTGAGTTAAGTGAAAATATAATTCAATAAATAACAAAGAAGAAAAGAATTAAAGGAATGAAAGAATGTATTAATTAAAGGGATCTCTACCGCAGTAGAGTAGAGAGCAAAGATTGAAAAGAAATTGAGTGTTGTTTGGGCTTTAGTGCCAAGTGTCTAATGGTGACGGCGATACGTAACGCTCACTTGATACTATAAAGACGGCTCAATGAGGACGGCGATACGTAAAGCTCACTGGAAATCGAAAGGAAAGTTCTCCCATGAGGACGGCGATGTGTAACGCTCATGGAGGGGACGTTGGCTGAGATAAGGATGACAGTACGAAACGCTTATCTCAGGACCAGTGTCAGGAATCAGGCAACAAACCAACACAAGAGCTCATGGCCTGTATAGGACTAGACATGCATCATACTTGTTTGTGCATACTTGTTGTGATTATGTTTTCATGATTGTGTGTGCTTGTGATTGGATTCTATGTTTTGTAATTGCTCTCTAATTTGTGTTTCTCTTGCATTGTTTGTGCCTATGATTGATTCTATTTTGTGATTGAGTTTTGATGGTGATTTGTGTTGAATTGGGCCGTAGGCCGAGCTGATTTGATTTAGGCCAAAGGCCGTGACTGGAAGGATCAGCGGTAAGCTTTGGTTAAAATGGTTTCTTAGTAAGCAGTGAAATATATGAAATGTCATTTTGTGTGAAATTTTTATAAGAAAAATATGAGTTTCAAATTTGAATAATGAACTTAACTTCTAACCCCGACCCTACTAAGAACTCCCCAGTTCTTACCCCCTATCTCCACCCCTTTCAGCTACAGGTACAAAGGGTTAGTGCGAAACTACAATAGCATAGAAGATTCTGTTTACAAGTTGTTAGATTTTATTTTTCCCTCGTTATTTATTATATTAGTTTTTTAGAGGAGTAAGAATTGTATTTGAGGATCTTTGAGTAAGTTTGTATATAATGCTACTGAATATATATAATTTTGTGATTAAATGATTTTAAAGTACCAACTCTTCGTTTTCTTGGTGAAAGTTTCGGTTCGTATTCGTGAAGGCTCAATATTAAAGAAAAATAGTAAAGAATAAAAAAATTTAGAGGTAAGTAACGACTGAGCTTTTATTACAATCATAAGGTGCTAAAAGTCATGGTGTTATATTACATATGTATTAATACATACAAATATAACCTATGTAATGTTAATTAATAGATAATAAATACATACTTATGTATTAAAACATAAATAGATAATACAAAATTAAGTATTAATACATAATTAACTATGTATTATAAATTAATACATAGTTAATACATAATTAGGTATTAATACATAATGAGATAATATGTATTATTAATACATAAATAACTATGTATACATGCATAGTAAATTATATATTATCTAGGGTAAAGTATATTTTTTGTCCTTGAAGTTTGGCAAAAGTTTTAAAAATATCCCTAAGTTTTATTTTGTTTCAATTTTGTCCCAAAAGTTTTCGATTTGCATCAAATATACACTAAACGGCTAAATTTTCAAAAAATTTAAGACTAATCTAACAATAATACATGAAAATTATGCTTGATTTGCTTGTGTTGAGAGTTGTTCTTATGATATTGTTGTTGAATTGATCTTAAATTTTTTGAAAAATTAGCTGTCAGGAGTATATTTGATGCAAATCGAAAACTTTTGGAACAAAATTGAAACAAAATAAAACTTAGGGGTATTTTTAAAACTTTTGTCAAACTTCAGGGACAAAAAATATACTTTACCCTATTATCTATGTATTGATACATACATACATACATAGGTAATACTAATTAATATATAAGTAATATATAATTAACTATATATGTATTAATTAACACATAGGTAATACATACATACATACATAGATTATATATAGGTAATATATTCATAAATAATTAACTATATATGTAATAATACATACATATGTTATACATACATACATAATTAATACATATACAGGTAATATATAATGAGGTAATATTATATATCCATTAACCCATAATTATATATTAACTATATAGGTAATACATATTTATAAAATACATTCATAGATAATACATAGTGATACGTTCAATATTGGTGTTACTGTGAAAATTAAATTATATATTGATTAGTATTTAATAATGGAGTTCAATATATACAAATTTCAAAACTAAATCCTTGGAGTTTGAAGCAAAACGAATTAGCTGAAGACAATATATGTTGAAATTAAAGAGAACCATAGATTCTTAGTACTTTTTTAATAGTCCATCTATCATTATAAAATTATGTAAATCAAATTTGTATAAAAATATATTTTATGTATTTTAAAAATTAATTATTATATATTATATATATTTATATATACTAGTTAATATTTTTTAATTAAACCAATATTACATGTATTTAATCTAATTGAATACAAATTACATGTCTTATTATTTTAATTAATATACTTTTAATATTTTTTTATTATTTTTGTGCCATGTCAATGCAACACATGGATCACTGCATTAGTTATATATTAATTAATATATAAGTAATAAAAAATAAATTATTATAATTAATACATATATAATAATTATGTATTAATACATGCATACATAACAGATAATAATAATTAATATATAAGTAATACATAATTATGTAATAATACTAAAATAGGTAATACATAATTAACAATGTGTATATTTACTAATACATAGGTAATACCTAATTATGTATTAATATTAATATATAATTATGTATTATTTACGTATTAATTAATATATACATTCACTATAAGGTTTTTGTTTATTTGAATTAGTTTTTTTTATTTGTGGAGGTTTATAACTCCCACCAAATGGTTTGTCGGGGTTTTTAAAACCCCCAAAATTTGAGGTGCCACGAGGTCTTTTGTGAAAATTTTTAAAAATCTCAAAAATTTATTTAGTGGGGAGTTTTGTGAGTGCTTAGTAGGGGTTTTATATTGAAATTTTGTGACAGTTTTAAATTACTTTTGTGGCAGTTTAAAATCCCACAAATTAATTTTTTAATTTAACACAAATTAACTATTTTGTGAGATTTTCAAACCTCCACATCCTGTAATTATTTATTTTTAATTTCAAATCATTCATTAATCTCATCTTATTTACATATTCTCAAATTAAAAATTTATTTTTTAATATCAAAATTTTAAAACTAAATCTTTTATAACACAATACCTCAATATAAAACTTAATTCTAAATATAAAAAAATTCTCAACGTCAATAATTCCAAACATAATTGCATATGGTATTATTCTACATGACTATTACTATTTTTTTTAAAAAAAGTAAAATTTTGTACAAATTTTCATTCTACATAACTACCCATTTCACATAGGAAGGAAAAAGAGAAAATTCAACCCAAATGTGAGAAAAAGTGAAGGCTTTATTGCCTTTTAGTCCTTCTTAATTGTTGTTAGTGTAGACCTTGCTTTTAGATTCAGAAAGATAGCTCTGAAGAAAGAAACATAAAGAAAGTAAATAAGAGGCTCATCAACCATTAAAATTGTGTAAGCTGGATAAACTTTGAAAATGATTAAAAGGATAATAATGCCAATACTAAACAGGATGGAGAATCCAGCATAGTTAAATGTATAGAAATATCTTGATCTAATAAGTGAGATGCATATAATAAACAAAGGCAATCATGGCATCCATTTAGAGGGGTAAAACTTATTATGACATTCCATAATAAAAATTAAAATCTTAGTGACTAAAAAATACCTTGTAGCATTTGAACATAATTTAATCAGGCTTTAGGCATCAGATTTTATTGCTAAAAATATCTAACATATTGCATTTAAATTTGGAATCATAGATAAGAAATAGTTTGATTGTGAATTTTATTGCTCTTGCTTTTACAATTACTATCAAACTTAGTTACAGAAAAGCCTATTTAATCATGAGTAAAAATATTCCGTTCTCAGTGACCTCCAGACATAAGATTTGATTTTTTTTTTTTAATTCAGTTAAAGTTCTATTTTTTGCTATGATTAAGATAACAAGATTTTGCATCAAAATTACAAGTTGGACAATCCAAACCAGTATATGTGTTCCATCCGGAGAGCATGCATAGGCCAGGAAAATCACTAACTGTCCATATAAGAACTGCATGAATCTTAAACATTTTATGTTCTGATGTATCCTAAATTTTCATACCCTCATCCCATAATTCTTTTAACTCTCTGACAAGTGGTTTAAGATATATGTCTATATTATTTTCAGGACTATGCTTGCCATGTATAACCATTGACAGGATAAAGGAAGTATGTTTCATACACATCCAAGGAAGAAGATTATATGGAATCAGAAATACAGGCCAAATGCTATGAGTAGAACTCATTGATTTATAAGGATTGAAACCATCACTAGTAAGTCCTAAGCGAACATTTCTAGGTTGCAATCCAAAATCTATGTGTGTCAAATCAAAAGTCTTCCACACCTCACCATCCCTTGGATGCACCATTTTGTCATTTTCTCCCTTCGCCGTTGCATGCCATAACATATGCTCTGCAGTTTTACGACACATGAACAATCTTTGCAGCCTTGGTTTCAACAGAAAGTATCTCAAAATCTTGGCAGCTTGCTTTTTCTTCTTCTTCTTCTTAGAATTCCACCTAGAAGCACCACAATGACTGCATGTTTGTTGGATATTTTTTGGGTCTTCATCCTCGAACAACATACAATCATTGGGGCAATCATCTATCTTAACATAGTCAAGACTTAGTTTTTAAATTAGTTTCTTTGCCTGATCAAAAGTCGTAGGCAAATTCACATAACTAAAAACATCCCTCACCAACTCAAGTATCATGGTAATGGCCTTGTCACTTAGTCCACACAAGACTTTAATATGATACAATTTGACTATGAATTCTAGCTTTGTGAAGTCGCTTCCTTCATGTAGCTTTTGATTGCCTTCCTTGAGAAACTCATCAAAGTCTCTATGATTTTCTCTTGGCTCATCGTTTACAAAATCTTCCATGCCTGAATCCTCACCGCTCTCCTGATCCATATGTCTCTCGAAAGCATCATTTACCATGTTATCTAGGGAATATTTATTTGCCAATGTCTCGCGCATGACATGTTCACTTGTTGAGAATTCAGTTACTTCTTTCTCGCCATGAAAGCTCCATACAACATAATTTTTAGGGAATGGTTTGTAAAGTAAATGATCTCTAACATCTTTTCAAGCATGCCATTTGCGAAACCCACAACTTGGACACGAACATATTATCTTACTATTCTCAATTTCTCCATGTTGAAATGCAAAATCCAAAAAATTTTCTAGACTAACTATATATTCATCTAAGTTTCATGGCTTAACAATCTAATATTTATCCATTGTTTCTAGTTAAACTTCAAGTAGGAAAAAATAATTACTAGACATGTGTATAGTACTACTAAAAATATATATGGGACTTCTAATTAACATAATAAACTACAAAGTTATAATAGACTTCTAACATATTTAAAATAAAATAGGATAAAATTATTATCTTACCTCCACAAGCGCTTGTTCAAAAGCAATAGCAAGAAACTGGTGAGAGAAAAATTAGTACCCACTTCAATCCCGAAAACAGAAAAAATCCAAGCAAATGCCTAATAAAACCAAAAATTAAATTCATGAGTGAGTTTATTAATGTTAGGTAATTAACTTCTTTTTAGTTAATATTAATTAATTAAATTTTAAATGTTAAATTTTAAGTTTTAAGTTTTAAGTTTTAAATTATAAACTTAAACTTTATATCCCTGTCTTTGAGTTATGAAAAGCATAAAGTTACTAGTTACTCGGGTTTGAATCTAAAAGAAGAGTTGGTCCTAGCATTAGGAATAAAAGCATTCATACAGTGGAAAAAAGAATAAAAAAAAAGAACCTGTAACTATATAAAGTTGCATAAGCTTAATTATGTAATTTTGTGATTACATGAAAATGGTCGAATGAAATTTTGAAAATTTTAAAGTTAGAAAAAAAGAACGTGATTTGATAGGTTATGTGAACAGTGTAATTTTTTGTTTATATAGTACAAATAGCACTTTCTATTTTGCAATTAAATTGTTAGTCATGAGTCATGACCATTAATTTGACCCGAATCTACATATCTACAACTAGCAATTAGAATCATACAGAAAAACATAAATGCAACTATAGAATAAACTATAAGCTTTCTAAATCAAGCATCCTATGTGCATGTAAATAAATGCATCTTAGTATTTCATTGAATTCGATGTAACTTTCAAATGATGGATGCTACCATAGATTGTACAGTATCCATGGTTAATTTAGATACCTGAACAACTAGGAAAAATGGAGATTTGATCCCCAACACCTCAAGCAAATTATCCAATACATCATGGAACTCCTTCTCTATAAGAATTGAAACAAAAACATTTTTTAAGGTTTCTGCATTACTAAAATTTGATTCTGGTCTGAGATCATCCATAAAAGGAAACCTGTGTAATCAAAACCATATTTTGGTTGAGGTTTGTCACTAAATTCAAATCCTATCCAATTAGGTACAAAGCAATGAAACCCTGCATCTGCCAACTGTAAAAAAAAGAGAGGAAAAAGCATATATATGTAGAACAAAAACTGAAACACTGACAAAAAGATGTATGTATCATCAACTAGGAAAAAGAATGCATGATGAATCCTACAAGTTAAACTGGATTATGTTTGGTATGAGTTGGGGTATCTTATGAGAGGACAATGCATGCACATTAAGGGGCCTGCATCTTACCAAATTTCTTACATTATTGCTAAGGAGCAAAAAAAAAAAAAAGAAAAAAGAAAGAAAAAACACAATTAATTAAAAGGATAAGCAAGAAATAATAATATAGATATAAGGGGCCAATGCTACATCAACCACAATCACAAGTGAGCAAAATGAATGTGTCAGAATCATGTCTAAATCTGAATCTGCATCATACTTTCCATAACTATTAAATACTAATTAAATTTTATTTTCTAATTCTTCTTTGTTTATCACTTTATATCCCTTAGTTTAATTAATTAGCAAGCAGAAGCAATAGGTGAGGCAACTAGCAAATTCATACATGAAGATTTAAGTATGGAGTATGTGTATGATTACATGTTTTATCTGCTTAATGAATATGCAAAGCTCCAAAAGTTCAAACCAACTATACCTCAAGGGGCAGTGAAGTATTGCCCTGAAATAATAGCATGTTCTGAACAAGGTATATAGAGAAAAATAGCACTATAAATTACACAAATATCACAAATCATATTTGCTTAAAGATGGCTTACTTTAAAGTTAGTTAATTAAAAATTAGTTAATTAAAAATTAGTTTAATATATTTTTCCACCTAAAAATATCCAATCTATTTTAATTAGAAACAATAATCTAACCTAAACACATTACATAGCATATATACCTCTCTTAACTATCCATTTGCAACAAGCCATGGGCACAAATCATAATATAGACTCCCGCGAAGAAAAGTAGAATGAGGTGGGACAGAACCCTGGGAGAATAAAATAAAGATTGGCATGAATAAACAGTATACTAAATTTTATTAGGTCCAAATGATTTATTTTGTAACCAGCTATTCAATTTTATTATTTAGTGAAAAAAGGCTAACATGCAAAATAAATCAAAGGTCCTATAGAAATTAGGGCGAGTAAAAATATTTGTACAAAGATATATGTAATAAGATCAAATATTAGTCTATCACTATTCTGCATGCAAACTACATAACAGGAAGAACTTGTATCTGAACTAGCAAACAAAAATGAGAAATTATGATGAAAATATATTAGTGAAGTAGACGCCAAAAGAAGTATTAAAATTAGGAGTTGACCACAAACCTATTGAACAACGGGTAAGCATTTTTATTGGAATCCCTTCTGGTATTATGTCCAAGAATACAAATAGTCTGAATGTGAAACTTCTCTGAATGTGAAGTAGATTCAGATTCATTAGGAGCCACAAAAGTAATAAATGAGATCCAAAAAACCAATAACAACTTATTTTACTTCCCTTAATAATGAAGAATAAACTATATACAAAGCATTTCAAAAACACTAGAGATAATGAAGAAAATATTGAAGAACCTAATGGAAGCTAATGTGGTTTGATTAACAAACTAATCAAATTCTCAATTTTAGACTGCTGGATCCAATATACTCTGAAAAATTGAAAACTAATTTGTATTTTCAGGAACATATCAAAATGTCAATTAATAGGATAACTGAACAATTAATTAATCAAGTAATTACAATTCACAATTAGAAAGAGAGATAGAGAATGAAATAACAAAGATGCAGAAAACGCGTTGACAGTGGAGTAATGGTGGGAACGGCGGCTCGATCCAGAAGCGTTCACCAGGCAACGGTGATAGAAATGGCGGCAGCAACAACAATGGCAGTGGTGACGGAAACGGCGGTAGCAACAATAGCTATGGAAACTCCACTGTGGCATACATACATAATACATAGGGAGTACATTTAATATTAGTGTATTTTTTGTACAGATTAACATTGATCATTACTACAAATGAGACTACAACATACATAACATATTAATAAGTTAATAATATAATATTCAATGACGTTTTTTTAGTAATACATAGTATTTGAACATTTTATGAAAAGAGGGAATTATATTTTCACAAATGTATATGTTTTGGACTGAAAATTCATAATGAAATTAATAAATTACTTATCTATGTTTGTATTAATAACGACAACTTTATCTAAATTTTTATTTTGTATAACTTCATATTTGAATTAGAATATTCTTTTGTGAAGAAATACTTATTTTTCTTAGATTGTTTTCTTAATAAAAAAAGTAAAATAGTACTAAATTTCACAATTATGAAGAGAATTAATACTTAAATTAAAGAAGAATTTTATAATTAGTAGTATTACATCCATTCATGTAGAAATGCAATCATGCTGTAGAACTTTTACGAAATATCCATAAAAATTGACAAAGAAGAAAGCAATGAACAAATAGTTACTGTAAATTTATCGAGTCATCACATTTTAATATGCGAACTAGATCTACTCTATTGTGATAATCAATTGGTTCTGAGATCTATTTAACATAAGTATCGTGAAGGAGTTTCTCTAGACCAACAAGATATGCAGGAAATAATATAATTGCTACTAATTTCTTTAACTCGAGCCTATTCGCCGTTTTGAAATGGTTTGGTAGGAAAAATGAATTAGGTCATTAATTCAAAAATTAATGCAGTAAATTTTCATTTAGAACACCACCACCACCACTACCAATAATAATATTATAATAATAGAAATTTTTGAAAAAAATTTATCCCTAAAATTGTGTATTCACTTCACTTATCTTTGCATGTTTCTTGAATTTGGTTTTTTATTAAATGAAAACTTTCCATTCAACTTCTACCCATTTAATAAATGTCGGAATATGAGTCTCGCCAAATCTGTCTGTATAATAAGAAAGTAGCCTAAATCATTTCTGTTGAACAAATTCTTATAAAAGATTCTTGTATAAATGTGTCATACCTGTAACAAATCACATAACTTAATATCTCTCAACAAAGAACAATATAAACCAGATGTAAATGGTAGAATCTATCAATTAAATATAAAGAATTAAAGGAGCAAATTCGAATTCAAAAAACACCAACTCTATAGATAATACGTAACATAGATAATAGTAGTTAATATATAAGTATTATATAATTATGTAATGATACAAAAATAGGTAATACATAATTAATAATGTGTATATTAATTAATACATAGGTAATACATAATTATATATTAATATTAATACATAATTAACTATTTTTGTATTTATACATAGTTAACACATAACATATTAACAAATGATCAACATAATATTCAATAACATATTTAACCTTTTAGAGGGTGATTGGTAATTACAATTTAACTATATACGTATTTATACATTAATATATAATAATAATCATGTATTATATATGTATTAATATATACATAGTTATATACATAATATAGGTAATACTATTTAATATATGGGTAATAAATTATTAAATATGAATATATTAATTAATACATACATAATTTATAATTAAGTATTTAAGACATAATGAGATAATATTATATATATTAATCTATAATTATTTATTAATTAAATAGGTAATACATATACACATACATAATACATACATGGATAATACGTTTATACATTATTAACTATATATGTATTAAAATATATATAGATAATACATAATGAGGTAATAGTATGTATGTATTAATCTATAATTATGTATTAACTACATAAGTAATACATACATACATAATACATAGGGAGTACATTTAATATTAGTGCGTTTTTTTATATAAATTAACATTAATCATTACCACCAATGAGACTACGACATGCATAACATATTAATAAATTAATAATATAATATTCAAAGATGTTTTTTAGTAATACATAGTATTTAAATATTTTATGAAAATAGAATTATATTTTTACAAATGTATATGTTTTGGACTGAAAATCCATAATGAAATTAATAAACTACTTATCTATATATGTATTAATAATGGCAACTTTATCTAAATTTTTATTTTGTATAATATTTAAATTATAATATTCTTTTGTGAAAAATACTTATTTTTTCTAAATTGTTTTCTTAATAAAAAAGTAAAATAATATTCCATTCCACAATTATAAAGAGAATTGATATTTAAGGTAAAAAAGGATTATATAATTAGTAGTATTACATCCATTCATGTGGAAATAAAATCATGCTGTAAAATTTTTATGAAATATCCATACAAATTGCCAATGAAAAACAATGAACAAATAGTTACCATAAATTTTATGAATCATCACATTAAATATGCGAACTAGATCTACTTTATTGTGATAATCAATTGGTTTTGGGATCTATTTAACATAAGTATCTTGAAGGAATTCTTCTAGACCAATAAGAAATGCTAGAGAGAATGTAATTGCTACTAATTTCTTTAACTCAAGCCTGTTCGCCGTCTTCAAAAGATTTGGTAGGGAAATAAATAATTAGGTTATTACTTCAAAAATTAATGCAGTAAATTTTCATTTAGAACACTACCATCAACACCACTACCAACAACTATAATTGAAATTCTGTAGAAGAATTTATCCCTAAGTTTTGCAAAAGTTTGCTTTCTGCATTTTAATAATGATCAATTCTCAGTATCCATATTTATGGACATTATTAAATGAAAAATTATGAAACTACATTTTCGTTCTTTTAAAGTTGTGTATTCAACATTTGCTTCACCAGGTTAACCGGTTCAACCAATGATCCACCAGTTGGACTAATAACCCAGTGACATAGTAACTTGATCGGTTCGATCACCGATTCGGTTCTGATAACTATGGTATTTATACATAACAAACACATAACATATTAACAAATGATCAACATAATATTCAATAACATATTTAACTTTTTAGAGGGTAATTAGTAA
Organism: Arachis ipaensis; assembly: GCF_059453495.1. Taxonomy (NCBI): domain Eukaryota; kingdom Viridiplantae; phylum Streptophyta; class Magnoliopsida; order Fabales; family Fabaceae; genus Arachis; species Arachis ipaensis. The sequence goes on from NC_142437.1 coordinate 26,040,714, forward strand.
TTACAATTTAACTATATATAGATTTATAAATTAATATATTCATAATAATTATGTATTATATATGTTTTAATATATAGGTAATACTATTTAATATAAAGGTAATATATTATTAAATATGAATGTATTAATTAATACATAAATACTTCATAATTAAGTATTTATACATAATGAGATTATACTATATATATTAATTCATAATTATTTATTAATTACATAAGTAATACATACACACATACATAATACATACTTGGGTAATAAGTTTATACATTATTAATTATATATGTATTAAAATATACATAGATGATTCATACATAGATAACATATAATGATGTAATAGTATACATGTCTTAATCTATAATTATGTATTAACTACATAAGTAATACATACATAGATAATACATAGGGAATACATTTAATATTAGTACGCATTTTGTGCAGATTAACATTGATAATTTCTTCTAATGAGACTACAACATACATAACATATTAATAAATTAATAATATAATATTTAATGACGTTTCTTTAGTAATACATTGTATTTAAACATTTTACGAAGAGAAAAAATTATATTTTCACAAATGTATATGATTTGGACTGAAAATTCGTAATGAAATAAATAAACTACTCATCTATGTACGTATTAATAATGACAACTTCATCTAAATTTTTATTTTGCATAACTTCATATTTGAATTAGAATATTTTGTGAAAAAATACTTATTTTTTCTAATTTGTTTTTTTAATAAAAAAGAGTAAAATAGTACTCAATTCCACAATTATGAAGAGAATTGATACTTAAATTAAAGAAGGATTATATAATTAGTAGTATTACATCCATTGATGCAGGAATGCAGTCATGCTGTAGAATTTCTACAAAATATGCATACAAATTGCCAAAGAAGGAAGCAATAAACAAATAGTTACTGTAAATATTCCGAGCAAACACATTGAATATGCGAACTAAATCTACTCTATTGTGATAATCAATCGGTTCTAGAATCTATTTAATATAAGTATCATGAAAGAATTCCTTTAGACCAACAAGAGATGCAGGAAATAATGTGATTGCTACTAATTTCTTTAACTCGAACCTGTTTGCCGTTTTCAAATGGTTTGACTGGAAAATAATGAATAGGTCATTACTTCAAAAATTAATGTAGTAAATTTTCATTTATAACACCACCACTACCGACAATAATAATAGGAATCTCGGATAAAAGAATTTATCCCTGAATTTTGCAGAAGTTTGTTTACTATATTTTAATGATAATCAGTTTTCAGTATTCATATTTATGGACATTATAAAATGAAAAACTATGAAACTACATTTTCGTTCTTTTAAAGTTATTTATTCAACGCTTGCTTCACTTATCTCTGCATGTTTCTTAATTTTGGCTTTTTGTCAAATGACAACTTTCCCTTCAACTTTCACCTATGTGACAAATGTCGAAATATGAGTCTTATTAGATCTGTATAATAAGAATGCAACATAAATCCTTCATTTTGAATCAATTCTTATAAAAGAATTCTTATATAAGTGTGTCATATCTGTAACAAATTACACAACTTAATATTTCTCAACAAAGAAAAATATAAACTACATGTAAATCGAAGAATAGTATGTATGTATGTATGTATTAATCTATAATTATATATTAAATACATAAGTAATACATACACACATAATACATAGGGAGTACATTTAGGTAATTCATACATAGATAATACATAATGAGATAATAGTATGTATGTATTAATCTATAATTATATATTAAATACATAAGTAATACATACACACATAATACATAGGGAGTACATTTAGTATTAGTACATTTTTTATTCAGATTAAGATTGATCTATTACAACAAATAAGATTACAACATACATAATATATTAATAAGTTAATAATATAATATTCAATGACGTTTTTTTAGTAATATATAGTATTTAAACATTTTATGGAGAGAGGAAATTATATTTTCACAAATGTATATCTTTTGAACTAAAAATTCATAATGAAAATAATAAATTACTTATTTATATATGTATTAATAATGGAAACTTTATCTAAATTTTTATTTTGCATAACTTCATATTGGAATTAGAATATTCTTTTGTGAAGAAATAGTTATTTTTTTAGATTATTTTCTTAATAAAAAAAATAAATAGTACTCAATTCCACAATTATGAAGAGAATTGATACTTAAGTTAAAGAAGAATTATATAATTAGTAGTATTACATCCATTTATGTGGGAATGTAGTCATGCTGTAGAATTTCTACGAAATATCCATACAAATTGCCAAAGTAGAAAGCAATGAACAAATAGTTACCATAAAATTTTTGAGCTATCAAATTGAATATGCGAACTGATCTACTCTATTGTAATAATCAATTGGTTCTGGAATTTATTTAACATAAATGTCATGAAGGAGTTCCTCTAAACAAACAAGTGATGCAATAGAAAATGTAATTGCTGCTCATTTCTTTAACTCGAGCCTGTTTGCCATCTTGAAAAGGTTGGGCAGGAAAATAATGAATTAAGTTATTACTTCAAAAATTAATGTAGTAAAATTTCATTTAGAACACCACCACCACCACCAATAACAATAATAGGAATTTCGAAAAAAAATTTATCCCTAAGTTGTGCAGAATTTGCTTACTGCATTTTAATGATGATCAATTCTTAGTATCCATATTTATGGACATATTATAAAATGAAAAATTATGAAACTATCTTTTCATTCTTTTAAAGTTGTATATGCAACATTTGCTTCACTTGTCTTTAAATATTTCTTGGTTGACTTTTTGTCCAAAAAAAACCTCTCCTTCAACTTCAACTCATGTGACAAATGTCGGAATATGAGTCTCGTCAGATCTAGCTGTATCATAAGAAGACAGATTAAATTATTCATTTTGAATCAATTCTTATAAAATATTTGTGTATAAGTGTGTCATACCTGTAATAAATCACACAACATAACATGTCTCAATAAAGAAAAATATAAACCACATGTAAATGGAAGAATCTGTCAATTAAGCATAAAGAATTAAGGGAGCAAATTTGAATTCAAGCAACACCAACTCTATAGGTAATATATAACATAGATAATAGCAATTAATATATAAGTAATACATAATTATGTAATAATACAAAAATAAGTAATTTATAATTAACAATGTGTATATTAATTAATACATAGTTAATACATAATTAACTATATATGTATTTATACATAGGTAATAGTTATGTTCATATTAGTAGAAAATTTTAAAGAAAACAATTAAGAACTAAAAAAAAAAAAATTCAAATCATTATTAATATATTATCTTCTTCTTGTGAATTTGTTATGTGCTGTAATGGCGTAGCCTGTAACCTCATTTGATGAACAAACTAAGCCATTATCGTATGTGAGGGCTATTTTTTTATTTATCAAATATTAATTTATTTAATTTATTAAACTAACATATAAAAATTACATACTATATAATAAGTGATATTTATTTTTTATTATTTTGTTGAAGTGAAAAGTAAAAAAAAAGTTCAAAAAGATTGTGCTATTATAGAGTGGATTATGCCTTATCTGAATAAGGAAGGTGAAAAAATATAGAAATATTTGCAATGGAAGAGATTTCATTATTTACAGATGTTATTCGTATCATTTAAAAAAAATTAATTTTTAGATTAAAAAATTCAATTTAAAAAAACGGTAAAAATTTGGATTTTTATATGTAAAAAAATTAATTTTTATATAAAAATCGGTTTTTAAATATAAAAACTAATTTTTTTAGTATAAAAACAATTTTAGTGTAAAAACCGATTTTTTAATTTAAAATCGGTTTTTATTTTAATAACCGATTAAAAATCAGTTTCAAATTTTACTAACCGGTTAATAACTAATTTTATCATGTACAACCAATTTGATTAATTAATCAAGATTATATTTTTGGTCAACCAAAACACTAATTTGATTTTTAGATAAACCAAACCATAAACACCCCTACTCATAATATATAGCAATTATTACGATTAGAAGAATATCTGATATAATTATTAAATGAATAAGCATCATTAACAGTTTATTTATTTCTTAAAATAAAAAATACTCATGCTTAACAATTAATATTTCTACAACCATAATTTAGCATGTATGATACGTAAACACCACTCTTGGTTGTATGAGTATAATCCATCTATTAATAATTTCATTGTCACATTTATGATTTTTAAATTAAAGAAGTTCTACTTTTCTTCATTTGATCTCAAATTCTATACCAAATAATAACAAAGTCTTTATAATCTAGTGCCTATATATATATGTATACATGTTATAATATTATACTAAACATAGACATAAACCAAAGTAAGTTCAAAATGGTCAAAGAAATAAGAATTCGCATGGTCGGAGAATGAGACGAATTGGTTGGAGAGATAAGATGAATTGAAGAAGCTTGACCGCTTGGAGATTTGTACTTTGGTGGAAGAATGAAGAATATTACATTACAAATACACACAAGCACGGACCTATTCATTAAAGTCTGGGGGCATTTGCTCCCATTGAGTTCTTAGATAATATATATATATATATATATTTGCTCTTACATTTAAAAAAACTATTTATGCGTTGAAAAATTTTATTTTATTAAATATTAACATAACAATAAAAAATATTGTATTATATAAATTTTATTTTTTCGTATTCAAAAAATCAAATTTACTCATAATAAAAAACAAACAAACAACAACAATAATAATAATAATAATAAGGGATAAGTACGATTTTGGTCCCTAACGTTGAGGACCAGAATCGAAATCGTCCCTCTTGTAATTTTCGACTTAAAATCGTCATTAAAGTTTTTTTTCGTATTAAAATCGTCCTTTTTATTTTTTTTGGACAAAAATACCCTTACCACTACCAACATAATTACTTCCTCCTAAACCACCACCACCAACACCACAACCTCCACCAACACTAACATACACCACCACCAGCACCACCAATACCACCACCAACGCTGCTGCCGTCCCCCTCCCCCTCCCAGCACCCCCACCCCGCGTCACCCCCCTCCCCGTTTTCCCTTCCCCCCACCCCGCGGTCACCCCCCCTCTCCGTCTCCCCTTCCCAGCACCGCTACCCCCACCCCGCGTCACCCCCCTCCCCGTCTTCCCTTCCCAGCATCCCCTTCCCCACCCCCACCCCGCGTCACCCCCTCCCCGTTTTCCCTTCCCCCCCCCTCTCCGTCTCCCCTTCCCAGCACCCCTACCCCCACCCCGCGTCACCCCCCCTCCTCTGTCTTCCCTTCCCAGCACCCCCCACTCCCACCCTGCGTCACCCCCCTCCCCGTCTTCCCTTCCCAGCACCCCCACCCCCACCCCGCGTCACCCCCCTCCCCGCGTCACCTTCTCCCCACCCCCAAACAGAAACAGAAACAGAGAAACAGAAACTCAAGTAATAAATTAACAAATTCAAAATAGAGAAACACAAAGTCAAATCAGAAATTCAAAGCACAAAGAGATCTGGACAGAAGAGAGGCAGCGGTGGGATGGCGAGACTGCGGCGGCGGGACGGCGGCTTCCCTTCCCCCTTCATCGTCATCATCATCAGAGTTCTGGAGGAGGCGGCGGCGACGACAAGGTCACGGCGGCGACCACGGAGACTCCCCGGCGTCGTCCCCCTTCCCCCTTCTCCTCTTCCACCCCCAACGCGTTTTTACGCGTTTTTTTTTAATTTATAATTTTTATTATTAAAATAGAATAGGGGTAGTTTAGGAATAAAACAAAAAAATTTATTAAAAATGACGATTTTAATACGAAAAAAACTTTAATGACGATTTTAAGTTGAAAATTACAAGAGGGACGATTTCGATTCTGACCCTCAACGTTAGGGACCAAAATCGTACTTATCCCTAATAATAATTATTATTATTGCCACTCTAGTCCATCATCAGTTAATTAAGTAAAGCTAAGTTTAACTTTTCAAATGTAAAAGATATTATTAGCATTTTTTTAAAATTTATTGATTTTTATTATTTTATTTAATTTAATTTTAGTCTTATATATAATGTTATTTTCGTTGAAAAAATTTTTACCATAAATTTTATAGAGTATTAATTCTGTAATTAAATAATAAAAATTGAATGATTCATTTAAAAAAATGCATTTGATTATTTAGACCAAATTTAAAAAAATAATGATTGTTTGATTTGAATTTTTGTTTTTTTATTATTATGTTTTTTTATCTTTCACAATTATATATTGAGATTTGAGATGTAGTATTTTTTTAATCATAATATATAATCTGATTGGTACGAAATATTTGATAAGGTACTAATATTAAATATTAAATGCAACATTGTCAAAATATTGAAATAAGAAAAAAAATACTTCTTAATTAATATGATTTTTGATATATTAATTAAAGTATTAGAATTTTGTTAATTTACTTAATTTAAGATATATAAATATATTTAAATTAATTTTTTATATATTAATTTTGCCCACATTAATAAATTTTTCTGGGTCCGTCATTAGGTGACACATAACATAATAACAAGTGATCAACATAATATTCAATAACATATTTAACCTTTTTAGAGGGTGAGCGGTGATTACAATTTAACTATATAAATGCATTTATACAGTTATTTAATAAAAATAATTATAAGGATATATTTATCTTTATATTATTATTTATAAAGGTTTTTTTGTTTATATAATAATCTAATAATTTTTAAAAAATAAATGCTAATAAAAATAAATATAATTCACGTGGCAAATTTTTATGTCCATCTTTTATATCGTATCAATACGTATAAGTTAGTAGTGATACCAAAATAATATATAGATAATACATAATTAAGTATTAATACATAATGAGTAATACTATATGTAATAATCCATAATTATATATTAACTATATAGATAATACATATATATTACATACATAGATAATACATAATGAGATAATAATATGTATATATTAATCTATAATTACGTATTAATTACTTAGGTAACACATACATACATAATATATAGGTAATATATAGAGAGTACGTTCAATATTAGTTTTTTTTTTGGCAGATTAACTTTGATCATGACTACAAATGAGACTATAGCACAAATAACATATTAATAAGTAAACATAATATTCAATGATATTTTTTGATAACACATAATATTTAAAAATTTTAGGAGAGTGAATTATATTTCTACAAATGTAGGTTTTGGATCGAAAATTCATAATAAAATTAATAATTTACTTACCTATGTAAATATGTATATATTAACTATAACAACTTTATCTAAATTTTTTCTTTGCATAACTTCATATTTGAATTGGAATATTCTTTAATTTCACTTTTTTTCTTCCTTTCGTTCACCCCAGCAAACATACAGTTTGTAACATTCCAATATGAAAATCGTTAATGCAACCTTGTCCTTTAGCGATCGCAACAGACCCAATAAATTCAAAATATGGTTTCTAAGTAATACATAGATGTATAAATTAATACATAAGTACTACATAATTAACTATGTCTGTATTTATATATTATTACATATATAGTAATTATGTATTACATATGTCAATTATAATAAAGTGACACAACAAATGTGAATTATATATATAAAATTGAAAAGAAATATTAAACGAGAAGGCTGAAATGGAGTAAAACAAAATCGCGAAGTTGTAATGCTCACGTATCGATAAAATAGAAGATAAAACGTGAATCGAAAGCGATATACAGATAAAGCCATAAAGAAGAAAGTTGCGACTCGCGAAGTTTAGGCCATTTAGGGTTAGGGTAAAAGTAGTTTGACAATAATATCTCCTATCTCTCCCAAAAGATACATAAAGGCCTCTATAGACAAGTTTTCAAAAGGATTGAATACATAACATAAGTTTTTCAAAACATAAGTGGAGAGAATCTACACAAAATAAAGCAGAAATATAAGGGTCTTCGCCATCTCTTAGATGAAGCACAGCTTACTGCTAAGCACCTGGACCTGCATTTGAAAAATAAGAGATATATACGGAATGAGAACCCCCGACCCATGGATTCCAAGTACAGTAAAAGTGCCAAATAAATACTACATAAGGTAACATGAACTTACTAAGTGTTCATACCCTGGGTCGAGCTATGCAACCCGGGCTGATTGAAGACAAAAGCGACCGACCTTCTCAGGTCAGGTCCCCCGACCTCTCCCTTAAAGAGTTTGGCCAAACCATTATAAAAGGCCCAAGCAGGCCCAAACGAAGGGACACATCCCAATCTAAAGGCGGCAAAGCCTAAGAAAGATAAGGCAGCTCCCCTAAAAAGATAAGATAAGATAACTAACTTATCTTATCGGTCACTCACTATTATAAATACACTGGAGTACCCAGGTATAACTCATACTCTGATTCTACTAAAAAATCTACCTAAAGCACGTGGTAACTTAAGCATCAGAGTCTCTTGCAGGTACCAGCACCCTCCGGTGACGAAGGATCAGCAGCACCGTCAAGTCCAACAAGTCGGACGCAACAGCTCCGGCCACAACAACAGATCTCATCCGAGATCGACCTACAGTTTCAGGTAACCCTCGGAACATTGGCACCGTTGCCGGGGAACCTGGAAGTCATCCCACCCTCATGGCGGACAACCTTGACAACAACCACGATTCTGATTTGGAGAACAGGACGCCGCATAAGAACACGAATCTCACACCAAAAGATACACCTCAACCGAACAGGGACAAGCATTCGCCAAATACAGAAATCTTGGATGCCCTACAAGCTCAACAAGATCATCTTAAATAGCTCGAAAAAGAGGCCGAGCATCAACGGGAAGCCGAGAGAGACCTCTGGAGAGAAACTAGGCAACGCCGAGAACTAGAGAACAAGCTTCTAAAGCTCGAGACTGATCTCAAAACTAGAACCATTCAGTCCAATCACGATGATAGCTCCCACAAAGACCAAGATCCCTTCACCAAAGAGATCATGAAAGCCAAAGTTCCAAAGGATTTTAAAGCTCCCAACATGTCCCCGTACGACAGTACCTCTGATCCAAGCCATCATCTCAGCAATTTCAGAAGCAGAATGTATCTCACTAACGCCTCGGACGCCGTTCGATGCAAAGCCTTCCCGACTACCCTAACAAAAACAGCAATAAAGTGGTTCGACAATTTGCCTCCTAGATCCATCACAAGTTTTGACAACTTAGCCAAAAAATTTCTTGCCATATTCTCCATCCAGAAGGACAAAACCAAACACGCTCTGAGTTTACTAGGGATTAAGCAAGGATATCGGGAAAGTCTTCGCAACTACATGAAAAGATTCAACAAAGCATGTTTGGACATACAAAGTCTACCAACAGAAGCAGCCATCATGGGTCTCATCAACGGACTACGAGAGGGACCCTTTAGTCACTCCATATCAAAAAAGCATCCAACATCTCTAAACGAGGTACAAGAACGGGTAGAGAAGTATATTAACATGGAGGAGAACTCTCGACTAGGAGAAACCCCAAAACCTGGACTCTCCTACCCCTCTCGAGACAAGGATAAAGAGCCCAGGAAGAAAGAAGATCAACCCAGTGAGAAGCCTAGAAAATATCACAATTACACCCCTTTTCGGGTGTCTCTTGTGGATGTATTCTGAGAAATATGCAATACTGAGAAGATCCCACCACCTCGCCCAATCAAAAACAAAAGAAGAGGGGGAAATCGGACAGAGTACTGCGAATACCTCCAAATCTATGGACATCCTACCAATGAATGCTTTGATCTAAAGAATGTCATAGAGAAATTGGCAAGAGAAGGGCGACTAGACTGGTACTTAGCCAATAAAGTGGATGAACCAAGAAAAAGAAGAAGAGACGAAGAGGTCAGACGGGCTGAACGTCCACCACACACCCCTGAGAGACACGTCCATATGATAAATGGAGGATTCGCAGGGGGAGGGATCTCTAAATCATCTTGCAAAAGACACCTCAAAGAGGTATATCATATCAGAGAAGGGGATAGGTTGCCCGACCTCCCACCTATTACCTTTACTCTAGAAGATGCCACAGGCATCATCCCGAGACACGATGATCCCATGGTCATTACCATCATTCTCACCAATACTAATCTTCACCGAACGTTAGTAGATCAAGGAAGCTCCGCAGACATCTTGTTCAAATCCGCCTTCGACAAGCTCGGATTGCAAGATAAAGAGCTCAGAGCATATCCGAATAGTTTATTCGGACTCGGAGATACTCTGATTCAACCATTAGGATATATCTCCCTGCATATGACCTTTGGAAAAGGAACCCAGTCAAGGACACTAAACATAGACTATATTGTTGTCGACGTGAGCTCAGCTTATAACGCCTTAATAGGTCGGACGATGCTGAACCAGCTCGCCGCAGTGGTCTCCACTCCACACCTGTGCATGAAGTTCCCAACTCCAGAAGGGATTGCCACAATCAAAGGAGACCAAAATATTGCACGACGCTGTTACAATGAAAGTTTGAACCTTAAAGGCAACCTCAAAGGAGAGGAAATCAACACTATCGAACTCGGGAGAGTTCGAGCGCGTGAGGAACATCGTCCACAACCTGAAGGCGAGACTGAAAAAGTCCAGATCGGCGATGCCTGGGATAAGACAACAAATATCGGGACAACCTTGAAGGGAGACCTAAAGGAGCCACTGATACAATTCCTAAAGGACAATGCCGATCTCTTTGCATGGAAGGCCGCAGACATGCCCGGTATAGATCCCCAACTAATGTGCCACAAACTGGCAGTATACCCAGGATCTCGGCCAGTGCAACAGAAACGCAGAAAGCTTGGTCCAGAAAGGTCCCAAGCTATGGAAGAGTAGGTGCAAGCCTTACTGGAGGCAGGGTTTATAAGGGAGGTCAAGTACCCACTGTGGCTAGCCAACGTTATCTTGGTAAAAAAGTCAAATGGAAAGTGGCGGATGTGCACTGACTACACCGATCTCAATAAAGTCTTCCCAAAAGATCCCTACCCACTCCCAAATATTGACACTCTAGTGGATGCCTCATTCGAATACAAGTACCTCTCCTTCATGGATGCTTACTCAGGATACAACCAAATCCCAATGTATCCTCCCAATCAAGAAAAGACCTCATTCCTAACCCCAAAAGCAAACTACTGCTATGTTGTCATGTCAATTGGGCTCAAAAATGCAGGAGCAACTTACCAAAGATTGATGAACAAAGTCTTCGCAGACCATCTCAGAAAACTAATGGAAGTTTAGGTAAACGACATGCTGGTAAAAACACAAAGTGAGGAATCATTATTATTCGACCTCACCAAAGTGTTCGACACCATCAGAAAGCATGGTATGCGACTTAACCTCGCAAAATGCACCTTTGCCGTAGAAGCCGGCAAATTCTTGGGCTTCATGATCACACAAAGAGGAATCGAGGCGAACCCGGATAAATGCCGGGCTATACTCGACATGAAAAGTTCAACCTGCGTCAAAGAGGTACAACAGCTCAACGGATGACTGGAAACCCTGTCCAGGTTTCTAGCCGGGTCAGCCATAAGATCTCTCCCATTTTACGCAACATTAAGGAAGAAAAAGAGGTTTGAATGGACAACAGAGTGTGAACAAGCCTTCCAAGATTTTAAAAAATTCTTGGGGCAACCACCCATCCTTATGGGAGGGAGAAGCACTCATATTATACCTCACAATAGGAAGTCGGACAATCGCCTCAGCACTAGTCAGGGAAGACGACAGTGGGCAACAATCCATCTACTTCATCAGGAAAGCATTGCAAGGGGCCGAACTAAACTATCAAAAGATAGAAAAGTTCGCCTACGCTCTCATACTCACCTCTCGATGGCTTCGCCCGTACTTTCAAGCTCACACTATCAAGATTCGGACCAACCAGCCCATAAAAGGCATCCTACAGAAAACAGACTTAGCTGGAAAAATCTTACAGTGGGCAATCGAATTATCCGAATTCGATCTTCAATATGAAGCTCGGACAGCTATCAAGTCACAGTATCTGGCCGACTTCATTGCCGAGTACACTGACACCCCGGGAACTCCCACAAAATGGAATCTCTACGTGGACGGCTCTTCAAACAAAACCGGGAGTGGCGCAGGTGTAATAATAGAAAGTGATCAGGGAACCCAAATCAAACTCTCACTAAAGTTCGATTTCCCCGCCTCAAATAATCAAGCTAAATATGAGGCACTACTGGTTGGTTTGAGACTGGCTAGGGAGGTAGGATTTCAAAAGCTTACCATCTTCAACGATTCACAAGTAGTCACCTCACAAATAGAAGGGAGCTACCATGAAGAAATATTTGGACAAAACTAGAGAACAGCTCAGACAGATCGGGGAATATGAGGTCCAACATATACCTCGGGAACAGAATGCCCGAGCTGATGCACTTTCGAAACTAGCCAGCACCAAACCAGGGCGCAACAACAGAAGCCTCATCCAAGAGACACTCCAAAGTCCATCAATCTCGGAGGTAGAAAAGGTCTTAGCCATATCAGGTTAGGATCAAGAATGGATGACCTCTATAATCAACTACCTCAAATCTGAACCACTTCCCATAGATAAAAAGGAGGCAAAAAGACTAATACAAGAAGCCCAATGCTACACCATGATGGGCGACATCTTATATAGGAGAGGGATCTCAACACCCCTCCTAAAATGTGTGCCGACCTCCAATACAAGGGAAGTCCTGGAAGACACAGTGGAATGTGTGGCAACCACCTGGGGGCACGAGCTCTTTCCAAAAAGATACTCCGAGCTGGATTCTTCTGGCCGACCTTACAAAAAGAAGCGACAGAGTTCGTCAAGACATGCCCACCATGTCAGAAGCATGCTAACTTCCACATTGCTCCGCCAGAAGAGCTCATTAGCATGACGTCGCCCTGGCCGTTCGCAAAGTGGGGGCTCGACCTCCTCGGACCCTTTCCCCAAGGATCGGGACAAGTCAGGTTTCTCATTGTAGGAGTAGACTATTTCACAAAATGGATTGAGGCAGAACCCCTAGCTAATGCTACCGCTCAAAGAAGTCGGAAATTTCTATATAAAAACATTATCACAAGGTTTGGGGTCCCTTACTCCATCACCACAGACAATGGCACTCAATTCACATGTTTCAGAAACTTGGTAGCTGACTTGAAAATAAAGCACCAATTCACATCCGTAGAACACCTACAAGCCAACGGACAGGCAGAAGCTGCCAACAAAGTCATACTAGCTGGGTTAAAATGGAGACTACAGGATGCAAAGGGAGCTTGGGCCGAAGAGCTCCCCCAAGTCCTATGGGCATATCGGACAACTCCGCACTCCACCACAAAAGAATCACCCTTCTGACTTGCCTACGAAATGGAGGCAATGATCCCAGTGGAGATGGAAGAAGGATACCCAAGAGTGATCCTCTACAATGAAGAGGCCAACTCCCAAATTCAAAGGGAAGAGCTTGACCTACTTCCAGAAGTCTGAGAAAGAGCTCGGATTAGAGAGGAAGCGCTAAAGTGTCGAATGGCTTCAAGGTATAATCAGAAGGTAGTCCAGCAAAGTTTCGCCAACAACGATCTTATCCTAATCTGAAATGACATCGAAGCAGGTCAATCAGGAGAAGGAAAGCTAGCAGCTAACTGGAAAGGACCTTACCGAGTCATAGAGGTATTGGGAAAAGGCTACTACAAGGTGTCCGACCTCGAGGGGCGAGAGCTACCAAGGTCATGGCATGCTTGTAACCTAAGAAGGTACTATAGTTAGAGAGTAATAAAGATCTTAGGTCAAGGTGCACTCTTTTTTCTGAAAAGGTTTTTTAATGAGGTGCCAGGCCAAGATCTACAAAATTGCCCGACTTAGAAGGGTAAGCACTATGTATATATTCTTGTCTATATACCTTTTTTCTATTTGAATAAAGTTTTTCAGATTCCCTAAAAGGTTTCCTACCAAGACGCATTAATCTAAGCACAAAAATTCATCGCCCGATTTCCAAGAGGTCGGCAAGGTGAAAACCAAATTCATCGCCTGATTACAGCAAGGTCGGCAAGGTGAAAACCAAATTCATCGCCCGATTACAAAGAGGTCGGCAAGATGAAAACCAAATTCATCACTCGATTACAAAGAGGTCGGCAAGGTGAAAGCGTTAAAACAGATTAATGCAAGAAGTTATAAAAAGTAATCCATAAAAAGCGGCCTGACGAGGTCTGACTAAAAATGGACTACTAAAAATAACTTAAGAGGGACCGACAAGAGAAGTCGGACCTATGAAAGGATCACTAAAAAGGAATAAAGACATCTCGCAAAGGCCAAGAATGCTTTGCTGAAAGGTACGAAGTCTTGAAAAAAGACACTACTTAAAAAGCAAACACACAACGCCGAAGGGGATAGAAAAACAACTTGAGGCTGGTGAGACATGCGCTAAAAGGGACATAGCTTTGCCCAAAAAGCTACGACTCCACGACAAGGCTATAAAAATTGTTCAGAATAACTAGAAAGGTTCTACGAGAACACTAAAAAGTTGTCGGACAAGTTAGCCCCAAGGATCACCTCGCCCAAACAGAGATAGACAAAACAAGAAGATCAAAAAGAGGTCCGACGTCAAAATACCAACACTCTACAAAAATCCATGAAGAAGCGAAGATTGATGGTTTAGAATTTACAATAAATCCTTGTTGCAAGTATAGTTTCTAAACCAAACAATCATCCTTTCTTACAAAAGTTTTGGTTGTCACAAGTAACAAAACCCAATAAAATTTATAACCGAAGTATTTAAACCTCGGGTCATCTTCTCAAGGAATTGCAGGGAGGTATGATTTATTATTGGTTATGTAAAACAGTATATTTTTAGGTTTTTAAAAATAGGGAACAAGTAATTTAAATAACAAGAAAAATAAATTAATAATAATAAAATCTCTTGGCAAGGTGTAAGACATTGAGGTCCTATCCTAACTATCCTTATCAGGTGCGATGAGCATTGGATTTTGCTCTCACTCTAATTAACCCTTGCTAAACAAAGGAAAGTCAAGTGAACAAATTGATTTGATCCTCAAGTCCTTGTCAAATCCTTACGGAAAGACTAGAGTTATTGGAATTCAAATCAATCAGCAAATTCCAATGTTCAAACAACAGCTGAGTTTGATAACTCAAGTGTTATCAATTACTTAACCAAAGCCAAAAGGGAAAAATAAATCTAAATTGAATTGAAAGCAATCTTAAACAGAATAAAACAATCATAAATCTGAAATACCTCAAATTGTATTTAAACATAAATTCAAATCTTAACATGAAGAGTTCATAAGCCAATTGGGCAACATAAATCAAATACAAATAAAATTATTAGAGTAAATAAAAGTAGAAAATAAATATTGAAGGAACATAGAACTTGGAATGAAGAATTAATCATGAATTAAAAGGAATCCGAATTCTAAAACTAAATCCTAAGAGAGAGGAGAAAGCCTCTCTCTCTCTAAAAGCTACATCTAAAACCTAAAAATTGTGTATTATAAGCCGTGTGTTATGTTTAGATATATTCCCCCACTTTATAGCCTCTAATCTGTGTTTTCTGGGCCGAGAATTGGGTCAGAAACAGCCCAGAATTTGCTGGTTGCGAATTCAAACACGCTGATTTTCGTCACTGCAACGCATCCGCGTGGAGCACGCATTCGCGTCACCTAGCTGTACGGCCACTATGACAAATTATATATAAAATCGAAGCCCCAGATGTTAGATTTCCAACACAACTGGAACTGCATCATTTGGACCTTTGTAGCTCAAGTTATGACCGTTTGAGTGCGAGAGGTCAGGCTGGACAGCTTTGCAGTTCCTTTAACTTCTTGTATTCCTTCCACTTTTGCATGCTTCCTTTCCATCCTCTAAGCCATTTCTACCCTGTAATATCTTAAAACACTTAACACACATATCAAGGCATCGAATGGTAATAAGAGAGGATTAAACATAGCAAATTTAAAGCCCAAAGAAGCATGTTTTCAATCATAGCACAAAATTCGGAAGGGGTAAAGTAAAACCATGCAAATAATATGAATAAGTGGGTAAAGAGTTGATAAAAACCACTCAATTGAGCACAAGATAAACCATGAAATAGTGGTTTATCAACCTCCCCACACTTAAACAGCGGCATGTCCTCATGCTAAGCTCAAGAGAAGCTATAAAGAATGAAGAGGAATGGTAGAATGTATGAAATGCAACCTATCTATATGAATGCAACTACATGCTAAGATATTTCTAACTACTTGGTTAAAAGTAAATAAGCTCTTCAAGACAAACATAAATCAGATTTCACTAATTCAAATCATATAATAAAAGACAAGTAAACTTGTGAGAAGATAGCTCATAAAAGCAGGGAACATAGAATCAAGCATTGAACCCTCACTGGTAGTGTATATGCACTCTAATCACTCAAGTGTATAGGGTAATTCACTCTACTCTTCTCTAATCATGCTGTCTAAACTTTGTTCTTCATCTAACCAATCAACAAGTATTTAATGTACCAATGCAAACATCATGAGGTCTTTTCAAGGTTGTAATGGGGCTAAGGTAAGGGTGAGGGTATATATATGGCTAAGTGAGCTATAAATTGAATCTTTACTTAACCTAAGCTTTCACCTAATATACATATACTCTATATAATTCTAACTCATGCCTAGCTACCCAAAATTCCCACTTTTGCATCTCATACTCATGTATCAACCTTTCTTTTAATTTTTATCACATATGCATTGATCTTTTCCTTAACTTAATCTTAGCATTGGGGTAATTTTGTCCCCTTATTTATTTATTTATTGAATATTTTTTTTGGATATTTTTTTTAAATAGAAAAATAAACATAACTTATCAATGCACATGGATTTTTAATTTTTCTAGTCTCACATGAGTATGTACCCAAATTCCCAATATTTTATCAAAGTAAAAACATAACACATTCCCTTATTCACCCATATTCCCACAGTTTCCCCACACTTAATTGTTACACAATCCCTATCTTAAGCTAACCAAAGATTCAATTGGGATATTTAATTGTTTTTCTGCTTAAGGCTAGTGATGTGGTTATAGAACAAAATAAATAGGGATAAAAGGCTCAAGGTGGCTAACAAGGGCGATGTAAAAGGTAGGCTTATTTGGGATAAGTGAGCTAATAATAAATAATGGCCTCAATCATATACAAGCATGTAAATACACTAAATAGTGGACATATAGAATGGAACAAAGCAAAGATTGCAATCATAGAGAAGGAAACACACAACACAAGAATAAAAATTTATGGTTAAATAATGTAACCATACAAATAAGCTCAAAATCTCACAGGTTGTGTGTTCTTAGCTATAATTCATGTTCCAATTTACAACTTTAAACAAGTTTAACACAAAAAAATTTTCAATTTAAATTAGTGAAATATATAAAAATTCCTTGAAAAAGAAAATATTACTTCAACCAAGTGGTAAAATATGCACAAAATCAAATAAACATGCAATCAAACATGTAAATGCAAAAATGAATTAACAAAGAAAATAAAACCTTGGTGTTGAAAAGAAGGTAACTAACCCATGGAGATCGGTATTGACCTCCCCACACTTAAAGATTGCATCGTCCTCGGTGCATGCTGAGATGTGCAAGTGGATGGGTGGCTCTGCAGCTAGTGCTCTTTTTGTTCCTTTCCTTGCCGGTGGTTTGGGAGTAGCTTTCTCTTTACCTTTCTTGGTGGCCATCCTAAAAAGGGAAAAAGAAAGTAACATGTAAAGCTAAGGGTTCGAGCAAGGGAGCGAACATTATGGGTGGTAATCAATGCACTATAAGGAGGGATGTTGTTAACACATGGTCTAGACTACATGTGAAAAGTTCATCAAAGGTAACATAGCAAGTGCATGTGATGGCAATTGAATGCAAGATATTTATTGGCATGCTGGAAAAGGCATGAATAGCATAGATCAAGCATTCAATGTCCAAGTTAGATTACCAAGTTATTCAAACTGACAATTTGTTTGTATTAACAATTAAATTAAATAAATAAAATATAAAAGGAGTTTTGTGAAAAACAGGCATTGACGTAGTAGAATTGAGTAATTTAAAATAATGCACAATGCCATACGGGCTTTTTCACAAACACTTGGCATGCATAGTAAATATGTTGTGGAAAATATAAGATAGCAAGCAACCCTTTAAGGAAGTAATATTAATTGTCAAACAATATAAAAATTCATAAGCAGAATAAATAATGACTCAAATAAATTTCCAACACCAATTAAAGGAATAAAAAGAAGGAAAAAGAAAATATGCATAATGAAAGTAATAAGAAAACATGAATAAAAGAAAAGGAATAATAAGGAAGAAGTAAAGAGGGAAGAAGAAAAGAACCTTGACAATGGATGTAAAAAGAAAAGAAAAAGGGAAAAGTAAAAAGTGAGAAAGAATAGAGAAGGAAGAAGAGAGAAGAAAGAAATAATAATAAGGGAAAACAAAAATAAGGATTTTGGGAAGAAAAGATAAGATATTTTGTCTGATGGGGATAATCTGTGCGCTGCATGCGACGCGGACACGTGAGGCACGCGTTCGCGCGGTTGGCGATATTCTCAAGTGACGCGGACGCGTGGGTCACGCGGTCGCGTGACTTGATCTGTGCGATTGGCGCGAGAGCAGCCGCGCGTTCGCGCAACTCTCTGTCTCAAACTCATTTTGCCAAAATTTAGGGTGACGCGATCGCGTAGTTGACGCGATCGTGTGGATGGCGATATTTTGAGGACGACGTGACCGCGTGGGGCACGCGGTCGCGTGGTAGGGCTGGTGCATCTAGCACCATTTCAGCCCAGCTCCATCATAAGTTTCTGCCATACACCTCTTTTACGTCGAATTTTTGGGGCACACGTTCGTGTGGGTGACGTGGACACGTGGGAGGCCATTTTCCAAATGACGCGGCCACGTCATTGACGCGGTCGCATGGGCATGATTATGCCTAAGGCGCGCCTCCAGCCACGCTTTCATGTGACTTTCTATCCCATTTACTTCCCTTCACAACGCACTGGTGACGCGGACGCGTTAGCGACACTGCCGCCTCACGTGCATTTTTTTTATGCAATTATGCAGTATGCAATATGCAGTGCTAATGTGGGTGATATGAATAATTCCAGGTTGAATAAAATAGAATAAAACTTAGAAGCAAACAAAGTGAAATAAAAATAAAATTAAAATTGAAAAAGTAACAATCATACCATGGTGGGTTGTCTCCCACCTAGCACTTTTAGTTATTGTTCTTAAGTTGGACATTTGGGGAGTCCTTTGTTATGGTGGCTTGTGCTTGAATTCATCTAGGAATCTCCACCACTGTTTAGAATGCCAACAGCCTCTGGGGTCCCAAACTAGTTGCATAAAGCCTTCAAGCAAGTTAAAGCAAGTGACAAGGCCCCATGAGTGTTGATTGCTGGGATGAATTCCGGGGTCCCAAACCTTGCTTTTGCACCTGTCTTCTTGTTGATTAATATTTTTCCACTTGGGTGGTGAACAGTCAGAATTCTCACTGAGACATCCAAACAGCTTCTTAGACCCAAACAATTTAGTATTCTTCCATCCATGATACTTCAGCTGTGAGCTTCCTACCACAATGAACCTAGGATTGTGTTGCCAACCACTAACCATCTCCCTCTTACTCTTAAAGCCACAAAGAGCTCTAAGCTGGCTATCTGTTTCAAGTAGCCCATATTCAAGTGGGAAAGCAAAGGTTAAGGATAAGAATTTTACCCACTTAAATATTGTATTGGATGGTAATAGCTTTGGGGGAGAGGTCTCCAACAGCTTTGGGAAGGTGATTTCAAGCTCTATTCTCTTGTGCTCTCCTTTGGCAACTTCCACCTCTTTGCGAGCTTCTTCAGTTTCAACCCCTTCCTCTTGGTAGTTTTCTTCCAATTCAAACTCTTCTCCATGGCTTACCAAGGGTATGGGAGGTTGTGCTTCTTCTTCTTTAATCTCCATCTCTTGATCAACCTCTTCAAAGTCTTTAGCTATGACATGCCTTGGAGGTTGTACACCCTCCTCAACATCAAATTCAGACTCCTTAGAAGGAGGCTCTATGACTCGAGATTCCCATGGAAGTTCAGCATCTCCTAAGTCTTCAATCACTTCTTCCTCTACAACTGTTATGGCTTCCTCCACTTGTTCCAATACAAAGCCATGTTCCTCGTTGTCCACCGGAGTTTCTAGTGTCTCTTTCATGCTACGCTCTTCTTTTGATTCTCCACATGTAGCCATGGGAGTACTTTGATTGCTCAGATATTGGGAAGCTAATTTATTTACTACCTCGGTGAAGGCAGTCGTGAATTCTAGTACTCCCCGTTTCATCTCTCTTTGCCCTTGAAGAAGAACACTAATAGTATCATGCATTGAAGGTTGAGGTGGATGTGAGGGCTCATTAATTGAGAGGAAAGGTTCATGATAAGAGGGTGGTTCATCACTCTCCATCTTTTCCACTTGTTGCACAACACACTTTAAATCCTTGTTCTCAAGTTGAGATTCTTTAGCCATGGGGGTTCCTTGAGTATCCGAACGTTGGGAAGGTAGCCTATTTATCGCTTGATTCAATTGGTGAAGTGTGGCATGAAATTTTTCAAATGTTTCCTTGAGTTGTTCCCTTGATTCTTGGGGTGATGGATATGGATATGGTGCATATGGAGGTGGTGGTCCTTGGGGGTAACTGGGTTGGAATTGGGGTGGATCTATGTATGGCTCATATGGCTCATAGGGTGGTTGATATGGGTTAGAATCATGTGATGATGTTTGGTAGTAGGGGGCTTGTGAGTATGGTGGTCCAGAGTTGTGTTGAGGAGGAGGTTCATCAGCATATGGTGGGGCTTGTTGGTAACTACAAGGGGGTCCACCATATTCATCATCTTGATATGCATCATAGAATGGTTGTTGGTTATAGCGCATTGGAGGGGGTTGTTGCCAAGAGGGTTGATTAAATCCTTGTGGCTCCTTCCACCTTTGATTCTTCCAACCTTGATGCCTGTTCCTGTTATAGCTTCCATTCCTTTCAACAACATTACAACCAAACTCAAAGCGACGGGGGTGAGAACTCATAGTAACTAATAAAAATTAAAAACAAAAATAAAATCAAATAAACAAGCAAAATAAAATATTTACAATAACCAATAATAAGGCACACGTTTGTAATTCCCCGGCAACGGCGCCATTTTGAAGAAGCGAAGATTAATGGTTTAGAATTTACAATAAATCCTCGTTGCAAGTATAGTTTCTAAACCAAACAATCATCCTTTCTTACAAAAGTTTTGGTTGTCACAAGTAACAAAACCCAATAAAATTTATAACCGAAGTATTTAAACCTCAGGTCGTCTTCTCAAGGAATTGCAGGGAGGTATGATTTATTATTGGTTATGTAAAATAGTATATTTTTGGGTTTTTTAAAATAGGGAACAAGTAATTTAAATAACAAGAAAAATAAATTAATAATAATAAAATCTCTTGGCAAGGTGTAAGAAATTGAGGTCCTATCCTAACTATCCTTATCAGGTGTGATGAGCATTGGATTTTTCTCCCACTCTAATTAACCCTTGCTAAACAAAGGAAAGTCAAGTGAACAAATTGATTTGACCCTTAAGTCCTTGTCAAATCCTTACGGAAAGACTAGAGTTATTGGAATTCAAATCAATCAGCAAATTCCAATGTTCAAACAACAGCTGAGTTTGATAACTCAAGTGTTATTAATTAATTAACCAAAGTCAAAAGGGAAAAATAAATCTAAATTGAATTGAAAGCAATCTTAAACAGAATAAAACAATCATAAATCTGAAATACCTCAAATTGCATTTAAACATAAATTCAAATCTTAACATGAAGAGTTCATAAGCCAATTGGGCAACATAAATCAAATACAAATAAAAGTATTAGAGTAAATAAAAGTAGAAAATAAATATTAAAGGAACATAGAACCTGTAATGAAGAATTAACCGTGAATTAAAAGGAATCCTAATTCTAAAACTAAATCCTAAGAGAGATGAGAGATCCTCTCTCTCTAAAAGCTACATTTAAAACCTAAAAATTATATATTATGAGCCATGTGTTATTTTCGGATGCATTTTCCCACTTTATAGCCTCTAATCTGTGTTTTCTGGGTCAAGAACTGGGTCAAAAACAGCCCAAAATTCGCTGGTTGCGAATTCAAACACGCTGATTTTTGTCACTACGATGCGTCCGCGTGGAGCACGCATTCGCGTCACCTATTTGTACGGAAACTATAACAAATTATATATTAAATCGAAGCCCCAAATGTTAGCTTTCCAACGCAAATGAAACCGCATCATTTGGATCTCTGTAGCTCAAGTTATGACCGTTTGAGTGTGAAGAGGTCAAGCTGGACAGCTTTGCAGTTCCTTCAACTTCTTGTATTCCTTCCACTTTTGCATGCTTCCTTTCCATCCTCTAAGCCATTCCTGCCCTGTCATATCTGAAAACACTTAACACACATATCAAGGCATCGAATGGTAATAAGAGAGGATTAAACATATCAAATTCATGTTTTCAATCATAGCACAAAATTCGGAAGGGTAAAGTAAAACCATGCAAATAGTATGAATAAGTGGGTAAAGAGTTAATAAAAACCACTCAATTGAGCACAAGATAAATCATGAAATAGTGGTTTATCAATCCACAAAAGTTGCAAAGGTATGGTCAACAGATCAGAAAAGCATAGCCATCAAAATCAAACATTAAAGACTCAAAAAGGCTACCTAAAGGGCAGCCTTAGAGTTTAAAAGTGTTTGTTTTTCCAAAATAAAAGTTTCATAGAAGCAACTAAATGTTAAGAGAGTTAACCATACAAAAAGTTACAAAAAACTAAGAAGTTTCAAAGTCCACAAGATGGACTATACAATTACATAGAAATCACAAGGGGTCCAAAGTCTCCTCGGTAGCAGCATCTTGGGTAGAAGAGGGATGAATGGTCTTCAAGGGGGTCGCATCCACAGTCCCATCCTCTCGATTTAAAATTTGAACATCAGAATCAGATTCGGGATGGTCGACCTCAACTGAAGGAGTTGAAGAAGTCGTGGCGGCAGAGGCTTTGACTGGCGACGCAGGGGGAGGTCCCTCATCTTCATCGTCCAGGGCAGGCACAATCTTGCCATCCTCCACCACATTGTCCAAACTGAAGAGGGTAAGATCGAGCTCAGGGGCAAGAACCTGGATTTGGGCCTTCAGGTTCTCATAAGCATCAGTCACACTATCCACCAGGTGGCCCCGAAGCTCGGCATAATCAGCTTGGGCAGACTTTATCCTCTCCCTAGCCTCCAATAACTCGGCATAAGTACGGGTGTAGCTCTCTTTCAACTTCTTGGCCATCTCCTTGGCCAGATTTGTAGCAGCCTCCGCAGCGGTAGCTCGGGATTTCTTCCTCTCCACATCCAGTTCCAACTTGGCCATCTTAGCATCAATCTCGTCCTTCAAACCCTTGATTCTATTGAATTCGGACTTGGCATCCTTCATAAAGGCTTTCATCGCATGGACCGGAGAATCTTGGATCGTACGGAACAAAGCTGCACCCATATGAGCCATCCGAATACTGTTACTGGTGATGAAGTCCAAATGATGAAGGATGGACACATCATCCATGGGAAGTTGGCCATAGGAGCAATCTGATTATCAACAAATCTCACGGCATCAAAATCAGGGGCATCCAAGTCATAAGGACCAACAATCTTCTACTTTTTTGGAGGAGGACCAGAAGTAGGAGAAGAGACAGCACCAGAGGATGGCTGGAGAGGGTCTGAGGGAACCACGCAAACTTGAGGAGTTGGAATGATCTTTCTCGGACCAGAAGTGTTCGAGGTCGGCTTCTTCGGAGGAACTTGAGAAGATCCCTCTTCAGAACCCTTCGCAGAGATGTTTTGATCAGCAGTCGCCTTCTTAGCCCGACAATAGGCCTTAATGGAATCTGTAGACTTTACCATTTCTGAAAAAGGAAAACAACAAAATCAAGTTACAAGTAAGAAAGGAATAGCTCGGCAAACAAACAAACAAACAAAGAAAAGCTAAAAAGAAATCGGCCACTACCCAATTTGGCACGAAGGAGGGAAGGATCTCCTAGAAACCTCTTCGTGTCAAGATGAGGAGGCTTTCCCCAATTCTCCTCTAACACATTTACAAAGGCCTGTTCGACCTCATCCAGACTTTCCCAAGAATACCTAGCCACCACTACATTCTTTTTCCAGCATAAGGGGAAGGTGGGCTCATTGTTCTCATCCAAGAAAAAAGGGTGAACACCCTCAACAGCTCGGACCTTGAAATAGTAGTTCTTAAAGTCCCTAAAGGAATTGTCATACATAGAGAAAACTTTCTTCCCTTGGGTAGCTCGGAAAGAAATCCAGGAAGCTTTCTTCTTAGCTACCCCAGGCTCCATCAACACGAAAAGGTAAAGGAAGAGAGTTGGGTAGGTCGGATATCTAACTCCTGACACAACAACTGGAAGATTTTTATGAAATCCCATGAGTTTGGATGAAGCTGGGAAGGGGCTACATTGCAGGACCATAACAGATCGGTCTCAAAAAGAGTAAAAGGGATGGTGATATTCAACTGACTAAAGAAGTACTTGTAAGTGTAGAAAAAGGGCCGTTCTCCCTGAGTCAAGGAAGGAAAACTAACCCTTTCCTCAGGGTCAGGCGACACCAACTCATAATTCTTCTCCTGGTCCCTATGCCTACAAATCCTATGAAATCTTCTAAGGCACACACAGTACTCGGGGTCAGCCACAGTAACACACATTAAAACTATAGAGTCCAGCCAGTCAGACATGCCGTCCGGGATCTTAGTAGACATCTCAACAATGTTTTTGTGGGAAGACATAGGTCAACTATTCCTACAGTAAGAAAAAGAAAAAGTGGGTTACTACTAAACAACTCGGACAATAACAGCAAAGCATCAAGTGTCAGATACAGCAGTAAAAGGGACACCCCAGGACTCACACCAAAAGTCCAGGGCACCCTTTGGAGGCAACAACAGGGCAAGAACACAGAGAAGGAAAGTCGACAATCTATGCCCACAAACAGTCCAAACATCTCCCAAACAAAATATACTAGGGGAACAATCAAATTAAAGGGAAGCATTTCTCCATACAGTAAAAACCATCACCATCACAGACCACACAAAGAATCATCAAGAAAGCAACAAATCATTTTCCTACCAATAGGTCAAAACAAAAGCTAGAACTTTGAATAAAAAGAAGTCAGACAACAATGAAAAGAAACAGGAACAACAACCCTAAGCAAGATCACCAGAAGGCACACATTCTTCTCAGAAGCGAGCGATAGGGAAAAGTCACAACAAACGATCAAGACACAAAAGACGAGATCTTTTTGCAGAAAGAATCAAAGTTTTTCAGAGCAAAGCCCAAATACAAAGTCAAAGCTTTACATCAAAAGTATGCACAGTTGTTGAAAGTAAAAAAGAGAAAAGAAAGAAAGAATGACTAACCTGCAGAGAAGAAGATGATAACGGCTCAAGTCAGGAACGACGAAATCCACACCGAACAGTCGCTCTGAGGCAAAGGAAATAGAAGGCTTGGAGGCGCAAAAACAAGAAGACAAAGTGTTGCAGCAAGTAACGAGTTAGGAGCAAGGAGAAAGGAGAGGAAGAAACCGCAAAAATGATTCTTTAGATTTCAAAATGAAAATGCACGTTTCCAATGAAGGCAAAACGCGCGTTGCAATTTAAAAGGAAAAGGAAGAAAAACACTTGACATTCAAGGATTCCCAGCAGGAGTCATATGGAAGATCGACAAAAGGCAAAAATGCTTGAGCACGACTTCCCTAAAAGGGGTCGAAGTCTAAAAGACACGACCTCAAAGGAAAGACCGAGCTCGAGTAGGGGCACTGTTCATACCCTGGGTCGAGCTATGCAACCCGGGCTGATTGAAGACAAAAGCGACCGACCTTCTCAGGTCGGGTCCCCCGACCTCTCCCTTAAAGAGTTCGGCCAAACCACTATAAGAGGCCTAAGCAGACCCAAACAAAGGGACACAACCCAATCTAAAGGTGGTAAAGCCTAAGAAAGAGAAGGCGGCTCCCCTAAAAAGATAAGATAAGATAACTAACTTATCTTATCGGTCACTCATTATTATAAATATACTGGAGCACCCAGGTATAACTCATACTCTGATTCTACTAAAAAATCTGCCTAAAGCACGTGCTAACTTAAGCATTGGAGTCTCTTGCAGGTACCACCACCCTCCGATGACGAAGGATCAACAGCACCGTCAAGTCCAACAAGTTGGACACAACAGCTCCGGCCACAACAACAGATCTCATCCAAGATCGACCTACAGTTTCAGGTAGCCCTCGGAACACTAAGCAATCTTAATTCTCCACACATCACATTGTCCATCTTAAGTTATTTCTAATCCATAATTTTGGCAACTAACATAAGGTAAATTCTAAGTCTAAGTCAACAATCTCAACCTTCTCAATTCCTCCAATAAACAGAGTCAAAATCAGAAATAGCACCAGCCCTTAGCGACAACTGTAACACCCTACTACACAGAGCTTTATACCTAGGATGTAAAACAGAGGTGGCGAGGCGCTACGACCTCTAAAAGAAAAATATATTTATACAATATAGTAAGGATATTTTTATCTAGGAGCCTTTTGAAGAAAGGTTTAAAGCAAAGCGTCAAACAGAAAAACGCAGCACTCACGTGAACGTTAACATAATAAAGCAGAATACGAGTATACTAAGCATAGATATATACAAAAGAGTTCCAAGATACAGATAACAAAGCTTCTGACCCGGCTTGCGAAGTTAAAATCGGACAGAGAATATATACATATATACATATATACATCAGAATCCCAAAAGACATCAAAAGACAATTTACAGAACCTATTTCTCCAAAGTAACCTCTAAGAGGGACAAAACGTAGCATATACAATGGAGATATAAGTAACTGCATATATACAACACAACCAAAACATAAACCCAAAACACAAGAATCCTTTGCTGACAGAAGCTCCTAGAATGCCTCAGCGAGATTCCATTTGACCTCTATCTGAAAACTACAAATATTGTATGGGGTGAGAACTAGAGGTTCTCAGCATAGTAACAGTGCCCACATAACTAACATATAAGGTCCCGAGAAAGTCAAAGGCAATCCTAGAACTCCGACACTCAAATTATAAAACTTAAAGATTTAAAATGGAAACCATAAACGGGGTAGTCCTCTAAGGTTCTTCAATTTGGCCAAACTCTAACTAAAACCCTCGACTATTTCCCTTCCTCCACAATCCTCCAAAACACCAGAAGAAACACACAGACAAACAAAGTAGACAAAGCAAACACAAGTAGAATGCAGATACGATAGGTAGCAAATATGGCAGATAAGCATAGTGATTCACAAAGGCAAACCCAAATAGTGAATAAGTAAGCAAAACACACAAATGCATATGATGCATGTCTGCCATATGGCTAATGAGCTTATTCGTCGGTTATATAGCCAAACCCGACATGTCCGGTAGCTAACCCAGACACTGTCTCTCTATTGCGCATTAATACCATTAGAGGGAATACGTGCCCTGTCACCATTAGAGGGTATATGTTCCCTGTCACCATAACCAAAGAGAAAACAAAAGCATACTTATCATCCAACACTTTCAAGTTATATTCATTCATTAACTCACATATGCATCTCCGGCATACTCACAACATTTTCACACTTCCTCAATTAATCATAATCATAATCATAATCATCAATCATATTTTGGTAATAATTCTTCATTCATTTTCGCGTACATTCATTCATTTACTCATTCATTTTTAGCTCTTCCTTCGTCACTAAAAATGCTTACTTCCATCATATACCACACTCCACTACCCAAGGACCAAATATTAGGATTTTAAACAAAAGTTACCAAGGCTTGAAAGTTGAAGGAATGGTTTAAAAGCACAATTTCATGTTTCAGAAAAAACAAGAATTCGCGTACGCGAACCCCTGCCCACGTACGCGGGAGTGTAACCCGAAACGAAGGCCCGCATCACGTGTTACCCTTCGTGTACGCGACACTTCAAAATTCCACTTCTCGCGTATGCGTACACATGCTCGCGTACCAAGACACCAAACCCGAAGAGAATGGGCGCGTCGCGTGCGAGGCTTGCGTATACGAGTTATGTAGGGTGGCCAAAATGTTCAAGTGTTGCATAGTTTCAGCTTTACACACCGAACTTCTGACTCACATAACTTTTTTATTTTAAAACATTTTTCATCCATTTTTTGAATGGTGTAAATCTTTCGGACCAAACTTTCTTTCAAGATAAGTTTGATGAAATTCGGAGGTCTGGAGGCCAAGTTTGCTCCGCCAAAGTTGGTCAAAAATAATAGATTTTCATTAAAATCTCAAAGCTCAACTTTCAAATCCTTTATAAATCCCAACCCTTTTTAAACTTATCTAGTCTCACCATAGTGGCTTAAAACCAAACTCAATTACACCACACCATTCCTCAATACACTAATTTACCATATCCATCAAGTTTTTAATCCAACAATTCAAGTTCAGCACAACATCTTTAATATACATCATCATGATCATATCCAGCAATTCAAGTTCAACATTACAATATGCATACTCATCAATACCTACATCATCATACACTTCTAAAAATAAATTTTTCCACCATCATCAACTTCCCTCATGCCTAATGGTCATCAATCAAACATAACTCATCAATTAACATAATATGTACCAAATACAAGATTCAACTTATCCTAGGTCGTCTAGCCTAAGTTTTCACGACACATTACATTTTAGTTATAAGAAACCGAAACCATACCTTGGCTGATTCCTCGTTAATGCATGGAATACCTCACAATTAACCGCACCGCAAGCTTCCGAGATTCCAAAACCTCACCAACGAAACCCAGCCTCCAAAACTTGATCTCAAGCTTCCAAATCCTCACTTTGACTCCAAAAAATAATCAATTCTCAATCTACCATCACAATTATCACTATAATCAATATAAAGTTCACTAATTTCACATCTCACAAAGGATTTAAGGGTGCTTACCTTACCCACAGATTCAATAAGCTAAACCCGACAATATCCGTAAGCTAATTCGACCCTAAACACCGAAATTACACAAAATTTAACATAATCACTCATTGAATTTTGAATTTGAGGGGATGAGTATCTGGGACAGAAAATGTGACTTACTTCTTAAACTGTTTAGTGGGTTTTGTAGAGCTTAACGCTGTAGTTGCGTGGCCACAAACGGTGCGGCGATCGGAGCTCTGGATTGAAAGATAATTGAATTTGGAGTTGGACAAGGGTTAGGTTTTTGTGGCTTCTCCCTTCTTCCCTGCTCCCAACGTGACTTCTTGTGTTTAATGGGGAAGAAGTGTCTGGGCTATGGTTATATATGTTGAGCTTTGTGTCCAATACGGGCCCAGTTCGCCCGGTTTGACCCAATTTTCGGCCAAAACTTTTAAAATTAGTGCCAAAATTCTTGTTTTAATTAGCTCTACCTCATTAAACTATAAAATTATATATTTATTGACAATTTTAATTTCAGAAATTATTTTATTAAAGATAATTAAAGGCAGTTTTGATTAATTGGATTTGAAATAAATTAAGGTTTTTATCCAAACTCTATAATTATGGATTATTTTCTTATTTACAATTTAAAATTTTAGAAATTCAAAAATATGAGATTTGGCTAGTTAAATTAGGATTTTATCTAATTTTACAATTATTGAGTTATTTTTTGTATTTAAATTATAAAGTTAGTAGTTATGAAATAATAAGAGTTTTTATATAATTTAATTCAAATAATTGATATTTTTATAATTTAATACTTTAAGTTTTAGGAATAAAGAAAATTAATCTTATCATTTTATAATTTCAATTAAAGTATTTGATTTCAAATTAATTAGTATTTTGATACAACAAATAATATTTTTGAAATAATTTTAAGAATTTAATTAGATTTCAACTTAAGCCCCAAAATCCCCAAATTGAAACTCTAGCCCTAATTTGATCTAACTCTAACCCTAGTTACCCAACCCCCTCACCCACACACACACACAACACAGCAACCCAGCTGAAAAAGAAAGAAGAAGAGAAAGAAGAAAGAAAAATGGGGAAGGGGGTCGTGGAGAAGGAGATATTGGGAGAGAGAGCTGCGGCAGGGAGAAGTAGAAAGGGGGGAGATGTACCAGAGCCGCGGGGCCTCACCGCCACTATTGTGCCGTCGTCGAGCCTTGGAGGGAGGTTATGCCCCTAAGCCGTCACCGCTGATCCTCCATAAGCCGCCGTCGCAAGTCAAAATCGAGGCAAGAGAGAGAGAGAGCCGCACAGGAGGAGTGGACCGCGCGGGAAATAGTCGGATTTGATGCCGTTCGATTTCAGGCCGAGGAGAAAAGGAATTCTCTAACGCGTTTGGTTAGTGGTTTCGCTTGCTGAGGTAGGGGCTTTTTCTAGAAACTAATTTATTTAAATTGGAATTGTTATAAATTGATATGATGTACAAAATACATTTCTTGTGATTATGTAAGTCTTATGAATGGTATGGTTTCTCTTGGATGAATATGGTTGTCTGTTTGATTGAAATATTGTCTGATTTTGTTAAATTGGAGATTTTTGATTGGTTTTATTTGAAATGATTTTGATAGTTTGAAAGTTTGAATGTTGTTTTATTAGAAAACTAATTTGGTTTTGAATCCGTTGGAAAGGGTTGAGGATTGGTTTGGTTGGGACCCGAAAATGGTGGCAAAGTCCAAGTTTTAGGTGAGATGCTGTCGAAATGTCTATAAAATTCGAGACATTATTTGAAACGTTATTTTAAAAATAATGAATTATGATTTGAATTGAATTATTGATAAATGAATTATGTTTGAACTTATTTATTAGGAAAATTATTATATTTTTTAATGTAAATTGTTTAAGAAAAGAATTATGTTTTAAAGTCAATTTAAAGATGAAAATACTTATGTTTTGGAAATACATTAAATAAGAAGAATTGGAGGAGTTTTAGTAGATTTAAAAGAAACTTGAATTTTGATTGACAAATTTCACTTTACGAAGTTTTAGGAAAAATTTGAAGTATTCTTTGAAATTTTGATTTAGCAAAGCTAAAACAATTTTTGAGCCCTTTGGAAACGCTTCAGATTTTAGAATGAAATTAAAATTGGTTTTCGGTTTAAATGATTTGGTTTTGGTTTAAGTAAGTTGGTTTTGAAATTGGTTCAGAATATTTGGATACATGCCTTGGTTTTGGTTTAAATTCTATTTTATTTATTCAAACGAAGAAGCTAAGGTTTTAGAGGTTTTCAATGAAATTAAGGAAATGAGTTAGGTTATTCTCGCCTAAAGTCTTGAGACTCTGCTGAGGAATTTTATGACCAAATCCTGATTTAGAATGAATAATTTTGAGTCTTTCAGAAGAGATTTTGAATATGGCATGGTTTTAAAGTCGTTTGGGAGTTTTGGAAAGATGTTACGGAAAGTGGCTCTGTTTTGAAAAGAAAATTGATTTGAGAACAGTGGTTCTTGGCGAGATGTGAACTGAATACGTTTGTTATTTGAAAGTAAATGGGTCAAGAATGATTTTTTGAAATAAGATTTTGAACCTGATTGATTGTGGATATTACTGAGATTGTTGATAAGTCGCTTGCGCCTGGCATGGATGGTTGGTTAATCCCGCTTGTCGAGGTTGCAGTGCCGGCGTAAGGAAGGTTGGTTAATCATGCTTATGTGTAGATGTGAGGTCGGAGGCAAAGTATCCCGCTCGCATCCTTTCGAGTCATAAGAGTGTGCCCAACACTATATCCATGAGGGGTTCCCGTTTATATATTCGTGACCGAAAGGCGACATCCCATGGGAATGTGTCGGGTTGGTAGTTGAACTGACAATGTGATATCACAGCCAGTAAGACAGACATTCATCATTTGCATCTTTGTGACATTGTTTGGGTGTGCATATTGTAATTGGTTTGCCTATGTGAATACTTATGTTAACTGCTAACTGTTATACTTGTTGTAATTGCTCTTGATTGTGCTTTATCTACATTAATTATGATTGTGTTTGATTGGTTAGTTTGTGATGAATTGGTTGATGATTGAGTTGTTTGGGATGGGGGCCGTGTTTGATTTTGGATGGGCCTGAGGCCGTGATTGGTATGGTTGAGGTCTAGTTTTGTATGAAAAATCAAGCTGGTTCAGCATAGACTTAATGAACCTATGCTTGGGACAGGTTAGTCATTCTTACTGTTTAGGAAAGATTTTTTTTTTAGATTTTTATAAAAGAGGGAAAGGTTTTCTAAATTTTGGATAATGAGTTGATTTTCCTTTTGAAACGGATTTTTGGATGTTAACTCGTTGGTTTTCAAAAAGGCGCGTAAGATGAGCAATGATCACTGTACTTTAAAAATAGTTTTATTTTACGTATCTTATTATAGCAATTATGTAACCCTATAGCAAGAACCAGCGAGGACGATGTTCTCACTCCCCTACAGGTTTTTCCTTTTCAGGACACGGACAAAAAAGTTATGAAGACTTTATCTCTAGTTTTGTTATACGATTTTTTTTTTCATTGTTTTAGATGTTATATTTTTTCCCTCACCTTTATGTTTACCAATTTTGTAAGAGGGATAGGATTTATGATATGTAAAGTTTGTAGATTGATACTATGTGTATATATATATTCTTTGTAAGTATGTATATATTTTGTTTTCAACGAGAAAGTTTGTTTTGAAACATTACACGTTTTAAGTTTTAAACAGGCTCCTATTTTAGTATTAAATGTGTTTAGAGTCATTGTCATATCCAATCTATCAGAGTGGCACGGCCAGAAGCATGATATTCTGATAGTGAGGGTGTTACATCTCAGTTGTACAAACATAAGCAATACAAACAAGTAATACACAAGTAGGTACAAGTAAAGCAAGTATCATATAATCAAGTAACATAGCATATACAATTAGGCAATCCAAAACATGTAAGCAAACCCAAACAAGTCAAACATTTGCAAATGATGAATGCCTGCCCTATGGCCGATGATATCATCTGTCAGTTATGTAGCCAACCCGACATGTCCTGGTAGCTAACCATTGGACAGTACCTACGAGCGCGCATCCCCAAACTCAAAATCATAATAATTCAATATTCATATATCCATGGGAGAGAGTTCATCCGGAAAGGTATAAGTGTCCGGCCACACTTACGACGTAGGGTCAACAGAATCTCAGATCTTAACTTGGAGCAAGTAGCGCCGACCCACTGTATCTACCCAAGAAAATTCGAAACTCAGATAATTTCATTCTCAACTGGGAGCAAGTGAGGGCTAACCACTACATCTACCCTAGGAGACTCAAACCAAATCCGGAGCAAGTGAATCAATGCCATTGCATCTACACAGACAGGTGTATTAAATTCAGAATCAACCTCAAATAATAATCTCATATTCATTATTATTCTCATTGTCAATTTCAAAATCATCATTATTATCATTGTCAATCTCATAATCATCATCATTTTTATTAACATCTTATTCATTTCTCTTAATTTTACTAACTCAATTCATTTGGCTTGATCTCTAACTCTTCCATCCTCAATTCTACCGAATCTAGATTATATCAAAGTTTATAAGGGTTTAGAGGGCCAAAGGAATGGTTAAAAGACTTAAAAACACATTTCTTCAAATTCTAGGAGTTATGCGTTGATGAACGGGAATATTCTTATGCCGGTTAGAAACTAGCAATGAATCCGATCGTGAGTATAGTCTAACCAACACGCGAATATCGCATCAAACAATTCTAAAATCTATGACTGAGAGTATTGATCCTGGGTCGTTCTCCCTAGGAATTGCCTTAGAATGCGCATCATTGATTAGGAAAGCTTTTATGGTTTTAAGAGTTGGTGCAAGAATTCAAGCTAACAAAAGCAAACAACAATTAATTGAGATAAAAGCCTTGGCTAAGGGTAAGCATTGGAAGTTCCATCATTATAGTTTCCTTCAATTATGATAAGGATTGGTTATTGCTTTACTTAGTTAACCCCATAACAATGGAGAAAAGTCAAGTGAGAGTAACTAACTTGAGTCACAAGTCCTAGTCTCACCCTAAGGAAGTCTAGCTTTAGTGCACTCCAAGTCAATTAGCAATTCTCAATTCATAATCTACAATTGATATCCACTATTCAAGTGTCTCCAAATACTCAACCCCTAAGCCAAGTAAGAGAATTCTACTCCATAGCTAGAGTTGTCATTATCACAAACAATTGGTAGGCACTCATAGAAAACATGATGTAATTGAGAGAAGAGAATTAAATTAAAGCTATCTAATCCAAACAATCATCAACAATCAAGAAATTGAATGAAATTACATAATTCATTAATCCAAAATCAAGTAACAAGGTCAAACAAATCTAGATCTAAGAGATTGCATCAAAAGAACATCAATTAAGAGTAGAAGAAGAGTGGATCTACACTTGTATCAAAATAAAAAGTCAATTAGCAATAGATCTCACCAAGAATTCAAAGGAAAATTGTAATGGAGGAAGTGAAAACCTAGAGAGAAGTTAGAGTTTCTCTCTCTAAAAACAAAATGTAACTAACTCCCTAAAAATATCCAGAATTATGACTAATTGTCCTAACACTCATAATCCTTGGTCTTTTTAAGCTTTTCCCTCCAAAATTCTGCTCCAAAAAAGGGCATGGGACTCCTTGAAATCGCTGGGCACGTGTTCCTTTTAAAAAAAAATCATGTGCGCACACCGACGCGTACGCGCACTGTACGCGTACGTGTCCCTGGGGTCTTTTGCGATCTGCGCGCAGGCGTATGGTGCGCGCGAGCGTAATAGGGAATATGGTCCAGCCATATAAGCGCGCCGGCTCCTCGCTCGGCTCCACTGTGTTGGCTCTGGATGTACGCATCCACATGTACGCGCAAGGTGCGCGTGCGCATGCATGTCCAAAATCCCAATCTTTAATTTGTTCCATGCTCCTTCCATTTATGCATGCTTCCTTCACTCCTCTTAGCCATTTCTGCCCTATAACTTCTGAAACCACTTAACAAATAGATCAAGGCATCTAATGGTAATAGAGGAGGATTACAATATATAAATTTTAATGCAAAAGAAGCATATTTTCATCTATGAGGTAAAATGGGAAAGGAACACACTCATGCAATTTTATATGAATAAGTGTGGAAGATCATTGATAAAACTCTTAGATTCTATAGATGATAAACCCTAAAAACGGGGTTTATCATGCGTACACATGCCCTAGTATGCGTACGCACGTATTGAAACTTGGATGTCACGAACGCGAGTATTGAAAACAGGGGCTTTCACTCGCGTCGTGTAACACCCTAACTTTTAGCACCTCATGATCGTACTAAAAGCTCAGGCGTTACTTACCCCTAAACCTTTTTATTTTATACTATCTTTATTTAATATTGAGCCTTTGCGGATACGAACCAAAATTTTAATCAAGAAAATGAAAGGTCTTTACTTTAAACCTCTTAATCACAAATATATATATATATAGACTTATTCAAAGATCCTCAAATACAAGTCCTGCCCCTCTAAAAACCAAAATAATAAACGACGAGGGAAAAATAAAATCTAACAACTCAACTTGTAAACATATTCTTCTATGCTCCTATAGCTCCGCAGTAAACCTTTACACCTGTAGTTGAAAAGGGGTGGAAATAGGGGGTAAGAACTGGGGAGTTCTTAGTAGGATTGGGGGTAGATAATTAAATCCGTAGTATTATCATAGTTCAGACATTCGCAGCTCGACACAGGGACACAGAACAATAACTAGTCATAGAAGTTCGAATTAACAAGAAATAAAAATAACAAACACACTCAAGCAATCACAAACAATTCACAACATAGACCCAAATGCAAAATATGCAAACAAGGATGATGCATGCCTAGTCCTATCGTAGGTAATGAGCTTATCTGTCAGTTTCGACCCGCACCCGACGCAATCCAACTCGCAATTTGGATAAGGCATTCCTACAACATAACCTGTGCAAGTTTCTACTTCTTGGAGGCATTGATTCTCCAGCTGAAGTATGTCGAACATGACCTCTGCAAGTACTTGCAGGCGCTGATTCTCTAGCTGAAGCATGTGACCCTTTCTCCTGAAAGTCATTCCATATTTACGGGCGTCCCCGCGCAATAATTCATATACAAAGACCACGGCTTAACATTTTCACTTCAGCACCATAGCTATTTGCTTTCTGTCACCCTCTCTACGACCTTTCAATCATTCTCATAATCGCACGTGCCGATTTATCTTCTCTTTTTCTTTTAAAACCAAAACCACCTCTTTGTGACATTCTCCAAAACCTTTAAAACAATTTCACTTAAACCACTTCTTCTTTCAAAAGACAAAGGGAAAACCCCTCAGTAAGGCCTCTAGACTTTAGGGGAGCGACAACCAATCTTATTTTCTTAAGTTCATTAGAAATCTTTAACAATCATTATTTTCTTAAATTGAATTTAATCAAAGAAAGTTCCTAAATCAAATCAAAACCAAATCATACAAATCAGAAGTTCGGAACTAATTTCAAAACTAAAACCAATCCCAGTTTCATACAGTTAATAATACGTCTCGGTTGGTCGGGATGAATGGTGTTTGGTTGATCTTTATCTCAGCCATGCTGTGCTGTCGAGCTTTGGTCACTAGAGGGAAGTGCATGTCGTTGTATATGGCCGCCGATGTATTTGTCAAGATGACCCTGCCGAGCTACTCACTCTAGAAGGTCTTTGGCAATGACACACTCGTCAGTGGTGTGCCCGTGCTTTTGATGAAAAGTACAATATTTTGATCTGTCTGCACCCTTTGAATCTGGATAGTTACTGGCTTTTCGCGGTGGCTTGATGAACTTTGAATTCAAAATTTCCTTGATGTTGTCGTCACGCTTGGTATTGAACTGAGTATATGATTCATATCGGGGAGTTGGCTTGAAGATTTTCTTGTTATCCCGTGTTTTATCGTCTTCTCTGTATTGTGGTCTCTTTGTTTTCCGAGCTTGTCGGAATTCTTCAATGTCAATCTAACCTTTTGCCTTTTCACGGAACTTAGCCATAATTTTAGGTTTGTCCACAGCAATAGTTTCCTGGAATTTTCCTGGTCGGAGTCCACTTTTGATGGCGTGCAATTCGACCCCAGGGTGGAGATTTGGTATAGTCATAGCTATTTTTGTGAAGCGCGTCATGTAATCTCTTAGGCTTTCATGATTGCCTTGTTTGATTGTGTTCAGGTAATTAGAATCGTGCAGATAGATGGCTAATCCAGCAAAATGGTCCTCGAATGGTTTTGACAGGTCTCGAAAGCGAGAAATAGAACCTGCAAGCAAAGAACAAAATCAATCAAGTGCAAGACCGTCTAAATAAGATGGAAAACAACGACATAAAACTTTATCGGATGCACCATTTACTATCATTATGGATGTGAACTTTTTTATGTATTTCTCATCATATGGGGTTAAGGTAGTTAGTAGAATGAACCTTCTGGGCAGCACGAAGTTCATCACC
This sequence comes from Arachis ipaensis, assembly GCF_059453495.1. Taxonomy (NCBI): domain Eukaryota; kingdom Viridiplantae; phylum Streptophyta; class Magnoliopsida; order Fabales; family Fabaceae; genus Arachis; species Arachis ipaensis. The sequence goes on from NC_142437.1 coordinate 26,078,237, forward strand.
TTGGCTGTGAATGGCCTGGGCGAGTTTTCTGGGTCGTCATATTCTTTCTCCGGCCGAGCTTTTTCATTGTGCTCAAGATGTTCTTCTTTACGCCGAGCAGTTTCGGAGACGTGCGTCGGTCCAAACTGATGCTCGGCTTCTTCTGTTCGCTCTTGTCAATCATCCTTATTTTCAATCCAAGCATTGTTTAGATTAGCAATCTGATTTGCCATTCTTTGGTTCTCTTCTGCCATGCGCTGGTTGGCTTGTTGTAACTCGGTCACCACCCGAAGAAGTTCAGATGGTGTAGGTGAAAGTTGCTCAGCCATGGCTTTATGTGAGAACGTCGAGGCCGATGAAATAAAGAAAGAATTATATTCTCAACCCCACGGTGGGCACCAATTGTTCTTGTATGGATACCTTGAGGGGAGCTCGGCTTCTATAAGTCGACGCCGAGTTGTTTCCGTCTATGCCGATTTGTGAACTTTGAGAAGTCCGAGCTTGCGCTTGTAAAGAGAATAATCCAAAATGGGGGAGTGTACCTGCAAAGGCACTCCGAATCTTAAGTTAGTATTGACAATTCAATGTATCCTCTTAGAATATCATACTTGTTCCAAGGGTTACCTGAAACTGGGAGGTCGATCTTGGACGAGACCTTCTGTTTGGCCGAAGCTGTTGTGACCGACTTGTTGAAGTGGGAGATGCTACTGGCCCTCGTTCACCATAAGGGATGGTACCGGCAAGAGACTCCGATGCTTAAGTCAGTACGGGCTTTAGGCAGATTTTTAGTAGAATTGGCGTATGAGTTATACCTGGGTGCTCCAGTGTATTTATAGTAATGTTTGATGACCTTCCCTTGAGATAAGTTTGTTATCTTATCTTATCTTTTGTGGGTGAGGTCATTATCTTTTGGCCAGCCGCCTTCTAGTGGGCGGTGACTCTTCTTTTTTGGGCCTCTTTGGGCTTTCTTGGGTCTCCTGTGGCAGTTCGTCCGTGCTCTTTACATAGAGGTCGGTGTTCGACCAACCTTTGAAGAGGTCGCCGGTTTGTTTTAGTCCAATCCGGACCTTATAGCTCGGTCCAGGGTATGAACAGTGCCCCTGCTTGAGCTTCGATCTTCCCATGAGGTCGTGCTTCAATGCTTCGATCTCTTTGAGGAAGTCGTGCTCAAGCATCTGTTCGGTTGCGTCTGGTCTGCTCCTTCTTGTGTGAGTTTCACGTCTTTGAATGCCATTGTAAAATGCGAAGTGTTTTTAGCTCCTTAATTGTAGAATTGCTTTGAGGACGTTAGTTCCTTGGGACTCTGCGTGCGTCTTTAAAGCCTATTAATTGGGATTCTATTTGCTTTGTCGTTTCATTTTCCCTCTTTCATCTTTGTTTGAAATCAAAGAAGGGGTTTTCAGTTTCCTTTGCTTCTTTCTGCTTTGTTTTGTTCCTTGTTTCTCTGCAACAAACCCTTTCACCTGGTTCTTTCAATTCCCCCCCAACCTTTTCCTCTTTCCCTGAAGCTTTCGGCATGGATTGTTCGTGTTCTTACGCCTCTTGTTGCGGTCGCTTCTTTCTTCGTCGCAGGTTGGTGCTTTGCTTCATGTTTTCCTTTATTTTTCTGGTTTATTTGATGGCTGTGATCTTCTTTACGTTAGCTTCTGTTTTCATGCTTGTATCTCTGAAAAAGTTTTGATCTTTTGTTTTGCTGTATCTTTAGGGGGAATTATAGAGCCTGGGTGTTTGGTCTCTGTGTTTTTCTTATGAAGGGGTTAGGGTTTTGATTTTTTCCTTTCTGTATTGTTGCCTCCAAAGGGTGCCCCTGGGTTTTAATGGTGATGTTCAATCCTTGGGGCACCCTTTTCACTGTTGTCTTTTGTTTGTTTGCTGGTTGCTTTTTCTTTTTGATTCTGTCCGAGTTACTTGGTAGTGACCCTTCTTCCGTTTTCTTGCTGTAGGTGTAGTTTCTTATGTCTTCTTGTAAGAATATTGTTGAGATGTCTACAAAGGTCCCTGCTGGTATAGCCGATTGGTTAGATTTTATAGTGTTAATATTTACTATAGCTGATCCAGAGTATTGTGAGAAGCTTAGGAGGTTTCATAGGATTTGTAGGAGTAGGGAGGATGAAAAGAACTATGAGCTGGTGTCGCCCGACCCCGAAGAAAGGGTTAGTTTCCCTCCCTTAAGTCGGGCAGAGCGTCCTTTCTTTTATGCCTATGACTATTTCTTTACCCAACTAGGTATTACCTTTCCTTTTACCACATTTGAGACTGAAATTATGTGGAACTATAATGTGGCCCCTTCGCAGCTTCACCCAAACTCTTGGGCTTTTATGAAGATTTTTCAGTTGTTGCGTCAAGAGCTAAGTGTCCGACCTACCCTTTCCTTTTTCCTTTATTTGTTTGTGATGACCAAACCAGGGGCGGCTGATAAACTACTATTTTATGGTTTATCTTATGCTCAATTGAGTGGTTTTTATCAACTCTTTACCCACTTATTCATACTATTTGCATGTTTTACATTTTCCTTTCTGATTTTGTGTTATGATTGAGAACATGCTTCTTTGGCCTTATATTTGCTAATATTAATCCTCTCCTATTACCATTAGATACCTTGATATGTGTGTTAAGTGTTTTCAGAGATTACAGGGCAGGAATGGCTTGGAGAATGGAAAGGAAGCATGCAAAAGTGGAAGGAATACAAGAAGTTGAAGGAACTGCAAAGTTGTCAGCCTGACCCTCTTGCACTAAAATGATCATAACTTGAGCTACAGAGGTCGAAACGACGCGGTTTTAGTTGCGTTAGAAAGCTAACGTCTGGGGCTTCGATTTGATATATAGTATGTCATAATTGATCTAAGGCTAGGCGACGAAAACGCGTGCTCCACGCGGATGCATCGCAAGTGACGAAAATCAGCGTGGTAGATTTCTTCTCCAGCGATTTCTGAGCTGTTTTTGACCCAGTTTTCGGCCCAGAAAACACAGATTAGAGGCTATAAAGTGGGGGAATCCATTCATTCATAATAACCATCTCATAATTCACAATTTTATATTTTTAGATGTAGTTTTTAGAGAGAGAGGGGCTCTCTCCTCTCTCTTAGGATTTAGGATTATGATTTCTCTTAATTTTATGATCACTTCTCTTCAAGTACAGGTTCAATGTTTCTCTTATTTATTTTTTACTTTTATTATATACCTTTAATTATTATTTATCTTTTTAATTTGGCTTATGCCACATTCATGTTATGATTTTCTTAATTAATATTATTTGAGGTATTTTAGTTTATGATTGTTTTATTTTATTTATGAATGCTTTTAATTTAATTTAAATATTTTCTTCCTTTTGGCTCTGTTAAGTAATTGGTGATGCTTGAGTTATCAAATAAAGCAGTGGTTGAAATTGGGAGTTGCTGATTAATTTGAGTTCCAATAACTCTAGCCTTTCCAAGGGAAAGACTAGGACTCGAGGATGAAATTAATTAGTCCACTTGACTTAACTAAGTGGGATTAAAATCCAATTCTCATCACAATTGATAAGAATATGACTTCCAGTTCTTATACCTTGCCAAGAGTTTTATTATTTATTTAAATTAATCCCTTACAATTTACTTTCTTGCCATTTACTATTCTTGCTTTTTATCTTATATATTAAAAACCCAAAATTCTACCTTTTTGATAGCTAATAATAAGTCATACCTCACTGCAATTCCTTGAGAAGACGACCCGAGGTTTAAATACTCGGTTATCAATTTTATTGGGTTTGCTTAAGTGACAAACAAAACTTTTGTAAAGAAGGAATTCTTGTCGGTCTAGAAGCTATACTTACAACGCGAATTTATTTGTTCTAGATCGCGCGAGAGTTTCGCTCTTTCAAAATGGCGCCGTTGCCGGGGAATTGCAAACGTGTGCCTTATTATTGGTTATTGTAAATATTTACTTTTTGCTTGTTTATTTGTTTTTATTTTTGTTTTTATTTTTGGTTTTTCATAAATTAAGAGGTTATTGGTTTTTATTTAGTTATTAAAAATTTTTTTTCAAAAATTTGTTCTTCGTGTTTATCTTGACCTTCAAGTTGTTCTTAGTTATTTTCTTCGTTTTGATCTAAAAAAAATTTTTAAGTTTGGTGTCATTTTATTGTTTCTCTTTCCTCATTAAATTCAAAAATTCAAAATTTAAAAACTCAAATTTCAAATTTCAATTTTCAATTTTCAAAATTCAAATAAAAAAATTTTAATTCAAATTTCAAAATTTTAAATTTCAATTTTCAAAAAAATCATATATTTTTCAAAATCTTATCTTATCTTATTTCAAAATCAAATTTCAAAATTCAAATTTAAAAATTTTCAAATTTCAAATTTCGAAATTTAAATTTCAATAACCTTTTAATTTAAATTTGTTTTTATTTTCGTTTTTAATTTTTATTTGCTATTATGAGTTCTCACCTCCCATTGCTTTGAGTTTGGTTCTAATGCTGTTATAAGGAATGGAAGCTATAACAGGAACATGCATCAAGGTCAGAACAATCAGAGATGGATGGAGCCACGAGGATATGATCAACCTTTAGGCAACAACACCTTCCAAAGTACTATGGACGACGACCATTCCAGAATGCATGCCGAAACAATAGTACTAGTGGACCCTTTCGTAACAACCATCACCCACCAAATTACTATAGTCCGAAACCATTCCGAGGTGCATACCTAGATGATAGATATGGTGGACCCCCTTGTAATTACCAACAAGCTCCATCATATGCCAATGAACCACCCCCTCAACATAGCTTTGAAGCACCATACTCACAAGCCACCCACAACCATTCACCTCCATATAACCCTAAACCTTATCCACCCCAATTCCAATCCAATTTCTCCCAAGAACCACCACTTCCATATGCACCATGTCCATTTCCATCGACCCAAGAACCACAGGCTCACCTCAAGGAAACAGTAGATCAATTTCATGCAACCCTTCATCAACTGGAACAAGCAATAAATCAATTAGCTTCTCGATGTTCAGACACTCAAGGAACCCCCATGGCTTCATGTGGAGAATCTAATGAAGAACGTAGCATGAAGGAGACACTAGAAACTCCGGTGGACAGTGAGCAGCATGACTTTGTATTGGAACAATTGGAGGAAGCCGTAATCGTTAAAGAGGAAGAAGTGGTCGAAGACCTAGGAGATGCAGAACGTCCATGGGAAAGCCCAGTCATAGAACCCCCTTCTAAGGAGTTTGAATTTGATGTTGAGGAGGGTGTACAACCTCCAAGGCATATCATGATGGAAGACTTTGAAGGAGATGATCAAGAGATGGATTCAATCATTGATGAATTCTTATCTACAATTGAATCCTCTCCCATTGGACTTGACATGGAAATTAAAGAAGAAGAGGCACAACCTCCGATGCCCTTGGTGAACAATGAAGAAGAGATCAAATTGGAAGAAAACTACCAAGAGGAAGAGGTTGATATTGAAGAAGCTTGCAAAGAGGCAAAAGTTGTCAAAGAAGAGCTCAGGGGAATGGAGCTGGAAATCACATTGCCCAAGTTGTTGGAGACTTCTTCCCCGAAGCCATCACCATCCATTCCTTCATTCAAGTGGGTAAATCTTTCATCTCTAAGCTTAATTAGCTCACTTGAATATGCTTTACTTGAAACAGATGGTCAGCTTAGAGCTCTTTGTGGCATTAAGCGTAAGAGGAAGATGGCTAGTGGTAGGAGTTGTCATGCAAGATTCAATATGGTGGAAAGCTCAAAGTTTAAATGCAAAGGTTGGTGTAAAGCTCAATTTAATGGGTCTAGGAAGCTGTTTGGATGTCTCAGTGAGAATTTAGACTGCGTACCACCCGGTTGGAACAAAGATTATCAACAAGAAAACGGGTGCAAAGGCAAGGTTTAGGACCCCAGAATTCAGTCTAGAAATCAACACTCTTGGGGCCTTGTCACTTGCTTTAACCTGCTTGAAGGCTTTCTGCGCCTAGTTTGGGATCCCGGAGGCCATTGGAATCACAAACATTGGTGGAGATTCCTGGATGAGTTCAAGCACAAGCCACCATAACAAAGGACTCCCCAAATGTCCAACTTAAGGACTTTAACTAAAAGTGCTAGGTGGAAGACAACCCACCATGGTATGATCGTTCTTTTTCTTCAATTTTGATTTTATTTAGTTTTGTTTGTTTTTGAGTTTTATTTTATTCTATTTTTATTGAACCTGGAATTATTCATAGCATCCATACTATCATTGCATTTTGCATAATTGCATAAAAAAAAGAAAACACACGCACACGACGCGTAATCGTCGCTGACGCGTCCGCGTCACAGGTACATTAGGAAGAAAAGAATTGAACAGAGAGTCACGTGAAAGCGTGGCTGACGCGTCCACGTCATGTGGGAAAAACACCTCCCAAGGGTCCGCGTCACCCACGCGAACGCATGGCCCTGTAAATTCGACGTACATGGGTGTTTGGCAGCAAGTTAGGCTGGAATGGGGATGGAACGGTGCTAGAAGCACAAGCCTTACCACGCGAACGCGTGCCCCACGCATCCACGTCATTTTCAAAATATGACCATCCACGCGATCGCATCAACCACGCGACCGCGTCACCCAAAAAAATCTGGCAAAAAGAGTTTCGAACAGAAAGTTGCGTGAACGCGAGGCTGCACTCGCACCAATCGCACAAATCAGGCCACGCGATCGCGTGACCCACGCGTCCGCGTCACCTGACCTTATCGCGCACCACACGACCGCGTCACTCACTCGTCTGCGTCGCCTGCGCCGCACAACTCATCCAAATCAGCGCCAGTTATCTTCTCTTTTCTTTTCTAATCCTAATTTCTTCTATCTTTTCTTCTTTCTTTCTTACTTTATTTCTTTCACTTCTCATTCCTTTTCACCTTCATTCTATTTTACTTAATTTATTTGCATATTTCATTCATTGCATCTTAATTTTGTGCATATTTTTTCTTTTCTTTTCTAAATTCATTATTTTTTCCTTTGGTGTTAATTTTCTTATTTAACTGTTGCATCTTCTCTTGAATTATTTTGGGTGCTTCGTGACTTGTTTTATTCTGGATAGGTAATATTATTTATATCAATGCCAATCTTTTATACCTGTATTACTTTTACATTGACATGAATTTATATTATCTCTCCTTACCCACACTCTCTTTCCTATTTTTGCAAATTTTTGCACTCTTGATTTGCCATGTACTTCTACTGTTTTCTCATTTGCATGTTATAGATACCATGTAATTGAGACCCTCATTATCTGGCATTAACCCAACCATATTTTATTTTATCTTTATCTCTGGGTTACTGTTTTTCTTTTTCTCTTCTTTCAGGCTCGCCACCGAAGACGGAAAAAGGACGAAACTTCTAAAAGGGGAGACAAACAAGTTCCCTGCTTTCATGAGCTATCTTCTTACAAGTTTACCTGTCTTTCATTGTATAATTTGAATTAGTGGATTTTGATTCATATTTGTCTTGGAGAACTTATTTACTTTTAACCAAGTAGGTAGAAACATCTTAGCATGTAGTTGCATTCATATAGATAGGTTGCATTTCATACATTCTATCATTCCTCTTCACTTTTATAGCTTCTCTTGAGCTTAGCATGAGGACATGCTAATGTTTAAGTGTGGGGAGGTTGATAAACCACTATTTTATGGTTTATCTTATGCTCAATTAAGTGGTTTTTATCAACTCTTTACCCACTTATTCATACTATTTGCATGTTTTACATTTTCCTTCCTGATTTTGTGCTATAATTGAGAACATGCTTCTTTGGCCTTATATTTGCTAATATTAATCCTCTCCTATTACCATTAGATGCCTTGATATGTGTGTTGAGTATTTTCAGAGATTACAGGACAGGAATGGCTTGGAGGATGGAAAGGAAGCATGCAAAAGTGGAAGGAATACAAGAAGTTGAAGGAACTGCAAAGCTGTCAGCCTGACCCTCTTGCACTAAAATGGTCATAACTTGAGCTACAGAGGTCCAAACGATGCGGTTTTAGTTGCGTTGGAAAGCTAACGTCTGGGACTTCGATTTAATATATAATATGCCATAGTTGCCTTGATGTTAGGTGACGCGAACGCGTGCTCCACGTGGACGCGTCGCAAGTGACGAAAATCAGCGTGGCAGATTTCTTCTCCAGCGATTTCTAGGCTGTTTTCGACCCAATTTTTGGCCCAGAAAACACAGATTAGATGCTATAAAGTGAGGAAATCCATTCATTCATAATAACCAGCTCATAATTTACAATTTTAGGTTTTTAGATGTAGTTTTTAGAGAGAGAGGCTCTCTCCTCTCTCTTAGGATTTAGGATTAGGATTTCTCTTAATTTTAGGATTACTTCTCTTCAAGTACAGGTTCAATGTTTCTCTTATTTATTTTCTACTTTTATTATATACCTTTAATTATTATTTATCTTTTCAATTTGGCTTATGCTACATTCATGTTATAATTTTCTTAATTAATATTATTTGAGGTATTTCACTTTATGATTGTTTTATTCTATTTATGAATGCTTTTAATTTAATTTAAATATTTTCTTCCTTTTGGCTCTGGTTAAGTAATTGGTGACGCTTGAGTTATCAAATAAAGCAGTGGTTGAAATTGGGAGTTGCTGATTAATTTGAGTTCCAATAACTCTAGCCTTTCCAAGGGAAAGACTAGGACTCGAGGATGAAATTAATTAGTCCACTTGACTTAACTAAGTGGGACTAAAATCCAATTTTCATCATAATTGATAAGGATATGACTTCCAGTTCTTATACCTTGCCAAGAGTTTTATTATTTATTTAAATTAATCCCTTACAATTTACTTTCTTGCCATTTACTATTCTTGCTTTTTATCTTATACATTAAAACCCAAAATTCTACCTTTTTCATAGCTAATAATAAGTCATACCTCCCTGCAATTCTTTGAGAAGACGACCCGAGGTTTAAATACTCGGTTATCAATTTTATTGGGTTTGCTTAAGTGACAAACAAAACTTTTGTAAAAAAGGAATTCTTGTCGGTCTAGAAGCTATACTTACAACGCGAATTTATTTGAAAAAATTCTAGATCGCGCGAGAGTTTCGCCCTTTCAGCGGCCAAGAAGAAGGTTTCTTGGATCTCCTTCCGGGCTACTCAAGGGAAGAAAGTCTTTTCTATGTTTGACGACTCTTTCCGAGATTTTAAAAACTTTTATTTCAAAGTCCGGGCAGTTGAGGGTGTTCGCCCCTTCTTCCTGGACGAAAATGATGAGCCGACCTTTCCCCTATGGTGGCAGAAAGATACTGTAGTCCTTAAGTACCCATGGGATAGTCTAGATGAGGTAGAGAGGGCCCTTGTAGGTATCTTGGAGGAACACCGGGGGGAGCCTCCTCATCTGGACACAAAGAGGCTTTTAGGAGATCCTGCTCTCCTTCGTTCTGAACTAGGTAGCACCCGATTTCTTTATAAGGCAGTCTTTCTTGTTGCTTTATTTGTTCATTGCATAACTGTTTCTGTGGTTCCTTTCTTCTTTTTTAGAGATGGTTGCCAATTCTGATTCGATGAAGGTTCTGAGGAAGACGAGGAAAACAGTGGCCACTTAAAACATTCAGAGATAGACGTCGGGGGAGAGTTCTAGCCAGGTTCCTCCGAAGAAGCCGGAGTCTTATCTTCAGGGTCCAAGGAAGGTCATCCCGACCCCTCGAGTTCGGACGCTTTCTACTGATCCACCCTTGGCGACTTCTGGTGCTGCCTCCTCCCCTACTCTAGCTGGTCCTCCTCCCAAGAGGCCGAGGACTGCCAAGACTTATAATCTTGATGATGCGGATTTTGACGGCGTGGCTTTCGCTTCAGAGCTTATCACTCCTTATGGCAAGGTTTCGACTGATGACGTCTCAATCCTCCACCACCCTGACTTTATATCAAGAAATAGTATCCGGATGGCTAGTCTCAGTGTTGCCTTTTCTCGGGTCATCAAAGAGTCTCCTGTCCATGCTACTAGTGCTTTTTTTAAGAAGGCCAGAGCTTATTTCAATAGGGTAGAAGGTTTGAAGGCTGAGTTGGAGGCCAAGAGTGTTGGGTTGGAGTTTATGGTGGAGTGGGAGAAGGCCCTGGCTACAGTTGCGGAGGCGGCTACTAATCTGGACGAGGATATGGCCAAAAAGGCTAAGGAGAGCTATACTCGGACCTATGGCAAGCTGTTGGAGACTAAGAAGAGGCTTCAGTCTGCTTATGACGACTATGCCGAGCTCCAGGGCCATGTGGTGAATGCTATAACTGCTTTGTATGAGAATCTGAAGGCCCAAGTCCGAGTTATTGCTCCTGACACCGACCTCAGTCTGTTTAGCATGGATAATATTGTGGAGGATGGCAAGATTATGCCTACCCCCTGATGATGACGAGGCCCCTCCTTCTATGTCAATGGCTAAGGTTTCTGCAGCCCCTCCTACTGAGATGTCCCAGCCCGAGGCAGATCCCAATCTAGAGATCCTGAATGGACCTGATGGTGTGGTCGGTGCTGTCCCGATCTCTGTCATCCCTCCCGGCCCTCAGGATGCTGCGACTAGGGCAAAGCTAGATCGTTTGTGATTCCTTCTTTATCTCTCTTTTTATGATGTATTGGTATGGTCCGACTTGTGGACCTTTTGAATTCTTGGTTTTGTAACTATTTGCATAACTCTTTCGACGTTTTGTAGTTGCTTCTTAGCAACTTTTGGTTTTTTTTTTAAAAAGAAACACTTTTACTCTTGGGATTGCCGTTGGGCAGCCTTTGAGTTTTCAATATTTTAATTTTTGTTTCTGTCTGTTCTGGTGGTGCACTGACTGGCTTTGGCGAGGTATTTTCATTTTGAGGTTGTTCTTTCAACCTTTGTACGGCTTTATGTTTTGGCGATGTCATCCCTTCGTGGGCTCTTATGCCCTTGGGATTTTCGGAGCTTTCTGGTCCGACATCTTCTGAGGTAGTGTTCGCTTCATGAACTTCTACCTTTGCCTTTTGAATCACGCCTTGTCTTAGTTGTGTTGACAACCTTCTATTTTGGCGATGTCATCCTCGCGGCTTGCTGTCCGGGCTTTTAGTCGATTTACAATAACTTTTTAGGTAGTGTTCTCACGTAGAACCTTTTCTTTTTAGTTTGTTTGGACGACTTTTTAGCCCTGATTTGGGTTTGGGATCATGCTTTGCTTTTTAAGTAGCATCCTTTTTCGGACTCGTACCCTTTAGCTAAGAACTTCGGCACTAGGTTTTTCAACCTTTTTGGCTTTTGTGTGGTGTTGTTCCCTTTTTAGTGATCATTTTCGTTGGTCCGACTTCTCTGTCGGGCCTTCTTAATTTACTTTTAGTAATCCCATTTTAGTCAAACCTCGTCAGGCCGCTTTATATGGGTTACTTTTATAACTTCTCGCATTAACTTGGGCTTTGTCGCTTCACCTTGCCGAACTTTCCTAGTCGGGCGATGAATTTTGCGTTTTTTTTAGCGTAAATTAATGCGTCTTAGTAGAAAACTTTTTAGGGAATCTTAAATTTTTATTTAAGTAGTAAAATGAAAAATATAAATAAGAGTATGTACATATGATGGCTTACCCTACTAGTTGGGCAGCTTTTAAGTCTTGGCCTGGTGCCTCATTAAAAATCCTTTTGGGGGAAAAAGAGTGCGCCTTGGCCTGAGACCTTTTTTCTAGCTGTAGTACCTCCTTAGGTTACAGGCATGCCATGACCTCAGGAGCTCCTGCCCTTTGAGGTCGGCCACCTTATAGTAACCTTTTCCTAGTACTTCTGTGACTCGGTATGGCCCTTTCCAGTTAGCTGCTAGCTTCCCTTCTCTTGACCGACCTGCTCCGATATCATTTCAGATTAGAATGAGGTCGTCGGTAGCGAAGCTTTGTTGGATTACCTTCCGGTTATACCTTGAAGCCATTCAACGCTTTAGCGCTTCCTCTCTTATCCGAACTCTTTCTCAGACTTCTGGAAGTAGGTCGAGCTCTTCCCTTTGTGCTTGGGAGTTGGTATCCTCATTATAGAAGATCACTCTAGGGGATCTTTTCTCTACCTCTACAGAAATCATTGCCTCCATTCCGTAAGCAATTCAAAAGGGTGATTCTCTAAAGGTGGAATGTGGCATTGTCCGGTATGCCCGTAGGACTTGTGGGAGCTCTTCAGCCCAGGCTCCTTTTGCGTCCTGAAGTCGACGCTTCAACCTGGCCAATATGACTTTGTTGGCGGCTTCTGCCTGTCTGTTGGCTTATGGGTGTTCAACTGAGGTGAACTAGTGCTTGATTTTTAGATCAGCCACCAGGTTCCTGAAGCCCGTGTCGGTGAACTGAGTACCATTGTCCATGGTGATAGAGCATGGAACCCCAAACCTTGTGATAATATTTTTGTATTGGAATTTCCAACTTCTTTGGGCGGTGGAGGTGGCCAAAGGCTCTGCCTCAATCTATTTCGTGAAGTAGTCTATTCCTACAATGAGGAACTTGACTTACCATGATCCCTGGGGGAATAGTCCGAGGAGGTCGAGCCCCCACTTTGTGAACGGCCAGGGTGAAGTGACGCAGATGAGCTCTTCGGGTGGGGTGATACAGAAGTTGGCGTGCTTTTGGCATGGGGGCACATTTTGACGAACTCGGTTGCCTCCTTTTGTAAGGTCGGCCAGTAAAAGCCGGCTCGGAGTACCTTTTTGGAAAGAGCTCGTGCCCCGAGGTGGTTGCCGTACATGCCTCTGTGGACTTCTTCTAGGACTTCCTTTGTGGCAGAAGTCGGGACGCATTTTAGGAGGGGTGTTGAGATCCCTCTCTTGTATAGGACGTCGTGCACTATAGTGTAATACTGTGCTTCTCGTATGAGCTTTTTTGCCACCCTTTTGTCTGTGGGGAGTGTTTCAGACTTGAGGTAGCTAATTATGAGAGTCATCCACCATTGGTCCTGGTCTGATATGTTTAGGACCTTCTCTTCTTCCGAGGTTGACAGGTTTTGTAGTGTTTGTTGGATGAGGCTTCTATTATTGCCCCCTAGTTTGGTGTTGGCTAGTTTCGATAGTGCATCCGCTCAGGCATTTTGTTCCCGAAGTATATGTCGGATCTTATATCCCATGAATTTCCTGAGATGCTCTCTGGTTTTTTCAAGGTATCTTTTCATGGTGGGATCCTTTGCCTGGTAGCTTCCTTCTATTTGTGATGTGACTACTTGTGAATCGCTGAAGATGGTGAGCTTTTATGCTCCAACTTCCCTAGCCAGCTTCAAACTAGCCAGTAGAGCCTTATACTCGGCCTGATTATTTGAGGCGGGGAATTCGAACCTTAAGAAGGGTTCGAGTTGGGTCCCTTGGTCACTCTCCAAGATGACGCCGGCTCCACTTCTGGCTTTGTTTGACGAGCCATCAACGTAGAAGTTCCAATCAATGGGGGCTCCTGGGGCGTCGGTATATTCTGCGACGAAGTCAGCTAGGTACTGAGACTTGATGGTTGTCCGAGCTTCAAACTTGAGGTCAAATTCAGACAATTCGATCGCTCATTGTAGGATTCTTCCAACTAAGTCAGTTTTTTGTAGGATACCTTTTATGGGTTGGTTGGTCCGTATTCTAATAGTGTGGGATTGAAAGTATGGTCGAAGTCGTTGGGAAGTAAGTATGAGGGCATAGGCGAACTTTTCTATCTTTTGGTAGTTTAGTTCGGCCCCTTGTAAAGCCTTACTGATAAAGTAAATGGATTGTTGTCCATTCTTGTCTTCTCTGACTAGGGCTGATGCTATCGCCCGGCTTCCTACGGTGAGGTATAGTATTAGTTTTTCTCCTTGTCGAGGTCGGGTTAGTATAGGTGGTTGCCCCAGGAATGTTTTGAAGTCTTGGAAGGCTTTTTCACATTCTGTAGTCCATTCGAACCTCTTTCCTTTCCTTAAGGTTGCACAGAAAGGGAGAGATCTTATGGCCGATCCGACTAGGAACCTAGATAGGGCCGCTAGCCTTCCGTTTAGCTGTTATACCTCCTTGACGCAGGTCAGGATTTTCATGTTGAGTATAGCTTGGAATTTGTCTGGGTTTGCCTCAATCCCTCTCTGTGTGAGCATGAACCCTAGGAATTTGCCAGCTTCCACTGCGAAAGTGCACTTTATGGGATTTAGTCTTATCCCATGCTTTCTTATGGTGTCGAATACCTCGGCAAGGTCGGGTAACAGCATTTCTTCCCTTTGTGTTTTTATTAACATGCCGTCTACGTAAACTTCTATCAGCTTCCAAATGTGGTTGGCGAATACTTTGTTCATCAACCACTGATATGTATCCCCTGCATTTTTGAGCCCGAACGGCATGAGTATGTAGAAGTAGTTTGCTTTTGGGGTTAAGAATGAGGTCTTCTCCTTGTTGTTGATGCAATGGGATCTGGTTGTACCCCGAGTAGGCATCCATGAAGGAGAAGTACTTGTATCCCGACGAGGCGTCGACTACGGTGTCGATATTCGGGAGGGGCAGGGATCTTCTGGGCAGGCTTTGTTGAGATCGGTGTAGTCGACACACATTCACCACTTTCCATTTGGCTTTTTGACCAATACAACGTTGGCCAATCATAGTGGGTGCTTGACATCCTTTATGAACCCCGCCTCTAGTAAGGCTTGTACTTGCTCCTCCATGACTTGTGATCTCTCTGGGCCGAGCTTTCTGTGCTTCTGTTGCACTGGCCGAGATCCGGGATACACTGCCAGCTTGTGGCACATTAGTCCAAGGTCTATGCCGGGCATGTCTACCGCTTTCCATGCGAAGAGGTCGGAATGATCCCTTAGGAAATTTATTAGCAGCTCCTTTAGTGTTTCCTTTAGGTTTGCACCTATGTTTGTTGTTCTGTCTTGGGAGTCTCTAATTTAGACTTCTTCTATCTCACCTTCTGGTTGCGGACGAAGTTCTTCTCGAGCCTGGACTCCTCCGAGTTCAATGGCATTGGACTCTTTTCCTCTGGGGTCACCTTTTAAGTTCAGGCTTTCATTATAGCAGCGTCGCGTGAGCGTTTGGTCTCCTTTGATGGTGGCTATGCCTTTTGGGATTGGGAACTTCATGCATAGGTGAGGGGTGGAGACTACCGCGGCGAGCTAATTTAAGGTCGTTCGACCTATAAGGGCGTTGTATGCGAAGTTCACGTCAACTACGATGTAGTCTATACTTAGTGTTCTGGACCGGGTTCCCTTTCCGAAGGTTGTGTGTAGTGGGATGTACCCGAGGAGCTGGATCGGGGCGTCTCTGAGCCCGAACAGGCTATTGGGATATGCTCTGAGCTCTTTTTCTTGCAGTCCGAGCTTGTCGAAGGCGGATTTGAATAGGATGTCTGCGGAGCTTCCCTGATCAACCAGTGTTCGGTGGAGGTTGGCATTAGCCAGTATGATGGTGATGACTACGGGATCATCATGCCCGGGGATGATGCCCGCGACGTCTTCTTTGGTGAAGGCGATAGTGGGGAGGTCGGATGACCTATCCCCTTCCCCGAGATGGTACACTTCTTTCAGGTGTCTTTTTCGGGATGATTTGGAGACTCCTCCTCCTGTAAATCCTCCATTGATCATATGAGCATGCCTTTCTGGGGTGTGAGGATGTCGTTCAGCTCGTCCCTCCTCTTCATCCCTTTTTCTCTTTTTTGGCTCGTCCGTTCTGTTGACCAGGAATCGGTCTAGCCTTCCTTCTTGAGCCAGTTTTTCTATGACGTTCTTCAAGTCGTAGCACTCATTAGTGGGGTGCCCGTAGATTCTATGGTATTCATAGTACTCAGTCCGACTTCCTCCCCTTTTGTGCTTTATTGGGTGGGGTGGCGGGATCTTTTCTGTGTTGCATATTTCCCAGTAGACATCCACTAGGGATACTCGAAGAGGGGTGTAGTTATGGTATTTCCTGGGCTTCCCTGCAGATTGGTCTTCTTTTTTCCTAGAATCCTTATCCTTATGGGTAGGAGAATCCGGCTTTGGAGGTCTCTCCTAATCGGGAGTTCTCCTGCATGCTGATATACTTTTTGGCCCGTTCTTGTACCTCGTTCAGAGATGTCAGATGCTTCTTGGATATGGAGTTGCTAAAGGGTCCTTCTCGTAGGCCGTTGATGAGCCCCATAATTGCCGCTTCTGTGGGGAGATTCAGTATGTCAAGGCATGCTTTGTTGAATCTTTCCATGTAGCTGCGGAGGCTTTCCCGATCTTCCTGTTTAACCCCTAGCAGGCTTGGAGTGTGTTTGGCTTTGTCCTTTTGTATGGAAAACTGATGAGCGGATAATTTATACGCTTTTTGGCATTATTTTTAGATAGTTTTTAGTATGATTTAGTTAGTTTTTAGTAAATTTTTATTAGTTTTTAAATAAAAATCACATTTCTGGACTTTACTATGAGTCTGTGTGTTTTTCTGTGATTTCAGGTAATTTCTGACTGAAATTGAGGAACTTGAGCAAAAATCAGATTCAGAGGCTGAAGAAGGACTGCAGATGCTGTTGGATTTTGACCTCCCTGCACTCAAAGTGGATTTTCTGGAGCTACAAGAGTCCAAATGGCGCGCTCTCAATTGCGTTGGAAAGTAGACATCCAGGGATTTCCAGCAATATATAATAGTCTATACTTTGCTCGAGTTTAGACGACGCAAACTAGCGTTCAAGGCCAACTTTCTGCCCTATTCTAGAGTTAAACGCCAGAAACATGTTGCAAATCAGAGTTAAACGCCAGAAACAGGCTACAACCTGGCGTTTAACTCCAAAAAGAGTCTCCAAAACATGAAAGCTCAATGCTCAGCCCATGCACATACCAAGTGGGCCCGAAAGTAGATTTCTACATCATTTACTTATCTCTGTAAACCTTAGTAACTAGTTTAGTATAAATAGAACTTTTTACTATTGTTTTTAAAGCTTGGAATCTTTGGACGTTTAGTCCCTAGACCTCCATGGGAGGCTGGCCACTCGGCCATGTCTACCCTATTTTCACTTATGTATTTTCAACGGTAGAGTTTCTACACACCATAGATTAAGGTGTGGAGCTCTGTTGTTCCTCATGAAGTAATGCAAAGTACTATTGTTTTTCTATTCAACTCAAGCCTATTTCTTCTCTAAGATATTCATTCGCACACAAGAACATGATGAATGTGATGATTATGTGACGCTCATCATCATTCTCACCTATGAACGCGTGCTTGACAACCACTTCCGTTCTACATACAAACAAGCTTGAATGTGTATCTCTTAGCCTTCTGATCGTGAGATCAGAGTCTTCGTGGTATAGGCTAGAATTATTGGCGGCCATTCTTGAGATCCGGAAAGTCTAAACCTTGTCTGTGGTATTCCGAGTAGGATCTGGAAAGGGATGGCTGTGACGAGCTTCAAACTCGCTAGTGCTGGGCGTAGTGACAGACGCAAAAGGATTACTGAATCCTATTCCAGTATGATCGAGAATCGACAGATGATAGTCGTGCGGTGACAGCGCATTTGAACCATTTTCACTGAGAGGACGGGATGTAGCCATTGACAACGGTGATGCCCAACATACAGCTTGCCATGGAAAGGAGTATGAAGGATTGGATGAAAGCAATAGGAAAGCAGAGGTTCAGAAGGAATAAAAGCATCTCCATACGCTTATCTGAAATTCTCACCATTGAATTACATAAGTATCTCTATCTTTTTTTTACGTTTTACTTATCTTTTAATTATTAAAACTTTATAACCATTTGAATCCGCCTGACTGAGATTTACAAGGTGACCATAGCTTGCTTCAAGCCGACAATCTCTGTGGGATCGACCCTTACTCACGTAAGGTTTATTACTTGGACGACCCAGTGCACTTGCTGGTTAGTTGTGCGAAGTTGTGACAAAGAACTAAGATTATGAACGTGCGTATTAAGTTTTTAATGCCGTTACCAAGGAATGAGCAATCACGATTTCGTGCACCAAGTTTTTGGCGCCGTTGCCGGGGATTGTTTGAGTTTGGACAACTGACGGTTCATCTTGTTGCTCAGATTAGGTAATTTTATTTTAATTTTAAGCTTTTTATTTCTTATTTTCGAAAAATACAAAAAAAATTTCTTCTTTTTCGTTTTTCCCAAAATAATTTTCGAAAAATATCAAAAATTAAATTATTATATGTTCTTCAGAATTTTTAAGAATGAATTCTAGAGGTTTCAACTGTCATTAGAGAAGAGCTTCTTTGTCTTTCTCAGCAATTTAGCTTTTGTATGTAATGATCTGCTAAAGCTTGGCTGGCCATTGGCCATGTCTAGTGTTTTGGACCAGAGCTTTCAATGAAAGCTTGGCTGGCTAGTAAGCCATGTCTAATTCCTGGACCGGAGTTTTAGGCTGACATTGCATGATTCCTGGAATTCTCATTAAAAATTTTGAAATCCTTATTTTTCTTTTTCCAAATAATTTTCGAAAAATCCAAAAAAAAATTTTTAATAAAATCATAAAAACCAAAAAAAAAATTTGATGTTTCTTGTTTGAGTCTTGTGTCAATTTTTAAGTTTGGTGTCAATTGCATCTTTTTAATTTCATTAAAATTTTTGAAAACTCATGCATGTGTTCTTCATGATCTTCAAGTTGTTCTTGATGATTTTCTATGTTTGATCTTTAATTTTTCTTGTTTTGTGTCTTTTCTTGTTTTTCATATGTATTTTCAATTTGTTAGTGTCTCAACATTAAAAATTTTTAAGTTTGGTGTCTTGCATGTTTCTCTTTTCTTAAAAATTTTCAAAAATAAAGTTCTTGGTGTTCATCTTGACATTCAAAGTGTTCTTGGTGTTCATCTTAATATTCAAAGTGTTCTTGCATGCATTGTGTGTTTTGATTCATAATTTTCATGTTTGGAGTCTTTTTGTTGTTTTTCTCTTTCTTCATTAAAAATTCAAAAATAAAAAAATATCTTTCCCTTTTTCTCTCATAAATTTTCAAAAATTTGGTTTGATTTAGTCAAAAAGTTTTTAAAATTTAATTGTTTCTTATGAGTCAAGTCAAATTTTCAATTTAAAAATTCCATCTTTATCAAATCTTTTTCAAAAATCAAATCTTTTTCATTTTTCTTTTATGATTTTCGAAAATTTCAAAATGATTTTCAAAAATCTTTTTCTTATTTCAATTTCATATTTTCGAAATTAATGCTAACAATTAATGTGATTGATTCAAAAATTTTAAGTTTGTTACTTGCCTAGTAAGAAAGGTTCAATCTTTAAATTTTATAATCATATCTTTTTGTTTCTTGTTAGTCAAGTAACCAACTTTAATTTTCAAAATCAAATCTTTTTAAATTTCTTTTTCAAATCTTTTTCAAAATAAATGTCAATCACATCTTTTTCAAAAATCAATTTTCAAAATCTTTTCTAACTTCCTATCTTTTCAAATTTGATTTTCAAATCTTTTTCAATTAACTACTTGACTTTTTGTTTGATTTTAAAAATTTTATGTTTCAATCATATCTTTTTCAAAACCACCTAACTAATTTTTCCTCTCTAATTTTCGAAAACTCTTCCCCACTTTTTCAAAATTCCTTTTTAATTAACTATTTGTTTTAAATTTTAATTTGATTTAATTTTATTTTTCTGTTTAAATTTTCGAATTCTAACTTTAATTTTTAAATTAAAAACAAAAATATTTTTCTTTTATTTTATTTTCAAATTCTTCCATCTCTCATCTCCTTCTATGTATTTATTTATCTACGAACACTTCTCTTCTACTCATAATTCAAACCCCATCTTCTTCTCTGTGTTCGAATTTTTCTCTTCTCTTCCTTCTATTCTTCTTTTCTTATACTCATATAAGGAATCTCTATACTGTGACATAGAGGATTTCATATTTTCTTTTCTGTTCTCTTCTTTTTCATATGAGCAGGAACAAGGATAAGAACATTCTTGTTGAAGCTGATCTTGAACCTGAAAGGACTCTGAAGAGGAAGCTAAGGGAAGCTAAATCACAACTCTCTGGAGAAAATCTGACAGAAATTTTCGAAAAAGAAGGAGACATGGCCGAACCCAACAACAATGCAAAGAAGATGCTTGGTGACTTTACTGCACCAAATTCCAACTTACATGGAAGAAGCATCTCAATCCCTGCCATTGGAGCAAACAATTTTGAGCTAAAGCCTCAATTAGTTTCTCTGATGCAACAGAATTACAAGTTTCATGGACTTCCATCAGAAGATCCTTTTCAGTTCTTAACTGAATTTTTGCAAATCTGTGATACTGTTAAGACCAATGGAGTTGATCCCGAGGTCTACAGGCTTATGCTTTTTCCGTTTGCTGTAAGAGACAAAGCTAGAATATGGTTGGACTCTTGACCTAAAGATAGCCTGAACTCTTGGGATAAGCTGGTCACGGCTTTTTTAGCCAAGTTATTTCCTCCTCAAAAGCTTAGCAAGCTTAGAGTGGATGTTCAAACCTTCAAATAGGAAGAAGGTGAATCCCTCTATGAAGCTTGGGAGAGATACAAGCAACTGACCAAAAAGTGTCCTTCTGACATGCTTTCAGAATGGACCATCCTGGATATATTCTATGATGGTCTGTCTGAATTATCAAAGATGTCATTGGACCATTCTGTAGGTGGATCCATTCACCTAAAGAAAATTCCTGCAGAAGCTTAGGAACTCATTGACATGGTTACAAATAACCAATTCATGTATACTTCTAAAAAGAATCCTGTGAGTAATGGGACGCCTCAGAGGAAGGGAGTTCTTGAAATTGATACTCTGAATGCCATATTGGCTCAGAACAAAATATTGACTCTGCAAGTCAATATGATTTCTCAGAGTCTGAATGGATTGCAAGCTGCATCCAACAGTACTAAAGAAGCATCTTCTGAAGAAGAAGCTTATGATCCTGATGCAATAGCAGAAATAAATTACATGGGAGAACCCTATGGAAATACCTATAATCCCTCATGGAGAAATCATCCAAATTTCTCATGGAAGGATCAACCAAAGCCTCAACAAGGCTTTAATAATGGTGGAAGAAACAAGTTTAGCAATAGCAAGCCTTTTCCATCATCCACTCAGCAACAGACAGAGAATTCTGAGCAGAATCCATCTAGCTTAGCAAATATAGTCTCTGATCTATTTAAGGCCACTTTAAGTTTCATGAATGAAACAAGGTCCTCCATTAGAAATTTGGAGGCACAAGTGGGCCAGCTGAGTAAAAGAGTCACTGAAACTCCTCCTAGTACTCTCCCAAGTAATACAGAAGAGAATCCAAAAAGAGAGTGCAAGGCCATAACCTTACTTGGTGTGGCCGAACCCAGAGAGGAGGAGAAGGACGTGAATCCTAGTGAGGAAGACCTCCTGGGACGTTCACTGACCAATAAGGAGTTTCCCTTTGAGGAACCACAAGAATCTGAGGCTCATCTAAAGACCATAGAGATTCCATTGAACCTCCTTTTACCATTCATGAGCTCTGATGACTATTCTTCCTCTGAAGATGATGAAGACATCATTGAAGAGCAGGTTGCTAAATATCTAGGA
The DNA here is from genome assembly GCF_059453495.1 of Arachis ipaensis. NCBI lineage: Eukaryota > Viridiplantae > Streptophyta > Magnoliopsida > Fabales > Fabaceae > Arachis > Arachis ipaensis. Next base: position 26,099,616 of record NC_142437.1, read on the forward strand.
GCCATCATGAAGTTGAATGCCAGTTTATTTGGTAATGATACTTGGGAGGATGAACCCCCTTGTTCACCAATGAACTCAGTGCATTGATAAGGCAGACATTGCCTCAGAAGAAACTGGATCTCGGAAAGTTCTTCATACCTTGTACCATGGGAATCATGACCTTTGAGAAGGCTCTGTGTGACCTTGGGTCAGGGATAAACCTCATGCCACTATCTGTAATGGAGAAACTGGGAATCTTTGAGGTACAAGCTGCAAGAATCTCACTAGAGATGGCAGACAAATCAATGAAACAGGCTTATGGATTAGTAGAGGACTTGTTAGTAAAGGTTGAAGGCCTTTACATCCCTGCTGATTTCATAATCCTAGACACTGGGAAGGATGAGGATGAATCCATCATCCTTGGAAGACCCTTCCTAGCCACAGCAAAAGCTGTGATTGATGTGGACAGAGGAGAGTTGGTCCTTCAACTGAATGAGGACTACCTTGTATTTAAGACTCAAGGTTCTCCTTCTGTAACCATGGAGAGGAAGCATGAAAAGCTTCTCTCACTGCAGAGTCAACCAAAGCCCCACAGTCAAACTCTAAGTTTGGTGTTGGGAGGTCCCAACAATGCTCTGAACATCTGTGAGGCTCCATGAGATCCCACTGTCAAGCTATTGACATTAAAGAAGCGCTTGTTGGGAGGCAACCCAATGTTATTTAATGATATCTATTTGTTTTCCATTGCTATTTTATGTTTTCTTTAGGTTGATGATCATGTGAAGTCACAAAAACTACTGAAAAATAAAAAACAGAATGAAAAATAACATTAAAAATAGCTCACCCTGGAGGAAGAGCTTACTGGCATTTAAACGCCAGTAAGAAGCATCAAACTGGCGTTTAACGCCAGAAAGAAGCATTAAGCTGGCGTTAAACGCCAGAAACAAGCAGCAAGCTGGCGTTTAACGCCAGACATGCATTCTAAGGGCGTTTTGCACGCCTAATTGGAGTAGGGATGCTAAGTCCTTGACCCCTCAGGATTTGTGGACCCCACAAGATCCCCACCTACCCCACCTTTTCCTCTCTCTTCTTCACACCTTTTCATACCTCTCTTCCCCAAATACCCTTAACCACTCACATCCATCCACTCTTCCCCATAAACCCCTCCTACCTCCGACATTCAAATTCTTTTCCCTCCCAAACCCAACCCTAATGGCCGAAACCAACCCTTCCCCCCACCCCTATATAAACCCCTTAACACTACTCCATTTTCACACATTACAACCACCATTCCTCCCCCTTGGCCGAATACACCTTCTCCCTCCATCTCCTCTATTTTCTTCTTTTTATACTACTTCCTTTCTTCTTTTGCTCGAGGACGAGCAAACCTTTTAAGTTTGGTGTGGTAAAAGCATTTCTTTTTGTTTTTCCATAACCATTAATGGCACCTAAGGCCAGAGAAACCTAAAGAAAGAAGAAAGGGAAGGCAATTGCTTCCACCTCTAAGCCATGGGAGATGGAGAGATTCATCTCAAAGGTCCATCAAGACCACTTCTATGAAGTTGTGGCCAAGAAGAAGGTGATCCCTGAGGTCCTTTTTAAGCTCAAAAAGAGCGAATATCCGGAGATCCGACAAGAGATTAGAAGAAGAGGATGGGAAGTTCTCTCTAATCCTATTCAACAAGTCGGGATCTTAATGGTTCAAAAGTTCTATGCAAACGCATGGATCACTAGGAACCATGATGAAAGTGTAAACCCAAACCCAAAGAACTGGCTTACCATGGTTCGGGGGAAATACTTAGATTTCAGTCCGAAAAATATAAGGTTGGCGTTCAACTTGCCAATGATGCAAGAAAATGCACGCCCCTACACTAGAAGGGTCAACTTTGATCAAAGATTAGACCAAGTCTTCATGGACATATGTATGGAAGGAGCTCAATGGAAAGTTGACTCAAGAGGCAAGCCGGTTCAATTGAGAAGACCGGACCTTAAGCCTGTAGCTAGAGGATGGTTGGAGTTCATTCAACGCTCAATTATTTCTACTAGCAACCGGTCTGAAGTTACTATAGACCGGGCCATCATGATCCATAGTATCATGATTGGGGAGGAAGTGGAAGTTCATGAGATTATACCTCAAAGACTCTACAAGGTGGCTGACAAGTCCTCCACTTTGGCAAGGTTATCCTTTCCTCACCTCATTTGACACCTCTGCAATTCGGCTGGAATTGACATAGAGGGAGACATCCTCATTGAAGAGGACAAGCCCATCACTAAGAAAAGGATGGAGCAAACAAGAGATCATGGACATCAACAAGAGCATGAGAAAATTCCTCACCATGAAATTCCTGAGATGCCTCAAGGGATGCACTTTCCTCCACAAAACTATTGGGAGCAAATCAATACCTCCCTAGGAGAATTAAGTTCCAACATGGGACAACTAAGGATGGAACACCAAGAGCATTCCATCATTCTCCATGAGATTAGAGAAGATCAAAGAGCTATGAGGGAGCAGCAACAAAGACAAGGAAGAGACATAGAGGAGCTCAAGAGCACCATTGGTTCTTCAAGAAGAGGAAGACGCCACCCTCACTGAGGTGGACCCGTTCCTTAATCTCCTTGTTCTTATTTTCCTGTTTTTCATTTACTATGATTTATGTTTATGTTTGTGTCTTATTACATGATCATTAGTATTTAAGTGTCTATGTCTTAAAGCTATGAATGTCCTATGAATCCATCACCTCTCTTAAATGAAAAATGCTTTAATTATAAAAGAACAAGAAGTACATGAATTTTGAATTCATCCTTGAAATTAGTTTAATTATTTTGATATGGTGACAATACTTTTTGTTTTCTGAATGAATGCTTGAACAGTGCATATGTCTTTTGATATTGTTGTTTATGAATGTTAAATATGTTGGCTCTTGAAAGAATGATGAAAAGGAGAAATGTTATTGATAATTTGAAAAATCATAAAATTGATTCTTGAAGCAAGAAAAAGCAGTGAAAACAAAAGCTTGCGAAAAAAAAAGAAAGGAAAAAGTGGCGAAAATAAAAGAAAATAAAAAGAAAGAAAAAAAATCAAGTAGAAAAAGCCAAGAGCTCTTTAAACCAAAAGGCAAGAGCAAAAAGCCAATAGCCCTTAAAACCAAAAGGCAAGGGTAAAAAGGATCCAAGGCTTTGAGCATTAATGGAGAGGAGGGCTTAAAGGAATAAAATCCTGGCCTAAGCGGCTAAACCAAGCTGTCCCTAACCATGTGCTTCTGGCGTGAAGGTGTCAAGTGAAAACTTGAGACTGAGCGGTTAAAGTCGAGGTCCAAAGCAAAAAGAAGAGTGTGCTTAAGAACCCTGGACACCTCTAATTGGGGACTCTAGCAAAGCTGAGTCACAATCTAAAAAGGTTCACCCAATTATGTGTCTGTGGCATTTATGTATCCAGTGGTAATACTGGAAAACAAAGTGCTTAGGGCCACGGCCAAGACTCATAAAGTAGCTGTGTTCAAGAATCAACATACTGAACTAGGAGAATCAATAACACTATCTGAATTCTGAGTTCCCATAGATGCCAATCATTCTGAACTTCAAAGGATAAAGTGAGATGCCAAAACTGTTCAGAGGCAAAAAGCTACTAGTCCCGCTCATTTAGTTCGAGCTAAGTTTCATTGATATTTTGGAGTTTATAGTATATTCTCTTCTTTTTATCCTATTTGATTTTCAGTTGCTTGGGGACAAGCAACAATTTAAGTTTGGTGTTGTGACGAGCGGATAATTTATACGCTTTTTGGCATTGTTTTTAGATAGTTTTTAGTATGAGTTAGTTAGTTTTTAGTATATTTTTATTATTTTTTAAATAAAAATCACATTTCTGGACTTTACTATGAGTTTGTGTATTTTTCTGTGATTTCAGGTAATTTATGGCTGAAATTGAGGGACTTGAGCAAAAATCAGATTCAGAGGCTGAAGAAGGACTGCAGATGCTGTTGGATTCTGATCACCTTGCACTCAAAGTGGATTTTCTGGAGCTACAGGAGTTCAAATGGCACGCTTTTAATTGCGTTGGAAAGTAGACATCCAGGGCTTTCCAGCAATATATAATAGTTTATACTTTTCTCGGGTTTAGATGATGCAAACTGGCGTTCAACGCCAACTCTCTGCCATATTCTGGAGTTAAACGCCAGAAACAGGTTGCAAGTCAGAGTTAAACGCCAGAAACAGGCTACAACCTGGCGTTTAACTCCAAAAAGAGTCTCTACACATGAAAGCTCAATGCTCAACCCAAGCAGACACCAAGTGGGCCCGGAAGTAGATTTCTACATCATTTACTTATCTCTGTAAACCTTAGTAACTATTTTAGTATAAATAGAACTTTTTACTATTGTTTTTAAAGCTTGGAATCTTTGGACGTTTAGTCCCTAGACCTCCATGGGAGGCTGGCCACTCGGCCATGTCTACCCTATTTTCACTTATGTGTTTTCAACGGTAGAGTTTCTACACACCATAGATTAGGGTGTGGAGCTCTGCTGTTCCTCATGAATTAATGCAAAGTAATATTGTTTTTCTATTCAACTCAAGCCTGTTTCTTCTTTAAGATATTCATTCGCACACAAGAACATGATGAATGTGATGATTATGTGACGCTCATCATCATTCTCACCTATGAACGCGTGCCTGACAACCACTTCTGTTCTACATGCAAACAAGCTTGAATATGTATCTCTTAGCCTCCTGATCGTGAGATCAGAGTCTTCGTGGTATAGGCTAGAATTATTGGCGGCCATTCTTGAGATCCGGAAAGTCTAAACCTTGTCTGTGGTATTCCAAGTAGGATCTGGGAAGGGATGGCTGTGACGAGCTTCAAACTCGCGAGTGCTGGGCGTAGTGATAGACCCAAAAGGATTACTGAATCCTATTTCAGTATGATCGAGAACCGACAGATGATTAGCCGTGTGGTGACAGCGCATTTGGACCATTTTCACTGAGAGGACGGGATGTAGCCATTGACAACGGTGATGCCCAACATACAGCTTGCCATGGAAAGGAGTATGAAGGATTGGATAAAAGTAATAGGAAAGCAGAGGTTCAGAAGGAATAAAAACATCTCCATACGCTTATCTGAAATTTTCACCAATGAATTACATAAGTATCTCTATCTTTATTTTAAGTTTTACTTATCTTTTTATTATTAAAACTTTATAACTATTTGAATCCGCCTGACTGAGATTTACAAGGTGACCATAGCTTGCTTCAAGCCGACAATCTCCGTGGGATCGACCCTTACTCACGTAAAGTTTATTACATGGACGACCCAGTGCACTTGCTGGTTAGTTGTGCAAAGTTGTGACAAAGAACTAAGATTATGAACGTGCGTATTAAGTTTTTAACGTCGTTACCAAGGAATGAGCAATCACAATTTCGTGCACCAAGAACATAGCTAGGAATTTCTTGGCGAGATCGTCAAAGCTTGTAATTGATCTCGGAGGCAAGCTGTCAAACCACTTTATTGCCGTTTTGGTCAGAGTGGTTGGGAAGGCCTTGCAACGAGTTGTGTCTGAGGCATCTGTGAGGTACATCCGGCTTCTAAAGTTGCTGAGGTAGTGGCTAAGATCGGACATACCATCATATGGGGTCATGTCATGCGCTTTGAAGTCTTTTGGGACTTTCGCTTTCATGATTTCTTTTGTGAATGAGTCTTGGTCCTTGTGAGGGCTAGTTTTACGGTCAGACCGAGTGGTTTTAGTTTTTAGGTCGGCTTCGAGTTTTAGGAGCTTGTCTTCCAGTTTCTGATGCCGTCTTGTTTCACTCCGGAGGTTTTGCTCGGCTTCTCGTTGACGGTCGGCTTCTTATTCGAGCTATTTGAGGCGATCTTGCTGTTCACGGATGGCATCTAAGATTTCTGTATTCTGAGGTTGCTTGTCTCCCTTGGGTTGGTGTGCGTCCTTTGGGGAGGTTGGTGTAGCATCCGTGTTATTGATTGGCGTTCCTTCTTCTAATCCGGAGTTATGGTCATTGGTAGGGTTGTTTGCCATGATGATGAGATGACTTCCAGGGTCCCCGGCAACGGCGTCAAAGTTCCGAGGGTTACCTGAAATTGGGAGGTCGATCTCGGACGGGTTTTAGGCCGGTTTTTAGTAGAATTGGTGTATGAGTTATACCTGGGAGCTCCAGTGTATTTATAGTAATGTTTGATGACCTTCCCTTGAGATAAGTTTGTTATCTTATCTTATCTTTTATGGGTGAGGTCATTATCTTTTGGCCAGCCACCCTTCTTTCTTGGGCCTTTTTGGGCCTTCTTGGAGCTCCTGTAGCAGTTCGTCCGAGCTCTTTACAGATAGGTCGGTGGTCGACCAACCTTTGAAGAGGTCGGCCGGTTTGTTTTAGTCCAACCCGGACCTTATAGCTCGGTTCAGGGTATGAACAATACCTTTATAGGAGAAGTGAGATAGGTCGGTTACATTTCTATTGGTCTCCTAAATTGAAGAGTAATGATTAGGTTTTGACGTTATGTTGGATGTTTTGATTTCAGGACATAATCCGTTGAGCCTGGTTGTAACGTAAGATACCGATCTATAACGTAACTTGTCGAGTTATAACGTATCTTGCCGAGTTATAATGTATCTTGTCGAGTTATGATTGGTAATGCCGAGTTATGATGTTGGATTTGTAACGGCCAGATCAATATCTTTTATAATTTTTCTTATGATAGTATTAATCAAAAAGCATTTGAGAATAATAATGCATCTGCGATAATAATTTTATATTTGGATTTTTTTTATTATTTGAATTTTGAGTTTGTATTTAGATAAAATTATAACACTTTAATAGATATAGTACTTTTAATTTAGATGACATTTTAAGAGTAACTCTAATGAGATATTTTTTTGGTATCATTTTTCGATATCTACAGTATTTGAAATGAAAATAATATTAGTAAAAAAAGATCATATCATTTTAAAAAAAGATCAATTAATTAGTGTCATTTGTATAACACATTAAATGAACATTTGAACATTATTATTGTAGAGGAGAGACAAAAGTTTAATCAAATGAAATAACATGTATCAAATTCTAATATTTGATATGTGGTGATAAACTTTCATTAGGTGTCATGGTTAATAAATGAAAGTGACATGTGTAACGATTATATATTTATATATATGCATGCAAGTCACATTTCATTTCTTTCTTTTGTCCCCTTAAAGGGCTCTGGCCAAAGAGAATAGAACTTAAGTAATGAATATAATTAATGGTGACTTAGTGGATAGATGTCAAGTTCTGAAACTGCTAAGTCAATGGTTCAAGTTATAAATATTTTAAACGAGTAATTATGAAAATCGAATATATTAAAACACAAGTAATAATATATATGGGGTTAAATATATGAGTTATTAATATAAATGACATTAGTAACTTAAGGATGAAAGATACTTAATGAAGCATTAGCAACTCTAATCTCATCAAAAAATACCGATAATTACTTATATCGATAAATATCAGACTTGATAATAATAATATTATTATTATCTAGGCTCTATTATAATTATAGTTTAACGACTCACAATTTTAAAAATATAAATATAAGTAAGTTATAATTCATTTTATAAATTGGAGTTCCTTATTTTAGAAATTATTTTATAATAAGTAATTAAATTAATTTTATAACTATTTGAATTCAATTAAATTCATATTCTTATATATATTTTTATTATGATAAAATATTTTACATAATTAAAACTATAATTTATTAATTTATAAATAATAAAAATTATATAAATATATTTTAATTTAAGAAATTTATATTTTTAATTTAAAAACAAAGTTTAGTTAATATTATTATCGAGTTCGATATCCGCCGATATGAGTAAATATCGATACTCCTCAGTAAACGTAACTTTGCTAATGTTTCACCATATATATTTTATTGTTATGTTGGTAATGTCATTTATATTAGTAACTCATATATATTATTACTTGTGTTTTAATATATCCAGTTTTTATAATTATCTGCTTAAGATATTTATAACTTGAATCGCTGATTTAGCAGCTCAGAAACATGACACGTGTCTCCTAATGTGACACATGCCCTTATAACACACATAATCACATTTAATCTCATCCTTCCCTTCATTTTGACCGAAGCCAAGAAAGGAAAAGAGAGAAAGCACGAGAAACTCCATGGAAGCCACAAACGTTCGGCGTTCAATTTCTTGATATCAGTAACTCCAATAAAAAATTTAATTCGATAAAAGTGTTCGTATTTTCTTCCTCTTCACGTTGGCGTTACTTTTGTTCAGTAGAAGTTGACGATGACATAGTGGTGCGCAGAAATCGTGACGGTTCCATTCCTTGGTAACGGCGCTAAAAACTCAATACGCACGTTCATGATCTTAGTTCTTTGTCACAACTTCGCACAACTAACCAGCAAGTGCACTAGGTCGTCCAAGTAATAAACCTTACGTGAGTAAGGGTCGATCCCACAAAGATTGTCGGCTTGAAGCAAGCTATGGTCACCTTGTAAATCTCAGTCAGGCAGATTCAATTGATTATGGAGATTTAGTAATTAAAAGACAAATAAAATATAAAATAAAGATAGTGATACTTATGTAATTCATTGGTGAGAATTTCATATAAGCATATAGAGATGCGTTCGTTCCTCCTGAACCTCTGCTTTCCTATTGTCTTTATCCAATCATTCATACTCCTTTCTATGGCAAGCTGTATGTTAGGCATCACCGTTGTCAATGGCTACATCTTGTCCTCTCAGTGAAAATCCAATGCACTGTCACTACATGGCTAATTATCTGTCGGTTCTCGATCATACTGGAATAGGATCCATTGATCCTTTTGCATCTGTCACTACGCCCAGCACTCGTGAGTTTGAAGCTCGTCGCAGCCATCCCTTCCCAGATCCTACTTGGAATACCACAGACAAGTTTTAGACTTTCCGGATCTCAAGAATGACCGTCTATGGATTCTAACTTATACCACGAAGATTCTAATTAAGGAATCCCAGAGATACTCATTCAATCTATGGTAGAACGAAAGTGGTTGTCAGGCACGCGTTCATAGGTTGGGAATGATGATGACTGTCACGATCATCACATTCATATTGAAGTGTGAATGAATATCTTAGAATCAGAATAAGCTTGAATTGAATAGAAAAATGATAGTACTTTGTATTAATTCATGAGGAACAGCAGAGCTCCACACCTTAATCTATGGTGTGTAGAAACTCTACCGTTGAAAATACACAAGAACAAGGTCCAGGCATGGCCGAATGGCCAGCCTCCCAAGGAGGGTTCAATCATCAAAACATGATCAAAAGATGTAAATACAATAGTAAAAAGTCCTATTTATGCTAAACTAGTTTCTAGGGTTTACAGAAATGAGTAAATGATGCAGAAATCTACTTCTGGGGCCCACTTGGTGTGTGCTTGGGCTGAGCATTGAGTTTTACACGTGTAGAGGCTTCTCTTGGAGTTGAATGCCAGTTTGTAACCTGTTTCTGGCGTTTAACTCCACTTTGCAACCTGTTTCTGGCGTTTAACTCCAGAATGCAACATGAAACTGGCGTTGAACGCCAGTTTGCGTCGTCTAACTCAGGCAAAGTATGGACTGTTATATATTGATGGAAAGCCCTGGATGTCTACTTTCCAACGCAATTGAGAGTGCGCATTTGGAGTTTTGTAGCTCCAGAAAATCCACTTTGAGTGCAGGGATGTCAGAATCCAACAGCATCTGCAGTCCTTCTTCAACCTCTGAATATGATTTTTGCTCAAGTCCCTCAATTTCAGCCAGAAAATACCTGAAATCACAGAAAAACACACAAGCTCATAGTAAAGTCCAGAAATGTGATTTTTATTTAAAAACTAATAAAAATATGATAAAAACTAACTGAATTATACTGAAAACTATGTAAAAACAATGCCAAAAAGCGTATAAATTATCCGCTCATCACAACACCAAACGTAAATTGTTGCTTGTCCCCAAGCAACTGAAAATCAAATAGGATAAAAAGAAGAGAATATACTATAAATTCCAAAATATCAATGAAACTTAGCTCCAATCAGATGAGCGGGACTTGTAGCTTTTTGCCTCTTGAATAGTTTTGGCATCTCACTTTATCCATTGAAGTTCAGAATGATTGGCATCTATAGGAACTCAGAGTTCAGATAGTGTTATTGATTCTCCTAGTTCAGTATGTTGATTCTTGAACACAGCTACTTTATGAGTCTTGGCCGTGGCCCTAAGCACTTTGTTTTCCAGTATTACCACCGGATACATAAATGCCACAGACACATAATTGGGTGAACCTTTTCAGATTGTGACTCAGCTTTGCTAAAGTCCCCAATTAGAGGTGTCCAGGGTTCTTAAGCACACTCTATTTTTTTATTTGGACCTTGACTTTAACCGCTCAGTCTCAAGCTTTCACTTGACACCTTCACGCCACAAGCACATGGTTAGGGACAGCTTGGTTTAGCCGCTTAGGCCAGGATTTTATTCCTTTAGGCCCTCCTATCCACTGATGCTCAAAGCCTTGGATCCTTTTTATTTACCCTTGCCTTTTGGTTTTAAGGGCTATTGGCTTTTTCTGCTTGCTTTTTCTTTTTCTTTCTTTTTTTTTCGCTATTTTTTTTTTCTGCAAGCTTTTGTATTCACTGCTTTTTCTTGCTTCAAGAATCATTTTTATGATTTTTCAGATTATCAAATAACATTTCTCCTTTTCATCATTCTTTCAACATATTTAACATTCATAAACATCAACTTCAAAAGACATATGCACTGCTCAAGCATTCATTCAGAAAACAAAAAAGTATTGTCACCATATCAAAATAATTAAACTAGTTTCAAGGATGAATTCGAAACCCTGTACTTCTTGTTCTTTTGTTTTTAAAACAGTTTTCATTTAAGAGAGGTGATGGAGTCATAGGACATTCATAGCTTTAAGACATAGACACTTAAACACTAATGATCATCTAGTAAAGACACAAACATAATTAAACATGAAGCATGGAAACCGAAAACAGAAAATAAATAGACAAGGAGATTAAGGAATGAGTCCACCTTAGTGAGGGTGGCGTCTTTCTTTTCTTGAAGAACCAATGGTGCTTTTGAGCTCCTCTATGTCTCTTTCTTGTCTTTGTTGCTCCTCCCTCATAGCTCTTTGATCTTCTCTAATTTCATGGAGGATGATGGAATGCTCTTGGTGCTCCACCCTTAGTTGTCCCATGTTGGAACTTAATTTTCCTAGGGAAGTGTTGATTTGCTTCCAATAGTTTTGTGGAGAAAAATGCATCCCCTGAGGCATCTCAGGGATTTCATGATGAGGAATTTCCTCATGCTCTTGTTGGGGTCCATAAGTAGGCTCTCTTGTTTGCTCCATCCTTTTCTTAGTGATGGGCTTGTCCTCTTCAATGAGGATGTCTCCCTCTATGTCAATTTCAGCCGAATTGCAGAGGTGGCATATGAGGTGAGGAAAGGCTAACCTTGCCCAAGTGGAGGACTTGTTAGCCACCTTGTAAAGTTCTTGAGGTATAATCTCATGAACTTCCACCTCCTCTCCAATCATGATACTATGGATCATGATGGCCCGGTCTATAGTAACTTCAGACCGGTTACTAGTAGGAATGATTGAGCGTTGAATGAACTCTAGCCATCCCTTAGCCACTGGTTTGAGGTCATGCCTTCTTAATTGAACCGGCTTGCCTCTTGAGTCAATTTTCTATTGAGCTCCTTCCTCACATATGTCTATGAGGACTTGGTCCAACCTTTGATTAAAGTTAACCCTTCTTGTGTAGGGGCGTGCGTTCTCTTCCATCATTGGCAAGTTGAACGCCAGCCTTACATTTTCTGGACTGAAGTCTAGGTATTTCCCCCGAACCATGGTAAGCCAATGCTTTGGATTCGGGTTCACACTTTGATCATGGTTCCTAGTGATCCATGCGTTTGCATAGAACTCTTGAACGATTAGGATCCAGACTTGTTGAATGGGGTTGGTGAGAACTTCCCAACCTCTTCTTCGAATCTCATGTCGGATCTCCGGATACTCATTCTTTTTGAGCTTGAAATGAACCTCAGGGATCACTTTCTTCTTGGCCACAACTTCATAGAAGTGGTCTTGATGGACCTTTGAGATGAATCTCTCCATCTCCCATGACTCAGAGGTGAAAGCAATTGCCTTCCCTTTCCTCTTTCTAGAGATTTCTCTGGCCTTAGGTGCCATAAATGGTTATGGAAAAACAAAGAGCTATGCTTTTACCACACCAAACTTAAAATGTTTGCTCGTCCCCGAGCAAAAGAAGAAAGAAAGTAGTAGAAGAAGAAGAAGAATGGAGGAGATGGGGGAAGAAGATGTATTCGGCCAAGGAGAAGAAGAGAGGGTTGTGTTGGGTGAAAATGAAGAAGGAGTGAGGAGTTTATATAGGAGTGAGGGGGTGTAGGGTTCGGCCATTAGGGTTGGGTTTGGGAGGGAAATTAGTTTGAATTTTGAAGGTAGCTGGGGTTTATGGGGAAGAGAGGATGGATGTGAGTGGTGAAGAGGTGACGGGAAAGAGTGATTGAGGTGATTGGTAAAGGGTATTTGGGGAAGAGAGTTATGAAAAGGTGTGAAGAGGAGAGAAGAAAAAGTGGGGATCCTGTGGGGTCCACATATCCTGAGGGAATCCTGTGGGGTCCACAGATCAAGTGGGGTCAAGGACTTAACATCCCTGCTCCAATTAGGCGTGTAAAACGCCCTTGCTGTGCAATCCTGGCATTTAACGCCAGACTGCTGCCTGTTTCTGGCATTAAATGCCCAAATGTAGCGTGTTTCTGGCATTTAACGCCAGGCAGATGCTTGTTTCTGGCGTTAAACGCCAGCTTGGTGCCTGTTTCTGGCGTTAAACGCCAGACAGATGCTTGTTTCTAGCGTTTAAATGCCAGACTACTCTCCTCCAGGGTGTGCTATTTTCAATGCTGTTTTTCATTCTATTTTTTATTTTTCAGTAGTTTTTGTGACTTCACATGATCATCAACCTAATAAAACACGAAATAACAAAAAGAAAATAAAATAGATATGATTAAATAACATCGGGTTGCCTCCCAACAAGCGCTTCTTTAATGTCAATAGCTTGATAGTGAGCTCTCATGGAGCCTCACAGATAATCAGAGCAAGGTTGGAACCTCCCAACACCAAACTTAGAGTTTGAATGAGGGGGTTCAACACCAAACTTAGTGTTTGGTTGTGGCCTCCCAACACCAAACTTAGAGTTTGACTGTGGGGGCTTTGGTTGACTCTGCAGTGAGAGAAGCTTTTCATGCGTCCTCTCCATGGTTACAGAAGGAGATCCTTGAGTTTTAAACACAAGGTTATCCTCATTCAGTTGAAGGACCAACTCTCCTCTATCCACATCAATCACAGCTCTTGCTGTGGCTAGGAAGGGTCTTCCAAGGATGATGGATTCATCCTCATCCTTCCCAGTGTCTAGGATTATGAAATCAATAGGGATGTAAAGGCCTTCAACCTTTACTAACACGTCCTCTACTTGTCCATAAGCCTGTTTTCTTAAGTTGTCTGCCATCTCTAATGAGATTCTGGCAGCTTGCACCTCAAAGATTCCAAGTTTCTCCATTACAGAGAGTGGCATTAAGTTTATTCCTGACCCCAGGTCACACAGAGCCTTCTCAAAGGTCATGGTGCCTATGGTACAGGGTATTAAGAATTTACCAGGATCCTGTTTTTTTTGAGGTAATTTCTGCCTATCCAATGCATTTAGTTCATTGGTGAGCAAGGGAGGTTCATCTTCCCAAGTCTCATTACCAAATAATTTGGCATTCAGCTTCATGATTGCATGAAGGTATTTAGTAACTTGCTCTTCAGTAATGTCTTCATCCTCTTCAAAGGAAGAATACTCATCAGAGCTCATGAAGGGCAGAAGGAGGTTCAATGGAATCTCTATAGTCTCTAGATGAGCCTCAGATTCCTTTGGTTCCTCAAAGGGATACTCCTTATTGGTCACTGGACGTCCCAGGAGGTCTTCCTCACTAGGATTTACGTCCTCCTCTTCCCTTGTAGGTTCGGCCATGATGGTCAAATCAATGGCCTTGCACTCTCTCTTTGGATTCTCTTCTGTATTGCTTGGGAGAGTACTAGGAGGAGTTTCAGTGACTCTTTTACTCAGCTGGCCCACTTGTGCCTCCAAATTTCTAATGGAGGACCTTGTTTCATTCATGAAACTTACAGTGGCATTAGATAGATCAGAGACTATATTTGCTAAGCTAGATGGATTCTGCTCAGAATTCTCTGTCTGTTGCTGAGTGGATGATGGAAAAGGTTTGCTATTGCTAAACCTGTTTCTTCCACCATTATTAAAGCCTTATTAAGGCTTTGTTGATCCTTCCATGAGAAATTTGGATGATTTCTCCATGAGGTATTATATGTGTTTCCATGGGTTCACCCATATAATTCACCTCTGCTATTGCAGGGTTTTCAGGATCATAAGCTTCTTCTTCAGAAGATGCCTCTTTAGTATTGTTGGATGATTCCTTCAATCCATTCAGACTCTGAGATATCATATTAACTTACTGAGTCAATATTTTATTCTGAGCTAATATGGCATTCAGAGTATCAATTTCAAGAACTCCCTTCCTCTGAGGTGTCCCATTACTCACAGGATTCCTTTCAGAAGTGTACATGAACTGGTTATTTGCAACCATGTCAATGAGTTCTTGAGCTTCTGCAGGCATTTTCTTTAGGTGAATGGATCCACGTGCAGAATAGTCCAATGACATCTTTGATAGTTCAGACAGACCATCATAGAATATATACAGGATGGTCCATTCTGAAAGCATGTCAGAAGGACACTTTTTGGTCAGTTCCTTGTATCTCTCCCAAGCTTCATAGAAGGATTCACCTTCTCTTTGTCTAAAGGTTTGAACATCCACTCTAAGCTTGCTAAGCTTTTGAGGAGGAAAGAAATTGGCTAAGAAAGCCGTGACCAGCTTATCCCAAGAGTTTAGGCTATCTTTAGGTTGAGAGTCCAACCATACTCTAGCTCTGTCTCTTACAGCAAATGGGAAAAGCATAAGCCTGTAGACCTCGGGATCAACCCCATTGGTCTTAACAGTATCACAGATCTTCGGATGGAAGTCCATAAAACTTGCAATTGTGTTGCATCAGAGAAACTAGTTGAGGTTTCAGCTCAAAATTGTTTGCTCCAATGGCAGGGATTGAGATGCTTCTTCCATGTAAATTGCAATTAGGTGCAGTAAAGTCACCAAGCATCTTCCTTGCATTGTTATTATTTTTGGCCACGTCTCCTTCTTTTTCAAAAATTTCTGTCAGATTTTCTCCAGAGAGTTGTGCTTTAGCTTCCCTTAGCTTCCTCTTCAGAGTCCTTTCAGGTTCAGGATCAACCTCAACAAGAATGTTCTTATCCTTGTTCCTGCTCATATGAAAAAGAAGAAAACAAAAAAGAAAATATGGAATCCTCTATGTCACAGTATAGAGATTCCTTTGTGTGAGTAGAAGAAGAAAAGAAATTTGAACACAGAAGGATGGAGAGGGTTTGAATTTTTAAGAAAAAGAGGAGTGTTAGTAGATAAATAAAATAATTAGAAGGAGATGACAGAAAAGAATTTTCGAAAATTAAATAAATTAAAATAAAAATACTTTTGTTTTTTAAATTGAATTTAAAATAAAAAATAAAAATTAAAGTTCGAAAATTGAGAAAGGAAAATTGAATCAAATTAAATTAAATTTAAAATAATTAGTTAATTTAAAAAGGAATTTTGAAAAAGAGGGAAGGGATTTTCGAAAATTAGAGAGAGAGAGTTAGTTAGGTAGTTTTGAAAAAGATATGATTGAAATAGTAAACTTTTAAAATCAAACAAAAAGTCAAGTAGTTAATTGAAAAAGATTTGAAAATCAATTTTTGAAAGGATAAGAAGTTAGAAAAGAAGTTGGAAAAGATTTTGAAATTGATTTTGAAAAAGATGTGATTCACATTTATTTTGAAAAAGATTTGAAAAAGAAATTTAAAAAGATTTGATTTTTGAAATCAAAGTTGATTACTTGACTAACAAGAAACTAAAAAGATATGATTCTAGAGTTTAAAGATTGAACCTTTCTTATTAGGCAAGTAACAAATTTAAAAATTTTGAATCAATCACATTAATTGTTAGCATTAATTTCGAAAATATAAAAATAAGAAAAAGATTTTGAAAATAATTTTGAAAGTTTCGAAATTTATAAAAGAAAAATGAAAAAGATTTGATTTTTGGAAAAGATTTGAAAAAGATAGAATTTTTAAATTGAAAATTTGATTTGACTCATAAGAAACAACTAGATTTTAAAAAGTTTGAAAAAGCCAACTCAAATTTTCGAAATTTATGAGTGAAATAAGAGAAAGATAATTTTCTTATTTTTGAATTTTAATGATGAGAGAGAAAAACATCAAAAAGACTCAATGCATGAAAATTTTGGATCAAAACAAATGATGCATGCAAGAACACTATGAATGTCAAGATGAACACCAAGAACACTTTGAAGATCAAGATGAACATCAAGACTTATTTTTGAAAATTTTTTAGAAAAGAAAAACATGCAAGACACCAAACTTAGAGATTTTTCATGTTTAGACACTATGAATGCAAAAATGCATATGAAAAACAACAAAAGACACAAAACAAGAAAATATGAAGATCAAACAAGACGACTTGTCAAGAAAAACTTGAAGATCATGAAGAACACATGCATGAGTTTTTGAAAAATGCACAAATTTTAGAAACATGCAATTGACACCAAACTTAAAAACTGACACAAGATTCAAGCAAGAAACACAAAAATTATTTTTGATTTTATGATTTTATAATTTTTTTTGAATTTTTCGAAAATTATTTTGGAAAAACGAAAAAGAAGAAATTTTTTTTATATTATTTTCGAAAATAAGAAATAAAAAGCTTAAAAATAAAATAAAATTACCTAATCTGAGCAACAAGATGAACCGTCAGTTGTCCAAACTCGAACAATCCCCGACAACGGCACTAAAAACATGGTGCGCAGAAATCGTGACGGTTCCATTCCTTGGTAACGGCGCTAAAAACTCAATACGCACGTTCACGATCTTAGTTCTTTGTCACAACTTCGCACAACTAACCAGCAAGTGCACTGGGTCGTCCAAGTAATAAACCTTACGTGAGTAAGGGTCGATCCCACGGAGATTGTCGGCTTGAAGCAAGCTATGGTCACCTTGTAAATCTCAGTCAGGCGGATTCAATTGATTATGGAGATTTAGTAATTAAAAGATAAATAAAATATAAAATAAAGATAGTGATACTTATGTAATTCATTGGTGAGAATTTCAGATAAGCATATAGAGATGCATTCGTTCCTCCTGAACCTCTGCTTTTCTATTGTCTTCATCCAATCATTCATACTCCTTTCTATGGCAAGCTGTATGTTAGGCATCACCGTTGTCAATGGCTACATCCTGTCCTCTCAGTGAAAATAGTCCAATGCGCTGTCACTGCATGGCTAATCATCTGTCGATTCTCGATCATACTGGAATAGGATCCATTGATCATTTTGCGTCTGTCACTATGCCCAGCACTCGCGAGTTTGAAGTTCGTCGCAGCCATCCCTTCCCAGATCCTACTCGGAATACCACAGACAATGTTTAGACTTTCCGGATCTCAAGAATGGCCGTCCATGGATTCTAACTTATACCACGAAGATTCTGATTAAGGAATCCCAGAGATACTCATTCAATCTAAGGTAGAACGGAAGTGGTTGTTAGGCACGCGTTCATAGGTTGGGAATGATGATGACTGTCATGATCATCACATTCATATTGAAGTGCGAATGAATATCTTAGAATCAGAATAGGCTTGAATTGAATAGAAAAATGATAGTACTTTGTATTAATTCATGAGGAACAGCAGAGCTCCACACCTTAATCTATGGTGTGTAGAAACTCTACCGTTGAAAATACATAAGAACAAGGTCCAGACATGGCTGAATGGCCAGCCTCCCAAGGAGGGTTCAATCATCAAAACATGATCAAAAGATGTAAATACAATAGTAAAAAGTCCTATTTATGCTAAACTAGTTACTAGGGTTTACAGAAATGAGTAAATGATGTAGAAATCCACTTCTGGGGCCCACTTGGTGTGTGCTTGGGCTGAGCTTTGAGCTTTACACGTGTAGAGGCTTCTCTTGGAGTTGAACGCCAGTTTGTAACCTGTTTCTGGCGTTTAACTCCACTTTGCAACCTGTTTCTGGCGTTTAACTCCAGATTACAACATGGAACTGGCGTTGAACGCCAGTTTGCGTCATCTAAACTCGGGCAAAGTATGGACTATTATATATTGATGGAAAGCCCTGGATGTCTACTTTCCAACGCAATTAAGAGCGCGCCATTTGGAGTTCTGTAGCTCCAGAAAATCCAGTTTGAGTGCAGGGAGGTCAGAATCCGACATCATCTGCAGTCCTTCTTCAACCTCTGAATCTGATTTTTGCTTAAGTCCCTCAATTTCAGCCAGAAAATATCTGAAATCACAGAAAAACACACAAGCTCATAGTAAAGTCCAGAAATGTGATTTTTATTTAAAAACTAATAAAAATATGCTAAAAACTAACTGAATTATACTGAAGACTATCTAAAAACAATGCCAAAAAGCGTATAAATTATTCGCTCATCACATAGTCCTTGAGTTCGGCCAATTGGAGTTCTAGGAGGCACAGATGATTTCTGATGTTTTCTTCTTCAGTAGCTCGGTCAGAAAGCTTCTCCAGAGTTTTTGTTGTTATGATTTCAATACAGAGGTAAGGTTTGGTAATTTTATAATAATTGAATGTGAATTTGATAAGTAAATATCTGTTTGATTGATTATTGATTGAATTTGACTGAATTTATATTGAATTTTTGTGATATATTGATATTTGTGATTAGTTTGGGGTTCAGTCAGTTTAACTGCAGCTAAGAACCGAGTTATTTTGATGAATTCGGGACTGCAATGTTGTTGGTGATCATCACAGCCAGAGGAGAGAGATCCCCACCAGGGAGATTGAGGTGGCTTAGTTCCTTTCACTTCTTATATTATTTTGCCATTACTATGTTAGGTTCCTGTTTTCTGCTGTTTTATTTTAGTTATTGCATGATCCTTTGTTATTTTAATTCCTAGGTTCTAGTTTAATTTGTTGTTTTTATTCTGTTATTTACTTTTAATTCTGAAAAGTGTCTCATGTATTGCTCACTGAGCTTGAATTCAAAAGAAAAGGAAGAAGAAAAAAGATGTATTGCATGAGAATTAGAGTTTATAACAAAGAGTAGTCTTAATTACCTAAATGTGGTGGTATTCTTTGTGATTCTGAATGCATGACATGAACCGTGCATATTTGAATTTGAATCAAGGGATGTTGATGTATAAAGAATAGGAATTTAGAGAACTATTATGAATTCTTTGAAGTTAGTGAAAGCTTAATCCTTGAAGCAAAAAAAAAAAGCAAAAGAAAAAGCAAGGTCCAAGGCTCTAAGCATCAATGACTAGGGAGGTCAGTCATGATTAAAAGATCAAAGATTTGTTTCCCTAGTCATATGCTTGTGGTATTTTTGTGTCAAGTAATTCTTGAGACAGAACACTAAGTGTCGAGATCAAATACAATTAACAGAGTATGCCAAAGGCTTTGAGCACCATTGTCTGGGAGCAACTGAAAAAAAAATTCAGAGCTTAAAGGGAGTTCCCTAGTTAAGTGCTTGTGGTGGTTTGTATCAAGTAAAACTTGAGACAAAACATTTAAAGTCGCGGCTAGACTCAAGGTGCAAAGCACCAAAAAAAAGAGAATTAAAGGAATTTGCTGTGTTGAAGGATTAAACTAAAGTATAAAGATTAGAGAATTCATAATATTATCCGGATTCTCATTCCAAATGACAGTGACATTCCTCTTATTCAAATGATAGTAAGATGCCAAAACTATTCAGGATTACAGTGTGTAAACCCCACTTTAAGGAGAGACATGAGCCTAATTGAACTCTCACCCCTCATGCAAATTCACATCTTAATCTTGTATTAGTTTTGGTTGCTTGAGGACAAGCAACAATTCAAGTTTGGTGTTGTCATGCATGAGCATCTTTTCTATCTTTTCCTAGTGAATTTGTATTTGAATTGTTAAGTTTAATCCAGATTTAAATATCTTTTAGCCACTATGAACGCTACTTTGAGTTGTGTGCAATTCTGTTTATTTCAGGTAGTGTTTTGGACGAATTTGACTGAGTTTGCGTGAAGAAACGAAGTCACTGCAAAACCAGGAGGCGGCGCCAAACTTGGAGAAGCCAAGTTTGGTGCCAAGAGCACTACACAAGCCCCATTGCTTTCGGCCTCAGTGAAGACAAACTTGAGATACCTGAAGTTTAGCACCACACACTCATTCTCTAAGGAAAGCATACGGATGAGTTGAAGCCAAACTTGAGATACCTCAAGTTTGGCGCCAACTAAGAAGACTCCAAGGAAAGCACACGGACATGTTGAAGCCAAACTTGAGATACCTTAAGTTTACCACCAGTAAGGAGAACTTGGAAGAACACACACGGCCTCAACAGCGCCATCTCCAAGTTTGGCACCATCTTTAGCAATACAAGTGGTCCCCAATTCACCTAAATGAAGCTGCACAAAATATTATTAAATTTTTTATTAAACTTTATTCTATTTAGAATTAGGAAAATATATTATTTAGTTTTAGGAAATATATTTTTACATTAATTAGGATTAGATATAAAAGGAAAAAGAATCAGCCCTTCGGGATCTTCTCTTCTACCTTATTCCACAATTTTACAGTTTTTCTAAATCCTAGTTTTCTATTTGAACCATGAGCAACTAAACCTCCACTGTTAAGGATAGGAGCTCTGTTTATTCTATGGATTAATACTATTACTTTTCTATTTTAATTCATGTATTGATTTCAATTTCAAGAATTGTTTTCGTTCTTTATCTTATGAATTTGGGTGGAACGAAAGTATGACCCTTGTTCTAATTGAGTTTTTGTATAACTTGGAAAAGCTCTTTATTTGAACAAAAGCTTGAAAACAATTTCTCCTAAATTTTTAATTATCTGGACTTAACGGGATACGTGACATATAATCCTCTTATATTTGGGTAATTAGGGTTTCTGTGGCATATAAACTAGAATTGAACTTCACCCTCTAATTGGAATTAAGTGACTAAGGAATTAGCGGTTGATGAAGGTTAGAGAAGACTAAAAAGGTTTAAGGAATTAGGGTTTAGTCACATATAGTTTGCCATGAATTGAGTCTAGCATGATTAAAATAGTTAGTAAGAAAAATAAATCCGGAAGATAGATAACTCTGAAGCCTTAACTGTTTTCTCCATATATTTTACAACCCGTTTACTATTTGCTCTATTAATTCTCTGAATTACTGTTAGATGCAATTGAACTTTCAACACACTTTTTTGTTTGTCTAACTAAGTAAATTACTTAACCATTGTTGCTTAGTCCATCAATCCTCATGGGATCGACCCTCATTCACTTGAATTACTACTTGGTACGACTCGGTGCACTTGCTGATTAGTTTGTGGGTTATAAATTCTGCACCAGCGAGGAGTTTGAGCTTTGGAGCTTGAGAAACGGTGGATGATTGAGACGTTTCGAGCTTAGGGAGGAATCAAAAGATAGGAATTGAATTGTTGATGTTGTTGATGGTTAAGATTGATTAATATGTATGTTGGTTAGTGATTTTGAGGGTCTAACTTGGTATATGAGATTGATAAAGATAATGATGATATTTTTGAGATGTGGATGTTGTTGATGATTTAGGATTGGTTGGTATTTATGAGGTTTAGCTAATTAAGGTTGTTGTTGGTGAAATAATGTAAATTTTATAGAGATTGATGAAGTGTATATACATGTTGATGATTTTGTGTAATGTTGCTTTGCATATGGTTATGAATGAATGAGTTATAATAAATTTGAAAATGAAATTGATTTAAGCTTTGACATGGCAAGGTTCGTGGTCATTTGTCGCTTGTCTAGTGTCGAGACATATGTGGGGTTCGTGGTGGTGTATCGCTCACATGTTTTTAAAAAGAATGTTATGTGGGATTCGTGGTTGTTTACCACCCACGTGTGTGTGTTGTTTTCCAATTGGAGATCTTGTGAGGTTCGTAGTGGTGTACCGCTCGCAATGGTGGGGTTCGTAATGGTGTACCGCCCGCCAGGTGAGGATCGTGGTACTGTACCACTCACCAGTTTTCAAGAGGACGATATCCGGGTTAGCTACCGGGAGTGTCGGGTTCTGGCAAAGTAACTGACATGTGAGCTCACGGTCAGTATAAAAGGCATGCATCATGTGCATTTGTATATTTTGTTTGAGTGTACATTGTCTTAGCTTGCTTAATTGTTTACTCATGTTAATTGCAAATTGTCTACTTGTTATATATTCTTTCTGTATGTGCTTGTTTCGTCCGTATTACTTGTCCGTGCACTGGAGCTTTGGAGAATTAGAAGAAGGCAAAAATTAGGGCTTAAGTTAGAAAGGAATTAGAAATAAGAACTTTAGATAGCCTATTCTGTTTATTGTTTTCACATTTAGTTTTAAGTTTGGATTTGTTGTCGAAAGTTTTAGGATCGCCTCTGGCTTTTTCGGGACATTATATGTTAGTTATGTGGGCACCGTTACCATACTGAGAACCTCCGATTCTCACTCCGTACATATTTGTGGTTTTCAGATGCAGGACGTGAGGCACCTCGCTGAGGCATATTGGAAGCTTTCTCCAAGCGAAGAACTCTACCCGTTTGGGGTTCCATTTTGGGTTTTAGATGCATATGTATTTAGTTATATATCTCCACTATATATAAATATTATGTTTTGTCCCTCTTAGAGGTTGACTTGGAGAAATAGGTTCTATAAACAGTATTTTGGGTACTTTGGGTTTCACATGTATATAAGTATGTATGTAAATATACTCTGGCCGGTCTTAACTTCGCGAGCCGAGTCAGAAGCTTTGCTATCTGCATCTTGGAACTCTTCTCTTATGGATTTACATTTTACTTTACTCTTATCCTATCCAGTTTACGCTTATCGCTTGCGTGAGTGATGCACTTTTCTATTTGACGCTTTTGTTTAACTTTCCTTCAAAAGGCTCCTAGATATAAACCCTTTTCAACTATATTATGTATATATTTTACTTTAGAGGTCGTAGCATATTACCACCTCTGTTTTACATCCAAGGTGTAAAGCTCTGTGTGGCAGGGTGTTACATTGTGGTATCAGAGCAGTTCATAGAGCTTGGGGAATGAACTGACTATTCTTCTGAGCATACTCTGGCTGTGTGTGTATATGCTATTTAGGATGTCTACTTGACATATATAGCATAAATCTTCATGAGCATACTTTTGGAGAATTGAAGCAATAGACTTGAGATATTAGGACTGATCACCTTAATATCGATTGTTTAGTGTGGACAAGACTCAAAGGGCGTCTCGTGGATGCGAGTGAGGCGATACGGTTGACGATAAGGCGGCGGCAAAGGCAATTGCTGACGGGGGGAGACAACAAGCTAGAAATGGTGATAGAGGCGGTAATGGACCTGGTGATAAAAGAAACCAAGGGATTAGAACTCCTGCAGCTAGAGTAAAGGTCAATAGCACTTAGTTAGAGAGATAAAGAGATTCAAGGAGTGTTCCAGCAGAGTAGACGAGTGACTAAGTCTTTAATGGTTTAGAATCAGAATGGCACTACGGAAGCGCGATGATTTTTGGTGACTCTAGAGTTGTAGTGATGGGAGGAAGAAGTCTTGGGATATGAGAATGATTCGATGATTAACATAGGATCAAGAAATGGAGAGTATGAATGTGTGGTTAAGGTTATAACAGATTGACTCAGAATAAGAGATTGAGGAATTGTTTAGTGATTGAGATAGTTGAGAAAGGATTAAGATTAATTTCATTTAGAGAGAACCCTTGAAGGATAAGGAAGTTTGTACTCGTTAGGAGAGTTAGACGAAACTAAGAGTGAGACGAACGGATATAGTTTAGGCTTGAATTTGATTAAGTTGATGAACTTGTACGTGAGACTAGAGAATGTGAATTTTTGTTTGAATTCATGTTAGGAGAATGGCACAATGAATGGTAAGAGGTCAGTTGAATCTGAGCGAGCGTATATGATTTGAGAGCGAATTTTCGAGGGCAAAAATTTTTGTCAGAGGGTAGGATGTAAAACCCGAGAAATTAGTAAATAATTAGCAAATAAATTAATTATTATTTTAACAAATTAGAAAATAAAATTTTATAGCTTAATGTGGTAGAGCTAATTAAAATAAGAATTTTGATACTAATTTTAAAGAATTTGGCCCAAGATTGGGCCGAACTGGTCAGATTGGACCAAACCGGGCACAAGGCCCATCATATAAATGGGACAACTTAGATTTCTTTCCTCATTCCATCACTCTCCACACTGAAAGAGCTGGGAGGAACGCAAGCAAAATCTCAAAACCCTTGGTTTGATTTTAATCCTCCAAAACTTTTGATCCGGAGCTCTGATTGATGAGCCGTCAGCGGCCACGCGTTCGTCTCGGAATTCTCTATAAAACCCATCAAAAAATTTGGTAATAAAATCACGTTTTGTCACCCAATTCTCCCCTTTTCTGTTCGTGATTTAGGTTTTAGAAATTGAGATATTTTGTGATTTTAATGGTATAGGGGTACTCTAGCAATGGATAATTGTTGGGTTTCACCCTAATTTCGAGTGGATAAGGTAAGAAACTACTTAATTCTCTATGAATCATTAATTAGAAAAATCTATGTTAATTATAGTGAATTGGGATTGTATTAGATTGAACTCGGTGTTTTGGAGTTAAATTGGTGGATATTGGAAGCTTGAAATTGAATCCTGGAAGCTGGAAATTCAGTTGGTGAGGAGTTGGAGCTTTGGAGCTTGAGAAATGTTGGATGATTGAGGCATTTTGAGCTTAGGGAGGAATCGGCTAAGGTATGATTTCAGTTTTTCGTAATTAAAATATAATGTATCGTGAAAACTTAGGTTGGTTGACCGTAAGATAGGAGTTGAATTATTGATGTTATTAATGGTTGAGATTGATTAATATATATGTTGGTTAGTGATTTTGAGGGTCTAACTTGGTATATGAGATTGATAAATGATAATGATGATATTTTTGAGATGTGAATGTTGTTGATGATTTAGGATTGGTTTGAATTTATGAGGTTTGGCTAATTAAGGTTGCTGTTGGTGAAATAATGTAAATTTTATGGAGATTGATGAAGTGTATATGCATGTTGTTGATGATTTTGTGTGATGTTGCATTGGATATGGTTATGAATGAATGAGTTATAATAAATTTGAAAATGAAATTGTTTTAAGCTTTGACCTGGCAAGGTTCGTGGTGGCTTGCCGCTTGTCCAGTGTCGAGACGTATGTGGTGTTTGTGGTGGTGTACCGCCCACGTGTTTTTAAAAATAATGTTATGTGGGGTTTGTGATGGTTTACGACCCACGTCTATATGTTGTTTTCCAATTGGAGATTTTGCGAGGTTCATAGTGGTGTACCGCTCGCAATGGTGGGGTTCGTGGTGGTGTACCGCCCACCGTATGAGGATCGTGGTACTGTGCCGCTCACCAGTTTTCAAGAGAACGATATCCGGGTTAGTTACCAGGTGTGTCGAGTTCTGGCAAAGTGATCGACACGTGAGTTCATGGTCAGTAGGAAAGGCATGCATCATGTGCATTTGTTTGTTTTGTTTGAGTGTGCATTGTCTTGGCTTGCTTAATTGTTTACTCATGTTAATTTCTAAATGTCTACTTATTATATATGCTTTCTATATGTGCTTGTTTCATCTGTATTGCTTGTCCGTGCACTGGAGCTTTGGAGAATTGGATGAAAGTGGAAATTAGGGCTTAAGTTAGAAAGGAATTAGAAATAAAAACCTTAGGTAGCCTACCCTATTTATTGTTTTCAATTTTAGTTTTAAGTTTGAATTTGTTGTCGGAAGTTCTAGGATTGCCTCTGGCTTTCCGGGACATTATATGTTAGTTGTGTAGGCACCGTTACCATGCTGAGAACCTCCGGTTCTTAGTCCATACATATTTGTAGTTTTCAGATGCAGGACGTGAGGCACCTCGCTAAGGCATACTGGAAGCTTTCTGCAAGCGAAGAACTCTACCCATTTGGGGTTCCATTTTGGGTTTTAGATGCATATGTACATAGTTAATCATCTAACTATATATAAATATTATGTTTTGTCCCTCTTAGAGGTTGACTTGGAGAAAAAGGTGCTGTAAACAGTTTTTTGGGTACTTTTGGTTTCACACGTATATAAGTATGTATGTAAATATACTCTGGCCGGTCTTAACTTCGCGAGCCGAGTCAGAATATTTGTTATTTTCATCTTGGAACTCTTATATTATGGATTTATGCTTTGCTTTACTCTTATCATATCCGGTTTACGCTTATCGCTTGTGTGAGTGATGCGCTTTTTTGTTTGACACTTTTGTTTAACTTTCCTTCAAAAGGCTCCTAGATATAAACCCTTTTCAACTAAATTATGTATATATTTTACTTTAGAGGTAGTAGCACCTCGCCACCTCTATTTTACATCCTAGGTGTAAAGGTCTGTATGGTAGGGTGTTTGATGAGAGGAACTTTTGCGTGGTCTAGAAATTTGTGGATAAATCCTCGTTGCAAGTATAGTTTCTAAACCTTCAAAAGTCCTTTCATACAAACGTTTTGGTTGTCACAAGTAACAAACCCCTTTAAAAATTGTTAACCGAGTATTCAAACCTCGGGTCGTCTTCTCAAGGAACTGCGAAGAAGTATGTTCTTATTATTGGCTATAAAGGTTGCAATCGGGGTTTAGAAGATGAGAGGCAAGTAATTTAAATGACAGGTAAAGTAAATGGCAATTAAAATAAATAAATACTGTAAAGCAGACTTTTGGCAAGGTAAGAGAAGTTGGAGGTCCAACGTAGTTATCTTTCTCAACTATAATGAAAGTTGAATCTAAACTCCACTTGGTCAACCTTTACTAAAGCAAAGGATAGTCAAGGGACTAATTAAATTGACCTTTGAATCCTATTTATTTCCTAAGAAAAGGTTGGGATTACTTAATTTTAGCTCAATTAGCAAGATAACGATTATCAATTATGTTGAGTTTAATAACTGTTGAGTTACTGAATTCTTAACCAGAACCAAAAGGGGAAAAAGTAAAATTGATAGAATAATAAAAATATCCTTAGATGGGAGGCAATGGTAACTTAAATCAAAGAGAACAATCATAAACTGAAAATACCTCAAATATTATTAATTCAAGTAACAGTCTGTAACATAGAAGAAATTCATAAATTCACTGATCAATTCAAGTGTTGGAATAAATAAAGTAAAAGGAAGCTAAAACAAAGGAACGTAAAACCTGGATTGAGAGTTACTCTTAAAACAAGAAGAAATCCTAAATCCTAAGAGAGAGAGAGAGAGAAGATCTCCCTCTCAACTAAATCTAAATCATTGAAAAGTAAAATATGCGAGCTCTCTTTGAATGGGTGCATTCCCACACTTTATAACCTCTGGTCTATGCTGTCTGTACTTGGATCTGGGCCAAAAAGGGCTTCAGAAATTGCTGGGGGCACATTCTGTAAATTCTGATACGTGGCCTCTGTCACGCATCCGCGTGGGTCACGCGGTCGCGTCATTCGGAGCTTTTCCTTACCACGCAGTCGCGTCAGTCATGCGGCCGCGTCGCTACTGATTCGTGCTTGGCACGCGATCGTGTCATCCATGCGATCGCGTGGATACCAGTTTCCTTAAAGCTCCGTTTTGCTTTCTCCTTCCTATTTTGTATGTTTCCTTTTCCATCCTTTAAGTCATTCTGCCTTAGAAAATCTGAAACTACTCAACACACTAATCATGGCATCGAATGGAAATAAAGGTAATTAAAATAATTAATTTTTAAAGCTTAGGAAATATGTTTTTCACAATATGACATAATAAGGAAGGGAAAGTAAAACCATGCAATTAATGTGAATAAGCAGGTGAAGGATTGTATAAATCACTCAAATTAAGCACAAAAGAACTCATGAAATATGGGTTTATCAACCTCCCCACACTTAAACACTAGCATGTCCTCATGCTAAATCCAAGGTAAATAATTAAGGTTAAAGTGATGGAATGTCATGCAATGCAACCTAATTTAAATGCAACTACCTAAATGAATGATGCATCATGCAACTCTAATTTATTCACTCATATATAAAGCTTACATGTAGTCAAGTTAATTCACATTCTCAAGGAGTCATGTATATATATAGCTAACCCTTAAATAATAAAGAATTTTAGCAAATGAGATGGGAAAGAAAACATTGTACAAACTTGCAAAACAATTAGTGAATTTAAGCATAGATATATGTTGATGAGTTATTGAACCCTCACTGGATTTTGTGTTTACTCTCTAGTCACTCAGTGTTTATTGGGTTTATTCACTCTATTTTTCTTTTTATTCTTAATTTCTATAGCTTTGTTTTTCATCTAACCAATCAACAATTATAGAATATAATCATACCAAAAAGTCATGAGGTCTTTAATTGAGGTTGTAATGGGGTCAAGATAAAGATAAGGATTTATGTATAGGGTCAAGTGAGCTAATAAGTGAATCCTTAATTAGACTAAGATCTCACCTAACATACATATTTAGTAAAATAAAATCTTTTTACCTATTTTCCCATATTATCCCACTTATTGATACATGCTCATGTTTCACTTTTTATTTTTATCCCATATGCATTGTTTTTATTTTGCATTGGGGAATTTTTTTTATATCCCCTTTTATTTAGATGCTGAAAAATAAAATAAATTTTTTTTAATGCACATGGTAATTGAATCACCTAGATTTTCTCATGAGCATGCTTCCCAAATTTTATTTTTATTCCTTTTAACTTTTCTACCCTTTTGTTTCTATTACCCATGTTCCCAAAAGGTTTCCCACATTTTTCTCTATTTATAATTTTCTATCTTAAGTTAACCAAGGATTCACTTGGGATTTTCTTTTGTTTTTCTGCTTAAGGCTAGTAATTTGGCTAAATAGAATAAAGGGGTTTTAAAAGGCTCAAGGGGGCTAACAAGGGTGATGTAAAAGGCAGGCTAATTTGGGGTAAGTGAGCTGAAATCAAATGATGGCCTCAATCATTCTCTTGGTATGTATCTACATTCTATATTCTATAATTGGACATATAGATTAAAGCAAAGTAAAGAACATCAGAATAAAAAGAAATGAAACACACAGAAATGAAATTATGGTTTGAATGCAACCATACAATTTAAGCTCATGACTCACAGGCTGTGTGTTCTCTAACTCAAGCATCATATATCATTTATATATTGTATGCAGGTTTAGTTAAAAATTCCCATTATTCTCATAAAAAAATATTTAGGGTAGCTTTTAAAGTTTTAATGTTCCTCTTTGATGAAATGTTGTCAGCTTAACTACATCATGTAATGCTATATATAAGGTTTGTGGATTTAAATCTGATATGTTCAATTTCCTAGCTTACTTTCTTTTTATATTTTTCTATTTAAACTATACTATCTTATGCTAAAAAGGGTAAACTTTACTAATTAATCCACTAATAAATCAGAATTGCAAACTAAACTAAATAAATAAAATAAACTAAATGGCTAAAATATGAACTAAAGATGCAAAATGCAGAAAATATAGTAGAAATACATAAAAGCAATGTATAAGTACTCAGAAAATATCAGTAAAGAGAAAAATACAGAAAAATATCCAAAATAAAAGAAAAAGTATGTAGTGGTTCACCAAAATAAACGCCAGAGATGGCGACCTCCCCACACTTAAAAGGAAGCATCGTCCTCGATGCTCAATCAAGCCGGGTGTGAAGGAGTGTCATCACTGGGAAGGATGGTAGCTGGAGTTTCGGTGGTGGTGGTGGGCTGAGGGTCTGGCTGCTGTGGAAGAGGTGCTGACTGGATCGGGATCTCAAGATCCGCAGCCTCAATCTGATGTGGGACCGCTGCCTGTGGTGCGGCTGGTGCTGCCTCCTGGGGATGGGTCTCTGCCTCGGGCGCATTCGCCTCCTCCTCAGATGCCACGGACGGTGTGTCGGGCTCGGAGGAGATGTCACCGGATCGTATCATCAGCTTTAGGTGCTCATAGCGCCGCTTGTTGCGACGCTCTATCTGGTCAAGTCGTCGAAACAAGCGATGCACCAGATGATAGACGGGCTCTGTGGCAGGTGGAGGTGCAGTGGTGGTAGCAGGGGTAGGTGGTGCTGGGTGGTGGTTGGAGGGAGAGGGAGCAGAGAGGGAGAAGAGGGTTGGGGGTGGGGGGGCTGCGCGACTGATAGGGTTCGCGTGGCTGGGGGTTATATTTTCGAATCCACGCGGCCGCGTGGGGCACGCGGTCGCGTGGTTGGGGCGAAAATGGGAGTGACGCGATCGTGTGGGTTGCGCGATCGCATGAGAGGAGGGGAAGAGGGGTGACGCGATCGCGTGGGTCGCGCGATCGCGTCGCTGGAATTCGTGCTAAACGCACGACTCCAGCGCCATTTTGGCGCAACTCTCTGTCTCCTTTTGGGGTGATGTGCAATCCATGCGACGCGATCGCGTCGCTCACGCGGTCGCGTGGGATTGGTATTGTGCAAGTGACGCGATCGCATGGGGCATGCGATCGCGTGGGCCAATTTGTGCAAAACGCACAAGGGCCGCACGATTCCAGCCTAACTTTCTGTTCGTTGGATCCTTACGCCGATATATATATCACGCGGCCGCGTGGATCACGCGGTCGCGCGGGTGGTGTTTTTCGCAATATGACGCGATCGCATGGGGCATGCGGTCGCGTCGTGCACCCCTTATATATATATATATATATATATATATATATGCATGAAAAATGCAGAATGCAATGATTAACATGAATGCTATGCATGATTCCAGGTTTAATAAATTAAAATGAAAAATGAAAAATGAAAGTAATTAACAAGAAATAAATTGAAAAAGAAGCGACCATACCATGGTGGGTTGTCTCCCACCTAGCACTTTTAGTTAAAGTCCTTAAGTTGGACATTGGAGGAGTATCCTGTTATGGTGGTTTATGTTTAAATTCGTCCAAAAATCTCCACCAGTGCTTGGAATGCCAATAGCCTCCGGGGTCCCAAACTAAGCATGCAAAGCTTCTGAGCAGCTCCAAACAGATTTTTAGGCTCCTGGGACTACGAATGTCAGGATAAAGTCCAGGATTCCAAGCCTTGCTTTTAAATCCGCCTCCATCTTGATCTGCATGTTTCCATTCGGGTGGGTTAAAAAGTAGAATCTCACCTTAGTGACCAAACGTTTTCCGTGATCCATGTAATTGAGCATGATACCAATCCGTGTACTTCGAAGTGAAGCGTGGAACCTTATTGAGCCTTGTGCACCAGCTCTGAGTACGAGTCATTTCCCTCTTACTCTTAAAGCCGCAGAGAGCTCTAAGCTGGCCATCTGTTTCAAGCAAACCATATTCAAGTGAATAAGTAAAATTATAAGTTAAGGATTGTACCCACTTGAAGCTTGTATTAGGTGGTAATGGCCTTGGGATAGGTGTTTTTGGTGGTTCTGCAAGTTCCATTTCCTTATGCTCTTCTGTGAATTCCTCCACTTCTTTGCAAAGATCTTCAATTGTATCTGTGTCCTGGTCAAAGTCTTCTATGTCTTCCTCATCACTTGAGTCATAGATTGGAGGTTGAGAGAAATCTACCTCTGCATCATCTTCATATTCACTTGGGGAAGATTCTTCGATCTCAGAGAATTCACTTGCAGATGCAAGTTCATCACTAAGAGAGTTAGACTTGTGACTATCATTATCGAGGGAATTTGTTTCTTGGATTATTCCGTCTGATTCTTCATAAACGACTTGCCTTGGAGAAATATCCTCCTTAGCATCAACTGTAGTCTCCTTGACGGCGTTTTCCTCAATTCTGGATTCCCATGGAAGTTCAGCATCTCCTTGGTCTTCAACCAACTCTTCTTTTTGAACAATGACAGCTTCTTCTAATTGTTCTAGTACAAATTCATGCTCTGTCTTGTCCACTAGAGTTTCTGGCAATTCCTTCATGCTCTGCTCTTCATTGGGCTGTCCACATGGAGCTGTGGCTGATCCTTGTGTATTTGAGCGCCTTGAAGCCCATTGAATCATCGCTTGCTCCAGTTGTTGAATGGTTGTTTGAAATTTAATTACTGTTTCCCTTAGGCGATCCTCTACTTCTTGGGTTGCTGGACTTGGACATGATACAAAGGAAAGTGGTGGTGATAGGGAGCGATTTGATTGGTATTGGGGTAAGGAAGGATCATATGGTGGCGAATGGTGAAGAGAAGCTTGTGAGTGTGGTGGTTCGAGGTTATGTTGAAAGGGTGGTTTATATGCACGGGGTGGGGCTTGTTGGTAGTTACAAGGTTGTCCACCATGTCTTTCAGCTGGGTATGCATTGTAGAATGATCTTTGTCCAGGATATCTCGGAGGGTGTTGCTGCCAAAAGGGTTGATTAGATCCTCTTGGTTCCATCCATCCTTGATTGTTCTGACCTTGATGCACATTCCTGCTATAACTTCTATTTCCTTTAACAATATTAGAACCAAACTCAAAGCGAGAGGGGTGAGAGTTCATAGTAGCAAATAAAGTTAAAAAGGAAAAACAAAAAATAAATAAACAAGCAAAAGAAAAATATTTACAATAACCAATAATAAGGCACACGTTAGCAGTTCCCCGGCAACGGCGCCATTTTGATGAGAGGAACTTTTGCGTGGTCTAGAAATTTGCGGATAAATCCTCGTTGCAAGTATAGTTTCTAAACCTTCAAAAGTTCTTTCATACAAACGTTTTGGTTGTCACAAGTAACAAACCCCTTTAAAAATTGTTAACCGAGTATTCAAACCTCGGGTCGTCTTCTCAAGGAACTGCGAGGAAGTATGTTCTTATTATTGGCTATAAAGGTTGTAATCGGGGTTTAGAAGATGAGAGGCAAGTAATTTAAATGACAGGTAAAGTAAATGGAAATTAAAATAAATAAATATTGTAAAGCAGACTTTTGGCAAGGTAAGAAAAGTTGGAGGTCCAACGTAGTTATCTCTCTCAACTATAATGAAAGTTGAATCTAAACTCCACTTGGTCAACCTTTACTAAAGCAAAGGAGAGTTAAGGGACTAATTAAATTGACCTTTGAATCCTATTTATTTCCTAAGAAAAGGTTGGGATTACTTAAGTTCAGCTCAATTAGCAAGATAACAATTATCAATTATGTTGAGTTTAATAACTGTTGAGTTATTGAATTCTTAACCAGAACCAAAAGGGGAAAAAGTAAAATTGCTGGAATAATAAAAATATCCTTAGATGGGAAGCAATGGTAACTTAAATCAAAGAGAACAATCATAAACTGAAAATACCTCAAATATTATTAATTCAGATAACAATCTATAACATGGAAGAATTCATAGATCCAATTATAAAGGTAAATAGCCAACTCAGATATTGAAATAAATAAATAAAGTGAAAGGGAAGTTTAAAAACAAGAAATATAAAACCTGGATTGAGAGTCACTCTTAAAATAAGAAGAAATCCTAAATCCTAAGAGAGAGAGAGAGAAGATCTCCCTCTCAACTAAATCTAAATCATTGAAAAGTAAAATATGCGAGCTCTCTTTGAATGGGTGCATTCCCACACTTTATAACCTCTGGTCTATGCTGTCTGTACTTGGATCTGGGCCAAAAAGGACTTCATATATTGGGTCAATATGAACCCTAGAAACTTTTCAACTTTTGTAAGACCCCGAATTTTTAGAAACTAAATATTGTCATTTAATGATTTATTTTATTTAATTGGGAATATATTTTTAGAAATTTTTATATTAATTGAGTACTTTTTTATTATTGATTTTGAAAGCTTTAATAATTAAAAAAAAAAAGACGATTTTATATGCTTTAATTTAAATAATTAAAGTTTTAACTTTATTTTATAATTTTAAAGAAAATTAATTTGATTGTCTTTAATTATTGAATTAGAGTATTTAATTGAAAATAAACTTGTAAGTTGATAATTAAATAGTATTTTTATAAATATTAGCATTGGATTAAAATCACTAAACTATCCAAAATTCCCAATTTCATTCACCAAACACTAATTCCCAAATCAAAACCCTAATTTTGCTCTAAATCTAACCCTAACCTCACCACCACTCATCACTCATCGCCCCAAACCCCATATGCACACATACATGCAGAAGCTGAGAAAGAAAGAAAGAAAAGAAAGAAGGAAAAGAGAAATGGAGGGCGAGAAGAAAGAGAGAACCAGCGAAGGAGAAGAGAGAGAGGGGAGGAGTCGCTAGCTAAGCTTGCTGCCGCGCCACCACCGCACCGCGCCACGCCCTAGAGCTCACCATCAAACCACGCGTCGTCGCTATCCCTGTGTCACTGTCGCGTCACCATCAAGAATCAGGTCTCCGAGGAGCAGAAGAGAAAGAAATATCGACGGAGAAGAGGAAGAAAGCTCCATCCTCGCCACACCTGCATGTTGTTGCCGCTGTTCCGCACCGCCACCACTGCATCTCACCGCCGTGGGAGGGGCCATCGTCGAGAGGAAGCCCGTCGCCGCCATCTGCGCCACTGTTACCGCTGTTGAGAGAAAATGTGCGAATCAGGGACGCATAGGGGAAGAAGAGCGCCACCATTTGCCACTGCCACTGTTGGGGGCTGCGCCGCCGCGCCTCTGGCTGCTGGAACCTCCACGGGATCTGCCGCTACCTGGCCCAGTTGTTTCTTCTTAGTTGTGAGTTGATGTGGTTGCTACATAAGCAGTTTGGAGTTGAGGTTATGGTTGCCGCTGATTGTGGGCCGAGAGAAAAGGGATTTCTCGATGCGTTTGGTTTATGGGTTTCGATTATTCGAGATAGGGCATTTTCTTAAATTCATTTTACTTTCAAGAATTGTTATAAGTCGATAATAGCATGAAAAGTATATTTTTATAATTACGTGAGTCTTATGAATTTAATTGAACTGTTTGGATGGTTGTGATTATTTATTTGATTGATTTATTGAATTATTGATGAAACTGGTTATTCTGATTTGCTATTTTGGTTTGTTAGGTTAGTCATTGTTGAATTGATTTTCCTTGAATTACTGGAAAGGGTTTAATGTTAGAATTTATTTTAATTTAGGAAATGTTTGATTTTAAAAAAGATTCAAAACTAGAGTTTGTTTTTATTTTGGAAAGGATTTGATATTTGAAGCTAGTTAGAAACAGGTTGGAAAGTCTGGTTTTGATGGGACCCGTAAGGGTGGCATAATCTGAATTTTAGAAAAGATGCTGCCGAAATTTTATAAAAATTAGAGATTTTGTTTGGATGGTTATTTAAAAAGATTTGGATTTAATGATTATATGATTTTATTTTGAGTTATTAAGAAAATGATTACGTTTGAAGCTTGATTTATTTAGAAATGAGTGAATTATGTTTTGAATATGAATTATTAAAGAAAGTAATAAGAGGTATAATGAGAATGAGTGTGAGAATGAAGATTATTTTTTATTATGATTTTCGAATAATTGTATATGATAGAGAGAATGAATGTGAAAATGAAATTGAACTTGATTGAGATACTTGGGCATTAGTAAGGATGGTGGTTCGTCCCGCTTGCTCCAGGTTAATGTTTGAAATTTGATCATAATAATGATGATTGATTTAGATTGAATGAATGTATATTTGAGATACCTGGGTAGTAGCAGCAGTAGTGGATTATTCCACTTGCTCCAGGTTGAGCTTTTAAACACCTGCCTGGGTAGTAGCCGCAATAGTGGTTATTCCATTGGCTCTGGGTTAAGCAGGTAGTAGTAAAGGGGTTGTAGCTCAAACCCACTTGCTCCACAATGGGTGTTTCTATCCATGGTTAGCTACCAGGACGTGTCGGGTTGGCTATATAATCGACAGATGATATCATCAGCCGTAGGACAGGCATGCATCATACTACATTTGTTTGCCATTGTTTGGTTGTGCTTAAATTGTTTTGGTTTTCCTAATTGCTTATCTGTTATTAACTGGTAATTGTAATACTTGCTGTAACTGCTCCTTAAATGTGTTTGTCTTGTATTGTTTGTATCTGTGTTTGGTTCTGTTTTGAGACTGAGTATTGGTAAATGAATTGATGCCTTTGACGATAGTGTGATTAATTATGTTTGGGCCGGGGTCCGATGTTTAATTATATTATGTTGGGTAGGAGGCTGTGACTTGATTCTGTTCTGGGTCGGGGGCGTATTTGATTATATTATGGCATATTATTGAATTTTGGAATTTTTTTATAATTTAAAGAAAAGAACTTTGGAGTTGAATAAGTATACGTCAGATTTTTTTAAAAATATTCATAAAATAGCGATAATCTCTGAGCTTGAAAATAGTTTTTTATTAAATATCTTCTTATAACAAATTCTGAAAATCCATGGTGAGACCATGTGGTTAGGTTCTCACCCCCTACAAACTTCTCTTTTCAGGAAACGAACAAAGAATCTTATGAAGAGTTGTTGAGTTTAGCTTATGCGATATGGATGTATTAGTTTAATTATTATTATTCTTCGATCGCCATTAATATCATAATTTTGTAAGAGGGATAGGAGTTGTATGAGTTGTATGTTTATAATATGTACAAGTTACTTGAGTAAATAGTTATGTATATTGGTATATGCTTGTCTGTCTTCATGATAAAGTAATTTTTCCGATTTTCTTTCAAAGGAATCAGTGGTACAGTTTTGAGTCAAAGGCTCCTATTATATTATTAAGTATATGAAGTCGTTGTAATACTTCTTGCTATCAAAGTGGTGCAGCCGGAAGCGTGAGATTCTGATAGTGAGGGTGTTACATTATGGAATCAGAGCAGTCCTTCTTGTAGAACCTGAGGAATGAACTGACTATGCTTTAGTTGCATACTCTGAGCGTCTGTCATGTACTAGGTCTTGTTCGAATGGCAAGAGTTATAACTTTATGCACATGACTGCCTATTGATTAATGCCGTTAGTCTACCATTGCATATATCACGGTATTAAGTTTGGCCGGCTTAACAATGATGGTTTATGTATATGAGAGCACTAACGGGTTATTGTAGGTGAACTAGAACTGATAGGTAATGCATTGTGGGGTTTGGAAAACGTTAGAGGTTGAAGTTTGGGGAGTTGAAGCTCTAAAATTGGTATGAGATAAGCATGCGGACGTTAAGCACGTCGTTTTAACCCTATCCTATTTTATAACCTTTCGCCGCCTTGCTTTATTATCACATGTTTGAACCATGTTTTCTTTTGCTTTAAGTTTGCTTTGTAACTTTTCCCTTGCAATCACACTCCTACCCTTATATCTTTATAATATATGATAATCAAAGTATATGAAGCTATATATACATGCGTGCTGAAGTTCTTTGCGTTCTCCATAAAGTGTTGAAAACTATGTGATATTCTCTGTAATACGCTAATTTTTTAGGACAAAAATTTTTATAAGTGGGATAGGATGTAAGACCCTGAATTTTCAGAAACTAAATATTGTCGTTTAATTATTTATTTTATTTATTTGGGAATATGTTTTCAGAAATTTTTATATTAATTGAGTACTTTTTTATTTTTGATTTTGAAAGCTTTAATAATAAAAAAAAATAAAGATGATTTTATATGCTTTAATTTAAATAATTAAAATTTTAACTTTATTTTATAATTTTAAAAGAAATTAATTTGATTATCTCTAATTATTGAATTAGAGTATTTATTTGAAAATAAACTTGTAAGTTGATAATTAAATAGTATTTTTATAAATATTAGCGTTAGATTAAAATTAGTTTTCAATTACTCTATTACCCTAATTTTATTAAAATTACTAAACTATCTAAAATTCCTAATTTCATTCACAAAACCCTAATTCCCAAATCAAAACCCTGATTTTACTTTAAATCAAACCCTAACCTCACTGCCACTCATCACTCACCGCCCCAACCCCATATGCACACATACATGCAGAAGCTGAGAAAGAAAGAAAGAAAAGAAAGAAGGAAAGAGAGAAACGGAGGGCGAGGAGAAAGAGAGAACTAGCGAAGGAGAAGAGAGAGAGGGGAGGAGTCGCTGGCTAAGCTTGCTGCTGCGCCGTCCAACCCGTGCCACCACCGCAACGCGCCACGCCCTGGAGCTCGCCTTCGAACCACGCATCGCCGTCATGCCTACGTCGTCGTTGCATCACCGTCAAGAATCAGGTCACCGAGGAGCAGAAGAGAAAGAAAGATCGACGGAGAAGAGGAAGGAAGCTTCGTCCTCACCACACCTGCGCATTGTTGCCGCTGTTCCGCACAGCCACCGCTGCGTCTCACCGCCGTGGGAGGAGCCATCGTCAAGAGGAAGCCCGTTGCCGCCATCCGCGCCTCTGTCACCGCTATGCGTTGCCGTTCAGGAAAGAGAAAGAGAAGATGTGCGAATCTGGGATGCACAGGGGAAGAAGAGTGCCGCCGTTCGCCACTGCCGCTATTAAAGGCTGCGCTGTCGCCTTCTGGCTGTCGGAACCTCCAACATTGAGACAGGAATCTTGGCAGTGATATATGTGATATTAATGTGTCAGTTTTAGATGGTTGAGTGAAATACTTGGAGGCGAATAGTTGATTGAATGATTTGTTTATTTAGGTTTAAATTTATAGGATCTTGAGGATTTAGTGTATATGAGGCTTGTGAATAGGTTTTGCTATGGTTTGGATTCGAATTGAATTGATAGTTTGTGAAATTGAACACTTGTGTAGAATTGAGAAATGACTAATTATCAGAAAACTTATGTTATAGGTCTTGAATGATTAGGATGTGAATTGGAATAACATTGGGTAGATGGTGAATTGTTAAATGTTGAGGTAGGTAGAGTATGAATTGCGCTTGGACTTAGCTGAGTTTGATATTAGTTGGCAGGTGCATGTAGTTATGATAAATGGGATTCATCGAATGCTTAGTATGTAAGGCTATGGCGTTACGCTTAAGGAAGAATAAGTGGAGTGGGAGATTTTAAGATTTGTTGATTGAGATCCTAGATAATATGATCATGAAAATTGAAGATTTTGAGGAAATTTTGAGTTAAACATAGAGATACGCTAGGGACCTAAGTTACCATTGGATTCTTAGTGGATGAAAATCAGAGTGACACAGCGGAAGCTTGCTGGAGCGTTAACATAGTATGGTAATAATAAGGAATAATAGGGTATGATTAGAAATACTTTATGCTTTGAGTACTTAAAAGGTTAGTGAACTAATGTAGATAATGATTCTAGATAATTGGGATAAATGTGGCTATGAGCTTTGATGGTTCTGAAATGGATGAGGAAATGATCGATGATGCGTAATTGGATTTAGATGATGAGTGAGTGCAAGTCGTCGTGTTTGAGAGATGAGTACTATGATATTTGGTCATGGTGACCTTGGATTTAGATTGAGATTTATAATGATTGGTTTTGAAAGACGAATTTGAAAACCATTAAATTGAAATGTTGATGTTGTACTAAGGTTGGTTTGAGGGTACCCGTGACGGGTGGCAAACTCCAGTTTTTAGGGGAGGTGCTGTCGAAATTTTACTAAGAATTTGAAAGAGTGTTGGTTATGGTTTTTGAAAATGATTTTTGATTTGAGTAACTTTAACAAAAGAGATGTGTTTCAAATGCTTTTATGGATTATTAAGGAAAATCGGATTCTTATGATTTTGTTAACTTGTTATTTCAAACTCATTTTATTTCTAAAAATGAAGAGAGTTTTGATTAATTAGTCAAAGACTTAAAAACAGTAATTTATATATAAATTCGAGGGTTTGGGAATAAGAAAGTAAGTCTGGAGGTTATGCTTGGAGTTGAGCTGTGATTAGTGGTAATTGGCTTGACAGAGAGAGAGGATAGTGATGGAGTATGATTAAAGTCTGGTGATGATTTTTGGTTGATTATAGCGATGTGGGATGATGACTATGATTAATGATGATGGTGATATTATTGTTGACATGATTTGAGATTTAATAAGATGTGAGTTGATGAGATGATGAAAGTAATGAATAAGATTGTTGGTCGGCGTTGGACGAATGATCGAGATCCTCGAAGATAAAGGAATCAGAGCGCGACAATTGAAGTGCGCAGAGTAAAAAGACCTTGGGACTACTATGCGTTGGATATAAGGGTAGATTACGCTCACGTACTCGTGGTGGCGGATGGAATTTTCGAGGGCAAAAATTTCTGTTAAGGGGGTAGACTGTAAAATCAGGTCAAACCATAATTAATTAAATAATAAATTAAATAGAAGCGAATATTTTTAGAAAATTTAGCAATTGGAATTTGATAATTTAAATATGATATTTGGACTCAGTGAATTTTTTTGAGTCGGAAAACATAGTTTTCTGCGTAAAAATGCGCACTGGAAATTTGACCGACAATACCGGCTGAGATCTATCTGGTACTGCAACTAAATAAATTAATTATAAGTGAATAAGGTTAATAAATGAGAAATTTTAATTTGGGAAGCTAGAAATATTCAAAATACGATTTAAAACTCTAATCTTAAAGGTTTTGGCCCAAAGTTGGGCCAACGGACTAAAACAAGTGAACCGGACCCAACTAGACCCAAGACCTAACATATATAAATATTATTTATGAGCATTTCAGCTCATTAACCCTAAAGAAAGGGGTGTGGGGCGCTGAAATGGAGAAGAGAGGAAGAAGAGAGAAAATCCTAACTCCATCAAACTTCAAATCACCATAACTTTTGATCCGGAACTCCGATTAACGAGCCGTTTACGGCCACGTGTCGCTCTTCTCATCCTTTACAATTATTTCTAAGTTTTATGGTGAGTATTTCACTGTCCTCTACCCAGTTTTCATTTTTCTCTTTAAATTTGAATTTGATTTGGGTTTTGAGAAAATCTTGTGATTTTGGTTATTTAGGGGTGCTCTAGTATGAGCCATTGCTGATATTCAACATAAAGTACAATGGGTTTATCATTTTCATGAACCTTAGGTTAATGTATATATGTGAAATTGGTTATGTTAGTGTATTTGGTAATTCTGGTGCACAATTGGGAGGTTGATGTTGCTTATGGAGCTTTGGTGAGGCTTGGAGCTAGGGTTGGTGGAGACTTACAAAAAAGAGTCTCAATTGGTTTGGCTCCAAGAGGTACGGTTTAAGTTTTATTTAAGTACCGTGTGGTGTGATGAGAATTCCTAGGCTAGATGCCCCTAGTATTAAGTTTGGATTGTGTAAATAGTTGGTACTAATATGTATAATTGATATGTAATGTAAATTAATGATTGGGCTGAGAATTGTGTGAATTTATATGTTTGGTGTGTTGAGAATTTGATGAATTGGATGTTGAATATTGGTTTGTGGAATATGCATTTAAATTGTGAATTTGGGCTAGAGGCCGTGAATCTTGGGCCAGAGGCCGGAAAGAGTTAAGAAAGGTAAGTGATGTGTGTATTGTGTGATGTCATATGAGATTGAATGGATATTGAATATTGAGTGTGTGAATAAATGGGAGAAATGTGGAATAATAAGAAATTAGGAATTTAGGAGTGGAAGGTGATGAAATTGAATTGAATTGTGTAGATGAGGTAGATTTGGTTTTGATTGAGTGTAACTATATGAATGTGGTTGGGTTGTGGTCATTTGGATGAGTGGAAATGAATTTGGCTTGTGAACATTGGAAAAATTGGTGATTTCTATTTTTGGGTAAAAACTAATTTTTGGCCAACTTCGGCGGTCCGTAACTCGGTCCTCGGAGTTAGGAATCCTTCAAAATTAGTTTTTTATGAAACTTCATTCAACGATCTTTCCAACGGTTCAGAAATGGTTGAAAAAGGAATTTTGTAGAAGAAGTTATGTGTGGCAGAAGTTTGAGGTTTGAAAATGATATTCTGTAGCTTTTTCAGACTTAGTAAAATTTTTAGGAAAACATACTCCGATGCGCACGCATGGCCGACGCGCACGCGTCACTCACGATTTTTACTCTCTCACGCGTGCGCCTGGCCGACGCGTACGTGTCGCTGTATTGATGTAGGTGCGTGGTATAACTTCCAGAGAGTTGTGATGGTAGCGTGCCAGTTTTCTGCGAGGAGCACAAAATGCATCCACGCGTACGCGTGGCTGACACGCACGCATCACCCTAACTTTCTACTTCCCACGCGTGCGCATGGGCGATGCTTACGTGTCACCCGCCTTTCTCTGCTTCCCACGCGTGCGCGTGGGCGACGCGCACGCATTACCTCGTTTTCAGCAAAAATTGATTTTTGAGTTTTTAAAGCCGAATTTCAGACTTCTAAGCCTCTATTTTCATCCTTTAAGTCCTAAATTTTTATAGTATGCCTAGTAATGAAAAGAAGCTAGGACATGTGGTAACTTGTGGAGGAAGTAAAGTGAGAATCAATGATGAATGATGAATAATGATGATTGTATGAGTTGTTGAGGATGATGGTGGAAGTGCTGTGTATAGTATGAGCCAGATAACTATGATAAGAATTGAATTATGACTGAGTACGTATATGTATATGATTAATGATTAAATGTGGTGAATGAATAATGATGGAAAATGTTGAATGTGATGTGTGACCCAGGGTAGTAGGCAGTGGCATTGTCCACTTGCTCCGGGTATGAGATGAGGAAGGAGGATTATAATAAATGAGTTTAATTATAGAGTTTTGAATGAATGTATGTTTGAGATGCCTGGATAGTAGCAAGGGTTGTGCTTCGTCCCACTTGCTCCAGGTCAGAGATTGTGACGCCTGGGTAGTAGCGGCAGTAGTGGTGATTCCATTCGCTCCAGTTTGAGCTTTTAAACACCTTCCTGGGTAGATGCAGTGGAGTGATTCCGCTTACTCCGGGATGTGGTGAAATATACCTGCCTGGGTAGATGCAATGGTATTGATCTACTTGCTCCGGGATGTGGTGAGATATACCTGCCTGGGTAGATGCAGTGGCTTTGCTTCCACTTGCTCCGGGTTTGGTTTGCAACTCCTGGGGTAGATGCAGTAGTTAACCCCCACTTACTCCCAGTCAAGGTTGATTTGAGATTTGTGAAATTATCTGAGTTTTGGATTTTCTTGAGTAGACGCAGTACGTCAGCCCCACTTGCTTCGGGTTGAGATCTGAGATTCTGTTGACCCTGCGTCGTAAGATGTGGCCGGACACTTTTACCGTTCCAGATGAGCTCTCCCCCATGGATATTTTATTTTCCTTTTTGAGCTTGGAGATGCGTGCTTGATAAACCCCGATTTTGTGGTTTATCTTGTGCTTATTTTGGGGGATTTTATCAACATTTCTCACACTTATTCACAAGAAATGCATGATTTTGTGTTCACTTCCTAATATTGCTCCATGATGGAAAATATGCTTATTTTTCCTTAAAATTTCCATATTTTAATTCTTTTCTATTGCCATTCGATGCCGTGATATATTTGTTGAGTAATTTCAGGAATTATAGGGTAGGAATGACTTAGAAGAGAGGGAGAAAGCATGTACAAAAAGGGAGGAACATGAAGAATTGAAATCTTGGGAAAAGCAGCATCAGCGCGCTCGCACACTCCACGCGCACGCATGGACGGGATTGGCTGGAAGCGGAGCGCAAGGATGGACACATCCGCGCGGATCAGAAAATTTCTATCGACGCGCATGCGCACTTGGCGCGTACGCGTGGATCACAAAAGCAATCGGCGCGCACGCACGCACGGCGCGCACGCGTGGAAAGCTGCACGTGATCTCATTAAAGGAAATCATGCCTGGCAATTTCTGAGGCTCATTAGGCCCAATTTCAAGCTATTTCTGCATGGAAAAGACCCAAGGATGCTAGGGGGAAAGGGGGATCACTCATTTTACACTAGGACATAATTTTTAGTTAGTTTTGGGTTCTTTTGTTATTCTAGAGGGAGAAACCCTTGTTCCTCTCTAGATCTAGTTTTAATTTGATCTTCCCTTGTTGATTTGTGACTTGGATCTTGTTAATTACTAGTTTTAATTGTTCAATTTGAATTCCTTGTTACAATTTTGCTTATATCTTGTGATAGTTTATGAATTCTTGTCAATTGTCATTTTATACCCATTTCATGAATGTTGTGAATCTTGACTTGTTGATGTTACATTGATGATTTCTATGTTTAGCTTTGTTGTTTGGATGATCATATGTTGATAATTGTTAGTGGGTACTTGTAGATTTCAATTTAATTGCTATTTTGAACATGTCTTTTGTTAATGCTTACCAAGTGTTTGATGAATTGTTTACTTTGATTATGGAGTAGTCTTCTTTACTTTGATTATGGAGTAGTCTTCTTTGACTACATCCAGAAAGAGATTTCGGACATAATACAAAGAGACCAAGAGAGTTTGTACGAGTATTGGTCTCGGTTCAAGAGGCTATTGGAGTCATGTCCACACCACGGAATGCCCACTAACTTGCTCATTAGCTACTTTACCGGAGGTCTTTGTACGGAGGATAGAAGATTGCTCACCGCTTCTAGTGGTGGTTCCTTTTCGAAAAACAAGACGGAGGGAGAAGCTTAGAATTTGATAAAGGATGTTGCCGAATCTACACAACACACAAGAGTGAGAAGTAATCCTCTCAAGGGTGTAGTAGAACCATCCCCTTCCGAATCAAGTCTAACCAAAGCAATTGGGGATATGACCACCATCCTTACACAAATCCAAAGGGATCAAAAGGAATACTACTCCATCAAAGCCGTCCAAGCCCCACCTCCGGTTGCTCAACTTGAAGGCCCTCCTAGAATTTGTGGTTTGTGCTCTAGCACCACATATTATACCGACCAATGCCATCAAATTCAAGAGGAACATGCCC
The DNA here is from genome assembly GCF_059453495.1 of Arachis ipaensis. Lineage (NCBI taxonomy): Eukaryota > Viridiplantae > Streptophyta > Magnoliopsida > Fabales > Fabaceae > Arachis > Arachis ipaensis. Next base: position 26,144,434 of record NC_142437.1, read on the forward strand.
TTGTGGTGGCCAATGTGAATTACAACAACCGTCCACCCTACCCTTCTCAAGGTCAAAACAATTACCATCAAGGTGGTAATCAACATCAAGGGTGGAGGCATAATGCGCAAGGAAGCAATCAAAACCAAAGATGGAACAACTCTCCTTCTCATCACAACAACAACTAATCTTCATCCCAATACCACCACAACAACACCAACTACCAAGCCAACCAAAGCCACTCCAACCAAAGCCAAAACAACTACACTAAGTACCAAGCACCACACCATAGACAACAAAACCAAAACCAAACTCCTCCATCTTCCAACAATCAAGTTGAAGAGCTTAGAGCCGCTATGAAAAAACGAGATGAGAGCAACAAGGCTCAATTTGATGCCTTGAGTACCCAATTGGCTAACCTCACCAACTTGCATTCAAAGATGAACATGTCAAACCAACCACCAAACCCCAATAACAACACTAACTAACCCTCAAGTTCTTCTAACCTTCCATCCCAACCCCAACCAAATCCAAGAGGCGGTCTCAACGCCATCACTCTACGGTTGGAAACTATATTAAAAGAGATACCTCCAAGGGTCATGGGAGAAATTCATGAGGAAGAGGTAGTTGTTGAAGCTTCACATGAAGAAGAGATGGTAGACAAAAGGCATGAGGAAGAAGGAGTAAACCTCAAGGAACCCAAGAGAAAAGCCATAGTGGATGAGTCCGTTCCTATTCCATTTCCTTCCATGGTGAAGAAGGCAAAGAAAACACCAGAGTTTGATTTAAACATGCTTCAAGTGTTCAGAAAGGTTGAGGTAACCATACCACTCCTTGATGCTATTCAACAAATTCTAAAGTATACAAAATTTTTGAAAGACTTGTGTACACACAAGGATAGGATAGGAGAATTGGAGACATTATCCTTGGGTAGTTCAATTTCTTCCTTGATGGAACCTATTCCAAGAAAATATGGTGACCCTGGACCGTGCTTAGTGTCTTGTTGTATTGGCAGATACACCTTTCATGATTGTATGTGTGACTTGGGAGCCTGTGTTAGCATCATGCCGCTTTCTATTTATGTGCGGTTGAATTTAGCTCTATTGAAGAAGTCGGCGGCGAGGTTTGCCTTAGCTGATAAAAGTGTGATCACAGTGATGGGGATAGTGGAAGATGTACTCGTGGCAATTAAGGATTTGGTTTTTCCGGTTGACTTTTACATCCTTGAAATGCCTCCAGCAGAAAATAGAAGCTCATCCTCCGTCCTACTTGGTAGACCCTTCCTCAAAACCTCCAAATTCAAGTTAGATGCCTTCACTGGTGTATATTCCTTTGGGGTTGGAGACAAGACTATCAAGTTCAATTTAGAGGAAGCCATGAAACATCCTCCCGAAGAATATTCCATGCTCCGATGTGATGTAATTGATGAAGTGGTAGTGGAAGTGCAAGAAGAAGACCATGACAAGTTGTGCTACCCCATTGTTGAGGAGACGGATGATCAAGAAGATGAACATGAGGAAGTTGTCAAGAATGAATCCCATGAGCTTGATGAAAAGGAACCTCATCTTGAGATAAAAAGTGAACTGAAGCCCCTTCCATCTCATTTGAAATATGCTTTCTTAGAGGACAACCAAAGATTTCCGGTCATTATTGCTAGTGAGCTCTCAAGTGAAGAAGAGGGAAAGCTCCTAGATGTTCTGAGAAATTACAAGAAAGCAATAGGATGGAGCCTAGCGGACATTGTGGGAATTGACCCCCGCAAGTGCATGCATAGGATATTTCTCCAAGATGGAGCCAAGCCAGTTAGGCAACCGCAAAGGAGGCTCAACCCAACCATCCTTGATGTAGTGAAGAAAGAGGTCACCCGATTACTGGATGCAGATATCATATACCCAATTTCTGACAGTGAGTGGGTGAGCCCGGTTCAAGTTGTTCCCAAGAAGTCGGGCATCACGACGGTCAAGAAGGACGACAGTGAATTGGTCACTAAAAGAGTCCAAAATGCGTGGCGAGTATGTATTGACTACAAAAGATTGAACGCCACCACACAAAAAGACCATTACCCCTTACCCTTCATCGATCAGATGCTAGACCGCTTGGCAGGTAAATCTCACTACTGTTATCTTGATGGATTTACTGGCTATTTCCAGATACATATTGCTCCTGAAGATCAGGAGAAGACCACGTTTACTTGTCCATTTGGCACCTTTGCCTATAAAAGGATGCCATTTGGACTATGTAACGCACCCGCCACTTTTCAGCGGTGCATGACGAGTGTCTTCTCCGATCTAATGGAGAATTGCCTGGAAGTTTTTATGGACGACTTCAGCGTTTATGGTACTTCATTTGATTTTTGTTTAGAGAGCTTGGCCAAGGTCCTGGCTAGATGTGTTGACACTAACCTTGTCTTAAATTTTGAAAAATGTCATTTTATGGTACAACAAGGTATAGTGTTAGGACATGCAGTATCTCATGAAGGCATTTCTGTGGACCCGGCCAAGGTCGATGTTATTACTACTTTGCCTCACCCCTCATCCGTGAGGGAGGTCCGCTCATTTTTAGGACATGCAGGATTCTATAGGCTTTTTATCAAGGACTTCAGCAAGATTGCTTTGCCATTGTCGCACCTACTCCAAAAATATGTGGATTTTGAGTTTGACAGTAAATGTGTAAAAGCTTTTGAAGAGCTAAGGAGAGTTCTTACCACGGCACCAATTGTGCGAGGCCCCAACTGGACGTTGCCATTTGAGATAATGTGCGATGCATCAAACCATGCTATGGGTGCTGCGCTTGCACAGCGCGATGGTAAACTCCCTTATGTCATTGCTTACTCTTCTAAGACACTAGATGCAGCACAATCCAACTATACCACTACTGAAAAAGAACTTTTAGCTATTGTTCATGCTTTAGATAAGTTCAGATCTTATTTGCTAGGTTCAAAGATAGTGGTATACATGGATCATGCAGCTTTAAAGTACTTATTGACAAAGAATGAGTCAAAACCTAGACTCATACGTTGGATCTTGCTTTTGCAAGAATTTGACATTGAGATTAGGGACCGGAGTGGATCTCAAAACCTAGTTGCGGATCATTTAAGCCGCATTGAGAATTTAAAAACTGATCCATTTCCGATCAATGACTCATTCCCATTGGATAGTTTGCATGCCGTGTCGGATAGCTTTCCTTGGTTTTCCCCAATGGCGAACTACTTGGTTGCAAGAATCTTCCCTCCTAACTTTTCGAAAAACTAAAGGGACAAGTTGAGGAGTGATTCCAAATACTATATTTGGGATGACCCTCACTTGTGGAAGAGGGGCGTGGACCAAGTAATTCGAAGATACGTCCCGGAATCCGAATTCCAACCAATTCTTGAAGCTTGTCATTCGTCCGAATGTGGTGGCCACTTTGGCCCACAAAGGACCGCTAAAAAAGTGTTGGATTGTGGATTCTGGTGGCCAACCTTATTCAAGGATGCTAACCGATTATGTGTGTCTTGCCATCAGTGTCAGAAGTCAGGAAATGCATCCCAAAGGGATGAAATGCCTCAGCAACCTATGTTGTTCTGTGAGATATTTGATGTATGGGGCATTGACTTTATGGGACCGTTTCCCAACTCTAGTGGGTATTTGTATATTCTGTTAGTGGTTGACTACGTGTCAAAGTGGGTAGAGGCCATACCTACCCGCCTTGATGACGCCAATGTCGTTGTTTCTTTCATAAGGAATCACATTGTATGCCGTTATGGGTCGCCACGAGCAATCGTGAGTGACCAAGGATCCCACTTTTGTAACAGGAAGGTAAAAGCATTGCTCAAGCGCTATGGAGTGTCGCATAAGGTTGCCACTTCTTATCATCCGCAAACAAATGGACAAGCGGAAGTGTCCAACTGAGAAATCAAGAGAATCTTAGAGAAAGTGGTCAATCCGCAAAGAAAGGATTGGAGCCTCCGGTTAGGAGATGCATTATGGGCGTATAGAACGGCCTACAAGACTCCGATAGGGATGAGTCCTTTCCGGATCGTCTATGGTAAGGCATGTCACCTCCCGATGGAGATTGAGCATCGAGCCTATTGGGCGGTAAAGCAGTGCAACATGGATCTAGCCAAGGCGGGTGAAGCTATGAAGCTACAACTAGAGGAGCTTGAATGTTTGAGGAACGAGTCATATGAGAATGCCCGAATCTACAAGGAAAAGACTAAAGCATTCCATGACCATCACATCAAGAAGAAGGACTTTCAAGAAGGTGATGAGGTCCTCCTCTACAACTCAAGGCTCCGATTTATGCCTGGCAAGCTCCACTCTAGATGGGAAGGACCTTTCAAGGTGAAGGAGATAAAGCCCTACGGAGTGGTGGAATTGTTTGATCCCAAGAGTGAAGCAACTTTCAAGGTGAATGGACATAGAGTGAAGAAGTATCATGGTTGCAAGCCCCCAAGAGAGCTAGAGGTGTACATATTGGATGCACCAAGGAGAGAGGAAGCTTAAAAAAAGGACCGTCCAACTTAAGGACGTTAAAGAAAAGTGCTTGGTGGGAGGCACCCCACCGTGGTAAGATCTTCTTTGTTTATACCATCTTATTTGTATTCTTAGTTTCTTGTGAATTTTGTGATCTTTTGATGATTGATAGAGTGCATAAGAATGCTAGCTTTGTTGCTTTTGTTGGATAGATAGGATGTTCATGTAGATAGGAGGTGAAAAGGATAAAGAAAACAAAAATTTTTCTTTGAAGAAGAGCACTGACGCGCCAGCGCACAGTGCGCGCGCGCGTTGGTAGCGAAATTCCACTCTTGGGCCAAAAACTCGAGAGTTATGCCCACTTCATGCCCAACTCGCGCCAGGCACCCACGCGTCCGCGTACATGCCGCCTGCGCGCACCCTGGCAATTTAACCATCGACGCACCAACGCATGGTGCGCACGCGCCGATGGAGATATGTGGACTCTCTGGTACAAAAACCAGAGAGTTGTGCCACAATTGGGCCAACCTTGTGCCAAGACTCACGCGTCCACGCAAGGTACGCATTCGCGCGCCTGCTTCACTGATTCACTCTGGTACAAAAACCAGAGACTTGAGCTAACTTTGTGCCACTTTTGTGCCTGAGGCACAACCTCTCTCACGCGCGCACGTCACTGATGCACACGCGCCATCTGCTAGCACCCTCACCGACGCGCCAGCGTACCTTGCGCGCGCGCTGGTTGCGCGAGTCAGTCTAATACCTTCGCGCCCTGCCCTGTTTTTCTTTCTCTCAACCCTTTCTCTTCCTTAGTTTCTTTTTCTTTTCATCCATCATTTCCCTTCTCTTCTTCTTTTTCCACAATCCACCACCACTGTCTCCGGCCACTCACCGGTGACAACCACTCTTTTTCGGTAGCATTACACTTCTCATATTTTCTCTCTCATCTTCACAAAAGAAGATTTAACCTTGTTCCTTCATACTCATCAAGGTTTTGCTTCTTCCATTCCTTTAATTCCATTTTTCCTTGCATTGTTTCTTCTAATTAGATGCTCCTTATTGATTTACTTAGTTTCTCTTTTACTTGCATGATGATGTTTCTTGCTCTTTGTTTGCTTATTTTTCCTTTTTCCTTATTTTTCCATGGATGTTGAATTTGAGCTTAATTTGAATTAATAGATCTTTTGTCATTCTTTCTCTAACCTTTGCCATTGTGTGATGTTTATGTGATAATTGATGTTCTATTTTGGGCTTTGAATTGGTTTATTATCTCATAATTGCTCATTGCTTAATTATTGCACGCCAAGTGTTTGAGAAAATGCACATATACCATTTTGGCTCCACTTAGCCATATACTTTTCAATTGGTGCTTCCTCCTCATTCACTTGCTTTCTCTTAAATGCATTGAGTCTAATTTGTGTGCTTAAAGTTGATACTTGCCAATTAGATATTAATTGAACATGACTTGCTCTTTATTATGGATGCTTGAGACCACTCTTCTCATGCCATTGCATGCTTTACCTCCTCTTGCATCCCATGCCAAGGGTTATGACCCTTGCTTTTACATTCACCATGGGCACCACAAGTCACTTGCATGTTTTCGCTAAATTGATTCTTGGGTTTAATGTTTTCCTTCCTTCTCCTCCTTTTTAGGATGGCCACCAAGAAAGGCAAGGAGATAGCTCCAAGGAAACCAGCCGCAAAAAGGGCACCCCAAAAGTCAAACTCTAAGGGGCGCTCTTCATTAGGAGCCAAATCCCTATCTAAGAAAGGGAAGACACCCGCTCCTCTTGATGAGAATGACAAGGGCAAACCGGCGAAAGATTCTTCAAGGTTCCCCAACCGCTTCTGTGAACTTATGTTTCCCTCCATAGTTGTAAGGAACTATCATCCTGAGCATCTACTCGCTCCGCCGGACAAGGTTGCTCCTTATATTTTGGCCTGCATTGAACAGCGAGGATGGGAGTTTCTTTTGAGGAAACCAAGGAAAATCAACCTCTCTTGGGTGAAAGAATTCTACACCAACTACCATCTTCCCTCTCTTCAATCGGTGTACATGCGCCGGAAGCAAGTCTCAGTTTCAGAAGAGGCTATTCAGCAAGTGCTTAATGTTCTACCGGTGCCAAGTGACATGGATGGCTACCAAGAAGTCTTACGTCAGCGAGAGAAGTATGGATTCAATTGGGACTCGATTCTCCAAGTCATTGCTGAACCAGAGGCATCTTGGATTCATGGTCGACTACGGATGAGGCCAAAGTCCATTGACGCTCGCTTCCTCACTGTGGAAGCTAGAGCTTGGACCCAGATCCTATCTCATTACGTGCTACCTAGCACCCACAAGTCGTCCTTCATAGCAGACCTCGCCTTGCTTGTTTGGTGTGTTCTCACGGAGAAGCCGGTGAACATTTCGCTTCTTGTCAAGCAAGCGATGAGTCAAGTTCACGACCAGGGTAATTTGCCATTTCCAGCATTGGTATCTGACTTAGTTGCTGCTGCGGGTGTTTCTTGGGAAGCCAAGGATAAGAAGATTATAGTTCCAGCTAAGGGCGATGTGGTCCCAAGCGGAAAATACCTACACCTTCCTATGAACAAACCAAGCCTCGACATGGCCCCGCCACTTCTTTTTCCTTCTAGCTCATCATCACCACCACTGAGATCCACACATCAAAGGATAGAAGATCTTCACCGGAAGCTTGATAGATATGAGCGGCGCAACCACCGCCGATATACTTACATTAAGAAGCTTCTACATTGTGTTATCCCTAGCATAGAGGAACCCGAAATGTTCACATCCACCTCAACCCCAAGTGATGGGAGCTCTGATGAAGGGGATAGTGAAAGTTCCGGTCCCGACCATCCCTTGCGTATTATTCATAGCACGGAGGACCGTGCTAATTTCTAAAGTGTGGGGAGGTCGTTCGACCGATCTCCATGGGTAACACTCTCTTCCCCTCAATACCCATGGATTTATCTTTTGCTTAGAAGTTAATATATTGCATGTGTAGTTAGTTTTGCTTGTAAATACCCTTTTGCATGATAGTTAGTTTCTATAGAGTTACTTGGTCAAAACAATAACTTCCTTTCCAAGAAACTGTATTTTGGGTGAGCTACCAAAATTCTGAAAAATTTTTGCAGTAAACATGCTTTAAGAATGTATTTTGGAACATAGTGATTGAGCTAAGAACACAAGCATGAAAGTTTTGAGCCTATTGCATGGTTACATTTTTTAACCATTATTTCTATTCTTGTGTGCATATCTCTCTCTCTATAATTGTGATCCTTGCTTTGTCTGATTCTATATGTCCATTGCTTTGTGTATGAATGCATTTACATGATTGAGGCCATCATTTCAATAGTCACTTTTCCCAAATGGCCTTAACCCTTTTATCTACCATTGCTAACCAATTTTGAGCCTATGATAAACTCATTTTGTTCTTGAAAAGAGCACATCAACAACCCTAAGTGAAAGACCATGAATGTCCCTAAATTTGAATCCTTGATTAGCTTAGGTAAGTTAGGATGTGTATCATTCAAATAGGAGAGTATACTTGGGAAATTCGGGTAGATATATAGGTGTGTAATTGTAGTGTAATTGAAAATTCTAGGATTTGGGAACATACTCATGTGTTGAATGATTAAACTGTATGCACTGAAATTTTGGTTCACAAAGAAACCTCAAGAAAAGGGGATATATAAAAAAGAAAGAAAGAAAGAAAGAAATCAATGAAAGGGGATAAAAATACCCCAAGATAAAGTAATAAAAACAATGTATGTGGGTGTGAATTGAAAAGAATACATGAGTATGCAAAAAGAGAAAAACTCAAGGGTAGCTAGGTAATGTATTGTAGTTTTATAGGTTGTTCTATGTGTCTAGTGGATCCTAGGTTGATCAAGGACTCAAATTTTAAGCCCACTTGACCATATATATCCTTACCTTCACCCTAGCCCCGTTACAACCCATGAATAAGACCTCATGATACTTGTACGCATGCATCGAGTAACTGTTGATTGTTAGATGAAAGACAAATCTTGAAAAGCATGATTAGGAGAAGATTGAGTGACGAACCCTATACACTTGAGCTAATAGAGCGGATACACTTCCGGTAAGGGTTCGATGCTCAATGCTTGTTCCCGGCTTTCACAAGCGTTCGTTTAGCAAGTCATATGCACTCTTTAGTGGTATTCAATTTGGTGAGATTCATGAATTACATACTATTTTCACCCTATATACTCACATGTATTCTCAGATGATAGATTTACTCTTGACCAAGTAGGTAGATAATTTTACATTAGTTGCATGCATCCACTTAGGTAGTTTGCATTTCATAAACCCTTTCTTATCATGATCTTTGGTCTTTGTATTTTAAGCATGAGGAAATGCTTGGTTTAAGTGTGGGGAGATTTGATAAACTCCGATTTTGTGGTTTATCTTGTGCTTATTTTTGGGGATTTTATCAACATTTCTCACACTTATTCACAAGAAATGCATGATTTTGTGTTCACTTCCCAATATTGCTCCATGATGGAAAACATGCTTATTTTGCCTTAAAATTGCCATATTTTAATTCTCTTCTATTGCCATTCGATGCCGTGATATATTTGTTGAGTAATTTCAGGAATTATAGGGTAGGAATGACTTAGAAGAGAGGGAGAAAGCATGTACAAAAAGGGAGGAACATGAAGAATTGAAATCTTGGAAAAAGCAGCATCGGCGCGCTCGCGCACTCCACGCGCACGCGTGGACGGGATTGGCTGGAAGCGGCGCGCAAGGATGGACGCATCCGCGCGGATCAGAAAATTTCTATCGACGCGCACGCGCACTTGGCGCGTACGCGTGGATCACAAAAGCAATCGGCGCGCACGCGTGGAAAGCTGCACGTGACCTCATTAAAGGAAATCATGCCTGGCGATTTCTGAGCCTCATTAGGCCCAATTTCAAGTTGTTTCTGCATGGAAAAGACCCAAGGATGCTAGGGGAAAAGGGGGATCACTCATTTTACACTAGGACATAATTTTTAGTTAGTTTTGGGTTCTTTTGTTATTCTAGAGGGAGAAACCCTTGTTCCTCTCTAGATCTAGTTTTAATTTGATCTTCCCTTGTTGATTTGTGACTTGGATCTTGTTAATTACTAGTTTTAACTGTTCAATTTGAATTCTTTGTTACAATTTTGCTTATATCTTGTGATAGTTTATGAATTCTTGTCAATTGTCATTTTATACCCATTTCATGAATGTTGTGAATCTTGACTTGTTGATGTTACATTGATGATTTCTATGTTTAGCTTTGTTGTTTGGATGATCATATGTTGATAATTGTTAGTGGGTACTTGTAGATTTCAATTTAATTGCTATTTTGAACATGTCTTTTGTTAATGCTTACCAAGTGTTTGATGAATTGTTTACTTTGATTATGGAGTAGTCTTCTTTACTCTTGGCCTAGGTCAAGGGAATTGGGTAAACTTGAGTCATTGGGTCTAATGGGTTTGATGATTTGGGAGCCCTAGGTGGTCAATTTGATACTCATTGATGCCAACCCACTACTAATCTAATTAGTAGGTAGGTTGGGACTTATGGGTTGATGTGATCAAAGCCATTTGACGTACTTCAAGTCTAGGAGTAGATATCACGTACTTAAGACTTTGAGAGTAGACTTAATGAGCTTGGTTCCTCATAATTGTCAAGGTATAGTTGTTAGACAAGGATGGTGGCCCCAATTCCCAAGCCTAGCCAAGAGTTGCTTTTATTATTCATATTTGAAATTCAATTTCCTCAACCAATTGCTTTAGTTGTAGTTACTTGTTTGGGTTATAATAGAATTAAGTGGAATGTTGTTTATTCATTGAAGTTGCTCATGTTTTACTTAGTTAATTGAACTAGTTGTTGCATTTTAAGATTACTTGCTTGTTAAGATTCCCATTTATTTTCATGCTCATAACTCACAACCCCGGATTTCTAACCAATGTTGAAGCACATTTTTGCCCATTCCTTGTGAGACGACCCGAGGTTTGAATACTTCGGTTATTTCTATTGGGGTTGAACTTGTGACAACCAGATCCCTCTTCTAAATTTGACCCCCGAGGATTGTTGTTGGCAGAGCTATACTTGCAATGCGACCTTATTGGAGAAAATCTTTACCAATACACCCTTGGGGCCCGTGTCAGTGCTCCCAGGGACTATCCAATGGTTAGCTACCAGGACATGTCGTATTAGCTTTGTTACCGACAGATGATATCATTAGCCATAGGGCAAGCATTCATTATTTGCATATGTTTGACTTGTTTGGATTTTCCTATTTGTGTTAGATGGTTTACCTGATTAAATGCTACTTGCTTTACTTGTACTTTAATTGTGTATTACTTGTCTGTATTGCTTGTGTTTGTACAACTGAGAGGTCCCTTATGCTGGTGTCGGTTGACGTTGAGGGTTGTTCTTGTTGAGATGGAGTAATGATATGAATAATTTAAAATGATGGTTTTTGAATGAGGTAATTTGAGTTCCTTGGGTAGACGCAATGAAGTGATTTCACTGCTCCAGGTAGAAAATGAGATAATTTGAGCTCCCTGGGTAGACGTAGTGAAGTGATTTCACTTGCTCCAGGTGAGGATATGAAGTATTGATATAGAATTTCTGAGACAGAATAGCTGGTGATGGTTTTGTTTATGATTCTGATTCTGATTTATTGGAAAGTTAGAAAGTTAGGAAGCATGAGGAAGAGGAATTAGATTTAGCATTCCCTTATGACAGTTGCCTATTTATGGATTAGCGAGAATATAGGATGAATATTGGGTGACAGGAAGTTTAGCATGCTTAGTGAGTTTTTATTACAATGTATTGTATTTATTTGGTACTTTTATCGTACTGGGAACCCATGGGTCAGGGGTTCTCATTCCGTATATGTCTTTTGTTTTTCAAATGCAGGTCTAGGTACTCAGTAATGAGCTGTGGTTTGTCTGAAAGACAGCAAAGACCTCTAAGATCTCTTATTTACTTTTGCTTAGATTCTCTCCGCTTTTATTTTTTTTAAAGAAGTCATGCTATGTATCTAATCCTTTTGAAAACTTACCTATAGAGGCCCTTGTATATCATTTGGGAGAGATTAGAAGATATGGTTATCAAACTGCTTGTATACTATACCCTAGCCGGCCTAAACTTCACGGGTCGCGACTAGTGGCTATTTACTTATGTTATATATCTATATACTATCCTTCTCTTATTCTCCTTAATGCCTTTTTCTGTATATTGCTTTCGACTTCACGCTTTATCTTTTAGTTGTCTATATGTGAGTGATACGACTTTGCGATTTTATTTTTACTCTTTTCAGGCTTCTCGTTTAATACTCCTTTCAATTTTACTTATAATTATGTATTAAAAATCCCCCTTGAGAGTCGTACCACCTTATTATCATTGACTTATGACTCGAGCATAAGGATTTGAATATTAGGGTGTTACAAAAGTGGTCATTGTTGAATTGATTTTCCTTGAATTACTGGAAATGATTTAATGTTGGAATTTAGTTTAATTTTGGAACTGTTTGATTTTAAAAAAGATTCAAAACTAGAGTTTGGTTTGATTTTGGAAAGGATTTGATATTTGAAGCTAGTTGGAAACAGGTTGGAAAGTGTGGTTTTGATCGGACCTATAAGGGTGGCATAATCCGAATTTTAGAGGAGATGCTGCAAATATTTTATAAAAATTAGAGATTTTATTTGGATGGTTGTTTAAAAAGATTTGGATTTAATGGCTATATGATTTGATTTTGAGTTATTAAGAAAATAATTACGTTTGAAGCTTGATTTATTTAGAAAGGAATGAATTATGTTTTGAATCTGAATTATTGAAGAAAGTAATAAGAGGTATGATGAGAATGAGTGTGAGAATGAAGACTGATTTTTGAGTATAATTTTTGAATAATTGAATGATAATGAGAATGAATATGAAAATGAAATTGAACTTAATTGAGATATTTGGGTAGTAGCAAGGATGGTGGTTCGTCCAGCTTGCTCCAGGTCAACGTTTGAAATTTGATAATAGTAATAATAATAATGATGATTGATTTAGATTGAATGAATGTATGTTTGAGATATCTGGGTAGTAGCAAGGATGGTGGTTCGTCCCGCTTGCTCCAAGTCAGTGATTATGACACCTGGATAGTAGCAGCAGTAGTGAATTATTCCACTCGCTCCAGGTTGAGCTTTTAAACACCCGCCTGGGTAGTAGCCGCAGTAGTGGTTATTCCACTGGCTCTGGTTTAAGCAGGTAGTAGTAACGGGAGTTGTAGCTCAAACCCACTTGCTCCGCAATGGGTGTTTCTGTCTATGGTTAGATATTAGGACGTGTCGGGTTGGCTATATAACCGACAGATGATATCATCAGCCGTAGGACAGGCATGCATCATACTGCATTTGTTTGCCATTATTTGGTTGTGCTTAAATTGTTTTAGTTTTCCTAATTGCTTATCTATTATTAACTAGTAATTGTAATACTTGTTGTAACTGCTCCTTAAATGTGTTTGTCTTGTATTGTTTGTGTCTGTGTTTGGTTCTGTTTTGGGACTGAGTATTGGTAAATGAATTGATGCCTTTGATGATAGTGTGATTGATTATGTTTGGGCCGGGGGTTGAGGTTTAATTATATTATGTTGGGCAAGAGGCCGTGACTTGATTCCGTTCTGGGTCGGGGTGTATTTGATTATATTATGCCATATTATTGAATTTTGGAATTTTTTTATAATTTAAAGAAAAGAACTTTGGAGTTGAATAAGTAAACGTCAGATTTTTTTTAAAATATTCATAAAATAGTGATAATCTCTGATCTTGAAAATAGTTTTTTTATTAAATATCTTCTTATAACAATTTCTGAAAATCCATGGTGAGACCATGTGGTTAGGTTCTCATCCTCCTACAGACTTCTCTTTTTAGGAAACGAACGAAGAAGCTTATGAAAAGTTGTTGAGTTTAGCTTATGCGATATGGATGTATTAGTTTAGCTATTATTATTCTTCCCTCGCCATTAATATTATAATTTTGTAAGAGGGATAGGAGTTGTATGAGTTGTATGTTTATAATATGTACAAGTTACTTGAGTAATAAGTTATGTATATTGGTATATGCTTGTCTGTCTTCATGATAAAGTAATTTTTCCGATTTTCTTTCAAAGGAATCAGTGGTACAGTTTTGAGTTAAAGGCTCCTATTATATTATTAAGTATAAGAAGTTGTCGTAATACTTCTTGCTATCAGAGTGGCGCAGCCAGAAGCGTGACATTCTGATAGTGAGGGTGTTACAGCTTCCACCGCAAATGTGCACTTTGAGGGATTTAGTCTCATCCCATGCTTCCTTATAGTGGAAAAAACCTCAGAACGGTCGGACAGCAGTGTCTCTTCCTTTTATGTCTTAACAAGCATGTCGTCCACATAAACTTCCATTAAGTTTCCTATGTGGGCGGAGAACACTTTGTTCATCAATCGTTGATATGTAGCTCCTACATTCTTTAACCCCAAAGGCATTACTACGTAACAGTACTTTGCCTTTGGAGTTATGAACGAGGTCTTTTCTTGGTCTGGTTTGTACATAGGGATTTGATTGTATCCCGAGTAGGCATCCATGAGGGAGAGATATTTGTAGCCTGAGGCCGTATCGACCAAAGCATCTATACTGAGGAATGGATATGGATCTTTAGGGCAGGCTTTGTTGAGGTCCATGTAATCGACGCACATTCTCCACTTCCTATTTTGTTTTTTACCAATACAACATTGGCTAACCAAAGCGGGTATTCACCTCCCTTATAATTCCTGCTTCTAGCAAGGCTTGTACTTGTTCTTCTACGGCTTGTGTTCATTCTGGTCCGAGTTTTCTGTGTTTCTATTGTACAGGTCGGGAGCCTGGGTACACAAAAAGCTTATGGGACATCAAGTCGGGATCTATACCAGGCATGTCGGAAGCTTTCCAGGCAAAGAGGTCGGAGTTTTTGCGCAATAAGTCGACGAGCTGCTTCTTCAAGCTCTCTTTTAACTTCGTCCCTATGCTTGTTGCCTTGTCGGGGTTGTCTCCGATTTGGACCTCTTCGATTTTGCCTTCAGGTTGGGGGCGTAACTCTTCGTGAATTCGGGTTTTCCCGAGTTCAATAGTGTTGACTTCCTTTCCGCCTGAGTTGCTTTTCAGACTGAGGCCCTCGTTATAGCACTTCCTTGCGAGCTTCTGATCTCCTTTAATGGTGGCAATCCCTTCGTTCGTAAGGAATTTCATGCAAAGGTGACGAGTAGAGACGACAGCTGCAAGTCTGTTTAGGGTCATCCGACCTATTAGGGCGTTGTAGGCCACGTTTACATCGACTATGATGTAATTGATGCTTAAGGTTCTTGACTTGACACCCTTTCTGAAGGTGGTGTATAAGGAGATATAACTAAGAGGTCGGATTGGGGTGTCCCCTAGCTCGAATAGGCTATCAGGGTATGCCTTTAGGTCTTTTTCTTCTAGTCCGAGCTTGTCAAAAGCGGGTTTGAACAAAATATCAGCTGAGCTTCCCTGATCTATCAAGGTGCGGTAAAGGTTTGCATTGGCAAGGATCATTGTTATCACTACTGGATCGTCATGCCCAGGAAGTAGGCTACTTTTCCTGACCTGGTACACTTCTTTGAGGTGCCATCTCCATGAAGATTTTGATATTCCCCCTCCTGCGAACCCTCCATTAATCATATGGATGTGTCGCTCCGGGGTGTGAGGAGGTCATTCCAGTCGTCCTCCTTCTTCATCCCTTCTCCTATTTCTCGGGTCGTCCGGTTTGTTCGCCAGGTATCTATCAAGTCGACCCTCTGGCCAACTTTTCTATGATGTTCTTCAGGTCGTAACATTCGTTGGTAGAGTGTCCATAGAGCTTGTGATATTCACAATACTTTGTCCGACTTCCAGCTTTCTTATGCTTAATCGAACGAGGGGGCAAAAGCTTCTCTATGTGGTATATCTCTCTGTAGACATCCACTAGGGAGACCCTGAGAGGAGTATAATTGTGCTATTTTCGAGGTTTATCTATGTTTGGCTCCTCTTTTTTCTTGGGTTCCCTTTCTTTGTCCCAAGGTAAATAGGGTAGGCTCGACCTTGAAGGAGGCTCTCTTAGCCAGAAATTTTCTTCCATGTTGATATACTTCTCAACTCTTTCCTGAAATTTGTTGAAGGAAGTCGGGTACCTTTTTTATATTGACTGGGAGAATGGTCCTTCTTTGAGGCCATTAACTAAGCCCATAATTATGGCTTCGGTTGGCAGACTTTGGATTTCCAAACAAGCTTTATTAAACCTTTCCATGTAATCTCGAAGGGTTTTCACGACCTCTTGTTTTACTCCTAGCAAGCTCGGGGCATGCTTTGTTTTATCCTTTTGGATGGAGAACCTGTTCAGAAATTTTCTGGCTAGGTCGTCAAAACTGGCGACCGACCTGGGTGGCAGGCTGTCAAACCATTTCATCGCAGCTTTAGTCAGGGTGGTAGGGAAGGTTTTGCAGCGTGTGGTGTTGGAGACATCTACTAAATACATTCGACTTTTAAAGTTGCTTAGGTGATGTCTCGGATCGGACGTTCCATCGTAGGGATCCATGTCGGGAGATTTGAAATTTCTGGGAACTTTGGCCTTCATTATCTCTTTTGTAAATGGATCATCTCCTCCAAGGAGGTTTTCTTCCATGTCCGACCTTGTGGTCTGACTTCGAAGGTCAGCCTCTAACCTTTGGAGTTTTTCCTTTAGCTCTTTCCGTCGCTTCACTTCCCTTCGTAGTTCCCGTTCGGCTTCTCGTTGTCGCTCAGCCTCGTGTTCGAGCTGCCTCAAGCGATCTTGCTGTCCATGAACCATGTCTAGTATTTCTGTCGTGTGAGGATCATCCTCGTCTTCAGAATGGTAGACTTCCGAATGGACCTTCTTGGATGAGGGTTTCCAGATGGCCCCTCCCTATGGGGTCCTTCGGGAAATCGGGGTGGAGGGGTAGCATAATAGCCTGTTCCTCCGGCTGGACTTCTTGCTCAGATTCAGAGACGATATGGCCGTCCTCCTGTTGGTACTCTGCCATGATTGTGGGATGACTTTCAGGTCCCCAGCAACGTCACCAATGTTCTGATGGTTACCTAAAATGTTAATTTGGGCCAGAATATGGGGTCCAGGTCCCTTTGAGTGGCAGCGTCCGACTTGTTTAATGCCGAGGTGTCGCCTGTTCGAGTTCCTCGTGAGGAGGTGGGAGGTGGTACCTGCAAAAGACTCCGATGCTTAAGTTAGCAAGGGCTTTGGGCAGGTGTTTAGTAGATTAGAACGTGAGTTATACCTGGGGGGTGCCAGTGTATTTATAGTAGATTTTGGCGACCTCCTTGAGGAGTTCTACCTTATCTTATCTTATCTTTCGTTTAGGAGAGTTTGTTAGAGTCTATCTTTTGAAGGAGATAGACTTTGGGTCTTCTAGAAGTGGCACCTTCCCGTATTAGGCGGGTGAGGTTTGGGCCACTCGTTAGTGTCCGACCTCTTCAAAGAGGTCGGGTAGGAGATAAGGACTGCCTTCTAAGGCTTAGTCCCTTTATCTTTATTGGACCTGGCTGGAAGTTTGGGCCAGGGTATGAACACTAATTATCCGTTTAAGATATTTATAACTTGAATCGCTGAATCAGCAACTTGAAACTGTGACACCCAACCCCCTTAATGACACGTATCCCACTATTTCACTATATAATCATCACCACCAGCCCTTAGTTTCCCTTTTTCATCACCGAAAGAAAGAAAAGAATGGAGAGAGAGAACGTGAGTTTCCATGGAACCTGAGAGCTTCTGAGCTTGATTTCTTGAGGTCCGTAACTCCAATAAAAAATCTAATCCGATAGAAGTGTTCGTATCTTCTTCCTCTTCACGTTGACGTTACTTTTTTTCGGTAGAAGTTGATGGTGACATAGCTCCCCTTCCCCTTGATTTCGGCCAATTGGAGTTCTAGGAGGCACAAACGATTTCTGACCTTTTTTTCTTCAGCTGCTCGGTCAGAAAGCTTCTCCGGAGTTTTTGTTGTTTTGATTTCGTACGGAGGTAGGGTTTGGTAATTTTATAATAATTAAATGTGAATTTTATAAGTAAATGTTGGTTTGATTGATTATTGTTGAGTTGGGTTGAGTTTTATATTAAAATTTTGTTGAATTATTGTTGTTACTTGTGAATTGTGGTTCGGCCATGAAGAACAGCCCAACTGGAGTTATTTTGATGATTTTGGGGCTGTTGTGAATAAGGATTATTGATTAAAATTGATGAGGTTTGATGACCGAGAGACTAAATGAAAAGCGGTAAAAGATTGGTAATAGTAAAGCTTTAGAAATGGACTTAAAACTCAAGCTGAAAATTTGAAGAATTTTAGAAATGAGATTTAGTCCTTTGGTAAAGTTAAAATCAGGGAAATAAAGTTTATATTTGAAATTAAAATAGTAATTTAATAAAAAAATGGAAGTTAGTTTTGTAATTATATAGGTTTTGGGGTATTTTGGGTAATAAATAAAATACAGGGATAAAATAGATATTTTATAAAAGCACAAGGTTACATTTATAAATATTGAGATATGTGAGATTTCAAATATAATTTTATAAAAATTTTGAGTTAAAAATGAAGTATTTAAAAGTTTGGAGTTTAAAAAATAGATAATAAGAGTTTAGAAATAAAACTTTACGAAAAAGATATGCATATTTTTTATTTACCATTTAAATTATTCTATTTATATTAATGTTAATATTTTATTACAAACATTAATTAGTAAAGATATTATTAATATTATTATAAGTCAGAGAAGGGCAAACAGATTGATCTTAAAAGCTTTAGAGAACGCGGACTTAATTAAAGTACTTTATAATTCTTTTTCATAAGACACTTAGGGAAAGGGGAGGGAATAATGCGAAGATAAATTATATTATGGAATGATAGGAAAGAAAAGAAGAAGAAAGAAAATAAAAGGAAAGAAAAATATTAAAGAACCTCTGTCACAGGAGAGCAGAGAACAGAAAAGAAAAGAACGAAAGAATGAAAAGAAAAGGAGATAAACAGAGATATTGTTTGGCACTGAGAACGAGCTAAGATGATTGTTTACTTGCTAAAAACGAGCAGAGATATGATGGTGAATCCACCAAGATTTGCTTTCCAGAGATACATCGGCCAATCCAGGGGATGGTTGCACCTGTAAGACAAAGGTTGCTTACAGAGGTTATCGATACATACATTGGCTAGAGAGAGCCTCACCTGTAAGACCGATGTTGCTTACAGAGGTTATGTTTGCATACATCGACTCAAGAGAGTCGCACCTGTAAGACAAAGGTTGCTTACAGAAGTTATGGCACTGGAAACCAAACTCTGGCAAAGGTTGCTGAGTTACGTCGGTAGCGGGTCGAAACCGACAGATGAGCTCATTACCTGCACTAGGATAGACATGCATCATACTTGTTTGCACATATTTGTTTGTGAGTGTGTTTCTTGTGATTGTGGGTGTGCTATATGATTGCTTGATTTCTGTGTCCTTTATTTGTTAAGTCTAAATGTATTCTATTGCTCGTTGCTGTTGGCTATGGTATTAAAATGAGTATAACTATACACCTCAACCTTACTAAGAACTCCCCAGTTCTTACGCCCTATTTCCACCCCCCTTTCAGCTACAGGTGCGAAGGTTTAGTGCGGAGCTACAAGAGCATAGAAGATTATATTCACGAGTTGAGTTGTTAGAATTTATTTTCCCCTCGTCATTTATTATCTTAGTTTTTTTTAGAGGGGTAGGACTTGTAATTGAGGTTCTTTGAATAAGTCTATGTATATAAAGTTATGTGAATATATATATATATATATATATATATATATATATATATATATATACTTTTGTGATTAAGTGATTTAAAATAAAGTCTCCTCTTGTTTTCTTAATTAAAGTTTCGGTTCGTATTCGCGAAGGCTCAATATTAAATAAAGATAGTATATAATAAAAAAGGTTTAGAGGTAAGTAACGCTTGAGATTTTGGTACGATCTTGAGGTACTAAAAGTAAGGGTGTTATATCTAGAGGCTTTGCTGAGGGGTTTAACTAATAAATAGTTTCTCTTTGTCTTTTGAAAGAAGAATTGGTTTAAGTGAAATTGTTTAAAAGGTTTTGGAGAATGTCATAAAGAGATGGTTTTGGTTTTAAAAGAAAAAGAGAAGATAAATCGGCATGTGTGATTATGGAAAGGTCACGAGAGGGTGACGATAGTATGGTTAAGGTGCCGAAGGATAAATGTTAATAAGTTGTGGGCTTTGTTTGTAATTGTGCAGGGATGCCCGTAAATATGGAATGACTTCCAGGAGAAGTGGTCACATGCTTCAGCTAGAGAATCAGCGCCTGCAAGTACTTGCAGAGGTCATGTTTGACATACTTCAGTTGGAGAATCAGTGCCTGCAAGAAGTAGAAACTTGCAGAGGTTATGTCGCTGGAATGTCTTATCTGACTTGTGAGTTAGATTGTCGGGTGCGGGTCAAAATTGACAAATTAAATGAGCTCATTACCTGCGATAGGAGTAGGCATGCATCATCCTTGTTTGCATATTTTGCATTTGGTTCGGTGTTGTGAATTGTTTGTGATTGCTTGAGTGTGTTTGTGATTTTCATCGCTTGTTAATTTGAACTTCTATGACTGGTTATTGTTCTGGGTCCTTGTATTAGGCTGTGAATTAAATTGACCTGTGATAATCCTGACTTAACTAACTACCCCAACTCTACTAAGAACTCCCTAGTTCTTATCCGCTATTTGCCACCCCTTTCAGCTACAGGTGCGAAGGTTTAATGCGGAGCTACAGGAGCATAGAAGATTATGTTTACGAGTTGAGTTGTTAGATTTTATTTTCCCCTCGCCATTTATTCTTTTGGTTTTTAGAGGGGTAGGATTTATTTTTGAGAATGTTGAAATAAGTCTATGTATTTAATGCTCTGTGAATATATATATATATATCTTTGTGGTTAAGTGGTTTAAAATAAAGAATCTTCGTTTTTTTAATTAAAGGTTTCAGTTTGTATTCACGAAGACTCAATATTAAATAAAGATAGTATAGAATAAACAGGTTTAGAGGTAAGTAACGCCTAAGCTTTTGGTATGATTATGAGGTGCTAAAAGTTAGGGTGTTACATATAGCTTGTAAAATAAATTAATAATATAATAATAAAATTATATTATCATTTATATTACTTCAAAAATCGGAATTGACTCATAAAAAAAAACTAATTGCTGAAAATAACATTGTTCAAAAAACATCGCGTTAGCATAAAAATTCGGGTTGTTACAGATATCGAGCTCGATAATAATATGGTTAACTAAACTCTATTTTTAAATTAAAAAAATTTATTTTCTCAAATTAAAATATATATAATTTTCATTATTTATAAATTACTAAAATTATAGCTTCAATTATGTAAAATATTTCATCATAACAAAAATATATATAAGAATCTGAATTTAATTGAACCCAAATAGTTAAATAATTAATTTAATTACTTTTAATAAAATAATATTTAAAAATAATGAGTTCAATTTAATAAATAAATCATAACTTAAAATAAATTGATAATAATTAAAATTTCAAGAATATGGGATGTTACACGTCACGCTCAATCGCTCTCTCTCATACTCTGCTCACTACTCAGACTATAAGGAATGGCCGCTTTGCTCATAGCTAGTGCTCGTTCTTTCTTTTTTTTTTTCTTTTTTTTTTAGGTTCAGTAGTTCATACTCTGCTCACTAGACGTTCACTGCTCGTTCTGACTTTTTCTTTATTTCTTGTTCAGATTCATACTCTGTTCTATTATGCTCATTTCTCATTCTTAGCTTGCTCTCTCTTCCTTACACTCTATTTACTGTCTTATTTGTTGTTCAGATTCATATTTTGCTCTATTTTGCTCATTTCTCATTCTTGCTCCATCTTCCTCACATTCTGCTCACTGTCAGTGCTCAAACCGAAGGTAATCTCTATTTTCTTGCTTTTTTTTTTTATTTTTGTGTTAAAAACCTTGTTAACTTTTGAAAAAGTTTGTTAAACACTTAAACTTAAACTTTATTAAGTTGTGTTGAAAAATCTTGTTAATTTTTGTTTTTGATAATCTTGCTTTTTTTTTTGTTTTTAATTTTTGTACAAAAAAACCTTGTTAAAATTATGATGATGTATAAGTGGTTAAAAAAAATTTGTTAATCTTTGTTAATTTTTGTACTGACAACCTTATTAAAATGATGCCGCAAACCTTGTTAATTTTTGTTTTTCATTAATCTTGCTTTTTTTTTATAATTCAATAAAAAAAAAGCATAAATTGATCTACTTTTTTAGGGAAGAAATTCAATATATTTTGCCGTTGGAATTCAACTTCGTACTTCTAATAAAAAAATTCAACAAATAAACAATGACCAAACGAAAAGTCAGACCTAACATAACCTTATTGAATTGTGTAAAAGATTGAGTATTTGTTACTGGTTTAGTTAATTCAATAAATTTTTTTTTGTTTTATATGACTGTTTTGATGAGTGTTAAATTATGAATAATTGATGAAATCAAAGGTTATTAATATCTTTTATGATTTTTTTTATGATAGTATCAATCAAAAAGCATTTGTGAATAATAATGCATCTGTGATAATAATTTTATATTTAGATTTTTTTTGTTATTTGACTTTTGAATTTGTATTTAAATAAGATTATAATACTTTAGTAGATATGGTACCTTTAATTTGTATTAAATCACTCTTCTACCTTAACTCATGACAACAATAAAAACGTCTCACGGCCCACAAATTCAACCCAACAGAATACACAAATTCAATTATAATTTTAGTCTTTATCTTATCTTATAGTTATCTTTATCTTTATCTCTATCTTATCTTTATTTGCTTTTATCTTCTAAAACATAAACAATATATCCTTTAAAACCATGTTGAAAGCCAATAAATACAGCCTTTTTGGCTCTTGGATCAAATTTTGATCTGTTTGCCATTAGGGTAGAAACAAAACATAAGCATCCAAAAACTTTAAGGTCATGATAATTTGGTGGATGATTGAATAAAATCTTAAATGGTGTTTTAAAATTAATTGCGGATGATGGAACTCTATTAAGTAGATAAACAGCATGTCTAACAGCATAAGACCAAAAAGATGATGGTAAATTAGATTGAAACATAAGAGAATGAGCTATATTCAAAATATGTTGATGCTTCCGTTCTACCCTTCCATTTTGTTGAGGAGTTTTAACACAACTACGTTAATGAATAATGCCCTTTGAAGTATAAAAATCAGGTAAAATAAATTCTGATCCATTATCGGAACGAATAGTTTTGACTTTGGAGTTGAATTGTGTTTCAATTAAAGTAATAAAATTTTTTATTTAATTTTGCACTTCTCCTTTTGATTTTAATAAAATAACCCATGTAAAGCGGCTAAAATTATCAACAATAGTAAAAAAACATTTATAATTATGAATAGAATTTTGTCGAAACGGACCACAAATATCAAAGTGTAATAAATCAAAACTTGCATTGGCTTTGTTAAAACTTTGAGAAAATGAAAGTTTCTTTTTCTGAGAAAGATGACAAATGTCACAAGCCTCGTTATGATGCATAGAGATAAAAAGAAATTGTTTATGTAAATGATTAAGTCTTTGTCCAGAAAGGTGTCCTAAACGAAAATGCCATATATTGGAAGGTGTAATGGGTGGAGATTTGATGGAATTTATGGAGTGTGTAGTGGATGAATTTTTACCGAAATTTGGTTCAAAGACATATAATCATTCTCTCATTCTGGCCAAATCAATCGTCCCTAAATTATTGCTCTGTAGAGTGTAAGAAGATGAAAAAGTGAGTTCACATATGAGTGCTGAAGTAATTTTTGAGACAGAAATAATATTAAAGTTGAAATGAGGTAAATAAAGAACATCATGAAGAACCAAGGATGGTTTGAACGATGCCTTTATAAGAAACAGTAGTTCGAGAACCATTTGGTAAATGAACAATAATAGGAGAAATTTGTGTGTAAGAAATAAACCAAGACAAATTTGATGCAATGTGATCTGTGACACCAGAATCAATGATTCAAGTATTCAAGAATGAATCTCGATTTGAAGAATTGTTAATAGTAGAAAAAGTATTGAAAGAACAAAGATAATGAGTAGTTGGACTTGACAAAAGTTCAAGTTGGTTTGAAGGACGAGCTCCTTCATTGAAAGGAAGTGCCATGAAAGAAAATTGTTGGGCTGACGAATGGTCTAAAAGAGGCTCCGGATGAAGTTGCTGGTGTGCTCTTTTCTCCTTGATCCATGGATGTCAATAATGCTTTCTTACATGGGGATCTTTCTGGGGATGTTTATATGACTCTGCTACCTGAATTTACATCTCCTCAACCGAATCAATGCTGTAAGTTACTAAAGTCACTGTATGGTTTACGACAATCTAGTCGTATATGGTATGACAAACTTTCTCATCTTTATCTTATAGTTATCTTTATCTTTATCTCTATCTTATCTTTATTTGCTTTTATCTTTCATAGGTCAATGTTCTATATATACTTAGTTTTACCTTCATAGTTTACATTTCAATTAAATACAATTCAATCAATCAATAATCAATAAAAGTTCGCATTTTTTTTTTTTCGCAATTTTATCAATTTGGATGACATGTTAAGAGTAACTCTAATGAGATATTTTTTGGGTATCATTTTTCGATATCTACAGTATTTGAAATGAGAATAATATTAGTAAAAAAAGATGATATCATTTTAAAGAAAGATCAATTAAATAGTGTCATTTGTATAACCCATTAAATGAACATTTGAACTTTATTATTGTAGAAGAGTGACAAAAGTTTAATCAAATGAAATAAGATGTATACAAATTATACTCCTGTATTTTATTATTCTATTTTTTCATTATCTTTTATCAATTTGATAGAAAAATAAATCCAAACTAACTCAACGTAATTTTTTTTCAATTATTTATAAAATTTTTATTTTATACAAAAATCTAATTTTTCCATTGCAAATTTTTTTCCAAATCTAATGAGCCAAAATATGCAATGTCTCTAACATGTAATGTGTTTTTTTAATGTTGTTATGTTTAATTAAATAATATTTACATAATATTTTAAAGTCTATTTTCATTAGTTGTAATATATTTTAAATATGGTATATATTTATTAATTGTGTGACTCTATAATTTTTATTTTAGTTAATTTTTACAATTTAATTAAAAATATTTGAAATGATTAAAAATAATATAAAATTTAAATTAAGTTGAAACTAAACATTGAAGTAATAAATTTTATGTTAGGGAAAGTAAGGGAGCCAATGGAATATTTGTACAATATGTATAATGGAGGTTTAGAGAGTATTAGAGATATAACCATTAGTGTTACCTTTTTCCATCAGCGTAAGTTTTTGAAATGAGTGGTATCATGACCTGGTATTAGAGCTTTAGATCCGAAAAGTCAATAGTTTGATTCTTGGTGAACCCCAAAATCAGATGGTTATTCTAAATATTATGGGTGATATTCATTTTGTAACTCACATAGCCATTGTACACATTGTATAAATAAACCATTGGCTCCCTAGCAGCACTCTGTATGTTAAATCTCAAATTAGTTTTTATGACATATAGTCCTGCAAATATTTATGTGACATCTTGAAAGATCCAAAATGAAATAGAATTAAAATCAAATATTAGAAATATTCTAAAATTTATATTAAATTATAATTATATTTTAGTATATTTATTTATATTTTATTTATTATTTTGATATAAATGATTATTACAATTGAATCACAATTGAATTAATTTTAAAATGGTTCGATGAATGATCTAACTTTTAAAATTTTATATTTTACTCTTAAAAAAATATAATAATAACTCAATCTTCTCAATTTTTATTTAATTATTTTGTCAAATATAAGTTTTATGATTTAATATATTTTTTCAAATATCTTTTTTAATTTCAAAGAATGTATAATAAAAAAAATTATATTTAACCAAATAATTGATGAAAAAAATTAAGAAAAAATTGAGAAGATCTATTGTCCGAAAATTGGGTTGCGTTGTTCCATGGACATCATAATCACAGCTATATCTTTCATGCAATTCTTTTAACAATAATAAGGGGGGCAGAAATTGAAGCAAGTGGGAAAGTATTGGAAAGTGCATCAAATTCCAAATCACCTCTCTGAAGAAATGGCATTGCCAAACACATTCACTTTCTCACCGCCATCTCTCAATCCCTTCAAGCCTTCATCTTCATCATCGTCTTATATTATCAAATTCTTCACTTGCTCCTTCCCCGTTCCCAGAACAACAATCACCACCCCGAACGCATTTTCTTTCAACACTGGCCCAATCAGGCCCAATATCAGTTCAATCCGTGCCACGTCATCATCCTCATCGTCGTCGTCTTCTTCTTCTTCTTCCTTTGGTTCCCGACTCGAAGAGACCATCAAGAAAACCGTTTCGGGCAACCCTGTCGTCGTTTATTCCAAAACATGGTGCTCGTGAGTTCTCTAACTCTTCCACTGTTATTATTAGCGATTTTATTTGAATTAATTTGATTTTTTTTTTAATTTAACAATTTGATTTGATTTGGCTGAATTTTGTGTTTGTGTGTTGGAAGGTATTCTTCTGAGGTGAAAGCGTTGTTCAAGAAGCTCGGCGTGGAACCATTGGTCTTCGAATTGGACGAAATGGGTAATTTGATTCAACTTCCTTTCCTTAATTGGTGGTGTCTTTTATCTGTGTTAGTAATCCCCAAACCCTTAATATTGTTTATTATCATTTGTGTAAAGCTCTCAAATTAGTATTTTACTTGTTGAAATTACAAGCAAAGTTCATAATAATCCTTAACTTTAAGAAATTTCCTTTTATATATATATATATATATATATATATATATATATATATATATATATATATATATATATCAGCGATTTATTCAACTAACAATTATGCAATTTTTGTGGAATTAAAGTGATGGTAGGTCTTACTCATCACAAGTTAACGAGCACATGGGCATTTGTGTGTAACTGAATTTTAGGCCTAGTGTTCACATGTCTATATTTTCACATGAGTGTTGCTTGATGGATCATAAATGAATCATGACTAAGAATGTGGATTTGTCATTTGTCTGAGAACGTGTTATCTGAATCTTAATAGTGCTGGTTATTTATATATGAAATATGTTAAGTCTGTTGTTACAGTATGGAGTTCTTTAGAAATCTGAAATATTTCCCATTTTAATCTATATACCCCAAATAGTTCTTTGCTGCTTTTTCTTATATGTATTTTCTATTCTTGATTCATTAGTTCTTTTTATAGTTAATGTTCCTGACAACCATATATTTCTTTTGCATCTTGAATATTTAACAAGTTTGACCTATCGTCATCTTTGCTTGTTGTCTGTTCTTCTTTATGGGCAGTGTATCACTACATAACTACAAGTGTGGATACCTTAGTATAAGGCCTTTTATGAACTTCTTAATGTTGATGCACAGTTAACTACATACTATGTATCTCTATCTTGATGACAATCATGGCATGACTTAAAACCTCTTAATTTTATGTGTGATGATGGACTAAGCATATTGGCATCTTGAAATAGTGTTCCCTGTGAACAGTAGTTGCATGGATGAGCTGCAACAAGGTTATTTCAATTCAAGCGTTGGTTACCAAGCCAATCTAATCTCTTGATGTCTTTTATATAGAAGCTGAGTTGGATTATTTTTGTGCTGAAGGATAATTATAACATATCTTCATCTAGCGATCAATAGGTTTTTAACTGATAAGTATGTTGCAGCTAACGCTTTCAGTAATGATAAAAATTTGCTTAATTAATCACTCTTTTCTTTTCTAATCTTCACATTGCTTATTATTCGAACATATTGGTGAAAATCATTCTGTATTACTCATTTTATCTTAATCGTAACATTTTTTGTATGTTCTTTGCATTTTAAATATTTATTTCTTTTTCCTTAGGTCCACAAGGGCCACAGTTGCAGAAGGTGTTGGAAAGGCTTACAGGGCAACATACTGTGCCAAATGTATTTATTGGTTAGTACCTTCTCTAGTCCATTATTCTTATTGATGATACAAATAGTTTGTCAATATTAGTCAAAATAATTACTCCATACTTTCTCTTTTTCAAAATAAGTGTCTTTTATACTTTTTAAGTTTATTGAAAAATCAATGTATCTAGACAAATAGATTGTTGATATACACTAATTTTTTCAATGAAACTAAAAGACGAAAGAGATGCATATTTTGAGAAAGAGGGAGTAGCATTTATAAAGTGTTCCTTTGTTTCTATTGATGGATTTAATATCATTAAAAACCACCAAACAAGAAAAAGAGGAGGATATTGGCAGTAGCTACATAATTGCTAGGTTGTTGCTCGTCCAGTTTGATCTAAACCACTGTTGTCATTAAGTAGCAATTTGTTTTATTATTATTTTGGTCTTTCTGGGTATCTCCATAGACATTACTTTGAGGTTAATCCCTTGCGACAAAAGATACTCCCAACAATTTTCTTCTCTTAGAGTTTGAACTACGGTTCTCTCCTTTAAAGGATAGCCTCTTTACAACTGCACCCAATTCTTGTCATAAAGGAGCAACATAAATTTGTAAGTGCTATAACCATTTCAACTCTCTTCGTATGTAGATTTGTAAAACCACGCAAGTGATCTCTGCTTATTTGCAAACAAATTGAGAAACAGCTTGATATTCAGTTTCTCCATCTAATTCCAAAACCTGTTTCTCCATCTAATTCCAAAACCTTTTATGTTATTTTGCCTGATAAGCTCGTAACCTTCAATGATAATGTCTTTTGAGATCCAAAACTGAAACTGGGCTCCAACCATTATTCTTATTCATAAGAAACTTCTCATAAGTCATAACTAAGTCCTTGTATATACTATATGAGTTATTTCTGTTTCTTGAACAATACATAATGTATTTCATCCAGAAATCTTCTACTATGATTTCACAAGAAAAATAAAGATTGTTACCCTGCTATTAATGTTAATTTTTCGATGGGAACTGCTTATGCCTGACCCTAAGGTTCTTTTACAGGAGGCAAACATATTGGTGGCTGTACAGGTATATTTTTTTGGTCTTATGCTTTACCATTATTGATTATGTGAGTGTTGGAGGGATATCTGCAGTTCAAATAAACAATTATTTTTCCTCACTGATTAACTGTTCTTACATTCGTATTATGAACTATGACTATATTGAATATGAACTTGAATTTCTAGCAGCTCCAAAGAGTTGAATGCTACATAGTTTAATAGAAAAGAAATAATGCAAATTTCCCTCCTTTCCCCGTATTTTGTTTTTACCATTTAATTCTCTTGTGCAGATACACTGAAGTTGTACCGGAAGGGCGAACTTGAACCGTTGCTATCAGAAGCTACCGCTAAAGGCAAAGACTGATGTCGTCCTAGAGGGAATCTGATCCTATTTCCATTTTGTTTCCTTTGGCCAATGCTGTCCTCTCATGTTTGTCACACCTTGGTGGAAAGCATTGCATCTTCATAAATCTGCATTGAAAGGGGTTCTAGAACTTAAAGTTGCACGTAAGGTGGTGACTGTGCTGGAAGACTTATATTATTCTTCTTAGTTAGGTAATAAATTAATAATTGAAAAGACTTAGATTTAAAGGACTTTTCTGAAAGTATAATAACATTGTTTGATTCATGAAAACAACACCTACTAATAGGAAATGGCGCTGTTGCCGTGGTGAAGTCTGGTATCCTTCTCAACCTTTTATATTCTTGTTCATATCACTATTATTCATGGACAAAGTCATTCAAATTCTGTTTATTTTGGTTTTCGTATATTTAATGAAAATAGTAGTACACACAAAAACATACAACGCAAAAGGTAAAAATAATTTAAGAGTGTACACAAAAACATACAACGTAGAAGGATAGTGTGATTGCTTCCGTATTCGTATATGATTACTGCAATGCCTTGGAGTATGCACTACGATAATAATTTGGGAAAATTAAGTGTGTTAGAAACATTGGTGTTTCATTGGTTTTAGTCGTTGATTTAAACTATTTTATATTTTATAATAAAGACCAATGGCTAAAACCACTACGATACTAATGTTCTTGAAACGCTTGATAACCTTCCAATAATTTGTTAAGCCTTATTCTAGATGTTTTAGCCACTCTTTTTTGTGTTCGTAATTAACAATATATCCTTCATGATTTGGAACAATTTAAACAAAAAATTCTACAACCAAGTGTTTTAAGTAACCAAGTTATTTTAACCTATATTTTATTCACGCACTAGAGAAATAATTCTAACCAACTGATTTGTAACGTTTTCTCCGTGATTTCATTTTGGACTTTTTGCTCTTCTTTGCGTTTTCGGCTTCGTGATTTCATTCCGGATCTTCTGCTCTTCTCTGCTTTCTCATATTTTTGGTTCTTTTTCTCTGTGTTTTCAAATTTTTTTTATCAATATTCTCTGTGTTCTGATTCTCTGCATTGCGGATCGTTGTTTTGCTGTATTCCTGAAATCAAACATTGAGACTAAACAATGTATGATGCAAGTTCGATTGCGTTGAACTAAGGCGAGTTGGATGATGCAAGTTCGAATATGTTGAACAAGGGTGATTTGGATTATTTTTTTGAATTGAATGTAGTTGACGAGGTTTGATTGATAGGATAAATCAATGTTAATGATTAAGGATTTGAATTTGATTTAAATCTGAGTTTTGAATTTGATTGTGACAATGTGTTTATGTTGCATTTTAATTATAGCTTCGTGTTTTCCAAAGATAAAGAATGGCATTGTACTGATAAGTTCTTTTTTGTTATGGATTGGTTTGTGAAGATTAGTGTTACTTATTTGGTGTTTTCTACATTAAATTTTTGTGTTATTGCAGTTTGATGTTGATGAGCAGTTTGTGCCAAAAGTTGGGATGGCTTTCAACACACTTGAAGAAGATGAAAAATTTTACAAAGATTATGCTAAAGTTGCAGTTTTTGCTACCAAAATAAGGGATACAAATAGGAAGAAAAATGAAATCAAAAATCAATTAATTACATGCAATAGAGAAGGAAAATGGAAATCCAACATATCTTCTACTAAGAAGAAAAATCCATTAGCTAGATTAAATTGTCCTGTGAGAATTTATATACATATATTGAAGGAGACAGTTGTTTGGATTATTTCCAATGTTGTTTTAAATCATACATATGCATGTTGTCCAAATCAAACAGAGATACTTAAACAACATAGGCAGCTAACTATGTTTGATTGTCGCACAATTAAGAATAGCGATGAAGTTGGTATTAGGTCAAGTAAGACATATCAATTCTTTGTTGCAGTTGCAGGAGGTTATCGTGAACTAAGATTTATTGAAAAATATGTTAGAAATTATATTACAAGAAAAGTTTGTAATGAATCTGAATAAGATGATACCAAAGAATTTGGGACATACTTATTTAAAATGAAAGAAAAGAATCAATGAACTTGAACTTGAGGCTGGTGAATCAATTAAAAATGCTTTTTGGGCTAATGCACGAAGTTGGATTGTTTTTTAGTATTTTGGTGATGTTGTTTCGTTTGATACCACTTATAATATAAACAGGTACTTTGCTGTGCTGGTGTGAAATATTTTCGGTGTCAATTGATTTTTGTTGTTGTGTTGTTGAGTTCGGATAATAATTTGGTTTTTGGTTCTTTTGTTGGTGTGAATCACCATGATCATTCTACACTTTTTGGATGTGCTTTGATGAAAAATGAGGATATTCAATCATTCAAATGGTTATTTGAATGTTGGCTTCGTTGCATGGGAGGAAAGGTTCCAAAAAGCATTCTTACTTATCAATGTGCATCAATGTAAAGGGCTTTTGAGATTTGCATGCCAACTACAATTCATAAGTGGTGTATTCGGCATATTATGAAGATGATTCCACAGAAATTAAATGTCTACAAGAAACATGAAAAAATTCAACAAGAGATGAATCATGTTATTTGGAACTCTTTTACAAAAGATAGATTTGATAGAAATTGGAATAATTTTGTTAAAAAGTATGATGTTATAAACAATAAGTAGCTATCAGGTAACAGTGGATTTATTAGATATTTTGGTGTTGTTAAATTGTAACAACATTAATAAATTATATACATTTTTGGTGTTATGCTGTCTGATTTACTGTTTTGATGTTTTTTTCAGAACTTTTTGAAGATCGACATTTAAGGATACCAATATATCTAGATCACCACTTTCAGCCTAGGATGAGAAGCACAAAAAGGAGTGAGAGAATACATGTTTATTACGTGCAATAGCTCATTGATTCAATTGGTGAAACAATATGATAATTGCCTAGAAATCAAAGAGCAAAAAGAGAGAGAATATGATTGGTATACGAAATTGTTACTCTAAGGTTGTAAAATTGTTGTTCGTTCTCTCCCTGGCAATGGCTCCAAAAACTGGTGCACAATACCATGGTCCAGACATAACTTCACAACTTCGCACAACTAACCAGCAAGTGCACTGGGTCGTCCAAGTAATAAAACCTTACGTGAGTAAGGGTCGATCCCACGGAGATTGTTGGTATGAAGCAAGCTATGGTCACCTTGTAAATCTCAGTCAGGCGGATATCAAATGGTTATGGAGTTTTCGAATAATAATAATAAATAAATAGAAAATAAAGATAGAAATACTTATGTAATTCATTGGTGAGAATTTCAGATAAGCGTATAGAGATGCTTTCGTTCCTCTGACTCTCTGCTTTCCCGCTGTCTTCATCCAATCAGTCTTACTCCTTTCCATGGCAAGCTTTCTGTAAGGGCATCACCGTTGTCAATGGCTACATCCCATCCTCTTGTGAAAAAGGTCCAAATGTTCTGTCACGGCACGGCTAATCATCTGAGGTTCTCGATCATACTGAAATAGGATTCACCCTCCTTTTGCGTCTGTCACTACGCCCAGCACTCGCGAGTTTGAAGTTCGTCACAACCATCCCTTCCCAGATCCTACTCGGAATACCACAGACAAGGTTTAGACTTTCCGGATCTCAGGAATGGCCATCCATGGGTTCTAACTTATACCACGAAGATACTAATAACTCGGACTCGGTCCCCTGTATTAGATATCTAAGAGATACTCATTCTGCCTTGTTTGCATGTAGAACGAAAGTGTTTGTCAGGCACGCGTTCATAAGTGAGAATGATGATGAGCGTCACATAATCATCACATTCATCATGTTCTTGGGTGCGAATGGATATCTTAGAAGCGGAATAAGTTGAATTGAATAGAAAACAGTAGTACTTTGCATTAATTCATGAAGAACAGCAGAGCTCCACACCTTAATCTATGGAGTGTAGAAACTCTACCGTTGAAAATACATAAGTGAAAGGTTCAGGCATGGCCGAATGGCCAGCCCCCAAAACGTGATCACATGATCAAAAATACAATCCAGGATGTCTAATACAATAGTAAAAAGTCTTATTTATACTAAACTAGTTACTAGGGTTTACAGAAGTAAGTAATTGGTGCATAAATCCACTTCCGGGGCCCACATGGTGTGTGCTTGGGCTGAGCTTGAAGTTTACACGTGGAGAGGTCATTCTTGGAGTTGAACGCCAGTTTGTAACGTGTTTCTGGCGTTCAACTCTGGCTTGTGACGTGTTTCTGGCGTTTAACTCCAAACTGCAGCGTAGAACTGGCGTTCAACGCCCTTTTGCGTCGTCTAAACTCGGCCAAAGTATGGACTATTATATATTGCTGGAAAGCCCTGGATGTCTACTTTCCAACGCAATTGGAAGCGTGCCATTTTGAGTTCTGTAGCTCCAGAAAATCCACTTTGAATGCAGGGAGGTCAGAATCCAACAGCA
Organism: Arachis ipaensis; assembly: GCF_059453495.1. NCBI lineage: Eukaryota > Viridiplantae > Streptophyta > Magnoliopsida > Fabales > Fabaceae > Arachis > Arachis ipaensis. The sequence continues at coordinate 26,177,738 of NC_142437.1, forward strand.
TCAGCAGTCCTTCTTCAACCTCTGAATCTGATTTTTGCTCAAGTCCCTCAATTTCAGCCAGAAAATACCTGAAATCATAGAAAAACACACAAACTCATAGTAAAGTCCAGAAATGTGAATTTAACATAAAAACTAATAAAAACATCCCTAAAAGTAACTAGATCCTACTAAAAACATACTAAAAACAATGCCAAAAAGCGTATAAATTATCCGCTCATCACAACACCAAACTTAAATTGTTGCTTGTCCCCAAGCAACTGAAAATCAAATAGAATAAAAAGAAGAGAATATACTATAAATTCCAAAATATCAATGAAACATAGCTCCAATCAGATGAGCGGGACTTGTAGCTTTTTGCCTCTTGAATAGTTTTGGCATCTCACTTTATCCATTGAAGTTCAGAATGATTGGCATCTATAGGAACTCAGAGTTCAGATAGTGTTATTGATTCTCCTAGTTCAGTATGTTGATTCTTGAACACAGCTACTTTATGAGTCTTGATCGTGGCCCTAAGCACTTTGTTTTCCAGTATTACCACCGGATACATAAATGCCACAGACACATAATTGGGTGAACCTTTTCAGATTGTGACTCAGCTTTGCTAAAGTCCCCAATTAGAGGTGTCCAGGGTTCTTAAGCACACTCTGTTTTTGCTTTGGACCTTGACTTTAACCGCTCAGTCTCAAGTTTTCACTTGACACCTTCACGCCACAAGCACATGATTAGGGACAGCTTGGTTTAGCCGCTTAGGCTAGGATTTTATTCCTTTAGGTCCTCCTATCCACTGATGCTCAAAGCCTTGGGATCCTTTTTATTTACCCTTACCTTTTGGTTTTAAGGGTTATTGGCTTTTTGCTCTTGCCTTTTGGTTTTAAGAGCTTTTGGCTTTTTCTGCTTGCTTTTTCTTTTTCTATTTTTTTTTTCTGCAAGCTTTTTGTATTCACTGCTTTTTCTTGCTTCAAGAATCATTTTTATGATTTTTCAGATTATCAGATAACATGTCTCCTTGTTATCATTCTTTCAAGAGCCAACATATTTAACATTCTAAAACACCAACTTCAAAAGACATATGCACTGTTCAAGCATTCATTCAGAAAACAAAAAGTATTGTCACCACATCAATATAATTAAACTAAGTTCAAGGATAAATTTGAAACTCATGTACTTCTTGTTCTTTTGTTTTTAAAACATTTTTCATTTAAGAGAGGTGATGGATTCGTATTCACTACTTTAAGGCATAGACACTTAGACACTAATGATCATGTAATAAAGACACAAACATAGATAAACATTTAACATAAGAAAATGAAAAACAGAAAGTTTAAGAACAAGGAATGAGTCCACCTTAGTGATGGTGGCGTTTCCTTCTTGAGGAACCAATGATGTCCTTGAGCTCTTCTATGTCTCTTCCTTGTCTTTGTTGCTCTTCCCTCATTGCTCTTTGATCTTCTCTAATTTCATGAAGGATGATGGAGTGCTCTTGATGTTCCACCCTTAGTTGCTCCCAATAATTGTGTGGAGGAAAATGTATCCCCTGAGGTATCTCAGGGATCTCTTGATTTGCAGTTAAATGTTCTACCACTAAGCTATAGACCCTTGAGATGAATCTCTCCATCTCCTATGACTCGGAGGTGGAAGCTTTTGTCTTCCCTTTCCTCTTTCTAGAGGTTTCTCTGGCCTTAGGTGCCATCAATGGTTATGGAAAAACAAAAAAACTATGCTTTTACCACACCAAACTTAGAATGTTGCTCACCCTCGAGCAAAAGAAGAAAGAATAGTAGAAGAAGAAGAAGATATGGAGGTGAGTTGATGGTTTGAATTTGAGTGGGTGGGTGTAGGTGGGTTGTATGATGGTTTTAGGGGAGTAATGGATGTGAGTGGTGAAGAGGTGATGGGGAAGAGAGATTGAGGTGATATAGGATTATGAGGAGGGAAGGTGAGTGGAGGTATGTGGGGATCTTGTGGGGTCCACAGATCCCGAGGTGTCAAGGAATTGCATCCCTGCACCAATTAGGCATGTAAAATGCCTTTGCATGCAATTCTGGCGTTTAAACGCCGAATTGGTGCTTGTTCTGGGCGTTCAGCGCCCAGATGCAGCTTGTTTCTGGCGTTGAACGCCAGTTCTATGCTTGTTTCTGGCGTTCAGCGCCAGCTTTCCTCAGTGTGCATTCCTGGCGTCTGAACGCCAAGATGCTGCTTGTTTTGGGCGTTCAACGCCAGATCCATGCTCTGTTCTGGCGTTGAACGCCAGTGAGCCCTTCCTCCAGGGTGTGATTTTTCTTCTGCTATTTTTGATTCTGTTTTTGATTTTTCTATTTATTTTGTGACTCCACATGATCATGAACCTAATAAAACATGAAAGAACAATAAAATAAAAATAAAATTAGATAAATAAAAATTGGATTGCCTCCCAACAAGTGCTTCTTTAATGTCAATAGCTTGACAGTGGGCTCTCATGGAGCCTTACAGATGTTCAGAGCATTGTTGAGACTCCCCAACACCAAACTTAGAGTTTGGATATGGGAGTTCAACACCAAACTTAGAGTTTGGTTGTGGCCTCCCAACACTAAACTTAGAGTTTGACTGTGGGGGCTTTGGTTGACTCTGTTTTGAGAGAAGCTTACTGTGCCTCTTTTCCATGTTTACAGAAGGATGTCCTTGAGTTTTAAACTCAAGGGCGTCCCCATTCAATTGAAGGACTAGTTCACCTCTGTTAACATCAATCACAGCTCTTGCTGTGGCTAGGAAGGGTCTTCCAAGGATGATGGATTCATCCTCATCCTTCCCAGTATCTAGGATTATGAAATCAGCAGGGATGTAAAGGCCTGCAACCTTTACTAACACGTCCTCTACTTGTCCATAAGCCTCTTTTCTTGAGTTGTCTGCTATCTCTAATGAGATTCTGGCAGCTTGCACCTCAAAGATTCTCAGTTTCTCCATTACAGAGAGTGGCATGAGGTTTATTCCTGACCCAAGGTCACATAGAGCCTTCTCAAAGGTTATGGTGCCTATGGTACAAGGTATTAGGAACTTTCTAGGACCCTGTTTCTTCTGAGGCAATCTCAGTTGATCCAATGCATTTAGTTCATTGGTGAACAGGGGATGTTAATCTCCCCAAGTTTCATTACCAAATAAATTGGCATTCAGCTTCATGATTGCACCAAGGAACTTGGCAACTTGCTCTTCAGTAATATCCTCATTCTCTCCAGAAGAAGAATACTCGTCAGAGCTCATGAATGGCATAAGGAGGTTCAATGGAATCTCTATGGTCTCTAGATGAGTCTCAGATTCCTTTGGTTCCTCAGAGGGAAACTCCTTATTGATCACTGGACGTCCCAGGAGGTCTTCCTCCTTGGGATTCACGTCCTCCCCTTCCTCCTTGGATTCGGCCATGATGGTTATATCAATGGCCTTGCACTCTCCTTTTGGATTTTCTTCTGTATTGCTTGGGGGAGCACTAGGAGGGGTTTCAGTGATCTTCTTACTCAGTTGGCCCACTTGTGCCTCTAAATTTCTAATGGAGGACCTTGTTTCATTCATGAAACTCAGAGTGGCCTTAGATAGATCAGAGACTAAGTTTGCTAAATTAGAGGTATTTTGTTCAGAGTTCTCTGTCTGTTGCTGAGTGAATGATGAAAAAGGCTTGCTATTGCTAAACCTGTTTCTTCCACCATTATTAAAGCCTTGTTGAGGCTTTTGTTGATCCTTCCATGAGAAATTTGGGTGATTTTTCCATGAGGGGTTATAGGTGTTCCCATAAGGTTCACCCATATAATTTACCTCTACTATTGCAGGGTTCTCATGATCATAAGCTTCTTTTTCAGAAGATGCCTCTTGAGTACTGTTGGATGCAGCTTGCATTCCATTCAGACTCTGAGAAATCATATTAACTTGCTGAGTCAATATTTTATTCTGAGCCAATATGGCATTCAGAGTATCAATTTCAAGAACTCCCTTCTTCTGAGGCGTCCCATTACTCACAGGATTCCTCTCAGAAGTGTACATAAACTGGTTGTTAGCAACCATGTCAATGAGTTCTTGAGCTTCTGCAGGCATTTTCTTTAGGTGAATAGATCCACCTACAGAAGTATCCAATGACATCTTAGCTAATTCAGATAGACCATCATAGAATATATCCAGGATGGTCCATTCTGAAAGCATGTCAGAATGACACTTTTTGGTCAGTTCCTTGTATCTCTCCCAAGCTTCATAGAGGGATTCACCTTATTTCTGTCTGAAGGTTTGAACATCCACTCTAAGCTTACTCAGCTTTTGAGGAGGAAAGAACTTGGCTAAGAAAGCCTTGACCAGCTTATCCCAAGAATTCAGGCTATCCTTAGGTTGAGAGTCCAACCATATTCTAGCTCTGTCTCTCACAGCAAAAGGGAAAAGCATGAGCTTGTAGACTTCAGGATCTACTCCATTAGTCTTAACAGTATCACATATCTGCAAGAATTCAGTTAAGAACTGAAAAGGATCTTCAGATGGAAGTCCATGAAACTTGCAGTTTTGTTGCATCAGAGAAACTAATTGAGGTTTCAGCTCAAAGTTGTTTGCTCCAATGGCAGGGATGGAGATGCTTCTTCCATGTAAATTGGAATTAGGTGCAGTAAAGTCACCAAGCATCCTCCTTGCATTATTATTATTTTCAGCTACCATCTCCTCTTCCTTTTCAAAAATTTCTGTAAGGTTGTCTCTGGATTATTGTATTTTAGCTTCTCTTAGTTTCCTTTTCAGAGTCCTTTCAGGTTCTGGATCTGCTTCAACAAGAATATTCTTGTCCTTGCTCCTGCTCATATGAAAGAGAAGGGCATAGAAAAATAATAATAGGGATCCTTTTTACCACAGTATAGAGGTTCCCTTGTTGTGAGTAGAAGAAAAGAAGAATAAGAATGTAGAAGAGAAGAATTCGAACTCAGAGAAGAAGAAGGGGTTCGAATTTTGGGTGAAGAAAAGTGTTAGTAGATGAATAAATAAATAGAAGAAGATGAGAGGTGAGAGAATTTTCGAAAATTAAAAATTTAAATTTAAATTTCGAAAATAGTTTTTGAAAAAGGGTTAATGATTTTTGAAAATTAAGAATGAAATAAAATTAAAATTAAAAATTGAAAACAATTAAAAAGAATTTTTGAAAAAGAGGGATGTATTTTCGAAAATTAGAGAGGGGAAGTTAGTTAGGTAGTTTTGAAAGAGATAAGAAACAAACAAAAAGTTAGTTAGTTAGTTGAAACAAATTTTGAAAATCAATTTTTGAAAAGATAAGAAGATAAGAAGTTAGAAAAGATATTTTAAAATCAAATATTTTTGAAAAAGATATGTTTTAAAAAGATATGATAGAAAAGATATGATTAAAATTAGTTTTGAAAAAGATTTGATTTTTAAAATCACAATTAATGACTTGATTCACAAGAAATCACAAGATATGATTCTAGAACTTAAAGTTTGAATCTTTCTTAACAAGTAAGTAACAAACTTGAAATTTTTGAATCAAAACATTAATTGTTGATGATATTTTCGAAAATATGATATAAAATTAAGAAAAAGATTTTTGAAAAATATTTTTAAAATTTTCGAAAATAAATAAGAAAAATGAAAAAGATATGATTTTTGAAAAAGATTTTGAAAAAGATAAGATTTTTAAATTGAAAATTTGATTTGAATCATAAGAAACAATTGAATTTTAAAAATTTTTGAAAAAGTCAATCCAAATTTTCGAAATTTATGAGAGAAAAAAAAAAGGAAAGATATTTTTTTGATTTTTTTGAATTTTTAATGATGAGAGAGAAAAACATGAAAAATGATGCAATGCATAAAAATTCTGGATCTAAACATGTGATGCATGCAAGAACACTATGAATGTCAAGATGAACACCAAGAACACCATGAATGTCAAGATGAACATCAAGAACTTATTTTTAAAAAATTTTCAAGAAAAGAAAACATGCAAGACACAAAACTTAGAAATTTTTCATGTATAGACACTATGGATGCAAGAATGCATATGAAAAACAAGAAAAGACACAAAACAAGAAAATATGAAGATCAAACAAGAAGACTGGCCAAGAACAACTTGAAGATCATGAAGAACACTATGAATGCATGAATTTTCGAAAAATGCAAAGAATTTTTAGAAAAAATGCAAATGACACCAAACTTGAAATTGACTCAAGACTGAAACAAGAAACACAAAATATATTTTATTTTTATGATTTTATGATTTTTTTATTTTTCGAAAATTAATGTGAAAAATAAAATAAGAAATCCAAAATCTTTAAGAAGAATTCCAGGAATCTTTCAATATTAGCCCAAAGCTCCAATCAAAGGGTTGGACATGGCTTAATAGCTAGTCAGCTTTAGGATGGAATTACATGCATTGTGGTGATTAGTTGAAGACCAATCCCAAAGCAGTTTGGGTATGGCTTTACAGCCAGATAGGATTCAACATGTTACCATGAAACTCTAGAATTCATTCTTGAAAGTTTTGAAGCCATAGAATAATTTAAAATTTTTTTTTGAAAATATTATTTTTTTTCGAATATTAATTGGGAAAAACGAAAAAGAAGAAAATATTTTTGAAAACTTTTTTTGAAAATAAAATAAGAAGAAAATTACCCAATCTGAGCAACACGATGAACCGTCAGTTGTCCAAATTCGAACAATCCCCGGCAACGGCACCAAAAACTTGGTATGCGAAATTGTTACTCTGAGGTTGTAAAATTGTTGTTCATTCTCTCCCTGGCAATGGCTCCAAAAACTGGTGCACAATACCATGGTCCAGACATAACTTCACAACTTCGCACAACTAACCAGCAAGTGCACTGGGTCGTCCAAGTAATAAAACCTTACGTGAGTAAGGGTCGATCCCACGGAGATTGTTGGTATGAAGCAAGCTATGGTCACCTTGTAAATCTCAGTCAGGCGGATATCAAATGGTTATGGAGTTTTTGAATAATAATAATAAATAAATAGAAAATAAAGATAGAAATACTTATGTAATTCATTGGTGAGAATTTCAGATAAGCGTATAGAGATGCTTTCGTTCCTCTGACTCTCTGCTTTCCCGCTGTCTTCATCCAATCAGTCTTACTCCTTTCCATGGCAAGCTTTCTGTAAGGGCATCACCGTTGTCAATGGCTACATCCCATCCTCTTGTGAAAAAGGTCCAAATGCTCTGTCACGGCACGGCTAATCATCTGAGGTTCTCGATCATACTGAAATAGGATTCACCCTCCTTTTGCGTCTGTCACTACGCCCAGCACTCGCGAGTTTGAAGTTCGTCACAACCATCCCTTCCCAGATCCTACTCGGAATACCACAGACAAGGTTTAGACTTTCCGAATCTCAGGAATGGCCATCCATGGGTTCTAACTTATACCACGAAGATACTAATAACTCGGACTCGGTCCCCTGTATTAGATATCTAAGAGATACTCATTCTGCCTTGTTTGCATGTAGAACGAAAGTGTTTGTCAGGCACGCGTTCATAAGTGAGAATGATGATGAGCGTCACATAATCATCACATTCATCATGTTCTTGGGTGCGAATGGATATCTTAGAAGCGGAATAAGTTGAATTGAATAGAAAATAGTAGTACTTTGCATTAATTCATGAAGAACAGCAGAGCTCCACACCTTAATCTATGGAGTGTAGAAACTCTACCGTTGAAAATACATAAGTGAAAGGTTCAGGCATGGCCGAATGGCCAGCCCCCAAAACGTGATCACAGGATCAAAAATACAATCCAGGATGTCTAATACAATAGTAAAAAGTCTTATTTATACTAAACTAGTTACTAGGGTTTACAGAAGTAAGTAATTGGTGCATAAATCCACTTCCGGGGCCCACTTGGTGTGTGCTTGGGCTGAGCTTGAAGTTTACACGTGGAGAGGTCATTCTTGGAGTTGAACGCCAGTTTGTAACGTGTTTCTGGCGTTCAACTCTGGCTTGTGACGTGTTTCTGGCGTTTAACTCCAAACTGCAGCGTAGAACTGGCGTTTAACGCCCTTTTGCGTCATCTAAACTCGGCCAAAGTATGAACTATTATATATTTCTAGAAAGCCCTGGATGTCTACTTTCCAACGCAATTGGAAGCGCGCCATTTTGAGTTCTGTAGCTCCAGAAAATCCACTTTGAGTGCAGGGAGGTCAGAATCCAACAGCATCAGCAGTCCTTCTTCAACATCTGAATCTGATTTTTGCTCAAGTCCCTCAATTTCAGCCAGAAAATACCTGAAATTACAGAAAAATACACAAACTCATAGTAAAGTCCAGAAATGTGAATTTAACATAAAAAAAACTAATAAAAACATCCATAAAAGTAACTAGATCCTACTAAAAACATACTAAAAACAATGCCAAAAAGCGTATAAATTATCCGCTCATCAATGATGCTGCAGATTTTTATTGTCACGGCCCAAAATGCGCCATGATTGGCGCCCAGGGAAATAGTCCCCTGTCAAGCCTAACAGATTCGAATATGAGATAAGTAAAGTTACAAATATATTTTTCTTTTCTTATTTACAAGTTCTAGCATGAATAATTACATATTTTTGACAAAAGATAAAATAAATAAACATGGTTGGATCCTGCCTGTGACATATAGAGCAGATGGCATCTAAGAACTCAACAAGGAATAGGTACCAATTGTAGATCATTACTCTTGAATAGAAGGGCTCACATATCTAAGTATTTACTCTTGAAAAATATTTTTAGAAAAAATGGAGTGAGTCTTGAAACTCAGTGACTAGACAGTACATCTATAATTCACATGAGACCATATGAATATTATCATAAAAATAATATTATTTAGAACATAATCATTTATATAAATAAGTGAATCAATAAGGGAGTTCTCATACAGAAATCAAATCAAAAGTCCACACTTAGGCGGCTCCACCTCTATGGGTAGCCCTCTCCTCTTGTGTGTCCTAACGGAATAACAGATCTAACGCATGGCCTACACGTTAGGCTAGCAACACCCCTGCTAGCTGGAGTCTGAGTTAGATGTATCTTAGTTAACGTCATAACCGCCGTTAACTATGGTTTTCTAATACGAGCCTCCCAAACCAATTCAAAACATATAATTTCAAATACAGCAAATATTTGATCTTTCGAATATATAGGTATCGAATCAAATCAAATCAGATAATACTTTCTCATCTGAAATCTTTTTCAATCATACTTTCTCAATTTAAAGACATTTTAAACATATTTCACAATTTCAAAATAAATGAGTACTAACAAATACTTCAATGCTTCAAAAAAATACATATTCGAGTAAAATCAAATATTCTAAAATAATATAAAAATTCATCAAATATATATAGTCACATAAAAACATATAGTCTCATGTGCATATTAAAATTAGCTTAACAAGGATAAATATTTAGTTCTAATAAATCGACTATTCAATCTAATTTAAAATCTTTTGATAATAATATTTGTAAATATAATTATAAGTTCAAAGCACCATATACCAAAATAATTATAGATGCAAGGCCAAATAATTATAAATGTAAAGCCTAATCACAAATTGGTCCTAAGGACCGAAGATCAACACCGGAATGCCATCAATATAGAGATTAGAAGTTGGAATCTAAGTGATTGTGAAGGGTTGAAGGTGGTAGTTTCAATATGGGAGAATAGCCCCAAATAAGGCAGGAAAACAAGGTAGAACAAAATACAGCGACCCCAAAAGACGCAGCAGCAACAACACACGACAATGACAACAGAGGTGCAGCAACCACCACCCTTCCTGGCAGCTGCAGTGATCAGATTAGGGCATGGCAAGGCTAGGGCTTCTGGCAGCAACTCCGACAACAGAGCACCAGCAACGACGTGCTCCGACGACACATCGGTACCTCCCTTTACCATCGAGCTCAAATGCTCCCTCTCTGTCTCTCGTCTCCTCTTCTCAGCTACGGTGGCTCAGCGATTTTTCCTTCATCGGCTCCATCTTACTCTCATTTTCCTTCCTTTCTTTCCTCTTCTCCCCATGTTCTTTCCTCATTCCTCCCTATCTACTTGTTCCATTATTCTTTCTTTGGTTATGAGTGACGGCTAGTGAGAGACTGAAGGTTGAGAGCGTGTTTTTGTGTGTGATTAGGGTTAGGGAAAAAGAAAAAGAAGTGTGGCCCACAATTTTTTTTATTTATTTGCATATCTTTCTCAGTTTTTTTTTAGTTATTACATTTATATTATCATACCTTGTGCAATAAAGTCACCAATATAAGCTCAATTTCAGCACGTGTATACTCATGCAAAGTTCAGGAAAGTTCAAGAACAATTTAGAGGAAAGGTGAATTGTATCACAAGATCAACAGAACTCGCTCTAGGTTTCACGTCATATGAAGTTTTAGAACAAGTTTCAAACTCTAAATTTAACAAGTTTGTGGTTACATACGACGCAATGTCATGTGAAGTAAAATTTCAATGCTTATTATCCGAGTCAAGAGGCATTTTGTGCCATCATTGTTTGAGTGCTTTAAGTTTTGAAAAAGTAGATAAATTGGCACCAAGATATATATTGGAACATTGGAGTAAGAATGTAAAGAGGAGGCATACACATATCAAGAGTAGCCATGATGAACCTTTATTGGAGCCAAGAAGTAGGAGATTTGATGATTTGGTGTTTCGGTCCATAATATATGTAAATTTGCATCAAAATTGGTGGAGTTGACTGCAATTTTGCAGTGCACTTATGATAATGTGATGATTGAGATGCAAGAACATAAAACTAAAAATAAAGGAAAATGCTTTTATCATATGAAGATGCTTCTTTGGATCAGATTAACGACCTTCAAAACCCTATACGTGTGAGAACAAGAGGACGTCTTAAAAATAGATTAGGATCAAATATTAAAAACAAATGCATCAAAGAAAAAGAAAAGAAAGCCATTAGTGAGGTAAAATTTATGTGCTTTGATTAGTTAAAATTGGGATTTTGCATGTAAATACTTGTGCTAATATATGCTTTAACTTTTGCAGCTGAACTTTTTAGATGGTGGATTAATAACACAACCAAATTCAAGCCTTTATCACGGACAAATTATGAATTATCAATTCAACAATTCAATGCAATAAGATAGAACTTTTGATTTTAATTTGAATGACATTCGGGGTTTTTTTATTTAATATAATGAAATTGATGTGTTGTGTTGTGTTAATAAATACTGAATTTTAGATGTTATTGTGTTTGTTGAATACTAAATTTTAGTTTTGTACAATTGTCTTGTAGTAAATAGTTTTGAGTTTTAATATCAACAATTTTTAGTAAATACTTTCTGTAATGGTGTTGTGGTAAAGAGTTTTATGTGTTAATATTAACTAATTTCGGTATTATACCATATTAAACAATTTACTATCTATCATTTTTCATCAAAGTATATTCAAGCAGTGTAGAATTTTCTAATTCCATAGACCTGCTATTTTTCAACATATTTACAAAAAAAAAAAAACAGTATCCACAAAATTCAAAAAGACAAGTATTTTCAACATATTTATAAAGAAATAGTATCCATAAATTTTAAAAAGAGAAGTACAATATTCATCCTATTTACTTTGTATATCCCCTGATGAAAATTTATAAAAAGAGCTTGTAATTGCAGCAGATGGCCTGGAGAGTTTTATAACTTTAGATTTTTCAATGGCTTTATACTTCAATTTATTTGTTTCATCAAAGAGAATCCGTAAAGCATATTCTTGTATGAAATTATCAATTTGATCCTACAATTGAAAGAAAATTATTAATCCAATTTTTTCATGTGTATTTTCCTTTTTTTTATTTTTGTAGGATCAATGACCTCCAGTCATTTCATGACATATAATCCGTAGTCGTAGCTAATAAGAAAAAATTAAATAACTTAGTAAAATATGTTGAATAGTACAGTAATAGATAAAAGATAGTGAAATATTAAACATGATTTAGAGATTAAACATGCATACTCTGTTTACTAGCCAGCAATTAAGATATACAGAAAGCAAAATATAAGAAAGTATGAGACTGGAAACTTGACTAGAGAATTAATAAAATAAAAAACTTACAATAAATTTATTAAGTTTTAATTTGTCTTCAGCGGGACATGATTTATGAATTGGATCAAAGACATCAACAATTCATAGCCACCAGTGGCCTCCGTAACAAACTGGGACAAATAGCTGCAGTTGGGGCACATAAAACAATATTTTATTTAACATGACACCAAAATTATTTTAGAAGTTTTAGAAAGAAAACTTACAAACAGATGGGATGCTAGCTTTCTCTTGTCTAGAAAAGGCAGGTACTCTGAAAATTGATTGATGCTAAAGACCTTTTTGGTTTTTTCTATAAATATATTCATAGTTATGCTTCATCAACATTATATTCTAAAAAATGTGAATAGCACTAAAATCAATGCCACATAGCAGAAAAATAATATCCGAAAAGTAACTATGAAATGGAAGTAAATCTTACCACCATATCTGGTGGAACACAGTATATGAGCTCCTAAAATCTTTTAGATTTCTCTCTATTTAGAATATGACACATTGAAGAAACCACCTATGAAAATAAATGACACAAAATTTTAAAATGCATGGCACAATAACTTACAAGAAAAACCATTAATATTATGGCATAAGAACGTACCATATTTTCTACTTGTCCTGTTGGTTTTAGAGACATAAAGTGCATTCTATATACCTCGTACAGAAATTCGTGATTCAGCACACATATGATTTCGTACTCATTTCTCTCTCCATTTTTCTTATTTTTTTATTTATTATCCAATGGTAGCATTTCTCTTTGAACTCCTCTGTTATTTTGTTCTCTTTCACTGGAGTTTTGAATTTATCAAGAAAGCTTAGAGTTTGCTGCACATTCTCCAAATTTTGTTCTAGGTCATTCTTCTTAGCATAGTCAAATGCTACTTCAACCATAGCATCCATCACTTTAACCAATTTTTTCATCTCTTCAGTTAGTGATGGGCTAGGTTCTATAATAGTAGCTTTAGTTCTTGGAGGACTTATACCAAGGTCAAATGATAGTCTATACATGTCACTATCTTGAGAGCTACAGGATGACATAGAAAATTATTTAGAATAACTCAATACTATAAAACAATACAGTAGAGAATAACTAATGGAATAACACGAAAATTAATATATATATATATATATATATATATATATATATATTTAACTAGAACTTACGGATAAATAGATTCTTGGGCTTGTTGTTCAGGTTGTGGAGGATTGGAGGTGGATGTATGTGCTTGTTGTTCTTGGGCTTGTTGTTGAGGTGGTGTAGGATGAATTGCTTGAATTGGCACTCTAATGAAGGCAACCAAAAAGTCCATTATTAAAATAGTGATGAATAGTACCAAATTCAGCACAAAATAACTGACGGAATATCATCAAAATTTAAAAAAATTATACTTAACTAAATAAAAACTATTAGATTCATTAAAATAAGAAACTCACATATTCAGAGGTTAAGTCAGTGATAAGCTGGGTTTTATAATAGTAGTTTCAGTGCTTGGAGGAGTTTTGCCAATGTTACTATCCTGAGAGCTATAGGATGACACAGTTAATTATTTAGAATAACTCAACACTGAATAATTAATGGAATAACACAGAAGTTATAAAAAATATATTTAACTAGAAGTTACACATAAAGAGATTTTTGTTCAGGTTGTGGAGGATTAGAGGTGGATGTGTGTGCTTGTTGTTGATGTGGTATAGCATGAATTGACACTCTAACGAAGGCAAATAAAAAGTACATGTTATTGAAAAAATATACTTAACTAAGTGAAAAATATTAGATTTATTAAAATAGAAAATTCACATATCCGTATGCATTTGTTTTTCAACATTAGTCTCACTCTCAAGATTAACAGTTGGGCTACTGCTTTAAAACACAAGAATTTATTTTGTGAGATATATAAATAAGGTCTTAATAACACAGAAATTGTGCACTATCAACTCATAGATAGGATACGTTACTTGTCAGACTCTGGTGATCTTCCAGTTTGGTTCTGCTTGGACTTTTTTTTTAGTAGGAGGAGCATTTTCATCCTCCATTAATGCTTCTTTAACTTGGACATCTGATGGTCACAAAACCAACTCGACAAGTGCACCAAATCGTATCAAGTAATACCACGGTGACTGAATACCATTCCTACGAGGATTAATAGATTGAGCAAGCAATGATTAAATGATTATTCTAATTAGATAGATTAAAAACTGAGTTGAGAGGTATTAAAGTGTCAAAAATAGAGAGCTAAAAGAAAGCATATATGAATGATGAGAAAAGCAATATGAATAAAAGTGTTAAAGTTTCAAAGATGTCCCCTTTTCAGAAAAATCAATTATTATGTTTATTTAGTTGAGGCTTACAGAGATCCTTCACGACAAATCATAAGTAATCAAACTCCAATTACTTGGTAATTCAATTTCTCTTTAATCCAATTAATCGCTAATTCCTTAGTCAATTATTTAAGAAAATAGGTTAAGTACAATTCTAATTTATATTCACATAAGATTCAAGAGTGATCCTAGGTTGAATTATATGTCACTTATTCAAACTAGTTATGAACCAATTGAAAATTATGAGAGTTGTAAGTCGCACACTTTTTAACATACTATTCCTAGTTAGATTAAAAAATCATGAGAAAGAGTTTTCAAGCTGATTCTAATATTAAATTTTCCAAAGTAATACTAGAATCTAAAACGGAGTTTGAATGTTTTCCAACAGTTCTAATTTTTAGGGATGAAGAATAAAATCTCAATCATGAAATAGATCAATGTAAAAACTTCAAACAAAATAAAATACTTAGATTAGTAATCTATAAAAAAATGAACAGAGCTCCTAACCTTAATAGAGGATGAGAGGAGGTTTCGTTGCTCTTAATGCAGAGAAAACCAAAACAAAATTGTAAAGTGTGATAAGATGTAAAGTGGTGCCGTGGAATAGTTTCTTGGACTTATTTATTTTCTAACCTAAACCTAATTTTCAAATTCAAAATAAAATCAAATCAAATATTTCCTAATTAATCTCTAAAAAGTGAAATTCTCATTGTAATTAGGATTCAAAGCTAGGCCATTACTTCATTAAAATCATGGGCTTGCACTTTGATTTTGGGCTTGATGTGAAACTTGGATAATTTGGCATGTCACTTGGAGATTTGGAATGACACACCAAGGCTCTTTTGAAATGACTGAAAGTTGGCCCAAGGATGAAGAAGCATAGGCGTGTGAATGCCGTGCGATTGGCGTGCCACTTAAGAAGGTGTTTGACTTGGCGTGTGAGTGGCGTGCACGTGGCGTGCCACTTGAGCTTCATTGGGAGGCATGGAAGTCCCTGTGTTTTGGCCCAGCATGCCATGCCAAGGAGTGATGTGCCACACCCTTTCTAATCCTTAGGCAGCGTGTAGGGGGATGGATGGGCGTGGCACACCCTTGGCTAGGTACTTGGTGGGTACGAAGACGTGCCACTTTGAGTGTGGGGCATGGCACGCCCTTACTCCTTGGGAGGTGAGGCACGAAGGCGTGCCACTTAAGTTGGTTGGGCGTGGCATGCCCTTGGTAAGGTTTCTTAAAGGACTTCCTACTTGTTTGTAAGACTCCGAATTTTGAAAAGTTATTAATAAATTATTTATGATCCATTATATTTATTTAAGATCATATTTTTGGAGATTTTTATATATAAGTTGAGTAAATTCTTATTTATTATTTAGAATTCTTATAATTGAAAAATAATGAGTATTTTATATGCCTTAATTTTAACATATAGATTTTTAACCTTATTTTATAAATAAAAGAGAATTAATTTGCTTATTTCCAATTTTTATTACATTGGTATTTAAATGAAATAATTTACAGATTGGTAATTAAAAGGTATTTTTTTAAGATAGATACCTTATATTTAATTTGATTTTTAATTATTGTTCTATCTTTTCATTTATTTTATAAAATTATGTTTTTACCCTTATTTTTATTAAAATTTTCTAATCTACCCCAAACCCTAATTTTCTTCCCTAACTCACCCTCACTCTTCTCCCAGTGCCGCATCCCTTTCCCTATACCCTAACACTCATCAGCTTCAGACAAGAAGAAAAGAAAGAAAGAAGAAAAGAAAGGAAGAGGGAAAGAAGGAAAGGGGGAGGATGAGAGGGATATCCGAGGGTGAGGGTTGCGAGAGGAGAGGGAGACCCGTGAGAGAGGGAGAGCGCTAGAGGAGGAGGAGCTGTCCGCATTGCCACCGTCGCATCACCTACGCTGTCGCCACTGTCAATCACGCCACCTCGCCGTCGAGAACAAAGCTGCAAGGAGAGAGGGCTCGCAAGTGAAAGGAGGTTGCGGGCTTAGAAATCGTCGTGCCCAGTCATGTCTGTGAAGCCATCGCCACTGTCCAATCTTGTCACCGCCAGTCCCGTCGTCACCATCTCTCCACATCGCTGCCACCGTTGGAACCGCAAACAGAGGAAGGAGACAAAGCTTTTCATGTCACCATCATAGGACCTCAGCAGTCATCATCCCCATCTGAACAGCTGCTTCTGCCGCCGGAGAATGTCGCTGCGTCGCCGGGATCCACTACCGGTAAGGGTCTTGTTATTAGATTCTGTCCTTTTTGAATTCTGGGAATATTATAGTCACTGAATGTTGCTACAGTCGCTGTCTGGGTCGCGTGGAAGGAGGAGGAGTTTTAGCGGATTTTAAAAGAAACAGAACTTTGATTAATTAAATTCGTGTTGCTTTGATGTATTCTTTAAATTTCGATTAAACAATTCCAAGCCTTTGGGAAGGTTTCCGATTTAAGAATGAAATGAAATTGGTTTTTTGGGCTTAAATAACTTTGGTTTTGAAATTGGTTTGGAACTTCTGGCTTACATGCCTTGGTGTTGATTTTTAATCTTTATTTTAATTGATTTCAATTTAAGTAACTATGATTCTGAGGATTTCTAAAGAATTTAAGAAATGAGGCAGGTTATTCTTCCCTAGAATCTTGAGTCTTTGCCAAGGTTGTTAATTAATAACTCTGATTTAAAATAGTTAAACGAATGATTCAAAAGTGAAGGATTTGAGTCTTTTCAAAGAAAATTCCCTTTTGATATGATACTTGCAAGTCTTTGGGAAGTTTTGGGAAATGTCACATAAAGTTGCTCCGTTTTAAAAGAAAATTGATTTTGAAGAAAAAGTGGATTATGAACTTAGAATAATTTGAGATATGAGATATTTTGAATTTTGAGACAAGATGAGTTTGATTTTGGTTTTAAAGTAAAGTGATATGAGGAAAAAGTGATATATGGCAAGAATGATGATTTGACTTGGTATGAATTATTAATGAAGTGCGGAATGATGATGAATGAATATGTGGCTTTTGCACTTTTTTTATCTGAGATACGAGTTTTTCTGGGTAAAGTACCATGGCTAGCCACCACGTGTTCTAGGTTGAGACTCGATACTCTGTTGATCCTATGACGTAAGGGTGATCGAGCACTTATAAATTCTCGGGAAGATGATGAGTGGATATTTTATACCCTTTTTTGTACTATTTTCTTCGTGTTTTAATTATGTTTTATTATATTTTATTATGTTTTAGTAGGTTTTAGTGCAAAATTCACCTTTTGGATGCTACTTTGAGTTTTTGTGGGTTTTCTATGATTTTAGGTGATTTTTGGGTGAATCTAGCAAGTTTTGGCAAAGTCTAATTCATAGGCAAAGAAAGGACAACAGATGCTGTCAAATCCTGACCTCTGTGCATTCCAACGAGCATATCTTGAGCTACAGAGGTCCAATTACGCGTTCTCAACGGTGTTGGAAAGTTAACTTCCAGGGCTTTCCAGAAATATATAATGGTTTATACTTTTTTTTGGACAAGACTGCCCAAAACGGGGGTTGAACGCCCAAACCACCCCCTTTCTTGCGTTCAACGCCCAAGGAGGACCCAAGCCAGCGTTGAACGCCCAAACCTGGCGTTCAACACCACCAAGGGAGAACAAGGCAGCGTGGACACCCCATAATGGGTGTTCAATGTAACACCTTAATATTTAGATCCTTATGCTCGAGTCATAAGTCAATGATATTAAGGTGGTACGACTCTTGAGGTGGATTATAATACGTAATTATATATATGTGTTGAAAGGAAATATTAAACAAGAAGCCTGAAAAAGGAGTAAAATAAAATTGCGAAGTCGTAACACTCATGTATCAAAGCATAAGAAAATTCAACGCGTTCAGCTAACGGATAAAATAACTAAGGCATATGGGGAAGAAATAAAATAGACATAAATACAAGTATACTAGCCATTAGTCGCGACCTGCGAAGTTTAGGTCGACTAGGGTTACAGAGTTAAAATAGTTGACAACAGAAAATTCCTATCTCTCCAAAAATACATCAAAGCCTCTATAGATAAGTTTTAAAAGAATACATACATACATCATGATTGGTATTACAAAAATAAAGGATAGACTCCGCCGTCGTCCAAACGAATCTAGCTCACTGCTGAGCACCAGGACCTGCATCTGAAAAACAGAATATATATACGAAATGAGAACCCCCGACCCATGGGATCCCAGTACGGTAAAAGTGCCAAATAAATACAAATGCACTATAATATAAATTCACTAAGCATATTAAGCTTCCTATCTCGCCATATCCATCCTAAGTTCTCACTAATCCATAATTTGGCAACTATCATAGGAGATTCTATTCTAATCCAATTCCCTTCATACTTCACCACTTTTCAATCCGACTAACCCAAGAATTGAATCAAACACAAACAATACAAACAAGTAATACACAAGTAAGGCAAGTAAGTCAATTAGCAAATAATCATGAAACATGTACAATTAGGCAAACCAAAGCAATTAAACAAACCCAAACAATTCAAGCATATGCAGATGATGCATGTCTATCCTACTGGCCGTGAGCTCACGTGTCGGTTAACTACCAGAACTCGACACACCCAGTAGCTAACCCGGATATCGTCTCTCTGTTACGCATTAATATCATTAGAGAGAATACGTGCCTTGTCACCATTAGAGGGTATCTGTGCCCTGTCACCGTGTATATGTGCCCTGTCACCGTTAGAGGGTATATGTTCCCTGTCACCATTAGAGGGTATATGTGCCCTATCACCATTAGAGGGTATATGTGCCCTGTCACCCTTAGAACTAGAGAGAAAACACAAGCATACCAACATACTCACATCCAACCCTTTCCATTCATTGTTCATTTACTATATTCATTCATTAATCATATATGCATCTCCGGCATACTCGCCACATGTTCAAGCTTCCTCAATGAATCATAATCGTTTAATCATTAATCATATGCATATACATGCTCAGTCATAACTCAATGTTTATTACAGCCATCCGGTTCATAGCACACACGCAACAATTCGAGCATCTTACTCAACAACTCATACAATCATCATTAATCATTTTTCATCATTAATCGTCGCTTTACTTCATCCACAAGTTATCCCCTTCCTTAGCTTCTTATTAATACTAGGCATTTTATATTAAATTAAGACTTAGGGATGAAAATGGGGGATTATAAGCTTAAAACAGGGTCCCGGAAGGTTACAAGCTCAATGGGAAGGTGAAAGACTAGAAAACAAAGTTTTTATAAGAAAGCAGGGTCGTGTGCGTATGCACATGGGTGTGTGTACGCACGCCCAGAAGAATTTTCAAGTTGTGTGTGTACGCATCGAGGTGTGCATACGCACAAGTGTAAAATTTTCCAGTTCTGTTCGCTCGCACAAGGCGTGCGAACGCCCTCAATAGAACGTCTTTCCCAACGTGTCCGTACGCACAAGGCTGTGCGTACGCACAGCTTGCAGAACCTCATTCATTGTGTGCGCACACAGGGTGTGCTAACGCTCCCAGCAGCAGCCACACCACTGTGTGTGCATACGCACAAGAGTGTGCATGCGCACAGGGCTGTACGTGCGCACAGGGCTGTGCGTGTGATGCACCACTATTTCGTGGTACATTTTGTACTTAATTAAGGGGATTTTATCCACTATTCTCACACTTATTCATAGAATTCGCATGTTTTATATTTTCCTTCCTAATTTTGTGCTATGATTGAAAACATGCTTCTTTGGCCTTAGATTTGCTAATATTAATCCTCTCCTATTACCATTCGATGCCGTGATATGTATGTTAAGTGATTTCAGGGTTTACAGGGCAGGAATGGCTTAGAGGATGGGGAAGGAAGCATGCAAAAGTGGAAGGAATACAAGAAATTGAAGGAATTGCTGAGCTGTCAAGCCTGACCTCTTCGTACTAAATCGACCATAACTTGAGCTACAGAGGTCCAAATGAGGAGGTTCTAGTTGTGTTGGAAAGCTAACATCCGGAGCTTCGAAATGATATATAATTTCCTATAGTTTCCATGCTGTTAGGTGACGCGCACGCATGGATCACGTGTACGTGTGACCTGGCAAAAGTTCAATCCACGCATATGCGTGACAGAGCCACGTGCTGGACGCATCAGAAAATGCTGGGGGTAATTTCTGGGCTGTTTTTGACCCAGTTTTTGGCCCAAAAACGCAGACTAAACCCAGGGGACAAGCAGAGACTCAACACACAACATTCATTCACATAATTTTAGGTTTTAGATGTAGTTTCTAGAGAGAGAGAGAGGAGAGTCTCTCTAGGTTTTAGGATTTCTCTTAGTTTTAGGTTTATTTCTAAACCACACAAAAATCCAACTCATCACTCCCAAGGAATTACAAACCCCTAAAATTATAAATCGAAGTATTAAACCTCGGGTCGTTCTCCCTAGGAATTGCAACAAAGTGTCTTGTTATTGGTTATGAGTTGTATTTTGGGGTTTTGAGGTTTTAGACAAGAAACATAAATGGCAAAGAAAATAAACTAACAACTAACAAAGCTCTTGGCAAGGTATGAGAACTAGAAGTCCTATCCTAGTTATCCTCCTCAATTGTGACCACAAATTGTCCATTGCTATCACTTAGTTAACCTCTAACCATGGAAGAAATTCAAGTGGATGAATCAACTTGATTCCACAAGTCCTAGCCAACTCCCAAGGGAAAGACTAGCTTTAGTGGTATCCAAATAAATTAGCAACTTCTAATTGTCAATCAACAAAGGAATTAGATAACTCAAGCGTCACTAATTACTCCACCTAGGCCAAGAGGAATAAAATCTATACTAAAATCCAACCAAGCATTTCATCAAACACTTGGAAAGCACAAAAGAAAAGCATAGTAAATTGATAACAAGAGTAGAATCTAACAACAATTGAATGTAAGAAATCAACAACAACAATTAAAGAAAATAAGATCTACATGAATTACCTCAAATTGCATTAAAAGAAAATAGGAGAAGAAAGAGTGCATCAACAACAAAGTAAGCAATTACAAGAATGAAATACAAAATTAGAGAGAGGAAGAGTAGAGGAACAAGAAATTGTAAAGGAAAAGTGAATCAAAACATGAATTAAATCTAGATCTAAGAAGAGATTAACCTAAACCTAAACCTAAACCTAATCCTAATCCTAGAGAGATGTGAGAGCTTCTCTCTCTAAAAACTAACTCTAACTATTTCTAAAATTAAAGTATGACTAATGATCAAAATTATGTTAATTTCTTTTCAATCCTTGACTTAAATAGTATCAAAAATGAGTTGGATTGGGCCCACAAGGCTTCTAAAATTGCTGGCCACGAATTGCAATTAGTGAATCACGTGGCAACATCGGTGCGTATGCGTACCGTGCGCATGCGCACCTCTATTCGCGATGCAACTATAGCAAATCTTATATCATTTCGAAGCCCCGGATGTTAAATTTCCAACGCAACTGAAGCTGCATCATTTGGACCTCTGTAGCTCAAGTTATGGTTGATTGAGTGCGAAGAGGTCGGCTTGACAGCTTTTGCAATTCCTTCATTTCTTCATGAGTTCTCCATTTTTACATGCTTTTTCTTCATTCCCTTGATCCAATCTTTGCCACCTAAATCTGAAATCACTTAACAAATATATCAAGGAACCTAATGGAATCAAGGTAAATTAAATTTAGCTATTGTAAGACCTAAAAAGCATGTTTTCACTCTTAAGCACAATTAAAGGAGAAGTTATAAAACCATGCTATTTCATTGGATAAATGTGGGTAAAAGGTCATAAAATCCCCTAAAATCAATACAAGATAAACCCTAAAAATGGGGTTTATCAGGGAGACAACCCACCATGGTATGATCATTCTTTTTTAGTTTTAGTTTTATTTTATTTTGTTTTATTCTTAGTTTTATTTTATTCTATTTTTCTTAGTGTTCATTCATAATGTCTGCATCAGCATCTGCATTCTGCATTCTGTATTTTGCATAATAAGAAAAAAAAGGACAACCCACGCGTGCGCGTAGGCCACGCGTGGGCGTCGATTGCACATTTTGCTATCCCATCCAACAGAAAGTTGTGATGGAATCGTGCGGCTGGTGTTCTCTGTGCACAATTTGAGCCACGCGTACGCGTCTACGACGCATGCGCGTCACCTGCAACCTAGGAAATCCACGCGTACGCGTCAAGCACACGCACACGTGGATAGGACAATCGGCGTAAATGGGTGTTTGACCCGAGAGTTGTGCTGCCCTTGCGATGGAACTATGCTAAAGGCACAAAATCATCCACGCGTATGCGTCCCTGACGTTTGCGCGTCATTTCACTTTCAGACCACCCACGCGTACGCGTGGGCGATGCTTACGCGTCACATGACTGGTTCAGTTTTCACGCGCACGCGTGACGTACGCGTGCGCGTCGCGCCCTGTTTTTAAATTCTTACTTCTTTATTCTCTCCTTTCTCCTTCTTCCCTCCTCTTTTCTTACATTCTTCTTCTTCATTTCTTCAACTTCTCATCCTTATTCTTTTCCATTCTATTTTACTTAATTTATTTGTATACTTTCATTCATTGCATTTCAATTGTATGCATGTTTTTATTTTTCGATTGGTGTTAACTTTTCTTATTCAACTGTTTCATCTTTTCTTGAATTATTCTAGTGCTTCATGACTTGTTTTATTCTGATTGGGTATTATTATTCATAAGTCAATGCTATTCTTTTATGATACTTGCATTCCATTTACATTTATATGCACTTATACTATCTTGCATTACCCACACCCTCTCCCCCATTGTTGCAATTTTTGCACTATTGATTTGTCATTTGCTTCTACTGTTTTCTCACTTGCATGTTATAGCTACCATGTAATTGAGACCTTCATTATTTGGCATTAACCCACCCATACTTTATTTATTTTTTTTATCTTTATTTCTGGGTTACTTTTCTTCTTTTTTCTCTTCTTTCAGGATGGCCGCCGAGAAGGGAAACGAGAAGCTTCTCAATGGGGCGACAGACAAGTCCATCTGCATAATCTATGGAGAAAAGCGTCAGTTGGAGCAACCCGTCCACTTGTACATCTTAGCATGCACCAAGGACGGTGCAATCTTTAAGTGTGGGGAGGTCGATACCGACTTCTGTGGGTTAGTTACTTCCTTTTTCAAACACCAATGTTAATTTGTTAGTTGTTGCATTTGCATGTTTGATTTCATGTTTGTTTGATTTTGTGCATATTTTACCACTACTTGATTAAAGTAATGAGTTTCTTTTCAAGACCCTATTTTATAGCATTTCACTAATTTAAATTAAAACTTTTCTGTTAAACTTGTTTGAAGATTGTAATTTGGAACATGAATTATAGCTAAAGAACACACAACCTGTGAGATTTGAGCTTAATTACATGGTTACATTATTTAATCATAATATTTTATTATTGTGTGTTTTCTTCTCTATGACTGCAATCTATATTTTGTTCCATTCTATATGTCCATTGTTTAGTGTATTTGCATGCATACATATGATTGAGGCCATCATTTGTTATTAGCTCACTTATCCCAAATAGCCTACCCTTTCAACCACCTTTGTTAGCCACCTTGAGCCTTTTAATCCCCATTTGTTATTTTACCACATCACTAGCCTTAAGCAGAAAAATATTTAATTACCTCAACTGAATCTTTGGTTAGCTTAAATTAGAGATTGTGTATCAATTAAGTGTGGGGAACTGTGAAAACTTGGGTTGATGAAAGTGTACAGTGTTCTATTGACAAAATATTGGGAATTTGGGTACTTACTCATGTGAGACCAGAAAAATTAAAAAGACCCATGTGCATTGATATGTTATGTTTATTTTTACCTTTAAAAAAATAATAAATAAATAAATAAAACAAAAAATATTCAAATAAATAAATAAATAAGGGGACAAAATTACCCCAATGTTAAGTTTAATGAAAGATCAATGCATATGTGATAGAATTAAAAGTGATGCATGAGTATGTGATACAAAAGTGGGAATTTCGGGTAGCTAGACATGATTTTAGAATTACATAGAGTGTGTGTGTATGTTAGGTGAAAGTTTAGGTTAATCAAAGATTCATATTTTAGCTCACTTGGCCATACATATACCCTCAACCTTACCTTAGCCCCATTACAACCTTGAAAAGACCTTATGATGTTTGCATTGGTGTACTAAATATTTGTTGATTGGTTAGATAAAGAACAAAGTATAGAAAGCATGATTAGAGAAGAGTAGAGTGAATTAACCCTAGACACTTGAGCGATTAGAGTGCATATACACTACCAGTGAGGGTTCAACGCTTGATTCTATGTTTCCTGCTTTCATGAGCTATCTTCTTACAAGTTTACTTGTCTTTTATTGTATGATTTGAACTAGTGGAATCTGATTTATGTTTGTCTTGGAGAATTTGTTTACTTTTGACCAAGTAGGTAGAAGTATTTTTGCATTTAGTTACATTCATATAGATAGGTTGCATTTCATAAGTTTTACCATTCCTCTTCACTCTCTTATAGCTTCTCTTGAGCTTAGCATGAGGACATGCTAATGTTTAAGTGTGGGGAGATATGATGCACCACTATTTTGTGGTATATTTTATGCTTAATTAAGTGGATTTTATCCACTATTCTCACACTTATTCATAGAATTTGCATATTTTACATTTTCCTTCCTAATTTTGTGCTATGATTGAAAACATGCTTCTTTGGCCTTAGATTTGCTAATATTAATCCTCTCCTATTACCATTCGATACCGTGATATGTGTGTTAAGTGATTTCAGGGTTTACAGGGCAGGAATGGCTTAGAGAATGGAGAAGGAAGCATGCAAAAGTGGAAGGAATACAAGAAATTGAAGGAATTGCTGAGCTGTCAAGCCTGACCTCTTCGTACTAAATCAACCATAACTTGAGCTACAGAGGTCCAAATGAGGCGATTTTAGTTGCATTGGAAAGCTAACATCCGGGGCTTCAAAATGATATATAATTTCCCATAGTTGCCATGCTGTTAGGCGACGCGCACACGTGGATGACGCGTACGTGTGGATAACGCGTACGCGTGACAGAGCCACGTGCTGGACGCATCAAAAAACGCTAGGGGCGATTTCTGGGCTATTTTTGACCCAGTTTTTGGCCCATAAATACAGACTAAAGCCAGGGGACAAGTAGAGACTCAATACACAATATTCATTCACATAATTTTATGTTTTAGATGTAGTTTCTAGAGAGAGAGGAGAGTCTCTCTAGGTTTTAGGATTTCTCTTAGTTTTAGGTTTATTTCTTCTCAATTCCAGGTTCAATGTTCCTTTAATTTAGTTTCTCTTTTAATCTTATTTGTTCTAGTCCTTTAGTTTAACTATTTCTCTTGTTGGTTTATTTATCTTCCCAATTTGGTTTATGAACCCTTTATGTTAGATTCGATTTTCTATTTAATGCAATTTGAGGTATTTCAAATTTATTGCTTCTTCCTTTAATTGTTATCATTGATGTTTGTAATTTTTGGTTTTAGATTTTACATTCCCTATTACTTTTCTATGCTTTTATGTTATACCTTCCAAGTGTTTGACAAAAAACTTGGGAGGGTTTTAAGTTAGATTTTTATTATTCTTGGCTTTAGTTGAGTAATTGGAGACTCTTGAGTTATCAACCTCCTTTGTTGATTGATAATTGAAAGTTGCTGGTTGATTTGGATCCCTCTAAAGCTAGTCTTTCCTTAGGAGTTGACTAGGACTTGAGGAATCAAATTGATCCATCCACTTGACTTTCCTTCATAGTTAGAGGTTAACTAAGTGGGAGCAATGAACAGTTCTCATCACAATTGATAAGGATAACTAGGATAGGACGTCCAGTTCTCATACCTTGCCAAGAGCCTTTCTTAGTTATTAATTTACTTTCTTGTTATTTTATTTCCTTGTCCCTTATTTCAAAAACCAAAAAATATATAATCTCATAACCAATTATAAGTAACACACTTCCCTGCAATTCCTTGAGAGACGACCCGAGGTTTAAATACTTCGGTTTATTTTTATTGGGTTTGCTTAAAGTGACAACCAAATTTTTGTATGAAAGGATTCTTTGTTGGTTTAGAAACTATACTAGCAACGAGAATTTATTTGTGAAATTCTAAACTGTCATAAATCCGTTCATCAGTGTGCGCACACAAACCAGAAATCACAAATTCTGCAGAATTCACAGAATTCAGATTTCAGGCCCCAACTTTCAACGATCATATCTCCTTCCACAAAATTCAGATTTTCACCAAATTTAAACTGTTTTAAAGCTTATGAAATTATCTTTCATTTGATATAAAAAGCATCAAATTCCAAAAACAATATCTTGAGATATGATCCGTTGAAGTTCATCAAAAATTCCTTTTTACAAATGTTCACTAAATTCTCAACTTGCCAAAATTTCAACCCAAAACCAACCCTAAACCACACCAAGTTCCAACATATTTCATAACATACCTTTTGTGCCACAAATCACCCTTTTACACCATTCAAAACTCAGCCATTCACATCAAGTATATTCCAACTTCCATTCATTCCCCAACATATCAACTCTCCAATTTTTACTAATATCAACTCAATAATCCAAGTCCAACAATACACAACTTAATCAACCATTATACATACAAACCAATATCACAAACCAACTACATACTCCATCAACAAGAACATCATCCAAAATCCCCAATTTCCCACTTTCTTGAATCTCAACTCAACAATTCATTTCAAACAACATCTAATATTTCAAGTTCAATAATCAACAAAACATCATGTTCAAATACTCATATATTACTGTCATTCATTCAATCACCAATCATCAACCATATACTTACCGTCCTTACCTTTTTTTAGTCTCCAGCCCAAATCCATGGCCTCTGGCCCAATATTTCATTAAATTAATATACATAAACTTATCACCATATAATTCACATTCCACTACCAATTTCAATCAACACAACAATGATGCACAATTCCACAATCCTTATCCAATATCAATATCATCTACTACACATATAATACCAATCAATCATACCATTCAAGCTTAATCCTAGGGGAACCTAACCTAGGAATTCACATTATATCACACGGTACTTAAATGAAACTTAAACCGTACCTCTTGTAGTCATAATAATTTGATCCTTCCTTGTAAATTTTCACCAAGCACTAGCTTTAAACTCCACCAAGAGTTCTGCAAGCCAAATTCAAGTTCCCAAGAGCACCAAAATCTCACCCAACAACTCTAACACAACCAATATCATACATACATCAACCTGGGGCTCACTAAATATCATAAATTAAAAGAGTTAGTGATCCCTTACCTCAAACCACAGATCCTTGAGCAATACCCACAAGGAAATCAAGGCTAGTAAACCCCTAAACAACCAAAACCACAAAATTACTCAAAACCCACAACCAAACTCGAGTTCAAAGGGGAAAACAAAAACTGGGCAGAGGTCATGGAGAAACTCATCACAATAACTAGATAGAATCGAAGAGTGTGAGAAGAGCGACGCGTGACCACAAATGGCTCGTCGATTGGAGCTCCGTAGCTCAAGTTATGGTGGTTTGAAGTTGGATGTGAATAGTGAAACCCTCACTCCTCTCTTCTCTCTTCTCAATCTGAGCTCTCTCTCTCTCTTTCTTTGGAGGAAAAGTGAGCTGAAAGCTCATTAATGAGGGTTAAATATGTTGGGCCTTGGGCCCACTTGGACCCGGTTCACTTAGTTTAGCCCGTCGGTCCAATTTTGGGCCAAAATCTTTAAGATTAGAGTTTTAAACCGTATTTTAAATACTTCT
The DNA here is from genome assembly GCF_059453495.1 of Arachis ipaensis. NCBI lineage: Eukaryota > Viridiplantae > Streptophyta > Magnoliopsida > Fabales > Fabaceae > Arachis > Arachis ipaensis. The sequence continues at coordinate 26,205,890 of NC_142437.1, forward strand.
ATCTTTCCTAATTATAAATTATAATTTCTTAACTTTATTTACTTATAATCAATTTTCTCAACTACAGTACCAAGCAGATCTCAGCCGGTACTGCCGGTCAAACTTCCAGTGCACGTTTTTATGCAAAAAAAAATTATGTTTTCCGACTCAGAAAAATCCACTGAGTCCAAATATCATATTTAAATTATCAAATTTAGATTGCTAAATTCTCTAACCATATTCACTCGTATTTAATTTATTATTTAATTTAATTATGATTTGACCGGATTTTACATTCAACACCCATTCCTCAAGTTGGACGCCAAGCTCAGCCCAAAACACTCACCAAAGTGGGCCCAAAAGTGGATTTTTGCACCTTTAGCTTGTTTAGTCTTATTTTTGTCATTTTTAATTATTAGATTAGTATATATACGAGAAGATCACTCATTTTTAGGATCCTCTCGACCATATTCGAACCTTACACATTATTCTCTGTAAAGCATGAGCAACTAAACCTCCTAAGTTAAGGTTAGGAGCTCTGCTAATTCCTATAGATCAATAATATTACTGTTTCTATTTCAATATATGTTTGATTCTATTCTATGATGCATTTTTGTCCTTCATCCTTATGAATCTGGGGTGGAATGGAAGTATGATCCCTTATTCTACATGAGTTTATACGAGTCCCTGACAGGATAGTGTTGAGCTACAGCTTGAGAGTGCATCACAGGTTCCAAGAGAGTATCTTGGCTAATTGGGATACGTGACATAAAATCTCGTTAGTCATGGATAAATGAGGTCTCTGTGGCGCTAAGGCTAGAATCATAAAGCATTATTCTCCGATCCAGAAGATATGGCATTGTCTGTAGTATTTTGAGTAGGATCAACAAAAGGAGAGTGAATTGCACGGGCTTCATCTTTGGCTATAGTGAATTACCATGAGCTAACTTGATGAGAAGACATGAGTTAATCACTTACAGCTTTTCCATAGAACGAATCATTCATTATTGAAGTGATCAGTAAGAAAAGTTAATCCAGAAAGATAAAGCATCTCCAAAGCCTTAACTGATTTCTCATTATTATTTCTCTGCTATTTCTTTATTGCTTTCTTTAATTATTTTATGCGCATTCAACAACAACTACCTTTTCTATTTGCCTGACTAAGATCTACAGGATAACCATTGCTTGCTCAATCCGACAATCCTCGTGGGATCGACTTTCACTCACCTGAGGTATTACTTGGACGACTCGGTGCACTTGCCGGTTCAGTTGTGCAAGTTCTAATTTCGCGCACCCGAAGATACCCCCATTGAGCAATTTTATATAGATTTAATTACTCTGTTGGTCCCTATAGTTTTGTAAAATTTTTAATTAGGTCCCTATACTTTTTTCCTTTTAATTGAGTCCTTGTACCAATTTTTTTTTAATTGGGTCCCTACACTTTTTTTTTCTTTTATTTGGGTCCTTACACCAATCTTTTTTTTTAAATTGGGTTCCTATAAAATTAAGCCAATTACTGCCAAGAGGGACCTAATTGAAAAAAAAAATTTGGTGCAAAGACCCAATTAAAAGGGAAAAAAAGTATAGGGACCTAATTGAAAATTTTGCCAAACTATAGAGATCAATAGAGTAATTAAACCTTTTATATGAGAAAAAGCTATGGATAGACTCTTGGGGATGCGCGTCGGGGACAGTTCAGGGTTTAGCAGCCGGACTTGTCGGGTTGGCTTGACTGACAGATGAGACTCATCAGCCATAGGACATGCATTCATCATATGCATCTATGTGACATTGTTTGCGTGTGCATATTGTAATTAGTTTGTCTATGTGAATAATTATGTTTAATTTCTAATTGCTCTACTTGATGTAACTGCTTGATTGTGTTTGAATCTTCTTACTTGTGTTTGTGACTGAAAATTGGTTGGATTGTGGTGAATTAATTGTTAATTGAGTTGCTTGGGCCTAGGGCTGTGGTTGATTATGAGATGGGCCGAAGGGAATTTTTGGTTTAGAAAATTATGAAAAACTAAACTGGTTCAGCATAGACTTAATGAACCTATGCTTGGAACAGTTTGGTCATTCATGCTATCTAGGAAAAACTTTTAAAAGAGTTTAGTACTTTTGAAGAATTAACAGCTTTCTCTTTTAAAAAGAATTTCGAATTTTGAATATTAAATCTTTGGTTTTGAAAAGATGCATAAGGCGGCTATTAATCACAGTACTATAGAAACAACTTTATTTTCACGTATCCTGTTATAATAATTCCCTAACCCCATAGTGAGAACCAACGAGTACGATGTTCTCACTCCCCTACAGGTCTTTTCTTTTCAGGTCATGGACAACAAATTTCGGGAGAGCTTATTTTATTTCTTTTCTATTCAAACGATGTTTTATGTTGTATTATTTACTTTTCCCTTGCCTTTATCTTTATAAGTTTTTATAAGAGGGATAGGAATTTGATTATATAGTGCTTGTAAATAAATAATATGTATGTATGTATGTATGTATGTATGTATGTATGTATGTATGTATGTATGTATGTATCCTTTGTAAGTTTTAATTGTAATGTAAGTAAGGATGTAAGTTTTGAAAAATACGGTTTCAGTTTTAAACAGGCTCATATTTTAGTATTAAGTATTTTAAGAGTCGTTGTAATACCCGAGCTATCAGAATGGCGCAACCAGAAACGTGACGTTTTGATAGTTAGGGTGTTACATTGTTGGTCTGGTGTGCCACATGAAAAACTTGGCGTGGCACGCCCTTGTCCCTGGTGGTTGATCTCTTGTTTGGCGTGCCACATGAGAATGGCGTGGCACGCCATGCATAGAGCGAGTGTTTTCATGGCCTCCTCTACTTCTCTGCTTGTTCCTCTTTTTCTTTGGCCTTGCCTTAAATCTTTTAACAATCTCCTAACATATCAAAGTTCAAAACAACTCCATATAAAATCAATAAAATCACAAGAATCTCAATTATAATGAGAAAATCACTAACTATATTCAAAGAAATGATAAAGAAAAAAAAAACTAAAGATGCTCATGCATCAACATCTTCCTCCACTTTTTTCTTTGGCACTTTTAAGTTGAATAGCATCGAAATTATATCAAGAGAGTACGGAAATTATTGAATAGGAATAAAGAAATTATGTTATATATGAGAACTTACAAGATTGTAGGTAGTAAACTCTTTTTTTTTTTCTCTTTTTCATGCTTTTTTTTCCTTAAAAAATCTTCAAGGGAATTCTTGTGTTTTTTTAGGAAAAAATATATGAAATTATAGTTATGAACCAAGCTATTCATATTAAAAGCACATAAGCTACACAATTGTAACACAGTAAATTTATATTTAAGAAATAAAAAAATAATAAGAGAAATTACATGTAGTCACTTGGTGCATTTAAAGTCCCTCAATGCTTGATTGTGTTTGAAATACAGGATCATTCTCTCTTAACAAATTGACAGTCGGTATTCTAAGAAAAAAAAAAACAGATTTTATGAAATTATATAAAGAAATAAAAAGAAAACAAAAAGAACAATTTTACTATTTTGTTTTTCAGATTGAACAATCTTTTTTTTTTGTGCGTGTGAGTGTTATTTTCTATGGAACATATTTTTTGCCTTAACTTCAGCAGGTTTGTCATTCTCTTTTGTTATTCTTTCTGGTTGTTTTATTTTTTTGAATTTTCTCCTTCCTTTTTTCTCTTTTGAAACAGAAAAAAGTTTGATCAATAAATAGAATATATTTTTAAGTAAATATATATCTTCTGAATCTTACTCATTGTCAAAATTAGTGCTTATTTTCTGAAGAAGAAAGCTCTATAATAGGCTTTTTTTTTCACTCTTCTTCTTTTTACCCTTTTTTTTCTTACGTAAGCTCTGCTCTTATTATGATCTCCTAAAATAGAAATAAAATTAATTAGCATATTCAGTGCTATAAGATAGAACTTTGGGTGTTAATTTGAATGACATTTAGTATTATTTTGTAAAGAAATAATGAAACCAAAATTTGAAAGAAATAAGTTCTTTTATTTTACCATTTCTTCATTCTCCTTACATTCAATCCTCTTAACGAGCATCTCTCTTGTCCAGTGGGCAACTCACGGTAGTCCGGACCTCGTATTAGTTGTGGTATCAACAAATTTAGACTCATAAAAGTATATAATCATGAGTAAAAAAATACACCCATTGATTGAGTATTTTTCTTTATTATTTTTGTGAGTTTTTATTCCTTTAATTAGGAACTTCAGCACGTGAGGAGCCCAATTCCGCCCTCGTGTGTATTCAGTATCAAGGATTGCTGGCATGTGAACTGGGGAGACTTTGCTCATGATTGTTTGGCAATAAGAAACATTTTTGGATGAAGAAAATAAACATTCTCTTGAATTTTAGCATATTTTTCTCTCCATCCACGCTCATTTGCAACAAAGATTTTGTCAAAGAAGACAATAAAGAAACTTTGAAGCTTTCAATAACTTCCTTTTGCTCTTCAATGATGTATTTATTTATAATCTTTTCTAGAAAAGTATTCTCTACAACAACACCGAAACATGTAAATAAAAATGACGTTATCAAATAATAAAAACACCGAAAGTTGATCATGAGAATAGATTACAGAAGTAAATTTTACCTGTTGCATTTAAGCCCAAGACATCTCTTATCTTTATAGGAGTTATGGTGATTTTTCCATACCGTGTGATGACGGTGTTTTTATACAGATTGAAGAAATTAGTCAGTTCTTTCATAAGCTTGTGTGTCACATTTAAGGATGGGATATGACTCAAAGCACCAAATTCTATTTCATCCATAATAACTTTCTTTTCTCTACTCATTTTTCTAAAAACATCAGCTATAATTCTCGTAGAGCACTAGAAATCATGAGTTTTCTGCAAAGTAATTGAAAATTATATAAAAAATGTATTTATGCAATAAAAACAGAGTTGTTTTGTTTAAAACATGCTTATATGATATTTTGGTGCCTTCTCACCTATAATATTTTTCTCAGCAACTTTCTTCTTTGTCATTTTACCTGTAAGGAATAAAAAAGATGAATCACACTGATTGTAAATTATAATAAAACCCGAAAATTAGAAATGATGACACTAGAAAAATTATCATTTTAGCTTAAATCACATAAGAAACAATACAACTACATAGAGACTTTAAATGTAATCCTATGACATGAATCACACTAAATTTAACCCATAATAAATTCCAAAAATTGAAAATGATGACACGAGAAGACTCATCAATATGACTTAAATCAAATAAAAAATAATGCAACTACATTTTAAATTTAAGCCTATGACAAGAATCACACTAAATCTAAATTAAGATGATACCAAAAATTGAAAATGATGACACTAGAAGACTCATCAACATGGTTTAAATCACATAAAAAATAATACAACTACATGGAGTCTTTAAAAGGAATCCTATGACATGAATCACATTGAATTTGCCTCATAATAAAACCCGAAAATTAAAAATAATGACACGAGAAGACTCATCAATATGGCTTAAATCAAATAAGAAATAATACAACTACATAAAGACTCTAGATCCAAGCCTATCACAAGAATCACACTAACTAAATCTAAATCAAAATGACACCAAAAATTGAAAATGATAACACTAGAAGACTCATGAATATGGCTTAAATCACATAAGAAACAATACAACTACATAGAGACTTTAAATGCAATCTTATGACATGAATCACACTGAATTTAACTCATAATAAAACCTAAAAATTAAAAATGATGACATGAGAAGACTCATCAACATGAATTAAATCAAATAAGAAATAATACAACTACATAGAGACTCTAAATCTAAGCCTATGGTATGAATCACACTAAATGTAGCATTATGTAACTCATAATAAAATCCTAAAATTGCAAATCAAACAAGAAAACTCATCAACATGCTTAAATCATATAAGAAACAATACAACTATCACTACAAGAAAAAAAGTCTGTCGGCACACTTTTTTCTTATCACGCTTTAAAAGCATGGCCAAAAGGGGTCAATGGCCACGCTGTTATGATGGTAACAATTGATTAGAGATTTGACCACATTTTTTCTTACCACACTTTTTCTTGCCACACCTCAAAAGCATGCCGAAAATGGTCAATGGCCAAGCTTTTATAAGGGTGAAGATTGATTAGAGATTTAGCTATGCTCTTTTTGTGATGCTTCAAAAGCGTGGCCATAGAGAGCTACATGCAAGCTTTAAAAGTGTGCCACTAGATTTATGTTATGGTGACGTTAATGCGTAGGATTTTGCACCGGTTTGGATTTTTTCCACTTAAGATAACTTACGTTGCAAGTATAAACCAAACCGGCAAATTAAATCCCAAACATCAAAGTTTAATATTTCTAAATTAAACCGAGAGTATTTCGACTCCCGGGTCGTCTTCCCTAGGAGTTGCAATTAAGTGTACAATTATTGGCTTTGGGAGAAATGGGGGTTGGATGATAGCAATTGGCAAGAAATTAAAATGCAAGAAGGTAACTTAACATGCAAGAAATTAAATGAAGGCAAGTAAATGCAATGAAAATGGAAATTGAAAGCTAAAAAGGACTCTTGGCAAGAAGTGAGTTATTAAGGATTCCTATCCTAGTTGTGGACCACAAACATGGTAATTGTGTGTGAATTAATCCCAATTAGTCAACCCTACATCGAGGATAAGTCAACTAGGCATAATTAATCTCAATCCCCAAGTCCTAAGTCAAAACTAGTAGGTCATTTAGAGTCAAGAAAAACCAAATTAATTAACAACCATCACACAATGTGGATTGGACATCCTCCACTCAAGTTCACCAAATTTCCCAACCAAGCATGTGAAAAACTAAGTGAAAATCTAACCAAGCATTTTGTCAAACACTTGGTGAGCATGTAAAGAAAGCATGGTAAAATGACAAGAAATAATAAATGCTACAACTACTAAGCAAGGAAAATAAAGATAGCAACTCAATAAAGCAATAAATGACATGAAACATAAAATTGCATTGAATGTAAATTAAAGTGACAAGAGGGTGCATAAACATAAAAGACAACTAAAATGAGAAATTAACAAGATAAACAAGAAAATTAAGACAATAAAACAAAGAAAGGTAGAAGAAACTAGATTAAAACAAGAATTAAAAGTAGTATTTACAAGGAAATTAAACTACAAACCCTAGGTTCTAGAGAGAAGGGGGAGCTTATCTCTCTCTAGAAAATGAACTACATGACTAAAATCTAATCCTAATTTTTCTCCCCCTTCACATGGAGTGAGGCCTTGCTTAATATAGGAAGAATCAGCTTCAAAAAGTCCAAAAACTGGGCTCTGGAGGCCCAAAAATCACCCCCAGCGATTTTTATTAAGTGAGTCACGTGCTGGGACGTGTGCATACGCACCGGTGTGTGCGTACGCACACATGCTGATTTTCCTCCTGTGCACACACACAGGTTGTTGTGCGCACGTACACATGGCTGTGTGGTTCTTGTGCGTACGCACAGGGGGTTGTGCGCATGCACACTCCAATGGGTGGTTCTTCTTTGTTTTCTTCATGTTTTCTCCCTCTTGTACATGCTTCCTTCCACTTTTGCCTTGCCAAACTTGCCTCTAGGACCTAAAATCACTCAACAAACATGTCATGGCATCGAATGGCATAAAAGTGGGATTAAAATCACTAATTTAAGCACAAAATAGCATGTTTTCACAATTAGGCATAATCTAGAGAGAAAACACAAAAGCATGCTATTTACATGAATATATGTGGGTTTATGTGATGAAATCCACTCAAATTAAACCAAAATATACCGGAAAATAGGGACTCATCAATTTTCCCACACTTAAACAATAACATGTCCTCATGCTAATCACAATCAAAGGAGAAGGATAAAGGAGGGAAAGCAATTTATTCAAATGCAACTAACTACATGCATGCAACTATACTAAATGCTATCTATCTATATCTATACTATGGTTCCTATTGAGTTTGGTAAAAACAATCAATAGAATTCCAATCAATCCAAAGCAAAGACTTAGGGCCAAGAAAATATATCAATATGATCAATGTTCAAAGATTTGATTTGAAATTTTCAAAAACTAACAAGCAACTTGCAAGAGGATTGGGAACATAGAATTGAGTGATCGAACCCCTCACCGGATGTGCTTACACTCTAATCGCTCAGTGTGTAGGGTTTAATCACTCAATCATCCTTTAATCATGTTTCTCAAAGATTTGCAAGTCATCTAACAATCAACTACTATTTGATGAATGAATGCAAATATCATGAGGTCTTTGGAGGGTTGTAATGGGGCTCAAGTAAGGGTAGCATTAATATGGTTAAGTGGGCTATTAAATTGGATCTTTGATTAGGTCAAGTACCCCACCTAATCCTATATCAACCTATGTACATAAAAGAAAACAACCTAACTTCCCATTCACCTCTTTTTTTCTCATTCACTCATGCATTTTCTTTCCAATTCAACCACATATGCATCCTTTATTTATATTCTTATTATCATTTCTTTTTCTTTTCTTTTTTTTTTTAAATTGCTTGAGGTACAGAGTCATGTGTGCGTGCGCACACAGGTCCGTGCGCACACACAAGGACAAAGATGGGGGAAGGTTGTTCACGCGCACAGCTCATGATGACGCTCCGACCAGAGGGGTTGTCAATCGGTGTGCGGACGCACAAGAAGTGCAACAAAGGGATTGCGTGCGTACGCACAGGGTGGTGCGCACGCACAGGGTGGTGCACACGCACAGGTGCCCTGTTTCAAAAAAATTTTTTTCTTTTCAAAACTAAGGTTCCCTCCTATAGCATAGCAACATACCAATCCAAAATCATACAAACAAGCATAAATTCATGATCCAAAAGCAATCCAACTTATTCAATCCAAAAATACCATTTCAAAACTAAGCTAATCATCATACCACAAGAAAGCAACTAATTCAAAAAGCTATATACATAAAGATAAAGTTGGAACAATGTTACCATGGTGGGGTGTCTCACATCTAGCACTTCTATTTAGAGTCCTTAAGTTAGACTTTATTGAGAAGCTCTCACCTAAACTTGTATTCTCCAAGGAAATTGAGATTCCCAAGCTTGTACACCCAATTCTTGTTGTGAATTCCTTTCATTCCATCTAGGTAACAAGCATTTGAAATTCCCAATTCCTATAACACAATAACAACAAAACTCACAATGCAATGGGTGAGAATTCATAGGATAAAGCAAAAATGAACAAAACAAAATAACTCCTAAAACTAGCAAAAACAAGCAATCAACCAAAACAAGCTATTTACACTATTCACATATTAACAATAGCCAATAACAACACCATTACAACTCCCCGGCAATGGCGCCAAAAACTTGATGAGTAGGATTTTGCACCGGTTTGGATTTTTTCCACTAAAGATAACTTACGTTGCAAGTATAGACCAAACTGGCAAATTAAATCCCAAACATCAAAGTTTAATATTTCTAAATTAAACCGAGAGTATTTCTACTCCCGGGTTGTCTTCCCTATGAGTTGCAATTAAGTGTACAATTATTGGTTATGGGAGAAATGGGGGTTGGATGATAGCAATTGGCAAGAAATTAAAATGCAAGAAGGTAACTTAACATGCAAGAAATTAAATGAAGGCAAGTAAAGGTAATGAAAATGGAAATTGAAAGCTAAAAAGGACTCTTGGCAAGAAGTGAGTAATTAAGGATTCCTATCCTAGTTGTGGACCATAAACATGGTAATTGTGTGTGAATTAATCCCAATTAATCAACCCTACATCGAGGATAAGTCAACTAGGCATAATTAATCTCAATCCCTAAGTCCTAAGTCAACACTAGTGGGTCACTTAGAGTCAAAGAAAACCAAATTAATTAACAACCCTCACACAATGTGGATTAGATATCCACTACTCAAGTTCACCCAATCACCCAATTTCCCAACCAAGAGTGTGAAAAACTAAGCAAAAACCCAACCAAGCATTTTGTCAAACACTTGGTGGGCATGTAAAGAAAGCATGGTAAAATGACAAGAAATAATAAATGCTACAACTACTAAGCAAGAAAAATAAAGATAGCAACTCAATAAAGCAATAAATGACATGAAACATAAAATTGCATTGAATGTAAATTAAAGTGACAAGAGTGTGCATAAACATAAAAGACAACTAAAATGAGAAATTAACAAGATAAACAAGGAAATTAAGACAATAGAACAAAGAAAGGTTGAAGAAACTAGATTAAAACAAGAATTAAAAGTAGCAATTACAAGGAAATTAAACTAAAAACCCTAGATTCTAGAGAGAAGGGGGAGCTACTCTCTCTAGAAAATGAACTACATGACTAAAATCTAACCCTAATTTCTCCCCCCTCTTCACATGGAGTGAAGCCTTGCTTAATATAGGAAGAATCAGCTTCAGAAAGTCCAAAAACTGGGCTCTGGAGGCCCAGAAATCGCCTCCAGCGATTTCCATTAAGTGAGTCACGTGCTGGGACGTGTGCGTACGCACAGGTGTGTGCGTATGCACAGGTGTGTGCGTACACACACATACTGATTTTCCTCCTGTGCGCACACCCAGGTTGTTGTACGCACGCACACATGGCTTTGTGGTTCTTGTGCGTACGCACAGGGAGTTGTGCGCACGCACACTCCAATGTGTGGTTTTTCTTTGTTTTCTTCATATTTTCTCCCTCTTGTACATGCTTCCTTCCACTCATGCCTTGCCAAACTTGCCTCTATGACCTAAAATCACTCAACAAACATGTCATGGCATCGAATGGCATAAAAGTGGGATTAAAATCACTAATTTAAGCACAAAATAGCATGTTTTCACAATTAGGCACAATCTAGAGAGAAAACACAAAAGCATGCTATTTACATGAATATATGTGGGTTTATGTGATGAAATCCACTCAAATCAAACCAAAATATACCAGAAAATAGGGAATCATCAATTTTCCCACACTTAAACAATAGCATGTCCTCATGCTAATCACAATCAAAGGAGAAGGATAAAGGAGGGAAAGCAATTTATTCAAATGCAACTAACTACATGCATGCAACTATACTAAATGCTATCTATCTATATCTATACTATGGTTCCTATTGAGTTTGGTAAAAACAATCAATAGAATTCCAATCAATCCAAAGCAAAGACTTAGGGCCAAGAAAATATATCAATATGATCAATGTTCAAAGATTTGATTTGAAATTTTCAAAAACTAACAAGCAACTTGCAAGAGGATTGGGAACATAGAATTGAGCAATCGAACCCCTCACCGGATGTTTTTACACTCTAATCGCGCAGTGTGTAGGGTTTAATCACTCAATCATCCTTTAATCATGTTTCTCAAAGATTTGCAAGTCATCTAACAATCAACTACTATTTGATGAATGAATGCAAATATCATGAGGTCTTTAGAGGGTTGTAATGGGGCTCAAGTAAGGGTAGGATTAATATGGTTAAGTGGGCTATTAAATTGGATCTTTGATTAGGTCAAGTGCCCCACTTAATCCTATATCAACCTACGTACATAAAAGAAAACAACCTAACTTTCCATTCACCTCTTTTTTTCTCATTCACTCATGCATTTTCTTTCCAATTCAACCACATATGCATCCTTTATTTATATTCTTATTATCATTTCTTTTTCTTTTCTTTTTTTTTTTTGAAATTGCTTGAGGTACAGAATCATGTGTGCGTGCGCACACACAAGGACAAAGATGGGGGAAGGTTGTTCATGCGCACAGCTCATGATGACGCTCCCACCAGAGGGGTTGTCAATCGGTGTGCGGACACACACGTCTTTGCGGCCACACAAGAAGCGCAATAAAGGGATTGCGTGCGTACGCACAGGGTGGTGCGCACGCACAGGTGCCCTGTTTCAAAAATTTTTTTTTCTTTTCAAAACTAAGGTTCCCTCCTATAGCATAGCAACATACCAATCCAAAATCATACAAACAAGCATAAATTCATGATCCACAAGCAATCCAACTTATTCAATCCAAAAATACCATTTCAAAACTAAGCTAATCATCATACCACAAGAAAGCAACTAATTCAAAAAGCTATATACATAAAGATAAAGTTGGAACAATGTTACCATGGTGGGGTGTCTCACATCTAGCACTTCTATTTAGAGTCCTTAAGTTAGACTTTATTGAGAAGCTCTCACCCAAACTTGTATTCTCCAAGGCAATTGAGATTCCCAAGCTTGTACACCCAATTCTTGTTGTGAATTCCTTTCATTCCATCTAGGTAACAAGCATTTGAAATTCCCAATTCCTATAACACAATAACAACAAAACTCACAATGCAATGGGTGAGAATTCATAGGATAAAGCGAAAATGAACAAAACAAAATAACTCCTAAAACTAGCAAAAACAAGCAATCAACCAAAACAAGCTATTTACACTATTCACATATTAACAATAGCCAATAACAACACCATTACAACTCCCCGGCAATGGCGCCAAAAACTTGATGAGTAGGATTTTGCACCGATTTGGATTTTTTCCACTCAAGATAACTTATGTTACAAGTATAGACCAAACTAGCAGATTAAATCCCAAACATCAAAGTTTAATATTTCTAAATTAAACCGAGAGTATTTCGACTCCTAGGTTGTCTTCCCTAGGAGTTGCAATTAAGTGTACAATTATTGGTTATGGGAGAAATGGGGGTTGGATGATAGCAATTGGCAAGAAATTAAAATGCAAGAAGGTAACTTAACATGTAAGAAATTAAATGAAGGCAAGTAAAGGTAATGAAAATGGAAATTGAAAGTTAAAAAGGACTCTTCGCAAGAAGTGAGTAATTAAGGATTCTTATCCTAGTTGTGGACCACAAACATGGTAATTGTGTGTGAATTAATCCCAATTAGTCAACCCTACATCGAGGATAAGTCAACTAGGCATAATTAATCTCGATCCCTAAGTCCTAAGTCAACACTAGTGGGTCACTTAGAGTCAAGGAAAACCAAATTAATTAACAACCCTCACACAATGTGGATTGGATATCCACCACTCAAGTTCACACAATCACCCAATTTTCTAACCAAGAGTGTGAAAAACTAAGAAAAAACCCAACCAAGCATTTTGTCAAACACTTGGTGGGCATGTAAAGAAAGCATGGTAAAATGACAAGAAATAATAAATGCTACAACTACTAAGCAAGAAAAATAAAGATAGCAACTCAATAAAGCAATAAATGACATGAAACATAAAATTGCATTGAATGTAAATTAAAGTGACAAGAGTGTGCATAAACATAAAAGACAACTAAAATGAGAAATTAACAAGATAAACAAGGAAATTAAGACAATAGAACAAAGAAAGGTAGAAGAAACTAGATTAAAACAAGAATTAAAAGTAGCAATTACAAGGAAATTAAACTAAAAACCCTAGATTCTAGAGAGAAGGGGGAGCTTCTCTCTCTAGAAAATGGACTACATGACTAAAATCTAACCCTAATTTCTCCCCCCCCCCTTCACATGGAGTGAGGCCTTGCTTAATATAGGAAGAATCAGCTTTAGAAAGTCCAAAAAATGGGCTCTGGAGGCCCAGAAATCGCCCCCAGCGATTTCCATTAAGTGAGTCACGTGCTGGGACGTCTGCGTACATACAGGTGTATGCGTATGCACACATGCTGATTTTCCTCATGTGCGCACACCCAGGTTGTTGTACGCATGCACACATGGCTGTGCGGTTCTTGTGCGTACGCACAGGGGGTTGTGCGCACACACACTCCAATGTGTGGTTCTTCTTTGTTTTCTTCATATTTTCTCCCTCTTGTACATGCTTCCTTCCACTTTTGCCTTGCCAAACTTGCCTCTAGGACCTAAAATCACTCAACAAACATGTCATGGCATCGAATGACATAAAAGTGGGATTAAAATCACTAATTTAAGCACAAAATAGCATGTTTTCACAATTAGGCACAATCTGGAGAGAAAACACAAAAGCATGCTATTTACATGAATAAATGTGGGTTTATGTGATGAAATCCACTCAAATCAAACCAAAATATACCGAAAAATATGGACTCATCAGACGTTTTTTAAATACTGTCGCCATGCTTTTTATTGCCATGCTTCAAAATAGTAGCTTAAAGAGATCAATCGGCATGCTTTTGAAGCGTGACTATTTTGTTTTTGTTTTTGTCACCTTTTAAAAGCATAGCCATTTCCTCTCTCTCTCTCTCTCTCTATATATATATATACACAGAAACCGTATTTTCATAACTCTTTGCTGTCAGTCCGTCACTCACTCTTCTCTTCTCTGCAAAACACAGCCATAACTCCCTCTCTCCCAACAATGCCGATGTCTCCCTCTCTCAACTCGTCACATCCCTTCCCTCCAACCCGTCACAGCACCTCCATCCAGCCTTCACTCGTCGCTCATGCCCTGCGCTACCATCTCCCTCTCCTTCACTCGTCACGCCACCCATCAGCGCCAACTGTTATTCTGTCACTCTCTCCCTCTTTCTCTCTATATGGACTCTCAGTCTCCCTCCTCTGTCATCATTGTCGCCGATGCCGGCATCTCTAGTGTTTATCCATGAATCGGTAGGTGATCTAGAATTTTTCAATAAAATTAAATCACTTCATTGCATGTATAGTCTAGACCAACAACCAATCCTCCATCAAAGTTTAATTTTGGTTGTCACAAGTCCAACCCAATAAAAATTACCGAGAGTATTAGTCCCGAGCCGTTCTTCCTAGGAATTACAATCGAGTGCTCAATTATTGGTTATGAGTTTCACGGGTTGGGTTGGTAAAAGGGCAAGAAATTAAATGACAATAAAATAAAGAAAACAACTAAATATAACAACTAATAAAGAGAGACATTCATGGCAAGGATTGAGAATCAAGGCTTTCTATCCTAGTCATTAATTATCATACAATAATTAACAAGAGCTAATCCTATTTCGTCATCTCCAACATCGGAAGAAGGTACAATGTTATCTTCACATTGAGAGAAAGTCAAATAAGACTAGTCAATCTCAATCCATAAGTCCTAATCAACTTACTAATTGAATTAGCAAGAGATTATAGTCAATGGAAACAATATTAACTAACAACTCTAGATCACCAACATAAGTTGGGTATTAATGACTTAAGATTGTCTAATTTCTCTTTCCAAGCCAAGAATGCTCAAAATCTACTCTAACATCCAACCAAGCATTTTGTCAAACACTTGGAAGGCATAAACGAAAAACATGGTAAAATTGCTAGAAATATAAAATCTAAAACTACCCAATGCAAGAAATCAACAATAATAACTCAATAAAACATCAAAAGAACATAAAACATGAAATTGCATTAAAGGAAAATCCAAATCCAACAATAGTGCATGAACATGAAAATGACATAAAAGGGAAATTAACAAGAAAACTTAAGAGAACAAAGATATAGGAACAAGAAATTGTAAAGAAAAACTAGATGAAACAAGAATTAAAACATAAATCTAAGAGAGTTTGACCTAAATCTACCCTAATTCTAGAGAGAAGAGGGAGCTTCTCTTTCTAGAAAACTACCTAAAGCATGATCCTAAGCTAATATAATTGCTCCCCTCTTGTCCCATCTTGAATTCTGCATCAAATAGCCTCAGAAATGAGTTGGATTTGGGCTTGGATGGCTCAGAAATCGCCCCCAGCGTGTTGCCTTTAACGAGGTCACGTGACCAACGTCACGCGTGCGCGTTGCCTTGCGAATTCCCTCCTCACGCGTGCGTGTCGCTTGGCAAAATCCTCTCTCACGCGTACGTGTGAATGACGCGTGCGCGTGGCCATGAATCCTCCAAATGCTCATTTCTTCATGAATTCTCCATTTTGCATGCTTTTCTCTTCACTTCTTTATCCAACCCTTACCTTATAAATATGAAATCACTCAACAAACATATCAAGACATCGAATGGAAATTAAAGTGAATTAAAATTAGTAATTTAAAGGCCTAAAAAGCATATTTTCACTCTTAAGCACAAATGAGGGAGAATTAAAAAATCATGCTATTTCATTGAATAAATGTGAGATAAGTTGATAAAATCCCCTAAATTTAACACAAGATAAACCACAAAATTAGGATTTATTAGTAGGATCCGGAAGGAAACATTCGATGGCATCTCTGTCGATCTCGGCACCGGATGGATTGCTACTCTCTCTCTTTCTTGTAGTATACATAGAGACTCCAAATTCAAGCTTATCTCAAAAATCACACTAAATCTAAATCAAAATGATACCAAAAATTAGAAATGATGACACCAGCAGGCTCATCAACATAGCTAAAATCACATAAAAAATACAACTACATAGAGACTCTAAATATAAGCCTATGACAAGAATCACACTAAATCTAAATCACCGAAACTTGAAATGATGACACCAGAAGACTCATCAACATGACTTAGATCAGATAAGAAACACTACAACTACATAGAAGTAGAAATGCACCATTTAGAATCAAGTTACCTTCAATAATGCTTCGTCTTTTCGTGTTTTAGAAATGCACATAAAGCTTCGCTGAGAGTTTTTTCGTCCGGTATTATTGTTGATGATTTAAAACCTAGCACAAAGAGGTTTGTTGAGAGATTTTTTGTTCGGTGTTGTTGATGATTCAACCTAGGAGAGAGAGGTTGGAGTCAAAGAGCGTGCATTGAAACGCCGTGTGTGTGGAGAGTGAGAGCATGTTCACATGCGCTGGATAACGAAACTAGCTTTTGTTGGACTTAGGCCAACTTAATTAGATTTAAGTCATTTAACTATCAAAAAGGATTGTATGTGTAGCATTCCTGCAGTTTAAATTAGATACTTGGATGTTATTTAATTGGAACGTTCCAATTTTACTTCCATCTAAATATGTTCTGAGACACTTTTGAACTACGGAACCAAATCACGAGCGTAAACAAATCATTTTCTGCAAATTAACTTTAACTTGGCTTTGGCTATTCATGCACAATAACTATTAATTAAATTTTTTTTTTTTTTGTGGTTTCCGTAACTAGTCTAAAATCTCAAATTGTAGTAGACACTCAATCAAAGATATAGATACATCATTGTGTCTTTCAAACACATCTTGTTTTCTCACTGGATTGACCAAAGAAAAACATCATGAAGCAAAAATAGCACTTTTTGGATTTCTAAAAGACAAACAATTTCTAATTGAAAATTTTTACAAGAGTATTTTTAAATTCACACTACAAACTTTTCAAAAGCATGATTTATTATTGAAAAATTACTGGACAGAAAGGTGAAATACAAAAATAAAAAAGAAAAATTTTTCAATCATCCCACCTATAATGCAATTCTTCGGTGTTTACTCTCAAATCTTTAAGGTAAATCCCATCATCCTTAGCAGTCCAAACGCAGTTCTTCCAATCACACTTGTTGAAAAGCCTAGCATCATACCAGAAAACCTCAATTGAAGCAGATGAAGAAGAAGCATTATTATTGTTGTCTTTGCTCAAATGACACCAAAATAGTGTTGAGTGAAAGAAATCAGTTCTAAAACTCCAATTAATATTTGATCCTGGGGATATGTTCTGGATTCCCATGTTATCTTCTTTGGACTTGCAATGTGTGATCAAGTTCTTGTTGTTGAGCCCATTGATAATGTATACATGCCACTTTATGAATTCCGGAAATATATTCTCTCTTTTTATCAAATGAAATGGAGCACAGAAAATTGTGGGTGGGGCAAAGGATAAGAAGAGTGCTAGTGTTATAAAATAAATGCTCACTGAAGAAGCATGCAAGTTTGTTGTCTTGCTTTCCATGACTAATGTGGTTTTTTTTCGTTTTTGGCTTTAAGTCAATTATTGGAAGAGTTTTTTATATTTATAATTGTTGGAAGCTCAAAACAAAATAGGGAATTGAATGATTTTGGCATGAGAATTTAACATTAATTAGCTACCATGCTGCCTATTGGATAAGATAGACATTGAAAATATTTGGGCATGGCAGGTATTGATTTGTAGATACTCTTACAATTAAAATAAAGAAATTAATTAATTAATTAATTAATTTATAGTAAGTAACAATTGAAAAACAATTAAAAAGGCCATATATACAATTATGTTTTTTCTTTTGCTTCAAGCATGTAAGTATATAAAGTGATCAAATTTTTTTAAGATGAAAAAGTTGGTAAAATAAAAATGTAAATATACAATTATTCTGTAATTAAAAATAGTGACATTTATATACAATGGATTTAACAAATTCAATAATGATAATTATTCACCTTATTACTTTACCAATTTTTACTTTAGAGAACTTTTTTTTCTTAATTAGAGTTTAGGAGCTCAAGCTTATTTTTGACCAACTATAAGCTAGAACAGTATATTTTGAAGATAACAATTAAATTTAGTGAATATATAGTTATCAGACTTAGTTCGATTCTATTGGTTGAACGAAAAATTCGATCACTCGACTTTTTAATTTGAATTGAATCATTATTTAAATGAATGAATTAAGCAATCAATCTGGTCAAAAACCGAATTTTCCTAAAAACAAAGAGTTGTGATGTTTTTTATTAAATATATTATATAAATAAAATAAAATTATATTTTAAATTTTAAAAAATAAAAATATTTTTTATTAGTTACAATATTTTCAATTTCTATAAATATGATCTTCGCTTTATTTTTTATACATACTTAAAGCTAAAGGATATAGCAAGTATAAAGTAATTAATGAGTTATTAAAATTTTAACATAATATCTAATGTAATATATAAATAACTAAAACAAAACGCTTGTCATAAAAATTAAATATATATATCTCTATATATATATATATATATATATATATATATATATATATATATGATTAAATGGATCGATTTAATTTATAATTCACCAGTTAAATCAATAAACAAGTGACCCAACACCAACAATCTAATCAATTCGATTAGCAGTTGGATTCTAATAATCATGAATAAATATTTGACAAAAATGTCAAACCGTCAAATTATGATGTTTTTGTTGGGGTCCATTTTATCAATTCTAAAATCTTTCACGTAACGCAATACTCTAATTTTTTTATGTGTTGAAAATTGAAATGAGTTTCTCCCCAAAATAAGATAAATATGAATAGTGTGGGTGAGGTAAGCGTGGCAATACAAGAATCATGCAAAATAAGGAGATGGGTGACCTCAGAATCAGTTAGTTCAGTTCAGTTCAATTTTGCAACCTTTGACATTATTGGACATGGCAGACTGAGAATCATTTAGTTTTCGAACCGAACCATGGCTTTGGCGTTCGGTTCACTGGTTCCTACTCACACCAACACTTTGTGTCTCTCTCTCACACCACAACCTTTGAATAATCTCATCTTCAGCACCAAAAACCATACTAAGTTTATGTTTTGTGGCAGAGGTGTTAGCTATGGAAACACTTTGTCTTGTTCAGAGCAAAGAGCTTCTACTTCCATTGCCACTATTGTTTGTTCTGCTGCTAATAAACCTTCTTCTTCTGAAATCAGGTACCCTTTATTTTATTCTTGCACTTAATCTTGCAGCAAGCTACCATTTTCAAACAGAAAGTGTCAACCCCTTTTGTTTTTGTGAAAAGCTATTGTTTTCTTATTTTACTATTCAGAATATTTAAATGGCGAGGTATATTGCCACTTTGAGGTGTTTGAATTAGAAATTTGGAATGCTGATTAAGGAATTAAGACACAGGTTTTTTCTAACAGTAATTTAGTTGGATCCCTCAACTTTTTAATTCATGTAATGAGATCCTTGGGCTGTGATTAATTGAAGGTATTCCCTTTATCAATAGAGTGTGAATGTTTTGAATGTTTGCCCAAAATATAAAAGAGAATTGGTTTTCAAGCTTTGAAGTTCTGACTTTTTCAATCACCCGTAACAACAAAATCTGAAATTAATTGAAGATGGTTGACGTAGTTGGTAAGAAACTGACTCGAATCTCACAAGTTCCTGAGTTTGATTATGGCCGCCAATGTGAGGGGCACTTCGGTGGGTGATCCTATGTGCTCAAATAGTATAGAGGCATGCTCTCATTATGGTAGAATCACTATTGGTTGTGTGCACTAAAATAATATCCGAGATTCCAATTACACTAGTTACGTTCTTGGGATCGGCGAAAGTCCTCTGTTAGTCCCTTGGCCCTTTTCCATCAAGAGATTTGTCAAACTGTTAGGGATTAACATAGTGCATTTTTGCTAATCTCAGAAATGTAATTGATACAACTCAGATCTCAATGACTATTTTGGTGTACGCATCCAATTTGAGAACTACTTTGAGGCTTAACTCCATAATTTGGGATTGAGAGTTAAGAGAAACAAATAAGATTGGGAACAACAGAAAATAGGCAAGATGAGTGAAGTATGTGTATCATTCACCCCCCAAAAAAAGGTCATTATCAATACGATATATCATATTATCAAATATCAAATTAACAATACTATTTTCTGCAGTTGGAAAAATCTTTTCAAATGAATGAAGTGTTTTAGTTTTAAGCTTCTTATGTGATCTCCTCTTTATGCAATGTTTGTTTTTCATCAGGTTCTATTTGCCAGTCATGATGCTTCATCATTAATCATATTTGTTCTTCAGCTCTACAGCCAAGATAAGGAGCGAAGTTCTGTCTCCGTTTCGCGCTGTTAGGATGTTCTTTTACATTGCTTTCATTGCAAGCGGTTCTCTTGGGGGATTCATAGCGGCCACACAACTGCTCGGCGCATTGGCTAACCCCTCAAGAGCATCCCAGGTTGGTGACATCCTAAAGGGACTTGGCATTGACATTGGAGCAGTGTCTATCTTTGCTTTCTTGTACTTGAGAGAGAACAAAGCAAAGAATGCTCAAGAGGCTCGCCTCTCGCGAGAGGAAAGCCTGTCAAGCCTTAAGCTCCGCGTGGACGACAAGAAGATCATACCTGTTAGCTCATTGAGAGGGATTGCTCGTCTTGTGATCTGCGCTGGACCAGCATCATTTGTAACCGAGTCTTTTAAGCGAAGCTTGCCATTCACGGAAGGTCTTATAGACAGAGGAGTGCTTGTTGTTCCTTTTGTAACAGATGGAAATTCGCTTTGTTTGGAGTTTGATGAGAGTGATGAGGAGCTTAACAAGAGAAGGAAGAGGCTCTGGCAGCTAGCTCCGGTTTACATCACTGAGTGGTCTGAGTATGTTTACAATGATAGAAACTCCCCTAAATATGCAATTCAATTTCATTTTATGTTTCTTTCTAACAAATTTTCACATGTTATATATAGGTGGTTAAATGAACAAAAGAAGTTGGCAGGTGTATCATCCGAATCTCCAGTGTAAGTAACTTAGTAGTTAGTACTACCTAGATTAGTGTGTGGACATATATACCTATAAACATTTTAGATATCGAAAAATTCTTAGATGTTCACTCTTATACTAATTTATTAGTTGAAGAATAAGTCCTTAATTCATTTACCCGAGCACTTAAGAATGACTCCTAAAAAATAGGAAAAGTATAGGTAGACAATGAAAATACTAAATAATGTGAACAATGGATATATCGGATGTTCAATTTACTAGGTGTGCGAATGGTTATTCTAATATTAAAATTTAGGTAGATAATTTAGGAGTGTAGTGTGTTCTTACTTTATTGGGCCAATTTTAGAACTCATTGTTCACATTGTTCACAAAAATCATTGTCTAGCTAACAAAGTCCAAAAAAATATTACCTGCAACGTGACACGTGACATGCTATATGTACTACAAGTGTCTTGTAGCATCCCATGTAGTCATAATATCCGTCATTTAAAGTGACGCATATATCAACGAAAACGTAGAACTAACATGAATGACATAGTACTATTTTTGGGACTACGATGCTCATTTTAAACTGTCAAGAACTAAAATAAATTATCTTTACAAAGCCAGAGACTGTAATGAACTTTATTTTACTCATCAAACTTTTTAGCAATAGAAACTTGCACATCAATGCCCTTTTAGCTGCTACTCTTAATCCATTTCACTCGAAATGTGAAGTTATGCAGAGTTTGAGAGTAAAGTTTTGCAATAAGAACTTTGTTTCTTTCATTGTTCAGGTACCTATCTCTACGCCTAGATGGTCGTGTTCGCGGCAGTGGCGTCGGTTATCCTCCTTGGAATGCTTTGGTTGCGCAATTACCACCAGTGAAGGGTATCTGGACTGGCTTACTAGATGGCATGGATGGTAGAGTTCTTTAGAAGTTACTTTTTCTTATTTTCTTATTTTCTTATTCTGTTTCTCCCCCTCTATAGGGGATGTTCAGTTAAAATTTTATAGTTTGATCTCCATAGATATATACATATTATATTTTAGCTTTATCTTATCAATTGTTTCTTACGCAAATGTTAACACCTACACAGAACACGTGGACATACAAATTTGATCTCCACGACTTTTTCCAATTTTTCCTTGACTGTTTTTGACATCTATATTCTCTACTCACCCTCAAAATCTTGACTTTTACCGTACCAGCAGGGACGGACATAGGGCCTCCACTTCTACCCCTCCTTCTTCCAAGTTTTTTTTTTTTTTTTAAAAGAGTTAATAGTAATAAGTTTTTAAGTATGATTTAATTTTTTTAAAAATTTATTTAATATTTAATTTAATATAAATAAAAGTTTAATTTAATTTAATATGATTTTTAATATCTACAAAGTAAGTAATAATATTAAAAAATTTTAAAAAATATATTATTATTAATATTTTTTAATCAAATAAAAATTTTTAAATCTTATAAAGTGGATTTTTTTCTTGAGACCGTTCCTTTTAATTTATTTGATATTAATTTTCTTTGTTTCAACTGCTACAATTGAGAGACTATGACTATTGTGAAGAATAACTCAAAAAATAAAATAAATGAATTTTTTATTAATTGTTTTTTAATTATAGTGAAAAAAATTGCTAAAAAATTTGACACAAATTTTATTATCAATGAATTTTATGATTCAAAGAATCGATTATTTTGTTAGTAAGAAGTACATACATATTTTTTTACTTTAAAATATATTTTATATTGATATATTTTTGTAATACATCTTACATTATATAATTTTTGTATAATTTTTTAGAAAAATACTATTTGTACACTAAAATCAGCCATTAAAATTAGTCACTAATGTATTTGTGTATAAATACATGTGTGATTTAATTTATTTTTAATGTAAATTTGTATTCTAATATGTATTTTATACTGGTAGCTAATTTTAGTGTATATGTAGTATAATCTAATTTTTTTAATATTATATATAATATTGGTCTTAATATTTTTGGACTGTCCCTTGGTACTAGGATAAAAAAAAGAAAATAAATGAATTAAAGTAAAAATATAAAATAAAGATTTAGTAATGATGATAAAAGATAACTTCTAATAGAATAAATTACTATTTTTTTTATTTTTACTCACGAATGCTGACAAATCTATTAGTATAAAAACGAAATTAGTTTTGCACCCATAAAAAATAAATTTTGGTTGACAAAACTATTAGAATCCAACAAACCTATTTAAATTGAGAAATCATGGTACGAATTAAGAGAAGGAAATAGGTGTTTATATCTCTTATGAACTTTCTTTACAATTTTAAAAGATAACTTTTTATCATAGTCTATGGGATGACTATCAACAAGAGTGAATGATAATCATTATAAATTACGAATAAACTTTATTTTAGCAATAGACAAATGAGTTAAATTTTAAAGTGATTTTTGAGATTGATACCAAAAAGATATTCGAGATTTCAAAATTGGAAAAATTGCTAAAATATTAGTAAACAATATTTATATGCGTGATGTGAGTCATCATGTCACAAAGGATTGAAGATAGTGCAGGCAAAAACGTTTTTACAGATGTAGAATGACTCAAAATATTTTGGAACAACGTGTATTAAAAAAGTCAGTTTGGATACTTTACTTTTACCATCTAAATCTAAGAGAAGATTAAATGAGTAAATATAATAATCGAAATAAAAAAAAGAAAAGTATATTAAATGCCTCAACAAAATTTATGTAAGAATAATAATTAGGAGTTCTAATTCATTATTTCAGTTATTTTTCTAATTCTTAAATGGGCAAAAACTCGAACATATATTTAATTTTTTCAAAATATCACAAAGATAAAAATGAAAATTCGAAACTCTTTTATTTTATTTAAACTTAAAACATAGCAAGATAATTTAGCACTCTAATTATTTTTCTTTACCTAAAGTTTTAAATTTAATATTGTCTCTGCAAATTGTTAATGGTGAACTGATAATCAAAGTCTTGACAGTACGTATCTTGTGAGCATTTTTGTTTTACAAATTATAATTTAAAATGGATTATGACACTCATTATCTATTGTAAACTAATGTGCATATGTACTCATTTAAAACAAGTTCAAATTATGAGCAATTGCACACAGAATGTAATTTATAAGGATCAGAAGGTGATGGGTATAAGAGAAGATATGATACAGATTTTTTTTTTTCATTTGACATGGAAAAATCTTAAGCTAATAGCTGCAATAGAATGATGACGATTGTCAAAATTACAAACTTAAAATGCAATCATGCAACTTCCTCAATTTCATCCAATGCATAGTTGTTTGTTGATACATTTGCATAGTTAACTTTGTTGAATCTAACCACAACAGGATAGCGAGTCTTGGGGTCCTACGCAACAAAAAGAGAAATCAACCAAATTAACAAACATTATTACATTTTCGTTCAGAATAACACTCAATTCAGTCTCTAAAATATTTAGTCAAACTTTAATCGTCAACGAATCTTAATCATCATATCAGTCACTAAATTTTTATTTCGTTAGAAATACAAATCGAGCATGCTTTAATTGTTAGTTTGAGTGTAATTTGAAGTAGTTATAGTAATTACCTGATCAACGGCAACAACTGAACCATAGCCTTTGTACCAGTATGATTCTTTCCTAAGAATCTTTACCTGTTTTGATGAGTACAAACAAAGAGTAGACGCATGTTATTATTAGTCTACATTATTGATTGGTGAAAAATTAAAGTCTCGTATGTCAAATAAAGCCACAAAAATCAATAAACATCCAAGTGGATTCATAATAGCTTAAATGTCTTAACTCTTAAGATTATGTACTAAAATTGTTACATCAATCCCACTATGCTAAATAGCTTGTCATGTGAAGAGTTTCATAACTTTAAAAAGATAAAAAAATTTCAGTACAGATCACTCAAGTTTTAACAAAGAAGTTATCATTGAATAGGATATCAACGATTTTAACACTGACATTAATTTACACTGCGCTACATATACACCAGAAATTATCCACCAAAGTATGTACGCTTAAATACAAAATAGATATTGAAAATAATAGATAATGATTCATTTGGCGACTGAATTTAGAAGTAGTATTTTTGATAATCTATAATCTTTCATGTACTTTTGTAATTTTTATTATAGTACTTAATAAAAAGTAAGAGTAACCAAAAAAAGGAAATTAAATGTTAAATTACCTAACAAACTATAACTAATTAACTAAAATCTAACCTTAGTTCCTCTCTTGGGGCCAATTGGAGGTGGCTTTGGTTTTGGAGCAGTAGCAGCAGCTTCACCTTCAGCCGGTGGTGTTGCCGTTGCAGGTGCAGCAGATGCAGCTGCACCTTCATCTTCAGCCCTCACAACAAGCCTATTAAAAGAACCACTTTTGTTGTTGTTGAACTTTGAAGGGAACATCACCATGGAACTGATCCTGGAAGAGGAAGACGAAGAGATTGTCTTTCCGGATGACAGCACAAATCCGGATGCAGCTGATGCCATGTTGCAACTAGCCATCACTCTCTTTCTTTCTCTTCTTTCTATCTCTCCAGTGGTAATGGTTGATGAGTGTGATGACAAAGGAAACAAAAATAATATTGTGAGGCTCGGAAAGAAGGGTAGATTTTGGTTGGAATCTGATCCACACAGAAGCGTGAGTCAAAATGATTTCCTCCACTAGGATCATGCCACTTGTGTAACCATATCCAATTCCTTTGGATAATGTTTCTATAACTCGTCCATTTCATCAGGGTCATCTACCCACTGAGTCAACTCACTGAGTGCATGCCTAGTACCTACTTCTACTCTGTTGGAGTCGCAATAACAAAATAATAACTAAATATTTAAGGTGGATTTTGCAATAGTTAGTTTATTAATGAAGTCATAAAGATTGCATTTATTTATGTGGGCTGGACATAAAGATAAAGATAGTAAATATCTAAAAAATGTTTAAATAGAGAAATACAGACATTAAACACAATATCTCTAGGATAAGATAAATTTTTTTTATTTTTGTATCCATTTTAAACAAAAAATAATGATAAACACGGAATTTAGGATAGTAAACACAGATTTTTAATAAAAAAATTTATTTTTTTCATAGATAATTACTCTTTATTTTTAACCCTAATTTAAATTTCTTCTTTGCATCGTCATCTTCAGAGAGTTTCTCATAGAGATAGGTTCTCAGAAGGTACTCAAAGAGTACATTGAAGTACTCTATTCTCTATGTTTTTTTTATCTTTTATTGTGTTTATCTTCTTCTTTCAATTGAGATAAAAAGACCAAATTCACTGCCTATTAAATCTCCAACTTACAAAAAAAATTTAGAAGCAAAAAAAAATTTAAAGAAACACAAAAATAAATTATACCCAGAAAATTTTGAATGTTGAATCGAACAAGAGAGACTAAATTAGCATAAGCAAACTTTAGTAGATATAGCAAAGGGTTAGGCGGCAGAAAGGAGTGAAAGACAAAGGGAAGAAGAGCAAGATATGAGAGATATGTCTATTTTAGTCATTTTGCATAATATTTTAGTATTATCTATGTGTATTCAAACATAATATTAAATATTACATTAGTGTCTTGTACATTATATATAAACACAATACACAAAAAATAATTTTTAATGCTCTATTCTATTGTTTCTGTCTCATTATCATATTCTATCCTGCTCACAAAAATAAAGGTAGCCAAAGAAGTTTAAGAATACTAACAAAGTTATTTTAAATTTAAAAGTTAAAAAAGATATCTTATTTTATAATTTTATAATTTATTTTAAAACCACACATATATTAATTAGATCTATTGATCTAACAATACTAAAAAAAAATTAGAAAACTAAAAAGAACAAATGAAAAGAAAAATCAAAAGACTAAATCACAAATTTAAAATAAAAAAGCAGATAAGATGTTAATTGAGTAAGGGTGAATTCCATAATTATTAATAGAGTTGATATAAAAATTGTGTGATTTTGTAAGTATAAAGTTCAAGTGGTTTTACTATAATTAATTAATTTAGTTGTTAAAATTCAAGTTAAATTAAGAGTTAATATTAATCATCTTCATTATATAATTCATTTCATTCAATAATTATTAGATTTATCATGGAGGACAACCTATCTTTTATTTAAAAGAGAATTGAGTAAAACTTAGGTTTAATTACTCTGCACGTCCTTATGGTTTTACCGAATTTTCAATTAGGTCCCTATACTTTTTTCCTTTTCAATTGGGTCCCTATACATTATATTTTTTTTCAATTTAGTCCTTGTTAACGTTAAACGTCAAAAAAATGTTAGTAAATTGTGAAATTACTTGTATAACCTTAGGGACCGAATTGAAAAGAAAAAAAAGTATAGGGACCTAATTGAAAATTCGATGAAAATATAAATATTCAATAAAAGATATTCCTATAATCCCTATTCAATGATTCTACGACATGAAAGATATTTCTATAATCCTTTTTATTTTGTTACTATCATTTTTTTGCTTATTTATATACAAATTGTACTAAAAATACCTTTTCTTTATTTTTTTCACTTTCAAATTATCTTATCTTAAGAACATACAGAAAAAAAAGAATGGATAAAATGAAACAAAAATAGTAGTATAAAATTCAGTTTCCATAATTCAAGTATTTATTATGATCATGTAATATTTTACATTTGTGTGGATTCATGGAATATAATTTGTGTTTTTATCATATCATAGTACACCATAAAAGATTACAAGGCTATGTAATTTGTCTTATTGAAATTTGAAATCTAAAAACAAAAATCATAAAAAACGTAATTTTAGTGTTATACAGATAATTTAGAAATTAGTTCTTGTGTTGCAGCCTTCCACAACCAGCATATGGATTAACAATAAAGAGCAGACTTGAATACATCAGGTGTCCCAATAAGATAGTCTTTTCCACCAAAAGCTTTAATCAAAGCATGGTAGCCTACTTTTGAAATAAAGGAAGTCGGAGCAGGATCATCTTTGTGAGGTCTATTTATCTCTTCGGGGATTCTCCGGTCACCACCATATACCCCTCCACTGTTAAAAACAATCACTACCATAGGTAACTATTACTGAACTAATGTCTGGATTGAAAAAAAGATAAGACATAAGGCAATGCATATTTTTTCAAGTATTGACAAAAGATAAGACATATAAGACAACAGTCCAGAATTTGGAATTTTAGGTTGGCGCATAGTAATTACACCAGCTTATGTAATCCTCTCTATCACAAAACTACTAGCTATGGACAGAGAAACATAAAAGAGTTCATGGAAGATCCTAGTTCAAAACAATGGTAGTAAAAATTTCATGTATAGACTAAAATAAGAACCATTCCATTATATGATGATGAAAATATAACTAAAGATATGGGCATCAATCCACACAACACAATGGAAGGGAAATTAAATAGATAAACATAAGTATGGGTTCAGCAGTATCTACCTTAACTTCAATGGCACTAAATCCGAATCCAAAATTCCCCTCTGCAACAACAAGTCAATGGGGACAAGTCATTGCAGCCGTAATGTAATAACCGAGGCCAACCCCCTATGGTCCCCAAGTCCCTGCATCCAACCTAGTTATGTGCTTTGTCTGAGCCAACACAGCCCTACCTACATCCATGGTATTTGCACCCTCAGACACCATTACTGGAGCCAGCTTCCGACTCCAAGAATTGCATTCTTATTATCCTCATTGGTGTCAAGAAATTGAATGGCAGAACATCCTTAGCAATCTAATTCTCCATCTTTGCCGCATTATCCTTAGACTTCTTCCATATAGCTTCCACCCAAGGGTGGTTCCTGGCCAAACAAAAAGGATCATCCTTAATCTCCTTATTTAAAGTCTCCACAACTGTTTTCGCATTACCAACCAAACTCAAATGGGGTTTCCTCAGCTCAATCTTTTTCTCACAAATATATATAACATTTACTTACTATAAGTTCATAATCTAACCTCAATGAAGTTAACAATGACATTCAGGTCAGATTTAGCATCTTTTAGAGTTGACATCGCTTCTAAAATCATTGCATTATACCTGGAGAGAAGATAAACAAAAGCAACCAAGTCTCAGAACAATTCAAAAGTCACGAAATACTTTTCTTATTTTGTTGAGGCATACAACAGTTTTAACCAGAATTACAATCTTAATCTACATCATTTAATTGCAATAATCCATATAAAATTAGTGACATCAATTTGCATACCCCAGAGGATTCTTAGCATCTTCGTCATTTTGAGAGGATCACCCACAGTAACAGAAGGATCAGGATCAGGTTGATGAATCATAGTCGTGACACGGGTAGCATCTTCCCCAGAAAAATGGCATTACCAGTAGCAACTGGGGTAACGCAGCAGGGGCGTAGCCTTATTCTAGGAATCCTAAATTTTTCTTTGGATCCTTGAGTGCCATTGCTAACGCTCAAATTTAGCCACTTATCCTGAATTAAAAAGAACAAAAATTAAAAATCCTGAACCCTTATTCAGTTTTCTCACACTCAAATTTCACCATTTATCCATAAAACAGAATATATGAAGGGAAATTAGAGACATTGCGGTAAAATTTAAAACCCTAAATTGAGATAAGACAAAAAATTGAAAAGGTTAATTAGGAGAATTTTGCACCTTGAGGTTGATTTTGGAACGTGAAGTGAGAAAGGGTGCGAATTGGGGATCTTTGAGAATCTGCTTCTGATTACCCATTTTCGATTTCGTTCTTCTTTCTTTCTTGAATTCTTCAGCTCAATGAATCCAGTTTAAGAGCTTCCTCCAAAGCCGTGGAGGTAACCAAGAATCCGATAGTGACGTCTGTGTTATGGAGTTGCCACTAATAGCGGAGAGCAGTGCAGCACCGACTAAGGACTATGAATGACGACGGATGCTCACGCCACCAAGGACGACGACAACGCAGATGGACGACGACACCAGCGAATAGGGGAAAAACGCCACTAACTTCAGAGGACAAGCGATAGCTAGGGTTCTACAAAATGTCAAGGGTAGTTTTGGAATTTTGAAAAATTGGAAGTGGGTTCAGTTTGCTTTTTTAACCCAATTATAAGAATATTCAATTTTTTAATAGAATATTCTATTATTTTAAACAATTTTATCACGGCAGAGACTAAATTGAAAAAAAAAATAACGTTTAGGAACCCAATTGAAAAGAAAAAAAGTATAGGGATCTAATTGAAAATTCGGTGAAACTATAGGGACTTGCAGAGTAATTAAACCTAAAATTTATCTATATATATCGTAAGTTTACATTGCTAACTAACAAAAAAATATGTTATTTATCTAGTTTATAAATAAGATAATTGTATAAAAAATTTGTATGTAACTCGTTTGTAGGATACACATATTTTGTTTACAATGACAATAAGATATATAAATGTTTGTTTTTATTTTTTAGTGTATTTGACAAAATTTTAATAATAAAAGTAAAAATACTAAATATTTTTTTAAAAAAAATATTTTCTTAAAAACTACAATTTACGTTCTTTTTAAGATTTTTTTTTACTTAAAAAACGTTTTTTTATCATAATAAATAAACAAAAAATACTTTTATATTATTGTATCAAATATAATTATTAGATAAAATAATTATTTTACATAAGATATTCAAATATAAAATATTTCGTTTTTTTAAAAAGTCTTTTAAAAAAATCACTTAAAAAATATTTTTATAAAAGCCCTCCCAAGCAAACCCATATATAGTCCCAACAAAATCAGAACTAAGTTTAGGAGAAGTACCAAAAAAAAAAGGTGATATTTCATTTGGTTTTAGTAAATAAGAAATGTTAGGTAAATAAGCTATCTTTGTAACAACTTCAATCAATCTTTTTCTCCTTCTCCTTTTTTTTTCTTCAACAAAAATTTCGATTATCTATTCTTAAACTATCGTACTTGATTTTTTTTTTTTGAAACAAAGGAGCTCAACACCAAGGTGGAGCAAGAAACAGAAACAAAAAGACTAACCCAAACAGAAACTAACTGGCAGCTTACAGAACAAAATAACCCCATGTCATCTTTGGCATAGCCATCAACAACACAAGGGATCTTTATACTTCCACTCCTGGTAGCTAAGAAATGACATGTCAATAATGTCGTCTACGCCTTTCTCTTTATTCTGAAATATCCTCTTGTTCCTTTCCAGCCAAACATTCCAGACAATCGCAAAATAGCAAATGAACCAATTTCTGGACTCCTCCTTTCTACTGGTTGCGCCTGTCCAACATTGAAAATGTTCCTTCACAGTACCAGGAAAGGACCACTTCCTGCCAAGATGAACTAACCATGTACACCAAACCTGCCAAGTAAATTCACATCCAAGGAATAAGTGATGTACATTCTCAACATCCTTTTTACATAGAACACACATATTATCCTCCTGAGTAATTATCCCAAGTCGACACAATCTCTCTTTTGTATGCACCCTGCCAATCAAGGCAAACCAAGCAAACAGCTCCACTCTTGGAGGAACTAAGCCTTTCTAAATAGTCTTGGTGAAGCTATAACTTGTTATGTCCTCCGGTAGTGTTTCCTCCTGCAACACCTGCATAAATGAGTTAGTAGTAAAAACACCTTGTCTATCAAACTTCCACACAAGCCTATCATCTCTGTCCGCCGCTAGTTTAACCGGCCTCAAAGCATCGTGCAGCTGATTCACAATTTCCAACTCCCATTGGAACAGCTCACGCCTCCAATGGAAGTTCCAAATCCACTCTATCCCATCCTAGAACCCATAATCCCCAATGACTGATCCTTTTTGGATTGAAACCGAGAAGAGCTTTGGAAACCTATCCTTCATAGCACCACAACATAGCCAAATGTCCTCCCAGAATTGGGTTCTTCTACCATCACCAACCTTCATGGTGAGTCCAGTGATCATCTTATCTCTTACATGTTGCTCCTTGATCTGTAGTTGACAGATATCCTTCCATGGTCCTCCTCTAATAGGTAATGTCTGAGTGGATAGTAGCTCATTAGGATTCAGATTATAACAAGAGTATACCACTTTCTTCCACAACGGACATTCCTCTTTTGAAAACCTCCACCACCATTTAAACAAGAGTGTTGTATTCCGGATCATCGCATCTCCAACACCTAAACCACCTAGTTTTTTTGGAGCCTGAACCACTTTCCATCTAACCAGAGCTATGCCATTACTACCATCCTCCTTACTCCACAAGAATTTTCTTTGTAATGAGATCAATTTTTCAGCAACCGCCTTTGGCATCTTATACAAAGTTAAGTAATATACTGGTAAGCTATTTAAAACAGCTTTGATAAGCACCAACTTTCCCGCTTTATTTAGCACTTTTGACTTCCATAAGTTTAGTTTCTCTTCCACCTTATCTATTATTGGCTTCCAAGTCTTCACCAACCTCAGATTAGCACTAGAGGAATTCCAAGGTATCTGACTGGTAGTGTAGCTTCCTTGCACTCCAACAAGCTGCACATACGAACCACCCATTGTTGGTCACAATTGATTGGAATTAAACTGGATTTGTCAAAATTAATGCTCAACCCCGACATCAGCTCAAAGCAGCGTAGCAGTCTCTTGTAGTTTTGATAGTCTCCTCCTCAGGCGGTCAAAACAAAATAATGTCACCTGTGAACTGAAGATGCGATAATTCTATGTTGTCTCCCCCAACCAACAAAGGAGAAATACGGCCATTTCTAACTGCCTCACCGATCATTCTATGTAGAACGTCAACCACAAGTACAAAAAGGAAAGGAGATAGTGGGTTGCCTTATCGCAAACCTCTTTCCATCATAAACGGCTTTGTTGGTGAACCATTTATTAACACTGACATAGATGCTATGCCCACACACTCCATAATCCAAGCCCTCCATCGTCTCCTAAAACCCATTTTCTGCAAGACGATGTCCACAAAGCTCCACTTAACTCTTTTATATGCCTTCTAAAAGTCTAGCTTGATGATTGCTGCCTCCTTTTTCCTTAATTTGAGCCAATGCACTGTTTCACACGCAATGAGTGCCCCGTCGTGTATTTTGCTACCTTTGACAAATGCGCTCTGAGTCTTCCCAACCAGCCCTAGCATCACTGCTCTCATCCTCCTGACCAGCACCTTAGAGATCACCTTATACACACAACCAACCATGCTAATCGGGCGAAGGTCCTTGATTTCCATGGCCCCAATAAACTTAGGAGCCAAAGACACCCAAGTGATATTAGCGTTCTTAGGTAACTTGGATGTCTGAAAGAAAGCAACCACAGCTGCCGTAAACTCAGACCTGATCTCATCCCAACACCTCTTAATAAAGTTCATGTTATACCCATCACTACCTGGTGCTTTAGACGATTCACAGTCCCACACTGTCTTTCTAATCTCTTCAGCTGATGGTTAAACCTCTAGCTCCACAGACTCCTCTTCAGATATCCTTGTCACCAATCCATCACTGAAGCCCACCTTAGGAGACTCCTCTTGATAATACAACTGTTTATAAAACTCTTTGATAGCAATCTTTATTCTAGCTGAGTTCCTAACCAACCTCCCATTGATCATCAAAGCATCAATCCTATTATTCCGCCTTCTAGCGGAAGCTATTTGGTGGAAGTACTTGGTGTTTTTGTCTATATCCTTCGCATGCCGAGATTGTGACATTTGTTTCCACTGGAACTCTTTTTTGACATACCATCTCTCACAGCAGGTCACCAACGCTTTCCTTCTTGCCTCCACTGTTCCATCATGCACTCCGCTACTTACTTTATCATCCAGCTTCTTTATATCTTCCTCGAGCTGCAGAATTTTCCTATCCATGCCCCCAAAGTTGTCCTTGTGCCATCTCCCCAGAGGAGCTGTCAACGCCTTTAATTTCTCTGTGAAATTTATCTCCCCTAAACCCTTCCATTCCTCTTTAACCATTCTTAGGAAACCTTCATGAGTAAACCATGAGTCAAGACTTCTAAAAGGTCTTGGGCCGTCTCTTATCTTGGTATCTTCTATTATCAAAGGATAGTGATCTGACAAACCCCTTCGTCCTCCTCTTAATCGAGTCTCTGGGAACTCCTCAACCCATTCCAGGCTGACCATTACTCTGTCAATCCAACTACATGAACAGCCTCTAAACCACGTATACTTACGGTCATTAAGCGGCAGGTCCACTAATTGCATATCTTGTATCCAATTTTTAAACTCTTCAGCAGCTACTGTTAAACTATCTGCACCTTTTCTTTCCTCTATATAGACGATCTCATTAAAATCTCCCATGAAGCAACAAGGGGACTGACATAAGCCAGCAACATAGCTCAACTCCTCCCACACAACAAGTTTTTCCCCTCTATCATGAGCACCATAAAACAAAAAGAAAGCACAATTGAAATTATTCTTTAATAAGACCCCTTCGACACACAAGCATCTCTCCCCTTTATAATAATTATTCATCGTGAACATGAAATCATCCCACATTAACAACAACCCACCCGAAGCACCATCAGACACAACATATTTCCATCCTACACTTCTACAACCCTACAGACGTGCAACATCAAACCTCGTCACCACATGTTTTTTAGTTTCAATCAGGCCTAGCATATTCAGTCTATATTTTGTCTTTAAGTCCTTAACGATTCTCAACTTCCAATCTCCCCCCAACCCCCTAACATTCCAAGAACAAAAAATCATTTTGGAATATTATAACACACCTTTTTGGTATTTTTTGGTTGACATCACCTTGATTTCGCCTTTTGTTTTGCCAACCTTCTTTTTTGTGCATTTTCTTCATTCTGAAATTGGAGAATGGCCATGATATCCTCTTCTTCATCATATAGAATTGCGCCGGATTCCACTGCTAGATCCCACATCCTTTTATTTTCCAGCATTTGCTCCTCTAACGTTGAACTCAGATTGTCGCCTGTTCCCTCAATATTTCCACCACTTACTCCCTCCCTGGTAGTCCCCTCAATTTCATCCCCACCCTGCGCCAAGCTCTCCTTGCCTGCCAGTGAACCTGTACTTTCATTAACACTGATTTCATGAATGCCGCTCTTCCAAGCCCAAGTCCTCTTGCCAACCTCGCTGTCAACCTCATTCTCATCCTCATCAAACGTGGTCTTGTCCTCTTCCCCTTTCTCACTTGTCTCCCCTATCCCTCCAAACCTATCGACCTCATGCATGTCACCTCCGCAACTCCTAGTTGCCGAGCCCTGAGCTTCCTCCACCCCGACTCCCTTATCCTCCAATCTGTCTCCAGAAGCCAGTCCTATCAGTCCAGCTTCGACCACTCTTTTCTCCAGT
Source organism: Arachis ipaensis (assembly GCF_059453495.1). Lineage (NCBI taxonomy): Eukaryota > Viridiplantae > Streptophyta > Magnoliopsida > Fabales > Fabaceae > Arachis > Arachis ipaensis. Next base: position 26,241,389 of record NC_142437.1, read on the forward strand.
GAACCGTCGATACCCCCAGCTTCTTCAACATTGCACCTCACCGTGCCAGAGATAGGCGAGCAGCCACCAACACTGGACTCCTTGGCTTGATTCACGCTGTGCGCCGCTCTGCCTTATCCGCCTCACCGTGACCAAGAGTACGCATTTGATCCGGCGCCCCCGATGCCAATTTCCTTCCTTGGATCAGCTACACAAGGAAAGTACTCGCGGTCAAATGTAACCCGACCCAGTTGAGTAGTGTATAGCCCACCAACAGCTATTGACCATGCGCCTCCCTCCATTGGGTCAGCTGAAGTGATTGGGCTCAATTGCAAAAGCAAGCCCTTATTATAGCAATTAGTGTATCTGCCCAACCTTCATAACACTTTGGATTTTGTTTTTTCCCCCCTTTGACACCCGCTCGCAGCCCACTTAGCCTGTCTTAAAAAAAAACCAGATCTTGTCCTTTCCGAATCATCCTCATCACTCACAGAATCCCCTCCTACCAAATCAGCCTTTTCTTTAATTCCCTCTTGATTTGAATCATACGTTACCAAATTCATGCGATTGATATTTGATTTGTCATAAATCCATTCATTCAAAATATCATCTGAAAGTACCATCCTACCCTTGTCTTCTTCACCGTCCCTCGTCATCATCGTTACTAGCTCCACCGCCTCATCCTTGGATACCCGCATGTCTGTTTGCCGTACCGATTTTATAACGGTTTCTGAACAATCAGATGTTACACCATTCAATTGTTGCTTGCTGCTTGTGCCTCCATCATCAGTGCTTACAAACCTACATCCCAGGCCATATGTCTCCCGTCCTACCTCTTTTACCAAAACATCAAAACCACTGAGGCCTACTGTAATATGTATCCATTCGTTGATTACATCCAATACGCATGTATCGATTTGCACGCGTCCAACACTAAAGGAATTGAGTGATTCCATCAAATTATCACACCCAACTACTTCCCCGGCCCCCATTGACCTCCTATCATCTTGAAGGTGTCCGCTGACCATACATGTAAAGGAACTCCAAAGCATTCTAACCACACTCTCCTAGTTTCACTCCTCTCTGCCTCCTCCCATCTCCATACGCTATGGAAAATTTGCAGAAGGCTATTCATTTTAAAAGTGTAGGTTTCTTTGGTGCTCAGCACAGAATCAAATGTCAGTAGGGCTTTAAACGCACCCAGTTTTTGTACTTGAACGATCTGAGGCAAGTTTATCTCCACCATCTCCTTCAAAGAGCAAAAGTCAATGGCCTTTGTCGTCCCTTCTATTAGACTTCTCTGTAACCAGTCGAGATTTTCTTTTGCCACCGTAACCTCGATCTTTTTAGACCCCCTGTTCACTTGTAAATCTTGTTTTTTTTTCTCCTTTCTGACCTCAGATGTATTCAACCGCACGTCGCCACTAGTCTCCTTGCGTTGTGGCGACTGAACCATTTTGTTCTTATTATCTTGGCCTCTCTGAGTTCTCTTCATGTCATACGTACCAGATATCCTTCTGTACTTTGCTTCCCCCACAAACACAACTTTTTCCCTCAACCTCATACGATTCATTTCCCGTATTGCCTTCAACGCCCCACCTTTCGTAGTATATCGTACGAACGCAAAAATGTATATATTATCACCTTTTTGTTTGCGTGATAAGTATATATCATTTATACGTCCAGTCCAACTGAACAACTGAAATAGTTCTTTCTTTGAGATGTCTTGAGGCAGATTCTCCACGTAGACAAAAAAAGACTCATGCTCTAGCCGTCGATACTCTTCTCGATTCCAAATTCTCGGATCTTTGCCATGTTCCCTATTCCTAACCCTCTCTGTGTTTAAACAGTTACATTTTATCTATTATTATTTGTGCATTTAATTTTATTGGTCTTTTATATATATATATTATTTTTATTATTTTAATAATTAAATTCATCAACACAATTGACGAGAAGTAACATATTATATTTTAACAATTTTATCAAAAAATATTTATTTCATATTATTGTCATTTTTGTTATGAAAGTTAAATTTAATCAATGCTCATAATTAAATTTAGAATATAACCTTAAGAATATTAAAAAAATAATTTAATTGATATCCCAATTATTTTCTAATTTCCATCATTGGTTAATTTATATATTTATAAAGTATATTAAATTATAATAATATATATTTTTAATTATGATGATATATTATTTTTTACAAGAATATTCCTTAAAAAATATAAAGAATAAAATTTAAAAATATTAAAAAATATATATTATATATTTTTTATTTAAGCATAATAGTCATTAAAGTGGTTGAATGGATTATAATATGTATGTAAATGTATATGTACAATGTATGTATGCATGTGTTTATGTGAATGTGTAATAACTTAGTGAAAATTAGTGCACAAACTTTCTTCATGGTGCCAAGTTCAAATTTAAGATAGCGTTTGTTTTGAGGTACTGGGACAGAGACTAAGAGATTGGAATTCAGTATCATATTTGTTGGCTCAGAGACTGGTACTAAAATTTTTGTCTCTGTCTCTAAAATTTTAATATTTCAGTACCTCCAAAAAGTAGGGACACAGGGGACCGAAATTTTTAGAGATAGAAACTGAAATTTAAATAACATTTTATACCTAAAATACCCTCATTTCAATTATTTAATTCTAATTTTACTCTTTGTAAAAATTAAATTAGAACTTTATTCTTATTTCAATTTCTGTCTCCTACTTTACACCAAATAGAATACTGAGATTTATTTCCGTCTCTGTCTCTTATAATAAGTATTTGTCTCTCAGTCTCATTCTTTCAGTCTCTGTCTCTCTACCAAACGCTATCTTAGAGTTGCAGAATTCTTTTTAATTAATTTATAATAATAGATGAATAAGATGATGTCAGCATGATGTTATAAATAGATGAAGAAAAAATAAATAAAACAATAATAAAAGGGAATCAAGATTAACGGTATAAAGTAAAAGGATAAAAGGAAGAAAAAAAGAACGGGAGTAGTTAAATGATCAAATTCCATACACAATTTCCATAACACAAAGAGTAAACTACCATTTCTACCCATAAAAGTTGAAAACACTGATATATCTACCCATAGAACATAAAATTTACCATTTATACTCATAAAAGATTGCCTTTCGCATGCAAAATTACACAAACCCTAAATAATTACATAAAATTCCCAAACTACCCTTAGTGAGCCTCATCCTCTTCAATTCTTCATCTAAGCATGAACCAGCACTGCTGCAGCACCGTCCCCTTTTCACTCTCTCTTCCTTCTCCTCCAGCTTCTTTAATCATCCTTTCTCTCTTTCTCTCCCCCCTCTTCGCACTTTTCTCCTTCCTCTTCTTTCCCTATTGATGTTTCTCTCTTCTCTATCATTCTTATCTCTCTTATGTGCATTAATGGTGGTTCCTTCTTTTGCCATCGCGAGCTCCATCTTCTCCTCCCCTCCTATTCTTCTTCTTCTTCTTTTTCGGGAGGTTTCTGGCTTCAAGAAGTAGCAATTTTGAGTCCTTTATTTTCTACAACCCCAACTTCTTTAGCATGGAGTTCCTTCTTTTTCCAAATGTCGATTCTTCGTCTTCTCCTTCTCTCGGCATCACTGTTGTCTTCTCCTCCTAGCGATGCGTCTTCGTCATCTTCTCCCAGTGTTGCCAAAATCAAATTAGTGTTCTGTGTTATTTGTAACGAAAATGGTGATATGAAATCTAAGAAATAGTCAATTTTTGGTGAAGGTTCTAAGAAATTAGGGTTTTATTTTTAATCTGTGCATGTTCTATTCTTCAATTTGATCTGAGTTTGTTCTTTTTTGTGATTTTGAAGAGGATAGTGGCTGTGCTATGTTGATGTTCAAGAGGTGAGAGAGAAAAAGTGAGTGAGTGAGTGATAGAGAGAGAGAGAGAGAGAGAGAGTAGGAAGGGAGATGATGCTACGGTAGTGGTGGTTTAGGTGCTGTAGATAGTGAGTGAGAGTGGGTGCGTGAGAGAAGAAAAGGGGGTAGTTTGGAGATTTTATGTAATTATTTAGGGTTTAGGTAATTTTGCATGCAAAAGTCAATCTTTTATGGGTACAAATGGTAATTTTTATGTTCTATGGGTAGATATGTCAGCGTTTTTAACTTTTATGGGTAGAAATGGTAGTTTACTCTAACACAAATATATTGAACATAGAAAAGTTGATGAGTAAAGAATCAATCGATTTGCACCGAATTTTAATAGATATGAGAGTCGATCAAAGAGGGTTAGAGTGGTTAGAGAAATAAACATGGAAAAAGTGAATTGAGAGAGTAACCAAGATATATACAATGAGATGGTATTTAATGCAATCAATATTAATGGTTAATACTCATGATCCAATTACATTTAGATAAACTTTTATGAATGATGACATTATTGATTTTATGGTAGACGACGACATACTACCATCAAAAGAGGACTAGGATAAGAAGAAGAGTGGATAGATGGAGACGAAGAAGAAGAAGAAGATGAATTCGATGATCAGAAAGTTACCTCAGAAGAGGAGGATGAACTAGAGGAAGAAGATGATGAATTCAAATAAGGGTAACCTTAGTATAGTTTGTATTGTGCATCGTTTTACACGTTAGCCTTAGTTCTATTTTGTGTTTTTTATTAAACCTTAATTAGATTGTTATATTATTACATTACAATTAACTATTTTCTTTTTTTTGTTTTAGGTAGACCGCCGTCTCAGCAGGACGAGCGGGATGACAATGACAATAACGATGATTATATATTAGGACTTGTAGTGATTAGGATTTTATCTTTTGCTTTGTTTAACAATATTAATAGTTTATCTCTTTGACTTTTTTCTTCTATACACTTGTTATTTTAGATTATAGTTGACTATTTTCATTAAAAATACTACTTGATTTTCACTAATTAAGATTTGACTATTATTTGTTGATATATTGATGATAGTATATCAGGTTCTAGCCGATAAAAAAATTAAGTTTACCGTCGGATAAATTTACTTGTATTCTTTAATTTAATTCATATAAAACAATATATTACTATCAAATTTATTAGGGAATAAATCCGACATTAATTAGGCACGAAAAATGAATTCATAGTGCCAAAGGTACTGTTGAGAATTTTCTACGGTACCCGCATCAATAATTTTACCAAATATTTAGTCAAATCCATCACTAATTTTTTCGGAAGTTATCATCGGATTAAAAAATCCTGGCGGAGATTTTACTGTCTATGTCCATCCGCTACTAAATTCGATGGTAATAAATCTACCGTCAAATTTTTTGATGATTCCGTTGGTAAATTTAACGGTACTCAATGAATTTCTTGTAGTTTTATTATTATTATTATTATTATTCACAAATCATAATGTTGTATTTTTTATTGTTAGATGAAATTAAAAATTTTTAGTTTGCATAATTTTGTATTTTTTATTGTGTATTTATGTTTATTTATAATTTTATATATTATTTATTATAATCAGTTATTTCAGTTAAATCACAATTAAATCGATTAAATTATTAAATGAATAAACTAATAACTAGAGCGATTCAAAAATCAATCCCGCTAGGTAACAATCAAGGTACCAGCTAACTTAAACGACTTTTTAAAATCATTAAAAAAATAAAATTTTAAAATTTCTAAAAATACGATTTTAAACTTGTAACCGCTTCGTCATGTGAAGTCCCATCTCATCCCCTCTCATCGTATCGCCAGTACCTTGTCTTCAACCATCTGTCATGCTGCCGCTGTACCCTCTACCGCAACTCCTCTATGCACTGTGTAGGGCCGATCTACATCGAAATATCTCAAGTTTAAAAAAAAGAAACGTCTCAACTTAATAGTAGAAACATTCTAAGTTTTACAAAGAAAATATACCAAGTGTAACAAAAAAAAAATTCAAATTTAATAAAAGGAACATCCCAAGTTAAAGAGAAGAAACATTCCACAGTTAGTTTAATAAAAGAAAGCATTTTAAATTTTACAAAAGAAATATCGCAAGTGTAACAAAAAATATCTGAATCTTCGCAAAAAGAAACATCCACAAAGAGTCGTAGTACGTTAAAAGAAACATCCGTTTATCATGAAAAATCATCTGATCATCAATTACATGTTCCAGCCGAAAAAAATTTCAAAAGAATAATGAAAAAAGGTAACAGACACAAGTGGCACAACCTTGTAATCGGTGGCAAACAGCGCAGCTCGTTCTGTGCACAAGGTGTGGGGTGGGCGTTGGCAGACATCTATTTGAAGTTAGTGTCAGGTTGTGCGGCGCTGTGACACCTCCAAGGAGCTTCCTTCGTGCATGTTGTGGGTGTCGATTTCGACGCTAGGCGTGACGGCTCCTTCGTGCGACGGAGGATTAATCGTCATAGTTGGGTGCGGCGGTGATGTCTCCCGACAACAGAGCTAACCGGAGAAGATGAAGTATGACGTGATTGGGGTGGGAGAGGAAGGAGAGGTGCGGTTGTTTTTTTTTTTTTTGAGTAATAATGAGAAATCAAATTAGGGTTAGGTTTGGGTAATATTATGAGATGCTTTTTGTGTTATTGGGCCTTTTTGTTGCGGCCCACGTTGTAATTGGCAGAAATGGCTGGTACCGAATTAGTTATGTAGACTCTTCAAAAATGGTTTAGTTTTCCCGAACCTTAGTAAATACAGCCATCACATCTCTATAAATTATTTTTAATATTGTGTCATTTCTGATGATGTGCAGGTGTGTGAAGGAGAGAGTTGGACGGGAGTGTGGTGACGCAGGCTTCTTGCGGTGAATGAGAAACTGACACTGTCTTCTCGTTGTGTGCGAGAAATACGGGAAGTGCCACGCGTCCATGGGTCTGGTGCATGGCCTACATCACCTGCAAATGGGTAACCCGTGAAGTGCGAGAAACGAGGGAAGCGATACCCATCCTTCATGCATGTTGTGCGGCTGTCCCTACCACCAAAGCTTCTATAAAATCAACTTCTTCCTTCTCGTTGTAGCGAGTAGATGGAAGAGTATTAGTGATCTTAGTAGTAATAGTAATAGTGTGTGAGTTTTGTTTCTAGAAAGAAAGAGAGTTTTTCTTTATTATTGCATCTGAGTTAATGGAAGAGTATTAGTGAGCATAACAGTAGTAGTAGTAGTGTGAGTTTTGTTTCAGGGAAGAAAAAGTAGTAAAGTGAAAACTCTGATATATATTTTCTTTGTAATAATATTAAAAGTGTGTGAAGTTATTAGTGTTTGAATGCTTTAAATAAAAAATAGTACATATTCTTGTAGAGGTTGACCGGTGTATAGCTCGTCCGCCGGTGAATACTTGTAAGCTTTCCGTCAGTATGAGGTATACGTCGGCAATGAGAGAACAAAGGAGGTGGGTACCTACAAAAGGCACTCCGACGCTTAAGTCAGTAAGTGACTAATAAGCATTGCATAATGTAATGTGTCAAATAAACGTTTTACCTCCCTTTTGTATTTTGGGATGAAGCATCGGCAGTTATAGTCTCAATAATTCGCATTAATGGAGAGTAATAACATATCAGGGAGTTACAATATTTCTTTTGGTCCCCGTTATTGATAACTGATCTATAACGTATACTGCTAAGTTATAGCATTAAGGACGAGTTATAACGGCCATATCACATAACTGATCTATAACGTATACTGCCAAGTTATATCATTAAGGACGAGTTATAACGGCCATATCACAGCCCCAAGCTTAGCCTGAATATATTTTGATAAAGCAGGTTGAGCTTTTTTAGTTATAACTCGGCGGTCTAAGTTATAGGTATGGAGCCCCCAAATCAACTTACTTTATTAAAATAAGGAATAAATTAATTCAAATTTCGAACATGATTTGAAGTTAACGTGTATTAGAAAGTGTAGTAGTCTTGTCATTGATTGTGCCTTTAGTTTTTTCAATGTAATTTTGAACCATTGATTTAATAGATGCAACGGTTAGGATTTTTCATTGAACTTAATAGTTTCATTAAACGTGGCATTTGGTTTATGTTTAGAATCCTGAAAGGATGCATAAAGGCAACATTTCTTTCCTATTGAAGCATTTTGTAGTCTTAAAGGCACGAGTAAAAGAGGTGAGTTTGTGTTACTACTACTATTTCTTCTTCTTCTTTTCGCTTTTCTGAAAGAATTACAGGTAAGGAAAAATATAAAGTTGAGGATCACGACTCTTATAACTGGGTATGTGAAGATGTGAGGATTCGAGGTTCACTATTTGTTGATGAGGGTAATGTTGGTGAGATTAATTTGGTTTGGACTATTTGAATTTGACTTGATAGAAAAACAGAGATAATAGATATTCTTGTAGGGTTGACCGATGTATAGTTCATCTGTCGGTGAATACTTGTAGGCTTTTCGTTAGGAGGAGGTATACATCGGCAATGAGAGAACAAGGAGGTGGGTACCTGCAAAAGGTACTCTGACACTCAAGTCAGTAAGTGAGTAATAAGCTTTGCAGAATGCAATGTGTCAAATAAACGTTTTACCTCCCTTTTATATTTTGGGATGAAGTATCGGCAGTTATACTCTCAATAATTCGCATTAATGGAGAGTAATAGCATATCAGGGCGTTAAAATATTTCTTTTGGTGCCCGTTATTAATAATTGATCTATAACATATACCGCCGAGTTATAGCATTAAGAACAAGTTATAACGGCCATATCATATAACTGATCTATAACGTATACTGCCAAGTTATAGCATTAAAGATGAGTTATAACGACTATATCAGTATGAGATTTAACTTTATCAAAAAAATATATTATTGCACATCTACACAATTCTTGATATGTAAATTATTATCTTATCAAATTATTTATATCGATGTGTTATTTTATTATTGCTGTTTGTTTTTATTGAATTGTCAATATTACTGTCATTTTAAATATTAAAGTAAAGTACTAATAATAATATTAATATTATTAGAATGATATCTGAGTACATTTCCTAAATGTTAACATTATTAGGTAATACGTATAATTTTAAAAAAAAATAGTACGTTAATGGCTTTTTAAATTTTTTTCTATTGTTAACGATATTATCTATTCTAATATTGTACGTGTAATAATCTAAACATTATATATTATTAGTTTAAAAAAATATAACATTAGTATTAATACAATGAGTGTTGAACATTATTCTATATATTAACATTAAAGTATCAAAGTTATTATATAACATCAAAGTATGATAATATTAATGTTAATAAAATATATTTATTTTAATATATTCATGATAAAGACACATAAATATATTATTAATGAATATAGTATTAACTTAAGATCAATGTTAATAATATATATAATTAAGATTAAGATTAATAGAATATATATTTCACTGAAGGTACATAAATTTTAAATAATATTGTATAAATTAAAACCGAAAAAATTAGTTCTATCAGAATATTATAGTCCTTTGGTGATTGATACCTTTAAGGAAATATGTTTTTATCACGTATCTCAAATAGTAAGAGTAAAAGTCAAATCATCCTTAATGATGGTATTGATAGACAGATGGCGACCTGAAACACACATTTCATCTTCAAATGGGTGAATGTATAATCACACTGAAAGATGTGGAACACATCTATGGTTTGCCGACCGACGGTCATGCTGTAAGTGGAAGAATGGAAAAGTAGTTTTCCTACTTGATCGACGAATGCGTGGCTAACTTTGGGATACCGTCTGAAAAAAATGATCATGTATCTAGTGTGATCAAGTTGTCATGGATCAGACAAATCCTTGATGCAGAGGAATTGGACACTATAGAGTCTATGCAACGCTATGTCCGATGTCACATATTCTTCCTGATTGGGACCACTTTGTTTCCTGACAAGTTGACATCTATGGTGAGTTGCAAATACTTGCCCATGTTGAGGAATTTTTCAGAAATCAGGTCTTACAGTGGGGATCGACATGTTTGGTATATTTATATAAATCCTTGTGTCGGGTCTCGCATTATGAAACGAAGGAGATGGATGATCAACTAGTGTTGTTGCACATCTGGGCTTGGGAGTGAATGCCTTGGCTAGCTTCGATTCCCGCACCTGTTCCTACAGGTGGAGTCTTTCCATTAGCACGAAGGTAATTTTTTTTCCCGCAAACAATGGAATTATTACATCGTGAATTGTATATTACAATATTATTTGATTATTGTTATGTTTCTAATAAGAAAGATTAATATGTTCAGGTGGAATAACTGGAGGCAATACCAGAACCATAAAGGAATGAAAGTGGCGCAACTTAAGCAGTTACTAGTATTGTAAGACTCCGTATTTTTAGAAATTTAATAATGAATTATTTGTAATTTATTATATTTATTTATGATTTTATTTTCATAATAATTTGATATTTTCTTATCTAAAATTCAAACTTTTAGTAATTGAAAAATAAGGAGGATTTGTTATTTTAATTTGAATATTGAGATTTTGAATTTAATTTTTATGAATAAAAAAATTAATTATATTATCTCTAATTTAAAATTAGAGTACTTATTTGAAAATAATTTGTAAGTGGGTAAATAAATAGTATTCTTAAAGTAATTTTAAGGGATTAAATTAGGTTTCAAATTATTACTCTATCCCCTAATTTTATTAAAAATAACAAACTACCCTTACTCCTCTTTACCCAAAACAAACCCTAACCCTAAAACCCTCAAACACACACATGCACACACACACACACACACTCTCTCTCTCTCTCTCTAACCTAGCCGCCACTGTCTCACCCCAGAAAAGAAGAAAGAATCAGAAATACAGAGAAGGGGGAGGACAAATGGGAAGAAGAGAAGAGGGAGGAGGAGAGATAACGACCGCGGGTGAGCCAAGGTTCCGCCGTCGCCATCTTCGTCGAACAAGAGAGAGAAGAGGAACCCGCTGCTGACGACACCAAAAGTGCGAGCCAGAGAAAAGAAGGGAAGTCTTGTTGCCATTGAGCCACTTTGTCACCGTCATAGACATCGTCATTGGAGTTATCAACTGCCACCGTGACTGTACACAAAGAGAGGAAATTCAAAGAGAGAAAAAGTTCACAGAGAGAAAGAGAGAGAGTGCGATAGAGGAGAAGGAGAAAGGGGTTCTCTGCTGCTGGCGTGGTCGCAGACGAGTTGCATGATGTCGTTGGGGTCACTATTTTGCCGCGTTGAACCACGATCGCCACCATCGAAGCTTCTGTCGCCGTTGCCACTATCTGGGTTGTCACCAGAGGAGGTCCCCATTGCATGAAGGGGGAGAACTATCAGAATGCAAACAGAGAGAAGAGGAACTCGCCGGAGGAGGAGAAGACCGCGTTGCCGTGATTTTGGTCACCGAGTATGGCATTATTGTCACCGAAACCACCGTCGGAGCTGCTGGTGCTGCATTTCATCATTCCTCCTTAGTTACAGTAAGTATTGTTGTTTTGGAACCCTCACTGTTAGTATTCTGTTATAGTCTGTTAAAGATCTTGAGGTGTTGATGTCATAGGATTGAGTTACCATAGTTGCATGCTGTGTTTGTGGCTGTTGTTGCTGTGGAGAGTCCTCAAAACTGCTAGAACTGCAACTATAAGTCGTGTTCGGTGATGTTGCTGTGCGGGAATGGTCAGAATTGTTGCTGCTGCTGCGAAATAAGAATAAAAGGGAGTTTGTCACGTAGTTGAGTCGCAATTTAGGTAAGGGTTTTTCTTAAACTTATTTTTATTCAAGGAATTATCGTCAATCGATATCATATATTTTAGTGAACGTGTGAGTCTTATGGATCAAATTCAGACTGTTTTGGAGAAATAGAATGAAATTAATAAGGGATTATGTGCTCTAATAATAAAATTAATTAGTAACAATGCTTGAAGGCTCTTGGTGGGTGGATTAGAATTTGAACAACTTGTGTTGCTGCTCTAATGTGTAAAAATTTAATAACTTTAAGATAAATTAAGATAAGAAAATAAATACATTGATATTGGAAATTTGATTTGAATATGTTGAGAAATTGTTTGGTATTTAAAATGGTTGAGAAAGGTTTGAGAGAGATTTGATTCAGATGGAATTCTTGAAGGGTGGAAATATTTGAGTTTTAGGGGAGGTTCCGCTAAGATTTTTATAAGACTTGAATGAAATTGAATAATAAAGATAATGAGAATTGTTGTGTTTTTATAAAGACTAGAGACTTTTTCTTGGAGTTTAATTTAATCTTCTAATTAAAGAATTATGTCCTGGGAGAGTCTTAAGCTTAAAATGGAGTTGAAGTTAGTTTGAGAGCTTGGTTATGTTAATCAAAGAGTTGTATGGTTATGTTAATTTGTGAAGTTGATTGATAGGTTAACTTGTTTGATTTAATTAATAATGAAAAGAATAAATAAAGTAATTGGAGTTAACTTGAAAAGAGATTTGATTAATTAAAGATTTAAAAAGCTAATTAATTATCAACTTAAGGGTTGGGAATAGGAAGTGTGAGACGAGATTTAAATTGAATTCATTGGTTGCTTATTATGTCGAGTTTATAGTTTTGTGCTTGAGGATGAATAATAATTGTGAATTCTCCTCGGGTCGGTTGAGGTATTAAAACTCTTGAGGCTTATTTTCGATGTCCTCATTAATTTGAAAGAAAGGGATTTTGATTTACACCCAGAATGTGCTAAGGCCCTAAAGTGTGATTTAAGCCTTAAGATGAACCTGACAATCAGTTCGGTCAATCTGAGTAAGTTCAAAGGAAAATGATATGTTCCGTTATCTGACAATAGAGTACAATGTTATGTTGAGTTTTGAAGGGTATGTGAATCCGATCGTATAGTTTAAAGATGAAATGAGTAATGAATATGATTTTTGGCATGATGTGGACCTAGTATACTATTATTGAAAATAAATTTGTCAAAATATGATTTTTAGAAAGAAAAGATACCAATAAGTGGTTTAAAATTGTGATATTAATTGATTGCATGGCAAATATGGTGGTATAGTCCCGCTTGCTCAGTGCATTGTTATTTTGTAGGGATGGTGGTTTTGTCCCGTCCATGGTGAAAATGGTGATTTTATCCCACTCACGGCTTGAGGATAATTATTCTTGTGATAAATGTGAACATAAAGAGTTATGATTTTGATTTTGATTTTGGTTTTGATTATGATCTTGATTATGTTTGATTGTGATTATGATTGAAATGTGATTATGAATTGGCAAGGAAGATGTTTTGTTCCTCTTGCGTGGTTGTGATTGAGATATGATCATTGAATTAGCAAGGATATGGGTTTTGCCCCGCTTGCGTTGTTGATGAGGCATCTGCACCGAGTAAGGATGGTTGTTTTATCCTGCTTGCTCTTAGTTGTGGTGTGATGTAGAGATAGTGGTTTTGTCCCACCCACATTCTCTCTTGTTGCAAGATGAGAATGCACTCTCCTTTGTGTAGGATGACACTCTCTGTTGTTTTATATGGCATGGCCTTACAAGGGAAGGTGGTAGGGCATTCTCTCTCTCTCTCTCTCTCTCGATTTATTCTCCCTGGTGATACCTTTAGAAAAAGTGGTAGGGCACACTCCCTCAATGTATTCCTCCTGGGGATGTGCAACAAAGAGACCATGTCCGGGTTAGCTAACGGATGTGTTAGGTTCTGGAAGTTTAACCAACACATGAGCTCACGACCAGTAGGATAGGCATGCATCATTCTGTGTTTGATTGTATATTGCTTGAAATTGTATCTCTTTTTTTTGTTTTTCTATTTGTCTATTTATGCTACTTGTTATAATTGTTCTCTATGTGTGATTGTTTGTTTGACTGTTTGATTTCTTGTGATTGAAATTATTGGTTTGGAATTATGGTGAGTGATAGTGGTCTTTGAAGAAAGAGACTGACTGAACAGTAAAAGAATAGAAAGTGAATAATATATCTCGTGGTTAGACATAAGAAAAGTAAACAGTAGTGAAGTCAAATCGATTAATTTTGAAGAGGGATAATTTAGAAGAGAGAATGGTGTTGAGGAATACGAGTTGTGAAGGAGTAACTGTTGAATCCTAAACGTTTGGAAGATAAAAAATTCCCATGAGAAAGGTTCATAAGACAAGCACTAATCACTATCGCAAAACAAATTTTATTTTACATATCTTTCTATGACAATTCTGAAACCCCTCTATTGAGACCTTCGGATTAGGTTCTCACCCCTACATCCAACATTTTCAAGAAATAGATGAGGAAGGATCTAAAAATTCTACTGAGCAATGGACGTTTATTTTTGTATTTTTAGAATGAATTTGTATTTAGTTATTGTTTTCTCTCACCTTTATTATTGTTATAAATTTTGTACAGAGGAGTAGGAATTATTTGTTATATGTATACTAATATTTATATAAAAATGTACTTGATACATTTTATTCATGACAATGGTTGTAGCTGTTGAATTGTAGTAATTATTGATTTTATTGGGATAAAATGAAAGTTGTATGTATGTATATGTATAAAAAATGCCTTTAGCTTTAAGTTTTGTTCTTAAAGGCTCCTACGTATGTAAATAGGTAATACAGGGAATACACATAATGCTTTTACCATTAGTAACATCACGACTCAAGCATGATATTATGATAATAAGGGTGTTACAGTAATAATTAAAAATCTTGAAATATAATAAAAAAATATTTTTGCTGCTGTGAACTTTTGTTTGATTGATGGAACAATTTACTGCAATTTCTGTGGCTTCTGTATGTCGACATCCACCATGAGGTGCCACAAGATGTGTACAATCATCATGAGATATGGACTATTGTGGGTCCTTGATCAACTTTGAGATCATAGAATGACACCCAGCTGATCGAGTTCATCGGCAATTTGGTTATCCATAGGCTAAACTTGGCCTGCCAAAGGATCTGGAAGGACAGACAATGTGACGTTGCATGGTGAACAAAACACCGACTGGAGACATCATAGCAACTGGATAGCAACCTAGGAGGTGGACCAACACTATTATACCATTGAAGACTTTTATGTATATCTTTATTCACCTACCGTTGAATACATCAGTTGGTATAGAAGACAGTTTGGTGATCATTTGATTGTATGCGACAAAGTTTGGGTTGATCTGTTTGACGCACAATAATCACACCTGCCATATCAACAACCACTCTCACCACACTATCCTCCCCCACCACCACCATAGTATCCATCGTACTATCAACCACACTACTCACCATAGTCACCTCCACTACCATACTACCCACCATAGTATCCACTATTGCCACCATACTATCCACCATAGTACAATCCTCTTCCACCATACTATCCACCACAGGGACCGCATGCCCCACCTCATTCGCAACAACAACAATGGTAACAACAAGAAGGGAATTGGAAATTCTTCAATATCTCGGTTAATGGAGTTGGGACAAGACCAGTGTCGATTTTCATTTTGGAATCCTGCCATACCAGTGACAAGTAATGCTCAACAACAGGAACCATAGAATAACGAGGAATCACATGCAGGTTCCAATCGAAGTCAACCAATTCGTGGTCATATGTCACTAGATGCTCGTGCTCGTCGTGTTCTTAGCAATGATGGCCAGTTTACTGCACGAATGTCTATGGACTTCAGGGGAAGTTGCTTTGATGGTGGCTTTGTCTACACACATGAAAGGGTTGACACACGCCTGAATGAACAAGCCTAACAAATACGCAAAAAAAGACACATGTAGCGATTTAGATGAAGACGATGAGGAGGGATCCGAGGACACAAGCATGGGTGACAACGACGATGGTGATGATGATCATGACTCTCCAAGCGGTAGTGCTGGCGATAACTGCCAATGCAGTAGTGGGAATGATAGGGCATATTTTCTCCGGACTCATG
Source organism: Arachis ipaensis (assembly GCF_059453495.1). NCBI lineage: Eukaryota > Viridiplantae > Streptophyta > Magnoliopsida > Fabales > Fabaceae > Arachis > Arachis ipaensis. The sequence goes on from NC_142437.1 coordinate 26,257,164, forward strand.
TAGCATCGCCAGATAAACTTAGCCCATCGCCTTTCATGAAAATGCTTAAAAGGGGAAATAAGTTTGTAATTGGTGGTCTAAGTTGGTTAGGAAAAAGGAAGAAAAAAATGAACATCTTTTAATCTTTAGTGTAGCATAGTCTTAGGTAGCAACTATCATGTGTATGTTTTGATGTAAAATTTTTATGTATTCTGAACTCTTTCATACCAACCATCATATGTATTTTGTGATTGATTTTTCAGTAATTAACTGTTTGGGCTATATCCTGAATGCATCTTTCTTAATTTGAAAATGGTGAAATTAAATTCATTTTGTCATGTTTTTTTCACATTACATGACACGTCATTACAATACAACATGTGCTGGATTAGGGTAGAAAAAAACACAGTAAAAACTAACAACTTAATGTCAATATGTTAGAATAATAACACTCTAATCGTCACCACAACAATGTATCACACACAAAGACAACATCTGAAATAATCATATAAACTCTACGAACATATTGATCCTTAGAAAACCACAACATAATTATGCAGAAGGACCTACACTAGCTCGACCCAGCACAATGAAGGCATCAACTACGACTATGTCCCTTACCCCTGCAAAGGTTGCATTGTCGCGGACCACGCATCTGGCGAACATCCATTTCATTCACATAATAGATAGATTTGGGTCGACCTTTACCGCCTCGCCTGAATGCAAGATTAAGGATCAACTGTGGCCCAATGTCAGGTGGCCATGTGCTCGGATCTCCAATTGGTACAAACTCAGTCCGGTAAACTCTACAGATTTCATTCAACTTTTTGATGGCATGCACATAAACTATAACGACCCAATTTCTAGTACGTCATGATCATACTAGAAACTGAGCGCTACCAACTTGTCTTCCTAATCATTATCTATTATTTATTATACAAGCTTGATTCATGTTGATTAATAAACAAAATCATTCATAATCAAATCACAAATAATAATAGATAAAATAGTTATAAACAACCACGCATAAATACATCTCAAGCATTTGACAACATTCAGTGATCCAGCCTTTATTAGAGTATAGACTTTTAGTTAGAATACCCCTAGATATAGCTAAATAATAACTATATACATATATATATACATCCCAGGCGCTGACCTGTTCAAGAAGTCCCTAAGCTGGCACCCAGGCTAGCCTAGACTCTATACTCACCTAGTCCCTCTAAACTACTAAAGCGACGGAAAGTACGTTCTAAGTCTTCGAAACTCAAGTCAGGTGGAACGTCATCAAAAGGTGGAACATCTTCTACTACTCCTATGCACGATCATACATCGTCTTAGAGTATACCACTGGTACTTTATTGAGTAGCCGCATAACAGCAACGTCGTACGAAGGACTTAGGTTAAAGTTCATAGATAAACGGGGCATAGATGTCGGCTGGTCCCATGATATAGTGCATATAAATAGATAACATAGTTCACTCTTGACTCAGAAGACTACCTAGAGCAGAATCCTCTTTGCAGAATGATCATCAACGAACTACAGAAGGGTACTCTTGCTTCCATCTGAAGGGGGAAGGGAGAGAGAAGGGGTAAGAACTGGGGAGTTCTTAGTAGGGTTGGAGTTATTAGTTAAGTTCATTATTTTTGTGTTACTTAGCAGACAAATAGCATAATATAGAGAAGCAGTAAACAGAAGATACACATAAATAGAGAAAATAGAGAAAACAGAAAACTAAACACAAACAGAAGAATACAAAAAAATAAAACACAGACACAGAGAATAGAATACAAACAAAGAAAGCATATATTCATACAACAATCATAATAGAGAAAATGCACAACCAAGTATGATGCATGTGTAGCCCTAGTGCAGGTAATGAGCTCATTTTTCGGTTTCGACCCGCTCCCGACGTTACCCAACAACCTCTGTCTGAATAAGGCTTTCCTATTGGCAATACCCACTACAAGCAACCTTTGTCTTGCAGGGTGGCACTTATTAGCCGATATACGCCCAACACACTCACTGCAAGCAACCTTTGTCTTACAGGAGCACAACACACTCACTGTAAGCAACCTCTGTCTTACATGAGTACAACACACTCACTGTAAGCAACCTCTGTCTTACAAGAGCACAGTGATCTCGATACCTCTGTAAGTAATTTCTGTCTTACAGCATAGCATTATAGCTAGGTATCCTAGGAAAGCACTCTCAATGGTCGCACCACCATCTATCTGACTGCCTCAATGCAGCAGATGAACATACAAATATCTCTGGAGTTGCTTTAATGCAACAAATGACCTTTCAACAGGCCCTCTGCTTATTCTCTAATCTCTACATCATATTAATCTTTTCACTTTGTCTCTTTATTCTGCTCTGGTTACTCTTTTTTCTGTATCTCTTTACTCTGCTCTAAATTACTCTTTTTTCTGTATCTATATTACTCTTTTCTCTTTATCTCTTTACTCTGCTCTGGTTACTCTTTTCTTTGTATCTATATTACTCTTTTCTCTTTATTTCTTTACTCTGCTCTGGTTACTCTTATCTCTTCTTTATCTCTTTAGTCTGCTCTGATTTCTCTGTTTAACATATGTATTTAGAGCTTATGTAAATTTTGGTATGAATACTTAGCCTGTCCCAAGTATAGGTTCATTAAGTCTATACTAAAATAGTTTAACTTTTCATATTATACTTGATGTACCACTATTTCGTAGTACATCTTATGCTTAATTGAGTGGATTTCATCCACTATTCTAACATTTATTCATAGAATTTGCATGATTTTACAACCCCTTCCTAGTTTTGTTCTATGATTGAAAACTTGCTTCCTAAAGGAACACAAGAAATAAAGGAGACCACCAGCGAGCATCGACGCGCACGCATGGCTCACGCGTGCGCGTGATTTGGAGAAATTCACAGTGACATGTGCGCGTAGCTGACGCGTACGCGTGAGAAGCGATTTGCACAGCGACGCGTGGGCGTACCTGACGCGTACGCGTGAGAAGCAATTTGCACAGCGACGCATGCGCGTACCTGACGCGTACGCGTGACCCGCGAAGATGACCATCGACGTGTACGCGTGATTGACGCGTACGCGTGACATGCGCGACCTGCAGAAATCACAGAAAATACTGAGGGCGATTTTTGGCTGAGTTTGAACTCAGTTTTTGGCCCAGAAACGCAGACTAAATCCAGGAGACAAGCAGGGACTCAGGATTGACACATTCATACTTTCATTCACACAATTTTAGGTTTAGATGTAGTTTTTTGAGAGAGAGGCTCTCTCCTCTCTCTAAGTTTTAGGATTTCTCTTAGTTTTAGGTTTATTTCTTCTCAATTCCAGGTTCAATGTTCCTTTAATTTAGTTTCTTTTCTACTTTTATTTGTCGTAGTATTCTACTTTATCTATTTCCCCTATTGATTACTTTATGTTGCTATTTGGTTTATAAATTCTCATGTTTAATTTGATTTTATATTTAATGCAATTTGAGGTATTTCATATTTATGGTTTTAATCTAGCTTTTTACATTCTTAGCTTGAATTGATTAACTGGAGACACTTGAGTTATCAAACTCCTTTGTTGATTGATAATTGGAATTTGCTGGTTGGTTTGGATCCCTCTAAAGCTATTCTTTCCTTAGGAGTTGACTAGGACTTGAGGAATCAAATTGATTAGTCCACTTGACTTTCCTTTATTTAGTAAGGGTTAACTAAGTGGGAGCAATTAACAATTCTCATCATAATTGATAAGGATAACTAGGATAGGACGTCCAGTTCTCATACCTTGCTAAGAGCTTTATTAGTTATTATTTTAATTCTTGCAATTTACTTTTCTTATTCATTATTCAAAACCCAAAAAGATACAATCCCATAACCAATAATAACTACACCTCCCTGCAATTCCTTGATAGATGACCCGAGGTTTAAATACTTCGGTTTATTTTATTGGGTTTGCTTTAGTGACAAACAAGTTTTTGTATGAAAGGATTATTGTTAGTTTAGAAACTATACTTGCAACGAGAATTTATTGTGAATTATTGACTAGCAAAAATCCGTTCATCAAAATGGCACTGTTGCCGGGAAATTGCAAACATGTTCCTTATTATTGGTTATTGTAAATATTTGCTTTTTTGTTTTTTTGTTAGTATTTCTAGTTTTAGGAGTTTATTTTCTCTAATTTTTGTTAGTTTTTATTTTTACTTGCTACTATGAATTCTCACCATTTTGGCTTTGAGTTTAGTTCAAATTATGTTGCAGGGAATGGACGCTATAATGAGAACATGCATCAAGGTTGGAACAATCAAAGATGGGAGGAGTCACAAGAATTTGATCAACCCTCTTGGCAACAACCCCCTCCAATGCGCTATAACCAACAACCATTCTATGATGCATACCAAGACAATAGTTATGGTGGACCTTTTCGTGACAACCAACCTCCACCAAATTACTATGGTCAAGAGCCATTCCGAGGTGCGTACCAAGATGATAGATATGGTGGACCTCCTTGTAGTTACCAACAAGCCCCACCCTATGCTTATGAACCCCCTCCTCAACATATCTTTGAACCACCACACTCACAAGCCCCCTACTACCAAACACCTTCACATGATCCTAATCCCTTATCCACCATATCAACCACCCTATGAGCCTTATGAGCCATACATAGATCCACCCCAATTCCAACCCAATTACTCCCAAGAACCACCACCTCCATATATACCATGTCTATATCCATCAACCCAAGAGCCATATGATCCTAATCATGTTATTCAAGCTGGACAAGAGTCAAGGGATCATCTCAAGAAAGCAATGGATCAACTTCAAGCAACCATCCGTCAAAAGTTTGGCCCAAGAGACTCATGCAATAAACAAAGCATTCCCACGGATGAGTGTGTTGAGCAACAAGTAGAAAAGATGGAGAGTGTTGAACCACCACATCCTTATTATGATGAACCACCCTCTTATCATGAACCTTTCCTCCCAAGTAATGAGCCCTCATCTCCACCTCAATCTTCAATGCGTGACACTCTTGGTGTTCTTCTTCAAGGGTAAAGAGAGATAGAATGGGGAGTACTAGAATTCACGACTACCTTGACCGAGCTAGTAACTCGATTAGCTTCCCAACATCTGAGCACTTAATGAGCGGATAATTTATACGCTTTTTGGCATTGTTTTTAGTATGTTTTTAGTATGATTTAGTTATTTTTTAATATATTTTTATTAGTTTTTAATTAAAAATCACAATTCTGGACTTTACTATCAGTTTTTGTATTTTTCTGTGATTTCAGGTATTTTCTGGGTGAAATTGAGGGACTTGAGCAAAAATCTGATTCAGAAGAAGGACTGCAGATGCTGTTGGATTCTGACCTCCCTGCACTCAAAGTGGATTTTCTGGAGCTACAGAAACCCAATTGGCGCGCTCTCAATTGCGTTAGAAAGTAGACATCCAGGGCTTTCTAGCAATATATAATAGTCTATACTTTGCACGAGTTTAGATGACGCAAACTGACGTTTAATGCCAGCTTTCTGCTCTATTCTGGCGTTAAACGCCAGAAACAAGTTGCAAATCAGAGTTAAACGCCAGAAACAGGTTACAACCTGGCGTTTAACTCCAAAAAGAGTGTCTACACATGAAAGCTCAATGCTCAGTCCAAGCACACACCAAGTGGGCCCGGAAGTAGATTTCTGCATCATTTACTTATTTTCTGTAACCCTAATTACTAGTCTAGTATAAAAACTACTGTTAGTGATTTATTTTAGATCTTTGGATCATTTTAGATCTTTGGAGGATCTTTGGAACGTTTTTCCTAAGACTTGGGGGCTGGCCTCACGGCCATGCCTGGACCTCCATCACTTATGTATTTTCAACGGTAGAGTTTCTACACACCATAGATTAAGGTGTGGAGCTCTGCTGTCCCTCATGAATTAATGCAAAATACTATTGTTTTTCTATTCAAATCAAGTCTATTTCTTCTCTAAGATATTCATTCGCACACAAGAACATGATGAATGTGATGATTATGTGACGCTCATCGCCATTCTCATTTATGAACGCGTGCCTGACAAACACTTCCGTTTTACATGAAAATAAGCTTGAATGCATATCTCTCAGCCTCCTGATTTACGATCAGAGTCTTCGTGGTATAGGCTAGAATTATTGGCGGCCATTCTTGATATCCGGAAAGTCTAAACCTTGTCTATGGTATTCCGAGTAGGATCTGGGAAGGGATGGCTGTGACGAGCTTCAAACTCGCGAGCGTTGGGCGTAGTGACAGATGCAAAAGGATTACTGGATCCTATTCCAACATGATCGAGAACCGACAGATGATTAGCCGTGCGGTGACAGCGCATTTTGGACCATTTTCACTGACAGGACGGGATGTAGCCATTGACAACGGTGATGCCCAACATACAGCTTGCCATGGAAAGGAGTATGAATGATTGGATGAAGACAGTAGGAAAGCAGAGGTTCAGAAGGAACAAAAGCATCTCCATACGCTTATCTAAAATTCTCACCAATGAATTACGTAAGTATCTCTATCCTATTTTATATTTTATTTATATTTTAATTATCAAATCACCATAACCATTTGAATCCGCCTGACTGAGATTTACAAGATGACCATAGCATGCTTCATACCAACAATATCCGTGGGATCGACCCTTACTCACGTAAGGTTTATTACTTGGACGACCCAGTGCACTTGCTGGTTAGTTGTGCGAAGTTGTGAAGAAAAACTAAGATTATGAACGTGCGTATTAAGTTTTTAGTGCCGTTACCAAGGAATGAACGATCACGATTTCGTGCACCAAGTTTTTGGTGCCGTTGCCGGGGATTGTTCGAGTTTGGACAACTGACGGTTCATCTTGTTGCTCAGATTAGGTAATTTTCTTTTCAAAAAGTTTTCAAAAACCTTTCAAAATTTTTTTCATTTGTTTGCGTTTTTCCAAAAAAATAATTTTAAAAAAAATCCAAAAAAAATTAATAAAATCATGAAAACAAAAAAAAATTATGTTTCTTGTTTGAGTTTAGTGTCAAATTGTAAGTTTGGTGTCATTTGCATCTTTTTAACTTTTCCTAAAAATTTTTGAAAAAAATACATGCATGTGTCTTCATGATCTTCAAGTTGTTCTTGATGATCTTCTTTGTTTGATCTTTGCATTTTTGAATTATTAGTATCTATAAAGTAAAAATTTTTAAGTTTGGTGTCTTGCATGTGTGTCTTTTCTTAAAAATTTTCAAAAATAAGTTCTTGGTGTTCATCTTGACATTCAAAGTGTTCTTGGTGTTCATCTTGACATTCAAAGTGTTCTTGCATGCATTGTGTGTTTTGATTCATAATTTTCATGTTTTGAGTCTTTTCATTGTTTTTCTCTTTCATAAAAAAATTTTTCAAAAATCAAATAAATATCTTTCCCTTATTTTCCTCATAATTTTCGAAAATTTGGATTGACTTAGTCAAAAATTTTTAAAATTTAGTTATTTCTTATGAGTCAAGTCAAATTTTCAATTTAAAATCCTATCTTTTCAAAACTTTTTCAAAAATAAAATCTTTTTCAATTTTCTTAATATTTTCAAAAATTTCAAAATGATTTTCAAAATCTTTTTTTTTTTTTATCTTTTTTCGAATTTAATGCTAACAATTAATATGATTGATTAAAAAATCTCAAGTTTTTACTTGCCTAGTAAGAAAGGTTCAATCTTTAAATTTTAGAATCATATCTTTTTGTTTCTTGCTAGTCAAGTAATCAACTTCAATTTTCAAAATCAAATCTTTTTAAATTTCTTTTTCAAATCTTTTTCAAAATAAAATCATATCTTTTTCAAAATCAATTTCAAAATCTTTTTTTTTAACTTCTTATCTTTTCAAAAATTGATTTTTAAATCTTTTTCAATTAATCTTATCTTTTTGTTTGATTCTTATCTTTTTCAAAACCACCTAACTACTTTCCTCTCTAATTTTCGAAAATCACTAACCCCTTTTTCAAAATTTCTTTCCATTAACTAATTATTTTAAATTTCAATTTAATTTTATTTTCCTTCTTAATTTTCGAATACTAACTGATTCTTAAAATAAAAACAAAAATATTTTCCTTTTATTTTAAATTAAATTCGAATTCTCTCCCTATCATCTTCTTCTATTTATTTATTTAATCACTAACACTCTTCTCTTCTTCTTATAATTCGAACCCTCTCTTCCTCTTTGTGTTCGAATTCTTCTCTTCTCCTTCTCCTATTCTTATCTTCTTCTACTCACATAAAGGAATCTCTATACTGTGACATATAGGATTCTGTTCTCTTCTTTTTCATATGAGCAGGAGCAAGGACAAGGACATTCTTGTTGAAGCAGATCCTGAACCTGAAAGGACTCTGAAGAAGAAGCTAAGAGAAGCTAAAGCACAACAATTCAGAGAAAACTTTACATAGAATCTCGAAAAAGAAGGAGACATGGCCGAACCCAACAACAATGCAAGGAAGATGCTTGGTGACTTTACTGCACCAAATTCCAACTTACATGGAAGAAGCATCTAAATCCATGCCATTGGAGCAAACAATTTTGAGCTAAAGCCTCAATTAGCTTTTCTGATGCAACAGAATTGCAAGTTTCATGGACTTCCATCAGAAGATCCTTTTCAGTTCTTAACTGAATTCTTGCAGATCTGTGATACTGTTAAGACCAATGGAGTTGATCCCGAGGTCTATAAGCTTATGCTTTTCCCTTTTTCTGTAAGAGACAGAGCTAGAACATGGTTTGACTCTCAATCTAGAGATAGCCTAAACTCCTGGGATAAGCTGGTCACGGCTTTCTTAGCCAAGTTCTTTCCTCCTCAAAAGCTGAGTAAGCTTAGAGTGGATGTTCAAACCTTCAGATAGAAAGAAGGTGAATCCCTCTATGAAGCTTGGGAGAGATACAAGCAACTGACCAAAAAGTGTCCCTCTGATATGCTTTCAGAATGGACCATCCTGGATATATTCTATGATAGTCTGTCTGAATTGTCTAAGATGTCATTAGACCATTCTACAGGTGGATCTATTCACCTGAAGAAAATGCCTGCAGAAGCTCAGGAACTCATTGACATGGTTGCAAATAACCAGTTCATGTACACTTCTGAAAGGAATCATGTGAACAATGGGACACCTCAGAAGAAGGGAGTTCTTGAAATTGATACTCTGAATGCCATATTGGCCCAGAACAAAATATTGACTCAGCAAGTCAATATGATTTCTCATAGTCTGAATGGATTGCAAGCTGCATCCAACAATACTAAAGAAGCATCTTCTGAAGAAGAAGCTTATGATCCTGAGAACCCTGCAATAGCAGAGGTGAATTACATGGGAGAACCCTATGGAAACAACTATAATCCTTCATGGAGAAATCATCCAAATTTCTCATGGAAGGACCAACAGAAGCCTCAACAAGGCTTCAACAATAATGGTGGAAGAAATAGGTTTAGCAATAGCAAGCCTTTTCCATCATCTTCTCAGCAACAGACAGAGAATTCTGAATAGAGCCATTCTGGCCTGGCAACCATAGTCTCTGATCTATCCAAGACCACACTAACTTTCATGAATGAAACAAGGTCTTCCATTAGAAATTTAGAGGCACAGGTGGGTCAGAAGAGTAAGAAGATTACTGAAACTCCTCCCAGTACTCTCCCAAACAATACAGAAGAAAATTCCAAGAGAGAGTGCAAGGCCATAACCTTACTTGGTGTGGCCGAATGCTCAGAGGAGGAGGAGGACATGAATCCAAGTGGGGAAGACCTCTTGGGACGTCCTCTGGACAAAAAGGAATTTTCCTTTAAGGAACCAAAGGAATCTGAGGCTCATAAAGAGACCATAGAGATCCCATTAAACTTCCTTCTGCCATTCATGAGCTCTGATGAATATTCTTCCTCTGAAGAGGATGAAGACACCATTGTAGAGCAAGTTGCTAAGTATCTAGGAGCAATCATAAAGTTGAATGCCAGTTTATTTGGTAATGAGACTTGGGAGGATGAATCCCCCTTATTCACCAATGAACTGAGTACATTAATGAGGCAGACATTGCCTCAGAAGAAACCAGATCTCGAAAAGTTCTTCATACCTTGTACTATAGGCACCATGACCTTTGAGAAGGCTCTGTGTGACCTTGGGTCAGGGATGAACCTTATGCCACTCTCTGTAATGGAGAAACTGGGAATCTTTGAGGTACAAGCTGTAAAAATCTCATTAGAGATGGCAGACAAATCCATGAAAAAGGCTTATGGACAGGTAGAGGACGTGTTAGTAAAGGTCAAAGGCCTTTACATCCCTGCTGATTTTATAATCCTAGATACTGGAACGGATGAGGATGAATCCACCATCCTTGGAAGACCTTTCCTAGCCACAGTAAAAGCTGTGATTGATGTGGACAGAGGAGAGTTGGTCCTTCAACTGAATGAGGAAAACCTTGTGTTTAAAACTCAAGGATCTCCCTCTGTAACCATGGAGAGGAAGCAAGAAAAGCTTCTCTCACTGCAGAGTCAACCAAAGCCCCCACAGTCAAACTCTAAGTTTAGTGTTGGGAGGCCACAACCAAACTCTAAGTTTGGTGTTGAACCCCCACATTCAAACTCTAAGTTTGGTGTTGGGAGGCCCCAACATTGCTCTGATTTTCTGTGAGGCTCCATGAGAGCTCACTGTCAAGCTATTGACATTAAAAAAGCGCTTGTTGGGAGGCAACCCAATGTTATTTAATTATATTTATTTTTTTCCATTGCTATTTTATGTTTTCTTTAGGTTGATGATCATGTGGAGTCACAAAAACTACTGAAAAATCAAAAATAGAATGAAAAATAGCATTAAAAATAGCTCACCCTGGAGGAAGAGAAACACCAGTAAGAAGCATCAAACTGGCGTTTAACGCCAGAAAGAAGCATCAAGCTGGCGTTAAATGCCAGAAACAAGCAGCAAGCTGGCGTTTAACGTCAGACATGCATTCTAAGGATGTTTTACACGCCTAATTGGAGCAGGGATGCTAAGTCCTTGACCCCTCAGGATCTGTGGACCCCACAGGATCCCCACCTGCCCCACCTTTTCTTCTCTCCTCTTCACACCTTTCCATAACACTATTTCCCAAAATAACCTCTACCAATCACCTCCATTACTCCTCCAAAACCATCATACAACCCACCTACACCCACCCACTCAAATTCAAACCATCACTCCTTCCTTTTCACACATACAAACCACCTAAAACCCCCCTTGGCCGAACCACTCACACCTCTCCATCTCATCTATTTTCTTCTTCTTCTACTCCCTCTTCTCTTCTTTTGCTCGAGGACGAGCAAACCTTCTAAGTTTGGTGTGGTAAAAGCGTTGCTTTTTGTTTTTCCATAACCATTTATGACACATAAGGCCAGAGAAACCTCTAGAAAGAGGAAAAGGAAGGCAAAAGCTTCCACCTCTGAGTCATGGGAGATGGAGAGATTCATCTCAAAAGCTCATCACTAAGAAAAGGATGGAGCAAACAAGAGAGCCCACTTATGGACCTCAACAAGAGCATGAGGAAACTCCTCATCATGAAATCCCTGAGATACCTCAAGGGATGAAATTTCCTCCACAAAACTATTGGGAGCAAATTAACACCTCCCTAGGAGAATTAAGTTCCAACATGGGACAACTAAGGGTGGAGCACCAAGAGCATTCCATCCTCCTTCATGAAATTAGAGAAGACCAAAGAGCCATGAGGGAGGAGCAACAAAGGCAAGGAAGAGAAATAGAGGAGCTCAAGTGTTCCATTAGATCTTCAAGAGGAAGAACTAGCCACCATCACTAAGGTGGACCCGTTCCTTAATCTCCTTGTCTATTTATTTTTCTGTTTTTCGAAAATTATACTTTATGTTTTATTTATGTTTGTGTTTTATTACATGATCACTAGTGTTTAAGTGTCTATATCTTAAAGCTATGAATATCCTATGAATCCATCACCTTTCTTGAAAAAAAATGTCTTTAATCACAAAAGAACAAGAAGTACATGATTCCGAATTCATCCTTGAAACTAGTTTAATTATTCTGATGTGGTGACAATACTTTTTGTTTTCTGAATGAATGCTTGAACAGTGCATATGTCTTTTGAATTTATTGTTTATGAATGTTAAAATTGTTGGCTCTTGAAAGAATGATGAAAGGAGAAATGTTATTGATAATCTGAAAAATCATAAAAATGGCGAAAAAAAAGAAGAGAAAAATGGCGAAAATAAAAGAAAAAAAAGCAAGTAGAAAAAGCCAATAACCCTTTAAACCAAAAGGCAAGGGTAAAAAGGATCCAAGGCTTTGAGCATCAGTGGATAGGAGGGTCCAAAGGAATGAAATCCTGGCCTAAGCGGCTAAACCAAGCTGTCCCTAACCATGTGCTTGTGGCGTGAAGGTGTCAAGTGAAAAGCTTGAGACTGAGCGGTTAAAGTCGAGGTCTAAAGCAAAAATAGAGTGTGCTTAAGAACCCTGGACACCTCTAATTGGGGACTTTAGCAAAGCTGGGTCACAATCTGAAAAGGTTCACCCAGTTATGTGTCTGTAGCACTTATGTATCCGGTGGTAATACTGGAAAACAAAGTGCTTAGGGCCACGGCCAAGACTCATAAAGTAGTTGTGTTCAAGAATCAACATACCGAACTAGGAGAATCAATAACACTATCTAAATTCTGAGTTCTTATAGATGCCAATCATTCTGAACTTCAAAGGATAAAGTGAGATGCCAAAACTGTTCAGAGGCAAAAAGCTACTAGTCCCGCTCATCTAATTGGAGCTAAGTCTTATTGATATTTTGGAATTTATAGTATATTTTCTTCTTTTTATCCTATTTGATTTTCAGTTGCTTGGGGACAAGCAACAATTTAAGTTTGGTGTTGTGATGAGCGGATAATTTATACGCTTTTTGGCATTGTTTTTAGTATGTTTTTAGTATAATTTAGTTAGTTTTTAATATATTTTTATTAGTTTTTAATTAAAAATCACAATTCTGGACTTTACTATCAGTTTTTGTATTTTTCTGTGATTTCAGGTATTTTTTGGGTGAAATTGAGGGACTTGAGCAAAAATTTGATTCAGAAGAGGGACTGCAGATGCTGTTGGATTCTGACCTCTCTGCACTCAAAGTGTATTTTGTGGAGCTACAGAAACCCAATTGGTGCGCTCTCAATTGCGTTGGAAAGTAGACATCCAGGGCTTTCCAGAAATATATAATAGTCTATACTTTGTACGAGTTTAGATGATGCAAACTGGCGTTTAATGCCAGCTTTCTGCCCTATTCTGGCGTTAAACGCCAGAAACAAGTTGCAAATCAGAGTTAAACGCCAGAAACAGGTTACAACCTGGCGTTTAACTCCAAAAAGAGTGTCTACACATGAAAGCTCAATGCTCAGTCCAAGCACACACCAAGTGGGCCCGGAAGTGAATTTCTGCATCATTTACTTATTTTCTGTAACCCTAGTTACTAGTCTAGTATAAAAACTACTGTTAGTGATTTATTTTAGATCTTTGGATCATTTTAGATCTTTGGAGGATCTTTGGAACGTTTTTCCTAAGACTTGGGGGCTGGCCTCACGGCCATGCCTGGACCTCCATCACTTATGTATTTTCAACGGTAGAGTGTCTACACACCATAGATTAAGGTGTGGAGCTCTGCTGTCCCTCATGAATTAATGCAAAATACTATTGTTTTTCTATTCAACTCAAGTCTATTTTTTCTCTAAGATATTCATTCGCACACAAGAACATGATGAATGTGATGATTATGTGACGCTCATCACCATTCTCATTTATGAACGCGTGCCTGACAAACACTTCCGTTCTACATGAAAATAAGCTTGAATGCATATCTCTCAGCCTCCTGATTTATGATCAGAGTCTTTGTGGTATAGGCTAGAATTATTGGCGGCCATTCTTGATATCCGAAAAGTCTAAACCTTGTCTATGGTATTCCGAGTAGGATCTGGGAAGGGATGGCTGTGACGAGCTTCAAACTCGCGAGTGCTGGGCGTAGTGACAGACGCAAAAGGATTACTAGATCCTATTCCAACATGATCGAGAACCGACAGATGATTAGCCGTGTGGTGACAGCGCATTTTAGACCATTTTCACTGAGAGGACGGGATGTATCCATTGACAACGGTGATGCCCAACATACAACTTGCCATGGAAAGGAGTATGAATGATTGGATGAAGACATTAGGAAAACAGAGGTTCAGAAGGAACAAAAGAATCTCCATACGCTTATCTGAAATTCTCACCAATGAATTGCATAAGTATCTCTATCCTATTTTATATTTTATTTATATTTTAATTATCAAATCACCATAACCATTTGAATCCGCTTGACTGAGATTTACAAGATGGCCATAGCTTGCTTCATACCGAGAATCTCTGTGGGATCGACCCTTACTCACGTAAGATTTATTACTTGGACGACCCAGTGCACTTGCTGGTTAGTTATGCAAAGTTGTGAAGAAGAACTAAGATTATGAACGTGCGTATTAAGTTTTTAGCGCCGTTACCAGGGAATGAACGATCACGATTTCGTGCACCAGCACTCAAGAAACCCCCATGGCTACATGTGGAGAATCAATAGAAGAGCATAACATGAAGGAGACACTAGAAACTCCAGTGGATAGTAAGGAACATGGCTTTGTATTGGAACAAGTGGAGGAGGCCATAATAGTTGAAGAGGAAGAAGTGGTTGAAGACTTAGGAGATGCCGAACTCCCATGGGAATCAAGAATTGTAGAGTATTCCTCCAAAAAGATCAAAATTGATGTCAAGGAGGCTAGTGCACAACCTCCATGGTATATTCCCTATGAAGAATTGGATGGAATAGATCAAGAAGCGAGTTCCCTTGGTGAAGATGATCATGAACCAAGTCTTCTTAGTGATGAACCCACATCCCCACATGAACTCACTGAATATGAAGATCCTTCTTCGATTGAATCTGAGAATGATGTGGGACTGGAAGTCCTTCAGAAAGGTTGGATGGGAGTTGGAAATGCTTTGTCAAGGTCGTTGGAGACCTCTCCACCTAGGTTGCCGTCTACTCCTTCACTTGAGTGGGTAAAACTTATCTCTGTTTGACTTCCTATCCCACTTGAGTATGGTATTCTTGAAACGGACGGTCAACTCAGGAAGCTTTGTGGCATAAAGCGTAAGAGAAGATCGTTTAGTGGTTGGAGTTGCAAATCAAGGCTCATCAAGGTTGATATTTCAAGAGCTAGATGTAAGGGCTCAACTGGTGATAATTTGATTAGATCTAAAAGAAGAGTTTGGTACTCCGTAGAGAATTCAGACTGCTTGCCACCCGGTTGGGACAATGGTGATCCACTTCAAGACGGGTGTAGATACAAGATTTGGGATCCGGGAATATATGAGGATCGATTTTGGGAGCTCAAAACTTGTGAAGAACTCCATCAAAGCTTGAAGAATTTACCTGGAATTGATAGAGCTTATTGGAAGTCCAAGCATTTGTGGAAGTTTCAAGATGAGTTCTAGCATAAGCCACCATGAGAAGGAGCTCGCCAAATGTCCAACTTAAGGACTTTAACTAAAAGTGCTAGGTGGGAGACAACCCACCATGGTATAATCGTTCCTTTTTATTCTTGGTCTTATTTTATTTTATTTTATTTATTAATGTTCATTCATAATTTCTGCATATTCACCTGCATTCTGCGTCAAAAAAAAGGGAAATCGACGCGCAAGCGTACATGACGCGCGTGCGTCGTATGTGTATGCGCCAATGGACAGAGAGTTGCGCGAGAGACGCGCGGGAGGGGTGCGTGGCGCACAAGCCACCCCACGTGTACGCGTGCCTCACGCGTACGCGTCCCCTGCAAAAGTTCAACCCACGCGTAAGCGTCAGCGATGCGTACGCATGGGGATGAAAATCGGCGTAAATAGCGAATCGGACAGAGAGTTGTGCTGCTTCTACGCTGGAACTGTGCTAAAGGGACAAATTTAACCACGTGTACGCGTCCTAAACGCGTGCGCGTCATTTTCAATATGTGGCGATCCACGCGTGCGTGTGCCTAACGCCTACGCGTCACTCTCAATTTTACACGACCCACACGTACGCGTGCTGTACGCGTACGCGTTGCATGCATTGCACAATTGAACTAGTACGCCGCCTGATTTCCAATCTGCCCTCCCCCCAATCCTACTTATCTTTCTCTTATCATTCTTTCTTCTTTCTTCTTCTTCCTTCCTTCCTTCTTTCTTTCTTCTTACTTCCCACTTTTTTCTTCTTCCTCAGATTTCTTTTCTTCTTTCTCCTTTACTCTCTCATTCTTCATTTAATTATTGCATTTAATTATTCTTCTTTCTTTTTTCATTCATTTTTATGTTGGTGTTGGAACTTTATTTGGGTCTTCTATTATTATATTCGAGTTTGTGAATGTATTAGAGAGTGATTTGACAATTAATATTAATTTTTGGGTTGCATGCATGTTTGGAGTTCTTACTTTCCTTAACATACTTTACATGCATACCAAGTGTTTGTGAAAAGTCCGTATGGCATTGTGAATTCTTAATTATTCTATTCTTCTACTCTACTGCCTGTTTTTCACAAAACCCGTGCAATATTTTATTAATTAAATATAATTGTCAATACAAACGTGGTTGTTAGTTTGTTACATTTGATAATCAAATTGAGCTATTAATGCTTGATCTATGCTACTCATGCCCTTGCCGGCATGCTGATAAACATCTTGCATCTAATTGCCTCAATATATCATGCTATATTTCCATTGATGTCCTAACTGCATGGAATCGCGACCATGTGTTTACGACATTCTTCTTTACCTTGGCATTGATTATCACTTGTACTTTCCTCCTCCCGGTTCTAGATATTTTATTTCATGTCTCTTTCTTTTCTCCCTTTTCAGGATGGCCACCAGGAAGGGTACAGAGAGAGCCTCTAACAAGCCACCGGCGAGGAGAGGAATGAAAAGCACAAGCACCTTCAACAAATCAGCTGCTCCTTCAGATACTTCAGAGGATGGACCGGCTAGACCGGTAGGCAAAGCGAATGGAGCACCGTAACAAGCGCTGATTTACATACCTTAAGGAGCTAATTGTTGGCAACCACCCACCTGAAGAAGAACCAGACACTCCAGACTCCACTTCACCTACCAGCACCGGGAGCCATAACGACCCCGACTGTGAAAATGCTGTTACCAGCCCCCCTTTGTTCCTAACTGATGGCACCGAGGACGGTGCCAAGCTTTAAGTGTGGGGAGGTCGGTCAGTACCTGACTTTTGGAGGTAATTTCTTTTTCTTAACACCGATAGGTTATATTTTTTCTTTCTTTTGTTATATAGGATAGATTGCATAATAATAAGTGTTTGCATGTATGTTCTACTCGGTTGAAAAATAATAAGTTTCTTTTTAGGACCTTATTTTTGAAAATTTTCACTAATTCAAATTAAAATTCTGTGTTAAACTCGTTTGAAGATTGTAATTTGGAACATGAATTATAGCTAAGAACACACAACCCGTGAGTTTTGAGCTTAATTACATGGTTATATTATTTAACCATGATTTTTATTCTTGTGTGTTTTCTTCTCTATAATTGCAATCTATAGTTTGTTCCATTCTATATGTCCATTGTTTGGTGTATTTACATGCATGCATATGATTAAGGCCATTATTTGCTATTAGCTCACTTATCCCAAATAGCCTACCTTTTCAATTACCCTTGTAATCCACTTGGAGCCTTTTAATCCCCATTTGTTCTGTATCCTACCACATCACTAGCCTTAAGCGGAAAAACAATTAATTATCCCAAGTGAATCTTTGGTTAGCTTAAGATAGAGGTTGTGTATTAACTAAGTGTGGGGAATTATGGGAAACTTGAGTTAATAGGAGTGTGTTATATTTCTACTTTATTCAAATATTGAGAATTTGGGTACCTACTCATGTGAAACCAAAAATGTTATGTTTCTACTCATATGCATTGAAATGTTATGTTTGCTTTAATGTTCAAAAAAAATTATATATTATATTTTACAACATAAATAAATAAATAAATAGGGGACAAATCACCCCAATATTAAGTTTAATAAAAGATCAATGCATATGTGGTAAAATTAAAGAAAAATTTGATACATGAGTATGTGATGCACAAGTGAGAATTATGGGTAGCTAGGCATGATTTTAGAATTTTATAGAGTGTGTGTATGTTAGGTGATAGCTTAGGTTACTCAAAGATTCAATTTATAGCTCACTTGGCTATACATATATCCTCACCCTTACCTTAGCCCCATTACAACCTTGAAAAGACCTCATGATGTTTGCATTGGTGCATTAAATAATTGTTGATTGGTTAGATGAAGAACAAAGTTTTAGAAAGCATGACTAGAGAGGACTAGAGTGGACTACCCTATACACTTGAGAGATTAGAGTGCACATACACTACCAGTGAAGGTTCAATGCTTGATTCTATATTCCCTACTTTCATGAGCTATCTTCTTATAAGTTTACTTATCTTTACTATATGATTTGAATTAGTAGAATTGATTCATATTTGTCTTGAAGAACTTGTTTACTTTTAACCAAGTGCACAAAAGCATCTTTACTTATCTTTCCCCTATTGTTTACTTTATGTTGCTATTTAGTTTATGAATTCTCATGTTTAATTTGATTTTCTATTTAATGCAATTTGAAGTATTTCATATTTATGATTTTAATCTAGCTTTTTACATTCTTATCTTGAATTGATTAACTGGAGACACTTGAGTTATCAAACTCCTTTGTTGATTGATAATTGGAATTTGCTGGTTGGTTTGGATCCCTCTAAAGCTAGTCTTTCCTTAGGAGTTGACTAGGACTTGAGGAATCAAATTGATTAGTCCACTTGACTTTCCTTTATTTAGTAAGGGTTAACTAAGTGGGAGCAATGAACAATTCTCATCACAATTGATAAGGATAACTAGGATAGGACGTCTAGTTCTCATACCTTGCTAAGAGCTTTATTAGTTATTATTTTAATTCTTGCAATTTACTTTTCTTGTTCATTATTCAAAACCCAAAAAGATACAATCCCATAACCAATAATAACTACACCTCCCTGCAATTCCTTGAGAGACGACCCGAGGTTTAAATACTTCGGTTTATTTTATTGGGTTTGCTTTAGTGATAAACAAGTTTTTGTATGAAAGGATTTTTGTTAGTTTAGAAACTATA
This sequence comes from Arachis ipaensis, assembly GCF_059453495.1. Taxonomy (NCBI): domain Eukaryota; kingdom Viridiplantae; phylum Streptophyta; class Magnoliopsida; order Fabales; family Fabaceae; genus Arachis; species Arachis ipaensis. Next base: position 26,276,334 of record NC_142437.1, read on the forward strand.
CTTGCAACGAGAATTTATTGTGAATTCTTTACTAGCAAAAATTCGTTCATCAATACTTAACCCTAGGCGCAACTCAAGAACTAACTTTGTTGCTCCTAGTTCGTTCACTAATCTCTATTAGTTTCTGTCATTAAAACCTTATAGACTTTTTCTTCGATTTTTATCTCTTCTTTAAATTTTTATCTTTCCTTTGTCTTTACCTCACTAATAGGTTATAACCACTCCCTAAGTATTTTATGAAAGTAATTATGAGATTCTGAGCTTAAAGTTGTCTTTCTAAAACTTTTACGAAAAACTGCCTTTTCTTCATTATTTTATTATTTTTATTAAAATAATTATTTTTAATTAAATATTATTATTTAATATTTTATTATTATTTATTATTTTGTTAATATATTTTTAAAATTAACCTTTTTACCTTTTAACCTTTAAAATTCACTTTTTACCACCCATAACTTTTAAAATTTCTACTTTAACCACTCTAACTTTTAGAAATTACAAAATAACCCCCAAACACCAAAATATTTACTTATTTGCCCTTTTTAAGATCTAAAGCCTGTGCTTTATTGTTCTTTACCACACTCAAAGTGTTCTTCGTAAATTTTTTAGATTCTTTCTCTGTTTTCACCCGTTTTTCAATCTTTTCAGTAACCGATTTTTACTATAATTCATAATAAATTAGCAACCACTAAAACCCCATATTTTCCCCTTGATTACAACATAAATTCAACCCCAATTTAAGGGTTAGGGTTTGAAATTTCAGCAGCCCTTAAGAACAAAATTCATAGCTTGAATATCATCAAATTTCATCAAATTTTCACCAAAATTTCAACAAGAATCACTCATATAAACAATCAATTTCAAGCATAACCAAACCATATCATAATCACACAACTCAAACACAATTAATCAAGATTAATTTTACTAAACCCTACCTTGTTTTGCTGCTACAAATTCGGTTATGCTCTTAGGTGGTCCTTAAGCATTTTTTCCTCCTAAATCACATCAAGAACAACTTTAAATCCACAAACCCTCAACTGACCGAATATTATTCAGCATGTTAGGAACGGATTTCTCACCTTAAACTTGCTGGAAATTAACTTTTCTTGGCCCACAAGTCAAAGTTAAGCATGATTCCTAAGGAAGAACATCAAGAAAACACATGTTTAAGTATGTTTCCTTGAAACCGAAGCAAAAGGGAGATGGTGAAGCTGGTGCAGGAAACTGGCTTCGCATGTTTCACACAGATAGACCGGCAAGTATACCGGGTCGTCCAAGTAATACCTCAGGTGAGTGAGGGTCGATCCCATGGAGATTGTTGGTTTGAGTAAGCAATGGTTACCTTGCAGATCTTAGTCAGGCAGATAGAAATTATAGTTGTCACGAGAAAATGAATAAAATAGTTAAATAAATAAAACAATACTAGATAGGTGTGAAATCCATGGTATGAGAACGGTTGAGGTTTTGGAGATGCTTTTTCCTTCTGGATCAACTTTTCTCACCATCTACTCCAACTTCTGATTGATTCATTCCATGACAGGCTGTATATGATTAACGCCGAGTCAGCGGTCATTAATCTCCTCTGCTTCAGATCAAACACTGGGTCAGCGGTCATCCAATCTGAACAGGGGTGAAGCTCCTACAACCCATTCCCTTGGTGATCCTACTCAAAGCGCCACAGACAAGGTTGAATCTTCTGGATCAGAGAATGCTGCGTCTTAGTTCTAGCCTATACCACAAAGGCCCTAGTCGCCCCGCACCTCGGCTGAACTAATGTCTCGAGAAGTTCCCAACGAAGCCGTGGATTAGCAGTCTAAGAGATGTATAATCAAGCTTGTGGTTCAGTACTATCCCGTCAAGGACTCGCAAGAACCTATGTGAATAGGGATAAAGGTCAAGTTACACTCCCAATTCATTAGGATGAAGAATGAAGATACATCTTAGAACAGAATCAAGCATAGATTGAAATAGAATAGTGATATTATTAATCCATAAGAATCAGCAGAGCTCCTAACCTTAACCTTAGGAGATTCGTGACTCATACTTTACAAAAGGTAATGTAAAACCTAAAAGTGGGCAAGAGGTTTTTTAACAAGGGTGAACTCTTGTTTATATATACTAATCTGCTAACTAAGAATTACAGAAATCAGATAAACTAGTCTTGTAGTGAGAGGAGCGGTTGAAGCACTTCTTGTTTGTTAATGGTGCTTCCTTCAACTGAAGTAGAATGAGGTTTATAAACCTTGAACAGAAGATAGTCCTCATCTAATTCTAGGACTAGTTTACCTCTGTCTACATCAATCACGGCCTTAGCTGTAGCTAGGAAAAGTCTTCCAAGGATGATGGATTCATCCTCTTCCTCCCCAGTATCTAGGATTATAAAATCAGCAGGGATGTAACAGTCTTCAACCTTCACCAAGGCATCCTCTACCAGTCCATAAGCCTTTTTCATAAACTTGTCTTCCATCTCTAGTGAGATTCTTACAGCTTGTACATCAAAGATTCCCAGCCTCTCCATTATAGAAAGAGGCATGAGGTTTATGCTTGACCCTAGGTCACACAGAGCCTTATCAAAGGTCATGGTACCTATGGAGCAAGGAATCAAGAAGCGTCTAGGATCCGACTTCTTCTGAGGTAACTTCTGCTGAACCAAGGCATTGAGTTCCTTAGTGAGCACTGGAGGTTCTTCCTCCAATGTCTCTGTTCCAAATAACTTGGCATTCAACTTCATCAGAAGTCCTAGGTACTGAGCAACTTGCTCTTCCCTAGTTTCCTCTTCCTCTTCAGAGGAGGAGTGATCTTCATAATCCATGACTGCAATAAGGCATTCAAGGGAACTTCTATAGTCTCCTCATGAGCCTTAGTTGCCTTCAGTTCTTCAATAGGGAAGTCTTTAGTGGGCGTTGAATGCCCAGCTGCCCTATTACTGGCATTCAACGCCAATGATGGTTCTTCTTTGGGCTTTGGATACCCAGTAAGGTCTTCCTTACTGGCGTTCAATGCCAGGTATAGCTCATCCTTGGGTGTTGAACGCACAGTAAGGACTTCCTTACTGGCATTCAATGCTAGAGTATCCCCTTCAGATTCGGCCTCAGCTTCCATAATGATGGCCTTGCACTCTTCACTTGGGTTTAATTCAGTGTTACTTGGGCGAGTGTTAGGAGGGGTCTCAGGGATTTTCTTACTTAGCTAACCAACTTGTACCTCCAGATTTCTAATGGAGGACCTTGTTTCTGTTATGAAACTGTGAGTAGTCTTAGAGATTTCAGAGACTATGGTTGCTAAGTCAGAAAGGCTCTGTTTAGAAGTCTCCATATGTTACTGAGAAGATGGGAATGATGGTTTGTTGTTGAACCTATTCTGGGTTCTTCCACCTTGATTATTGTTAAAGCCTTGCTGAGGCTTCTGTTGATTCTTCCGAGAAAGGTTAGGATGATTTCTCCATGAGGAGTTGTAGTTGTTTTCATAGGGTTCTTCAATGTAATTCACCTCTTCCATCATGGGTTGATCTGGATCATAGGCATCTCCATCATAGGAGGTGTCTTAAGTACTGCCAACTGTAGCTCGCATTCCAATCAAATGCTGAGAGATCATATTGACATGTTGAGTCAAGATCTTATTTTGAGCCAATATAGCATTCAGAGTATAAACTTCTAGAACTCATTTCTTCTGGGCTACCCCATTGTTCATAGGGTTTCTCTCAGAAGTATACATGAACTGGTTGTTTGCAACCATTTCAATGAGTTCCTGCGCCTCTTCAGGCATTTTCTTCAAGTGGAGTGATCCACCAGCAGAATGGTCCAAGGACATCTTGGACATCTCAGATAGACCATCATAAAAGATTCTTAGGATAGACTATTCTGAGAGCATGTCAGGAGGACATCTTCTTATCAGTTGCTTGTATCTTTCCCAAGCTTCAGAGAGGGATTCACCCTCTTTTTGTTTGAAGGTTTGAACTTTCACCCTGAGCTTGCTCATCTTCTGAGGTGGAAAGAACTTGGCCAAGAAAGCATTGACCAACTTTTCCCAAGAGTCTAGGCTTTCCTTAGGTTGAGAATCTAACCATATCCTAGCTCTGTCTCTAATAGCAAAAGGAAAAAGCATAAGTCTGTAGGCCTCAGGATCCACTCCATTGGTCTTAACAGTGTCACAGATTTACAAAAATTTAGATAAGAATTGATGTGGATCTTCCAGTGGAAGTCCATGAAATTTACAATTCTGTTGCATTAGAGAGATTAACTAAGGCTTAAGCTCAAAGTTATTTACTCTAATGGCAGGTATGGAGATACTTCTTCCATAGAAGTCAGAAGTGGGTGCAGTAAAGTCACCAAGAACCTTTCTTGTATCTCCTCCATTATTCTGTTCGGCTGCCATGTTTGTATTTTCTGTTTCTTATTCGAAAAGTTCTGTGAGATCTCTTCCGAAGTGTTGTGCCTTAACTTGTTGTAAACGCCTCCTTAGGGTCTTCTTAAGTTCAGGATCAGGATCAAAGAGAGGTTCGTTATCCTTGTTCCTGCTCATAAACAAGAAAAGAAAACAAGAAAGAAAGAGAATAGGAGCTCTATGTCAAAGGATAGAGAACTCCCTGTGAGATATGAAGAAGAAAGAAGAATGAAGATAGAGGAATGAGATGAAGAATTCGAATAAAAGGGTAGAGAAATTTGAAAATTTATGAATCAAAAAGAGAAACTAAAATTAAAATATTTTTGTTTTTATTTTATTTATTAATTGAATTAAAAAGATTTGAAAAATTGAGTGTGATTTTTGAAAAAGAAGAGAGAGAAAAAGAATATTAGTTTTCGAAAATAGAAGAGAGGTGAATTAGTTAGGAAGTTTTGAAAAAGATAGAAAGAGAAAAAAGTAACTAATTAAGAAATATTAGAAAATAAGATAAGATAGCAGATTTGAAAAATATTTAATTTTAAAAATTTTGAAATTTAAAATTGGAAAGGAAAAGTCAACAAGATAAGATAAGAATTTGAAAAGATTTGATTTTGAATTTTAGAATTAAGATAAGATAAGATAATGATTTGAAAAAGATTTGATTTTTGAAAAGATTTGATTTTTGAAAAGATTTGATTTTGAATTTTAAAATTAAGATAAGATAAGATAATGATTTGAAATTTAGAGAAAGATAAACCAAAGATAAGATAAAGATTTGAAAAAGTTTTGAATTTTAAAATTTAAAAGAAAGATAAGATAAGAAAGAATCAAATTAAAAGAAAAAATTTGAAAAGATTTAAAAAAATAAGATTTGAAATTTGACTTTACTAACAAGAAAATACCAAACTTTAAAATTTTTAAATCAAAAGGAGTAAGATTTTCGAAATTTTTTAATAAAGATAGAAAGGATATTTTTTTTTATTTTTTAAATTAATGAAGAAAGAGAGAAAAACAATCACAAGAGACTAAACTTAAAATTTTTAGATCAAAAGACACTTGGTTTTCAAAAATTTAAAAAGAAAAACACCAAAAGACACCAAACTTAAAAAATTTTAAGATCAAAACAAGAAAAGAAACAAGAACAACTTGAATACCAAGAAGAACACTAAGAACAATTTTTGAAAATTTAAAGAAAATAAAGAACACACAAAGGACACCAAACTTAAGCATTGACACTAGACTCCAACAAAAGACAAAGAAAAGATGGATTTTTGAAAAAGTTTTTGAAAAAGAAAACAAAAGACTCAAACAAAAGTAAAAAGTACCTAATCTAAGCAATAAGATAATCCGGTCGAACAATCCCCAGCAACGGCGCCAAAAACTTGGTGCACGAAACTGGCTCCGCACGTTTTGCACAGATAGACCGGCAGGTATACTAGGTCGTCCAAGTAATACCTCAGGGAAGTGAGGGTCGATCCCATGGAGATTGTTAGTTTGAGCAAGCAATGGTTTCCTTGCAGATCTTAGTCGGGCGGATAGAAATTATAGTTGTCACGAGAAAATGCATAAAATAGTTAAATAAATAAAACGTTACTAGATAGGTGTGAAATCAATGGTATGAGAACGGTTGAGGCTTCAGAGATGCTTCTTCCTTTTGGATCAACTTTTCTCACCATCTACTCCAACTTCTGATTGATTCATTCCATGGCAGGCTGTATATGATTAATGCCGGGTTAACGGTCATTAATCTCCTCTGCTTCAGATCAAACGCCGGGTCAGCGGTCATCCAATCTGAATGGGGGTGAAGCTCCTGCAGCCCATTCCATTGGTGATCCTACTCAAAGCGCCACAGAAAAGGCCAAATCTTCCAGATCAGAGAATGCTGCATCTTAGTTCTAGCCTACCACAAAGGCCCTAATCGCCCCGCACCTCGGCTGAACTAATGTCTCGAGAAGTCCCTAACGAAAACATGGATTAGCCGTCTAATTGATGTTTAATCAAGCTTGTGGTTCAGTACTATCCCGTCATGGACTCGCAAGAACCCATGTGAATAGGGATGGCAGTCAATTTACACTCCCAATTCATTAGGATGAAGAATGAAAATACATCTTAGAATAGAATCAAGCATAGATTGAAATAGTATAGTGATATTATTAATCCATAAGAATCAGTAGAGCTCCTAACCTTAACCTTAGGAGGTTAGTGACTCATACTTTACAAAAGGTAATGTAAAACATAAAAGTGGGCGAGAGTTTTTTTTAACAAGGGTGAACTCTTGTCTATATATACTAATCTGCTAACTAAGAATTACAGAAATCAGAGAAACTAGTCTTGTAGTGCCAAAACAATTCACTTTCAGGACCCATTGGTCAGTGTTTGGGCTGAGCTAAGGGTGTCTCCACATCCTAGGATCCTTCTTGGGCATTGAACACCAGTCTTGGGCTCCTGTTTGGGCGTTGGATGCCAGCTGCTCCCTTTTGGGCGTCCGACGCCAAGAAGAGGGTGGAGTACTGGCGTTGAACGCCAGTTTTGGACCTTCATTTCTCAAGAAAAGTAAGAACTATTATATATTTCTGGAAAGCCCTGGATGTTAGCTTTCTATATCCATTAAGTGCGTGCCATTTGGACTTTTGTAGCTCCAGAAAAACTCCTTCGAGTGCACGGAGGTCAAATCCTAACAACATCTGCATTCCTTTCTCTGTCTCTGAATCAGACTTTTTTCAAAGCTCCTCAATTTTAGCCAGAATTTATCTTAAATCATCATAAAATACAAAAACTCAAATTAGAATCCAAAAATATGAATTTTGCACTAAAACCTATGAAATTATAATAAAACTTAAACAAAACATAATGAAAACTATATGAAAAAGATGCCAAAAAGCGTATAAAATATCCGCTCATCAGCAGCCAACTCACCTTGATTCCAGCCTTGATAAGTCATATGGTTATGTAGAGAAAGAAGATAGGATCATTTTGGTCGGATTGGAATTTTGATTTGAGTTTTAGTTTAAAAGAAATCAAGCTTTGAAGATTTGGAACTAAGAACTTTTCTCTCTTTTTCTCTCTTCCTATTTTTGGCCACAAGGAGTAAATGAGTCAGCCTTGTAGGTCTTGGGGTGTAAGGTGAGTTGTGATTGGTTGGCTTGGAGGTGGATTAAAATAATATTAAAATATCTTAGATGTATAATTACTAAAACTAGATGTATTAGAACATACACTTAACAACACTTCCAGAGATTAATATCTGAGCTAATAGTATAAATGACACTAGTAACGTGATTAACATGAGAATAGAAGGCATATGATGAGGCATTAGCATTGCTAAAGTCATCAGAGAGTGCTGGTGTTAAGTTGCACCAGTAAACTGTGAACCCGATTAAACCGATTTCTTGTTTTTAGCTAAAATAGACCAGGTAATATTATAATATTATACTATTATCTTTCTTCTCTTATGAATCAAGTCCGGTTTGTCAAACTGAGACTATTTACGGAAACTAGAATCAAAACTCCTAACTGATACGGTTTAAAAACAAGGTTCTTCGCGATTGCGTTGTTGAACTTGTCTCAACTGAGGTCCTGACTTAAATATGACATAATGACAATTAGGATTGAGATGCTTGATGATACATCAGAGGTGTTTCCTTTACTGATCTTTTAGAGAAATCCGTGCCTTCAGAAAAGATCTCACGTACTCGAAAAACTAGGTTGTTACATAAATCGCTAATCAAGACGCTGGTTAGCACAACATGCAAAAATGTGGTGACATGAAAGTCGAGTCACTTAGAAGTTACCATAGCCACATACTTTGTGCCTGAGGTCAACCGTGTATTCAACTCCATTAGTCATCTCACGAACCTTGAAAACTTCATTGTGCCTATCAAATCGATGCCTATAAATTTTCTTGCAAATTAGTAGTGGAAAATTTTGAGAAGGCATGTACAACATTGATGCGCTCTTGAGCCTCTGCACTCTTTCGGGTAAATAGCTCATTCAAGCGGTAAACGGTTGCCCTTACCAATGTCATCACAGGGAGATTGTGCGCATCCTTCAACACAGAGTTTATGCACTCAACCAGATTGGTTGTCATATGACCCCAGCGATTCCCTTCAATGAAAGCCATAACCAATTGTCGATGATCAATCTTGTCACAACATTGAGTATATCTCTCTCCATGCTCCCACAATCACTAGTGATGAGCGGATATTTTATACACTTTTTGGCATCATTTTCATATAGTTTTTAGCATGTTTTATATAGTTTTCATTAAGTTTTTATAGGTTTTAGTGTTAAATTCACATTTTTAGATTCTACTATGAGTTTTTGTGTTTTTGTATAATTTCAGGTATTTTCTGGCTGAAATTGAGGAGCTGGAGAGAAGTCTGATTCAGAGACAGAGAAAGCATTGCAGATGCTGTTCGGATCTGACCTGCCTGCATTCGGAAGAGCTTTTCTGGAGCTAACGAAGTCCAAATGAAGCACTCTCAACGTCTTTGGAAGGCTGACTTCTACAGCATTCCATCAATATATAATAGTCCATTATTTGCTTTGGATTAGAAGGCCCAAAACTGGCATCCAATGCCAGCTACCTGCCCCCTTCCAGGCGTCCAGCGCCCAAAGAGCAGAGACTAATGTACAGACGCCCAAAGAAGACCCCCTAGCTGGCGTTCCACGCCCTAGAGACCTCATAGCACGTAGATCTTATCAAATCTCAGCCCAAACACTCACCAAGTGGGCCCCAGAAGTGGACTTTAGCACTAAATAGACTATTTTACCCTTACTAGTCATCTGTTTAGTATTTAAAGTGTATTTTACATAATCATTCGAACAACATACTACCATTCAGCATCATCCACGTTTTACTTGTGTTTTTACTTCAGTATGAGTTTCTAAACCTCCTAGGTTGAGGGGAAGAGCCCTGCTAAGTCCTATGAATTAATAAAAGTATTACTATTTCTTCTTCGATCCGTGTTTGATCTATCTCTAAGATGTATATCCGGTCTTCATCGTGGTGAATAGGATGATCTAACCAATTAGCTCTGTTCATCACATTAAGACGAATGTGCCTGATAAACACCCGCGTCTACTTGGGTTCGTGTGAAAAATGCGTGACTGGAAAGCACGAGCCAACAGCTATGTTTATACATCTCTCAGACGGTTAATCCACGACTTCGTTGGGGACTTCCCGAGACACCAGTTCAGCCGATTTCCGAGGAGATTAGGGTCTCCGTGGTATATGCTAGAATCCTAAGAAGCAGCGTTCTCTGATCCAGAAGATTCGACCTTGTCTATGGCGTTTTGAGTAGGATCGCCAAGAGAATGGATTGCTATGCACTTCACCCTTCGTCAGATTGGATGACCACGGCCAATGGCATTCAATCTATAGCAGAGGAGATCAATGACCACGGCCCATGGCGTTGATCACATACAGCCTGCCATAGAAGAAGATCATTCACAAGCAGAGAAGATAGTACTACCAGAGTTAATTCAGAAAGACAAAGCAACTCCAACTCTCAACTCTATTCCTATCAGTATTTTTCAAGGTTGCGAGAACCGAACCGGTCAAATAACTGGTTCAATGGTTTAATGGTCCAACCGGAATCGAACCGTGGTTGAACTGGTTTAGTTAAATATACAATAAAATTATAAAAAAATTCAATGTATAATAGCAATAAACTGAGTTTTCTTAATAGCAGAAGATTTGCTCACCAAACATTTGTTTCTTGGTCTTATTCATAAGCTCATCTTAATCTTAGAATCATTGAACAATACATTGCCACGACCATTGATTGCTATAGCTTCCATATGCAGCAATTATAAGGAGAACTCAATTTTAAGATGTTGTTGTCATATAATTAATTAGTCAAATAATTGTAAGCAATGCAAACTATTTCATTGGCCAAAAGCTAAGGTATCTCCAAAATAAAATATTTGTTTTTTTTTTCTGGCTTTCTAAATTAGGTTGTTGCCCCTGTCTCCAATAGTGGTTTCTTTTAGTCAAGAGAGGCAGCAAGAATTAAAAAAATAAATAAAGCATCAGAAACTCAAGTTCAGAAAGGAATTTATGTTGGATCACGAAATTATCAGAAGCCAACAACAATATTAGTCCCTTCCCAAGACTTCCAAAATTTGATTAACAAAAGAAATAATAAAATTGATTTATTCTAATATGACAAACAGTACTTTCACATATCAATAAAATCTCTGCCATTACAACAATTACAACAAAATTCAGAATCCAAAATTGAAAAACCAGTATAGCAGCCATTACATACAGAACTCTGCATCAATTCATCTAGTTCATTAACAAAATGAAAAAAATTAGTTGAAAAAACTAGTACAACTCACTGCGACAGAGACCAAAGTAGTCGTCTAGGTCACGGCGGTAGAACAGATACCCAACGACGTTGACAAAAAAGCTTACCAGACAAGCAGACAACGCCGACCATGGAAGCTTCGGAGTTCAGATGCCCAGATGCCACCCGTTGGAGGTCCTTCTGCCCGGTGACAGAAGCTCTGATGTAGTGTCGATTGTGGTAGACTGGGAAGGCGGTCGTGTTCATTGGAGTTTGATGAACTGATGAAGATTGGAACTTCAAAGTGAAATTAGGGTTGAAGTGTGGTGGCTGGTGAGTGAGAGAACTGAAGTCTCGCCGTTTGCATAAGGAGTTGCATCATTAGGACGTCGGGTCAACTATGTGGGTAAGTAGGTTGGGCTTCTAATTTTTTTTTTTTACGTAAAGCGGCGCCAATTCAGATCCATAAGTAAAAATCGGTACGGTTAAAAACCTGGCCGGTTTGACTGGTTCACCTGTTAACTACCAATTCAACCGATTTTTTTGTCAGTTTTTTGCAGGGCAGTTTTGGAGGTCACCCAAACCGGCCTGGTGACCAGTTTTTGGTTAATCCGGTTGAACTGGCCAGTCTGGTCCGATTTTCAGAACCTTGGTATTTTCTACCCCTTTTGCTTTCATAGTTTCATGATCATCATACTTCAACCAACTCTATATACAACCTTCTGATTTCGCCTGACTAAGACCTGCAAGATAACCATAGCTTGCTTCAATCCATAATTCTCGTGGGATCGACCCTGACTCGCTCAGGTATTGCTTGGACAATCCAATACACTTGTTGGTACTACGGGTGTACATGGCCCGGCCCGGCCCGACTTGAAGATCCGGCCTGGCCCCGAACACTTTAGGGGCTAATTTAGTGTATTTAGGGCCAGTAAGGGTCTCAAAAATAGACCCGGTCATTATTTCGGATCGGTTCCGGGCTATAGCTCGGGTCATCCGAACTCGGTCCGGTGGCCCGGTCATAATACACAATTAATATTTTGTGTTATTAGTGATGGATGATGGCTATTCTTATGTGAAATTTAAATATTGTAAACCTTAATATTTTGTGTTATTAGTCATTATAAGATTATAAGTTAATGTTTTATGTTTAAAATGGATAAGATTTTAGACTAATGCATAATATTGTGTTATTTGTATTGATTTAAATATTTGGTGCTATTAGACAATATTAGTATTGATTATGGTTATGCTTTAATTTTAGAGAAGGGTTGGTTCTTATTATATTTTTTTAAGTGAATTTTACTATGTGAATTATGAAATAATTATTGGAGATTAGGTGATTTTTACATGTTAAAGACTCGGTTTTCACCCGGCCCGAAGGTGCGTAGGTCTCATCGGGTCTAGGATCGGGTTAGGGTCTAAAAATTAGGCCCGGTCTATATTTCGGGTCGGGTCTGGGTTAAGCCAAGCCCGATGTGGCCCGGCCCATGTACACCCTAGCTGGTACAATAGTACGAAAGTGTGGGGATTCGTGCTACCAGCTGGTATTACTCGGTGTATTGTTGTTCAGTCTTTGAATACCCTACATAGAAATTTGTTTCAAGATAATACAACTGATTACTAATTCAAAAAGTATATAATAAATTAAGAATCTACAGAGACCAACTTTATATAAAAAAATGTTTTACCCATATTTACGATGCGTTTTTGCATGTATGGTACCTTGAATCTTCGTAAGAAGTTCGACGCGATATGCCTGACACAGAAAAGATGAAATACCCTCAGAGGACTCAACGCACTGTTACATCTAGCCATTGCTGCGCTAATAGAGTTATGTTGATCAGAAAGAATACCAACACCATCCCTCCTGACGACATTCCTCCATAGATTATTTAAGAAAAAATGCCATGCATCCGCGGACTCTCTTTCAACAATGGCAAAAGCAAGTGACATGATATGTTAGTTTTTATCTTGAGACACGACAACCAAAAGAGCTCCTTTTTTATTTTCCATACAGATGTGTGACATCAACCTGCACGAATGGTTTGCAATGTTGAAATGCTCTAATGCATGGATGGAAGCTCCAAAATACTCAACGCATTATTTTGACGCCTTCCTCCACCTCAGATCTACGATATGCTGGTATAGTATCTACCTGAACCATAGATTCTGGGTTCTAAGCACACATTGGCATACACCATGCCGGCAAACACTTATAGAAAACTTTTCAACCCCCAAAGATTTTTGTAATTGACTTTTGCTTTGCCAACCAAGCTTTACGATAGCTTATCATATAGTTGAACTTCGATTAAACATTTTCAATGGCAAGTTGGACCTTCAAGAATGGGTCAACTTCAACTAGAGCCCTTATGGCATCCGCAATTGTGTCTAAATCCATTTTCGAATGGTCTTGAGAAATTGTCCCCATAGTACACATATGACTTTCATTGTACCGCCTAATTTTCCAACAACACTTTCGCTGAATCAAACTAGCCAAAATCATCCAATCACAACATTTACCATATTGAAGGTATTTTGTATAAAACATCAAAGGCTCAAACTTGTAGACCCTGTAATCGACCCCTTTAAAAAGGGTGTACTTTCTAATTGCCATGACCATAACCTCCCTGAAACCAAATTTCATTCCAACAACAAACTCACCATCATGCACAAAGGAAATGCCTACAAACAAGGAATATATAACAATTTTAAAGTTCTATAAAAGTATATCTCATAGTATTTAACATCTTAACTCAATAAAATTAAAATATCATTGATTTGTAGCCGTTTTGATTCATGCACTTACAATATCAAGAAAAATAATGAAACTTATTTGTTTCTTTTTTTACGAAAAATAATCTTATTAACAACTACTGTAATGACATATGAAATCTTGAAATATTGAAATAATCAACATTCTTTTAAAAAAAAACAATTTAACTAACATTCTTTAAAAAATGATAAAGTTACATACTTGGGTTTGCAAACTCAAAAAATTCTGGTACGTGCATAGCATCGAGGTTCAAATCACGCATAAAAGATGACACATCGAAAGAATCTTGGCTTGCTACCGTGATTATTAAAGCATGAACTTCCCTATCAGCACTCTCGTTTCCTCTGTCGCTTCCTCCCAACATGTCATTGTTGGCTAAAAACTCTTCTTCACTGTCACTGTTATTTTCTTCCCAATCTATGTTGTCTCCTTCACTTAGCAATGATTCCTCTGATTTGTGGCTAATAGCCAACTACTCGAACTCAACATACAACTCCAGGATCGACACATGAGCTTGATTCTGTCTATAAATCATTAACATCTCTAGTATAGTGGCTTCATCGATCACATTCATTAATTGAAATTGTATTATACTACCGAAAACCAACACTGATTGCCTGTATAAAATAATACTAACTCTTTTTAAAATATCTCCGTGTATGTGTTGGCATAATCTATTTTTCTACTCTACAAATGACAACGTGCAAGAAATAGTAAAAGAAACTGGAGTTCTACAAATAAATTCTACACCCTCAGTTGTATATGGTATAATCTCACCATCAAAATATACTAGTAAACTCACATTAGCTTCCATTACTCTTATAAAAAATTTTCTACATCTGTCTAAAGTAAAAAACTATGATACATAAACTAAAGAACTATGAAACACTACAAGCACTTAGAAGGTAATCGTAGAAATCACAAATTGTAAAGAAATGAGTGAAAGTGAACCTGAAGAGAGGAGTGAAAATGAATATGTATCTCTGACGTGGCGAAAATTGGCGAGTTAAGAAATTATCATAAGAGATACGTTGCAAGTACAATTCTTAACCAACCGAAAATCCACTTATCAATTTAGAAGGGTTGTCACAAAATTAAAATTAAAATCAAAATACTGGGAGTATGAATCCCAGGTCGTCTCCCAACGAGTTGCAGAAAGATGTGCTATTTTATTAATCAGATGTTTTCAAAAATGGTTTAAGTTGATAATCAGGAAACTAAATTAGAGAATTTATGTAATTTTAAATAAAAACCTTGACTGGGAGTGGATTAGTTGGAAGCCCTATTCTTGTTGGAGTACTCTCGAGATTAATTGATAATTGAAGGTTGTTCTGCTTAGTTATCCTTTACTAGGTAGAGGAAAGTCAAGCAAGTTGGAAAGCTATTTCTAGTCACAAGTCCTAATCCTCTCCCTTGGGAGGGGTTAGTGTCAATGATTAGAGGGCGATCTAACAATAAACTCAATTACAATTTTTCTCTTGAGTAACCCAACTCAAGGTTTCCTTTCAATCATCTCCCAATCAAGTTACGGAACTACTCGCTCATTATGAATGTAAATTTCACAAAATAAGGAAGAGAAATACTGAAAGACATAATAAATAATAATCAAAAGGATCAATTAAAATAAAAATAATTATTATATAAATAAATTCTAGAAATAATCCAAGAGTAATTCTGAGTAAATAAGGAACATGAAAGAGTAAGTGACAAGTAAGGAAACAAACTAGAACGACGAAGTCTTGACGGAGGTAATAACTCTTCTCAATGTTCCAATCCAAAAAGCAATAAAATCAAATCCTAAGAACTATGAATGTGTAGAGAGAAAACCTAGAGGAGAGGTAAAATCAGATCTAAAACTAAAAAATATGTGAAATGAATGTTGTCTCTGGTCTCTGCATGTTCCCTGGCTCTAACCTGCTTTTCTGGGCCGAAAACTAGGTCAAAACAGGGCCCAAAATCGCCCCCAGCGAATTCTACAGATTCTGCAGATCGCGCATGTCACACGATCGCGTCATCCAGGCATTCGCGTCATCCAGCGTTTTGCCTTGCCACGCGTGCGCGTCGTCCATGCCTTCGCGTCACTGGTGCAGTTTCCAATCCGCGCGGTCGCATGAGCCATGCGTCTGCGTCATTGCAATTTTCTCTATATCGCGCGGTCGCGTGAGCCATGTGCCCGCATCACTTCTCGCTGGTCATCTCCTTAATTTCTTGTGTTCCTTCCATTTTTGCAAGCTTCCTTTCCAATCTCCAAGTCATTCATGCCCTATAGACCCTGAAATACTTAACACACAGATCACGGCATCGAATGGAATAAAGAAGAATTAAAATACAAAATTAAAAGTCTCTAGGAAGCAAGTTTTCAACCATAAAGTATTTTTAGGAAGGAATTATAAATTCATGCTTATTTAATGAATAAGTGGGTAAAGATCTGAGTCTCTGTATTTTCCTTTAAGTAGCTCCTTGAGGTATGTGAATCGGTGCTTGTTACGGCGCTCTCTTAGCTTTACTTTGTGTTCCTGTCGATCCAACGTTTCAAGTATCTGATGGAGCAGTTGAGTGGTTGTAAGTGCTTGTGGTGTTGAAGGAGGAAGCTCTTCAGCTGGTTCAGTAGGCTGGCTGGTAGTGGCTGCTGGAGGTCTGATATATTTCCCGTTAGGGACATACTAATCTTCTCGTGGAAGCATGGCTTTGGTGTCCCCAGCTCTATAGGAGACTCCGGCGGTTGAGACGAGATCTGAAACCAAAGCGGAAAAAGGTAAGTTGCTCACAATTTGTACGTGTCCCATAGCATTCTGGATGTGTCTTGGTAGGTTCAGAGGCTGGTCTGTAAGGATGCACCATAGTAGAACGGCCATGTCTGCAGTGAAGGAGGATTTGTGAGTGCTCGGAAAAACGTAATGGGACATAATCTGTGCCCATACTCGAGCCTCCAAGGTAAGTGCGGAAGCCGATATTCCCTTAGGACGAGAACGATGGTATCCGTAGATCCATCTACTGCCAGGTAGTGCGATAACTCTGAGAACAGCGTCCCAGTCAAATTGGTACATCTGGCGCTTGAGTGCGGCTTCTTGAAATGAGTCCAGTCCTTCTGGAGTAGGGGAAAGATCTAAAGTTCGTTGAATGGCCTCTTCTGTAATAGGAACTTGCTTCTGACGGACATAGACAGACTGCAGGGTCGGCAGGTGGAAGTTGGAGTAGAACTCAACTACCCAGGAAAGATTAACCTGCCGTGGCTGTCTCTGTAGGAAACCCCACTGTCTCCGTGCAATTTGTGGTTCAACAAATTCAGCAATATGGTTTGGGAGGATAAGAAGGTATTCGTTGTTGTAACACCTTTTTGCCAGGATGGAGAACATCTGCTCACAGTAGCGATTGGGAAATCGTGCAGTGTCCTTTGCTGGGAAGGCTTTCTCTTTATCATCAACCTTTATAATCCTCTTAATTCTTTTTGTTGAGGGTTTAACTGCAGTTGAAGAAGGCTCTACCACTAGTGCTCGTTTTATTCCTCTCCTTGCTGTTGATTTGGGAGCAGCTTTCTCCTTGCCTTTCTTGGTGGCCATCCTGAAAGGGAGAAAAGAGAAAGTATGTCAAAATGTCAAAGGGTAGAGCAAGGAAGAGGATGGTATGGGTGGTAATCAATGCACATTAAAGATGAATGAAGTTAACACATGGTCATGAATGCATGTGAAAAATTATTAGCAAGCAGGCAAAGGCATGAGTAGCATAGAGCAAGCATTCAATGTCCATGTTAAATTACCACAGAATTCAAACTAACAACCTGTTTGGAATAGCAATTATATTAAATTAATAAAATATAAAAAAAGGGTTTTGTGAAAAGCAGGCATTTAGAGTAAAAAGAAATCCAAAAATAGTGCACAATGCCATACGGGCGTTTTCACAAACACATAGCATGCATGGTAGGTAAGCTATTGAAAATAATAAGTGGAACATGCAAGCAACCCTTTTAAAAATTAACATAAAATTGCCAAACAAGTTCTTAATAATCCACAAGCAAACCATAGGGAATAATAATGACCCTACTAAATATCTAACACCAATTAAAAGAAAAAGAAAGAAAAAGAAAAATATAGATAATACAAGTAAAAAGAAAAAGAAAAGAAGAAGAGAACATAAATTAAGAAGAAGAATAGAAAAGTAAAGAGGGAAGAAGAAAAGAAAAACCTTGTTAATGGTGATGAGAGGGAGAATAGAAAGTGAGAAAGAAGGAAGGAGGAAGAGAGGGAAAAAATAATGAGGGGGAAAAGAAAAAGTAGGATTTGGGGAAGGGAAAGATAAGATATTTGGCAAATTAGGATAAGCTGTGCGGCGCAGGCGACACGGACGCGTAGGGGACGCGTTCGCGCAACTTGCGCTTAAATGAATTGATGCGGTTGCATCGGTCACACGGACACATGACTCGTTTTGTGCTACTGGCGCGAGGGCAGCCTCGCGCTCGCACAACTCTCTGTTCAAAACTTATTTTTGCCAAAATCCAGGGTGACGCGGTCGCGTGATCGACGCGATCGCGTGAGTGGCCATTATAGGGATATGATGCGGACGCGTGAGCCATGCGTCCGTGTGGTAAGGCTTGTGCGTTCAGCACCAGTCCAGCACCACTCTAGCACAACTTTCGGTCGTGCACCCTTTCTTACGTCGATTTCCAGGTCACGCGGCCGCGTGAGTGACGCGGACGCGTGGGAGGCATTTTTCCCATGTGACGCAGACGCGTCAGCGACGCGGTCGCGTGAGATGATTTGTGCCAAAGGCACGCCTCCAGCCACGCTTTCGCGTGACTCTCTGTTCGATTAATTATTCTCTCTGAGCCACCTGCGACGCGGACGCGTCGGCGACGCTGTCGCGTCGCGGCTCTCCCTCTTTTTTTTCTTTTTTTTTTAAATAAAAATATGCAAATGCAGATGCAAACTAAATGTACTAATAAAGAGAAGAGTTATTGAATAAGAAAACTAAGAATAAAGAAAGGAACGATCATACCATGGTGGGTTGTCTCCCACCTAGCACTTTGCTTTAACGTCCTTAAGTTGGACGCTCCACTAGCTCAGTCTTCAGCTGTGAGTGGATCCTCCAAGAGGAAGATATCTAACTCCTTGTTTTTCGTCACCTTCTCACCATGATATAGCTTCAGACGATGTCCATTCACTTTGATGAGTTCAGAGCTTGAAGGGTGACTTAAGTGAAAAACTCCGTACGGCTCAGCCTTCTCTACTCTATATGGACCTTCCCATTTTGATCTCAACTTGCCTGGCATGAGCCTCAGTCTAGATTTGTAAAGGAGGACTAAGTCTTCAGGTTAGAACTCTTTCCTCTTGATGTGCTGATTATGTACAGCCTTCATCTTTTCCTTGTACAGCCTTGAGTTCTCATAAGCTTCCAGGCGAAGGCTTTCCAATTCTTGCAGTTGCAACTTCCTTTCAGCTCAGGCTTTCTCAAATCCCATGTTGCACTCCTTTACTACCCAAAAGGCTTTGTGCTCTACTTCAACTGGGAGATGACAGGCTTTTCCATAAACTAAGCGAAAGGGACTCATCCCAATGGGTGTCTTGTATGCTGTTCTGTATGCCCAAAGTGCATCTTGTAGCCTGGTACTCCAGTCTCTTCGATGAGGTTTGACTATCTTCTGCAATATGCGCTTTATCTCTCTGTTTGACACCTCGGCTTGCCCATTAGCCTGAGGATGGTAGGCTGTTGCTACTTTATGAATTATCCCATGCTTCTTCAGTAATCCTGTTAGTCTCCTGTTACAAAAATGGGTGCCTTGATCGCTCACGATTGCTCGTGGTGATCCAAAGCGACAAATAATGTGGTTTCTCACAAAGGAAACAACAGTGTTAGCATCATCAATGCGGGTAGGAATTGCTTCCACTCATTTGGAAACATAATCTACAGCTAACAATATATAAAAATAACCATTAGAATTTGGAAATGGACCCATGAAGTCAATGCTCCAAACATAAAAAATTTCACAGAAAAGCATAATTTATTGAGGCATCTCATCCTTCTTGGATATATTACCAACTTTTTGGCATGGGAAACAAGATTTACAAAATTCAGCAGCGTTTCTAAAAAGAGTAGGCCACCAGAATCCGCAGTCTAAGATTTTTCTAGCTGTTCTTTGAGGGCCGAAATGTCCTCCACTCTCAGATGAGTGACAGGCCTCTAAGATGGACTGGAATTTTGATTGAGGTATACACCTTTTAATTACCTGGTCAGTGCCACATCTCCATAAATATAGGTCATCCCATATATAATATTTAGACTCACTTTTCAGCTTTTCTCTTTGATGCTTAGTAAAGTTTAGAGGAAAAGTGCGGCTAACTAGATAATTAGCTACAGGTGCATACCAAGGGACTACCTCAGATACTGTTTGCAGGTTATCAAAAGGGAAATTATCAGCTATAGGAGTGGAATCATCCTTAATGTGCTCAAGATGACTCAAGTGGTCTGCCACTAAATTCTGGTTTCCACTCATATCCTTTATTTCTAAATCAAATTCTTGTAGTAGCAGTATCCAACGTATAAGCCTTGGTTTGGATTCCTTTTTAGCTAATAAATACTTTAGAGCTGCGTGGTCTGAATACACTACTACTTTAGTACCAAGTAAATAGGCTCAGAATTTATCCAGAGCAAAAACAATAGCAAGAAGCTCTTTCTCAGTAGTAGTATAATTAGACTGAGTAGTGTCTAAAGTTTTAGACGCATAAGCAATTACAAAGGGGTCCTTACCTTCACGCTGAGCCAGCGCTGCTCCTACTGCATGGTTGGAGGCGTCGCACATGATTTCGAATGGCTGGCTCCAGTCAGGTCCTATTATAATTGGAGCTTGAGTCAGGACAGTTTTTAGTTTATCAAACGCTTGTTTGCAATCCTCGCTGAACTCGAACTCAATATCTTTCTGCAGTAATCTGGATAAGGGAAGTGCTACCTTACTAAAGTCCTTAATGAACCTCCGGTAAAAACCTGCATGGCCAAGGAACGAATGGACTTCCCTCACAGAGGAGGGGTAAGACAAACTAGAAATAACATCCACCTTTGCTGGATCTACAGAAATGCCAGTATTAGATACAACATGTCCTAGTACAATCCCTTCTTTAACCATAAAGTGACATTTTTCAAAATTTAAAACAAGGTTTGTACTGACACATCTATCTAATACTCTAGATAAACTATCTAAGCAAAGGCTAAAAGAATCACCATAAACGCTAAAATCATCCATAAAAACCTCCATACACTCCTCAATAAGA
This sequence comes from Arachis ipaensis, assembly GCF_059453495.1. Lineage (NCBI taxonomy): Eukaryota > Viridiplantae > Streptophyta > Magnoliopsida > Fabales > Fabaceae > Arachis > Arachis ipaensis. The sequence continues at coordinate 26,297,045 of NC_142437.1, forward strand.
TCAGAGAAAAGACTCATCATGCACCTTTGGAAAGTAGCTGGTGCATTGCACAAGCCAAAGGGCATTCTCTTATAAGCATAAGTCCCAAAAGGACATGTAAAAGTAGTCTTTTCCTGATCTTCAGGAGCTATATGAATTTGGAAATAACCTGTGTAACCATCTAAAAAGCAATAATGCGATTTACTTGACAGGCGATCCAGCATTTGATCAATGAATGGAAGAGGATAGTGATCCTTACGAGTGGCCTGGTTTAGGCGCCTGTAATCAATGCAGACCCTCCAGGCGTTCTGTACTCTGGTTGCTATGAGCTCTCCATGCTCATTTTTCACTGTAGTGACTCCAGACTTCTTGGGTACCACTTGTACTGGGCTTACCCATTCACTATCTGAGATGGGGTAGATGATATCTGCCTCTAGTAGTCTGGTCACTTCCTTTTTGACAACCTCTAAGATAGTGGGATTCAGTCTTCTCTGGGGTTGACGAACAGGTCTAGCTCCCTCTTCTAAAAATATTCTGTGCTCACAAACTTGAGGGTTGATGCCTACTATGTCTACCAAACTCCACCCAATTGCCTTCTTGTGCCTCCTCAGCACACTAAGTAACTGCTCTTCTTGTTGAGAGGTGAGTTCCCGTGCAATGATAACTGGAAACTTCTGCTTGTCCTCAAGGTAAGTATATTTGAGGTGTGGAGGGAGGGGTTTTAATTCTAACTTCGGCTCATGGCTAGGCTCTGGATTGTCTGGAGTTGGTGACAATGGTAAAGTACTTTCATTGTCCTCAGAAAGTGTCCCCACACTCGGACCTTGTCCTATGTACTTTTCTTCTAACTCCTCCTGGTGAATTTCAGCTACGGTTTCATCTATAATGTCACACTGGAGGATAGAATGATCTTCTGGAGGGTGCTTCGTAACTCCATTCAGATTGAAGCTTACTACTCGGCCGTCTATTTCAAAAGAATATGTTCCTGAAAAAGCATCCAATTTGAACTTCGAGGTCTTCAGGAATGGTCTTTCGAGTAGGATTGATGATGGCTTCTCTGAGTCATTTTGGGGCATCTCCAGGATATAAAAATCAATGGGGAATGTGAGCCCCTTAATGCCCACTAATACATCTTCAACAACTCCAGCCACTGTAATAATGCTTTTATCTGCTAACACAAAATGAGCTGCCGACCTTTTTAAGGGAGGGAGCCTCAAAATATCACATATAGACAAAGGCATTATACTCACACACGCTCCTAAATCACACATGCAGTCAGAAAATACTACACCACCAATAGTACAATTAACCATACATGGACCTGGATCACTACACTTTTCAGGTATACCTCCCATTAAAACAGATATAGAACTACCTAAAGGAATAGTTTCTAATTCATTAATTTTGTCTTTATGTATACATAAATCTTTTAAAAACTTTGCGTATTTAGGTACTTGTTGAATAACATCAAAAAGGGGAACAGTTACCTCAACCTTTTTGAATATTTCTACCATTTTGGGATCAGGTTCCAACTGCTTCCTGGGCTTCCTTGCAAGTTGTGGAAATGGAATAGGAATGGCATTTTCTGCAGTGTTTGCGCCCTTTGGTGCTTCTTCTTGTGATTGAGCTTCTTCTTCTTCAGCCGTGTCCTGTATATCCTCTTCCTCCTCAATATCTTCTATTTCCACTACCTCTTCAGCTGAGGTGTGTTCTGGTGGGCTTGACTCCTCCTGATTCCTCTCTTGCAATGTGGTTCCGGACCTTAGGGTGTTGGCATTAATGCCACCCTTTGGATTGGGTAAGGGTTGAGAAGGAATTCCACTGGAGCTTACCTGTTGAGTGTTTGAAGTATTGGGTGGTGCCAGCTGAGAGATGAGAGCTTGTATAGCGGACGCTAGGCCATTAAGTGAACTTTCCTTGTTCCTTTGTGCTTGTGCAATGGATTGAAGAGTATTGTCACTCGGAGAGGAATTAGATTGAGTGATCTGCAGAACTTGTTGTTGGTTGTGTTGTGGTCCTTGGGACTGCCTCAGGTGAGGTACTCTGTAAGGCTGGTTCTGGTTCTGCTGCCTGTTGTTGTTATTATTCCACCTCTGATATCTTTGATTATCTCTGCCTCCTCTGTTATTGTTGTCCCTCCAATTCTGGTTAGAATTGTCTCTCCAATTCTGGTTAGAGTTGTCCTGCCATCCATGGCTGTAACTGCCACCTTGATTGTACCCTTGGTTGGGGTGGTCATAGAAGTTATGAGTGGCTGCCACAGTGTTGTCTTCCTGCTGGAGCTGCGGACATTCATCAGTATAATGGCTGTAATCGGCACAGATTCCATACACTCTCTGTGGGACTAACTGTTGGCTTTGCTGTGCTTGTTGTTGACTCAACTGCATCTGCTTTAGTAAGTTGGTCATTTCACATATACTCTGAGCCAGAGTAGTAGTTTCTTTGCTAGAAGATACCTCTGCAACAGCCTTTGAGCGGCTTTGTTTCTGCCTATGATTCCTTGTAGACTCAGCCAAGTCGCTGATCAATTGCCATGCCTCATCATTGGTCTTGTACTTTTTCATAGACCCATTGCTAGCACTTTCCAATGTGGTCTTATCTTGGGGCCTCATGCCCTGTGTGACGTAGCCGAGAAACACTATCTTGTCAATCATATGGTGGGGGCATGTTTCCAGAAGGTTGTTGAAGCGCTCCCAGTATTCATAGAGAGTCTCGGATTTGTCCTGAACAATCATGGAAATATCTTTTCTCAGTTTATCAGTAACTTCAGCTGGGAAGAATTTTTCCAAAAATTCTCTTCTAAGCGTATCCCAGTCAGAAACGGTTGCTGCGGGTTGAGTGTAGTACCACTATCTTGCCTTTCCCTCAAGAGAGAACGGGAAAGCTTTCAACAGAATAGAAGTTTCATCTGCACCATCGCGCCTGACAGTAGAACAAGCTGCTTGGAAATCCCTCAGGTGCTTGATAGGCTCTTGAGCAGGTGAGCCATGAAACTTAGGCATCAAGTTGAGCAGTGCAGTCTTTATTTCAAAGTCTGTAGACACTGCTGGGTGATGCGCTTGAAATGGTTGCATTGTAAAATCAGGGGCTCCAGCCTCTTGGATAGTAATTCTCCTAGGAGCTGCCATGTCACCTACACGTAAATCAACCGAATCAGCAGAAAGGGAGCTTGTTTCTTCCTCAAGTGACGTTTCAGATTCATCCTCAGAGAGGACTAACCGACGCCGAGCTTGCCTTATTCATGAGATAGTTCTTTCAATCTCAGGATCAAATATTGGAAAGCTTGGATCAGGAAGTGAACGCATTATTTAACGAAAGAAACATGTAGCTCATAGTAGCAAAAATAAAATGCAATGCAAATAAATAAATTCCAATCAATAGCTTAGCACTCTATTGCAACTCCCCGGCAACGGCGCCAAAAATTGACGTGGCGGAAATTGGCGAGTTAAGAAATTATTATAAGAGATACGTTGCAAGTACAGTTCTTAACCAACCGAAAATCCACTTATCAATTTAGAAGGGTTGTCAGAAAATTAAAATTAAATTGAAAATACTGGGAGTATGAATCCCAGGTCGTCTCCCAACGAGTTGCAGAAAGATGTGCTATTTTATTAATCAGATGTTTTCAAAAATGGTTTGAGTTGATAAACAGGAAACTAAATTAGAGAATTTATGTAATTTTAAATAAAAACCTTGACTGGGAGTAGATTAGTTGGAAGCCCTATTCTTGTTAGAGTACTCTCGAGATTAATTGATAAGTGAAGGTTGTTCTGCTTAGTTATCCTTTACTAGGTAAAGGAAAGTCAAGCAAGTTGGAAAGCTATTTCTAGTCACAAGTCCTAATCCTCTCCCTTGGGAGGGGCTAGTGTCAATGATTAGAGGGCGATCCAATAATAAACTCAATTACAATTTTTCTCTTGAGTAACCCAACTCAAGGTTTCCTTTCAATCATCTCCCAATCAAGTTATGGAACTACTCGCTCATTATGAATGTAAATTTCACAAAATAAGGAAGAGAAATACTGAAAGACATAATAAATAATAATCAAAAGGATCAATTAAAATAAAAATAATTCTTATATAAATAAATTCTAGAAATAATCCAAGAGTAATTCTGAGTAAATAAGGAACATGAAAGAGTAAGTGACAAGTAAGGAAACAAACTAGAACGACGAAGTCTTGACGGAGGTAATAACTCTTCTCAATGTTCCAATCCAAAAAGCAATAAAATCAAATCCTAAGAACTATGAATGTGTAGAGAGAAAACCTAGAGGAGAGGTAAAATCAGATCTAAAACTAAAAATTATGTGGACCGAATGTTGTCTCTAGTATCTGCATGTTCCCTGGCTCTAATCTGCTTTTCTAGGCCGAAAACTGGGTCAAAACAGGGCCCAAAATTGCCCCCAGCGAATTCTGTAGATTCTACAGATCGCACATGTCACGCGATCGCGTCATCTAGGCGTTCGCTTCATCCAGCGTTTTGCCTTGCCACGCGTGCGCGTCGTCAACGCCTTCGCGTCACTGGTGCAGTTTTCAATCCGCGCGGTCGCGTGAGCCATGCGTCTGCGTCATTTCAATTTCCTCTATATCGTGCGGTCGCGTGAGCCATGCGCCCGCGTCACTTCTCGCTGGTCATCTCCTTAATTTCTTGTGTTCCTTCCATTTTTGCAAGCTTCCTTTCCAATCTCCAAGTCATTCATGCCCTATAGACCCTGAAATACTTAACACACAGATCACAGCATCGAATGAAATAAAGGAGAATTAAAATACAAAATTAAAAGTCTCTAGGAAGCAAGTTTTCAACCATAAAGTATTTTTAGGAAGGAATTATAAATGCATGCTTATTTAATGAATAAGTGGGTAAAGATTTGATAAAACCATACAATTAAATACAATATAAACCATAAAATAATGGTTTATCAATCTCATTAAACCAGTTAACTCTTTATATAGGAAAGTAAAAATTAATTTTTTTAATCGTTTTCTCTACAAAATAATTAAATTTGTCCAAAAAATATATTAAAATATCAATATTTTGCACACAACCAGAGAATGAATTCATCGGATTGATTTGATAAATTAAGCTTCTCACTCTCGCAGTTAATTGTTTAATTTATTATTTAAAAAACCTTAAAAAAGCTTTTTCGCACTAAGCAATATGCATTGAAAGAAGCTCTTTTGGCAGGAGCTTCTTGCATTGTGCGAGATGATAAAAAGAATTTGAGAAAAGGACAAATAGGTCTCGCATCTTTTATCCCACGGACATTTTTGTTCCTTACCATCTAAAAATACTTTTAAGTCCCTGACATCTTTAAAAGTTGGATATATATATCCCTCCGTTCATATGGGTCTGTCAGACCTAATGGAAAAGTTTGATGTGGCTTCCGTTGTGCTGACCTAGCCATTATGGATGCACAAATGGAGGGAGAGCTTTCAAAACAGGACAAATTTATCCATTTTCTTCCAAACAACCTCATTTTGATGCAGGGGTTCAAAACTTCTCCCTGCCTTTTAGGCCTGGATCTTCCTCTTTCTCACTCTCACTCTCAACTGCCTTTCCCTTCCTCTCAGAATTTCATTGCCTATCATCATCACTATCTCAAGTCTCCTTCTCTCTCTCTCTCCTACTCAGCACTCTTACGGCTATCCTTCTCTTTTGCTCTCAAGGTTGCAAGCCAGCAATGGCGCGACATCAGTGATGGTCGTTGCTGAGATCAGCCTCTCAAGCTCACATTTGTCGCTTCTTTTCTCGCAGCCTCTCAAGTTCGCACAGTTTCCTCCCTTCTCTCTCTCGCTCAACCTCTCAGATCTCTTCTCTCAGCCTCTCAAGCTCACTGTTTGTTGTGTCACTTTTCTTGGTCTCTCAGCAACAGCAACATCTCTAACAATGACGGGTCCCAACAACGGCTTCTGTGCTAATTTGCTCCTTTGCTCCTTTTCTTCCAGCGTTGATCTACTCCTCTTCTCCTCTTTTTCCTTTATGAAAAATTTTGAACTATTGATTTAGGAATTAGGCTAGCGTAAAGTCTCTCCTCGCTCTTTGCCTTCTTCAAAGAACCTTTTTTTCTTTTAATTTTAGCTAATTAATTAGTTCTTGGAATTGATGAATGTGTTTTGTATTTGTTGAATTTGATATTGTTATGTCATGAATTATTCAGGATTCAAGAGATTGTTCACGGTGAATAGATTATGATCACTATTTTGATTTGTTTTAATTCAATGTTGCTATCTATTTGGTTTGTTTTTATTTGGTAAAAATGTTTATTATTATTATTTGAATAAGAACAAGAAGAAAGGGTGAAAGAGGTGGAAGAAAAATGAAAATGGTGGTATGTAAGTGGAGGTAGAAGAAAGGGGAAGAAAGATCTATATGTCTTATTATTTTAAGAGAGGGAACTAATTTGTCTTGTTTTAAAAACTATGCCTTCACATATGCATTTGTAATGGCCAGATCAACACAACGGAAGCCACATCAGATTTTTTTGTTGAGCCTGACAAACCCATATGAATGGAGGAATATATATGTCAACCTTTTAAAAATGTCAGAAATTTAGAAATATTTTCAAATAGTTGTTTTGTCGATTTTTACCAAATCGAAGGTGGTTCGATTCTAATGGTCTGGGAGCGAAATCTGTTTCTCTTTTGCAGGTACTACTTTTTCTATAAGTGCATCAAAGATCCTCGAATCAAACGAGAATTAAAAGAAAAAGACTGAAAAGTGTAAAATAAAGATTTGGAAAATAAAATTGACTGAAATTAAAATGGTATGCATTGAAATTTAAATCAAAGCAATAAAACACCTTCGAACTGAATCAAAGGACTTTTGACACAGAAATTTAAAAGGTGCCGAAATGTAATTTTGACAGAGAAATTGAAGGTTGCTTTAAAGATAAACTGAACAAGAAAAGTAAATTTTGCTGAAATTATAAATTGAAAAGGTAAAACATGGAAGGAATCCTATAGAAATTTAACTCGAACGCAGATTCAGAAATTCGCTGGGATGTGAGTGTACTTGAGTGATTTTTTTAAGAAAAGTTCTAACTCTTGTATCTTCGAGCCTTCTAATATTTATAGCCTTTTCCATAACCGATCAATAATGAAGTGACGCCCCACGTGTGCGAGAATTTGAGTAATCATTCCCGCTCTCTTGTCCAGACGTGTGACAGTTGCTGAATTCCTTTTAATTTCAAAATCTTCGATCTTTCTTATTCGGGTAACTGTTTGATTTACTATACCAATCAAACCCGTGCCAATCGGTTTCTTACTCGATGCCTCCAAGTACATCCCTTTCGATTCCTACTCCCACTTCTGAGGCTTTACTAATATTTCGAATCACCTCAGTCTTTGAATATAGTTATTTTTTGACTAACAATAGTGAATGACAAAAATGTCTACGGGACAAAAAATCAAAGACTTATTTATCCTTTTTTCGAAAAATTTTAAAAATTTTACTAAGTCTTCTCAGTGCGACAACACTCAAGGACCAAGAATAACACCTCTCAACCTCATCTTCGACCAGATCTCCAATAATATTTTCATATTAAAATTTTTGGGCTTCACATCTCCTCATAAATAAATAAATAATTTAAGGTAAAAACTTCACGTAAAGTTGATACCTCAAAGCCGTTAGATAAAAATTTAGTCAAATCAGTCAAATTATTTAACGGTTCTCAGATATCAACTTCACGTGAAGTCTACTGCACCTGAGTTTCCACCATAATCTAATTAAAATTAAAACTAGCACGCAACCTGTCACTTGCGGTTTGGCGCCAAAACCAGTGTCTTATATTTTCTCCACAACTGCCCTTGCCACTAACACCGGCAATTCCAGGACCGACTCATTCCGATGAACAAAACGAAGAATAATCTCATCGATCGATTTCGCCACCGCCAACCACGATTCCATGAACCTCCAAAACCCGAATTCCACACCACTGAAGGTTCCTTTTCCTCTCTGGATTTTTCAATTATTCATACTTCGAATTACTCATTCCTTTTTTTTTTTTGTTTCTTTCTCTTCCGTTTTCTATTTGGTTTTTGTTTAGTATGCGGTTGATTTATTGTTAAGTTATCGATTCACCATTTTTTCTTTACTTTTTGTGTTTTTTTTGTATCCAATTAACATCTCTGATTAGTGATTTGTTTTCGGTTTCAACCTTTTTTTGTGTTTCTGTTTATAGTTTTGAATGGATACGATAGTTCAAAATTTACCAATTATTTATTTATTATTTTCTATTTTATTATTCGATAGAGCCTTTGTTTTCCTTCTTATTCCAGATAGTGGTTGCCGCAAAAGAACGAAATCTACAATTCCGGAAGAAGATAACCATAAAAGCTGCAGACTAGAAGGCTCTTACACACCGCCAAAAGGAAAAAAGAAAATTAAAACTGGTAAGCATTCTGCAATTTTCATACTCAGCTTTGGTAGGCAGGCAGGGTAATTGTAGTTTTGTACAATTGTGCAATTGCGCATGTTCATGGTTGTCGAAAAGAGTTAAATCATACAAGATTACATCTGAATAAGTTGATAAAAAGAGTGCCAAGTTATATCCAAAGGAATCTAAGCATAAATTTGATTAGATGGACAGGGCACAACAGCTTTGTTTTATACATGTAACCAACCCCCAAGGCTTTGTTGTTGTTGTTGTTGTTGAGGTTTACGTCTATGTTTTTAAATTTTATTCTGCTGGTAATTGTATTAAATTTTGAGATGGAAAGTTGCTTTTGTAGGTTAATATCTTACATAACTGGTTATGTATGTATTCAGGTACAAATGATCCCAAAACTTCTGAGTATGCTTTCTTTAAGAAATTGAAGCAGGATGCAGGTCTGAGGTTTAATTCTCACCGGCCGGTTCAAAAAGATGATTCCTTACCTAAGGAGCCTGAACAAACTGAACATTGCAGAGGTTGGTTGAAATAATTGTCTATTTATTTTGGCAGATTTTACTGAAGAACTCAAACTTATTTCATGAGCTAGCATGATTATTCACCAAAAAAATTATATAAGGAATTGAATCCTTGTCAACTTTCTTGGCCTTAATTATTACTAGTGATTTAGTGCCTATTAATCCACCCTTTAATTTATTAAATATGTATAATTGTAACAAATATGCGATTAGTCAATGTGGTAAGTATCTTCCAATTTAACTAAGAGGTCTTGGATTCGAATCTTATAAATATATATAATGAACAGTATTTTAGAAACAAAATTTGTGTAATAAATCCTTTCCCAATCCCCATTATATATATATAGTAGATGGTAGGTATCTAGAAAATTGGAGATGGCCTCAAGATATGAAGATCTCATTTGTCATTGCTGTCTTGTACAAAAACAAGAATATTTGTCACATTCATTATATATCCATGCAGAGAGGATTGATGATATCAGGGTAGGCAGTATGGGTTTCAATGCTTCGAGGACTGTGGAGGGCATATCAACTGTTAAAGCTGACACATTTTTCTCAACACCTGATGTGAAGAATAACTCAGGTATGTATTAAGGGAGAGTTTTCCACAAACTCCTCTCACAGAGATAGTGATAACTTTGAAGTTTCACATGCTTAAAACTATTAGGAACAGTGATACATATGAGTTAAGAACTATCCTACACTATGGTAACTTTGTTTCTTTCTTCTAGTATATCTATTACCATTTAGTCATGTTCCCTTTTCAGTTTTAGTTCAACATTTTTGTTGAGTTTTATATAATTAAGTCTTTCTTATGCCATGAATTAAAATATGAAGCATACAAGTATTTTGAGTGAATCATGAGGGCGGTAGTACCCAAATTAATCTTTCTTATTGGTTATGCAGATTTCCACTCTCCTAGCAGAATCCAGAAAAACTCTCAAGGTTGCAGTGACACTTTCAAGCCCCAAGCTTTATTTTCGGATGAAGGTTTGATTTTTGTTCATATTGATTTCTTGATTGCTAGGTGAATTCAGTGGAAAATAATGTGTTGAACAATTTGATCGTACATGGTTTATTTTACTTGGTCATCACTGCAGGAATGAGTCTAGCTTTTACTTGGACCTTCAGAAGTTAAAAATATACCATTGTAGGAAAGATGCATTTGAGTGGCTTAAGAGGTGAAATCAATATTTTTAAGGATGTGTGTTGATACTGTTAAATCTTCAGGAAACCAGAATGTGCATGGGAATATCTTCTGTCGAAAGAGACAGAAATTACGTCAGTGTGTTGCAGATACATTATTTCTTAATAAAGAGGAGTTCTCTTTGAAAGGGTTAGGCACAATTCCTCTATTAATATTAAATGTTTTGTCCATACCCCTTATCATGAATACTACAGAAAATTTTCAGGCTTGATGATATTGTCTCCATGCTCCTTGGTCGGCTATTTCCTGTGAGCATTAAGGAAAATGTACGTTGCTGTAGCATTTTTCTAAAGCTATACATTCCTAACGTGATTTGGTTTCTTAAAAGAAGTGGTTTTCTGTGCCAGAAATATGAGGATCGAAATCCATGGAAAAAAGTGAATACTGCCGGATATGGTTTCCCTGATTCTAGAGAATCAGATTTACCCAAGGAACTTGATCAAATGACTTCAAGGAAACTTGTTGAACAATCAAGCTCGTATTTTAGTGATAATTTGTTGTCTCCTATGTTACTGAATTCTGATGAGAGAATTACCACAGAGCATGCATTTCCAACCTCGAATTCTCACAAGTTTCGACTTCCTTATAGTACAACAGAACCTGAATACAAACTGGACAGAATTCCAAGTTTCAGCACCAAGCATGACACAACTCTTGGATTTCCATATAATGAAGGAATGAATGCTGCTGGATATGGATTACTTGATTCTCAAAAGTCAGATGTTCAATTTAAGGAACACAATCAGATACCTGAGACAAGACTTCTTGAATACGAATCAAATCCATGTATTAGAGATTACTTGATGCCTCCTACTTTCCTAAGATCCAATGAAAGAATTTTTCCAAAGGAATTTCCAACCTCACATTCACACAAGTTTCGACCTTGTAATACAGATGAACCTGAGGATAAATTTGACAGAATTTCAAGTTTCAGTTCCAAGTATGACAGTGCTCTTGGATTTCCATATAATGAAGAAACGGATGCTGCTGGGTGTGGTTTACTTGATTTTCAGAACTCAGATTTTCAATTGAACTATAAGATATCCGAACCAAGACTTCTTGAATTCGAACCAAAACCATGTAGCAGAGATCACTTGTCTCCTATTTTCCTAAGATCGAATGAGGGAAGTGACTTTCCAACCTCTCATTCTCACATGTTTCCACCTCTGTACAATATGAAAGAACATGAGGGTGACTCAGGGAGAGTTCCAAGTTTCAGTGACAAGAGGAATGTGACACATGAGTTTCTGCTTTATGATCAAGAACATGACACCTTTGCATTGAATCATTACAAAGAGCAGGGGAAATTTAAGAGAGAACCAATTCCTCTTCTGCTAGAAAATGGTTTCGACTGCCACGCAGACGAAATAAATTTGCCTATAGCTTACACTTCTCCAGAACCAGATTTAGTCCCTTCATTTTCAACTTCAGGTAAAGGTGAAAACCAGATGTGGATGAATATATTAGGTGAATTCAGGTTTAAGAAATACTTTCATGAAGAGGAGGGCGACATGGACTCGAATTCCAATCACGATGTTTTACCAATATCACACAATAAGCGCCATTTTACACTGTCAGCAGATTGCCAGAATGATATTAGTTCAAATGATCAAGACGGTGTCTTTCTTCAGCCTTATGAGCATTGGATTAGACGAACAGCTTACAATGGTTACCATCATAACCGTTCTGATTCAGAAGCTCGGCTTTCATCTTCACTCAATTTCATCTCAGGTCAGAAGCTAGGAGTATCCTTAACTAGTTCCCATTCAACTTGCCGAAGCTCAAATTCCGGTGATTTTGAGCTCCCGCAATGGGAAAGTATGTCTTCTCCGTTACACATTAGTGATAATTCTGAGCCAGAAATGGATGGTGGAAATCACAGGGAAGTTCTTTATCGTTTTCGGCACAGTTCGATTGAAATACGTAACTCTACTTTTCTTCATATGTCCATGCAAAGAGAAAATAAATTTCCCTTTCCTCTTCATAGAAATGACTGTATCAATGAGCTAGAGCAAACAGACTATGATCCTCTAGAGTCTAAACACTCTTTAGGGGGTTTCTAATCAATGCTTACCTTATAATTGTTAATTTTTTGAATTGCTATGTCACGCATTTACAAGTTGAAATATTTATCTACCATTCAAACTAAAATTTGAAAAGAAGGCTGAACAAATATATACAAATTTGACATCTAAAAAGTGAAAAGAGTACTTTTACCCGTAAAAGAAAGTGAGATGATGCATAAGCATGTATGGAGAGTGACTAAACCATACATGAGGAAAGGTTAAAAAGCAATTACTAGTTAACAATGCTGGAGTGACATGATGCCACATGCTGAAATGATTTGTCCAAATTCTAAAATTGAAGAATCTTATAAAAATTCAAACAGAGCAATAGCAAGGTAGAATTATCCTCAAAAGCAAGTTTGTTATCAATATCACAATGTAGTTTCGTCTCATAAGCATTTGATATAAAATCTATACCTACTTTCTGAACTTGATAACTGATTTGCATTTATCAAAAATAGGTTGACTTCAAATCACTAGGGCTGCGTTTGTTTTCAAAGACAGGAAAGAACATGACACTGAGACAGAGACAATAGGACGGAGACACTAAAAATTATTGTTTGTGTATTGTGTTTGGATACGATGTACAAGACACTAATGTAATGTCCAGTATTATGTTTGGATACATATGGACAAGACTAAAATATTATATGAAATGACTAAAATAACCATATGATTCCAAATTTTCTACATCAAGTACAAAGTAATTTAATAGAGTTCCAAATTTTCTACATCAAGTACAAAGTAATTTAATAGAGAATGAGAGTACGTAGGAGTACAGACGAAACTTGAAAAAATATTTGAAGAGACAAAAAATTTTAATAAAAAAATATATAATAATATTTATATTAAAATAAAAATTATAAATATATTTATTTTATTTTTAAATTTATTATTAATATGTAGGAATACATATGGTTAAGATTAATAAAAAAATAGATCTGAGTTTGATTAATAAAAAATTTTGTTTAGGTTAATAAGCCAAATTAATTTTAAATAAAAAATCAGTTTTAAAAAAAAATCTATTTTTACATGAAAAAAAAAAGTTTTTGCACATAAAAATTTATTTTTATTTAGAAAACCAATTTTTTTTTATCTAAAAACTGATTTTTTTAAAATTATATAAAATCAATTACAACTTATAAATTATTTTTTAGCATTTTAAAAAGATCAATTTTACCTTTAATAATATTTATCTTTCAAAAGTTTCAAGACTAATTATAGGAAAAATAAGAAGGGATAATAGTGGAATAATAAAAAATATCTATGGACAAAAAGGAAAACAAAATTTATAAAAGAGTCCGTGTCCACTATTTCAAATTCCGTGTCCATCATTGTCCTTCGTAGAAGAGTGGACACAAAAATATAAAAAACTGTCCCAGAAACAATGTGTTCCGTGTCCATGTATCTGCTTCCAAACACATTCTAAATATGTACTGTCCATGTCTCTGTGTCCTGTCTCTGAAAACAAACGCTACCTAGTATCCTTAATCCCTTTCAATTTTTCACTTCTAAGTTATGCATGTTCATTGTGTAAAGATAATCAAGCTTTTTGCAAAGTATACGTTTAGGTTAGGTTTAATTGAGCTTTAGTCTACTTAACTAAAAAAAGTCATTTTCAGTTGCATGTGCGCCTTGTACGTCACTCATAAATAGAAAACGATACGTGACCCGTTCAAGATTTTACCACATAAATGTATAAAATTCTTTGTAGTTTTCTTTTGCTAAACCAACTCTCTTTATAACTTACCCCTTCAACCAACTTGCACTCTCTCTCTCTCTCTCTCATTATTTTTTTTGGTGACTTAAAAGAAAATAAACAAAAACTAAGAAAGAAAAAAAAACAAAAAACTGCTTAAGAAAGGCAGTCCCGCTGAATACTACTCTCAAACTCCTTCCAAGGCAATGGAAGCTCCACTTGGGAGAAATAGTCCTCATTGCAGTCTTTGCCATGATGTCTGTCTTGTAAATTATTGACAATAGTAAAAGCCTCCACACAGTCTGTCTCACATATAATGTCTCTTTGTCCCGAGTCCCATGCTAAAAGAAAGCCTCTCCAAATAGCAAACAACTCTCCTTGAAAAATGCTACGACTCTCAATTGTTCCCAGACAGCCTCGTTGCCACCTTCCCTTCCAATCTCTGCTAACACAAGCAAAACCAACTCGAGCACCACTGCCAGGATAGCTAGCATCACAATTAATCTTAAAGGTACCCACTGAGGGGGGAATCCAAGAGCCACTAATGGTTGAGGGGATAGATAGTCGTTGCAACTCAAAAATATTTCGGAGCTCCTTTTCTAAGGACAAAGCCATACCAATCACCTTGTCTGTGGTCCAATGCTCGTGAGGATGAAAGATCTCGTTATTTCTCGAACACCAAATCCACCAGAGACCAGAAAAGAATCTAAAGGGGCGCTGTTTGCTATTATGTAAGAACCAACTCATCAAATCCACTGGTTGATCGGAGATCCCTAAAGCTTGCCAAACAAGTTGGACTTTTGGACAATCCCGAATACAATGTAAAACCGACTCCTGACTTGAGAAACATCGTGGACAGCTATCCGTGTGCGAAATGCCCCTTCTAAAACGAAATGCAGCAGTAGGAAGAGCCTCCCGAAGACATAGCCAGGCCAAAAATTATGCTTTGCTTCTCATTATAAAATTAGGTTTTTTTATTTATTTAATTTAATTTTTTATATGATAAAAAATATTAGAATATTCAATAAGTATTAATATTATTGTATTTGTATAAATTGATTAAAAAAATCAATAAATATTATAAATTTTAATATTTATCCTTCTAATTTTTTTTACATATTTTACAGGATATATATTCAAATTTTTATACAAAATAATGATGAAAAATTAAAGAATTGATGCATTTTTTAAGAGGAAGACTAATATTCAAGAAGAAGAACATATAATAGTTTTTCTACTTTAATGAATCACGAAAAAAGTGAGATACAACTTTCAAAAATTCAAAGAGTTGCATCAAATGAGTTCTACCTTAAATTTTTATGTTAAAATTTTGACCCTCCAAAATTTTATTTCAAGCTCGGTCATTGAATGTAACAGTAATGTGCAACCAAATTAATACTACGTGCATATAAAAATTAATTTTTTATAAATAATATATTAAAATATAAAATATATATTAAAAATATATAAAACAACATATATAAATATACATAAATTATAGTAACTGATTTAATGATTAATTATTAGTATATATAGTATTTTATTTTAAAGAGAACTAACATAATTTATAAGAATAGTGTCCTATTATTTTGAATTTAGATTCTCTAAAATAAAAAAATAATAATAAAGTGATTAAGTATGAATTAGTTATATTAAATTTATAATTTTGATTATACATGAGCTCTATTATTTTAACTTAAAAATGGTTAAATACTTATTTTTTTCGCTTTATCAATATGCAAAATTAAGAAGAACTTGTTCGCGGATCTATTGATCTAATAAGCGCAAGTGTAATTCACATCGCTATCGTTTATGACATTAGCGAACCTCAAAAAGCGTAGAAGTGTACATTGATTGGCTAAATTTTTATGTTTTAATAATAATAATAATAATAATAATAATAATAATTGTTTATACCCTAATCTAAAAATATGCAGTCAGATCCAATCGAAGATAAAGGCCCACCCAAATAAGATGGTTTCATCCGCTTATCCGATCTCATAGAGGTCGGGCACGACAAGAGTGGTATTCTACTATTTTTATTTTATTTAAAAAATAAATTTCAACAAACTTCCAAAATAAAGGGAACGCTGATCAACCCCCAAAGGTGGAACTATTTTACAAAGGTGGCTATCTCTCTACAATAAAATATATTGACATTCAAGTATCGTAATCTCTTGTAGGTACCATCATCTACCTTCTCACAAGGAACTCGGACAGCGACACTTCGGCACCAACACAAATCGAACGCGGCCTCATAAAGAGTCTGGACCTCACGTTCACGTAAGCGTCGAAACAATAATAATAATAATAATAATAATAATAATAATAATAATAATAATAATAACCATTTTTTAAACTGACTCTACAAGAATGTCACATGATTGTGAAAACTGAAAAAATTAGAAGTATCTAATATTTTTGCTCAATTTTGATATCAAGCATGTGCAAATTAACGTGCAACTCAAAGTTTGCATAGATAACACGTAGGGGAATTTATTAGAAAAGAAACAAAACCACAACTTGTTGAAAGCTTTCCGCAAAGAGAATAGTGGTTGAAGGACATAACAGCAAAGGAAAGGGCCTAAGAGACATACAGGTATTATATCACTTCACTCTATATTATCATGATTATCTCTATGCTTTTATGTGTTAACAAGAGCATCAAATTCATGCCACTATCTTAGCTGGAGGTTCCTATATAAATTTTTAATAGTTCTTTGTTTATTTCCAACTTGGTGTGGAATTTGTTTAACTTTTAAGGTTTCTTCAGTTGAAATCTTACTATGCTATTTATTATATTTATATTATATAATGTAGTTCCATCTCAGTTAAACTGAACCTAATTCACTTGTTGCAGCTTCTTATCTTCCATCAATTGATCAATTGGAAGTTGGTGAGGGTCAAAAAATGAATCACCAACTGTCAAGATTCTCATAGACCCAAAAAAGATGTTGAAAGCAGAAGAAAATTCCAATCACAAGCAACCAAATGTAGTTGCCAAATTAATGGGGCTTGATGAAGCACTTCCAAGGGGAGAGGCTAATTTATTTTTGGAGAGAAAACATGAAAAGTGTTATTCTCAACACATTTATGGCCATTTAAGGTCACCATTAAAGCATTGGCAAGTTGAAGATAGTGTTAAGGATAAGGAAATGGTCCATGATGTTCTTCATTCAAGAACAGAACAGAATGCTCACAATCAAGATAAAATGGCTCTCATTCATCAGAAATTCATGGAAGCGAAACTTATGTCGAGAAAGTCTAAGAAATTTGAAGATGGATTCAAAGTTCTGAGCTCCAATAATGATGCCTTGATTAGGCTATTGGATTCTCAGAATCTTTATGATCTTCGTCGCTCTGCTTCGCCGGCCGAGACAGAGCTCATTACTCTGCTGAGGCCTGCAAAGACTCTTGACAACAACAACAGATCATCCAGAATGGAAAAGAAGAAAAAGAATGAAGGAATGGAAAAGAATCTCGAACACAATGTTCCGGTTCAATCTACTCGAATCGTTGTATTGAAGCCGAGTTCTGGGAAGACTAATGATCTTAAGGCAATGTACTCTCCAAAAACTTCATTACCTGAAGATGATTTCTTCGAATCAAGAAAAGTGAAAAGAGAGCTTACTTGTCAATGTGATGAAACTTTGTTTGAGTGTTCATCTAACAAATCCTATTATAATTACAAAGATAGGAGGAGTTTCAGTGATTTAGATGCTACTATGTCACAACTTCCAAGACATTCATGGGATCATAGTCTTTATTCGACGCGGTCCTTGGACCGCGTCACGTGTTCTCCAGAGTCACCAGTCTGCATAGAAGCCAAGTCAAGACTGTATGAGAGATGGATCATGATGATGACTTCCTCAAACACCAAATTTCATCACCAAGAACAGATCCATGTGAAGAGAAGATCCACCTTGGGTGAACTGCTTTCTCTTTCACAAAGAAAGAAGCATGTTACACCTAAGGTTAAGGATATTATCATTGAAGATCAAGAACCAAGAAAATCAAGAAATGAAGAATTAATGGTTAACAGTGCTCCTAAGAGCCGGCGAATTCGCCTCCGAGATGAAGTTTGTGATCATGATGCTGGCAAAGGGCATGGATCAAAGGGTATGAGATTATCATTCAAAGGAAGAGTTTCGAGTTTCTTGTTCTTAAGGAAGAAGAAATCAACTAAGGAGAAATCCAAAGATAAATCCCAATGTAGTTCTCTATATGAATCAGATTCAGTCTCTAACAGAAAACAGCAAGGCATAATTACATTAGAGGTAATACTACTATTTTTATGCAAACTTTTATATAAATATGCATTTGTTGTTTGTTATATACAAACTTTATTTATTTTGTTCATGACTATAATTTATGAAGAGAATGAAAAAGGAATGGATGGAATAAAAGAGTTAAAACAGAAGGAAACAAAAAGTGAGATTGTCATTGAAAATAAAGAAGTGAAGTTTTTTTTTTTATTTTCACATTTTCTTTTCTTTCATGAATACTTTCCCCTTTTCTTCTTCCATTCTTTCTTTCAATCATTTATTATTCAACATTCTGGTTGAAACAACTCAAACAAGTTCTTCAGTTTCAATAACTTCTTTACCTTTTTTTATAAAGGCATCTCTACTTTTTAACATCCAATGGCTGAGACCCATGTGGAAAAATAGTGTATAATTTTATAGGTGAATTTGATATGTGAAATTATGCAAGAAACCCATTCATAAAAATGTTTACATTCATTTTTTATCCCCAACCAAACATATCCTTAGTATAATCATACAACAAAAATATAGAAATAAACATAAAAATTATTTATTCAAATTTAAGTGGTTAAGATTATTTTAAAATTTCTTCTCTAATTTTCCCTCCTCCATGCCCCTGATGGGAAACAAATAAGTTAGTTGAAGTCATTTTCTAGTAATGTTTGTAGCTTAATATGGTAGTTTAGCTTTTAATATGTTTGGTATTATAGGATAACACAAAAAATCAGTCCTTATTAATAGTGAGATCTTAAGCATCCCTTTATGACCCACAAGAATGTTTGTGCATTGCTTGTCTTAACTGAATTAATAAATAATAACTATACTCTATAGTTGCAACTTGCAAGCAATGTGTTACTCTAAGGACATTAATTAGCTTGACAAAGTTGTGTGAAACAAATTAATTAGGAAACTTAAATTAGATATGCTATCAACAATCAACATTCTTGGTTATCAAATTACTCACTATTCTCTTTGATCTATCCTTTTTATTATTCGATACATTGATAAATTTCAGTAATGTTAGGGAGATAAAAAACAATAAGTCTAAACAGCTCAAACTTATTTTATTTTAACATTTATTTATTGCAAGGTGTATTAAATGAAACCAAAAGTAATAAATTTCAATAGTTTTTGGTTAATATTTTTTTGTTACCAAACATTTTCGATAAATTTAAGTATTTTGTATCAAATGCATTCATTCAAGAATGTATCAAAATGTAATAATGTGATAATCACAAATCACAGAGCCAACTCTTCCTAATCAACAAGATTAGTATACTAGTAAATCACAACCTCTTTGGTAGGTATATACTATTATTTTGACAAACGTTAAACTTGTATCTAAGTTTTGAACTTGAAACTTTTTAGTTACAACATAGAATCAAGGCTCCATGAAGTAAATAAAATTCTTGATTTCTGAAATATGTACCCTGATCCTTAACTGTTTTTTTTTCTTTTGTAGCATGAATTGATTGTATCAAAGCCAGAGATTTCAAGCGAAAATCAAGATCAGCCAAGTCCAAGTTCAATTTTAGAGCCTCTATTTCAGGATGACATTCATCATGATTTCTATGACTCTATGAAGAGTGGTCACCAGGGTAATACTCAGGCCTATCTCGTTATCTATAATAAGTGACACAGGTTCATGCTTTTTCAGGAAGTTCTTATTTGATAAAATATGCCCTTTAATCTTTTATTATAGAATAAACACTCAAATTCATCCTTAGGAAATTCTGGATCGAATATTTTAGTTTCTAACAATTTTTTATTCTTTAAAAATTTTCAAAGATTACTTCTACCAGATACATTAGTTCTTTCGTCATTTTAAAAAGGGACTAACTTAAAATGTATTTTCTGGAACCTAACTGGCTTATAACAAAATTTGTTAGAGACTTATTTATTCATGACACATTAAAAATTGATTGAAAACGATGGAGTTTGGACAAGAACAATTCTTGAGAACTTCTAAAAAATAAAAACTTATTTAATACCCAAATGTCCGACTTTAAAATTCTTTGGAATCAATTCGAATGTTTACTCTTTGTTACATTTCACTTTATAAGCAAACATTCATTTACCACCTCTAATTTTATTCCTTTTTTTTCCCTCTCTCTATATAGGATCATTGGTGCCATTGAAGTCCAATTTAATTGACAAATCACCACCTATAGAATCAGTATCTCGGACCCTTTCATGGGGTGATACTGATGCACATGATTCTTCCTTAGACAGCAAGGCAGAGGAACAAGAATGGCTTCTCCTTGTTGAGAAACTACTATCAGCAGCTGGACTTGATGATCAACTACAAAATGACTCCTTTGACACAAGATGGCATTCCCTTGAAAGCCCCTTGGACCCATCATTGAGGGGCAAATATGTCAATCTCAATGACAGGGAGCATCAGCATCTCAATGAGGCCAAGAGAAGGAAGATGAGATCAAGTCAGAAGCTCGTATTCGACTGCGTCAATGCGGCGATTTTGGAGCTGACTAATGGTGAGTGTGGACCAGGGAAGCACCACAAGTGCAGGGTGCACAGTAGTGGAACATGTTCCCTTTCTATGGACCACATTGTGGATCAAATGAAAGAGTTAATGGCAAGTGGAGTGAGGTGTGTTTGGGGGGATTGTGGGGACAGCAACAGCCTGGTGGTAGAAAATGTTGTCAAGAAAGAGCTTGTGGGGATTGGATGGGTTCAGCTTATGGAGTTGGAGATTGATATTTTGGGGATGGAGATTGAGAGGGATTTAATTCAAGAACTTGTGGAAAATGTTGTGGTTGATTTCACTGCCAGGGCCTCAATCAATCCCTTTTGATCACTTTCTATATTGGCTTTAAATAAGGGTTAAATAAGTTTTTGATCCAAAAATTTTCAAAAGTAAAGTCAGAAAGGTAATTACTCACACAAAATTGTCTTCATGTGAAAATGATAGTTGAGAACATGATAGTTGAGAACGGTTAAATGATAACTCTATTTAATAGTTCTTGCATATTATCTTCATGTCAAGACAATTTTTTCGTAAGTAACCACTATTTGGAGATATGTACTACTTAGAGCTTGAACCATAAGTATGAAGTTGATTTGTATGTGGAATGATGGTAGAGACTAATTTCACTACTTTTGAAAATTTTGGACCAAAACCATAACAAAAAATTGTATAGGTACTTCAAAGACCAGAAACTTATTCAACCCTTTTAAATGATATGTATATTGTAACTCTATCATTGTTGCATTGAATTAACAGCACATGGCCCCTACTCACCTAATGTATTGAATGCTACCTAAGATTGTATCGGTTATTTGATATTTATGACTCTAGTTCATGTACATAAATTCACTAGTCTACTGTTTGAAACAAAGCCAGAAGAGATCATGAGATTAAGACCATGATTCTGTCCATAATATGTTGTTCAATGACATTCTAATGAGTCACAATCTCTATATCTTGTACTAATTTTAACTATGAAATTATGTGTGTTCTCAGAATAACAATATTCTAATTAGAAAAAAATTAGAAATTACATAATATCTCATAGCTATACAGCCAATACAGGCAACTAAAATAAAGATAAATTATTATTAAACTGAATTTGAACAGTTACAAAGCTACCCAAAATAATAATATGAAGGTATATTAGAAACTCTCAATTTAGCCATTACTGTGGTATCAGTGCTATGATTTCTACAACTGTGTAGAGCATGCATGATGATGTAATGTACCAGAACCAAAATCAGTAGTCCCCTTGCACCTGATTAATAAGAATTACAAGATAAAACACAGATCAGTTATAACCATATAACCATATTATGCATGTTCAATTGTTCACCAATCCTTTTTTTTTATTGGGAGATGGGAGATAACAGAAAGTGATTTAATTAATTTAACTTATATTATATATGTTGATTCTTGTACTCCAGCTAGGAGTTAACATAAGATTCTCCTACAACACATGGAGTGTGGAATATTAGGAAAAGATTGTGGTCAAAGAAATGATATATAAATGCTGTCATAAGTATCCCCTTGATTATTCTTTTTCCCTCTAGTCACATCTTTTAGATATTCTTTTTTTTTTTTTTTCTAGTTTCCGATAAGGATTATATGGGATTAGAAAAATAAGGAACTGAGTGAGATATCACTAAAGGGTAGGAATAATTTATTGTTTTTATTTGTATTGAGAAATCTAGACCTTCCATCCAATACTTTTAAATAAAACAGAAATCCACTATCAGACAAAGATCAATAATTTGGTCAACAGAGACAGATTGATTTTATAAGCTACTCAAAATGTGTCCACAACTTGTAGTGATACTTTGTACTCTGAAAGGATGGAAAAAGAACTCTTAAAACATAAAAGTAATCATATCATATGACCTGATTAAATAAGAGAAAATATAAAGAATTAATTTTTAATTAATAGTAATCAATTTTAAGATTTAAAATTTATAATTTAGAGTGTTAAATTAAGAATTTAAAATTTTAGATAAGTAAAATAATTTTTAAAAAATTAATTAATATTAGCCAAATAAAATTAGTTTCTTAACATTAGCAACTAAATAATCATGACATGGATATAGTCAACTATATAACTCATGGAGCATAATGAGAGAGAAATAAGAGAAAAATATTCTTGCAACACATAATTTGGGGACAGAATCCCAAGGCCCTGAAGCGAAAGAGGACAAACTGGTTTTCAAGTTTGACCAAATGATGTGAATATTCTCCAAGACCAAGAGTGCTACATGTTAAATTATTAATGCTAGACATTAGACCCATTTTTCGATACTATGAATCAAGAATAAGTAACTAACAAGTACTAATGATCTTAATTTTGTAAAGTTCTGAATTGTGTTCTTCAATTGTCTAAGTGGCCGAATCTAATCAACTGATTTTTACCGATATTATCAATTATGGTACTAGATGAGAGTAAATTTTACTGCACAGCTATTTTCCTGTTAGACTAACAATGTTGGATCTTACATGGCCAACAGAAAACATAATATTAAAAAGAAGAGAATCTTTCGATGGACGAGTAGACATGTTGGATCATATCAGAAGAGATTAGTTATGAATGAATTAGAGATAATTGGGATATTGTTGATTATAAGAAAAGATGGTAGAATATCGTGTAAAGTGTGATATAAACATGTTTGAAGAATGCTTATAAAGGCTGCAGTTAGAAGAGTAAATCACATTGTTGTAACTAAAGGTAGGAGATTCAAGGGGAAAAAAACCACTAAGAAAAATAATAAGTGATTTAGAAATAACTATCTATGATAGGGCATATTATGTTTTTGGTTCATATATAACTGACCCAACTTAATAGGACAATATGAATTGTTAAATAAAAAAGATATGAGCATACTAAAAATCATCTATCATGAATTTATGTAAAAATCATATTAGGGGCATAAAAAAAATTAATAACCAAATCAATCCCTTGTAAAAAATAAATATTAGAATACATAATACACATTAAAAATTACTTCAATAATACATGTATTCATACACAAATATATGGTGTCTGAATTAGTAGTTAATTTTTAATATGCATGTAATATTTTTGTATACATTTAGATACATATGTTCTTTAACACTTTAACTCATTTTTAATGTGTTTTATGACCTCAATTTTGATTATGAATTGTCTAATTGAGTTGTTTTTTGGGTCGTTCAAATTGCAAAATTGTTAAAAGTATAAAATTTCCAAAATAGTAGTATAGAAGCTAGAGTTGCGGTATCAAAAACTTAGTACAGCCTATAGATCCCGTGATAAGCATTGTGGAGTGTACACCACAAGATTTCAAAGTACTGCAGCACATGATTTCAGCTTATCCTTTGTCCTAAACTTGCAGGTGGAGCTCACACTAAGCAGAGTAAGCATGATTCTCGGAAAGAGACTGAGATTTCTGTTACCATTTGTTATTTCTCTATCAAACACATAATTGGGAGGGAGACATAGACTGAAGTGTACTATGATGTTAAAGGAATATGCGGTTCTATTTGAACATGTTTAACGGCCTGTCACATTCGAGTCAGGACAAGACAAGATGATAATCTCAGTTAATAAAGATGTGTAGTCTTAAAGAAGTTGAAAACTGGATATGGGTAATTATCATACATTAAACTTTGAGAAAATAACATTACACAGTACATAAAAGTCCATTGATATTTGATACATCTCTTAGACTTTGACCATTAACCATACAATTCAACCTTATAATTTTGCATACAATTCTTAATTCGTTTACAATAAGTAATGTTACATAAAATTGTAAATTACCTCCAAATTACATATTTCGGTAAAACATTTAAAATATTTATTTAAAAAAAAAAATCCCAACTCTTGCTCTCTTTAAAAAAGGAACTGCATCCTTTGATTCTCTTAAATATCTCCAAATATGTACAACAAATAAGTAAAATCAAAGGTATAATAACAGTTCACTTGCTTACTATTGAGGAACATGTAATTACCATTATTCAGAAGTTTCACTTTAGAAGTTTAAGCTGCTTGTATTTCTCCTGATGAGCCATAAGTACTTACACTAAGAATCTCGCTCTTCTATCTGTAGGAACATAAGTTTTACAAATTCTACCGTCTTTATTTATTTATTTTGGTGAATTACAGGTATATCCCCTAATCCTCCACAAGATTTAAACCTGTGATCTTGTTTACGGTTTTAATAATAATGAGGGAAAAAACATTTGCTACAGAGAAACTATAACTCAGACCTAGCACTTAACGAGGAATAGAATATTTCCAAAGTTGAACATCTTACCTACGGAAAAAGAATAATACAATCCTAGGAAAGACTACAGTGCCGGTGCAGCAATTTCATTGATGAAAATGCTTAGATTGGATCCTTAACCGTTTTATTTATTTATTCATTTATCATAATTTTTCTTTTTAGCTACTTAGATGCAAAACACTCAAGTTTTTATAACAAGGTTAGTTGTTTAAACACACCATTTCTATGTAGCATACATCATAAATTTTCCAGGAAAACAAAAAACACAAATGAAACATATCAGAACACAGATAAGATTTACATATATGTACCCCATATGTCACCAAAATCCCGAATTGCTCGCAGCTATTAGCAGTTATTGCCTGATTCATGGTTGTTGGTAACTGATCTTTTCACTATTGTTCAAACCATACTGCCATCATGAAAAACATGACTAAAATAACCACCAGCTTCAATAAAAAATAATCTATCTATTATTAAAAGCACTGAACATCAAATAAAATAGCTATGTATCAACTATTCAATACATGAGTTGTATATAGGTGTGGTAAAAACATCTTAATATGTGGGAAACAAATGTATAGAGATATGTGGGAAACTTGCTCATTCTGTTTCTAATAATTTAATATGTGATTAAGAATAATTTGAAGCAAAAATAACAGACAGCACTGAACCTAATTTTCTTGCATAGGAAAACCCATGACTGCATGCCAGACTATCATACACATGGAGTAATCACCAGTAACCAGAGTTTTGCATCAAAGTTAATTAGGCATCTAAAAGTGTGTGCAAATAATAAATCCGAAATCACAATATAACAGTGAAACTAGTTGACAGGAAACAAAATAATACAGAATTTGAAAATGCATATGATAGCTTGAAACTTCTGGTAGTTCATAGTTGACACTAGAAAAAGCTTGCCCTCGTTTTCAAGTATCAAAAAACTGTTCACAAGGTCATGACTTATTTTTCTTATTATTATAAAGTGGTATCTTCAAATTGAGGTTACCAGAGAAGTTACACTTTAGACATTCAAAACAGCATACCTTCTCTCTCATCCGTGAGCTCCAAATGTCGGAGTGATTAGCTCGGTTATCAAATTTGCTTGAACCAGATGCTTGGCTAGATTTAGGACTTACCAGAGGAACCCTAGCATCATATTCGTCCTCATAAGCTGAATCATCACTCCTAGAAGAAACTGAGGCTCGCAAAACTAATGCCATTAATAGAGATGAGGCCTAAATGGAGTTGACAGAAAAGAAAAATTAGCAACCACAGTAAAAGGGGGAGGAAATTAGAGGAAACCAAAAACCCTTTACATTAATCATAATGTAAAGCAATTCATAAGGTTTGGACTTTGGATAAAAAGAAATCCAGCAAATGCTTTGCATCCATGCAGTATAGTTGCCACATCTAGGTTGTTAATACTATTTTTGTAATGCAGATACAATATTTTGGAAATTCATAAGCACAAAAAATAGGAATGGCAAGGTATATGGTGGCCGATATAAATACTACTGAATAGACATGCAAATGTGCCAGTGACTGTGTTTAACCTGGAGTAGATGTTTTGTTTCCCCAGTTTTCCTATTACAACTTCAGCAATGCAGCATATTCTATTTCTGGCTCAGTTCCCCATAATTATGTGTCATTGAAGCATTAAAGAATAAGTAGCAAGCATAAATAATAACTTTTAGCAATTAGTTTATTCGGCTTTCAGGACAATGGGTTACTACATAATTCAAAAAATCAGATCTTTAGATTACACCAAAATAACATAACAATGCACAGAAGAGGAGGAGTTCAAAGAGCATGTAAACACACAGTCCAGCAAAAAGTTCAACACAAGTATAAAATGGTTTACGTTACCAATTATCAATGATAAACAATCTAACCCAGATTCAATAAACAGCCATTCTTTGTTTTTCTTAGGTTAATATACTGAAATCAACTATCCAACTGAAGGGATCCATGGTGCATTCTATAGTATGTTAGAAGTAGTCTATACGGGCTGATTCAACAAAAATGTCCAAAATTAATACGTTGATGATTCCATATACAATAATATTATCTGGATATAAACATGACACCCCCTGACCTCATGATAACTTTCCTTAATCTATTAAATGTCAAGGATTAAAAAAACAACACACACAGTTTTCTGCATGCAAAGAATAATGGGAAAGCTCCCCCAGTTCATAATCTATCAGATAATGATTGCCGCAAACATCAGAACAAGTCAGAACTATGGTTTAAAACTTATTCAGTTTTTTAGTTAGAAACTGGAGATCAAGAAAGGCCAAATATCACCACCGAAAAAGCAACTGAAAATGGACATACCTGAATCACAAGCACAGCAATTCCAACCCATTCACATATATCCATGTTCTCCTTGATGAAAGATTTAAGGCTGTCAAGTTGGCCAGTAGGATCAATGGGAAGATGCTGTAAAGGCAATAATCAGCATATCCACATTAGAAAGGGACACAAATTTCGACCAATGTAACCATCACCATCACGTTTGTAAAGGGGACAAGGGGAGAAGAAAACAAGAACCTCTTCCCATCGATGATCAATGGCAATGAATCCCACCAAAACAGCTTCTAGTAGAAGAATTACTGTGACAAGTAGCGTGTACTGGTATTTTAATAAGGTCAAGGAGCAAAAATGATAATAAACCAAACTAAGCCGTGAATAAATATCTCTGCTTCAAGAAGGATACAAAACATAAGCAGCAACCATTAATCAATTCAGCTGCAATGCAACCCAAGAAGGTAACACAGCACACCAATACTCCCACTCCCATAAAGGCATAGATGAACCTGTCAACAAAGTCAAGAACAGGGTTAATAAGGAATAATCAGTCAAGCAAGAGTTTACAAATAGATTACAGTACAAAATTCCACTGTTTTCACTCTTACACATGCATTATCTCACATCAGCACAGTTTTCACTATCTGATTATACTGAAACATACTTGGATTTCTATTTTATACACAATTACATTCTGATTCCAACATCTATGCAGAAATGTGGCGGCTTAGAGAAATGCTGGATAGATTATAACTTTCATTTCAATGCTGTAAGTGTAGGAGTGGAGATGCTGGTGAAACTGTGTTTTTAGCTGCTTTTAACAGTTTTATTATTGTATTATTCTTATGACAATCCCAATCCACATAAGCGGGGAAATTTTTAGAACCTATTGTCAGTGTGAAAATAGTTCGAGACATTCAAACTAAGAAACAATTCTATGCCCTTTAAATACATTACACTAATTAGTAAAATTAGTAAATACCGAAACATGAAATGCTTTATAAATATCTTTAATTTTTTCAAACTATAAAAATATTCACTGTTTCAATAACCAGCCTAGCAGCATTTAATTGATCACTTATTACTATCCCATTACGGTCAGAACAATTTTGGAAAATACTACTACAGTACTACTAACTCAACCATGCATGCACCAACCGTATATAATACATGTTAAAATACAAAATACATAATGAAAATTGGTAAATATACTTATATACACACGGCTTATTTTTTGTGTGTACAAAGAATTTTTGCTGTTCAACAGTGCAAATAGCATTTCTTTTATAAAAGTGCAAATAAAACAAAAGTCCAACACCTAACTGCTCAACATTAAAAACCTTTAACATAGTCTTCAGCATTTAATATCAAATTAGAATCTAACGTTTCGATAACTAAACACTAAATATAAAGACTAATAAGACTGATAACACTATTTACTCAGAAACGAATCTGAAAACCCTATTCAATCGTAAAATTAAGAAAATAAAAAAAAATTGAAAAGAAAAATGAAAAAAAAAAGCTTACCATGGAGCAGGGAGGTTAATAGAATTGAGATCGAAGCCAAGAGAACCATGAAGAGCGATATGAGGAGAATGAGGGAACGGTGGTTGCGGAATTTCTTGATGATTCCATTGATTCAGCATCCATATTGAGTACATCAGAATCGAAACCCCAATGAAAGCTTGAAGGAAATTCAAGAACTTCAGAACGAACGCCAGCGACACGTGGCAGCAATTGAAGCGCATGGTAGTTAATTTTAGGGTTTCTAAATTATTATTATTATTATTTTCTTTTCTTTTGTTCTCCTGAATTGATTATTTATTCGAGGAAGGAATGAATGAAGAGAATGGTTTGGTTCTGTGCTGGGAATTGGAAGTGGGAGATGATAAGAAGGAAAGAAAGAAAGAAAGGGTGGATAGTAGATAGAGAGATAGAGCAGCAATGTATTCAGAACCAAAATTAAAATGCAACTAAATAACTAAATAAGTAATCGGATCCGTGTGACCCTTCAACCGCAGCACGTGTTGTCGGAACAAATTAGATTATCACTTTATTATATATTATAAAGGTAGAGTAGAATTTAATATATGAATATGACTTTCATTTTTAAAAATACATGTCATAACAAAATACATTTCATAACAATAACAAAATATTTTTATCAACATCGAATTCGTATTCTTGTATGATGGTAAATTGATTATTGATTTTCTAATCAAAATAAATGCAAAGTGATCTTTGATATAAATTCATCTCTATTGAATAAAAAAGATGCATCTCTAATATATTTAAAAAAACAAAAGGTGATTTAAAAAATAAAAAATTGTTTAATGAAAAGATTAATTTGTCTTAAATTTAATAAAAAATTAAAAATTAATATACTTTTTATTTTTTCTCATTATTAGGATACAAAGATTTTTAAATAACTTAATACACATTTCGGAGATAAGTTTAATTTGTCAAATGAATCAAATTTTAAGTGCACCCAAGATCAACCTATTAAATTCCTTTTAGGGTTTGGTATTTTTTTCGTCTCTAATGTCTTGGGTTAAAATAAAAAACGTCATCGACCTTTTTTTCTTATTAATATCATTTTCAATGTTACAAAACATTATAAAATCATCTTTTTTCTAATTCTTGGACCAAAATACCCTTCATTATCATCTCTCCCTCACCACCTCTACCACATCCACTGCCACTTACATTGCCAGCGAGAAGAAAAAGACAAGAAGAGGAAGAACAAGGTATCGCCGGTGAGAAAGGGCGTAGCAGTAGCAGCAGCGACGACCCAGTAATAGCAACCCCTCCCTCTATTCGCATTGCCTCTCTCTCTCTCTCTCTCTCTCTCTCCGATGAACCAGCAGCGACCCTATAACAGCAACCCCTCCCTCCCTCTGTTCGCATCATTATCTCTCTCTCTCTCTCTCTCTCTCTCTGATGAGCCAGCAGCGACCAAGTGACAATGGTGACCCAATGGCAGCAGTGACCCAACAGCAGCAACCCCTCTCTTTATTTGCATTGCCCTCTCTCTCTCTCTCCGATGAACTAACGACAACAGCGGATGGAGATGTGGTGTGAAGCTGGCAGTGGATGTGGTAGGGGTGAGGTGAATAATGGAGTGAAGAGGGTGATGGGGAGGATGATGATGAAGGGTATTTTGGTCTTAGAATTAAGGAAAAAAATGATTTTATAAGGTTTTGTAACATTGAGGATGATATTAATAAGAAAAAAAAGGTCGGGGACGATTTTAATTTTAACCTAAGATGTTAAGAACGAAAAAGTACTTAACTTTTTTTTTTTTACATCTCAGATACATTACATTTGAGATACATATATATTTATCTTGTACCCACTGCATCCAAAATATGCTTTAGGATTTTTAAATTGATAAATATTATATTTATTTTATTTATATATAAAATCCATATAAAGGGTCATCTGATAAAAAAAAATACGATTAGATAATTATGTAAACATTTGATATGAGTATAATTTTGTGAAAAAAAATTAAGTAAAGAAATATTAAGAGATGGGATTAAAGGTCGATAAATTGTGGGAGTGGATCTTTTTTAATGGAAAAAAATTGGATGGTGTCCAGTATTTAATCTCACTATTTATTGTTCTCTCTCTTATTTATTTTTGGTCCCACTTATAGAATTAAAGGTAAGAGATCACACTTTATTTTCTCAAGTGTTAAAAAAAATGGAGAGAATCCATTTTCATAAATTGTTAAGAAAAATATTTATATAATTGCCATATAAGCAATATAAAAATTAAAAATTTAAAATGATGGTAGAAAATAAGTGTTGAGATGTTTACTAATGTCACAAGATAATAAGTGAACAAAATTTAAGTAGTTTGTTGTCGAATGTTTCAGTAGAAACTCTCAAAGATTAACTTTGCAAGTTTTGTTATTTTTTATTGATAAAAATAAAGAACAATAGGAAGAAAAAGAGGAGAGTACGTTAAATGAAGAAGATAGTCTCATAATATTTAAGAAAATCTTGATCAGAGAAGGAAAAAAAGTTTTATTTTATAATATCATGTTCTCAACTTAGTGACCAAGCATTTTGGCAGGAAAACACATTGCTTTGTGTAAACAATAATTTTTTTAACTAATTCCTTTTCTCTCCCAAAAATTAATCACTAAATGAGATAATTATCAAAGAAAATTCTTTAATTTTCTCTCCATATTTTAAGTGTTTTTTAGCTAAAATAATCAAAGAAAAGAAGTTGATTTTCACAAGTTAAGGTAGTAGTTCTAATACTATTATAGATGTTCTTTTTGAAGGATGTCTATAAAAAAAGATGCTTATGATGTGTGAGATTAGTGAAAAGATAACTAATTTTATTCATTTCTAACTAAATAACTTTTTCTACACTTTAAATTCAATAAATTCATTTTCACCAAGAGGTAACTATCAAGTCGATATCCAAAAAATTCAAGTACTAACAAAAATAATCCTCACTACAAACAAAATTTTGAAAATCATTGGAATTAGCAGCGAAATTGTCGAGAAAATTCGACAGTAATAAATTTACCGTCGGATTTATCAACGAACAAACTCTGATGGTATAAATGTTTCTAGTAATGGTTTATAGGCAAATTTTTGTTACCAATGTTAATTACTGTCGAAACTAAGTGGTTACAGAACAACCAATTTGAGATGATGTTATCGTTGGATTTTCTTCCGATGGTAATGTTAGTGCTCCTTTTAATTTTTTCCACCATAATTACCATCGGAATTTTCTCTCGAAAATTCTGACGGTAATATTATTTAATAAAATATTTTTTAATAAAAGAATAATTTATATTTAATTTTTTAATTATAATTATCATAATTATAACCTGCTTAAAACTAGATAAAAATTAATGAAAACTAAATATTTCATTAAAATAAAAAACTACAGTATAATAAAGTAATCTTGTCAAAGAAATAATGGATAGTGATGTATATGTGTAACTATACAAAATAAAACACTAGACGCTATAGGTCCGTGTAATTGTCATCGTCTTCTTCTTTCTGATGGTCTTGCTGCTGGTCCTAATGCAGCGGCGTGGTGGATGCTGATGTCTAGGCTGGTGCAAGTGTAAATGAGGAGGAGTCACCTCCAGCACCATTGCCCCCTATGCGCATCTGCTCATAGTAGGCATCCATCTGCCGTTGCATGCGTGGTATGTGCTTCAGCTCCTGTCTGAACTCCTACCTCAGGGATTCTGCCTCTGTATCTTGAGCATCTTTTGCCGCCATGCATGTAAAGAGCTCCTGGTGCCTCTGCTCAACCAAGTGGAGCTGCTGACCCTAATCTTGCAGGCTCTGAGTCAGGATATGGACCTACTCATGCAAATCCATTACATCTTATGGATCTACAAGACTATTGGCCGAGGTCAAGGAAGCACTGAAGGTGGACATATGTAGGTTATTGGCAAAAAATGACCTGACCCTGAAAATGTGGTTCTTCTATTACTCAGATGCGGTCAGATGCCACACGGCATCAAGATCCACCATGGATGCGCTCGAGGTGTTGCCATCGTCTCCCGTTTGATGAGATTGTTGTGTTGCGACCTCCAAGTTCTAGGTGTAAAAATCCTATTACATTCAATATGAATGTTAATATAGGAGATTATATGATAGTGTGTTATTGAACTCTTCTTATTCTTCTTGAGCATGTAGGTTTGCTTGAATACCTCTAGCATCGAAAAAGGACGCTGCAGGAATTTTGTTTACACATATTGGATAATCATATTACATAAACCGATAATTGATTAAAGAAACAAAGATAAAATGAGCTAAGCATATATAAAAAAGTTATACCATATTGGCCTTTGTCTTCATAATTGTGGCCGAACCCTCTATGTACCTTGACGCCCTAGCCAACGCCCTATTGGCCCTATTCGTGGCCTAACGACATCTGAAGCCCTTACACATACAGTGCCTTTTTAATATTTGGTCGAAGCCACTACGTTAGGTGGTCCCTCCTTAGCCGCACGTCCTCTAATAACACCTGCTGAAGATGTTTCGCCATGCGTTGGTAGAAGATCTTCTTAATCATCTGGTTGTGGGACTCATCCCACGTGAACTTCTCCTACACAATGAAATAATAGATGATTAAAAATAGGAAAAAATAATTAAAACCATCATTGAAAAATAATTAATGTTGAACAACTAACTTACCACCCACTTGTCAAACCCATCTCTCTCTAACCTCAGTGGGAACCTTCTAGTAAATAGGTCAAGGGTGGTCATAAAGAAATTTGATAATATTTGTACACTCCTGTGTACAAGCATTATTATCCAGTGCAAACTTACAATGGGATAATTTACACTTATTAAAAAAATACATTAAAAAAACCAAATATAAATATAATATACAAATTAAAGAAGTTTAATGTTTATTCACTCATGCCATCAGGCCAAGTCAGCATCTTAATTACCTGCGATGCTGTGGGATCTGACTATGGTCTAAGGGATAAAGTTGGTACTGCTGTGGGGTCGGCCACAGGAGGTGGTATGGATATCGGGATCTGTTGAGGAGGTGGAGGAGTCCACTTTGACTCGGATCAAGGTGGAGCAACAACTGCAGAACCCCGATAATTAGGATTCGGGACCATGATAAAAGGCTGGTCCCCTAGAGCCTGTGCTTGTGAGGTCGAAGGCATAGCGAATGTAGAGGCTGACTGGTAGTCGTGAGGATGGGGGGATAAGTCACCCGCCCTCTACCCCGACCACGAGGGCGACTCCTAACACTACCTTTGTTGTTCATGTCTACTTCAAACAAATAATTATTAAGTTTTTTAGGAATTTCGGTAAAGTTTTTGCTATTATTAGTAACCTCCACCAAATTTAATTTTCAAATTTTACAAACCAAACATATCTTTAAACAAATTTAACAAAAAATTGACAGAATTTCTTCTTAATTTAGAGACATATACCAAACAAATTTCTCAGTTTTCATAGTTAAACCATTCCAACTATATATTAAAAC
Organism: Arachis ipaensis; assembly: GCF_059453495.1. Classification (NCBI taxonomy): domain Eukaryota; kingdom Viridiplantae; phylum Streptophyta; class Magnoliopsida; order Fabales; family Fabaceae; genus Arachis; species Arachis ipaensis. Next base: position 26,331,218 of record NC_142437.1, read on the forward strand.
AAAAAAAAAAAACATTCAAGCAAACATAAAATCCTACCCGTCCTAATGTGCATTCCTTTATGACTCCACAATTTTTCAGCAAACAAGGATGTCAAGAAAGCGCCCCTAAGTCACCTTCTCTCACTTCTGCCCTAAAACTCTATCCTAGAAAAGTAAGTCAGACATAAAATTTAAACAATTTAACATGTCTACAAAAAAATTACTATCAAAATTTAACTAAATCTAACAAAATTATTATATTAATAAAACTCTAATTACTCTAACTAGTTTAATTAACTTGTATCAAACTCTAACTAGCTTGATAAGAAATTAAACTCTAATTACTCTATGCTAATTTAATTAACCTATATTAAACTAACATATTAGCCTAATGTACAAATTAAACTAATAACCAACAAATTAAACTAAAGAATAAGTACTCTAATTAATCAAAATTATCCTAAACCCTAAATAAATTCTAAGTAAACACTAATCACTCTAAATTACTCAAAGCAATATATTAATCACTATAAATTGTTTCAATAACAAACTGTAATTAACCATAATCAAAATCCGATGAATGCTAATCTAACAAAATTCATAGATTAGTATTCTAAACTCTAAGCTTAACTTAATCTAACTTGAACTAACCTATTAAGCTAAAGTGAGGGTTTTTTTTTTTAAAAATAATGTGGCGGCAAAAGCTTATCCTGAGAGAAAAGAGTGGAAGTAGTGGTGATGACAGCGCCTCGCTACAGTGGCAGCAATGGTGGTGGAAGGAAGTTGAAGACGATCTTCCCTTGTGTAACACCCACTCACGACAGCAGATATGGGGACAACTACGGTGGCAGAGACGGTAGCCATGGCAGACCTTAGTGGTGGTGACAATATAGGCTGTTGGCAGTAAGAGAAGCAAGAAAATCAAGAAGAGAGGAGAGAGAGGAAGATGCATAAATAAGGGAGGTGTGCGAATTCGAATTTAAGTTAAATTTTCCATCAAATTTTTCGTTGACAAGATCTGACGGTAACATTGGTTTCATTAAGTAAAGCAACGTGTTTTGAAAAATTGATTACCGTTTGATGCAAATTTCGATAGTAATAGGCATACCATTTTAAATTGGGTTTGTGCCACGCCTTATCATCATATTTTTTTTATGGTTTCACTATTTCAATAGTAACGCTAACAGCTTGACGAAACTACCATGCTAATCGTTGCAAAAAATGACGATGAATCCACCAGTAATGCTTGATGTAAAATCTAATGGCAATTCAGACGATTTTCAACGAATTTTTTGTAGTACCTAAAAGATGTTAATGACAAAAAATCTCCTGACAAATTTTTAAATTTGATAAGCGTGTCCATATCCCTTTGCCAGGGTCCATTTTCAATGAGTATAATGCTGAGGTGGTCACTAGAATGGATGATCGAGCACACTATGGAGGTAAATTACTTATGTGACATTTTGGATTAAATTTTGCAATAGTTTGAGTTGGAAATAAAAGTCCTAAATCAGTAGTAAAAAAAGTCTCAACTAGTTTCACACCAACAACAATTCCACCACCACCTCCTCGTAAATTAACTCTAACTCAATCGACGGTTACCGATGTCATGTCCGTCGATGAATATAATTCCGGAAAAAAAAACACCCAAATGTAGTAATAAAAATTGAGATCTAAAATGAACTGTACTTCAAAATTATAATCTCATAATGAGCTTCAAGTTACTAATCTACCTTAAAAATGGTGCTATTGCAAAATATTTCTCTCTCTACTACTGTAAGTACTTTTAAATGGTGCTATCGCAAAATATTTCAAGTTACTAGTCTACTACTGTAAAATTTTAGGTTATATTTTTTAAACATGACAATAAAAAATATGATATATGATCTAAAATATATTTATTAAAAAATATCACCATTTGAACTGTGACCACAGACATCTATGATCACCATTTTAAATAAATTTTGACCGATAGTTTTTTTTTCAAGTCACAGCTAAAAACTGTAATCATAGAGGAGTTTAAGTCACGGTTTTTAAACATGACTAAAAATCTGAGGCTTAAAGCCTAAAATATTACAGTAATATACACACAATAGTACGAAACTATTCAAATGAAAAAAGCACTCCCTCCAAAAAAACATCCTTTTATCTAGTTAACTGATTTAATTTTCAACGAACAAATAATTTTTCACACTATTAACGTAAGTTAAATTAAAAGAATTGTAGAAGAATAAATGACATGATGTACAAATTCTTTCTAAATGTTCATAATCTTTCAAGTTCCTCACTCTTCTTTTTAAGAGAAAATTCTTTTCATCTGAGAAGAGTATAGTTTAGTGTTTGTAATGTATATTTAGAACTTGTATATTATATATCAGATTATCTTAACACATTGAGAATTTTTTTATATTAGATAATATTGTAAAGAGTAAAGTATATTTTTTATCCTTAAAATTTATAAAAAATTTTAAAAGTACTTTTAAATTTTAATTTGTTTCAATTTTATCCTTAATATTTTTTATTGCATCAATTTAATCTATATCTTCAAAATTTTTTAGCCAAAATATTGTCAATATATTTTTTTTTAATTTTACTCTCCAAAACCTTTTTACCGTCATCATCATTTCTCTCTCTCTCTCTCTCTCTCTCTCTCTCTCTCTGATACGTGAAAATTTACTGTATGATTACAATAATTCCTTCGGCAAGTATACCAAATTATCGCTAAGGAAAAACTCACAAAAGTGAGGTCGATCCCATGAGGATTGATTGATTGAACAACTTTAGTTAGCAGGGTAATTTAGTTAAGCTAATCATGAATGAATGTTGAGTGCATAAATTTAAATGACAGAAATGTAAATGACTTAAAGATAAAGAAAGCAGTAAAGTGCTAGAATGTAAATAGCATAAAGATAAAATGCTGAAATGTAAATGACAGAAATGTAAATAACTGAGTTGTAAGGGGGAATGAGTTGATGAACAGAAATTAAACAAAGCTATAAAGAATAGGAAAGATAAGAATGGAGAAAATTCATTGGAGTTAGGAGATGATGTATTCTCCGGATCAATCATCATATCATCTCTTCTTCAATCATGCACTCATTGACCTCTTGGTAATCATGAGTAATTGAACCACAATTCCTTGGTGATTCAATCTCTCAATTCATGATCAATAGCCAATTTCTTGGTCTAGTTGTTCATGAAGAGAGATATAGCTTGGTCCCTGATTATATCATACATTCTCATAGATCCAAGTAATGGGTGGATCTAGCGTCACATTTACCCAGTCCCAAAACCCAGATCTACTCAATTGTGAGAAATGATTTCAAGCATGACTCCATGATTCCTCTTCCAAGGTTCACATAGAATCCATGATTATTCAACCTCTTTTCCAAGATGATTGAATACTTGAATGAAGAACGAAATACTTTCTAGTAAATCAAAGAGAGATGAAAAGAAGAAAAAACTCAAATTCTATTGATCCATCAAGTACATTAGAGCTTCCTCCCCCAATGAGAGGGAGTTTAGTTACTCATAGCCCAGAGAAAGTACAAGAGATGGAATGAAAGTGAAAGTAAAAGTAAGCAAAACTTAGATGATGGGATCTGAGATCCTCCTCTCAGTACCCTCCAAGGGGTACTTATATTACTCCTAAATCTAGAAATAAGAAATTACAAATAAAAGAAAAGAAATTACACTTAAAACAAAAGAAAATAATATCTCATTGGTGACGTGTGAGTGGCGTGGCACGTGAGAGTGCACGCCCACTGTATTGACCTGGCATGCCATGCCCAAGGTACCAAGTGGTATGCCCATGATGAGGTTTTGACTTGGCGTGCCACGCCCAGGCACACCCATTCTCTCTTTCCAAGTTCTTAAGCTTGGCGTGCCATGCCCAAAGTACCAAGTGGCACGCCTATAGTGATGCTCTTTTCCCCCTTCTCTGAAATTTAGAACTGGCGTGCCACGCCCATGTGTGGCGTGCCATGCCCATTATGCTGCTTGCTTCTTACTCCTCTGAAATAGTGAACTGGCGTACCACACCCAAGACTTGGCGTGCCACACCCATGTTGAGCTCTCCTTTCTTCTTCTCTGGACAAATGAGTTGGCGTGCCACGCTCATTGTGAAGGAAACCCTGGTGTGCCACGCCTTCGAGCATGCCCATGAAGTTGCACCATCCTTTCTTCTCTGGGGTTGAGACTTGGCGTGCCACGTCCATTGTGGAGAAAAACCTGGCGTGCCACGCCCCTTTTGGTGAGCTAAATATGCCTTTCTAGAAAATGATACTGGTGGGTCACGCCCTAGTTTGGCGTGCCACGCCCATGGTGGAGCCTTGATCATCCTTCTCTGGGAAGCATAACTGGCGTGCCATACCCAGCAGTGGCGTGCCATGCCCATGATGAACCCTGGAGAACCTTCTTCTGGACAAGATAACTGGCGTGCCATGCCTAACCTTGGCGTGCCACACCCATAGTGTACTATGAATAACCTCCTCTGAAAACTAGACTTGGCGTGCCACGCCCATTGTAAATCTTCAAGAACTCCTTTCTGGATAATATGCCTAGCGTGCCACGCCCATTATAAAGCTCCAAGAACTCTTCTCTGGAAAATATAGCTGGCGTGCCACACCCATTGTAAACTTCAAGGACTCTCCTCTGGAAGGTATAACTGGCGTGCCACGCCCATAGTGAAAACGTGAAGAACTCTTCTCTGGAAAACAGAGCTGGCGTGCCACACCCAGCAGTGGTGTGCCACGCCCATTATGAAGCTTGGATATCCTTCTCTGGAGAATAAGCCTGGTGTGCCACGCCCAGGCACGCCAGTTTTAGGATCCTGGCGTTTGCTTGAAGTGGCACGCCCACACAACCACCCAGTCACCTTTGCTTGTTTTCTTCCTCTTTTGTTGCTCTTTTCACCTGAAATGCATGCAAGAGCTCATTTCAAAGCAATGTCCTATAAATTCATGATATAGCTCTTATGAATGCATTAAATCAATGAGAATTTATCACTTCTATGGCCCTTTTTGATGAGAAAAAGAGGTAGATGATGTAAGTCATCTCTCTCTCTCTCTCTCTCTCTCTCTCTCTCTCTCTCTCTCTCTCTCTCTCTCTCTCTCTCTCTGTTGTGTGCATTCCTATCTTCTCTTTGAAAATAAAAAGCATTTGTTATTAGTTATCAGCAACAAAAATATAAGAGTGAAAAAAAGGGAAAAAATGAAAGAATATTGGACCACTTGTGCATCAGTTTTGGGTGTTTTTGCTTTCCGCTAGACCATACTTCAAGTGGTGATCCCACCAGAGCTCTGTTTTGCAATCGTACTCTTTAATAAGATCTTCCACTTCTTCTCTGCTTAATGCTACTTTTGACATAACAGTGATCGACGACATTAACACCAATGAGCTCTAGAACACCATCCAGCTCTATCTCAGCTCCTCCGTCTCCATCATCAACAACTGCCTCAGCCTCACATGCACCCTCAACTCCTCTACATTCGCCTTGGGCCTCGCCAACAATGACATCATCTTCGACACCTTCAACGACAGCACCATCCTTTGGCAGGGGCTTTGGGAAGGAAGTTTTTGGAAGAAAGAGAATAAAATATTTTAGAAATGATAATGATGGTAAATAATTTTTGGAGTGCAAAATTGAAAAAAAAAATACGTTGACCATATTTTAACCAAAAAATTTCGAAGATATAGATTAAATTGATGCAAATAAAAAATATCAAGGATAAAATTGAAATAAATTAATATTTACAGATTCTTTTTTGAAATTTTTGGCAAGCTTTAAGGATAAAAAATAGAATTTGTAGTAATAAAAGCTTAGCTTGAAAAAACTTGTGACGAATATCTAAGGTGTTCTTAGATCATGTAGGATTTGAGTCAAAGTTTTTCTTGAGAAGATTGGAGATAAGAATATTTAAGGTTCTTAGATATTTGAGAACTAAATCAAGGCTTAATCTGAGAATACTTGAAAAAAGAATATCATATTATCTTAGATCAATGGATCTAAATAAAGAGAGTTTGAGAAAACTATTCTAAATACTATCACTGCAAGAATCGCATATTTTACCGATGGCCATAGCATCAGTAAATCGGTAAAAAACTGTCCATAAAATTGTCATTGGTAAATTCCAATCAATATTACCGATAGTGGATAGTCATCGGTAATAATAAATTAATATTATTGACGGTTAGTGGCTGTCAGTAAAATGAAGTGTGGGAAAATGTTTATTTTTAATGTACCGATGCCGTATAATAACGTCAGAAAAAATAAAAAAATATTAATTCAATATTACCGACAACCAATAATAAAAGTTGAAAATGATTTTTTTTAATTTTTGTAATGTTGTAAATAATATACATACACATATATAAAAAGACTTTTTAACCAAACACAAATTGAATAAAAGAGTTTTTATTCAAGATGAAACTGAACAAATAGTAAATTCATAAGATTATTTGAAACTAAGATACATCAAAACAAGAAAAATATAAAAATATCATCAAAACTAAAAATACAAATACACTACCTGAAGTTATCTAAGATGAAGCCGATGACAACGTTACAAATATCCATCTTGTGGTCCTGGGGGTGTTGGTAGAGCTGGTCGTTCTAGTAGCGTTCGTGACCGAGGACCAAATGATGCAGGAGGATGTCTAGGTGGCGGAAGAGGTGGTCCTACAGTAGCAAACATAAGTAAATTAGATCAATGTAACTTTATAATTTGAAGTAAAAAAAAAAAAACTTAATTGCCTTAAAAAGTCGCCAGTAAAGACCGCATACGCTATCTGGACCATACTAAATTTGGGTATGAACTACTTATAGTGGCTCTTGAAACCCAAGTAATCCTCTCCGTCCTAAGTCTCGGAGGGTCCCAACTGTCATTAAGCAAATCATTCTCACTATATATGCATATGCATGTTATATTATGAAATTAATCAAATTCGTAAATTTAAAACAAACGAGTCACCTCCATTCCACACTAGCTTCTATTTACCAGGCTGTGTAGATGCAGCACCTCCTGAGACTCCAATTGTCGACTGTGTCCGATATGATAAGGGATTAGGCGATGTCTGTGCTTACAGTTGGTGTTTGGGTCTGTGTCTGGGTCTGTGGTTGTGGCTATAGTTGAGGCTATGTTTGAGGCTGTGGCTGCAGTTGTGGAGGGGTCTAGTGTGTGCCACCCGCCTCTGAAGATAGACCCGAGGTCGATATCATCTTGATAGGATCCAAACCTTGTGACAGATGTTTCTGTGCATCAACCATAGGACCCGTAGTAGGCGCGGTGGTCATAGGTTAGGTGTGTGATGACGACGCACCCAAGTCAAGTAGGATGCTAGTGTTCTTCCTGCGCCGCACCCTACTATGACCAGTTGACCATCCCACCCACCATCAGCTCGTTCCTTACCCCTGTCACCTACCTTGTCACATAAAACAAGTAAACTTAAATAAAGTTAGACCCTTAGCGCTTAGTTACTTATACGTTATTGTCAATAAAAGAGTTCGTATTTAAGTTTTATTAATTAAGTATTTCAATTTTTTAAATACTTTTGACAGAGTTTTTCCTATAATTAGGACACTCCAAATTTTTCAAGTACCAACCACAACCAACACAAACAATAATTAACATACAAAACATATTTAATTTATTATCTTAACCATTCTAATCACCTTATACCTGATGAGGGAAAAACGATTCCACACAAACTCACCGACAAGTGTACCGGGTCGCATCAAGTAGTAATAACTCACAAGAGTGAGGTCGATCCCCAGGGATTGATGGATCAAGCAACTTTAGTGAGGTGATTAGTTTAGTCAAGCTAACAGTTGTGACTTGGGTGAAATTGAACAGCAGAAAGTAAATTGCAAGAATGATAGATTGCAGAAAGTAAAATTGCAGAAGCTTAAATGACAAGAAATATAAATTGCAGTAAATGTAAAGGGATTTGGGAGCAAGAAAATTAAAGAAGCATTAAATCAAAACTCAGGGCAATTGCAGGAATTTGTAAATTGCAGGAATTGTAAATCAAGCTCACAGCAAACTCAAATGTAAATTGCAGAGGAACAGAATTACAGGAAGATTTAAATTGAATGAAAAGTAAATTCAGATCACAGCAAGCTCAAATGTAAAGTTGCAAAAGGAAATTTGTAGACGGAAAGACAAAGAAATTGAAATTGTATAAACCAAGCTGAATTCAATTATAACAGAAATGTAAAATTGTAGAAAAGGGACAAGAAAGCTAAACTCTCTACCAGAGCTTTCTACCCTACTCCTACTCCTACTGCTCTCTATTAGATCCAACCTTCTTCTAATGAATGAAGTTGATGCCTTTATATAGGCTTTTACAAAATGAAAATGAAATTGAAATTGAAAACAAATTACAATTCAAATGAAATTCCTATTCTAACTATCTCTTGTGCCTTTGAGTGATGATATTAGACTCTGCTTGCTTTGGCCTTGAATGAGAGATGGTTGGATCCAAATTGGCAATTGTTTGAAAATGGATCAGGGGTGTAGCTCTAGTGGAGCGCTCCGTTGGGTAAGTGAACTTGGCGTTCACTCTTGTGGCGTGTCAATTTGGTGCGCGCTTGGCCCCTAGCGTTATTGTAGTGAACACTACGTTCACTTCTTTGAACGTGGCTCCTTGATGATTGCTTGGTGCGCGCTTTGGTTTCATGGGCGATCTCTCTTCGAGCGCTACGTTCATTATGTGAACATTGCCTAGCCTCCCTTGGTTGAGTGCTGCTCTTAGCGCTCCCTTGGTTGAGCGCTACGTTGCCTTCCTTGAGCGCTGGCCTTTGTTTGAGTGTTGCGCCTTGCTTCCTTGCCCAAAATCCACGAAAAAGGTGGAAAGAGTTAACGCTACGTTCACTTCCAAAGTGAACGCTAGCCTAAAAGCATTGCTGAGTGTGGTTTTTTGGGTCTTAAAGATGCCCATCACTTATGCTTCAATTTCATGCCAAATATAGATTTCTATATATTGTTTGAAAGCTCTTAATGTCAGCTTTCTAACACAACTGGAAGTGCATCAATTGGGCATCTGTAGCTCAAGTTATGGTCCTTTGAAGAAGGCATGGTCATGCTGTTTTGGAGGCCGAAAATGTTCAATTAGTGAACATGGCGTTCACTTAGTGAACGCTGCATTGGAGGCCAAAGTTAGCACCAGCTTTTGAGGCCCAAAATTAATGTTCACCCCATACTATTATATATCGTTGGAAAGTCCTGGATGTCTACTTTCCAATGCATTTGAGAGCGCATCATTTAAAGCTCTACAGCTCAAGTTATTCTCCTTGGAAGGTGAAGAGGTCAGCTGGCCTTACTGCAGGTTGATACTATGTTCATCTTTGCACTTTCGGGGTAAGTTTTCTCCCTCCGATTTAGTATCCACCATGCAGTTCCATATATGCTTGGAAAGCTCTAGATTCCTAATTTCCAATGCCACTAAGATCACCTCATTTGGAGTTTTGTTGCTCAAGTTATTTTTGTTGGAGTGTGAAGAGGTCAGGGTTGCAAATCCTCTTTGCTTAACTCAGAAGCCTCTTTGAGTTTGTTTCCAACTATTTTGCCACCTTGGGAGTATGATTCTTCTTTTTAGTGCTTTTATTGCTTCTTCTTTTATTATTTCCTACAAAGTTTATAAAATCAAAAGATCAAAGAAATATACCATTTAAGCACAAAAGCATTCAATATTCAAGCATTAATCATCAATTTCTTGTATGAAAAAGCATAGAAAAACATGACATGATGACATGTCATCACAACACCAAACTTAAACCTTGCTTGTCCCCAAGCAAGAAAAGAATCATGCAGTACATTTTGACAAACCAAGGTAAGAAGAATAGCAAGTTAATATTCATGGTAGGCTAGTTTTTTATGCATGCTACAATCACAAAAAAAATGTAAATGATTGATGCTTCTATCTAGCTCATTTTATGAAATCTTTTCCTTATGTTTCTTCCTTGAAACAAGCTTTTGATTTTTTTATTAGCTTCTCCTTTTGGGTGCTTTACCCCATGAGTTGATAACAAAGCTACGACTCTAAATGCTTTGTTTTCAAGTATTACCACTTGATACACAAGCACCACAAGTATTTAATTAGAGGACTTTTTTAAGCTCATTTGTTTCTTTTCTTTACTCTCTAATCATGGATGCTCAAAGCCTTGAGCTTTGACGGAGTGCTTTTGCACTTGAGCCTAGTCTTGACTTCTAAGTGTTTTATTTTCAAGCTTTTTGCCTGATACATAAACACCACAAGTACTTAACAAATGAATTGTCATTGGTACTCAGAGCCTTCAACTTTCTCATTCTTTCCCTTTTTCTTTCTTTCCTTATTTGCACTTGCTTCCTTCAAGGTTTTCATGATTTCAAAGAAAATTTCATAAAATGTCCTAGATGAAAACTTCAATTAAATAAAATCCAATGCAATTGAGCAACAATTAACCATACTAGCCTTCCAATACTTGTATGCACATGCTAAGTTCTTCTTTAATTCTTGTTTGTTTATGATCATGATACTTTACTACTTTGAACTTTACAAAATTCAAGTTGGTAGTCATAGTGGCATAGCAACATGTTACAGATAAAAATTCAGGCTATGCTTATTCATACACACATGTAAACAGAGAAGATAAAGACAATAATGCAATTTAAAGTTCTGGAAACAAATGAGAGGAAAATGAACTTTACAACCTTGTAATTCATCTTCTCTATTGTTGTCATTTTTCTCCCATTCTTTCCCTTCTCCTACCAACTTCAGAATGCTTGCTCATCCTCAAGCAACAATTAGAACAATGGTGATGGGGCTAAGATGGATCATGAGTGTCTTACACAATAAAATGTTAGTAGTACATGTGTTTTAAGCAAGCAAAATTAAAGATAACCATGAAGGCACAGAGAAACAAAGACATTATGATTGCAAAAATAAGAGGGTGTGCATGATATATTGCATAAAGAATGAGTGGCACACCAAACTTAGTGTGACACTTTCACTTGGAATTGATGCAAGTATCCAGTAAAGATTGGAAGAACATTTTTGTTGCATAGCAACACCAAACTTAGAATGCAATCCTATGTCAATTTATTTGAACTAAAACTAAACAAAGGGAACTGTTATATGTTAAATACAATCACCAAGCAAAGAATCTGTCATGAATAAGGATTTCTTGGTGAGGTATTTAACAAAAATAGTTAAGGAGCAAAATAAATGAAAGCATAAAAAATAAAGAATTGACTAAAACAAAGATAACAATAAAAATGTTAAACCAAAAAAAAGATAACTTTGCAGAGGCATTATGATTATGCAGACAAGTGGTGTTGCTGAATGCCTTGCATAGAAAAATAAGTGGCACACCAAACTTAGAATCTTAGTATGACACTTTCATTTAGAATTGATGCAATCATCCAGAGGGATTGAAAACAAAGTGTTGCATGGCAACACCAAACTTAGAATGTAATCATATGCCAATTTGTTGAAATTTAAACAAAGCAGACAGAGAAAATAGACAAAGCAAAGAGATGAAATGTTACCTACAGTTGGGTTGCCTCCCAACAAGTGCTCTTTTAGTGTCATTAGCTTGACATGTTGTTCTTCACTTTCTTTCTCTTCTTCTAATTTGTTAAGAGGAATGACCTCAAGGGGAGAGATGAACCAGATAGTGTCCCCTGTCTTGGTCTCTCCTCAGCAGGCTCCCTTTTGTTAATGGCTTGATTGAGCTTGCTTGCTGGATCAGGGGTAGGATTGGTGCTCTTGTTAGTTGCCTTCACTTCTTGGATATCAGTACTTGGTGGTTGTGTGATGGTTGGAGCATTATCTTCATCAAAAGCCTTTTGAATTGCTGGCTCAATGAGCCCTTCATCTATGTAATCCTCAGCTTCAATTGAGCGTGAATCTCCTTGATTGGCTTCCTCCCCTTCTTCTGTTTGATCTTCTATTAAGTCTTTTGGGAGTGAAGTTTCATGTTCCTCTGTCACCTCAATCAGCTTCTGTGGATATACAGTTTCAGGTTCAAATACCTCCATCACCTCATTCTTCATTGAAAGTTTGCTTGACACAGGTGCCTCTTCTTCTTGTTCTTCCACTTCCTCCTTCACAAATTGGTCTTCATCCTTAATGTTTGATGGTTCTAAGTTTCTCCTTATTTTCTCTAAATGCCCATCCATCTTCTTGAGGATGATTTCTTGCCTTTTTCAGGATTATTCTTGTCTTTCCAATAATTCTCTGGACTTTTGAAGGAGATCTTCTAAAGGTTGAGAGAAATTTTGTGGACATGGATGTGTTTTGGTGAAGTTGTGTTGAGGGGTGTGGGATGAATTTTGTGGTTGGTGGAATAAATTGTATGGATCTTGGAGGAAGCTTTGTGTTGAGGCATAATCAAGTGATGAAGAATTTTTAAATGAGGAACTGGGAGGTGAGGTTGGACAAGTTTGCATAAATAAATTGAAGGCTTGCTCAAGTGATGATGGCTCTTGATAAGTGGAGTATGACACATTGAATGCTCTCTGATTTTGATCCTCCCAATCACAACTTGAAGAATTGTGGAAGTCATCACAATGTAGATCATCTTGTGGCATTGGGGGAAAATCTTGCATGAATTTATTGAAAGTGCACTCCAGTAAAGATGTCTCTTGATGAACAAAGTATAGATCACTAGGATCTCTTTGATTTTGACCTTCCCAACCACAATATGAGTAGTTGTTAGACTTATCAAAATCTGGATCATATTGTGTCTCTGGGAAGTGTCCCATTTCAACTGATTGTTCACACTCTTGTTGACATGTCCAGACACCATGAAGGTAATGACACAAATCATCTTGTGATTTTGGATCATATCTTATGTGAATCTCTTCATTATCTATCATTTCTTGGTGATATTTCCAGCCATCATTAGGATAATGATTTGAATCATATTGTGATGGTGGGCAATATCCCATGAAATTATCTTGCTCATGTTGTGGTTCTGAAGCATATCTCCATTGATTGGAGTGCTCAGTATTTGTGATTTCTTGGTGATATTCCCAGCCACCATTAGAGATTGGTGATGGTGGGTAATATCCCATAAAATTTGTTTGATCACAAGATGAGTTGAACTCCATTTAAATTTTGTAAAAAATAACACCAGTGAAAATTGAAATTCATGTCACAGTTGAAAATTTTTTTAGTGAGGCAATAACTCAAACACCTTGGAATCAACTTAGAACAGAAAATTAAAAGAACAAAAATAAGAAAATGCTTAATCTAGACCTCTCACCCACTTAATCATTATCGATCTAAATCCATCCCCGGCAACGGCGCCAAAAACTTGATGGGTGAAAATTAGATTTCCACACAAAACTCACCGGCAAGTGTACCGGGTCGCATCAAGTAGTAATAACTCACAAGAGTGAGGTCGATCCCACAGGGATTGATGGATCAAGCAACTTTAGTGAGGTGATTAGTTTAGTCAAGCTAACATTGGTGAATTGAATGAAATTGAACTAACAGAGAGTGAATGGCAAGAATTGTAAATTGCCGAAAGTAAATTTGACAGAAACTTAAAGAATAAGAAAAGTAAATTGCTGAAGATCTAACTTGCAGGTAGTAAATTGACAGAATCTTAAAGAACAAGAAATGTAGATTGCAGCAAATGTAAAGGGGGCTGGGTGCTGAAAAATTAAATGAAAGCAGTAAAGCAAGCAATTGAAGAGATCTTGAGAACAAGTGACAGAAAATTTAAAGTGCAGGAAAATTAAATTCAGATCACAGTAGCTTCAAATGAAAAATGGCAGAAAGTAAAATTGCAGAAGAGAAGATTCAGAAACTGAAATTTCATAAGCCAAAGAGAATTCAATACTTGAAATGTAAAGTGCAGAAAAATAAAATTGTATCAAAGAGAGCTTTCTATTCTATCCTACTCCTACTCCTACTGCTCTCTAGCAGAGCCAACTTTCTTCTAATGAAATGAAATTGATGCCTTTATATAGGCTTTACAAAATGAAAATGAAATTGAAATTGAAAACTGGTGGACGAAATTGTGTTCCATGTTCTTTGTACTTGTGTGAGATTAACAATATATAATTGTATTGAATCCTCATTGTGGCTCTATGTGTGGACACAACTCCGTTCAACTAACCAGCAAGTGCACTGGGTCGTCCAAGTAATACCTTACGTGAGTAAGGGTCGAATCCCACGGAGATTGTCGGTATGAAGCAAGCTATGGTCACCTTGCAAATCTCAGTCAGGCAGATATAAAGTGATAAGGGTGTTTTCGAATAATAAATAAAAGAAGGGATAGAAATACTTATGTAAATCGTTGGTAGGAATTTCAGATAAGCGAATGGAGATGCTTTTCGTTCCTCTGAACCTCTGCTTTTCTGCTGTCTTCATCCAATAAGTCTTACTCCTTTCCATGGCTGGCTTTATGTGATACATCACCACTGTCAATGGCTACTTTCGGTCATCTCTCGGGAAAATGATCCAATGCCCTGTCACGGCACGGCTAATCGTCTGGAGGCATCACCCTTGTCAATGGCTTCATCTTATCCTCTCAGTGAATAATATGCTCACGCACCCTGTCACGGCACGGCTATTCATCTGTCGGTTCTCGATCATGCTGGAATAGGATTTACTATCCTTTTGCGTCTGTCACTAACGCCCTGCAATCGCGAGTTAGGAGCTCGTCACAGTCATTCAATCATTGAATCCTACTCGGAATACCACAGACAAGGTTTAGACTTTCCGGATTCTCTTGAATGCCGCCATCATTCTAGCTTACGCCTCGAAGATTCTGGTTAGGAGATCTAAGAGATACTCATTCTAGCTTAATTCATGTAGAACAGAAGTGTTTGTCAGGCTCGCGTTCATAGGGGAGAATGGTGATGAGCGTCACACATAATCATCACCTTCATCACGTTCTTGGGTGCGAATGGATATCTTAGAAGCGAAATAAGAAGAATTGAATAGAAAACAGTAGTACTTTGCATTAATCTTTGAGGAACAGCAGAGCTCCACACCTTAATCTATGGAGTGTAGAAACTCTACCGTATGAAAATACATAAGTGAAGGTCCAGGCATGGCCGTGTGGCCAGCCCCCTATGATCTAAGAACCAGACGTCCAAAGATGGCTAATACAATAGTAAGAGGTCCTATTTATAATAAACTAGCTACTAGGGTTTACATGAGTAAGTATTTGATGTATAAATCCACTTTCGGGGCCCACTTGGTGTGTGTTTGGGCTGAGCTTAAGTGTTGCACGTGCAGAGGCCATTTGTGGAGTTGAACGCCAGTTTTTGTGCCAGTTTGGGCGTTCAACTCTGGTTTTGGATCCTTTTCTGGCGCTGGACGCCAGATTTGGGTAGAAAGCTGGCGTTGAACGCCAGTTTACGTCGTCAATTCTTGGCCAAAGTATGTACTATTATATATTGCTGGAAAGCCCTGGATGTCTACTTTCCAACGCAATTGGAAGCGCGCCATTTCGAGTTCTGTAGCTCCAGAAAATCCACTTTGAGTGCAGGGAGGTCAGAATCCAACAACATCAGTAGTTCTTTTTCAACCTCTGAATCTGATTTCTGCTCAAGTCCCTCAATTTCAGCCAGAAAATACCTGAAATCACAGAAAAACACACAAACTCATAGTAAAGTCTAGAAATGTGAATTTAACACAAAATCTATTAAAAATATCCCTAAAAGTAACTAGATCCTACTAAAAACATACTAAAAACAATGTCAAAAAGCGTATAAATTATCCGCTCATCACAACACCAAACTTAAAATGTTGCTTCTCCCCAAGCAACTGAAAATCAAAATAGGATAAAAAGAATAGAATATACTATAAATTCCAAACTATCAATGAAACAGAGCTTCAATCATATGAGCGGGACTTATAGCTTTTTGCCTCTTGAATAGTTTTGGCATCTCACTTTATCCATTGAGGTTCAGAATGATTGGCATCTATAGGAACTCAGAGTTCAGATAGTGTTATTGATTCTCCTAGTTCAGTATGATGATTCTTGAACACAGCTATTTTATGAGTCTTGGCCGTGGCCCTAAGCACTTTGTTTTCCAGTATTACCACCGGATACATAAATGCCACAGACACATAATTGGGTGAACCTTTTCAGATTGTGACTCAGCTTTGCTAAAGTCCCCAATTAGAGGTGTCCAGGGTTCTTAAGCACACTCTTCTTTTTTTTTTTTTTTTTTTTTTGCTTTGGACCTTGACTTTAACCGCTCAGTCTCAAGTTTTCACTTGACACCTACACGCCACAAGCACATGGTTAGGGACAGCTTGGTTTAGCCGCTTAGACCAGGAGTTCATTCCTTTAGGCCCTCCTATCCGCTGATGCTCAAAGCCTTGGGATCCTTTTTATTTGCCCTTGCCTTTTAGTTTTAAGGGTTATTGGCTTTTTTCTGCTTGCTTTTTCTTTTTCTTTCTATTATTATTTTTTTTTCTATTTTTTTTCTGCAAGCTTTGTTCTTTGCTGCTTTTTCTTGCTTCAAGAATCATTTTTATGATTTTTCAGATTATCAAATAACATGTCTCCTAGTCATCATTCTTTCAAGAGCCAACATATTTAACATTCTTAAACAACAACTTCAAAAGACATATGCACTGTTCAAGCATACATTCAGAAAACAAGAAGCATTGTCACCACATCAATATAATTAAGCTAAGTTCAAGGATAAATTCGAAACTCATGTACTTCTTGTTCTTTTGAATTAAAACATTTTTTATTTAAGAGAGGTGATGGATTCATAGGACATTTATATCTTTAAGACAAAGTTACTAACTACTAATGATCATGTAATGAAGACACAAACATAAATAAGCACATAACATAGAAAACGAAAAACAGAGAAAGTAAGAACAAGGAATGAGTCCACCTTAGTGATGTCCTTGAGCTCTTCTATGTCTCTTCCTTGTCTTTGCTGCTCCTCCTTCATTGCTTTTAGATCTTCTCTGATTTCATGAAGGATGATGGAGTGCTCTTGATGTTCCACCCTTAGTTGCTTCCAATAATTGTGTGGAAGAAAATGTATCCCCTGAGGTATCTCAGGGATCTCTTGATTTGCAGTCAAATGTTCTACCACTGAGCTTTAGACCCTTGATGGAAGCTTTTGTCTTCCCTTTCCTCTTTCTAGAGGCTTCTCTGGCCTTAGGTGCCATCAATGGTTATGGAAAAAACAAAAAAGCTATGCTTTTTACCACACCAAACTTAGAATGTTGCTCGCCCTCGAACAAAAGAAGAAAGAATAGAAGAATAAGAAGAAGATATGGAGGAGATGGAGGGAGATGTGTATTCGGCCATATGGGTGGGATTGGGTGGGAAAGAGATGTTGAATTTTGAAGGAAAGTGGGTGTTTGGATGTGAGTGGTAAAGAGTTAATAGGGAAGAGTGTTTATTGGGAATAGAGGATGATTGAGAAGAGAGAAGAGAGTGAGTGGAGGTAGGTGGGGATCCTGTGGGGTCCACAGATCCTGAGGTGATCCTGTGAGGTCCACAGATCTTGAGGTGTCAAGGCATTTACATCCCTGCACCAATTTAGGCATGCAAAATGCCCTTGCACACAACTCTGGGCGTTCAGCGCCAGGTTGGTGCCCATTTTGGGCGTTCAACGCCCATTTGCTGCCATTTCTGGCGTTGAACGCCAGAACCATGCTTGTTCTGGGCGTTCAGTGCCAGGATGCTCCCATTCTGGGCGTTCAGCGCCAGAACTATGCTCTGTTCTGGCGTTTGAACGCCAGACAGATGCTCCTCCAGGGTGTGATTTTTCTTCTGCTGTTTTTGATTCCGTTTTTGAATTTTTTGTTTATTTTGTGACTCCACATGATCATGAACCTAAGAAAACATGAAAAACAATAAAAATAAGAATTAGATAAACATTGGGTTGCCTCCCAACAAGCACTTCTTTAATGTCAATAGCTTGACAGTGGGCTCTCATGGAGCCTCACAGATGTGCAGAGCTTTGTTGAGACTCTCCAACACCAAACTTAGAGTTTGGATATGGGAGTTCAACACCAAACTTAGAGTTTGGTTGTGGCCTCCCAACACCAAACTTAGAGTTTGACTGTGGGGGCTCTGGTTGACTCTTGCTTTGAGAGAAGCTTTTTCTGCTTCCTCTCCATGGTTGCAGAGGGAGATCCTTGAGGTTTAAACACAAGGGAGTCCTCATTCCATTGAAGGACTAGTTCACCTCTGTCAACATCAATCACAGCTCTTGCTGTGGCCAGGAAAGGTCTTCCTAGGATGATGGATTCATCCTCTTCCTTTCCAGTATCCAGGACTATGAAATCTGCAGGGATGTAAAGGCCCTCAACCTTTACTAATACATCTTCTACTTGTCCATAAGCCTATTTTCTTGAGCTGTCTGCCATCTCTAGAGATTTTAGCAGCTTGCACCCCATAGATTCCCAGTTTCTCTATCACAGAGAGGGGCATGAGGTTTATTCCTGAACCAAGATCACACAGAGCCTTAAAGATCATGGTGCCTATGGTACAGGGTATTATGAACTTTCCAGGATCCTGTCTCTTCTGAGGCAATGTCAGTTGATCCAGATCACTTAGTTCATTGATGAACAAGGGAGGTTCAACTTCCCAAGCATCAATGCCAAACAATTTGGCATTCAGCTTCATGATTGCACCAAGAAACTTAGCAGTTTGCTCTTCAGTAACATCCTCATTCTCTTCAGAAGAGGAATATTCATCAGAGCTCATGAAGGGCATAAGGAGGTTCAATGGAATCTCTATGGTCTCTAGATGAGCCTCAGAGTCCTTTGGTTCCTCAGAGGGAAGCTCCTTATTGACCACTGGACGTCCCAGGAGGTCTTCCTCCTTGGGATTCACGTCCTCTCCTCTCCTCACAGGTTTGGCCATGGTGCTTATGTCAATGGCCTTGCACTCTCCTTTTGGATTCTCTTCTGTATTGCTTGGGAGAGTACTAGGAGGGATTTCAGTGATCCTTTTACTCAGCTGGCCCACTTGTGCTTCCAGATTTCTAATGGAAGATCTTGTTTCATTCATGAAACTTACAGTGGCCTTAGATAGATCGGAGACTAGGTTTGCTAAATTAGAAGCATTTTGTTCAGAGTTCTCTGTCTGTTGCTGAGTTGATGATGGAAAAGGCTTGCTATTGCTAAACCTGTTTCTTCCACCATTATTAAAGCCTTGTTGGGGCTTTTGATCCTTCCATGAGAAATTTGGATGATTTCTCCATGTTGAGTTATAGGTGTTTCCATAAGGTTCACCTAAGTAATTTACCTCTGCTATTGCAGGGTTCTCAGGATCATAAGTTTCTTCTTCAGAAGAAGCTTCTTGAGTACTGTTGGATGCAGCTTGCATTCCATGCAGACTCTGAGAGATCATATTGACTTGCTGAGTCAATATTTTATTCTGAGCCAATATGGCATTCAGAGTATCAACTTCAAGAACTCCCTTCTTCATAGGCGTCCCATTACTCACAGGATTCCTTTCAGAAGTGTACATGAACTGGTTATTAGCAACCATGTCAATGAGTTCTTGAGCTTCTGCAGGCGTTTTCTTTAGGTGAATGGATCCACCTGCAGAGGTGTCCAGTGACATCTTTGATAGCTCAGATAAACCATCATAGAATATATCCAGGATGGTCCATTCTGAAAGCATGTCAGAAGGACACTTTTTGGTCAACTGTTTGTATCTTTCCCAAGCTTCATAGAGAGATTTACCTTCTTTCTGTCTGAAGGTTTGAACATCAGCTCTAAGCTTGCTCAACTTTTGAGGAGGAAAGTACTTGGCTAAGAAAGCCGTGACCAGCTTATCCCAAGAGTTCAGGCTGTCTTTAGGTTGAGAATCCAACCATAATCTAGCTCTGTCTCTTACAGCAAAAGGGAAAAGCATGAGCCTGTAGACTTCAGAATCTATTCCATTAGTCTTAACAGTATCACATATCTGCAAGAATTCAGTTAAGAACTGAAAAGGATCTTCAGATGGAAGTCCATGAAACTTGCAGTTCTGCTGCATCAGAGAAACTAACTGAGGTTTCAGCTCAAAGTTGTTTGCTCCAATGGCAGGAATGGAGATGCTTCTTCCATGTAAATTGGAATTAGGTGCAGTAAAGTCACCAAGCATCTTCCTTACATTATTATTATTTTCGGCTGCCATCTCCTCTGCCTGTTCGAAAATTTCTGAAAGGTTATCTCTGGATTGTTGTATTTTAGCTTCTCTTAATTTTCTCTTCAGAGTCCTTTCAGGTTCTGGATCTGCTTCCACAAGAATGTTCTTATCCTTGCTCCTGCTCATATGACAAAGAAGAAGGCACAGAAAAATAATAATAATAATGGAGATCCCTTATACCACAGTATAGGGATCCCTGTGTGAGTGGAAGAAGAGGGGGGACAAAGAATGTAATATAATGGAAGAAACACAACTGTGAGAATGGAAGAGATGTGAGATGAGATGTTAGGATATGAATGAATAAATAGAATAGGATGGGGGAGGTATAATTTTCGAAAATTATTTTGAAAAGGAGTTAGTGATTTTTGAAAATTGGTTTTTGAAAATTTGTTAGTATTTTTCGAAATTTTTTTTTTAAAAAAAATAAAAATAATTAGTTAATTAAAAAGAAATTTTTGAAAAAGGGGGAGATATTTTCGAAAATTAGAAAGAGAGAATTAGTTAGGTGGTTTTGAAAAAGTTAAGAAACAAACAAAAAAGTTAGTTAGTTAGTTGAAACAAATTTTGAAAAGATAAGAAGTTAGGAGGTTAGAAAAGATATTTTGAAAAGATATTTTTGAAAAAGATAAGATAAGAAGATATTTTTAAAAAGATATGATAGAAATTAGTTTTTGAAAAAGATTTGATTTTTAAAATCTCAATTAATGACTTGATTCATAAAAAAAATCACAAGATATGATTCTAGAACTCAAAGTTTGAATCTTTCTTAACAAGTAAGTAACAAACTTCAAATTTTTGAATTAAAACATTAATTGATTATGTTATTTTCGAAAATTATGATATAAAAATAAGAAAAAGATTTTTGAAAAATATTTTTTGGAATTTTCGAAAATAACTAAGAATTTTGAAAAAGATTTGATTTTTGAAAAAGATTTTGAAAAAGATAAGATTTTCAAATTGAAAATTTGATTTGACTCATGAGAAACAATTTGATTTTAAAAATTTTTGAAAAAGTCAATCCAAATTTTCGAATTTGATGAGAGAAAAAGGGAAAGATATTTTTTTGATTTTTGAAATTTTTATGAAAAACATGAAAAATATGCAATGCATGAAATTTTTAGATCAAAACAATGAATGCATGCAAGAGTGCTATGAATGTCAAGATGAACACCAAGAACACTATGAAGATCATGATGAACATCAAGAACATATTTTTGAAAAATTTTTAATGCAAAGAAAACATAGACACCAAACTTAGAATTCTTTAATGCTTACGCACTAAGAATTCAAGAATGCATATGAAAAACAACATACAACACAAAACAAAAAATCATCAAGATCAAACAAGAAGACTTACCAAGAACAACTTGAAGATCATGAAGAACACTATTAATGCATGATATTTTCGAAAAAATGCAAGATGCATATGCAATTGACACCAAACTTATAACATGACTCAAGACTCAAACAAGAAACACAAAAATATTTTTTTTGATTTTTATGATTTTCTAATTTTTTTTGGATTTTTATTTTATATTTTTCGAAAGTTATTTAGAAAAAAGAAAAATAAGGATTCCAAAATTTTTAATATGAATTCCAGGAATCTTACCATGTTAGTCTTAAAGCTCCAATCAAAGGGTCTGGCATGGCTTAACAGCCAGCCAAGCTTTAACATATAATTACATGGGCTGGAGTGATTAGTTGAATACCAATCCCAAAGTAGTTTGGGTATGGCTTTACAGCCAGATATGATTCAACATATTTCATGAAACACTAGAATTCATTCTTAAAAATTTTGAAGCCATAGAATAATTTATTTTTGAAAATATTATTTTTAGTAAAAAATTTTTTTTTTCGAAAATTATTGTGAAAAATAAAAATAAGGATTTCAAAATATTTTTGAAAACATTTTTTTTTTGAAAACAAGTGAGAAAATTTTGACATATTTTTGAAAAATTTTTGAAAAGAAAACAAAAAGAAAATTACCTAATCTGAGCAACAAGATGAACCGTCAGTTGTCCAAACTCAAACAATCCCCGGCAACGGCGCCAAAAACTTGGTGGACGAAATTGTGTTCCATGTTCTTTGTACTTGTGTGAGATTAACAATATATAATTGTATTGAATCCTCATTGTGGCTCTATGTGTGGACACAACTCCGTTCAACTAACCAGCAAGTGCACTGGGTCGTCCAAGTAATACCTTACGTGAGTAAGGGTCGAATCCCACGGAGATTGTCGGTATGAAGCAAGCTATGGTCACCTTGCAAATCTCAGTCAGGCAGATATAAAGTGATAAGGATGTTTTCGAATAATAAATAAAAGAAGGGATAGAAATACTTATGTAAATCGTTGGTAGGAATTTCAGATAAGCGAATGGAGATGCTTTTCGTTCCTCTGAACCTCTGCTTTTCTGCTGTCTTCATCCAATTAGTCTTACTCCTTTCCATGGCTGGCTTTATGTGATACATCACCACTGTCAATGGCTACTTTCGGTCATCTCTCGGGAAAATGATCCAATGCCCTGTCACGGCACGGCTAATCGTCTGGAGGCATCACCCTTGTCAATGGCTTCATCTTATCCTCTCAGTGAATAATATGCTCACGCACCCTGTCACGGCACGGCTATTCATCTGTCGGTTCTCGATCATGCTGGAATAGGATTTACTATCCTTTTGCGTCTGTCACTAACGCCCTGCAATCGCGAGTTAGGAGCTCGTCACAGTCATTCAATCATTGAATCCTACTCGGAATACCACAGACAAGGTTTAGACTTTTCGGATTCTCTTGAATGCCGCCATCATTCTAGCTTACGCCACGAAGATTCTGGTTAGGAGATCTAAGAGATACTCATTCTAGCTTAATTCATGTAGAACAGAAGTGTTTGTCAGGCTCGCGTTCATAGGGGAGAATGGTGATGAGCGTCACACATAATCATCACCTTCATCACGTTCTTGGGTGCGAATGGATATCTTAGAAGCGAAATAAGAAGAATTGAATAGAAAACAGTAGTACTTTGCATTAATCTTTGAGGAACAGCAGAGCTCCACACCTTAATCTATGGAGTGTAGAAACTCTACCGTATGAAAATACATAAGTGAAGGTCCAGGCATGGCCGTGTGGCTAGCCCCCTATGATCTAAGAACCAGACGTCCAAAGATGGCTAATACAATAGTAAGAGGTCCTATTTATAATAAACTAGCTACTAGGGTTTACATGAGTAAGTATTTGATGTATAAATCCACTTCCGGGGCCCACTTGGTGTGTGTTTGGGCTGAGCTTAAGTGTTGCACGTGCAGAGGCCATTTGTGGAGTTGAACGCCAGTTTTTGTGTCAGTTTGGGCGTTCAACTCTGGTTTTGGATCCTTTTCTGGCGCTGGACGCCAGATTTGGGTAGAAAGCTGGCGTTGAACGCTAGTTTACGTCATCAATTCTTGGCCAAAGTATGGAATATTATATATTGCTGGAAAGCCCTGGATGTCTACTTTCCAACGCAATTGAAAGCGCGCCATTTCGAGTTCTGTAGCTCCAGAAAATCCACTTTGAGTGCAGGGAGGTCAGAATCCAACAGCATCAGCAGTCCTTTTTCAACCTCTGAATCTGATTTCTGCTCAAGTCCCTCAATTTCAGCCAGAAAATACCTGAAATCACAGAAAAACACACAAACTCATAGTAAAGTCCAGAAATGTGAATTTAACACAAAATCTATTAAAAACATCCCTAAAAGTAACTAGATCCTACTAAAAACATACTAAAAACAATGTCAAAAAGCGTATAACTTGAGTGCTGCTCTTAGCGCTCCCTTGGTTGAGCGCTACGTTGCCTTCCTTGAGCGCTGGCCTTTCTTTGAGTGCTGCGCCTTGCTTCCTTGCCCAAAATCCACGAAAAAGGTGGAAAGAGTTAACGCTACGTTCACTTCCAAAGTGAACGCTAACCTAAAAGCATTGCTGAGTGTGGTTTTTTGGGCCTTAAAGATGCCTATCACTTGTGCTTCAATTTCATGCCAAATATAGATTTCTATATATTTTTGGAAAGCTCTTAATGTCAGCTTTCTAACGCAATTGGAAGCGCATCAATTGGACATTTGTAGCTCAAGTTATGGTCCTTTGAAGAAGGCATGGTCATGCTGTTTTGGAGGCCGAAAACGTTCAATTAGTGAACATGGCGTTCACTTAGTGAACGCTGCATTGGAGGCCAAAGTTAGCACTAGCTTTTGAGGCCCAAAATTAATGTTCACCCCATACTATTATATATCGTTGGAAAGCCCTGGATGACTACTTTCCAATGCATTTTGAGAGCGCATCATTTAAAGCTCTACAGCTCAAGTTATTCTCCTTGGAAGGTGAAGAGGTCAGCTGGCCTTACTGCAGGTTGATACTATGTTCATCTTTGCACTTTCGGGGTAAGTTTTCTCCCTCCGATTTAGTATCCACCATGCAGTTCCATATATGCTTGGAAAGCTCTAGATTCCTAATTTCCAATGCCACTAAGATCACCTCATTTGGAGTTTTGTTGCTCAAGTTATTTTTGTTGGAGTGTGAAGAGGTCAGAGTTGCAAATCCTCTTTGCTTAACTCAGAAGCCTCTTTGAGTTTGTTTCCAACTATTTTTCCACCTTGGGAGTATGATTCTTCTTTTTAGTGCTTTTATTGCTTCTTCTTCTATTATTTCCTACAAAGTTTATAAAATCAAAAGATCAAAGAAATATACCATTTAAGCACAAAAGCATTCAATATTCAAGCATTAATAATCAATTTCTTGTATGAAAAAGTATAGAAAAACACGACATGATGACATGTCATCCATACCCCTTCATATAATCATTTCATCTCTCTAACACTACAATTCTATCCTAGCAGGGTTCAAGTCTCTATACTAAATATGCATAATTAGCAATAAAAATTATATAATTATAATTTTAATTATATGTTCATAACATTGAAATTAATTAATTTTAATAACATACCTGAAGGCAATCAAAATCTACTAACTCCTTCAACTTCTAACAGTAGCAGCAACAACAACATATATTTTGATTAACATTCTTTCAAATTAACACAAATCTCAAAAAATAGGGAGATTAAAGACATGTGAAAAAATTCCAAAAAAATAAAAAAGTAAACCAATTAAATCAAAGTTCCCTTCACCACGAACACACCGGTGGTCCCGGAACGACAAACGGAGATCCCGCCAACAAGCAAATGGTCTTGCAAGCTTTGGGGAGAGAGGATGGTGATCCATTTTAATCTGTTATTATTTTTACTGACGGTCAGGGCATTGATTAATTATGTTAACAACGCCATAAAACGTGTTTCATTTAACTAAATTTAGTGAACATACAAAACTAAAAATTTCAAACTGCCATTTTCACCGAGGCCTGAGGCCATCGGTAAAATTAACATCGACAATTTTTTAATTAAAAAAATTAAAATATTAAATTAATATTTGGCCCACGGTAAATTTTATTATGTAATTTGAAATTTTTGAAAACTTGTATTAGTTTACCAGCGGCACATCATCGGTAAAGGCAAACATCAATATCAATAATAATAATAATAATAATAATAATAATAATAATAATAATAATAATAATAAGGCATGTCAATTCAGTTGGGGCAACAAGTATCATCGGCTAACTTAAATAAAATGTGTGCTTTTATTTATTAACGGTTTATTTTATTACCGACGGCTAGGCCATCGATAAAATCTGCCTTATCACAGATCGTTTGAAATACGTCGAGTACCATCGAATTTATCGTTGGATTTAGCGTCTTAAGTTACCGTTGGCTTTACCAATGGATTTATGGAGGATTTTGTGATAGAATTCGTTACGTCAAATAGTTACCAGCGAATTAACTTTTTCAATGGTAAATTCATGGGTAATACTTGGTGGGAAATGGGAGCGAATAGGCGCAAACTTTAGTGTCAGATTTACCATCGGTAAAATTTGACAATAAGCTATTTTAGTTAAACGTTGCATTTTGGTGACACGCAAGGAGTTACCGTCGGATTTATTTGACGGTAATAAGCTCTAAAATTGAGAGCGCGAACACACTCCTCTTTCATTTCAAAAAGTTTATCTCTTTCGAAACCCCTCTTTTATGTTTCATTCTCTACCTGTTCCCACCACCACTCCAGCCCCGGTCTCTCACCGCCACCTCTTCCTCTCACGAAAACCAGTCAGTTCCCCTTCGTTGCACCACACTGCGCCGTCGTCGTCTCTGTCTAACAACATATCACCGTCGTCGCTATCCAGCACCGCCGCTGCTGCATCTCGCTCCGTCATTGTCAGGTTCCATGTATCTCCCTCTTATATAAATTATAATTTAAAATTTATTTACATGTTAATATAGGGAATAGTTATATGTCAATTTAGGAATTTAGGATTTGATTATTATATGCTAATTTAGGGTTTAGGGTTAACTTAATGTAGGATTTGTGTTTTGGTTATCATATGGTAATTTAGGATTTATTCGTATTTGTTATTAGTTATTATAAATAGAATTTGTGTTGATTATGTTAGATTTGTGTTGATTATTCTGGTTATTAAAATTGGTTTGATAATAAAAAAATTAAAATAAATTATATGATTTAGTGTTTAATTATTTTACAAAGTTATATTGCTTTGAATATCTATTAAATGTACTGTGTATTTGAATTGGTTAGTAAAATTGATTGAAGCCTCTTGGTAGGTAGATTAGGATTTTAACCCTTCTATGTTGGGTTGGATAGATATTTGGTTTGGATTGAACCCTTGAGGGGTAGAGAAATCTAAATTTTAGGGGAGACTCTGTCAAAATTTTTATAAGATTTTAAGTGAAATTGAAAAATTAAAATTATGTTATCGAAAGTCTTAGAATTATGTTTAGGGCTGTTGAGTTTGGAAAACTTGAAATATGATGATGATCAAACATTATTAATTAGAAAAATTGTTAAATTGTTAATTTAATTTTGGTTTCAAATTGTTTGTATGATGAGTTTGTCATTGTGTAAATTTTTCTTGATGGGCCAAAAGAATATTTTAAGTCCAAATAACTATCAGCATTGGATAAAGAAAATGTTATTATAAATGGCTGAATTGGTTTAAAGCACATTGGACTAGTAAACTAATACAAAGCCCAAGTTATAATTGCCTTGGCCCAACATCATCATGGGTCCGAAATTGAAAGAAGAAAGAAAGTAGTGGAGTATGCTTTCCACAGTTACCCTTCTCCATGGGTAATGGAATTCAAAATTTTTTTAAATTGAATGCATGCATTGGTAACAGGAAAGAGAAAATTCAAATTGATTTGATGGCATTTACTGCTCCACACATTACTATGCATAGGGGAATGAAAGCGGGATTTAATTTCATTCATAACATCCAAAGATTTTTCTCTCTTCTCTCTCCTCTCTCTCTTTGCATTCGGTCATGTTAAACAGGAAGGAAGGAAGAAGAAGTTATCAGAGTTAGTAGTGAAGCTAGGAAGAAGAAAAAGGCTAGGGTAATGGCCTTAGCAAAAGGAAGATCCGAAGCTTGGCATGGCTAAGATTTTTGCCACTAAAGGCAAGATGTGAAGAAGAAGCCTCAAGATCTCCACGCCAAAAGTAGAAGCAATCGACCTCGGTCAGAGAAGAAGGTCTTTGTGGTGAAGCTCGTTTCCGCTTTTGTTCATCCAAGACAGAAGGTAGCTACTGTAGCTACCTAGAGGAAGAAGCAAAAATAGAATAGATGAAGCTGTCAAGGATCAGAGAATCATCAAGGGTTGAAATTCATTCTTGGAGCCAAAGTTAAGATGGAAGGCTTAGATTGAAGAAGCTTGATGAGAAGCGATGAGAGAGAGGTACATGCATGTTGATTTGCTTTCGGTTTTTCCTCTCTCTTCTCTCTGTCTGAACCTGCCTTGTGATGGAGAAGATGTTGGTGGCTTGGTTGAAGTGGTTTCAACTTTGGAAGCTTCCCCTTCTATAATAAGGGAGAACGGCCAAGTGTTGAAGCAATGAGAGAAAGCACAGAGTTCTCATAGCTACCCAAGCTAATAGAAGTTCTTCTCCTTCAATGTGTTTTATTTTGTATTCTTTTCTTTAGTTTTGTCTGTCTGAGTCTCATGGTGAAAAAGGCAAATAGAGTGAGGCTTGTAAGAAAAAGCCAATGAGAGGAAAAAGACAGATAGTGCAAAATTAAAGAAAAAGCCATAAATGTCTAAGAGTTCCTTTGTACATTTATGTTATATTTCATGATCTTGTGGGGATTCCCTTGCAAGTTGGGTTAGCACTTTGCGGTTGAAAGCTTGGCAAGTGTCTAAGTCAAGTTCAGTTTTTGGGATAGATTCTGGACTTGTCTCAGATAGGAATGGGTAGTTCCTAGGAAAGAATTGGTGTATGTAATCAATTGATTATAGTGAAATTCTGTCACTGTTGTGTTGGAGATCGGATGTAGCTGATAAACCACTATTTTATGGTTTATCTTGTGTTCAATTGAGTGGTTTTTATCAAGTCTTTGCACACTTATTCATATGATTTGCATGATTTTAAAATTCTTCCTAATTTTGTTCTATGATTGAAAACTTGCTTCCTAAGCCTTTAAATTGTGTATTTTTAATGTCCTTTCATACCATTCGATGCCGTGATCTATGTGTTCAGTATTTTCAGGCTTTATAGTGCAGGAATGGCTTAGAAGATGGAAAGGAAGCTTGCAAAAATAGAAGGAACACAAGAAATAAAGGAGACAACCCATGGCTCATACGCGCGCGTGATTTGGAGCTTTCCATGGTGACGCGTGCGCGTACCCGACGCGTAGGCGTGATAAGCGAGATTGCACAGCGACGCGTGCGTGCGTGTACCTGACGCGTACGCGTGACACGCGAAGATGACCATCGATGCGTACGCGTGACTGACGCGTACGCGTGACATGCGCCATGTGCAGAATACTCAGAAGACGCTGGGGGCGATTTTGGGCTGAGTTTGGACCCAGTTTTCGACCCAGAAATGCAGACTAAAGCCAGGGGACAAGCAAAGACTCAACAGAGATTGAATCATACTTTCATTTACATAATTTTTAGGTTTTAGATGTAGATTCTAGAGAGAGAGGCTCTCTCCTATCTCTAGGTTTTAGGATTTAGGATTTTCTCTTTGGTTCAGGTTCAATGTTCCTTTAATTTAGTTTTCTTCTACTTTTTATTTATTCCATTACTTTAGTTTATCTACTTCTCTTATTAATTTATTAATGCAAAGAGTACTTTTCTATTTAATTTTATTATTTCTTGATTATTTTCAATTGAGTCCAATTATCATGCCTTCTTTCTACTCCCTTTACATGTATGCAAAATTGGCATCCATGTCAATGGAGTAGGCTTCCAACTTGGTTTTGAAGTTGATTAATATTTGGAGACCCTTGAGTTGGAAAACTCAAGAGTTAAATTGTAATTGGAAGTTGTTGGCTGGCTCTCTAGCCACTAACGCTAATCCTTCCCAAGAGAGAGGATTAGAACTTGTGAATAGAAGTTGGCTCATAACTTGACTTTCCTTTATTCGGTAAGGGTTAACTAAGTAGAAACAACAACCTATTACTATATACTTGGGAAATCCAACAAGGATAGAACTTCCGACTAATCTTCCTTAGCCAAGGCTTTTTATTTTAATTACATAAAACCTCTTGTTAATTTTCATTGCTTTAATTTATAATCATTTATTTTTCCATTCCTCATTCAAAAATTTCTCAAAAAACTTATAACCAATAACAAGAACACTTCCCTACAATTCCTTGAGAGACGACCCGAGGTTTAAATACTTCGGTTTATTTTTATTGGGTTTGCTTAAGTGACAACCAAAACTTTTGTACGAAAGGATTCTTTGTTACTTTAGAAACTATACTAGCAGCGAGAACTTATTTGTGAAATTCTTTACTAGCAGAAATCCGTTCGTCAGTAGGCTGCATTGCACTTGGCAGCTGAATCCAGATATTTCTGGGTGTGATTCTCTCTTTCTCTTCTACTCCATTTCTGATTCAGTTGCGTAGGAGACAAAATTGAAAAATATCTCCTAACTGGTTACGAGACAAAAAGAAAATGTCTCTTGACTTGTTATGAGACAAAAAGTAGAAACATCTCCTGAAGCTATCTTGAAAGGCTGAAAGTTATACTCAGTGGAAAAGGGGCTAAGATTCAACCCCCCTTCTCTTAGCCACTGATTACTATCAATTAGTATCAGAGCTTGGTCTCAAAGAGATCAAGCTTTGCAGCTTAGAGAAAAAATCCTGATGGCAGCTAACAGTGACTCAAATCTGGTTGCCTATACTCTGACAGAAGGGCAGTCAAGCAACATACCTCCATTCTTCAATAGAAAGAACTACAGTTACTGGAAAAAAAGAATGAAGATATTTGTTCAATCTGTAGATTACAAACTCTGGAAGATAATCCTAGAAGGACCACAGTTTTCAATAGTTACAGGTGCTTATGGTGTGGTTACACTCAAAGGCGAAGCCGATTGGAATGAGGAAGACAGAAAGAAAGTAGAGCTCAACGCTAAAGCTATCAACTTGTTCAAGTGTGCGGTCAGCTTCGAGAAATACCGACGGGTATCAAGATGCACAACAACAAAGGAAATATGGGATAAACTTCAAATCATTCATAAAGGCACAACCCTAGTAAAGAAAACCAGAATAGACATGTTGAACAGAGAATATGAAATGTTCTCAATGAAGGAAAGAGAGACGATTGATGAACTATTTGAAAGATTCAATGTCATCGTCACTGGCTTGGATGCTCTGGGGATCATATATTCAGAATCTGTGCTTGTGAGGAGAATACTGAGATGTCTCACAAAAGAGTGAAAAACCAAAGCAATAGTAATAGGTGAGAGTAGTAGCATTGATACTATGACTTATGATGATTTGAGAGAAAATTTACTTGCCTTTGAAAACACATATTTGAAAAAAGATACAAAAAAGAAAAGAATTGCTCTCAAATCTGTTTCTGAACCACTGGATGGTGAATCTAGTGATAACTCATCTGAAAATGACTTTGTTTTGTTTGCTAAGAAATTCAGGAAAATGGTGAAGCTAAAGGAACAAAACAAAAGAGGCAGCTCAAAGAAGCCAAAAAGAGATCTCAGCAAAGTGATTTGTTACAACTATAAAGAAGCTGGGCACTTCAAGTCTGATTGTCCAAAACTGAAGAAGGAGGACAAGCCAAAAAAGGGAAAAAAGAAAGGTCTCATGTCATCTTGGGAAGACTTGGAAAATGACTTGGATGAGGATAAAGAATTAGAAACCAAGTCTCAAACCTGCCTCATGGCCGATCACGTAGAGCGGGTAGTATTTCTTGACCCTTCCACTGAAAACCTTCATCTTATGATAGATCATCTTTCTAAAAAGATTAAATACTTCCTAAGTGAAAACCAAGATCTTGAGTCTCACATAGCAATACTGAAAGCTGAAAATGGTTTTCTTAAAGATAAATTAAGGAAAGCCGAAACTGCTGTTGCTCTTGTTGAAGAAAACAAGCGGTTGAAAGCTAAACTTAAGAGTTGTGAATATCACCATTCTGTGACTGCTAATCTTAATTATTTTGAAGAAAATGAATGGCTACATAAAGAGATAAAAAGACTTAAAAGAAGACTTAGCTAACTTTGCTCAAAGTTCTGAAAATTTAAATCAACTCTTAGCTAGTCAAAAACCTCTTTATGATAAAGCTGGGTTGGATTTTCACAAATATGAAAAATTCATTGAGAAGTCTTCTTTTACCAACATGGCATCCTCTTGGGTGACATAAGGTTTCAAAACCTAACAAACTTTAAAAAAAACAGCAACTCAAAAATTTTGTAGATTATGCAATCGGAATGGTCATTTTTCTATTCAGTGTTTTATAAGTGAAAGGATGATTGGAAAAAAGGTTTACAAAATTGTTTGTGATTATAATGTCTTGGGACAAAGAAGATGGTTTGACATCAAAGGATCCAAAAAGATTTGGATACCTAAGGTCACTTGAGCTTATTTTGTAGGTTTGCCTAGCATCCAAAAGAAAGGACAACATATGGTATATGGACAGTGGGTGCTCTAGGCATATGACCAGAAAGGCAATGTTCTTCATCAAGCTTGATGAGTATGATGGAGGCTTTGTTATTTTCGGTGACAATGAAAAAGGAAAAATAGTGGCCATTGGTAAAGTGGGTAAGAGTTTTTCTTCTTTTATTAATGATGTTTTTCTTGTTGATGGATTAAAGCACAATCAACTAAGCATTAGTCAATTGTGTGATCTCGGTTATGAGGTTATTTTTAGAAAAATGGATTGCTTAGTTATTTGTGAAAAATCTGGTGAAGTCTTGTTTGAAGCCAAAAGATGTAATAATGTGTATGGATTGACTCTTGAGGATCTAAAAGATCAAAAAGTAACATGTTTTACTTCTCTTGAATCTGAAAAATGGCTTTGGCATAAGAAATTGGGTCATGCAAGCATGTACCAAATTTCTAAGCTTGTTAAGAAAAACTTGGTTAGAGGAATTCCCAATATTAAATTTGATAAGGATATTACTTGCGATGCTTGTCAACTAGGCAAACAAGTAAAATCTTCTTTTAAACCAAAAGATAGAATTTCCACTAAGAGGCCATTAGAAATGTTGCATATTGATCTTTTTGGTCCAACTAAGACTCAAAGTTTGGGAGGTAAACACTATGGTTTGGTGGTGGTGGATGATTACTCTAGATTCGGTTAGGTTCTATTCTTAGCTCACAAGAATGATGCTTTTCATGCTTTTTTCACTCTTTGTAAAAAGATTCAAAATGAAGAAGATTTGAAAATTACCGACTTGAGAAGTGGTCATGGAAAAGAATTTGAAAATCAAGATTTTGAAAAATTTTGTGATGATTTTGGTATTGCACACAACTTTTTATGTCCTAGAACTCCTCAACAACATGGGGTAGTTGAAAGAAGGAATAGAAGCCTTCAAGAAATGACTAGGGCAATGCTTTGTGAAAATGATGTACAAAAATTTTTGTGGGCTGAAGCTGTAAATACAGCTTATTATATTTTGAATAGAACCATCATTTGAAAAGGTTTAAAGAAAACTCCATATGAGCTATGGAAAGGAACCCCACCTAATTTTAAGTATTTCTACATTTTCGGATGCAAATCTTTTGTTCTTAACAATAAAGAAAATCTTGGAAAATTTGATCCAAAATCCTATGAAGGAATGTGGTACGCGAAATTGTGATTCCTTGTAACGGTGCTAAAAACATGGTGCGCGCGAATGTGATCTCAACACTTCTCACAACTCCGTGTAACTAACCAACAAGTGCACTAGGTCGTCCAAGTAATAAACCTTACGTGAGTAAGGGTCGATCCCACGGAGATTGTCGGCTTGAAGCAAGCTATAGTCATCTTGTAAATCTCAGTCAGGCGGATTCAAATGGTTATGAGGTTTTGATAATTAAAATATAAATAAAATATAAAATAAGATAGAAATACTTATGTAATTCATTGGTGGAAATTTCAGATAAGTGTTTGGAGATGCTTTGTTACTTCTGAACTTCTGCTTTCCTACTACCTTCTTCCAATCATGCGTTACCTCCTTCTATGGCAAGCTGTATGATCCTCTCGGATGAAAACAAATCCATATGCGCTGTCACCGCACAGCTAATCATCTGTCGGTTCCCGCTAGCGTCGGAATAGGACCATTGTCCTTTTGCACACGGTCACTGCGCCCAACATTCGCAAGTTTGAAGCTCGTCACAGTCATCCCTTCCCAGATCCTACTCGGAATACCACAGACAAGGTTTAGACTTTTCGGATCTCGGGAATGCTGCCAATGGTTCTAGCCTATACCACGAAGGTTCTAATCTCAGATTTAGATGCTCTGTTGTCAGGAGAGACGATGTGAATCGTGATTAGGGACCCAAGAGAATATACTCCAGCTGTCGTCCAATGACTACGTTGAACATCATGTAGACCGCTTTGTGGTTGTCAGGCACGCGATCTTGGCTAAGCGAGTAACGAAGATTGGGTTATTGTCACGGGTCACCCCTTCATTCTGACTTAACTGAATCAAGAACAAGAGTATATCTTGGAGAAGAAGTAGGCGTGAATTGAAGGAAAAACAGTAGTAATTGCGTTAATTCATGAAGAATAACAGAGCTCCACACCTTAATCTATGGGGTGTAGAAACTCCACCGTAGAAAATACATAAGTGAAAGGTCTAGGCATGGCCGTGAGGCCAGCCCCCAAACGTGTAAAGATGATAAAAGTTACATATGATTCCAAAGATGGTCAAAAGACACAAAATAAATCTCTAAAAGTAGTTTTTATACTAAACTAGTAACCTAGGGTTACAAAAAATGAATAACTAAGTGCAGATAGTGCAGAAATCCACTTCTGGGGCCCACTTGGTGTGTGCTTGGGTTGAGCATTGAAACTTTTTCGTGCTTAGGCTGTTCCTGGAGTTAAAGGCCAGCTTTGGTGCCAGTTTGGGCGTTTAACTCCAATTCTGGTGCTAGTTTGGGCGTTTTACCCCAGAATTTTTAGGCAGACTTTGAACGCCAGTTTGGGCCATCAAATCTCGGGCAAAGTATAAACTATTATATATTGCTGGAAAGCCCAGGATGTCTACTTTCCAATGCAATTGAGAGCGTACCAATTGGGCTTCTGTAGCTCCAGACAGTCCACTTCGAGTGCATGGATGTCAGAATCCAATAGCATCTGCAGTCCTTTTTCAGCCTCTGAATCAGATTTTTGCTCAGGTCCCTCAATTTCAGCCAGAAAATACCTGAAATCACAGAAAAATACACAAAATCATAGTAAAGTCCAGAAATGTGATTTTTGCATAAAAACTAATAAAAATATAATAAAAATTAACTAAAACATACTAAAACTATATAAAAACAATGCCAAAAAGGGTATAAATTATCCGCTCATCAGAATGTTTGTTGGATACTCCACCACTAGAAAAGCATTTAGGATTTACCTCAAGGAACATAAAACAATAGAGGAATCCATACATGTGTCCTTTTGTGATTCTAACTCTATTCCCAGTGCTGTGATAGAAGATGATGCAGGTTGTGATGCTGATGTAAACCAAGAAGCTAGTCAAGATGATCCCTAGTCCGTCCCAGCTGCTGAACCTGACTGTCCAGAAATGTCTCATCAGAATAAAGGAGACATTTCTCTTTTGTCTCCTGAACAAGCCAGAGAATCCAGAACAGAGCAATCCACTGAAACTCATCAAGGTAGAACCTTCCTTCAAAGGCCATGAGAATGAAAGTTTTTGAAGGGTTACCCCCATGATTTTATCATTGGTGATCTTTCCCAAGGCATAACCACCAGATCCTCAAGCAAGAAACAAGTGGAACAAAATAATGTTGCCTTCTTGTCCCAATTGGAGCCTCTTAATGTAAAGCAACCCCTTGAAGGTCCCTCATGGATTAAAGCCATGGAAGAGGAGCTTGCTCAATTTGAAAAGAATGAGGTTTGGACACTTGTACCAAATCCTAATGGTAAGAAGGTAACCGGTACAAAGTGGATTTTCAAAAATAAATTGGGTGACGATGGTAGTGTTATTCGTAACAAGGCTAGATTAGTGGCCCAAGGTTAAGATCAAGAGGAAGGGATTGATTTTGATGAGTCATTTGCCCCGGTAGCAAGAATGGTAGCAATTAGATTGCTTCTTGCCTATGCTGCCCACAAGGGTTTTAAGATATTCCAAATGGATGTCAAATGTGCTTTCCTTAATGGTTTTATAGATAGGAAAGTATTTGTGGCTCAACCCCCCAGTTTTGAAAGTAAAGAATTTCCAAATCATGTTTTTAAACTCTCAAAGGCTCTTTATGGCCTAAGGCAAGCTCCAAGAGCTTGGTATGAAAGGCTTAGTGCCTTCTTGTTGGAAAACCATTTTCAAAGGGGTACCACCGATACTACTTTATTTATAAAAGAATCTAATGATGATATTTTACTTGTTCAAGTTTATGTGGATGACATAGTGTTTGGTTCGGCTAATGAAACCTTGTGTGAAGAGTTTGGAAAACTTATTACTAGTAAGTTTAAAATGAGTTTGATGGGTGAATTAACCTTTTTTCTTGGTCTTCAAATTAAACAAACTCCTAGTGGTATTTTTATTCACCAAGGTAAATATGCAAAAGAATTAATCAAGAAATTTGGCCTTGAAAATTCTAAACCAATGGGAACACCTATGCATCCAAACACTAAACTTGATAAGGATGAAAGTAGCAAAGATGTGGATAAAACACGATATAGAGGAATGATAGGCTCACTTATGTGTCTTACATCCTCTAGACCGGATATTATTCAAAGTGTGGGTATATGTTCAAGATTTCAATCACACCCAAAAGAATCCCATCTTTTGGCTGTTAAAAGAATCATTAGATACATTAAGGGCACATATGACCTTGGCTTATGGTATCCAAAATTTAATGAATTTTGTGCAATAGGTTTCTGTGATGCAGATTATGCAGGTGACCGAGTGGATAGAAGAAGCACTTCTAGAATGTGTTGCTTCCTTGGAAGTTCACTCAACATGTGGTCTAGCAAAAAATAAGCCACAGTCACTTTATCCACTGCTGAGGCCAAATATATCTCTGCGGCAGTTTGTTGTTCTCAATTTTTATGGCTTAAAATACAGTTAGAAGATTACAAATTGAAAATCAATAGTATACCTTTGTTTTGTGATAATATAAGTGCTATAAACATTTCTAAAAATCCTGTGGTGCACTCTAGACTAAGCACATTGAAGTAAGATATCATTTTATTAGAGAACATGTGCAAAAAGGTACTATTGATATCCAATTTGTGAAATCCGAAGAGCAACTTGTTGATATCTTCACTGAACCTCTATGTGAAGATAGGTTTTGTAGATTAAGAAACAGTTTAGGGATGAGGGACTTGAGTTTTATTGAGAAAATGTGATTTTCATGCTTCTATTTGTCTTTGTCTCATAGGCAGCAAGGAGACAAATCTGAGCATATGATGAACAAGCTGTGAATCAGGGGGAGACTAGACCTTGGTGCCTTTGAACACAAGCCCAACCTACTACCTTTGATCCATTCCATGATACTTGCCTGTTTTCATTTTTTTCATCATGTTTTCATTAAAATAATTTTAAATATTTTTTGGGAAGGTTATCACATCATATATTCATAAGGGGAGTTCATGTCAAATCAAAATCTTTTCCCTTATTCTCTCCCATGTTTCAAGGAAAAGACCTTTCGGTTATTTGTTTTAATTTTAAAATTTCCTTGATTGAAAACCGTTTCCATTAAATGCTCATTATTTTAAATGATATTCTCTCCACTTATCATTTAATGCGTTGTAACCTCTCTTCACCTTCCATCCTCTTTGGCCTCTCTTCATCTTCTCATTCTCTACTTCATATCTTTCATCATGAGAAAGAAGTTAGCCACACGAAGAAGCAACTGAACCCCCTCTGTCAAAAATTCTCCATCTTCCTCTGCTCCTCAAACTCACACTCACATTCATATTTACTCTCCCTTATCCTCATCTCCCTCTTCTCACTCAACCGGTTTCATGAGGAAAAAGGTTATTCATCCAAGAAGCTCATCTCGCAAGAAGGACGCAAAAGAAAAGGGGCCAATGCCCGAGGAAGAAGAAGCGTCGCTGTCTCCACCACCACGTCCCCCTCCACCTCCACGGCGCTCCACACCCCATCCCTCAGGCCGTTATGTGCACTCTCAGCGATTAAAGCGCTACACTCTTCACAACACCTGAGAACCCCCTAATCTTGATTCCCTGGAATTCATGAACAAGTATGGTAAGAGTCATTCTCATTTTGACCTTTATCGGTTTATCTCCTATGCTGCTTATGAGTTCCATTCTAAGGTGTTGGTGAACCGTCCCTTATGTGCTTCTTTTGCTGTTAACTTGGAAACTCTTACTGAAAAGGGCATTGATTTTTCACAAAATTTTCAAGATTTGAAATGGACACCGATTTTCAAAGTTAGAAAGCCTGTTTATCCTAACTTAATAAGAGAGTTTTATGCAAACTTAATTTTTCATGATGGTGAACTTCACTCTTACGTTAAAAAGGTCCATCTTTCTTTAAACCATGAAACCATAAGCACTGCCTTGGGATATCAAGATGAGGGGGTCCGAGCTTATATGACTGGAAAATGGGATAACCAAGTTGGCGTTTCCCTTTAAGATGCTCTGGCTAGGGTGTGTGAAAACTTTTCGTCTCTGGATAGTACCACCTTGACTCATAAAGCTCTCGGACCTATGAGAGCTCTGTTGCATCAGATCATTACACATGTCATCATTCCACAAGGTGGCTCTTATCAGAGAGTCACAGTTTGTGATACTCTTGTGTTATTTGCCATTCTAACTTCTTCCTCCATATCATTTGCATATCTCATGATCAGACATATTTGGGACTGTGTTTGGAGTGACAAAAAATACAATCTGCCTTATGGCATGTTTCTTAAATGTATTTTTGAATACTTTAATGTTAATCTTACTAATGAGCCAGTAGAGAATAAGGTTTCCATGATCAAAGGTGGGGGTGTTCCTGAGGCTGCCAAAGGAAAGAAGGGTAAAAATTCTAAGGCATATGAGGTCTATGAAAGTGAAGAGGAGAGTCTTCCTCCTGAAATCTCTCGATTCTCTAAAACTATTAAGGACGTTCTCACTGAGTTTTCCAATATGTCCAACCTCATGGCAAAGTCATACAAAGAGGCTAGAAAACAAGCCTTTGAAAATGAAAAGGCATGGACGAAATACCATGAGAGGGTAAATTTGCTCATCAAGCATATGAAGACTGCAGAAAAGGACACGGTCCATACCGACGAGGAAGATGACCTTCTTGACTCTGATGTCAATCTCTCTGATGCCTGAAGATTTATTTTCTGCTGCTCATGGACACAAAATTTCTTTGGTGTTATAGACTTAGTTTATTTTGGACTATTTTATTTGAACTGTTTATTTTGATTTGGATGATTGTAACCATAACTTAACTACTTATTCTGTTTAATGATTATGGATTACATTGCATTGCTTCTCACAATTTTTTTTGCAAGGTCCCTCCTTGATGACAAAAGGGGGAGGAACATTAAAAAGAAAAGAAAAATGGGCTGATTTATTGAAAATAGAATTGGAACTGCCAATCCAATTCTTTTGCTCTGATTTCTGATTTTTTTTAGTTTTATGATGATTATTGCTTAATGCCAATATTTCTGATGCTCTGTTTTGATAACTGAATATTGGCTATATGTTTTTTTTCTTGGTTTATTGCTTTGATTGGCTGGAAATATTTTTATTGGCAGGAATTTGTTTATGATTTAAACATGTTAAAATAAGCAGTATGTTGAGTCTTGATCATCTGTTGAAATGTACTCTGAATTTACTCTAGCATACTCTGTTTTACAAGAACATTTTTTGAGCAGCATGTTATCTGATTATTTTTATCCATTTGCTCAAAAATCAATTTTTAACATGTTCTTTGCTTCTTAAGGTTCCATGTGGTGAATACATAAATTTCTTTTGGAACTACTTGAAGCATGTTACAGGTACTGCTCCCACTGAAAAAATGCATACGTTAAGGGGGAGCTATATGATAAATGGAAACGGAGAGGATTCAAAATCTTCAAGGGAGTTCTCTTAACCCTTAACCTTTTTCAATTTATTTTTAATAATATTTTTCATCAAGGGGGAGATTGTTGAGTTTGGAAAACTTGACATATGATGATGATCAAACATTATTAATTAGAAAAATTGTTAAATTGTTAATTTAATTTTGGTTTCAAATTGTTTGTATGATGAGTTTGTCATTGTGTAGATTTTTCTTGATGGGCCAAAAGCATGTTTTAAGTCCAAATAACTATCAGCATTGGATTAAAAAAATGTTGTTATAAATGGCTGGATTGGTTTAAAGCACATTGGACTAGGAAACTGATACAAAGCCCAAGTTATAATTGCCTTGGCCCAACATCATCATGGGTCCAAAATTGAAAGAAGAAAGAAACTAGTGGAGCATGCTTTCCATGATTACCCTTCTCCATGGGTTATGGAATTCAAAGTTTTATTAAATTGAATGCATGCATTAGTAACAAGAAAGAGAAAATTCAAATTGATTTGATGGCATTTACTGCTCCACACGTTACTATGCATAGGAGAATAGAAGTGGGATTTAATTTGTTTTAATTTCATTCATAACATCCAAAGCTTTTTTTCTCTTCTCTCTCATCTCTCTCTTTGTAATCGGTTTTGTCAAACAGGAAGGAAGGAAGAAGAAGTTATCAGAGATAGCAGTGAAGCTAGGAAGAAGAAAAAGGCTAGGGTAATGGCCTTAGCAAAAGGAAGATCTGAAGCTTGGCGTGGCTAATATTTTTGCCACTAAAGGCAAGATGTGAAGAAGAAGCCTCAAGATTTCCACGCCAAAAGTAGAAGCAATCGACCTCGATCAGAGAAGAAGATCTCTGTGGTGAAGCTCGTTTCCACTTTTGTTCATCCAAGACAGAAGGTAGCTACTATAGCTACGTGGAGGAAGAAGCAAAAATGGAACAGATGAAGCTGTCAAGGATCAGAGAATTATCAGGGGTTAAAATTAATTCTTGGGGCCAAAGTTAAGATGGAAGGCTCAGATTGAAGAAGTTTGATGAGAAGGGATAAGATAGAGGTACATGCATGTTGATTTGCTTTCGGTTTTCCCTCTCTCTTCTCCCTGTTCGAACCGGCCTTGTGATGGAAAAGATGTTGGTGGCTTGGTTGAACCAGTTTCAACCTTAGAAGCTTTCCCTTCTATAATAAGGGAGAACAGCCAAGGGTTGAAGCAAGGAGAGAAAACACAGAGTTCTCATAAATACCCAAGCTAACAGAAGTTTTTCTCCTTCAATGTGTTTATTTTGTATTATTTTCTTTAGTTTTGTCTGTCTGAGTCTCATGGTGAAAAAGACAAACAGAGTGAGGTTTGTAAGAAAAAGCCAGTGAGAGGAAAAAGGCAGAGAGTGCAAAATTAAAGAAAAAGCCATAGATGTCTAAGAGTTCCTTTGTACATCTGTGTTGTATTTCATGATCCTGTGGGGATTTCCTTGCAAGTTGGGTTAGCACTTTGCGGTTGAAAGCTTGGGGATAGATTATGGACTTGTCCCAGATATGAATGGGTAGTTCCTAGGGAAGAATTGGTGTATGTAATCATTTGATTATAGTGAAATTCTGTCACTGTTTTGATGGAGACTAGATGTAGTCTGCATTACACTTGGCAGCTGAACTAGGATACTTCTGGGTGTGATTCTCTCTTTGTTTTCTACTCCATTTTTGATTCTGTTGCGTAGGAGACAAAATTGAAAAATATCTTCTAACCGATTACGAGACAAAAAGAAACTGTCTCTTGACTTGTTATGAGACAAAAAGCAGAAACATCTCCTGAAGCTATCTTGAAAGGCAGAAAGTTATACTCAGCGTAAAAGGGGCTAAGATTCAACTCCCCTTCTCTTAGCCACTGATTACCATCAAGGGCTGATAGATATTTGTGTTAATTGTGACATAAATTGGTTCCTCCTTAAAATTCTTATGTTAAATGTTTTGGGCTATTTGTTATAATTATTTGTTATTCATACATTTTCTCATATTTGTTATAATTATTTGTTATTTCTTAAGTTTCTTCTTATGTTATTATTTATTAGTGTTTGTTATGTTATTAATATATTTAGTGTATTGAGTGTATTAATATATTTAGAGTTAGTGAATTCAATTGTGTTTTTATTAGTGTTAGTATATTCGCTGTGCAGACATGACAACAGGTAGCCGAGGTAGGTTGAGTGAGTCATGTGATCGTGGTAGAGGGCGAGCTTTCACTGAATCCTCAAGGACTGCCTAGTCATCGCCCTTTACCCTAACTACCCCGTCAACCCCTGTGATGTTACAGACGGATCCAGCAGACCAGCAATCCATTATGGTCCCAAATCCGAACTACGTGCCTCTTTCTGCTACGCCACCTGCAGAACCAGCAACAACAGAGCCCGCAGTAGATGATTCCTCCAGTGCCTTCTAGTAGGATGTCCCTCTACCACTGCGCTTCATTCAGCTGAGGATTTGGCCCGATGGCATACAGGTGTGAGTACATACAATTTATTAGTCTTACATTTGTTAATCTTAAGTTTATGCATTTTTATGTGTTTGTTAATGTTAGGTTTTTTCTCTGCTAAGTTTGCACCAAACTCCAATGCTTGCACACAGGAGATCTTCGATGTCATTAAGTCGATGTACGACCACCCGTGGCCGACCTACACGTAGATCCCGACTAAGACTAGAGATCAATGGTTTTAGAAGTGGACGTAAGAGCCCAATAATGTTGAATTAATTAACTGTATTTGAATTGTATTTTATTCTGACTAACTAATATTGGTGAATCACTTTGTGTAGTTAAAACTCATATGGATGCGAAGCATAATTTCATGATCAGGAAGATCTACGACCACCAGACAGCAAAACATTTTCAGCAGATGATGAGCAACGTTCATAAGGGGTGCAACCACCTAATGTCATAGATTCGTCCAGCCGTCAAGAAGGACCTAGAGGCTTATTTTACTCATGATGAGGAATTCAAGCATCACTGTCTAACGAATGTCGCTAATAGGGCTTCGCCCAGGTCGTCAAAGTATACGGGTGGGTCGGCGACCTTCATGAAGACGAAGAGCAGACTGGTAAGAATTTTGTCATTGTTAAATATTTTAGTAGTTACTTAAATTAGTTGTTTAATTTGTTCATTTATTTTATTACTTGATATATTAATTTGTAGTTTAAGTTGTTGGACCGTGAGGCAACATTGGTGGAGACCTTCAAGTATACCCATACTTTGAAGGTCAACAATGAGAGATTTGCTGAAGAACAGTCAGCGGCCCATTATGTGACTTTAAATTAATCCTAAGTTTCAAATTTATTTGGTTTAAAGGCAATTATTTAACTGTTATTCTAATCACAATGTGTGTGACACAGGAGGATTACATGCATAGGTTGGAGGTCGTGACCCAGAAATCTCAGCCGCCTAGTAGGAATGACGATGCTAGCTCCGAGACCTCAGTGGTAGATCCTGATAGGATTTGGTGCAAGACTGCCTCTGAGCCCCATTAGAATCACTGCTTCAGGTTGGGGTCGTTCTCCGCCAGTGGCCTCCTCTCCTTCGCATTGGCAACTTCCTCTGTCTCTGCCTCTGCCACCAGCTCTGCCAATCCCCAGGAAGTTATCGACTTGATGGAGGAGGTGCAGAAGCTGACACAGGAGCTTCACTAGCAAATGGAGCAGTCTGAATAAAGGTACAACAACTTTCTTGCACGCGTGGGAGGAGTCGTTGCCATCAGCTTTGACCTGATGGAGAAGTTGAAGCAGCTCGATCGGTTGCGAGAGCAGATGGCAGAGTACAATCTGCAGATGCACGTAGGAGGCAGCGACACTGCTAGTTCTAACGGCGACGCTGCTGGTGGGGCACCGATGTCAGCACCTACTCTGCCATCTCAGCAGGGGGACTACAACGACCATGACAATGATGATTACCGAGATCTGTAGGGGTTTCATTTTCTTATT
The DNA here is from genome assembly GCF_059453495.1 of Arachis ipaensis. Classification (NCBI taxonomy): domain Eukaryota; kingdom Viridiplantae; phylum Streptophyta; class Magnoliopsida; order Fabales; family Fabaceae; genus Arachis; species Arachis ipaensis. Next base: position 26,374,832 of record NC_142437.1, read on the forward strand.
TGTCTACTTCATTGCATTTTACTTTTGTGATATTTTATTGTATTGAGACCATTTATGTTTAATAAAATAATTTGTTAATTTATGCTAATTTTAGATTTCTGCTAACAATTTTGTTAACAGGAATTTTAATTTGACTACTAATTGTGGCATAACTGTGCCAAAAAAAATATTACCGTATAATTTACCATCAGAGCGCCTAAACACATGAAATGGTACCAAAGTTACCGTCGGATTAATCTGACGGTAATAATCAACTCAGTCTCACAAATCCATTGAAAATACGATGGAAAATCCGCCGATAATTAGCGTCGAACGAAAAACTCCGCTGGTAAGCAGTTTTTGGCAATATTTATACCGTCAACTCCAGTTTAACGATAAATCCGATGGCAAATCCAATGGTACTCAGCGTTTTTTTGTAGTAGATTCAAATTTGCACCAGTATCAACCAAGATTCTTTTCACTATCCTATTTTCCAGCTTCGCAGTGATCACCAACGGCTCGTCATCATCAGATGTGACATACTAGAAATCATCTGCGATGAATTGCACATCTGGAATACCGGTCACCTTTAGAACCTCTGAACTCAAGCCTTGACATCTTTTTTAACAATATTTCTCGATTTTGCCAATCCATTTTTACCAACATCCACGTTTACTACCACTTATACCGTGTCAACTTGGATCTCCACGGGCATAGAATTCCTAGGGTTTCTTGTCTCTCGATCTTCATCATTGTTATGCCGTGTAGGTGGCCTAACGTGTTGAACAAACTCAGGGAGCTTCACATCTTGAATCGCCTACCGCAATACATCCTTCAATTCTATGCAATCCTTAGTCCTGTGACCATAAGATTTGTGATAGTCACAATATTACGAATTATTCAAAGAAGTCCTAGGTCGGATTTGTCTTGCTTTGGGAAGTATTCTCCTATATAACACTTGTTGATAGACTTCAGTCAGTGAGGCCACCAAAGGCATATATGTCGAGAATTTACCTACTCGTGGTGTTGATGACTTAGGAGTAGAGGACAGCCTCGAGCTTCTGACCTTAATAGGTGACGGATCTGGGTTTTTCCTTTTAGTCAAGACAACCTTTGAAATGTCTTCATCTCACATATATTCTAGAGCAATCTAAAGAATTTCTTCCAAAGACTTTATATCTTTGGAAGTCAAGTGCCATCTAAATCACCTTCTAGCAAGCCAGCAATAAGGCATAAACATACAACCTCAAGAGTTTGCGTGTTAACCTCAAGTAACGTCTTGTTAAAGTGATCCAAATAATCTTGGATGCTTTCTCCTACTATTTGTTTTACACTAAGTAATGAAATCAGGTGCTTGGTTTTAGCTCTTTTGGTAGTAAAGTATGTAAGAAACTTTATCTTAATGTCAGAAAAAGATGAAATAGACTCGGAGGGAAACATATTAAACCAAGCCATAGTTGGCCCTGACAATGTTACCAGGAAGGCCTTACATCATATTGCGTTCTCAACTCTTTCCAAATTCATTCTCACCTCAAATGCATCAATGTGCTCTTAAGGATCCAATTTTCTTTCATACTTGACATCTGTCAGTTTGTCAAAATATTTAGGTAAACGAACTTGGAGGACATGTGGGACAAATAGAGTTTGTCCCAGCATTACATGCTCCCAAGTATTTGTGTGTCTTTTAGGACTCAGACTCTTTTGAAAAGTCAGACTCCTTTTAGACAGGGTTGATCGAGATTTAGTTCTAGGCCTTTCTATCCTGTGGTGAACGTGAACGATGACAATCATCCTCGGGTAGCCAGGCATGTTCTCTTTGGGCTCTTCCTTTCACAACTATCATGACGAACCCTTGTCATATGACTTGGAGATCGAGATTGCCACGTTTGTGATCGCTTTGCAAGTTTTCATTCTAATTTTTGCACTCGATGGTGCATTTTTTGCATCACATGAACATAGTCTGCCCCCAAGCTAGCGAAATACCGAACTCCGGCATTTCGATCCTCTGGGTGCTCAAAACCTAGATGAGGGAATTTGATGTTGTTGTTCCTCAATAGTATTTGGATTAGTTTCATGTCCATCCCCATGGAATGTTTTCTTGTGTGGAGTATTCGAATCAATCATAGTTTGTATTTTGTGATCAGCCATGGTATCAAGTATGTAGGATTCTCACAGATGGCAGCAAATATTTGAATTTTTTACAGAGGTCACGAATTAAGGAGATTTGGAGATCCTAACTTAAACAATATTGATATCAAGTTGAGAAGACAATATACAAAGACACACCGATATTTAAATCAGTAATGTGCTTAAGATGATTGTAGTGAGTTGTGTCTTACATTATAAGTTCCTATTTTTCCTTTATTACACCTTTCTAATATAACCGTGTGTATTTACTACTTTTAATGTATATTTTAATGTCATGATTTGATAGATTTGAATTAATAATTTTATTCTTTCTTAATGACATACTCGTTAAAGTTGGTCGAACTGGTAATGTGATAAGCATATTTAATCGATATAAAGAACAATTATTCTTGTCCAGCCTTCATTTGCCTATCTATAATATAAAGGAGTTTCACCTCAAAAAAATATATCCTAACATAATCGATTAGTCACTTTTAAACAATTTTAACATAAATTTTTAAGGAACGAGAGAACTCTGAAAAAGGGTAATCGTCGGTTAAGAATTTCACACAAATAATCTCGTCGAAGTATAGTTCCCAACCAACAAATAATCCTCCATCAAAGTTTAATTTTGGTTGTCACAAGTCCAACCCAAAAAAATAACCGACAGTATTAGTCCTGGATCGTTCTCCCTAGGAATTACAATCGAGTGCTCAATTATTGGTTATGAGTTTCACGGGTTGGGTTGATAAAGAAATGAGAATTTAAATGAGAATAAAAAAAAGAAAACAACTAAGGAAAGCAATTACTAAAAAGAGGAATTTATGGCAAGGATTGAGAATCTAGGTTATCTATCCCAGTCATTAATCATAATACAATAATTAACAAGAGCTAATCCTATTTCGTCATCTCCAACATCGGAAGAAGGTATAATGTTAACTTCATATTGAGAGAAAGTCAAATAGGACTAGTTAATCCCAATCCATAAGTAATGTTAATAGATACAACACTAACTAATCACTCTAGATCACCAATCTAAATTGAGTATTAATGACTCAAGATTGCCCAATTTCTCTTTTCAAGCCAAGAATGCTCAAAAACTACTCTAACATCCAACCAAGTATTTTGTCAAAAACTTGGAAGGCATAAAAGGAAAGCATAGTAAAATTGCAAGGAATAATAAATTTTAAATTACCCAATGTAAAAAATTAACAATAACAACTCAAACAAGCAAGAAAATAACATAAAACCTCAAATTGCATTAATTGAAATTAAAAGTATTAAGAGTGTTCATAAAATTAAAGTGACATAAAAGGGAAAATTAACAAGAAGAACAAAGAGAACAAAGATGTAATAATAAGAAATTGCAAAGAAAACTAGATCAAAACAAGAATCAAAACCTAAATCTAAGAGGAAATTAAACTAAGAACCCTAATTTCTAGAGAGAAGAGGGAGTTTCTCTCTCTAGAACTAACCTAAGGCATGTTTTCTACCCTATCTAATTGCTCCCCTTTGTTCTCTCTTGAATTCTGCATCAAATAGCTTCAGAAATAAGTTGAATTTGGGCCTGAAAAGCTCAGAAATCGCCCCCAACGTATTCAATTTAATGAGGTCACGTGACCAGCGTCACGCATGCACGACGATTGGCAAAGTTCTCTTTCACGCGTATGCGTGGGTGACGCATGCACGTCACTTGCGAATTCCCTCCTCATGCTTACGTGTGGATGACGCGTCCGTGTGTGGCCTTGAATCCTCCAAATGCTCATTTCTTCATGAATTCTCTACTTTGCATGCTTTTCTCTTTACTTCTTCCATCCAATCCTTGCTATATAAATCTGAAATCACTCAACAAACATATCAATGCATCGAATGGAATTAAAGTGAATTAGATTTAGCTATTTTAAAGCCTAAAAAATATGTTTTTAACACTTAAGCACAATTTAGGGAGAATTAGAAAATAATACTATTTCATTGAATAAATGTGAGATAAGTTAATAAAATCTCCTAAATTTAACACAAGATAAACCACAAAATTAGGGTTTATCAAACCTCCCCACACTTAAACTAAGCATGTCCTCATGCTAAACTCAAGAAAGAGACAAAGGGTAACAACATTTATTCAATGCAAGTAAATTATCTATATGCAATCTATCTACATGCATTCAGTTACTTGGTCAAAATAACTCAATTTCCAAGAAAGCATGTATAAACATGAGGGCTAAAGCAATCACAATCAAATCAAACCCACAATTGAATTGAGTAATTAAAAAGAGTTTACAAACTTGCAAGATAAGAGATAATAATAGGTGAAAACATATAATTGAGCAATCGAACCCTCACCGGATGTGTATCCGCTCTAGTCGCTCAAGTGTATAGGGTTGATTCACTCAATTCTCCTCTAATCATGCTTTCTAAGATTTGTTTTTCATCTAACAATTAACAATTATTCAATGCATGCGTACATATATCATGAGGACTTATTCATAGGTTGTAATGGGGTTAAGGTCAAGGTATGGATGTATATGGTCAAGTTGACTAGAATTTGAATCTTTGATTAACTTAAATTTTTCACCCAACTTACAACAACCTATTCAATTCTAATGCAACCTAACTACCCATTCTTCACTTTTTCACACACTCATGTATTTTCTTTTTTATCATAACCCATATGCATTGATTATTATTACTTTACTTTGGGGTATTTTGTCTCCTTTTTATTGGTTCTTTTTTCTTTTCTTTTTCTATATTTTTTATTTTTATTTTTCTACATTTTTTTGTTTTATTTTTCTTTTGTTTTTCTCTTTTTTTTTTGTGAATTATATACAAAGGTACTAATGCATATGGTTTAAACATTTAATGCATGAGTATGTACCCAATTTTCAATATTTTCAATGAAAACTCAAAATACTCTTTTACCTCAACCAATGTTCCCAAATTTTCCAAACTCAAATGATAAACACACTCACTAGTCTAAGATAATCAAAGATCCAAATAAGGGATATTTATTATTTTTTGCTTTAAGGCTTGTAATGTGCTAAAATTAAGAACAAAACGGGATTAAGATAGGCTCAAAATTGGCTAACAATGGAAGATAAAAGATAAGGCAATTTGGGTAAGTGAGCTCAATGAAATGAAGGCCTTAATCATATAAATGCATTCATACACAAAATAATGGACATATAGAATCAAGCAAATCAAAGATTACAATCATAGAAAAAGAATAATACACACAAGAAGGAAAATAATGGTTATATGATGTAACCACACAACTAGGCTCAAAACTCACATGGTTGTGTATTCTTAGCTCAAAAATATGTTCCACAATGTATAATTCAAGCAAGTTCTATGAAAAATTTTTACTCAAATCAATTGGGTGCCCTATAGATAAATTTTTTGAAAATTTTTATTATTTTGACTAAGCTTATTATGTGTATATGCAAAATTAGAAAATGCAACTAAAATTCTAAATGACCTAGTAATAAAAGAGAAATTAAAATGTGAAAGTGTTGGGATTAGAAACTTGTCACCCCAAAATGCTAATCAGTTGGACGACCTCCCCACACTTAAAAGTTTGCACCGTCCTCGGTGCATTCAAAAATGAGTAAGGGGGTACGGCGAATACACGGGTTGCCACCTTCAACATGGTGGATAAACCGGTTGCTGCATATACTTTTTTTGCTTTCGTTTTTGCTTATGACAAATCATCCTGAGCAATAGAAAACAGGATATAATAAGACAAGTAAATACACAAGCAAAGAGGCATAGATTGTTGGAATGAGGTAAGAGTCACTAGAATGATGTGAGTGAATCAATTTGTGACATAAATGAAACAAGTGTACGAGTTCTAAGTTGCAAGAGGTTTAGAACACACACACTAGTATGAAAAGCTATGTCACAATTATAAAAGAAACATACACTTCACTCATTCTAGTGTGCTTGAGATGCTATAAAAAAAACTTGTAAGTTTAGATAAACAAACAAGTAATAAAGAAGTATGAAAGCATTCAAGCAATAATGAAGTAAATGTGAAATGGATGATGAATGGGCATCAATTGATGTGCAAGGAAGCTTAATGAACAAAATGGAATATGAGACTCACACATCAATCAATGACACACTTTGAATTTTGCTCGCATCACCTAGTTGATACAAAGTGGGACACATGGATGCTATGCAACTTATTAGAAGAGGGATATAAGTTGAAAATCAATCACATAGTAAGCATGGTCCATATGACTTGAGAATTTCAAAAAGATGTCCCTAGGTGAGCTGACAATCCAATTCACAATTAAAGCATTATGCCAAAATGAATAGTTTCAAATATGTGTAGAGCACATAAGTAAACAATTAATGGTCAACATGTCATTAAGGCATAAGCATAACATATGGATGCATATAATCAAGCAACACAATGCATTGAGATAAATGCACAACATCCATCAAGAAATTATCTAGTTAAAGAAAAGCATTCAAATCACATGGTGGCCAAATCATGTAATTTAAAAGAGTTAGAGTGCTTTGAAGGCAATCCATAAATACTTGGTATTCAAAAGATATTAGGCATGAATAATTCACAACCAAGTAACAATAAGTAGCTTCAATAAAAAAAATCCAACAATAAACAATTTCAGCATCAAGAAGTAGTAACTCAAATAAATAATCCAACACTTATTCACTAAAACAAAAAATTAAATAGAAAATTAAACTAACTAACCAATTAACTAACTAAATAAGGTGATGGTGGATGGTGATTGGTAGTGTTGGATGATGGTTGAAAGAGGAAAAGAAAAGAGGAAAAGGGAAAAGAAGAAAAGAAATGGAGAGAAGAGAAGAAAAGAAGTGAGTGAAAAAGGACAGGGGGTCACGCATACGCGTGAGTGGCAGAAATAGGGTGCGACGTGTACGCATCGTTGACGCACACGCGTGATGGGAGAGAAAAGAAGATGACGCGTACGCGTGGGTAAAAATTGTGCTAGACGCACAATTTCAGCATACTACGCGCACAACTCTCTAGTTTTTGTACTGCACCTGAAAATTTTGGGTGTCACGCATACGCGTGGGCGAGGCGTACGCATGAGAGGTTGGAATTCTTGGGGTCACGCGTACGCGTAGGTGACGCGTACGCGTGGCTAGGTGCTCTGTTTTTCAAAATTTTCCAATTCTTGCACCAAACCAAGCATTTCAAACATCCAAACAGCTACCAAAACATCATCAAACCTTATTTAACATACTAGACTCCCAAATAAACCAAACAAACAAAACCAAACATGAAATTAAACCTATTTTAACATGCAACTAAGCAATATATGCAACAATATAAAAGGAATAAAACTACCTAACAATGGCAACCCAGTTCATTCATTGATTATATATACAAGAGAATGGAAAGAGTTTACCATGGTGAGGTGTCTCCCACCTAGCACTTTTATTTAAAGTCCTTAAGTTGGACACTTGATGGGGTCCTTGCCATGGTGGCTTATGCTTGAACTCTTCTTTGAATCCCCACCAATGTTTGCATATCCAATGTCCACCGGGATCCCAAATTAGGCGCATAAAGCCTTCAAGCGAATTGAAACAGGTGACAAGGCTCCAAAGTTGTTGATTGTCAAATTGTATTTCGGGGTCCCAAACCTTGTTTGTGCACCCGTCTTCTTGTTGACTATTATTGTTCAATCCGGGTGACAAGATTTGTGAATTCTCATTTTGGCACCCAAACACCTTCCTAGATCCATTCAATGTAGCACTACACCAACCATTGCACTTAGACTTAGATGAGGGAACCATAGTGAACCTTGAATTGTGGTGCCTACCACTAACCAACTCTTTCTTACTTTTCATTCCACAAAGATTCCTAAGTTGACCATCCGTTTCAAGCAAACTATATTTCAAGTGGAATAAAAAAGCTAAGGGATAAGAGATTTACCCACTTGAATGAAAGAATGGATGGTTGCTTAGGAAGAGAGGTCTCCAACAACTTTGACAATGTGAGCTCCACTCCCTTGTGCTCTTTTTTTATTGCCTCTACCTCTTGACAAGCATCTTCTATGTTCACCTCTTGATAAGGTTCTTCACATTCAATCACTTCCTCATCAACCTCTTCTAGCTCTTCTCCATCCTTCATGTCACAACTTAGATGTAATGTGGAACTTATCTCAACATCAATCTCAATTTTAATGGAATAAGACTCCTCAAATACAAAAGGACAATGTGTTGGTGTGGAATCATCCTCAAGAGGAAGATTTGTTGCTTGCTCAACTTCTTCTAATTCTTCATCATTCACCATGTGCTTTAGAGGTTGCGCACCCTCCTTGACATTACTTTCAAGCTCAATGGAAGAAGGCTCAATGGGATCTTCGAGGTGATTTGTTAGTGTACACAAGAACTCATCAATGATTGAGTCTAATTCTTGATTAACCTCTCTTAATTCTTCAACCACTCCTTCCATCTCAATTGTCTCAACTTCCTCCCTTGGTTGTGATTCTTGCTTCAACTCCTCTTCTTCACCTTGAAGCTCCAAATTCACTTCCTCACTATGCTCTTTGGTTGATATCCTCCGCATTCATCAATAGAAATGTCTTGAATACATGAGCTTAGGTAGGAGGTCATGCGGTTAGCGGCTTCATTCATGGTAGCCAACATGGTTTCTAATCTCTTCTGCTCCTCTTCTTACTTTTGAAGGTGAGAGTAGAGATCTTGTTGTTCTTGCATGAAGGGTTGGAAAGCTTCATTCACCGAAGGTGATGGTGAAAAGGAGGGTTCATTGTTTGAGAGAAGGGTTCATAATTAGAATGTGGTTCATCTTGGTAATTAAGGGTATGGAGATGATGTATATGGAATTGATGGTTCTTGAGAATATTGATGTTGGAATGGTGGTGGCTCTAAGTATGGCTCATATGGTTGTTGGTCTGGTGGATATGGGTTAGGATTGTATGGAGATGAATGGTGGTATGGGACTTGTGAGTAAGGTTGTTGATGAGGACTATGTTGAGGACAATGAGGGTCACTACATCTATTAGGTTGGTATGCATTAAGAGTTGGATTATACCTATAAGAAACCGGAGGAGGTTGTTGCCAAGAAGGTTGTCTATAAGCTTGAGGCTCCTCTCACCTTTGATTTCCAAATCTATCCTTGATGCAAACCTCCATTGAAGTTTTCATTTCCTACAACATAGTTTGAACTAAACTCATAGCCAAAGAGATGAGAATTCATAATGAAAAGGAAAAATAAAACAAAACCATTAAAGGATAAAGAAACAAGAACCTAACTAGTGACTCAAACAAGCAAACAAACAAAGAGCAAACCTATTCACACTATCAACATATATACAATAACCAATAACAAGCACACATTGCAATTCTCCGGCAACAGCACCAAAAACTTGAAAGAGGGTTATCGTCGATTAGGAATTTCACACAAATAATCTCGTCGAAGTATAGTTCCCAACCAACAAACAATCCTCCATCAAAGTTTAATTTTGGTTGTCACAAGTCCAACCCAATAAAAATAACCGAGAGTATTAGTCTCGGGTCGTTCTCCCTAGGAATTACAATCGAGTGCTCAATTATTAGTTATGAGTTTTACGGGTTGGGTTGATAAAGAAGCGAGAATTTAAATGATAATAAAATAAAGAAAACAACTAAGGAAAGCAATTACTAAAAGGCATTCATGGCAAGGATTGAGAATCTAGGTTTTCTATCCTAGTCATTAATCATAATACAATAATTAATAAGAGCTAATCTTATTTCGTCATCTCCAACATCGGAAGAAGGTATAATCAGTTACGGATCCAGAAAATTTTGATAGTGGGGGTGAAATATATATAATATGATAATAATTTTTATAATAAAAATATTACGTTTACAAAAAATTAGCTATCAAATTATCTACTATAAATTTGTGTATAAATACATATATTATTTAACTTATTTTTAATATGTATTTTATATTTTAAAATTTGTATTTTAAGATTTATTCTGTACAAGTGATTATTTTATGTATACGTAGCATAATTATTGTTATAATTATATTTTTTATTATAAAATATGATTAGGTTTCAAAATATCTAATTATAAATTAAAATATTAAAATAGTAATTTAAATAATAACATATAATTTAAAATTTAATTTTTTATAATTCATATTTTAAAACCTTGACAAGATAATTAAAATGTCTCTTTTTTTAATATGTCATTAAACAATCATTTAAAACTCAATTTTCATACAATTAGCTTTTGATTATATTCATAGTTGAAAAATTTCATTCAATTAGTGTAGTTATTATGAAAAAAATTAAAGCTAATTTCAAAGGAAGAAACACAAATGAATAGATAATATTCTTTCGAGTCGATTTTTAAGAGAGAACACCAATCTTATTTAAATTTGAAAATTGATCATTATCATATCTAATATGGAGTTCTCAAATTAATTATCAAGTATCGAAAACTGAATAAAATATTATTGTGGGGTCAAATTTAATAATTTAGTGGGAGCAACTAAATATTATTATTATATACTACTCAATAAAATTTTAAATTGTACTGGGGCGCTTGCCCCACACCCAAATGAATAGATCTGTCCCTGGGTATAATGTTATCTTCATATTGAGAGAAAGTCAAATAGGACTAGTTAATCCCAATCTATAAGTAATGTTAATGGATACAAGACTAACTAATCACTCTAGATCACCAATCTAAATTGGGTATTAATGATTCAAGATTGCCCAATTTCTCTTTCTAAGCCAAGAATGCTCAAAAACTATTCTAACATCCAACCAAACATTTTGTCAAATACTTAGAAAGCATAAAAGGAAAGCATAGTAAAATTACAAGGAATAATAAATTCTAAACTACCCAATGCAAGAAATTAACAATAACAAATCAAACAAGCAAGAAAAGAACATAAAACCTCAAATTGCATTAATTGAAATTAAAAGTACTAAAAGTGTTCATAAAACTAAAGTGACATAAAAAGAAAAATTAACAAAAAGAACTAAGAGAGCAAAGATGTAATAACAAGAAATTGCAAAAAAAATTAGATCAAAACAAGAATCAAAACCTAAATCAAGAGGAAATTAAACTAAGAACCCTAATTTTTAGAGAGAAGAGGGAGCTTCTCTCTCTAGAACTAACCTAAGTCATGTTTTCTACCCTATCTAATTGCTCTCCCCTTGTTCTCTCTTGAATTCTGCATCAAATAACTTCAGAAATGAGTTGGATTTGGGCCTGGAAAGTTCAGAAATCGCCCCCAATGTATTCACTTTAATGAGGTCACTTGACCAGCATCAAGCGTGCACGTGGCTCGTGCGCGTCGATTGGCAAAGTTCTCTTTCACGCGTACGCGTGGGTGACGCATGCGCGTCGCTGGCAAATTCCCTCCTCACGCGTACGCATGGATGACGCGTGCGCATGGCATTGAATTCTCCAAATGCTCATTTCTTCATGAATTCTCCACTTTGCATGTTTTTCTCTTCACTTCTTTCATCCAATCCTTGCCTTATAAATCTGAAATCACTCAACAAACATATCAAAGCATTGAATAGAATTAAAGTGAATTAGATTTAGCTATTTTAAGGCCTAAAAAACATGTTTTTAACTTTTAAACACAATTTAGGGAGAATTACAAAACCATACTATTTCATTGAATAAATGCAAGATAAATTGATAAAATTTCCTAAATTCAATACAAGATAAACCACAAAATTAAAGTTTATCCTCTTCAATTATTAGTCGAACAATGATATTTAAATTTTTAATTTTCCTGGTGGATTGTTAGACAATATTATTCAAATGGTAGCGCTTTGAAAATGAGATAATAATAAGTGGAATAGCTCATTAAAAAAAATTGTAAAATACTTTTAAATTTTTTAATTTATCGAATCCTTTTAATATTTTTTAATATATGTAAACATTTAAAAATAAACCATTATTGAGAATGGAAAAGGAAGAATGTTATTATAAAACTTAACTTTTATATGAAAAAGAAATGGATTTTAATTTTTAAGCTACAAGTTTCACGTATTATTTATAAATAAATTAAACTTCATTTTATTTATATTTCAAATTTCACAAAAATGGAGATCAAATATAACATTAACCAAAAGGAAGAAAAGGGATAATAAAGGGTAGAAGAGGGAAAAAAATAAATAAAAAAAACTCTTGGAGACTATTAATTTTTAATATTTTTTATTATTATTTAATTAATATAAATATTAAATTATTATTTTATAATTTATGTATGTAAATTTTAAAAAATTATAAATGTAAATTATATTAATTAATAGATACAAATTGTATTATTCATTATATAAAATTTTAATAAATATAAATATAAATTATTAAATTATATTTTTTTTATATATAAAATATTTATAAATATAAATATAAATTATTATTAATTAAGTACTAACCAAAAATAATAATATTTATTCGTGATGTAAGCTGTAGCATTGTTAAATAAATAATACACAACATTAGTTTTATGCATGCTTATCTTCAATAGTGGACTTATTTATAAAGCATTTAGACAGACACCAAAATCTATTGATTTCGGCCCCTACTTATTACGTTGTAGTTGTTGAAAAACATTGATGGAGTGTGTACTACATAATAATTGAATTCACATTATATCTCCTTTTCACATTGTTTCTTCGGATCTTTGTCGTGTCATAGAAACTCTACCAACAGGTGGTGTTGCCGTGAATTCGCTATCACCACCATCTTCACCAGAAATCTCTTCTAGAGAACGTCCCTTTGTCTCAGTAACCAAGAACGTGCAGAAGAAGCCTACCAAATTGGTTACTGCTAAAAGCAGCATTGCCTTTCGGATTTGACCTACCTCATTATCCACAGTGAGGCTCTGTATTCCAAATACCCCCACCATAGCGCCAGCCTTCCCCGACGCGGCGCTAAGCGCGTGACACGTGCTCCTCACGCGCGTGGGGAACAACTCAGCCGGAAGAACAAAGGTGGTGCTGTTGGGCCCAAAGTTGGCGAAGAAGAATGTCAGGCCATAAAGAAGAGCAAAAACATTCTTGTGGGCCTTGACATAGTTATATTCGGCACCAATGACGAACATGAAGAAAGACATCATGAAGAAACCGATGAGTTGTATCTTGAAGCGACCAAGCCTCTCGATGAAGAACACAGTGAACCAATATCCAGGGAAGGTTCCAAGCAAGGCAATCACGAACATTGCACGTGAGGTCTGGTACACTTCTTGTATAGCATTCATCTTAAGCTCCTTTGGTATGAGTCCCATTACTGGAAAAATGTCCTTTTGAGTAAGGTTTTGGCTGTAGAATGCAATGTCTAACAAGAACCAAGTAGACATTGTTCCAATTAAGTGACGACCGTGACGCTGGAAGAATTCATTGGACATCAAGGGATAATCGTTCGCCGCTTTGAAATCCGCTATCTTATCTTGTTGCGCTTGGATCTCAATGTCCAAAACCCTAGCCATGTCAGCAGCAGCTTGCTTTGCATTACCTTTAATAAAAACAAGCACATTCATATTTAAATAATACATAAAATTATAATGTTATATGATTAATAAATATTATTATTTTTTTATTAATATTTATAAATATTTTATATGTAATAAATATATAATTTATATTTATATTTTTTAAAATTTATATATATAAATTAATAAAATTTATTTATTAAAAATAATTTAATATTTATAATGATTAAATAATAATAAAAAATACTAAAAATAGTTAATAAACAAGTTTTTCTAAAATTAGGGAAGATACTCACTGTAAAATAAAAATAAAAATAAAAAAATCTCTTTGTATCCCTGTAAGCTTAGAATATACATGAGAGGAAGCATTACCTTCAATTATAGCTGTATATCTTCCAGTTTCAGGCATCTTCATTCTCCAATAGTACGTGAGCATTGCTGGGACTGCACCGATCATGAGTACTATCCGCCATAGGAAATCGGCCTCGCGCTGCGTTGACAACACGCGATTCTCCTCATAAGTGGGCGCGTGAAAGTTGCTCATGAAGATGGCTGATAACAACATGGACATCAACCCGGCAAAGATTATTCCCACGCCTTGCATCGCGAAGACTGCAGCTATAAAAGCGCCACGTGTCCTTTTATTTGCGTACTCCGACATGATGGTAGCGGAGAGAGGGTAGTCACCACCAATACCAAACCCAAGCCAGAACCTAAAGAAACACAATGATGTCATCACCGACTTTGAAGTTGAACCGAAAGAAAGGCCAGAGCATATGGCACACGTCACCATGATAAGGAGTGTGACTCCGTACACTTTCTTTCTTCCCAGTTTGTCCCCGAGCCAGCCGAAGACTAGCTGGCCTGCCAGGGTTCCGACGAGGGCCGTGCCGGTGACGAAGTTGTTAACCTTCAGTGGTAGCTTTCCTGGTTTTTGCGAAGAAGGGTCGAAGTAATACAAGCGGCCGAGGAGCTTTGAAACGGTGGAGATGCAGAAGAGATCGTAGGCATCGGTGAAGAACCCCATGCCTGCTATCACTATGGCTGTTACGTGGTACCATTGCGTTCGAGCTGAATCAAGGGCCTCAAGAACTTCTAACCCCATGGTTAACGATACCTAATTGGCTTGCTGTTATTTGTGGCCTTTTAGTTGCAATCATATATGTATGCCTCCTCTCGGTATTTATATATGTTCATTAACTTCATTACATACATAGTTACAAATTGAAGTTACTGAAAAATAATTAATTAATCAGACAGCATAGTTATGGCTAATAACGGGCGTTGAATCCTATATATCTACCATGCTTAGGTGATGTCAACAAGAACACTTGGAATGGCTATGCTTTATATGGATATTCTCCTTGCAATGATCAACAAAGCAAGAAGGATTATGCTTATTTATTGCTTTCTTTTAAAAAATTTATAAAAGAACTAAATTATTATTATTGTTATACCCGTTAATAAAAATTAAAGATTGAATTATAAATTATAATAAGTTAATATGCATGTATTTTGACTATATAGTTTTTGGATTACATGTGTACAAAGTGAAAGAGCATGCGGTCCTGGCATTGTTATAACGTTTTATTTTTAGCTGCTTCAGAAGATTTACGGTGCCATCAAAATCAATTGAATGTGTGTGAAAACCTTGATACACAAAATCTATGCGTTTTTGTATTTTGGGGTAACACAAAAATGTGTCGACTGTGTGCAATGCTTATGAGAGTTTATTTTTTAAAACAGAAGAAAACGAGATACTAAAAAAAAAATGTGAATGATAGAAACTTTATATTTTATTTGATAATAAAATAGAATAAATTATAAAAATTTAATTTATTCTATTTTTTTATTTAAAAATTTTTAAAAAAATATAATAATAAAAAGTATAATTATAAAAATGATAAAAAATAATAAAAAAAAATAAATTATATCTCACTAATTCAATATTCTTAATTATAATGTTTTATCTATATATCACATATCAAATACAATTTTATATCTTTATCCCATCTCTATAAACAAATGCAGTCCAATAGACTTTCTACTTTCAAGACCGAAAGGAAATGGCGTCATCCGGCCCACACGCCACCAAAGATGATAAAAAACTTGGAAGTGATAAACTCCTCCAAGCGCAAAGACATACCCGGGTGTATGCAAAAAATAAAGAGACATATCCGGGTTACGAAAACAAGAGGTGTTCCCGGCCCGGATCAATTAGGCACAGCAGTTCTTATTAAAAAAGCTTGAAAAAGAAAAACAAAAAGAAAACAATTTAGATCCTGAAAAATGAACAAACTTATCTTATTAATTTATTATTCTCGGTAATATTATGACGAAGAGTAAAATTAAACGAAAAGCAAAGATTTCTCTTTTTATAATAAAAAATATTAAAAAATAATAATATTATGTACAATGTTCATATCTTTAAAAAATTGTTACAATATTCATTTTTTACTAAAAGAATTCAAATTATTCTATTATGAATTTATAATCTTTTAAAGGGTGCAACTCTGTTGATGTCTAAAACATCTGTTACGAAAAAGGATGTTGTGACTCTAATAATAATAAAACATGTATTATTGTGGATCCAACATTAATTCAACCGATTAAAGCCTCAGATCACTAATCCTAAAGAATAGAATAGTTCATATGTTCTTTTTTTCGGTGTCTAATGGTTCATTGGTTCAGAATGCTAATAGTTATTTTTTTTATTTTATTTTATGTTGTAATTTGAACGTAAAATAAAAATACTTTTTAACAAAAATAAAAAGATAAATTTATTATATACTATAAATATTTATTAAAAATATATATTGCGATTAATAAAATATATTTTATTTTTTAATTTATAAATATTCAATAAAAATTATATTAATATTTATTCACAATTAAAAATACAATTAATTTAATAATAAATAGTACCATTAAATTAAATTGATATAACCTATTTAATGAAAGCCATATATATAATAATTAGCACATATATTATTAAAGAATGAGATTGGCTGGTTAAGGGTGACAAAATAGGTTATCTGCCCCGCCCTCATTCTGTCAAAGGATGGACTGGCGAGTTAGTCCGCCTTCTCTCTTTCTCTTATTTTTTTTAAATAATTTATATTAATATAATAAATATATATACAAAGAGTAACGATTAAAAATGAGTTCAATAATTAACACAGTCCTGTATTCAAAATCAAAATAGTATATCAAAGAGCAAGCAAAATCAAAACAATAGAACTCATCTTGGTATGTGTTGACAGTGGCGGACAGAGATAACTGCTTCAATTTGCCTTAGAGAAGGAGGTTGGTCGCTGGGCGTCTTGGACGGACGAGACTTGCCGCTGTAGGTTGATGGCACGTCATCTTAATCACTTTTAAAGCTTCTTTTTTATTAATTTTCTTAGTTTTTGAATCAAATCCTTATGTTTTTAGTGATGTTTTGAAAACTAATCATATATTTGGAATTGTGTTAGAATAATTGTGTTTTTAGGATAAAATCAAGCAAATCAAGATGAAAATCAACACAAAAAAAGCTTGGAAGCGCGGACCCAAAGAAGACAAGCCCAATGCCTAGAATGCCAAGCTGGAGGCCAAAACCTGAAGCCCGGCTGCAAGGAGTGGCGCCTAGCATCAAAGAATAGAAGGCCAGCGCCTTCATGCACTGAGAGGAAGAATAAAGGGCTCAAGCCCGGCTCTCCAATTGTAGGTGTTGGGCGCCATCACTAAGACTTGGAGCCCGGCTCCAACTGCTCAATTTTGCTTTATGCTCAACTTCACCACTTTTCTATATACTTGGAACCCGGCTTCAAGTGCCTTTGTCACTTCCAAGATTCCAAAATGTGTTTCAAACCCAACGCCACTTCACCAAGCCCGGCTCCAATGCATAACCAACTCCTAGGAAGCTTCAATTCAAATCAAGATTCAATATTTAAATGATTAGTTAGCAACAACCTCTTCTAGAAAGTTAAGATTTGGTTGTTAGGATTAGATTAGATTTGAATAAGTTAACTTAAAAGATAATATTATATTAGTTTTTGAGTTTGAATTCTAGTTAGGACTTAGGATATAAATAAGTAAATAAGGTTCACATCTAGGATCATCTGGGGGGAAGTTCTTCAGATCCCAACTAACAGACACGGATCATACACTATCTGCCACCACCTCTCTCTAGTTTAGTTTTCTTTTCTACCATGAGTAACTAAACCTCTCTTGTTAAAGGTTAGTGTAACACCCTCACTATGAGAATATCACGCTTCTGGCTACGTCACTCTGATAACGAGAATATTACGATGACTTCCATATATTTAATAATAAGATATGAGCCTTCAACTCGAAATTGTATCGCTGTTTTCTTTGAAAAAACTAGAAATACTTTTTATTGCAACCAAGCATGCATATATAACCCAATACAAATCACAATCCTCATATATATATATACATACAAATCTTCTTATACAAGTAACTTATAAATATACATACATATATATCATTACAATTCCTATCCCTCTTGCAAATATAATAATAGAGGCGAGGAAAAACTATAAATGTATATACAATAATATAGAATACAATCAGATGCTCAAAAGAAACTCTTTAAACTCTTCGTCTGTCCTGAAAAGGAAAATCTGTAGGGGGTGAGAACATCGTCCTCGCTGGTTCTTAGTAGAAGGTTTTTAAGAGTTGTCATAAGGATATTTAAAAGAAAACTGTTTTTTCGATTTCAGTAACATTACTCGTCTTATGAATCTTTTCAAAAGCCAACTGTTAATCATCCAAAAACCCAAATCTTTTCGAAAATCATTAGTTAATTACCCAAAAATATGGATTCATATTTTAAATTTATAAAAACTCTAATTAAACACAGTATCTCATAAACTTTCACTACATGGACTGGTGGGCGGAATTAAACTTCGCACAACTGAACCAGCAAGTGCACTGGGTCGTCCAAGCAATACCTGAGTGAGTTAGGGCCGATCCCACAAGGATTGTGATTTGAAGCAAGTTATGGTTATTCTGGGGCCCACTTGGTGAGTGTTTGGGCTAAGCTTGATTAAGATCCACGTGCTAGAAGGTCTCTAGGGCATTGAACACTAGCTAGGGGATCCTTTTTGGGTGTTTGACGCTGGTCTCTTCTCCCTTGGGCGTTGGACGCCAGAATAGGGCTGGAGGCTGGCATTGAACGCCAATTTTGGGCCTTCAATTCTGAAGCAAAGTATATACTATTATATATTGCTGGAAAACTCTAGATGTTATCTTTCCATAGACGTTGAGAACACTCTATTTGGACTTTTGTAGCTCCAGAAAAGATCTTTCGAGTGCAAGGAGGTCAGATCCTGACAGCATCTGCAGCACTTTCTCTGTCTCTGAATCAAATTTTTGCTCCAGCTTCTCAATTTCAGCAAGAAAATTCCTGAAATTTCATAAAAACACTCAAACTCAAAGTAGAATCCAAAAATGTGAATTTTTCACTAAAACCTATGGAAACTTAATAAAACTTAAACAAAACATACTAAAAACTATATGAAAATGATGCCAAAAAGCGTATAAAATATCCGCCCATCATGTACCAAAGGAGAAATTTTCATCAAACATACCACTGATTCATCCAATCACGGCCTTTGACCCAAACATATCCAAATCACGGCCTCCGGCCCAAAACAATGTCACATCACGGCCTTCGGTCCAACAAAATATCCCACTCCAACCACTATAATCCGAACCAACAGTTACAATCACAAGTAATGCAGTTCAAACACAATCAAGAGCAATTACATCAAGTATAGCAATTAGCAGTTAAGCAGAATCATTCATATAGACAAACCAAGTACAATATGCATACCTGACGATCGGATTTTCTATCGGTAAAGAAATTTACAAATATAATTGCGTTGTAAGTATAGTTTTTAAACCAACAGAAAATCCTTTCGTACAAAAATTTGGTTGTCACAAGTAACAAAATCCAATAAAATTTATAACCGAAGTATTTAAACCTCGGGTCATCTTCTCAAGGAATTGCAGGGAGGTATGATTTATTATTGGTTTTTGAAATAAGGAACAAGTATTTTTAAATGACAAGAAAAATAAATTAATAATAATAAAAGCTCTTGGCAAGGTATGAGAACTGGAAATCCTATCCTAGTTATCCTTATCAGGTGTGATGAGAATTGAATTTTGCTCCCACTTAGTTAACCTTCACTAAATAAAGGAAAGTCAAGTGGACTAATTTATTTGATCCTCAAGTCCTAGTCAACTCCTATGAAAAGACTAGCTTTAGAGCGATCCAAATCAATCAGCAATTTCCAATTTTCAATCAACTGCTAAGTTTGATAACTCAAGTGTTACCAATTATTTAACCAAAGCCAAAAAGGGAAAATAAATCATAAATAGAATAAAACAATCATAAATCTGAAATACCTCAATTTATATTAAATAGAATATTCAAATCTAACATGGAAGGGTTCATAAGCCAAATTGAAAAGATAAATAACAATTAAAGTAATAGAGTAAATAAAAGTAGAAAATAAATTAAAGGAACATTGAACCTGTGATTGAAGAGAAGTAGCCTAAACATAATAGAAATCCTAAATCCTAATTCCTAAGAGAGAGGAGAGAACCTCTCTCTCTCTAAAAACTACATCTAAAACCTAAAATTATGAATTATGAATGTTGTATGAATTGTTGTATGCCTTCTACTTATTGATTCTCCCATTCTCTGACTTTTATTCTGTGTTTCTGGGCTTGGATTTGGGCCGAAAAAGGGTCCAGAAAAAAAATCGCTGGGAGCGTTTTCTGCAATTTTTGCACGTGGCGTCTGTCATGCGTGCGCGTGGGTCATGCGTTCGCGTCGTTTGGAGTTTTTCCTTGTCACGCGTACGCGTCATGCGTCCGCGTCGTTTGTGTTCTGCGTCAAGCACGCGTCCGCGTCGTCCACGCATACGCGTCACTGCCATTTCGCGCTAGGCACATGATGAATGAGAATTGTCGTGTCGGTATAGAATTTCCTCAAATGAATTAATTCTCGTTGCAAGTATAGTTCTACACCAACAAACAATCCTCCCAATCATGAAATATTGGTTGTCACAATTAACAATCCCCAATAAGAATTAACCGGAGTATTTAGACTCCGGGTTGTCTCACAAGGAATTGCAATGAAGTGTATGATTATTGGCTATGAAGTATATTTTGGGGTTTTTGATAAGAGGTATAAAATGTAAATGGCAATAAAAATAAACTAACAACTAAAGAGGTCTTGGCAAGGTTTGGTGGTCAAGGATCTCTATCCTTATCACTAACCACAACATGAGAATTGGCAAGGACCAACCCCACTAAGTTAACCCCTTACTAATAGTAGAGGAAAGTCAAGTGAGCTATGTCAATCCAAGACCATAAGTCCTAGTTCTCCACCAAATTAATTAGTGAGATCTAGAGTTAATGGCTCCCAATCGTCAATTACTTGGACATTAGTAACTCAAGAGTTCCTAAGTTACCTTACCAAGCCAAGAGCACAAAATTCTACTCTAAAATCTAACCAAGCATTTTATCAAACACTTGGAAGGAATGAAGGGAAAGCATAGTAAAATTGCAAGGAAAGTAAATCTACACTACTCAATTCATCAATAAAAGGAACATCAAACATTAAATTTCATTCAAGGTAAACAAAATCCAACATGAGTATTCATAAACATAAAAGAGACATAAAAGTAAAATTGACAAGAGAACTAAGAAGAATCAAGTGTAGAAGCATGAAATTGTAAAGAAAACAATATGAGAACAATAATCAAAACCTAGATCTAAGATGGAATTAAGCTAACCTAACCTAATTCTAGAGAGAAGAGGGAGCTTCTCTCTCTAGAAACTAACCTACATGATGCCAAAACTACAAAAAATTGCTTCCCCTTTGCCCAAGCTTGAATTCTGCATGAAATAGCATTAGAAATAAGTTGGGTTGGGCCCAAAGTGCTTCAGAAATCGCTGGGGGTGATTTTACTTTAGTGGGCCACGAGCAGCATCGGTGCGCACGCGTACATGGCGCGTGCGCACCCCTGAACGCGAAGTAATATATGGCAAATTTTATATTATTTTGAAGCCCTGGATGTTAGCTTTCCAACACAACTAGAACCGCCTCATTTGGACCTTTGTAGCTCAAGTTATGATCGATTGAGTGCGAAGAGGTCGAACTTGACAACTTTACGGTTCCTTCATTTCTTCATGAGTTCTCCCACTTTGCATGCTTTTCTCCTCACTTCTTCCATCCAATACTTGTCCTATGAACCTGAAATCACTCAAAAAATACATCAAGGCATCGAATGGAATTAAAGTGAATTGAATTTAGCTATTTTAAGGCCTAAAAAGCATGTTTTCACATTTAAGCACAAATCAAGGGAGAATTGTAAAACCATGCTATTTCATTGAATAAATGTGGGAAAAGGTGATAAAATTCCCCAAATTAAGCTCAAGATAAACCACAAAATTGGGGTTTATCAAATCTTTCCACACTTAAACTAAGCATGTCCTCATGCTAAAATCAAGAAAGAAGCAAAGGGACATCAACATTTATTCAATGCAAACTAGCTACATGCAACCTATCTATATGCAATCTATCTACATGAATGCATCCACTTAGTCAAAATAAATCAATTTCCAAGAATACATATACAAACAAAAGGGCTAAGGCAATAGCAATCACTCAACCCACAATTGAATTGAATTATTAAAAAGATTTTACAAACTTGCAAGAAAACAGATGATCATGGGTAGAAACATGTAATTGAGCAATCGAACCCTCACCATATGTGTATCCGCTCTAATCGCTCAAGTGTATGGGGTTGATTCACTCAATTCTCCCTTAATCATGTTTTCCAAGATTTGTTTTTCATCTAACAATCAACAATTATTTCATGCATGCATACAAATATCATGAGGACTTCCCATAGGTTGTAATGGGGTTAGGGTCAAGGTATGATGCATATGGTCAAGTGGGCTTGAGATTTGAATCTTTGATTAACTTAAACTTTCCACCTAACCTATGACAACCTATACAATTCTAAACAAACCTAACTATCCATTCTTCACTTTTTCACACACTCATGCATTCTCTTTTTGATCACCACCCATATTCATTGACTTTTATTGAACCTTACTTTGGGGCATTTTGTCCCCTTTTTATTGCAATTCTTTGTCTTTATTTTTTTCTATTTATATTATTTATTTTCATTTTTTTTCTTTTTTAATTATTATTATTTTTTTTTCATTAATTTTTTTTTCTTTTCAAACTAAAATATATATACAAGAACATCAATGCATATGGTTTACACATGATTAATACATGAGTATGTACCTAATTCCCAAGATTCTCAATACAAATACAAAAACACACTTTTATCTCTATCCAATGTTCCTAACTCTCCTAAAATCAAATGATAAACACTCTCACTAGCCTAAGCTAATCAAAGATCCAAATTAAGGGATATTTATTGTTTTTCACTTAGGCTTGTAATGTGCTACAATTAAGAACAAATGGGTTAAGCATAGACTCAAATTGGTTATCAATGAAAGATAAAAGGTAGGCTTATTTGGGTAAGTGAGCTATTTGAACAATGGGCCCAATCATATAAATGCATGTATACACAAAATAATGGACATATAGAATTAAACAAATCAAAGATTACAATCATAGGAAGAGAATAATACACACAAGAATGAAAATAAGTGGTTATATATGATGTAACCACACAATTAGGCTCAAATCTCACATGCTTGTGTTCTTAGCTCAAAAATCATGTTCCACAAAGTATATAATTCAAGCAAGTTCTAAAATTTTTTTTCAATCAATTGGGGTGCCCTATAGATAAAATCCTTGGAAAATATCATGATTTTGACTAAGCTTAATATATACATATGCAAAATAAGAAAATGCAACTAAAAATCCTAAAATGAAATGCAAAAGTGTTGGGATTAGAAACTTGTCACCCAAAAATGCCGAGCGGTCGGACGACCTCCCCACACTTAAAAGTTTGCACCGTCCTCGGTGCATCCAAAGATGAACAAGGGGGTTCGGTGACTTTCCTAGTTGCTACCTTCAGTTGGTAGGTCAACCGATGCTGCGTGTTCTTCTCCCGCTTCTGTTTTTGCTTATGATGACTCATCCTGAACATAGAAAATAGGAGATAATAAGACAAGTAAATGCACAAGCAAGGAAGCATGGATTGTTGGAATGAGGTAAATCACTAGAAATGAGTGAGTGAATTAGTGTGACATTAATGAAAAATAAGTGTGTGGGTCCTAACTTGCATGCAGTTTATTAGAACTCACACCCTAGTATTTAAAAATCATGTCACAATTATACAAAAGAAAACATGCACTTCACTCATTCTAGTGTGCGTGAGATACTTTAAAAGACTTGTAGGTTAAGTCAACCACACAAGTAGTGAAGAGGCATGAAAGCATTCAAGCAATTAATCAAGCAATTGTGAAATTGGATAATGCATGGACATTGATTGATGTGTAGGTAGACTTAGTGAACAAAATGGTATATGAAACTCACACAACAATCAATGACACATATTGAAGTTGTTGCAACACCTAAGTGGCATAGAGGTGAAACACATGGATGCTATGGAACTTAGGACAAAGAAGATAGAAGTGGAAATCAATCACATAGCAAGCATGTCCCACAAAGCTTTTACAAAGCTCAAAAATATGTCACTAGGTAAGCTTTCGATCCAATTTCACAATTCTACAATCTCAATGCATGAAATAGGTGATTGTCACTTAGAACAAGCATCTTAAAAAAATGCATTGATAATATACAATTGCCTAACAATGGATGATGAATGCATGGTGGCCAAAACATGAAATTCAAAGAGGTAAGATGCATGAAGGCAATGTAACAAGTACTTGGTATTCAAAAGTGTTAAACATGAAAAATTCCAAACCAAGTAATAAATTGCAACCTCAACAAAGGAATCCAACAATGACAATAACGACAATGATGTTAAACTAACATCCCATTAGTAATAAGCAGCAGTAAATAGTAAACACGATTAGTAATCCAATACTTATAATGGAAAACAAAAATTAAACTAACTAACTAACTAAAAGAAATGGTGTTATATGATGCTTGGTAGTGTTGGATGATGATTGAAGGGTGGAAAGAGAAGAGAAGAAGGAAAGAAATGGAAAGAGGAGAAGAAAAGAAGGTGAGTGAAACAGGGCAATCCACGCGTGCGCGTCATGTGCGCGTAAGCGTGGATTGATGAAATGGAAGTGACGCGTACGTGTGCAGTGCGCGTACGCGTGCATGGCAAGGCAAAGAGTCGGCGCGTACGCACAAGGTACGCGTTCGCGTGCCCTGGGGCACAAAGTTGGCACACTTCAGGCATAACTCTCAGGTGAATGTATGGGAGGTGAGAAAAATTCAATCCACGCATACGCGTACATGGCGCGTCCGTGTGGATGGCCGAAATTGCTTGATTCACGTGTACGCGTGGAGTGCACGTGCGCGTGGGTGGTGCTCTGTTTTTCAAAATTTGTCTATGTTTTTGCACCAAACCAAGCATTCCAAACCTCTAAACAACTACCAAAACATCATAAAACCTTATTTAACCTACTAGACTCCCAAACAAACTTAACAAATCAGTCAAAACATGAGATTAAACCTATTTTACCAATATGTACAAAAGGGAAAATGAAAAGATGTTACCATGGTGGGGTTTCTCCCACCTAGCACTTTTGTTTATTGTCCCTAAGTTGGACTTATGGGGAGCTCTTCATCAAGGTGGCTTGTGCTTGAATCCATCCTTGAACATCCACCAATGCTTGGACTTCCATTGTGCTTCATCATTCAAAGTTAATAACTCCAAGCTCTGATGGAGTTTTTCACAAACCATAGGCTCCCAAAGTTGATCTTCCTTGTGCGATCCGGGATCCGACACTTTGTTTTCATACCCATCCTTGAGTTGATCATGGTGGTTTCCTCCGGGTGGCAAGAGAGATGAATTCTCATGGAAGCACCAAACTATCCTCCTAGACCCATCCAATTGAGCACTAGTCTAACCTTTACTCCTTGAAGCTTCAACCATAATGAGCTTAGACTTACAACGCCAACCACTAAACATCCTCCTTTTACGCTTAATTCCGCAAAGTGCCCTAAGTTGGCCATCTGTCTCAAGCAAACCATACTCAAGTGGGATAATAAAGCTGAGAGTTAGAAGTTTTACCCACTCAAATGAAGGATTAGATGACAACCTAGGTGGAGGAGTTTCCAACGGTCTTGACAAAGCGTATTCAATTCCCATCCTCCTTTTTCTAAGGACTTCCACCACTTCACAAGTTTTCTCAAATGTAATCCTTTGTTCAACAATTTTATCTAAGCCTTTTCCCTTACTCAAGTCATAATTGGGAGGGTGAGAAAAATTTACCTCCACAACACTTCCAAACCCAACGGGAGAAGGTTCTTCATGCTCAAATGATTCTTCACCACTAAGACTTGATGCTTGATTTTCATCGCCAAGGGGACTCAATTCCTGCTCTATCCCATCCGATTCTTCACAAGGGATATGCCTCGGAGGTTGTGCACATTCTTCCTTAGCATCAAATTCAATCATTTTGGAGGGGTTTTCTTCAATCCTAGACTCCCAAGGTGGTTCCGCATCTCCTAAGTCTTCAACCACTTCTTCCTCTTGTTCAATAATCTCTACCTCCTCCTCTTGTTGCATTTCTTGCTTTAACCCTCTTCTTCACCTTGGAGCTTCAAGTTCACTCCCTCACTAAGCTCCTTGGTTGCTTCTCCACATTCCACAATGGAAGTGCCTTGATCGCATAGGCTTAGGCGGGATGAGACTATGTTGCCAATGGCTTCTACCATGATAGCCGTTTTTGCTCTTAACTCCTCAAATTTCTTTTCATCATCCTCGTGTTGCCTTAAGGTGTGAGATTCAAGATCCCTTAATTCTAGCATAAAGGCTTCATCGGGGGGTGATGGTGGAAGAGAGGGTTCATTGTTTGAGGAAAAGGTATTATAGTCAGAAGGTGGTTCTTTTAGGTAGAGTTGTGGTGGTTCAATATTTTCCATTCTTTCCATTTGTTGCACAACACACTCCATGGTTGCTTGAAATTGATCCAATGCTTCCTTGAGACGATCCCTTGACTCTTGTTCCTCTTGGATATCACGAGTAGGATCATATGACTCTTGGATTGAAGGACATGAGTATTCTTCCATAGGAGGTTGTGATGGAAAGTAGAGTTCATCTTGTGGTTGAAAGTTTTCATGTATTGAAGGTGGTTCATCTTGGTAATAATATGGAGGGGACGGCTCTTGAAAATATTGATGTTGGAGTAGTGGTGGCTCTATGTGTGGTTCATATGGCTCATATGATTGTTGGTAGGATAGATATGGTTAGGGTCATATGAAGATGGTTGGTAAGAAGGGGCTTGTGAGTATGGTTGAGGGTTATGTTGGGGATATGACTCATAGGCATATGGTGGTGGTTCTTGAAAGTCGCAAGGGGATTCACCATAGCCATTGGAATGATATGCATCATAGAATGGCTCTTCTTCATAGTGCATTGGTGGAGGTTGTTGCCATGAGGATTGACTATATGCATATGGCTCCTCCCACCTTTGATTATCCCATTCTTGATAAACATCTTCATTGTAGCCCTCATTTCCTACAACATAGTTAGAACCAAACTCATAGCCAAAGTGAGAATTCATGATAGCAAGAGAAAATGAAAACAAAATCAAATAAAAAGCAAGAAAATTAAATCCTAAAACTAGCAAAAACTAACAAAGAAGCAAAAGGTAAACCTATTTACAATATTCACATATATACAACAACCAATAACATAACACCATTGGAACTCCCCGGCAACGGCGCCATTTTGATGAATGAGAATTGTCGTGTCGGTATAGAATTTCCTCAAATGAATTAATTCTCGTTGCAAGTATAGTTCTACACCAACAAACAATCCTCCCAATAAAAAATATTGGTTGTCAAAATTAACAATCCCCAATAAGAATTAATCGGAGTATTTAGACTCCGGGTCGTCTCACAAGAAATTGCAATGAAGTGTATGATTATTGGCTATGAAGTATATTTTGGGGTTTTTGGGATAAGAGGCATAAAATGTAAATGGCAATGAAAATAAACTAACAACTAAAGAGGTCTTAGCAAGGTTTGGTGGTCAAGGATCTCTATCCTTATCACTAACCACAATATGAGAATTGGCAAGGACCAACCCCACTAAGTTAACCCCTAACTAATAGTAGAGAAAAGTCAAGTGAGCTATATCAATCCAAGACTATAAGTCCTAGTTCTCCACCAAATCAATTAGTGAGATCTAGAGTTAATGGCTCCCAATCATCAATTACTTGGACATTAGTAACTCAAGAGTTCCTAAGTTACCTTACCAAGCCAAGAGCACAAAATTCTACTCTAAAATCCAACCAAGCATTTTATCAAACACTTGGAAGGCATGAAGGAAAAGCATAGTAAAATTGCAAGGAAAGTAAATCTACACTACTCAATTCATCAATAAAAGGAACATCAAACATTAAATTTCATTCAAGGTAAACAAAATCCAACATGAGTATTCATAAACATAAAAGAGACATAAAAGTAAAATTGACAAGAGAACTAAGAAGAATCAAGTGTAGAAGCATGAAATTGTAAAGAAAACAAGATGAGAACAATAATCAAAACCTAGATCTAAGATGGAATTAAGCTAACCTAACCTAATTCTAGAGAGAAGATGGAGCTTCTCTCTAGAAACTAACCTACATGATGCCAAAACTACAAAAAATTGCTCCTCTTTTGCCCAAGCTTGAATTCTGCATGAAATAACATTAGAAATGAGTTGGGTTGGGCCCAAAGTGCTTCAGAAATCGCTGGGGGCGATTTTACTTTAGTGGGCCACGAGCAGCATCGGCGCGCACACGTACATTGCGCGTGCGTGCCCCTGAACGCAAAGTAACATATGACAAATTTTATATCATTTCGAAGCCTCGGATGTTAGCTTTTCAATGCAACTAAAACCGCCTCATTTGGATCTCTGTAGCTCAAGTTATGGTCGATTGAGTGCGAAGAGGTCGGACTTGACAGCTTTACGGTTCCTTCATTTCTTCATGATTTCACCCACTTTGCATGCTTTTCTCCTCACTTCTTCCATCCAATACTTGTCCTATGAACCTGAAATCACTCAAAAAATACATCAAGGCATCAAATGGAATTAAAGTGAATTGAATTTAGCTATTTTAAGGCCTAAAAAGCATGTTTTCACATTTAAGCACAAATCAAGGGAGAATTGCAAAACCATGCTATTTCATTGAATAAATGTGGGAAAAGATGATAAAATCTCCCAAATTAAGCACAAGATAAACCACAAAATTGGGGTTTATCAGCTCGCGTCCGCATCGTCCACGCGTACGCGTTGATGCCTTTTCTTCAAAACTCCATTTTTGTGGTTTCCTTCCGTTTTTGTATGTTTTCTTTTTGTCTTCTAAGCCATTCCTGCCCTATGAAGCCTGAAAATACCTAACACACAGATCACGGCATCGAATGGTAATAAAAGATAATTAAAATTAATATTTTTAAAGCATAAGAAACATGTTTTCACATATATCATAAAATAAGGAAGGAATTATAAAACCATGCAATTTATATGAATAAGTGGGTGAAGAATTGATAAAAACACTCAATTGAGCACAAGATGAATCATAAAATAGGGGTTTATCAACCTCCCCACACTTAAACAATAGCATGTCCTCATGCTAAATCCAAGAGAAAAGAGTGAAGGTAGAATAGTGAAATCTTATGCAATGCAATCTATTCTAAATGCAAGCTACCTAAATGAATCATGCAATTCTAATTACTATTCACTTATATATATAAAGCTTACATGTGGTTAAATTGCTTCATATTTTCAAGGAATCATATATGTACAATTAAGGCCAAACCATATTAAAACATATTCACAAATGAGTTGGGTTAAAATATTTTACAAACTTGCAAGACAATTAACAATTAAACATGGATATATGGAAATGAGCTATTGAACCCTCACTGGATTTGTGTTTACTCTCTAGTCACTCAGTGTTTGGGGGTTAATCACTCTATTCTTTCCTAGTTATGCTTTCTAAAACTTTGTTCTTCATCTAACCAATCAACAAATATATAATGTATACATATAAACATCATGAGGTCTTTTTCAAGGTCGTAATGGGGCCAAGGTAAAGGTAAGGGTATATATATAGGGCTAAGTGAGCTAATAATTGAATCCTTAATTAGTCTAAGATCTCACCTAACATATACATACTCTATATAATTAAAATTATGCTTAGCTTCCCATAATTTTTCCCACTTTCTTATCACATACTCATGTATTAATCTTTTATTTTTGATTTTATCCCATGTGCATTGATTTCTTTACTAACTCAATACTGGGCTAATTTTGTCCCCTTATTTATTTGCTTATTAAAACACTTAAATTTTTTTTTGAAACATAAACACAACATATATCAATGCACATGGTATTTTAGTTTAATTTGGTTTCACATGAGCATGCTCCCAAATTTCTGATTATTCTTATTAATTTAATCCTTTCCTATCAACCCATGTTCACAATCTCTATTTTAAGCTAACCAAGGATTCAACTTGGGATATTTTAATTTGTTTTTCTACTTAAGGCTAATGATGTAGTTATAGAACAGAATAAATGGGGATTAAAAGGCTCAAGGTGGCTAACAAGGGTAACGTGAAAGGTAGGCTTATTTGGGATAAGTGAGGAAAAATTCAAATGATGGCCTCAATCATATGCGGGTATGTATCTACATTCTATATTGGACATATAGATTGAAACAAAGTAAAGATTACAAGCATAGAAAAAGAATGGCGAAACACACAGGAATGAAATTTATGGTTGAATGTAACCATACAATTAAGCTCAAAAACTCACGGGTTGTGTGTTCTTTGGCTCAAAAACCATATATCAGTTATGTATGTCATGCAAGTAGAAATCAAGAGTTCCCATTATTCTCAATGTGAATCTTTGAATGGCTCTTATAAAAATAGGTATTTTCCTTGAAAAATGTTGTCAATTAACCAACATTTATTTCTATATATATAGTGTGTGGATTGTTGTGATTCTGTTAAGCTAAAGTTTCTAGTTTACTCTTTTTATTTTCAATTAAACCAAGTTATCATATGCTAAAAGGGTAAACTAAACTAATTAATCCATATTGTTTATATCACAACTAATAAGCTAAAAGTGCAAACTAAACTAAATATCTAAGATATATATAAACCAAAGTGTGAAATGTAGAAATAAAGTAGAAATAAATAAAATACAGCAAAAGAAAATGTACAAGTACTAAAAGACAAATAAGATAAAATAAAATACAGAAAAGAAAATAAAAATAGGATAAAAAGAGAGTCTGAAAGTGGTTCACCAAAAATAAAATTCGCCAGAGATGGCGACCTCCCCACACTTAAATAATAGCATCGTCCTCGATGCTCAATCAAGCTGGGTGGGAAGATGTGTCATCTCCGGAAAGATGTGCTGCTGGTGTCTCTGTGGGCTCTGGTAGGGATAGTACAGGAGGCTCTGACTGGATCGGTGCATGAGGTCTGATGGCTGTGGCTGTGGAGGCTCCTCCTGTTGGGACTGTGCCTACTGATGCTCCTCACGTGCCTCTGCCACATGATCATCTGCATCCTCCTCAGATGGCTCTGATGGTGTGTCAGGCTCGGAGGGGATGTCAGGGGTGCCGGACCGGATCATTAGCTTCAGATGCTCATAACGCTGCTTGTTGCGGCGCTCCATCCGATCCAAGTGCTCGAAGAGTCAGCACACCAGGTGGTAGATGGACTCTGAAGTAGGTGGAGGTGCTATGGTGGTGGCTGGTGCAGTAGGAGTGGAAGGGGCAGCAGAAGATGTGGCTGCCTCAGCAGAGTCAGTGAGAAAGGGTGGTCGGTAGCCCAAAGCCTGGAACTTCCTGCTGTGTGGGATAATTTTCTTGCATTCGGCGGCAGGTGGCTTCTTATCAGCAATCTTCTAGGGCACCTCAGCTCGGCGTTCCATCTGAGTAATCAGGTATGGAAGGGGCAGAGTACCTCGGACATGGACCCTGGACATATAATAGCGGATAAATCTAGGAAGATATAGGTCCTTGCCCTCCATCACACACCAAATGAGAGTGATCATGGCAGCTGGCACCTCTGTCTCATGAGTGCTCGGCATCACGTAGTTACTCAGAATCTGTTGCCAAAGCCGAGCCTCATCATTCAGGTAGATAAGCTTTATTCCCTTTGGGGTCACTGTGGATTTGCCCATGACCCATGGGACAGTAGGATCAATAGCGATTCTTTGCTTCACTGCGTCCCAGTCAAACTTCATAAATCTCATATCCTCTTCAGCCTGCTGATAACCATCAAGTTTATCTGATTTAGGTTTGAGCTTGAGGATCTCTTCTATTGCTTCCTCAGTAACCAGAATCTATTTGCCTCTAAGCTGTACTGCATCCAGGGTCGTTTTAAAATAGTTACAGTAGAATTCTCTGACCCAAGATGAGTTGACCTCAGTCAAGTTTCTCTCCAAGAAGAACTAGCCTATCTGTTTTATTTGTTTTGAGGTGTATTGAGTTCTTTGGGAATTTTGAGGGTCTTTTCCAGGTATAAATTCCTTGAAGTTTGGAAGACCGGATACTTGAGTTCACAGTATCTGTTGGCAAACTTGATGGGGTCTGTGGCAGACAGAAGCTGATCAGCCTTTTTCTGCGGGGTAAAATTCTTTTCCCGCCAGGAATCATCATGGAGGATGTCTAAAATGGTGGTAGAGGATTCTCCTCTTTTCCTTTTGCCAGTGGTTGCTTTGCCCTTTCCTTTTCTTTTGGGGTCAAACATCCTAAAAAGCAGAAGTTCTAGGATACAGTTTAAGAAACTAAAGCAGGAAAACAGGTAAGCAAATAGGAATTTAGCAATAAAAGCATAGAGAGGCAAAAGATGAATAAAAGAGCAAAAGAAGCATGAAGTGAGTTAAATATAAGTAAATTTTGGACTGTATGCAAGTAAAAAGTCTGAGAGTAAAAATCACAATCCAAAATCTATGATATGCAGAATTCTTGTTAATCAGGAACAACAGTCATCATGCCTTGAGATGGTTTGAAAGTAGTTAGGTAAAAAGAGAAGTTAGAAAGTTAAAGCAGTTAGGAGTTAAAAGGTGAAGTTAAAGTAAGTGGCATGGTATTGCGGTACCTTATTAACAAAAATTGCACAAATTTGAAGAACAAGCAACTCATATTCAAGCAAAGAGTGCAGTTTATTGATGATAATTCATATAAAATTGCAAAAGGAAAAAGAAATCACCAATAATGCAATTTATTAATCAGAGAACCAGAAAGAATAAGAAGCTAGCCCATTCATCCATGAATTGGCTTGGTTGTAACCAATTAGTGCAAACTCCTAAATTATCAGGACTAATTCATGAATGGGAGTTGAGCGAAATAATTTGGAAAAATTTGGGCAGCATTTCGGCTAAAAATTGGACATTCCCGGGAAATAACAGCAACAAAAATAGTTCATATGATAATAAGGGAGTGTAGAAAAGAGTAACAGATAGTAATTCACATGAATTCATAATAAACAAACTCAATCTACATTAAAGAATGGTAAAGAACAGCATATGAACAGCATTATCATCACAACAAATTCAAAATTGCGAAACAGATAAAACAAGTAACAAGAACGGCGCAATTATCAGGCCTAAATCCACTAACCACATTCTAGCTACCTAACCACC
Organism: Arachis ipaensis; assembly: GCF_059453495.1. Lineage (NCBI taxonomy): Eukaryota > Viridiplantae > Streptophyta > Magnoliopsida > Fabales > Fabaceae > Arachis > Arachis ipaensis. The sequence goes on from NC_142437.1 coordinate 26,408,195, forward strand.
TAAAATCCACTATGATAATGCATCTCTAACTATCCTAATTTGAACATAATTTGAAAAATATATGGAATTAACTAAAAACTGGGAAAGGAATCGGTGTTCGGCGGAACCTGTTAGGCAGAACAACAAAAATTGGGCTTAGAGAGATAGTGGTGGTGACGCGGCGGCGCTGGGAGGCGGCACGGCGGCTGTTCGGTGGTGGGGGGAGAAGGGCAGTGGAGTGGAGGAAGGGAAGAAGGAGGCAAGTAGGGAAGGGTTGTGGGAGCATGGTGGCCGGTGGTTCTGGGCGGGGCAGCGCGATGGTGGTGCGGCGATGGGGCGGGGGGTCGTGGAGGGAGAAGGGTGGAAGGGGAGAAAGAGGGGAGAAGAAGAGAAGGGAGGAGGGGGGTTTGCGAGGGCGGAGGTGGCGGCGGCGCTGGGAAGCGGGGTGGGGTGGTGGTGGCTGGTCGGTGGTGGCAGAGGGGAAGAGAGAGAGTGCAGAGGTGAATGGGGGAAATGTTGACGCGAAATGGGTTAAGGTTCCGCGTCGAAGGGGGTAAGTGGATTCAAATCCACGCGAACGCGTGAATCATGCGAATGCGTGGTTGAGGCAGATAGGTACTGACACAGACGCGTCGTTGATGCGAACGCGTGAGTGAGGTATAATGAAAGTGACGCGTACGCGTGGGACACGCGTACGCGTGGCTCAGAATTATGCTAAACACACAATTCCAGCGTCATTTTGGCACAACTCTCTGTTTCCATTGAGGGGGCAATAATTTCCATGCGACGCGTACGCGTCGCCCACGCTTTCGCGTGGTGTGTGTGAAGTGAAAATGACACGTCTGCGTCACTGACGCGAACGCGTGGCCCAAATTATGCCTAGCGCATGATAGCCGCACGATTCCAGCCCAACTTTCTGGGCGTTGGATTTTGACGTCGATTTGCAATCGACGCCCACGTGTGGCCCATGCGCACGCGTGGGGTCTATTTTTTTTATATATTCAGAATGAAAAATGCAATGCTGATATGGATGTTATGAATGATTCCAGGTTCAATAAAATAGAATAAAATAAAAATTAAAAACAAACGAAACAAAATTAAATTAAAATTGAAAAGGAACGATCATACCATGGTGGGTTGTCTCCCACCTAGCACTTTTAGTTAAAGTCCTTAAGTTGGACGTTTTGATGAGCTCATTGTCATGGTGGCTTGTGTTTGAACTCATCCAGAAATCTCCACCAACTTTTGCAGTTCCAATATCCTCCGGAGTCCCAAACTAGGCATGTAAAGCCTTTGAGCAAATTCAAATAGGTTTGCAGGCTCCAGGAGTGTTGACTATCAGGATAAATTCCTGGATCCCAAACCTTGCTTCTGTACCCATCTTTGTCCTGATCTACATTTTTCCAGCCGAGCAGTATGGAATTTGAATTCTCATTAAGATGACCAAATATCTTCTGAGACCCATTCAATCGAACTTGAAATCAATCCTTGCACTTCAAATTGAAGTGTGGAATCTCATTGAATCTTGCATACCAGCTCTGAGTACGAACCATTTTCCTCTTACTCTTAAATTTGAAAAGAGCTCTAAGCTGGCCATCTGTTTCAAGCAAACCATATTCAAGTGGAAAAGTGATGAGCGGATAATTTATACCCTTTTTGGCATTGTTTTTACATAGTTTTTAGTATGTTTTAGTTAGTTTTTAGTATATTTTTATTAGTTTTTATGCAAAACTCACATTTCTGGACTTTACTATGAGTTTGTGTATTTTTCTGTGATTTCAGGTATTTTCTGGCTGAAATTGAGGGACCTGAGCAAAAATCTGATTCAGAGGCTGAAAAAGGACTGCAGATGCTGTTGGATTCTGACCCTCCTGCACTCGAAATGGATTTTATCGAGCTACAGAAGCCCAATTGGCATGCTCTAAATTGCGTTGGAAAGTAGACATATCGGGCTTTCCTGTAATATATAATAGTCTATACTTTGACCAAGTTTTGATGATGCAAAATGGTGTTCAAACGCCAATTTCCTGCTCTATTCTGAAGTTAAACGCTAGAAACAGGTTACAAACCAGAGTTAAACGCCAGAAACAGGCTGCAACCTGGCGTTTAACTCCAAGAGGTGTCTCTACACGTGTAAAGCTCAATGCTCAGCCCAAGCACACACCAAGTGGTCCCCGGAAGTGGATTTCTGCACTATCTGCACTTAGTTACTTATTTTCTGTAACCCTAGCTACTAGTTTAGTATAAAAACTACTTTTAGAGATTTATTTTGTACCTCATAATATTTTTACACTTCATATTGTATTTCTGATGGCATGAGTCTCTAAACCTCATGGTTGGGGGTGAGGAGCTCTGCTGTGTCTTGATGAATTAATGCAATTACTACTGTTTTTCATTCAATCGCGCTTGTTTCTATTCTAAGATATTCACTCGCACTTCAACCTGATGAATGTGATGATCCGTGACACTCATCATCATTCTCACCTATGAACGCGTGCCTGACAACCACCTCCGTTCTATCTGCAATAGCTTGAGGGCATATCTCTTGGGTTTCTAATCTAAGATTAGAACCTTCGTGGTATAGGCTAGAATTATTGGCAGCCATTCCTAAGATCCGGAAAGTCTAAACCTTGTCTGTGGTATTCCAAGTAGGATCTGGGAAGGAATGACTGTGACGAGCTTCAAACTCGCGAGTGTTGGGCGTAGTGACAAACGCAAAAGGATCAATGGATCCTATTCCAACATGAGTGAGAACCGACAGATGATTAGCCCTGCGGTGACAGCGCAGCCGGACCATTTTCACTGAGAGGATGGATGGTAGCCATTGATAACGGTGATCCACCAACATACAGCTTGCCATGGAAGGAGCCTTGCGTGCGTGAAGAAGAAGACAGTAGGAAAGTAGAGATTCAGAAGACAGAGCATCTTCAAAACCTCAACCTGTTCTCCATTACTGCATAACAAGTATTATTTATTTTATGTTATTTAATCTTCAGAAACCCAATCATTTTTATTACTAACCTCCTGACTAAGAATTACAAAATAACCATAGCTTACTTCAAGCCGACAATCTCCGTGGGATCGACCCTTACTCATGTAAGGTATTACTTAGACGACCCAGTGCACTTGCTGGTTAGTTGTGCGGAATTGCAAAAGTGTGATTGTGATTTCGTGCACCAAGTTTTTGGCGCCGTTGCCGGGGATTGTTCGAGTTTGGACAACTGACAGTTTATTTTGTTGCTTAGATTAGGAAAAATTTATCTTTTTAGTTTAGAGTCACTAAAATTGTGTCTTCTATTATTGTTTTTGGTTGAAACTTTTTTTTAAATCCTTATTTTCTTTTTCAAATTTTTTCAAAAATTTTCATAAACTAATAATTGAGTTTTTCTATTTGAGTTTAGTTTCATATTTTATGTTTGGTGTCAATTGCATGATTTTATTTTTTTTAATTTTTTCGAATTATTAGTGCTCAGAATATAAAAATTTTTAAGTTTGGTGTCCTTTGTGTTTCTATTTTCTAAAATTTTTTTATTAAAAAAAGTTGTTCTTAGCGTTCATCGTGATATTCAAAGTTTTCCTGTTTGTTTCCCTTGTTTTGATCTAAAAATTTAAGTTTGGTGTCATTTTTACTGTTTTTCTCTTTCTTCATTAAATTTAAAAATATCTTTTCTTTTTATTTTAATTAATTTTCGAATTTTCCTTTAAAAATTCAGATTTTTTTTAAAACTTTTTATTCTATCTTATCTTCGTTTTGAAATTTCAAGATTCAAAATCTTTTTCAAAAATCATATCCAAAGTTTTTCAAATCTTCTTAATTAAGTAATTATTTTAGTTTTCAAATTTATTTTTCTCTTAGTTTTTGAAATTTATATTTTAATTTCTAATTATTTTATTTTATCTTATTATTTTTATTTATTTTTAATTATTCGGCTTGTTTCTACTTAATTAAAATAAAAACAAAAATATATTTTATTTGCAATTCATATCAATTCCCTTTTATCCATCATGGACCTAAATGGAAATGAACAGTCCAGAAGGACTCTGGGGTCATATGCTAACCCCATTATTGCTGCATATGGGAGTAGCATCTGTATACCTCCCATCAAAGTAAGCAGTTTTGAGCTAAATCCTCAGCTCATTGTCATGGTGCAGCAAAATTCCCAGTATTCTGGTTTTCCACAGGAAGAACCTACTGAGTTTCTGGCACAGTTCTTGCAAATTGCTAATACAGTGCGTGACAAGGAAGTAGATCAGGATGTCTACAGATTATTACTGTTTCTATTTGCTGTAAAAGATCAAGCTAAGAGGTGGTTAAATAACTAACCTACAGCAAGAATAAGAACACGAAAACAGTTATCAGACAAATTCCTGAATCAATATTTTCCTCCAAAAAGGATGACACAGCTAAGGCTGGACATCCAAGGCTTTAAACAAGAGGATGATGAATCCCTTTATAACGCTTGGGAGAGGTACAGAGGGATGCTAAGGAAATTCCCCTCTGAAATGTTTTCAGAGTGGGTGCAGTTAGACATCTTCTACTACGGACTTACAGAAAAAGCTCAGGTATCTCTAGACCACTCAGCTGGTGGATCTATACACATGAGAAAGACTATTGAAGAGGCTCAAGAGCTTATCGATATAGTTGCTAGAAATCAGCATCTGTACATAAGTAATGAGTCCTTCATAAAAGAAGAAGCTAAGGCAGTATCAACTGACTTTAGTCCTCAGGAACAAGTTGCTGAACTCAATCAGAAACTATCCTCTATAACAAAGCAGTTAGCAGAATTTAAGGAGATACTACAAGAAACCAAAAATGCTAACAAGGATATAGAATCACAATTGAATCAGACAAAACAGAAGTTATCAAAATAGATAACAGAGGAGTGCCAAGCAGTTCAATTAAGAAGTGGAAAAACATTAAATACCTCAACTCAAAGCAACAGAAAGCCAAGAAAAGAACAGCTGACAGAGGATGAGCAACCTACTACCCAAAATCCCTCTGAGGACAGTAAGAGCCCAAAGAGGAATAAATCTGGCGTTCAAACGCCAGAAAAGGGTGAAAAACTGGCGTTAAATTCCCAATCCATGTCTAGTTCTGGCATTCAAATGCCAGAAAAGGGTGGGAATCTGGCGTTAAATGCCCAATCCATGTCCAGTTCTGGCGTTCAAATGCCAGTGAGGGATTAGACACCTGCAAGTGCTGATAACAACTCCCTCAAGAAGGCTTCTCAACCTGCCTCTGTAGGAAATAAACCTGCAGCAACTAAGGTTGAAGAATATAAAGCTAAAATGCCTTATCCTCAGAAACTCCGTCAAGCGGAATAGGATAAACAATTTGCCCGCTTTGCAGACTATCTCAGGACTCTTGAAATAAAGATTCTGTTTGTAGAGGCACTTGAGCAAATACCCTCTTATGCTAAGTTCATGAAAGAGATCTTAAGTCATAAGAAGGATTGGAGAGAAACAGAAAAAGTTTTTCCCACTGAAGAATGCAGTGCAGTCATTCTAACAAGCTTACCAGAAAAGCTTAAGGATCCCGGAAGCTTTATGATACCATGCACATTAGAGGGTACTTGTACCAAGACAGCTCTATGTGACCTTGGGGCAAGTATCAATCTAATCCCTGCATCTACTGTTAGAAAGCTTGGCTTGACTGAAGAGGTCAAACCAACCCAGATATGTCTTTAACTTGCTGATGGCTCCATTAAATATCCATCAGGCATAATTGAGGACATGATTGTCAAGGTTGGGCCATTTGCCTTTCCTACTGACTTTGTAGTGCTGAAAATGGAGGAGCACAAAAGTGCAACTCTCATTCTAGGAAGACCTTTCCTAGCAACTAGACGAACCCTCATTGATGTCCAAAAAGGGGAAGTGACCTTAAGAGTCAATGAGGATGAGTTCAGGCTGAATGCTGTTAAGGAAATGAAGCATCCAGACACATCAAAAGACTGCATGAGTGTTGATATTATTGACTCTCTGGTAGAGGAGATCAACATGGCTGAGAGTCTCGAATCAGAGCTAGAAGACATCTTTAAAGATGTTCAGCATGATTTGGAGGAATAAGAGCAAATAAAAGAGCCTCTGAAAATTCCTCAGGAAGAGGAGAAACCTCCTAAACCCGAGCTCAAACCACTACCACCATCCCTAAAATATGCATTTCTGGGAGAAGGTAATACTTTTCCGGTGATCATAAGCTCTGCTTTAAATCCACATGAAGAGAAAGCACTACTTCAAGTGCTAAGGACACACAAGACAACTTTTGGGTGGTCCATAAGTGATCTTAAGGGCATCAGTCCAGCAAGATGCATGCACAAGATCCTATTGGAGGACGATGCTAAGCCAGTGGTTCAACCACAAAGGCGGCTAAATCCAGCCATGAAGGAGGTGGTGCAGAAAGAGGTCACCAAGTTACTAGAGGCTGGGATTATTTATCCTATTTCTGATAGCCCCTGGGTGAGCCCTGTCCAAGTTGTCCCCAAGAAGGGAGGCATAACAGTCATTCATAATGAAAAGAATGAACTGGTTCCTACAAGAACAGTTACAGGGTGGCGTATGTGTATTGATTACAGAAGGCTCGATACAGCCACTAGGAAGGATCACTTTCCTTTACCATTCATAGACCAGATGCTAGAGAGACTAGCAGGTCATAAATATTACTGCTTTTTGGATGGCTATTTAGGTTACAACCAAATTGCAGTAGATCCTCAGGACCAAGAGAAAACAGCATTCACATGTCCTTCTGGAGTGTTTGCCTACAGAAGGATGCTTTTTGGTCTGTGCAATGCACCTGCAACCTTTCAGAGGTGCATGCTCTCTATCTTCTCTGATATGGTAGAGAAATTTCTGGAAGTCTTCATGGATGACTCTTCAGTATTTGGAGACTCATTCAGCTCCTGCCTTGACCATTTAGCACTTGTTCTAAAAAGATGCCAAGAGACCAACCTAGTTTTAAACTGGGAAAAATGTCACTTTATGGTGACTGAAGGAATTGTCTTTGGGCATAAAATTTCAAACAAGGGAATAGAGGTGGATCAAGCTAAAGTGGAAGTAATTGAAAAATTACCACCACCTGCCAATGTTAAGGCAATCAGAAGCTTTCTGGGGCATGCATGATTCTATAGGAGGTTTATAAAGGATTTTTTAAAAATTGCAAAACCTCTGAGCAATCTGCTAGCTGCTGACACGCCATTTGTGTTTGACACAGAGTGTTTGTAGGCGTTTGAAACTCTGAAAGCTAAGCTGGTCACAGCACTAGTTATTTTTGCACCAGACTGGACATTACCTTTGAACTAATGTGTGATGCCAGTGACCATGCCATTAGTGCAGTACTGGGACAGAGGCATAACAAGCTTCTGCATGTCATTTATTACGCTAGCCGTGTTTTAAATGATGCACAGAAAAATTACACAACCACAGAAAAGGAGTTGCTTGCAGTGGTCTATGCCATTGACAAGTTTAGATCATACTTAGTAGGATCAAAAGTGATTGTGTACGCTGACCATGCTGCTCTTAAATATCTACTTACAAAGCAGGATTCAAAACCCATGCTCATAAGATGGGTGTTACTTCTGCAAGAGTTTGATATAGAAATAAGAGACAGAAAAGGGTCAGAGAACCAAGTGGCTGATCATCTGTCCCGGATAGAACCAGTAGAAAGGGCGTCCTCCCCCTCTATTGAGATCTCTGAAACCTTTCCGGATGAGCAACTCTTTGCCATTCAGGAAGTACAGTGGTTTGCAGACATTACAAACTATAAAGCGGTAAGATTTATACCCAAGGAGTACAGCAGGCAGCAAACAAAAAAATTAATTACTGATGCAAAGTACTACTTGTGGGATGAACCATATCTCTTTAAGAGATGTGCAGACGGAATAATCCGTAGGTGTGTGCCTAGAAAAGAAGCACAGAAAATCCTATGGCATTGTCATGGATCACAATATGGAGGACATTTCGGAGGTGAGCAAACAGCCACAAAAGTCCTCCAATGTGGCTTCTACTGGCCTACTCTCTATAAAGACTCTCGAGAGTTTATACGTAACTGTGACAGTTGCCAGAGAGCTGGTAATCTGCCTCATGGTTATGCCATTCCTCAGCAAGGGATCTTAGAGATTGAGTTGTTTGATGTATGGGGTATTGACTTCATGGGGCCTTTCCTACCATCATACTCAAACACTTATATTCTGGTGGCAGTCGACTATGTATCCAAATGGGTAGAGGCCATTGCAACACCCACTAATGATACTAAGACAGTGCTAAAGTTCCTCCAGAAACATATCTTCAGTAGGTTTGGTGTCCCTAGAGTACTAATCAGTGTTGGGGGCACTCATTTCTGCAATAAACAGCTTTACTCTGCTATAGTCCGATATAGAATTAGTCACAAGGTAGCAACTCCATATCATCCACAGACAAATGGGCAGGCTGAAGTCTCTAATAGAGAACTAAAAAGAATCCTGGAATGGACTGTAAGTACCCGTAGAAGGGATTGGGCAAGAAGCTTGGATGATGCTCTGTGGGCATACAGAACAGCATTCAAGACTCCTATAGGGACCTCTCCATACCAGCTTGTGTATGGTAAGGCCTGTCATCTGCCCATGGAACTGGAGCATAAGGCCTACTGGGCAACCAGATTCCTAAACTTTGATGCCAAATTGGCTGGAGAGAAAAGATTGCTCTAGCTGAATGAGCTAAATAAATTCAGACTCAATGCTTTCGAAAATGCTAAGATTTACAAAGAGAAAGCAAAATGGTGGCATGACAGAAAGTTGTCATCTAGAGTCTTTGAACCAGGACAGAAGGTCCTGCTATTTAACTCTAGACTCAGATTATTCCCTGGGAAATTGAAATCCTGGTGGAGGGGACCATATGTGATTACAAGTGTGTCACCATATGGGTATGTAGAGCTTTAGAATATTGACTCTGACAAAAAGTTCATTGTTAATGGACAGAGAGTCAAACATTATCTTGAAGGCAATGTTGAGCAAGAGTGCTCAAAACTGAGACTAAATTAATAGCTCAGTAAAACTTCAGCTAAAGACAGTAAAGAAGCGCTTATTGGAAGGCAACATAATCTTATTTATCTATGTTAATTACTTTTTCATTTCATTTTCCATTATTATTTTATGTTTTCTTTAGGTTGATGATCATGTGGAGTCATAAAAATAGCTACAGAATTAAAGCAGAATAAAAAATAGCATAAAAAATAGCACACCCTGGATGACAGACTTAGTGGCGTTTAAACGCCAGTAAGAGTAGCAGAATGGGCATTAAACGCCCAGTCTGGCACCATTATGGGTGTTTAACGCCAGAAAAAAGCAACAAGCTGGCGTTTAACGCCAGAATAGAGCACCAAGTTGGCGTTAAACGCCAGAAAGGGAAGAAAAATTGGCGTTAAATGCCAGAAACAGGCTGCAACTTGGCGTTTAACGCCAGAATTGTACTCTAAGGGCGTTTTGCACGTCTAAATGGAGTAGGGATGAGAAGTCCTTGACCCCTCAGGATCTGTGGACCCCACAGGATCCCCACCTACCACATCTCTTTTTCTCTCCTCTTCACACCCTTCCATAACGCTCCCCCAAATACCATTCACCAATCACCTCCATATCTATTCCCAAATACCCTTCACCAATCACCTCCTTTACTTTTCCCTAAAACACCACCTACCTTCAAATTCAAAACTCTTTCTCCCTCCCAAACCCAAATCCCAAATACACGAACCAACCCTCACTCCATCTCCTCTATTTTCTTCTTCTTCTCCTTTATTCTTTCTTCTTTGCTCGAGGACGAGCAAACACTTTAATTTTGGTGTGGTAAAAGCATTGCTTTTTGTTTTTCCATAGCCATTTATGGCACCTAAGGCAGGAGAAATCTCTAGAAAGAAGAAAGGGAAGGCAAAAGCTTCCACCTCCGAGTCATGGGAGATGGAGAGATTCATCTCAAGGGATGCACTTTTCTCCACAAAATGATTGGGAGCAAATTAACACCTCCCTAGGAGAATTAAGTTCCAACATGGGACAACTAAGGGTGGAGTATCAAGAGCACTCCATCATTCTCCATGAGATTAGAGAAGATCAAAGAACTATGAGGGAGGAGCAACAAAGGCAAGGAAGAGACATAGAGGAGCTCAAGAACACCATTGGTCCTTCAAGAGGAAGAAGACGCCACCCTCACTAAGGTGGACCCGTTTCTTAATCTCCTTGTCTATTTATTTTTTTCTGTTTTCGTTCTCTATGCTTTATTTTTATGAATGTCCCATAAATCCTTCACCCTTCTTAAATGAAAAATGTTCCTAATTACAAAAGAACAAGAAGTGCATAGTTTCGAATTCTATCTTGAAATCAGCTTAATTATTTTGATGTGGTGGCAATACTTTTTATTTTTTGAATGAATGCTTGAACAGTGCATATTTTTGATATTGTTGTTTATGAATGTTAAAATTGTTGGCTCTTGAAATAATGATGAAAAAGGAGAAATGTTATTGATAATCTGAAAAATCATAAAATTGATTCTTGAAGCAAGAAAAAGCAGTGAAAAGCAAAGGCTTGAAAACAAATGGCGAAAAAAAAAAAAGCAAGCAGAAAAAGCCAATAGCTCTTTAAACCAAAAGGCAAGGGTAAAAAGGATCCAAGGCTTTGAGCATTAATGGATAGGAGGGCCCGAAGGAATAAAATCCTGGCCTAAGCGGCTAAACCAAGCTGTCCCTAACCATGTGCTTGTGGCGTGAAGGTGTCAAGTGAAAAGCTTGAGACTGAGTGGTTAAAGTCGAGGTCCAAAGCAAAGAGTGTGCTTAAGAACCATGGACACCTCTAATTGGGGACTCTAGCAAAGCTGAGTTACAATCTGAAAAGGTTCACCCAGTTATGTGTCTGTGGCATTTATGTATCCGGTGGTAATACTGGAAAACAAAATACTTAGGGCCACGACCAAGACTCATAAAGTAGCTGTGTTCAAGAATCAACATACTGAACTAGTAGAATCAATAACACTATCTGAACTCTGAGTTCCTATAGATGTCAATCATTCTGAACTCCAAAGGATAAATTGAGATGCCAAAACTGTTCAGAAGTAAAAAGTTTAAGTCCCGCTCATCTAATTGAGACTAATCTTCATTGATATTTTTGAGATTCATTGCATATTCTCTTCTTTTTATCCTATTTTGTTTTTAGTTGCTTAGGGACAAGCAACAATTTAAGTTTGGTGTTGTGATGAGCGGATAATTTATACCCTTTTTGGCATTGTTTTTACATAGTTTTAGTATGTTTTAGTTAGTTTTTAGTATATTTTTATTAGTTTTTATGCAAAATTTACATTTCTAGACTTTACTATGAGTTTGTGTGTTTTTCTGTGATTTCAGGTATTTTCTGGCTGAAATTGAAGGACCTGAGCAAAAATCTGATTCAGAGGCTGAAAAAGGACTGCAGATGCTGTTGGATTCTGACCCTCCTGCACTCGAAATGGATTTTCTCGAGCTAAAAAAGCCCAATTGGCGCGCCCTCAATTGCGTTAGAAAGTATACATCTTGGGCTTTCCAGCAATATATAATAGTTCATACTTTTCCCAAGTTTTGACGACGAAAACTGGCGTTCAAACACCAATTTCCTGCCTTATTCTGAAGTTAAACGCCAGAAACAGGCTGCAACCTGGCGTTTAACTCCAAGAGAAGTCTTTACACGTGTAAAGATCAATGCTCAACCCAAGCACACACCAAGTGGGCCCCGGAAGTGGATTTTTGCACTATCTGCACTTAGTTACTTATTTTCTGTAACCCTAGCTACTAGTTTAGTATAAAAACTACTTTTAGAGATTTATTTTGTACCTCATAATATTTTTACACTTCATATTGTATTTCTGACGGCATGAGTCTCTAAATCCCATGGTTGGGGGTGAGGAGCTCTGCTGTGTCTTGATGAATTAATGCAATTACTATTGTTTTCCATTCAATCACGCTTGTTTCTATTCTAAGATATTCACTCGCACTTCAACCTGATGAATGTGCTGATCCGTGACATTCATCGTCATTCTCACCTATGAACGCGTGTCTGACAACCACCTCTGTTCTATCTGTAATAGCTTGAGGGCGTATCTCTTGGGTTTCTAATCTAAGATTAGAACCTTCGTGGTATAGGCTAGAATTATTGGCGGCCATTCCTGATATCCAGAAAGTCTAAACCTTGTCTGTGGTATTCCAAGTAGGATCTGGGAAGGGATGACTGTGACGAGCTTCAAACTCGCGAGTGTTGGGCGTAATGATAGACGCAAAAGGATCAATGGATCCTATTCCAACATGAGTGAGAACCGACAGATGATTAGCCCTGCGGTGACAGCGTAGCCGGACCATTTTCACTGAGAGGATGGATGGTAGCCATTGACAACGGTGATCCACCAACATACAGCTTGCCATGGAAGGAGCCTTGCGTGCGTGAAGAAGAAGACAGTAGGAAAGTAGAGACTCTGAAGACAGAGCATCTCCAAAACCTCAACCTGTTCTCCATTACTGCATAACAAGTATTATTTATTTTATGTTATTTACTCTTCATAAACCCAATTATTTTTATTACTAATCTCCTGACTAAGAATTACAAAATAACCATAGCTTGCTTCAAGCCGACAATCTCCGTGGGATCGACCTTTACTCACGTAAGGTATTACTTGGACGATCCAGTGCACTTGCTGGTTAGTTGTGCGGAATTGGAAAAGTGTGATTGTGATTTCGTGCACCAAAAAGTAAAGATAAAGGCTAAGGATTTTACCCACTTGAAGTTTGTATTGGGTGGTAGTGGCCTTGGGATAGGTGTTTCCAGTGGTTTTGCAAGCTCTATTCCCTTGTATTTTTCTGTGAATTCCTTTACTTGTTTGCAATCTTCTTCATCTGCAACCACGTCTTGATCACAGTCTTCGATATCTTCCTCATCACTCAAGTCATAAATCGGAGGTTGAGAAAAGTCTACCTCCGCATCATCTTTGCATTCACTTGGGGAAGATTCTTCAATCTCAAAGAATTCACTTGCGGATGCAAGTTCATTATTAGAAGAACTTGACTCGTGATTATCATCATCAAGGAAACTCGCTTCTTGAGTTGTTCTGTCCAGTTCTTTATAAGACACTTGCCTTGGGGGTTGTGCACTATCCTCCTTAGCATCAATTGCAAGTTTCTTGACGGAATTCTCCACAATTCTGGATTCCTATGGAGGTTCAGCATCTCCTAAGTCTTCAACCAATTCTTCTTCTTTGATAATTACAGCTTCCTCCACTTATTCCAGTATAAAGTCATGCTCCGTTCTGTCCACTGGAGTTTCTAATATCTCCTTCATGCTACGTTCTTCATTAGATTGTCCACATGAAGCCATGGGGGTTCCTTGAGTGTCCGAACGTCGGGAAGGTAATCAATTTATCGCTTGATTCAATTGGTGAAGGGTTGCATGAAATTTATTCATTATTTCCTTGAGACGCTCCTGTGATTCTCGAGTTGATGGATATGGACCTGGTGCATACGAAAGTGGTGGTTCTTGGAAGTAATTGGATTGGAATTGGGGTGGGTAAGGGTTAGGGTCATATGGAGGTGAATGGTAGTAAGTGGCTTGTGAGTGTGGTGGTTCAAAGCTATGTTGAGGAGGTGGTTCATAGGCATATGATGGGGTTTGTAGGTAACTACAAAGGGGTCCACCATAACTATTGTCTTGGCATGTATTGTAGAATGGTCGTTGTCCATGGTATCTTGGAAGGTGTTGTTGCCGAAAGGGTTGATCAGATCCTCGTGGCTCCTTCCATCTTTGATTGTTTCGACCTTGATGCATGTTCTTGTTATAACTTCCATTCCTTTCAACAACATTAGAACCAAACTCAAAGCGACGGGGGTGAGAACTCATAGTAGCTAATAAAAATTAAAAACAAAAATAAAAGCAAATAAACAAGCAAAATAAAATATTTACAATAACCAATAATAAGGCACACGTTTGCAATTCTCCGGCAACGGCGCCATTTTTTACGATCAGGTTTTCTATCGGTAAAGAAATTCACAAATATAATCACGTTGTAAGCATAGTTTCTAAACCAACAGAAAATCCTTTCGTACAAAAATTTGGTTGTCACAAGTAACAAAACCCAATAAAATTTATAACTGAAGTATTTAAACCTTGGGTCGTCTTCTCAAGGAATTGCAGGGAGGTATGATTTATTATTGGTTATGGAAAATTGTATATTTTTGGGTTTTTGAAATAAGGAACAAGTAATTTTAAATGACAAGAAAAATAAATTAATAATAATAAAAGCTCTTGGCAAGGTATGAGAACTGGAAATCATATCCTAGTTATCCTTATCTGGTGTGATGAGAATTGAATTTTTCTCCCACTTAGTTAACCCTCACTAAATAAAGGAAAGTCAAGTGGACTAATTAATTTGATCCTCAAGTCCTAGTCAACTCCTGTGGAAAGACTAGCTTTAGAGCGATCCAAATCCATCAGCAATTCCCAATTTTCAATCAACTGCTGAGTCTGATAACTCAAATGTTACCAATTACTTAACCAAAGCCAAAAAGGGAAAATAAATCATAAATAAAATAAAACAATCATAAATCTGAAATACCTTAATTTATATTAAATAGAATATTCAAACCTAACATGGAAGGGTTCATAAGCCAAATTGAAAAGATAAATAACAATTAATGTAATAGAGTAAATAAAAGTAGAAAATAAATTAAAGAAACATTGAACCTGTGATTGAAGAGAAGTAGCCTAAACATAATAGAAATCCTAAATCCTAATTCCTAAGAGAGAGGAGAGAACCTCTCTCTCTCTCTCTAAAAACTACATCTAAAACCTAAAATTATGAATTATGAATGTTGTATGAATTGTTGTATGCCTTCTACTTGTTGATTCCCCCATTCTCTGGCTTTTATTCTGTGTTTCTGGACTTGGATTTGGGCCGAAAAAGGGTCCAGAAAAAAAAATCGCTAGGAGCGTTTTCTGCAATTTCTGCACGTGGCGTCTGTCACGCGTGCGCGTGGGTCACACGTTTGTGTCATTTGAAGTTTTTCCTTGTCACGCGTACGCGTCAGTCATGCGTCCGTGTCGTTTGTGTTCTGCGTCAAGCACGCGTCCCCGTCATCCACGCGTACGCGTCACTGCCATTTCGCGCTAGGCACGCGTCCGCGTCGTCCACGCGTACGGGTTGATGCCTTTTCTTCAAAACTCCATTTTTGTGCTTTCCTTCCGTTTTTGTATGTTTCCTTTCTGTCTTCTAAGCCATTCCTGCCCTATGAAGCCTGAAAATACTTAACACACAGATCACGACATCGAATGGTAATAAAGGATAATTAAAATTAATATTTTTAAAGCATAAAAAACATGTTTTCACATATATCATAAAATAAGGAAGGAATTATAAAACCATGCAATTTATATGAATAAGTGGGTGAAGAATTGATAAAAACACTCAATTTAGCATAAGATGAATCATAAAATAGGGGTTTATCAATTCCCAAACAATGTCACATAGATGCAAATGATGCATGCCTACCCTATGGCTAATGAGCTCATATGTCGGTTATATAGCCAAACCCGACATGTCAGGTGGCTAACCTTGGACAGTCCCGATATGCACGCATCTACCAAGAAAAATTCACATCTCTTGAAGAAATTATCCAGAAAGGTCTAAGTGTCCGACCACATCTTGCGATGCAAGGTCAATAGAGTTTCCACCACATCCCGAAGCAAGTGGAATCACTCCGCTGCATCTACCCAGGCAGGTGCATTCAAAACTCAGATCAAATATCATTATCAAGTATCACATCCTAGAGCAAGCGAAATCACTCCACTACATCTACCCAGACAATTATATTTCACCACGTTCTAAAGCAAGCGAATCACTCCACTGCATGTACCGACCCAAGCAGGTACGTCTCAATCAAACTTCATTTCATTATTAAATTCATTCTAAATCTTACTCGATTTCATTCATAATCATAATCATAATCAATCATCAATATCTCTCATTATCATAATCATCCTCATCATCACATCTCTTTTCAAAAACAAATTCAAATTCTTTTCTTTTTCATGAAACTCTTTTTCACCAAAACTTCTAAAAATGGGATTCGTTATTCAAACTCAAGACATAGTTCTTTTCATATGAAATCGAGCTCAGAACATAATCATTTTCTTAATGAATGAAAATAAAAACAAAACCCCTTTCGTAATAAATCAAACTCGAATCATAACTCTTTTTGTAATAAATCGAAACCAGATAATATGATTCTTAAATCAAATTTCTTTTAAATAACGCTTCAAACAAAGTCTCAAAGTTTTATAAAAATTTTGATAGCATCTTGATAAACCACTATTTTATGGTTTATCTTATGGTTAATTGAGTGGTTTTTATCAACTCTTTACCCATTTATTCATACTAATCGCATGCTTTATGTTTTCCTTCCTGATTTTGTGCTATGATTGAAAACATGCTTCTTTGGCCTTTATATTGCTAATATTAATCCTCTCTTATCACCATTAGATACCTTGATATGTGTGTTAAGTGTTTTCAGATATTACAGGGCAGGAATGGCTTAGAGGATGGAAAGGAAGCATGCAAAAGTGGAAGGAATACAAGAAACTCAAGGAACTGCTAAAGCTGTCCAGCCTGACCTCTCTGCACTCAAACGGTCATAACTTGAGCTACAAAGGTCCAAATGATGCGATTCTAGTTGCGTTGGAAAGCTAACGTCCGGGGCTTTGATTTGATATATAATTTTCCATAGCTGCCTCGAAGTTAAGCGACGCGAACGCATGATTGACGCGCCCGCGTCGCATCTGCGAACTTCAATCCGCGCGGACGCGTAGACGATGCCTCCGCGTCACTTTCCCGCGACCTAAACGTAACAGAAATCACATGGGGAAATTTCTGGGCTATTTTTGACCCAGTTTTCAGCCCAGAACACACAGATTAGTTGCTATAAAGTGGGGGAATGCATCCATTCATAAATCAGGCTTTCAATATTCACAATTTTAGGATTTAGATGTAGTTTTTAGAGAGAGAGGTTCTCTCCTCTCTCTTAGGATTAGGATTTAGGATTTCTCTTAGTTTTAGGAGTGCCTCTCAATTCCAAGTTCAATGTTCTTTTTATTTCTTTTCTCAATTTAATTTATGAACTCTTTATGTTTAGATTGATCTTCTATTATTAATGCAATTCGAGGTATTTTCAGATTTAATTTTGCTTTGCTTTATTTACAAATGCTTTTAATTTAATTTAGATATTTTCCCTTTTGGCTTTGGTTAAATAATTGGTAACTCTTGAGTTATCAAACTCATTGTTGATTGAAAATTGGAATTCTTCAAGAATTAATTTAAGTTCCAATAACTCTAACTTTTTCCAAGGAAAGAACTAGGATCTGAGGAATAAAAATTAATTCATCCACTTAACTTACCTTCACAGTTAGAGGTTAACAAAGTGGGAGAAAAATCCATTCTCATCACAATTGATAAGGATAACTAGGATAGGACTTCCAGTTCTTATACCTTGCCAAGAGCTTTGTTATTTATTATTTTAACGACTTGTTATCTTACATTACTTGCTCCTTCTTTCCAAAACCCCCAATTTACAAGACTCATAACCAATAATAAGAACATACCTCCCTGCAATTCCTTGAGAAGACGACCCGAGGTTTAAATACTCGGTTATCAATTTTAAAAAGGGGTTTGTTACTTGTGACAACCAAAATATTTGTAAGAAAGGTTGATTGCTTGGTTTAGTAACTATACTTACAACGAGAGTTTACTATAACCTCTAAACCATCAATCTTCGGTTCTTTCACATCTCCTATAAAATTTGGACTTTGCCACCCTTCAAGGGATCCAACCAAACCATTTCTAATTCTCAAAATCATTTTTGATAAATCAAACAGAACCAATTTCGATATCTCAAATCAATTCTAATTCTCAAAACCATTTCCAATAAATCAAACAAAATTAATTTTGATATCTCATTTTCTCAACAACTCCAACTTTACTCAAGAAAATTAACAAAACCCAAAATTCGAACCAACCAATCCACTAATTCACAATAATTCAACCTCAATTATCAATACACGTTCATACGCTTAATAATCATTATATCACAATTCAGAAACCATTTTAATCAATCAATAAATATCCAAAATAATTCAATTCAATCCATAAGACTCACATAATCACCAAAAATATATTATTTACATCAATATCGATTTATAACAATTCTTGAGAATAAAATAAGTTTAAGAAAAGCGCCCCTACCTCGAATAGTCGAACCCATAAACCAAACGTGTCAAAGAAACCCTTTTATTTCGCCCCGCAATCAGCGGCAGTTGCAACCTCGGCTCCAAACAACTTTTATAGCAACCACATCAACTCTAATCGCAACATATGATAACCAAAACTCAATCATATAACAAATAACATCGCAAAACCTCAGCATAAGATAGCAGAACATCGACTAAAGGGGTTTCTAGAACGTAAAAGCTTACCGTAACTAAAAAGAAACGACTGAGCCAAGTAGCGGCAGCTTTAGTGGTGGTTTTGGCAACACCCGCACCATACCTGGTGGCCAGAATGGCGGCAGAGTAGCTCCAATAGCCACAGGCAACTCAGCGGCAACCTCCATCCGCAACAACGGCCACCGCAGCGACAACATCTTTCCCCACTGTCACCTCCTCTCTTCCCGGCATCCAGCTCCAGCGGCGGACTCACCCATCAGCGGTAACAGACACGACAACAGCGATGGGTTGCAGCAGCTTGACAGCAGCGAGGCAGAACGGCGGCGACTCTTCCCCCTGAGCCACTGGCCCACGTTCTCTTCTCCCCCTTTTCTCCAATGGTGATGCCATGGCGGAAAAACAGTGATGGAGCACAGCTCCGCGAACGGTAACGCCGTGCGGCATAGCTCCCTCTCTTCGAGCTTGATGGTGAAGCGTGGTGACAGTGGCGGCACGAGCTCTCTTTCTACCTTCGCGGACTCTCTCTCTCTCTCTCTCTCTCTCTCTCTCTCTCTCTCTCTCTCTCCCCCTCAGGCTTGGATACAATGAATGGTGGCAGCGGCACTCTCCCTAGCCGGCACACTCTTCTCCATGCGCATGTGAGTGTGTTTGTGTCTGGTGAGAGTGAGGGAGGGGGTTTACGGGTGGCGGCTGTTTTGATAAAAGGGTGAAGAAATATGGTATGTGTAGTGGAATTAGGGTTAGGGTTTCTTTGAAAAGTGTAATTTTGGCAATTTTTATAAAATTCGGGGTAATAGAGTAATTGAAAACCAATTTAATCAAACAACAATTATATATAAAAATACCGTTTATTCGTCAACTTGCAAATTATTTTTAAATAAGTATTCTAATTTAAACTATAATACAATATACTTAATTTTATTTATTCCTAAAAATGAAAGTATTAAAATCTAAATCTCCATTATTTAAATCAAATGATATAAAATTCTTATTATTTTACAATTACTAAACTCTATAATTTAGATATAGAAATTATTCAATAATTGTAAAATTAGATAAAAATTCTAATTTAATTATCCAAACTTGATTTAATCATCCTTAATAAAATTATTTCTAAAATTCGAGTCTTTCATGAATAAATAAATTAAAATTGACTCATAATAAGATTTTGTAAAAGTTCCGAGTCTTACAGTTAGGACTCTGTTTTATTTTTATGGATTAATAATGTAAGTGTTTTCTTTATTTTGATTCATGCTTCTCTACTTTTTCAAGATTAAATTTTGTTCTTCATCAATAATGATTATAAGTATTGAGAGATATTCTAATTCTGTCTTGGATTTCGGTATTACTTCGAGAGATTTAATATCGGAATTAGTTTGAAACT
The DNA here is from genome assembly GCF_059453495.1 of Arachis ipaensis. Taxonomy (NCBI): domain Eukaryota; kingdom Viridiplantae; phylum Streptophyta; class Magnoliopsida; order Fabales; family Fabaceae; genus Arachis; species Arachis ipaensis. The sequence goes on from NC_142437.1 coordinate 26,428,016, forward strand.
GATCTCATAATCTTCACTGATTTTAGAACTAGTTCTTGAATACTGACATTTAATTCATTTAGAAATAGTCTTTGAATATTGTGTGGCTTAAAATCAAAATCGTTCTTAACCTCTTCTCTTGATCAATTGGCCAAGACATTAGCGATTAATTAAGTTAAGAGAAATTAGATTGCCAAGACTTTGAAATTTAATTATAAATGATTTTTTATGAAAAGATTTTTGCATGAATCAAAGTTTTGAAAACGCAAGTATTGTTCTTCCTAAAGAATTTAGCATCCCCAAAGTCTTTAACATTCTCTCTTCTTGATTTCTTTCTAATTCCTTAAGCCTTCCCTCGCCCAATAATCCAAACAAAATGAATTCTCACTTCTCTGTTTCTTCCAAATTATGAACCAATTCCCTCTTGCCAAGGTGTGATTAATCTAATTAGAAATATTATTAGTTGTTGCTTGCCTCAATCTATTAATTCTCGTGGGAATAAATGTCTTAAAAAAATTTTAGACAAAAAAATGTTGTTAACAAAATTATATCTTATGATTAATCTCTTGCTATGTTAAAGTGCATTCATGTAATTTTTGTATTCAAACGTGTCAACATATCTATTTAAAATAAAATACAAAACATTTTGTTATATATTTGTTAGAATACTTGAATTCCTTGACCCAAATACTATCCATGTTAAATTATTAAAAAAGATATCTGAGAGAAAAAACCGTACTTAAATTCATAACTATAATTAAAAGAGTTTGATTCTTATGGTTTTTTTATCTTTCTCAACCAAAATCTACTAAATCCTTATATTATGCTAAATAGAAACTCTCTAATGGGAATAGAGTTGCAAAGTGATTTCGGTATATTAGGGACCAAAATCCTAGAGCTCTACTTATACTTGGCTATTGTTCCCATTAAATCCTAAAAGTCTAAGTAAAATAGAATATTTGATTTTATTCTCATTTAAACTTAAATCAAAAGTAATAATAACTTATTTCATTCAACATTCATAATAATAAATAAGATCATATATATATATATATATATGAAATATGAAATAGCTAATATAATTATAATCAATTATATGTATTGTCTATAAATAGATTAGGAAATTATAATTTTCTAACAATCTTCAACTTAGACTATATGTTGGGAATAATACACCATTCCCCCTTGAGAAAACACCTTTGACAGAGAAATAAAATAGACACAATCACAACACAAGAATTTAACGTGGAAACTCCAATTACCGGAGAAAAAACCACGACCGTTGTCAAATGACAACCAGAGAATATCACTATGTGAAAATTGTTACAACACATAGACTTCTTTCTCTCACCGGCACCCCAGTACACCCACACTCTCTCAAAGCAAATATCTAACTACACCTCACAACACTCTCTAATCAAAGAGTACAGAGGAAAAGAAAAATCAGATACAAGCTTAAAGTGTTTCTGACTGGTGCAAAAACAAATGGAGAACTTAGCCTCATATTTATAGCCTAGGCCACCCACTCCATTTGCTATCCTGAGCAATGTGGGACTAATTCAACCAAATCCTAACAATCTCCACCTTGATTGAAATAGTCACACATCTTCAGCTTCCATTGTCAACACCGACAATTCTTTGCTGCCATTGTCTATACCGACAATCATAGTTCAGAGAACTATCATACTCCACCATGAAAGTATACTCACTTGGAATTAGACCACTCCAAGCATTTCACCTTGGTACAGATCGAAACCTTACTGAAAATTCATGGTGCAACTTCCAAATTGGCTTTTCCTGGAAGTTCTTCAGCCATCGACCTAACTCCGCCACACACCTTGCTTCTCAACGCCAACCAATGCCCGTGTGCAATTGTGGACCCGATTGCCACAACTTATCCTTATCCATGGCAGTGCGGTAATACCATGAGAATACTTCTTGTCTTCTAGAGAACATCATCTTCTCTCATAGAGAGAGCAACCAGAGATCTTCTCCTTCAACGCCTTGTGCAAACCTGATTATATCAACACATCCTTGACTTGTATTTGCCACAAGCCAAAATTGATTCTTCCATCAAATTTCTCTATTTCAAGCTTCACAGCACTTGAATATCCTGACATTGTTGCAACCGTATACTGGAATAGTATAACTCAACTGTGCACTAGGAAGGGTCCCCAGGAAAGAGAGGTGGGTCACAATGGACACACTTAAATACCAAGTCTTTCCTTAGCCAGAACCTTTCCAAACAGCACTCTCACAGTGTCACACTGCCTTCCAGCAACAACAACAGCAACCAAAGATCAACCTCAAGCCACAGGACAAAATTCTTTTCTGATGTGGAAGGTCAGACTAGGCTGCAACCACAGAGCATACTAAGAATAAATCCCACCGAACCGAAGCTCTGATACCACTTGTTGGGAATAATACACCATTCCCCCTTGAGAAAACACCTTTGACAGAGAAATAAAATAGACACAATCACAACACAAGAATTTAACATGGAAACTCCAATTACCGGAGAAAAACCACGGCCATTGTCAAATGACAACCAGAGAATATCACTATGTGAAAATTGTTACAACACATAGACTTCTTTCTCTCACCGGCACCCCAGTACACCTACACTCTCTCAAAGCAAATATCTAACTACACCTCACAACACTCTCTAATCAAAGAGTACAGAGGAAAAGAAAAATCAGATACAAGCTTAAAGTGTTTCTGACTGGTGCAAAAACAAATGGAGAACTTAGCCTCATATTTATAGCCTAGGCCACCCACTCCATTTGCTATCCTGAGCAATGTGGGACTAATTCAACCAAATCCTAACACTATACATATATATTTTTTGAGATAATTATATCTTACAAATGTTATGCGCACATTTGAATGTATTTCCATGATTACTTTAACAATCTGGTTAGTCTCATATATCAATTATGAAATTATCGCAGCTTTTGTCACATCAGTATCATAACGAAATCACAATGATCGCCATACTAATATACTCAACGATATAGATTGTATTTGGATGAGAAAATTCAAAAATTACATGTGAAAATAATCTCATACATGCCTATTTTCAACTGGTCTAACTTTAATATATTTTATGAGATCACGAGTTAGAGTGAAAACAAAACTGAATACTTTATTTTTGTAGAAATACTTGTATTCGTAAATTTGGCTAAACCATATGAGAATCAAAATGCACACTCTCACTAAAATAATATATCATAAAATGATATGACAATCATATGAATAGTATCCACAACGAAAGACTTTGGGTGTTTATTTCTTACTAACTAAATATGCATGCATTTATGAAGTTTGTGCTAACTTGCTCACAAGATACTTAAACACTCTAAATTTTCTTGTTTAATAACAATTTAAAATATTACACTACTAACACAATATCACAAAATAACTCAAGTAATTTTTCAGATTTATCCATAATTTGTGAGAAATATTTGTAGCTACCAAATTGGATGTTTTCAAAAATTGTTTTATATTCAAATACTTTAATTGAAAGAGTAACAAGTATCTTCTCAATATTTTTCCTAATAATTCTTCCAACGAGCATATGAATATACTTGCAATGGATCAAAATTATCTTGACATCTAACAAAGTCAGAATATGAATATCAAATAATTTCTAACTTTATTTTTTGACTTTATATATGTGAACATATAATATTTTATTGTAATAAAATTTATTTGAGTATTATTTAATGATTCATTGTTAACTTACTCAAATATCTTTTAAAGATATTAATAATGTACGTAATAATTGTAAGTATAGATTATGTATCCATTAGACTACTGCTGAAGCATAAGAAATCTCGTGTATTTTAAACTTTATAACTTCTTTGAGTCACCTAATGAGACTGTACTTGTCTCTCTTAGAGTTAAGATTATATAATCTTATTTCCAATTTTTCATATCAAGTCCTTTTAAAGTCTTACGACATAACTCTTTTGTGATAATCTAAAAGTACTTGGAGAATTAGCTTAATATATTTGAATTTCTAATATAAAAGAGAAATACTACTAATACACAAGGCTAGTGTTTTTTTGTATCTATAGATGAAATTCTTTAACTTACAATGCATATACTTATGTGTATTTTGGAACATAAATTTTTTTGTGTATCAATTGTCCCATCAACATTATTATTGAGAAATATTTTCTTATAGTCATCTGCTATAATTCAAGATCTAATATACCATCAATGTCATTATAGTCCTAAATGTAATTTTTTTACGAATTTAAAAAAAAAGTCTCCTTGTATTCAATCCTTCACTTTTGAGTGAAATATTTTATAACAAAACATACTTTATATATCCATATTACCTATCTAGTCTATTTGGTTTTAAATACTAATGACTTAATACTTTTAGATAAACTAGAATGAGACCCGTGCAATGCGCGGGGCGGTAAATTAACGATAGTATATAATAAATATTAAAAATTATTATATTTTGTAGAATTAAATTAAATATGTAAACTAAAGTTAAATTTAAAAGATATTTTATTTAAAATAATTTGTAGTACAAAAGTTTTGGATATTAGAGTTGTATGTACAAAATGACATTTTTATTTGGTGGTTTAATTTTTGCATTTGTTTTAGTTGATGAACTTAGTCTTCTTATGTAGCACTCGTCCTCTTTTTTTTTTATTGGTTGTTGTTAGAGTTGTTACATTCTTCTTTCTGTGTAGGTTCTTATAAAGATATGTTCTTTATGAATTGTTGAGTTATATGCATTTTCTATTGTGTTGTTTGTTCCATCTTTGCATGTATGTTCTTCTTCCGAATATGTGTCTTGAATTTGTATAGTTTTGTTTCTCCTTAATCTCTTAATAGGTATGTGATCTTCGTCTAATGATATTAGTGTTGGCGAAGTTAGTTCCTATAATCAATGAATAATTTAAATTAGAAATAAAAATGATGTCTAAAATAACTAAAATAAGTGATTTTTTTTAGTATTACCTGTTTTATTTGTTCTAATGAGTGTTGAGGTTCAGTGTTTTTTGTTGGAACAAATGTCTTAGTAAGAGTGTATTATTTAGAACTTTCTTTAAGATTAAAAACATTTACATTGACTTCAAATATAGGTGAGGTTGCACAAATTTTTCAATTAGGGTGGTGTTTCAATGTCATTACTTTTCTGGAGTGCCTTTAGATTTGAAACAGTTGTACCTAACAATTTTTTTGCTTCGCCATTAAATAGTACAAAAGTTGTTGTACCACTTTGATCTGAAACCTTTCATTAAATTTTGAACATAAAATAAGTATTGAGTTAGTAACTAATAATTTGATATATGAGATTATGAAAAATATACAAAGTTACCATATTGTTGGATAATGTGGTGTTTGATTACATGTGCCACAAATGTAGTTATCTCCTTTTTCATATGCTTTCTTCTTACACTTTTTACATTCAACATAATTATCTCCATTGAGTAAGTTTGAGATGGTGTGTAGTTTGAAAATAAATTTTTTGTGCTAAATTTGATGTTATTTGAAGGAATAGTAATAAGAGACTTATATAAGTAGTTCAAATAGTATGGAAATTTGAATATTTGTAACATAAAATTTATTATGATTAATAATATTATTATGATATTTTTAATATGGATGTTTATTACATTGAATGAGTTATTTATAGAAATTAATAAATTAATTATCAGAATTATAAATTTATTGTATTATTTACAACGATAAGATATAATAAATATAGAAATATGAATTTAATGTCTTTGTAAGTTACAAATTTAGTTAGACGCTATTAATTTCTAATTATTGTTGGTGCACGAAATTGTGATCTCAGGCAACGGCGCCAAAAACTCTGTACGCACGTCTTAATAAATTGTTTTTCATTCACAACTTCGATACAACTAACCAGCAAGTGCACTTGGTCGTCCAAGTAATAAACCTTACGTGAGTAAGGGTCGATCCCACGGAGATTGTTGGTATGAAGCAAGCTATGGTCACCTTGTAGATCTCAGTCAGGCGGATATAAAATAGTTATGGAGTTTTCGAAAATAAATAATAAAATAAGGATGGAAATACTTATGTAAATCTTTAGTGAGAATTTCAGATAAGCGCATAGAGATGCTTTCGTTCCTCTGAACCTCTGCTTTCCTGCTATCTTCATCCAATCAATCCTACTCCTTTCCATGGCTGGCTTTATGTAAGGACATCACCATTGTCAATGGCTACTTTTGATTCTCTTTGGAAAATGGTCCGATGCGCTGTCTGTAACACCCTAATATTCAAATCCTTATGCTCGAGTCATAAGTCAATGATATTACGGTGGTACGACTCACAGGTTGATTTTTAATATATACAAGTAGGTAATTTCGAAAGGAGTATTAATTGAGAAGCCTGAAAAGAGTAGAAATAAAATCGCGAAGACATGTCACTCACATATCGACAACAAAAGATAAACTGTGAAGCCGAAAGCGATATACGGATAAGGCGTAGAGGAGATTAAGAGGTAGATAACAGATAGATATATATAACATAAGTAAATAGCCACTAGTCGCGACCCGCGAAGTTTAGGCCGGATAGGATACAGTATGAAAGAAGTTGACAACAGTATATCCTAATCTCTCCCGAAGGAAACATGAGAGCCTCTATAGGCAAATTCAAAAGAGTTCAATACATAATATAATCTTTTCAAAACAAAGGTGGAGAGATTCTAAGCAAAACACAAAGGAGAGAAAATAAAGATCTTCGCCGTCTCTCAGACGACCCACAACTCACTTCTGAGCACCTGGACCTGTATCTAAAAAACAAGAGATATATACAGAATGAGAACCCCGGGGCCATGGGTTCCCAGTACGGTAAAAGTGTCAAATAAATACAATGCACTGCAATAAAAACTCACTAAGCATCCTAAACTTCTTCACCAATTATCCATCCTAGGTTCTCGCTAATCCATGAATAGGCAACTGTCATAAGGGAGTGCTAAATCTAATTCATGTTTCACATGTTTCCCAACTCGCTGACTCTTCCACGAATCAGACTCAGAATCATAAGCAAAACTATCACCAGTTGTTCTATCTCAACAATTCTATATCAATACATCATACCTTCACCTGGAGCTAGTGAAACCACATCACTGCGTCTACCCAGGGAGTTCAAATTATCTCATTCAATAATCATCATCATCATGCAATCGCATCATCAATTCATCTCATCAAGAACAGCCCTCAACATCCACCGACACCAGTATGAGGGGCCTCTCAGTTGTACAAACACAAGCAATACAGGAAGTAATACACAAATATGGTACAAGTAGAACAAATAGCACATAGTCAGGTAACATGGCATATATGATATAGAAATCCAAAACAAACAGGCAAACCTAAACAATTCAAACATATGCAAATGATGAATGCCTGCCCTATGGCTGATGATATCATCTGTCAGTTATATAGCCAACCCGACATGTCCTGATAGCTAACCATTGGACAGAAACACCCCTTGCGGAGCAAGTAGGTTTGAGCTACAACCCCCTTGCTACTGCCCACTCAATCCAGAGCCAGTGAAATAATCACTACTGCGGCTACTACCCAGGCGGGTGTCTAAAAGCTCAACCTGGAGCGAGTGGATTCACCACTACTGCCGCTACTACCCAGGTGTCACAATCTCTGACCTGGAGTAAGTGGGACGAACCACAACCCTTGCTACTGCCCAGGATCTCAAAACATATATTCGTTCAGTTTAAAAGTAATCATCATTGTTATCAAATCTCAAACATTAACCTGGAGCAAGCGTGATGAACCACACTCTTACTACTACCCAGGTATCACAAATACTCATTTATTCAAAACTCCATAATTTAACTCATTTATCATAAGCATCCTTTTCCGTCTCATACCCGGAGCAAGTGGACAATGCCACTGCCTACTACCCGAGGTCACACATCACATTTCAACATTCTCCATTATTATCCATTTAACACATTCATTCATTAATCATATATGCTTTTATACTCAGCCATAACCAATAATGGCTTTGCCATAACCCGGCAATAACTCAGCCATCCGGCTCATGGTTCAATCAAGAACCAGCCATTTATCAATAAATATAGCCTTTCGGCTCATGGCATACACGGTACTTCCACCGTCATCCTCCATATCTCATATAATCATCTTTGATCATCATTGATCATAACTTTTTCCCTTGCTTCACTCTCAAGTTACCACATCCCCTAGCTCCTTTCTCATTGCTAGGCATATCATAATGATTTAATACATAAGGGGTGAGATCGGAGGCTTAGAAGCATGAGATTTGGCTTTTAAAACTCAAAAATCAACTTTGGCATGAAAACAAGACTACGCGTACGCGCACTCCACGCGCACGCGTGGATGGCCACAAAACTCATCGACGCGCAAGCGTCATACGCGCGGACGCGCAGATTGAAAAATAGCCAAACGGCACGTATGCGTCAGCCACACGTACGCGTGGGTGCACTTGCGCCCCAGGCACAAAACTAGCACAATTCTGGCACAACTCTCGGAAAAATGGCTGGGCATTTGGTGCAGCGCATCGACGCGCCCGCGCACACCACGCGCACGCGTGGATGGTGCCTTCTTGAAGAACGACACGTACGCGCCAAGTATGCCTACGCGTGGAGGGTCATTCTGCTAAAAATTTTCTAAGTTAAAAGCTCCAGAATTCACAGATTCAACCCCCAATCTTCCGACGGACATAACTTTCTCATTTTAAATCGTTTTTCGCCCGTTCTTCGAACGGCATGGACATCGCGGATCCAATTTCACTTTTAAATAAGTTTGGCACAAAACGGAAATCTGCAGTCCAAGTTATGTCCCATCAAAGTATGCCCAAAAACCATGTTTTCACACAAAACCACAAAGTGCCATTTTCAAAACAAGCCATTTCCAACTCTTTTCAAAATCAACCAAAACATGCCAATTTCATCCCTTTCTTTGAAATAAATCAAAATATACCAAAATCAACATCAAGCCTCCTCAACTCACACATTAACACTTTACCACAATTAACAAAATATCATCCCACCATTTTAACCTACTTCACCTAAGTGGCTCAAACTCAAACACATTTACATATCATATACTCTTCCTCATGCCAAATTTCAACAACACTATTTCGAATCAACCATCATTATACATAATCAATATCATACTCACTATCACGTGGTTTCACCCACAAATCAACCTTAATCATTCCTCAAGCATATATCACAACATACGTATCTCTAATGCATCATCATACCATCAAGCTAAGGCATCAATAATCATAATCACATATATGACCACATAATATATCTCAACCAAAACCAAACATACCTCATCTACATAATTTCACCCAAAATTACCAAATTCCACACTCTAACTCCCCAAACCTTATTATTTAATAACCAACCCAATCATTCATATATTCATTATCTGAAATTTATCCAATCACTTGTGTCATCATATAATGCACACGTCAACTTACCTTCCTTACCTCTTTCCGGCCTCCGGCCCAAAATTCACGGCCTCCGGCCCAATTTCACAATTTAAATGCATAAACCACAAATCAATACTCATTACCCAATACATCAAATTTTCAATACACCAAGCATACAAGGCCACACAATTCTCAACCCAATCATTAAATTCATATTACATACCAACTATGCATATTAGCACCAACCATTTACACAATCCAAACTTAATCCTAGGGGCATCTAGCCTAGAAATTCTCATCACACCACACGGTACTTAAATGAAACTTAAACCGTACCTCTTGTAGCCAAACCAATTGAGCCTCTTCTTTGGAAGTCTTCACCAACCTTAGCTCCAAGCTTCACCAAAGCTCCTCAAGCAATACCAATCTCCCAATTGTGCACCAACATCACCAAATACACTAACATAACCAATATCACATACATACATCAACCTAGGGCTCATAAAAATGACAAATCACAAGGGTTTGAGCACTTCTTACCTTAGCCCATATGAAGTAGGGATATAACCCGCATAGAATTCATGTTGGAGTATCCCTAAACACCCAAAATCACAAGATTTCAACACTAACTACCCAAAAACGTGTAACAGTGGAAAATTTCAAAAACTGGGCAGAGATGAATGGAATAATGACCACAAAACTTAGATAGAATTGTAGAGGATGAGAAGAGCGACGCGTGGCCGTAAACGGCTCGTCAATCGGAGCTCCGTAGCTCAAGTTATGGTGGTTTGAAGATCAAAGAGAGTTAGGTTTTCTCTCTTCTCTTCTCTCTTCCCAAATCAGCGCCCCAACCCTTCCTTTTAGGATAAAATGAGCTGAAATGCTCATAACTAATGTTTATATATGTTGGATCTTGGGCCCACTTAGGCCCGGTTCACTTATTTTTGTCCGTTAGCCCAATTTTGGGCCAAAACCCTTTAAGATTAGCGCTCTAAATCGCACTTTAAAAATTTCTACCTCCCCTAATTATAATTCCTCATTTCTTAATCTTATTTACTCATAATCAATTTCCTCAACTATAGTACCAGACAGATCTTAGCTGGTACTGCCGGTCAAAATTCTACTGCGCGCTTTTATGCAGAAAACTATGTTTTCCGACTCGGAAAAATTCACTGAATCCAAATATCATATTTAAATTATCAAATTCCAATTGCCAAATCTTCCAACCATATTCGCTCCTATTTAACTCATTATTTAATTAATTTCGGTTAGACCGGGTATTACATTCTACCCCCTAACAGAAATTTTCGCCCTCGAAAATTCCATCCATCACTGCGAGTACGCGAGCGTAGTCTGCCTTTATATCCAATGCATAACAGTTCCAAGGTCCTTTTACTCTGCGCACTTCCGTTGCCGCGCTCTGATTTCTCTATCTCTGAGGGTCTCGGTCATTCGTTCAATGCCGACCAACAGCCTCGTTCCTTACTTTTATCGTCTCATCAACTCACACCCTATTAAATCTCAAATCATGTCATCAATAATATTGCCATCATTGTTAATCATAGGCATCATCCCACATCACTATAATTAATCAAAGCCTTCTTCATTTTTAGAACTCAAATGAGTTTGGACTAACAAGCTGACAAAATCTTAAGAATCCGGCTTACTTTGATAATCTATAAAAGCATTTGAAACACATCTCTTTTGTTAAAGTTATTCAAATCAAAGGTCCTTCTCGAAACTATAACCAACACTCCTTCAAATTCTTGGAAAAAGAAAAAAAAATTTAACAGCACCTCCCCAATAATTGGAGTTTACCACCCGTCACGGGTTCCCTCAAACCAATCTCAGTACCGCATCAGCATTGCAATTTAAAGGTTTCCAAACTATTCCTCTAAAACCGATCATTATAAATCTTGATTTAAATCCAAGGTCACCATGACCAAACATCATAGCACTCATCTCTCGAACACGACAACTTGCACTCAATCATCATTTAAATCCGATTACGCATCAATGATAATTTTCTCATCCGTTTTAGAACCATCAAGGCTCACAGCCGCAATTAATTCCAATTACCTAGAATCATTATCTGCATAAGCTCACTAAACTTTTAAGTACTCAAAGCATAAAGCATTTCCAATCATACTCCACTTTTCCTTATTATTACCATACTATGCTAACGCTTTAGCAAGCTTCCGCTATGCCACCTTGATTTCTCATCAAGTATTAGTTTCATCACTTATTTCCTCAAGTACTAAACCACCACTTAACTTGACCGAAAATTCAAATCAACGTTTCCAAATCCATCATTTAGGACCATCCCTTATCTATTTAAATCAAAGGAACTAAAAGTCACGGGTTCAATTCGTTTCACCAAAAATCCAGAAATCAACCAACTACATAACAAACACAACACATCATTCTCAACAGAAAGTCATTTACATCACAGGCATTTATCCATTTGTATTAAGGCAATTACCTCAATCTTACTGTCGCAATCGGTCCGCATCCTGACTCTCTCCTTGTTGGCAATTTCTTCATACATGCCCTGGTAACCCGCACTTGTAACATACACCTAACCCCAATCGGCACGGCCTATTTGGGTGATGACTTCCACATCTCTGACAGCTTGAAACATCAGAAGCAGCCGCTGCCCGTTTTCCCTTACCATTCCTTTGGGACTCCTCACTCGTCGCAAAGTTATTCTGTCCTTGGGAAAAGTGTTGTACGTATCATCTCTCCTTAAACTCTCGACCCCTTGGTGCGCATCCTTCGTTGTGCTTTCTATGACTTCCTTTCTCTGCAACCCTCTTTTTCACACACTCTTCAGCAATTTTGCTCTTATTCACCAACTCTGAAAAAGTTCGGATCTTCATTGGTCCCACCGAACTTAAGATGTCGCTCCGGAGTCCTCCTTCATACTTAATGCATTTTCATTCCTCGAAGTCTCCCGGAGCTCCCTGAAACATGCGGGAAAACCTGAATAGCTCCTCGAATTTGTCTGTATACTCAGATACGGACATATCACCTTGCTTTAGCTGTAGTAACTCCAATTCCTTGGCTGTCCTGGCAGAATTCGGAAAGTACTTCTTATAGAATTCCACCTGGAAGGCATCCCAAGTGATAGGATCATTCCCCTGTTGCAGGAGACGTCAAGCCCCTTGCCACCAATGCGATGCTTCCCCCGTGAGCAGATAGGTAGCAAATTCAACACACTGCTCTTCAGGCACCAACTGCGCTTGCAGTGCTCGCTCCATGGCCTGAAACCAAGTATCAGCTTCAGTCGGATTGGTGGTTCCCTTGAACTTAGGTGGATTAACCTTTAAGAAGGTTGCCAGTGTCATCGGGCCTTGAGCTTCCCTTCCGCCATTGCCATTATTGTTTATCTGTTGCCCAAGAGCCTCCGCGGTGGCCTGCATAGCAGCAGCCATATTCTCCAACCCCGCCATAAGGTTTACCGGGTTATTCGGGTTGATTTCCGATTCCTGCGTATTAGTACGATCTCTCTCACGTCCCCGACCGGGTCCATGAGGCGCCATCTGGTTCCTATACATACCAAACAATCGATATCAAGTTGATCAGTCTCAATATCAGAAGTATAGTGCTTCAAAGTACCAAAGGTACACTCATGGACTTCATGCTAGATGTATCGGTTAGATACCCTAACTAGCACAGACACAGACTCAGAGTATGCATTGAAGCATAAGCAGTTCCATCCCTCAGGCTCACGAGGACGAACTGCTCTTATACCATAATGTAACACCTTAATATTCGAATCCTTATGCTCGAGTCATAAGTCAATGATATTACGGTGGTACGACTCTCAGGTGGATTTTTAATATATACAAGTAGGTAATTTCGAAAGGAGTATTAATTGAGAAGCCTGAAAAGAGTAGAAATAAAATCGCGAAGACGTGTCACTCACGTATCGACAACAAAAGATAAACCGTGAAGCCGAAAGCGATATACGGATAAGGCGTAGAGGAGATTAAGAGGTAGATAACAGATAGATATATATAACATAAGTAAATAGCCACTAGTCGCGACCCGCGAAGTTTAGGCCGGCTAGGATACAGTATGAAAGAAGTTGACAACAGTATATCCTAATCTCTCCCGAAGGAAACATGAGAGCCTCTATAGGCAAATTCAAAAGAGTTCAATACATAATATAATCTTTTCAAAACAAAGGTGGAGAGATTCTAAGCAAAACACAAAGGAGAGAAAATAAAGATCTTCGCCGTCTCTCAGACGACCCACAACTCACTTCTGAGCACCTGAACCTGTATCTGAAAAATAAGAGATATATACGGAATGAGAACCATGGGGCCATGGGTTCCCAGTACGGTAAAAGTGTCAAATAAATACAATGCACTACAATAAAAACTCACTAAGCATCCTAAACTTCTTCACCAATTATCCATCCTAGGTTCTCGCTAATCCATGAATAGGCAACTGTCATAAGGGAGTGCTAAATCTAATTCATGTTTCACATGTTTCTCAACTCGCTGACTCTTCCACGAATCAGACTCAAAATCATAAGCAAAACTATCACCAGTTGTTCTATCTCAACAATTCTATATCAATACATCATACCTTCACCTGGAGCTAGTGAAACCACATCACTGCGTCTATCCAGGGAGTTCAAATTATCTCATTTAATAATCATCATCATCATGCAATCGCATCATCAATTCATCTCATCAAGAACATCCCTCAACATCCACCGACACCAGCATGAGGGGCCTCTCAGTTGTACAAACACAAGCAATACAGGAAGTAATACACAAATATGGTACAAGTAGAACAAGTAGCACATAGTCAGGTAACATGGCATATATGATGTAGAAATCCAAAACAAACAGGCAAACCTAAACAATTCAAATATATGCAAATGATGAATGCTTGCCCTATGGCTGATGATATCATCTGTCGGTTATATAGCCAACCCGACATGTCCTGATAGCTAATCATTGGACAGAAACACCCCTTGCGGAGCAAGTAGGTTTGAGCTACAACCCCCTTGCTACTGCCCGCTCAACCCAGAGCCAGTGAAATAATCACTACTGCGGCTACTACCCAGGCGGGTGTCTAAAAGCTCAACCTGGAGCGAGTGGATTCACCACTACTGCCGCTACTACCCAGGTGTCACAATCTCTGACCTGGAGCAAGTGGGACGAACCACAACCCTTGCTACTGCCCAGGATCTCAAAACATATATTCGTTCAGTTTAAAAGCAATCATCATTGTTATCAAATCTCAAACATTAACCTGGAGCAAGCTTGATGAACCACCACTCTTACTACTACCCAGGTATCACAAATACTCATTTATTCAAAACTCCATAATTTAACTCATTTATCATAAGCATCCTTTCCCGTCTCATACCCGGAGCAAGTGGACAACGCCACTGCCTACTACCCGGGGTCACACATCACATTTCAACATTCTCCATTATTATCCATTTAACACATTCATTCATTAATCATATATGCTTTTATACTCAGCCATAACCAATAATGGCTTTGCCATAACCCGGCAATAACTCAGCCATCCGGCTCATGGTTCAATCAAGAACCAGCCATTTATCAATAAATATAGCCCTTCGGCTCATGGCATACACGGTACTTCCACCGTCATCCTCCATATCTCATATAATCATCTTTGATCATCATTGATCATAACTTTTTCCCTTGCTTCACTCTCAAGTTACCACATCCCCTAGCTCCTTTCTCATTGCTAGGCATATCATAATGATTTAATACATAAGGGGTGAGATCGGAGGCTTAGAAGCATGAGATTTGGCTTTTAAAACTCAAAAATCAACTTTGGCATGAAAACAGGACCACGCGTACGCGCACTCCACGCGCACGCGTGGATGGCCACAAAACTCATCGACGCGCAAGCGTCATACGCGCATACGCGCGGATTGAAAAATAGCCAAACGGCGCGTATGCGTCAGCCACGCGTACGCGTGGGTGCACTTGCGCCCCAGGCACAAAACTAGCACAATTCTGGCACAACTCTCGGAAAAATGGCTGGGCATTTGGTGCAGCGCATCGACGCGCCCGCGCACACCACGCGCACGCGTGGATGGTGCCATCTTGAAGAACGACACGTACGCGCCAAGTACGCCAACTCGTGGAGGGTCATTCTACTAAAAATTTTCTAAGTTAAAAGCTGCAGAATTCACAGATTCAACCCCCAATCTTCCGACGGACATAACTTTCTCATTTTAAATCATTTTTCGCCCGTTCTTCGAACGGCATGTACATTGCGGATCCAATTTCACTTTTAAATAAGTTTGGCACAAAACGGAAATCTGCAGTCCAAGTTATGTCCCGTCAAAGTATGCCCAAAAACCATGTTTTCACACAAAACCACAAAGTGCCATTTTCAAAACAAGCCATTTCCAACTCTTTTCAAAATCAACCAAAACATGCCAATTTCATCCCTTTCTTTGAAATCAATCAAAATATACCAAAATCAACATCAAGCCTCCTCAACTTACACATTAACACTTTACCACAATTCACAAAACATCATCCCACCATTTTAACCTACTTCACCCAAGTGGCTCAAACTCAAACACATTTACATATCATATACTTTTCCTCATGCCAAATTTCAACAACACTATTTCCAATCAACCATCATTATACATAATCAATATCATACGCACTATCACGTGGTTTCACCCACAAATCAACCTTAATCATTCCTCAAGCATATATCACAACATACGTATCTCTAATGCATCATCATACCATCAAGCTAAGGCATCAATAATCATAATCACATATATGACCACATAATATATCTCAACCAAAACCAAACATACCTCATCTACATAATTTCACCCAAAATTACCAAATTCCACACTCTAACTCCCCAAACCTTATTATTCAATAACCAACCCAATCATTCATATATTCATTATCTGAAATTTATCCAATCACTTGTGTCATCATATAATGCACACGTCAACTTACCTTCCTTACCTCTTTCCGGCCTCCGGCCCAATTTCACAATTTAAATGCATAAACCACAAATCAATACTCATTACCCAATACATCAAATTTTCAATACACCAAGCATACAAGGCCACACAATTCTCAACCCAATCATTAAATTCATATTACATACCAACTATGCATATTAGCACCAACTATTTACACAATCCAAACTTAATCCTAGGGGCATCTAGCCTAGAAATTCTCATCACACCACACGGTACTTAAATGAAACTTAAACCGTACCTCTTTAGCCAAACCAATTGAGCCTCTTCTTTGGAAGTCTTCACCAACCTTAGCTCCAAGCCTCACCAAAGCTCCTCAAGCAATACCAATCTCCCAATTGTGCACCAACATCACCAAATACACTAACATAACCAATATCACATACATACATCAACCTAGGGCTCATAAAAATGACAAATCACAAGGGTTTGAGCACTTCTTACCTCAGCCCATATGAAGTAGGGATATAACCCGCTTAGAATCCATGTTGGAGTATCCCTAAACACCCAAAATCACAAGATTTCAACACTAACTACCCAAAAACGTGTAACAGTGGGGAATTTCAAAGACTGGGCAGAGATGAATGGAATAATGACCACAAAACTTAGAGAATTGTAGAGGATGAGAAGAGCGACGCGTGGCCGCAAACATCTCGTCAATCGGAGCTCCGTAGCTCAAGTTATGGTGGTTTGAAAATCAAAGAGAGTTAGGTTTTCTCTCTTCTCTTCTCTCTTCCCAAATCAGCACCCCAACCCTTCCTTTTAGGATAAAATGAGCTGAAATGCTCATAACTAATGTTTATATATGTTGGGTCTTGGGCCCACTTAGGCCCGGTTCACTTATTTTTGTCCGTTGGCCCAATTTTGGGCCAAAACCCTTTAAGATTAGCGCTCTAAATCGCACTTTAAAAATTTCTACCTCCCCTAATTATAATTCCTCATTTCTTAATCTTATTTACTCATAATCAATTTCCTCAACTGTAGTACCAGACAGATCTTAGCTGGTACTGCCGGTCAAAATTCTACTGCGCGCTTTTACGCAGAAAACTATGTTTTTCGACTCGGAAAAATTCACTGAATCCAAATATCATATTTAAATTACTAAATCTTCCAACCATATTCGCTCCTATTTAACTCATTATTTAATTAATTTCAGTTAGACCGGGTATTACACTGTCACTGCATGGCTAATCGTCTGGAGGCATCACCGTGGTCAATGGTTGGGTCCTATCTTCTTGGGAAAATGGTCCAAATGCTCTGTCACAGCACGGCTAATCATCTGAGGTTCTCGATCATGCTGGAATAGGATTCACCCTCCTTTTGCGTCTGTCACTACGCCCAGCAATCGCGAGTTTGAAGTTCATCACAGTCATTCAATCCCAGAGTCCTACTCGGAATACCACAGACAAGGTTTAGACTTTCCGGACTCTCATGAATGCCACCATCAATCTAGCTTATACCACGAAGATTCTGATTAAGAGATCCAAGAGATACTCATTCAATCTAAGGTAGAACGGAAGTGGTTGTCAGGCACGCGTTCATAGGGAATGATGATGATTGTCACGTTCATCACATTCATGTTGAAGTGCGAATGAATATCTTAGAAGCAGAATAAGTTGAGTTGAATAGAAAAACAGTAGTACTTTGCATTAATCTTTGAGGAACAGCAGAACTCCACACCTTAATCTATGGAGTGTAGAAACTCTACCGTTAAAAATACATAAGTGAAAGGTCCAGGCATGGCCGAATGGCCAGCCCCCAAAACAAGATCACAGGATCAAAAATACAATCCAGGATCTTCCAAAAGATATCAAATACAATAGTAAAAAGTCGTATTTATACTAAACTAGTTACTAGGGTTTACAGAAGTAAGTAATTGATGCATAAATCCACTTCCGGGACCCACTTGGTGTGTGCTTGGGCTGAGCTTGAAGTTTTCACATGGAGAGGTCATTCTTGGAATTGAACGCCAGTTTGTAACGTATTTCTGGCATTCAACTCTGGCTTGTAACGTGTTTCTGGCGTTTAACTCCAGACAGCAGCATAGAATTGGCGTTCAACGCCCTTTTACGTCATCTAAACTCGGCCAAAGTATGGACTATTATATATTTCTGGAAAGCCCTAGATGTCTACTTTCCAACGCAATTGGAAGCGCGCCATTTTGAGTTCTGTAGCTCCAGAAAATCCACTTTGAGTGCAGAAAAGTCAGAATCCAACAGCATCTGCAGTCCTTCTTCAACCTCTGAATCTGATTTTTGCTCAAGTCCCTCAATTTCAGCCAGAAAATACCTAAAATCACAGAAAAACACACAAACTCATAGTAAAGTCCAGAAATGTGAATTTAACATAAAAACTAATGAAAACATCCCTAAAAGTAACTAGATTCTACTAAAAACATACTAAAAACAATGCCAAAAAGCGTATAAATTATCCGCTCATCACAACACCAAACTTAAATTGTTGCTTGTCCCCAAGCAACTGAAAATCAAATAGGATAAAAAGAAGAGAATATACTATAAATTCCAAACTATCAATGAAACATAGCTCCAATAAGATGAGCGGGACTTGTAGCTTTTTGCCTCTTGAATAGTTTTGGCATCTCACTTTATCCATTGAGGTTCAGAATGATTGGCATCTATAGGAACTCAGAGTTCAGATAGTGTTATTGATTCTCCTAGTTCAGTATGATGATTCTTGAACACAGCTACTTTATGAGTCTTGGCCGTGGCCCTAAGCACTTTGTTTTCCAGTATTACCACCGGATACATAAATGCCACAGACACATAATTGGGTGAACCTTTTCAGATTGTGACTCAGCTTTGCTAAAGTCCCCAATTAGAGGTGTCCAGGGTTCTTAAGCACACTCTTTTTTTTTTGCTTTGGACCTTGACTTTAACCGCTCAGTCTCAAGTTTTCACTTGACACCTTCACGCCACAAACACATGGTTAGGGACAGCTTGGTTTAGCCGCTTAGGCCAGGATTTTATTCCTTTAGGCCCTCCTATCCACTGATGCTCAAAGCCTTGGGATCCTTTTTATTTACCCTTGCCTTTTGGTTTTAAGGGTTATTGGCTTTTTGCTCTTGCCTCTTAATTTTAAGAGCTTTTGGCTTTTTCTGCTTGCTTTTTCTTTTTTATTTATTTTTTTTCGCCTATTTTTTTTTCTGCAAGCTTTGTTCTTTGCTACTTTTTCTTGCTTCAAGAATCATTTTTTTGATTTTTCATATTATCAAATAACATATCTCCTTGTCATCATTCTTTCAAGAGCCAACATATTTAACATTCTTAAACAACAACTTCAAAAGACATATGCACTGTTCAAGCATTCATTCAGAAAACAAAAAGTATTGTCACCACATCAATATAATTAAACTAAGTTCAAGGATAAATTCGAAACTCATGTACTTCTTGTTCTTTTGAATTAAAACAGTTTTCATTTAAGAGAGGTGATGGATTCATATTCACTACTTTAAGGCATTGACACTTAGACACTAATGATCATGTAATGAAGACACAAACATAGATAAGCACTTAACATAAAAAAAAATGAAAAATAGAGAATGTAAGAACAAGGAATGAGTCCACCTTAGTGATAATGGTGTTTCCTTCTTGAGGAACCAATGATGTCCTTGAGCTCTTCTATGTCTCTTCCTTGTCTTTGTTGCTCCTCCCTCATTGCTTTTTGATCTTCTCTAATTTCATGAAGGATGATGGAGTGCTCTTGATGTTCCACCCTTAATTGTCCCATGTTGGAACTTAATTCTCCTAGGGAGGTGTTGATTTTCTCCCAATAGTTTTATGGAGGAAAATGCATTTGAGGCATCTCCGGGATCTCATGGTGATGAGCTTCATGGGTCTCTTGAGATCCATGAATGGGCTCTCTTGCTTGCTCCATCCTTTTCTTAGTGATGGGCTTCTCTTCCTCAGTGGGAATGTCTCCTTCTATGAAAGTTCCAACTGAGTAACATAGATGGCAAATAAGATGAGGTAAAGCTAGCCTTGCCCAAGGAGAGGGCTTTTCGGCTATTTTGTAGAGTTCAAGGGAGATGACTTCATGAACTTCTACTTCCTCTCCAATCATGATGCTATGAATCATGATGGCCCGATCCACAGTAACTTCAGATCAGTTGCTAGTGGGGATGATGGAGCGTTGGATAAACTCTAACCATCCTCTAGCTACAGGCTTGAGGTCCAGTCTTCTTAGTTGAACCGGCTTGCCTTTGGAGTCAATCTTCCATTGAGCTCCTTCCACACATATGTCCATGAGGACTTGGTCCAACCTTTGATTAAAGTTGACCCTTCTAGTGTAGGGGCGTGCATCTCCTTGCATCATAGGCAAGTTAAACGCCAACCTTACATTCTCCGGACTAAAATCTAAGTATTTTCCCCGAACCATTGTAATGTGGTTCTTTGGATTCAGGTTCTTACTTTGATCATGGATTTTAGTGATCCATACATTGGCATAGAACTCTTGAACCATTAGGATGCCGACTTGTTGGATGGGGTTTGTTAGAACTTCCCAACCTCTTCTTTGGATTTCATGTCGGATCTCTGGATACTCATTTTTCTTGAGTTTGAAAGGGACCTCGGGGATCACCTTCTTCTTGACCACAACATCA
Organism: Arachis ipaensis; assembly: GCF_059453495.1. NCBI lineage: Eukaryota > Viridiplantae > Streptophyta > Magnoliopsida > Fabales > Fabaceae > Arachis > Arachis ipaensis. The sequence goes on from NC_142437.1 coordinate 26,449,069, forward strand.
TAGAAGTGGTCTTGATGAGATTTGGAGATGAATCTTTCCATCTCCCATGACTCGGAGGTGGAAGCTTTTGTCTTCCCTTTCCCTTTTCTAGAGGATTTTCCGGTCTTGGGTGCCATCAATGGTAATGGAAAAACAAAAATCTTATACTTTTACCACACCAAACTTAGAATATTGCTCGCCCTCGAGCAAGAGAAGAAAGAAGAGATGAAGAAGAAGAAGAAAATATGGAGGAGAGGAGGGAGAGGTGTTGTGTGAAAATGAGGAAGAATGGAGGGCTATATATAGGGAAGGGAGGGGGGGTAAGGTTCGGCCATAAGGGTGGTTTTGGGTGGGAAATTGATTTTGAATTTTGAAGGTAGGTGGGGTTTATGAGGTAGGTTTATGGGGAAGAGTGGATGGATGTGAGTGGTGAAGTGGTGATAGGGAAGAGAGATTGAGGTGATTGGTGAAGAATTTTGGAGAAGAGTGTTTATGGAATTGTGTGAAAGAGGGGTGAGAAGAAGTGAGTGGAGGTAGGTGGGGATCTTGTGGGGTCCACAGATCCTGAGGTGATCCTGTGGGGTCCACAGATCCTGAGGTGTTCAAGGATTTACAACCTTGTACCAAATTAGGCATGCAAAATGCCCTTGCACACAACTCTAGGCGTTCAGCGCCAGATTGGTGCTTGTTCTGGGCGTTGAACGCCCATTTGTTGCCCATTTCTGGCGTTGAACGCCAGAACCATGCTTGTTCTGGGCGTTCAGCGCCAGCTCTTCTCCAGGGTGCAATTCTGGCGTTCAAACGCCCAGATGCTACCCATTTTGGGCGTTCAGCGCCAGAACCATGCTCTGTTCTGGCATTGAACGCCAGCCAGATGCTTCTTACTGGCGTTTAAACGCCAGTGAGATCCTCCTCCAGGGTGTGATTTTTCTTCTGCTGTTTTTGATTCCGTTTTCAATTTTTATATTTATTTTGTGACTCCACATGATCATGAACCTGATAAAACATGAAAGAACAAGAAAAATAAAATTAGATAAATAAAAATTGGGTTGCCTCCCAACAAGCGCTTCTTTAATGTCAATAGCTTGACAGTGGGCTCTCATGGAGCCTCACAGATGTTCAGAGCATTTCCCAACACCAAACTTAGAGTTTGGATATGGGAGTTCAACACCAAACTTAGAGTTTGGTTGTGGCCTCCCAACACCAAACTTAGAGTTTGACTGTGGGGCTCTGGTTGACTCTGTTTTGAGAGAAGCTTTTTATGCTTCCTCTCTATGTTTACAAATGGATGACCTCGAGTTTTAAACACAAGGAAGTCCTCATTCAATTGAAGGACTAGTTCACCTCTGTCAACATCAATCACAGCTCTTGCTGTGGCTAGGAAGGGTCTTCCAAGGATGATGGATTCATCCTCATCCTTCCCAGTATCTAGGACTATGAAATCAGCAGGGATGTAAAGGCCTTCAACCTTTACTAACACGTCCTCTACTTGTCCATAAGCCTGTTTTCTTGAATTGTCTGCCATCTCTAATGAGATTTTAGCAGCTTGTACCTCAAAGATTCCCAGTTTCTCCATTACAGAGAGTGGCATGAGGTTTATTCCTGACCCCAGGTCACATAGAGCCTTCTCAAAGGTCATGGTGCCTATGGTACAAGGTATCAGGAACTTTCCAGGATCCTGTTTCTTCTGAGACAATCTCAGTTGATCCAATGCATTTAGTTCATTGGTGAACAGGAGATGTTCATCTCCCCAAGTCTCATTACCAAATAAATTGGCATTCAACTTCATGATTGCACCAAGGTACTTGGTAACTTGCTCTTCAGTAACATCCTCATTCTCTTCAGAAGAAGAATACTCCTCAGAGCTCATGAAGGGCATAAGGAGGTTCAATGGAATCTCTATGGCCTCTAAATGAGCCTCAGATTCCTTTGGTTCCTCAGAGGAAAACTCCTTGTTGATCACTGGACGTCCCAGGAGGTCTTCCTCCTTGGGATTCACGCCCTCCTCCTCTTTTGTGGTTTCGGCCATGATGGTCATTTCAATGGCCTTGCACTCTCCTTTTGGATTTTCTTCTATATTGCTTGGGAGAGTACTAGGAGGGATTTCAGTGATTCTTTTACTCAGCTGGCCCACTTGTGATTCCAAATTTCTAATGGAGGACCTTGTTTTATTCATGAAACTCACAGTGGCCTTAGATAGATCAGAGACTAAGTTTGCTAAATTAGAAGTATTTTGTTCAGAGTTCTCTGTCTGTTGCTAAGTGGATGATGGAAAAGGCTTGCTATTGTTAAACCTGTTTCTTCCACCATTATTAAAGCCCTGTTGAGGCTTTTGATCCTTCCATGAGAGATTTGGATGATTTCTCCATGAGGGGTTATAGGTGTTTCCATAAAGTTCACCCATATAATTCACCTCTGCTATTGCAGGGTTTTCAGGATCATAAGCTTCTTCTTCAGAAGATGCCTCTTGAGTACTGTTGGATGCAGCTTGCATTCCATTCAGACTCTGAGAAATCATATTGACTTGCTGAGTCAATATTTTATTCTGAGCCAATATGGCATTCAGAGTATCAATTTCAAGAACTCCCTTCTTCTGAGGCGTCCCATTGATCACAGGATTCCTCTCAGAAGTGTACATGAACTGGTTATTAGCAACCATGTCAATGAGTTCTTGAGCTTCTGCAGGCGTTTTCTTTAGGTGAATGGATCCACCTGCAGAAGTATCCAATGACATCTTAGCTAATTCAGACAGACCATCATAGAATATATCCAGGATGGTCCATTCTGAAAGCATGTCAGAAGGACACTTTTTGGTCAGTTGCTTGTATCTCTCCCAAGCTTCATAGAGGGATTCACCTTCCTTCTGTCTGAAGGTTTGAACATCCACTCTAAGCTTACTAAGCTTTTGAGGAGGAAAGAACTTGGCTAAGAAATCCGTGACCAGCTTATCCCAAGAGTTCAGGCTATCTTTGGGTTGAGAGTCCAACCACACTCTAGCTCTGTCTCTTACAGCAAAAGGGAAAAGCATGAGCCTGTAGACTTCAGGATCTACTCCATTAGTCTTAACAGTATCACAGATCTGCAAGAATTCAGTTAAGAACTGAAAAAGATCTTCAGATGAAAGTCCATGAAACTTGCAGTGTTGCTGCATCAGAGAAACTAATTGAGGTTTAAGCTCAAAATTGTTTGCTCCAATGGTAGAGATGGAGATGCTTCTTCCATGTAAATTGGAATTAGGTGCAGTAAAGTCACCAAGCATCCTCCTTGCATTATTATTATTTTCGGCTGCCATCTCCTCTTCCTGTTCGAAAATTTCTGACAGGTGCTTGCTGGCTTGTTGTAATTTAGCTTCTTTTAGTTTCCTCTTCAGAGTCCTTTCAAGTTCTGGATCTGCTTCAACAAGAATATTCTTGTCCTTGCTCCTGCTCATATGAAAAAGAGGGGACAGAAAAATAATAATAATAGAGAATCTTTTTGCCCAAGCATAGAGGTTCCCTTATGTGAGTAGAAGAAAAGAAGAAGAGGAAATCTGAACTCAGAGAGAGAGGGTTCGAATTTTTGGTGAGATGAAGTGTTAGTAGATGAATAAATAAATAGAAGGAGATGAGAGAGAAAGAGAATTTTCGAAAATAATTTTTGAAAAAGAGTTAGTGATTTTCGAAAATAGTGTTTGAAAAAGGTGAGTAATTTTCAAAAATTAAGATCAAAAATTAAAATAATTAGTTAATTAAAAAGAAATTTTGAAAAAGAGGGAAGATATTTTCGAAAATTAGAGAGAGAGAGAGTTAGTTAGGTGGTTTTGAAAAAGATAAGAAACAAACAAAAAGTTAGTTAGTTAGTTGAAACAAATTTGAAAATCAATTTTGAAAAGATAAAAAGATAAGAAGTTAGAAAAATAATTTTAAAATCAAATTTTTGAAAAAGATAATATTTTGAAAGAGATAAGTTAAAAAGATATTTTTGAAAAGATATGATTAAAATTAGTTTTGAAAAAGATTTGATTTTTAAAATCACAATTAATGACTTGATTCACAAGAAATCACAAAATATGATTCTAGAACTTAAAGTTTGAATCTTTCTTAGCAAGCAAGTAACAAACTTGAAATTTTTGAATCGAAACATTAATTGATGATGTTATTTTCGAAAATTAGGAGATAAAGATAAGAAAAAGATTTTTGGAAAATATTTTAAAAATTTTCGAAAATAAATAAGAAGAGTGAAAAAGATTTGATTTTTGAAAAAGATTTTGAAAAGGATAAGATTTTCAAATTGAAAATTTGATTTGACTCATAAGAAACAACTAGATTTTAAAAATTTTTGAAAAAGTCAACTCAAATTTTCGAATTTTATGAGAGAAAAAGGGGAAGATATATTTTTTTTATTTTTGAATTTTTAATGATGAGAGAGAAAAACATGAAAATGATGCAATGCATGAAAATTTTGGATCAAAACAATGAATGCATGCAAGAATGCTATGAATGTCAAGATGAACACCAAGAACACTATGAAGATCATGATGAACATCAAGAACATATTTTTGAAAATTTTATATGCAAAGAAAACATGCAAGACACCAAACTTAGAAATCTTTCATGTTCAGACACTATGAATGCAAAAATGTACATGAAAAACAAGAAAAGATGCAAAACAAGAAAACATCAAGATCAAACAAGAAGACTTACCAAGAACAACTTGAAGATCATGAAGAACACCATGAATGCATGAATTTTTCGAAAAATGCAAGATGAACATGCAATTGACACCAAACTTAAAATCTGACTCAAGACTCAAACAAGAAACATGAAAAATATTTTTGATTTTTATGATTTTCTAATTTTTTTGGATTTTTGTATATTTTTTTTTTCGAAAAACATCTAGAAAAAAGAAAATAAGGATTTCAAAACTTTTAATATGAATTCCAGGAATCTTGTACTCTTAGTCTAAAGCTCCAATCTGAGGGTTAGGCATGGCTTAATAGCCAGCCAAACTTTAGTATGGAATTACATGCAATGAAGTGATTAGTTGAAGCCTCAGTCCAAACGAATTTAGACATGGCTTTACAGCCAGCCAGGCTTCAACATGCTTCATGAAACTTTAGAATTCATTCTTAAAAATTCTGAAGAAAAATATATTTTTGAAAACATTTATTTTAAAATTTTTTCGAAAACAAAGGAGAAAATTTTTGAAAGATTTTTTGAAAATTTTTTTTTTTGAAAACTTTTTGAAAATAAGAAGAAAATTACCCAATCTAAGCAACAAGATGAACCGTCAATTGTCTAAACTCGAACAATCCCCGGTAACAGCGCCAAAAACTCTGTACGCATGTCTTAATAAATTGTTTTTCATTTACAACTTCGATACAACTAACCAGCAAGTGCACTGGGTCGTCCAAGTAATAAACCTTACGTGAGTAAGGGTCGATCCCACGGAGATTGTTGGTATGAAGCAAGCTATGGTCACCTTGTAGATCTAAGTCAGGCGGATATAAAATAGTTATGGAGTTTTCGAAAATAAATAATAAAATAAGGATAGAAATACTTATGTAAATCTTTGGTGAGAATTTCAGATAAGCGCATAGAGATGCTTTCGTTCCTCTGAACCTCTGCTTTCCTGCTGTCTTCATCCAATCAATCCTACTCCTTTCCATGGCTGGCTTTATGTAAGGACATCACCATTGTCAATGGCTACTTTTGATCCTCTCTGGAAAATGGTCCGATGCGCTGTCACTGCATGGCTAATCGTCTGGAGGCATCACCGTGGTCAATGGTTGCGTCCTATCCTCTTGTGAAAATGGTCCAAATGCTCTGTCACAACACGGCTAATCATCTGAGGTTCTCGATCATGCTGGAATAGGATTCACCCTCCTTTTGCGTCTGTCACTACGCCCAGCAATCGCGAGTTTGAAGTTCGTCACAGTCATTCAATCCCAGAGTCCTACTCGGAATACCACAGACAAGGTTTAGACTTTTCGGACTCTCATGAATGCCGCCATCAATCTAGCTTATACCACGAAGATTCTGATTAAGAGATCCAAGAGATACTCATTCAATCTAAGGTAGAACAGAAGTGGTTGTCAGGCACGCGTTCATAGGGAATGATGATGATTGTCACGTTCATCACATTCATGTTGAAGTGCGAATGAATATCTTAGAAGCGGAATAAGTTGAGTTGAATAGAAAAACAGTAGTACTTTGCATTAATCTTTGAGGAACAGCAGAGCTCCACACCTTAATCTATGGAGTGTAGAAACTCTACCGTTAAAAATACATAAGTGAAAGGTCCAGGCATGGCCGAATGGCCAGCCCCCAAAACGAGATCACAGGATCAAAAATACAATCCAGGATCTTCCAAAAGATATCAAATACAATAGTAAAAAGTCGTATTTATACTAAACTAGTTACTAGGGTTTACAGAAGGAAGTAATTGATGCATAAATCCACTTCCGGGGCTCACTTGGTGTGTGCTTGGGCTGAGCTTGAAGTTTCCACGTGGAGAGGTCATTCTTGGAGTTGAACGCCAGTTTGTAACGTATTTCTGACGTTCAACTCTGGCTTGTAACGTATTTCTGGCGTTTAACTCCAAACAGTAGCATAGAACTGGCGTTCAACGCCCTTTTACGTCATCTAAACTCGGCCAAAGTATGGACTATTATACATTGCTGGAAAGCCCTGGATGTCTACTTTTTAACGCAATTGGAAGCACGCCATTTTGAGTTCTGTAGCTCCAGAAAATCCACTTTGAGTGCAGGGAGATCAGAATCCAACAGCATCAGCAGTCCTTCTTCAACTTCTGAATCTGATTTTTGCTCAAGTCCCTCAATTTCAGCCAGAAAATACCTGAAATCACAGAAAAATACACAAACTCATAGTAAAGTCTAGAAATGTGAATTTAATATAAAAACTAATGAAAACATCCCTAAAAGTAACTAGATTCTACTAAAAACATACTAAAAACAATGCCAAAAAGCGTATAAATTATCCGCTCATCAATTGTCATTGATAATTATTGTATTATTTTTTGTATATTTTGTTTTTTTTTTCTTTTTGCTGATTTGAAAATAATAGATGATTTGGCAAAAATTAAGTAGTTGATTCTAAAATTTTGCCAAGTAAGCGATGTTGCTGACATGACATTAGTAAGAGAAAAAAAATGTCTTAAAAGTAATTTGGGTAAACTTATGTATCTACTTTTATATATTAATAATAGATAGATAGATAATGAGATGAGTCTCAAATGTATGTTATTGTCTTTTATGTACTTAAACTTTTCACTTATAGCATCAATACTTAATATCCCAAATAAAATGAGATAATTTTCTTTAGTAATACATCAAATAGCATTTGTCCTTGAGGTTTTGAGTTTGCTTTAGGATAATCTATTAACTATCTTTTCCCCAAACTCAATATTCTTAAAAAATATCAATTTTCTAACCCCAAAAAACTATCTTAATAATGGAAAAAAAATCTAAAAATGGTACAAAATTATACAAAAGTTTAAAACTTTATCAAAAATCTAAAGTGTAAATTTCAATATTCTTTTTCATAATAATTTTGGTATGAAATATGAGTAGCCATGCTTCATTTAAACGAAATAGAACTAAGATATCATTAAAGAAAGACTAGTAGTTGAAGTAAATTTAGGATTATTTCAAAAGAAAAAACTTATAAATAAAACAGAATTAGTTTATTTCTATTTGAATAAAAATAATCGAATGATTTCCAAAATTCAAATAATTCTTTAACAATAATGTAATGATAATAAAAATTTACTATCTCAACTCCTACTAAATTAATAGATGAATAACATCATTTAATATTATACAATTTTATAGAATTTTTTATAGATAATTTATGTGATAGAAAAGTCAAAATCTACTTACTAAATATATCTCAACATTGAAACTAAATAAACTTTTTAATAAAAATAAATTAGAAATGTTTCATTCTTTATATACTAAAAGTGATATTTGGCGCATTCTCTCGCGTGTATTTTGAGAACTTTCAAATAAAATAACTAAATTCTATATTATATTTGTTTCTTTTGGGATGTATCTTATACAATTTTTTTATTCTTATAACCTTTTAAATTCATATACTTAAAGGATACTTATCAAGTAAGTATTTTTAGTCTTTTCTTGCTTTAACCTTTTTTCTTATTCCACACAATGAGAATTTTTTATCAGTTGTAATTTGATAACTGATATTAAATTGACTTAATTGTACTAAAAGAAAAATAAAAACTAAATATATGAACATGCCGTTAAACGGTTATAGTTTCAATATATTTTTTTGAGTTTGGAAATTGATGAGCGGATATTTTATACGTTTTTTGGGGTCAATTTCTTGTAGTTTTTAGTATATTTTAGTTAGTTTTTAGTATATTTTTATTAGTTTCTAGGCAAAATTCATATTTCTGGATTTTACTATGAGTTTGTGTGTTTTTCTGTAATTTCAGGTATTTTCTGGCTGAAATTGAGGGAACTGAGCAAAAATCTGATTCAGGCTGAAAAAGGACTGCTGATGCTGTTGGATTCTGATCTCCCTGTACTTGGAATGGATTTTTTAGAGCTACAGGAGTCCAATTGGCGCGCTCTCAATTGTGTTGGAAAGTAGACATCCAGGGCTTTCCAGAAATATATAATAGTCCAAACTTTGTTCAAGGATAGACGACGTAAACTGGCATTCAACGCCAGTTCCATGCTGCATTCTGGCGTTAAACGCCAGAAACAGGTTACAAGTTGGAGTTAAATGCCAGAAACAGGTTACAACCTGGCGTTTAACTCTAGAAACAGCCTAGGCACATGTAAAGCTCAAGTCTCAGCCCCAGCACACACCAAGTGGGCCCCAGAAGTGAATTTCTGCACTATTTATCTTAGTTTACTCATTTCCTATAAACCTAGATTACTAGTTTAGTATTTAAACAACTTTTAGAGATTTATTTTGGACCTGATGACATTTTAGATCTGAACTTTGTACTCTTTGACGGCATGAGTCTCTAAACTCCATTGTTGGGGGGTGAGGAGCTCTGCTGTGTCCCGATGAATTAATGCAATTATTTCTGTTTTCTATTCAAACACGCTTGTTTCTATCTAAGATGTTCATTCGCACTTTAATATGATGGAAGGGATGATCCGTGACACTCATCACCATTCCCAAACTATGAATGCGTGACTGACAACCACCTCCATTCTACCTTCGATTGAATGAGTATCTCTTGAATTTCTTAATCGGAATCTTCGTGGTATAAGCTAGAATCCATTGGCAGCATTCTTAAGAATCCGGAAAGTCTAAACCTTATCTGTGGTATTCCGAGTAGGATTCAGGGATTGGATGACTGTGACGAGCTTCAAACTCACAAGGGTTGGGCGTAGTGACAGACGCAAAAGGATCAATGGATCCTATTCCAGCATGAGTGAGAACCGACAGATGATTAGCCGTGCGATGACAGCGCACCCGGACCATTTTCACTGAGAGGATGGATGGTAGCCATTGACAACGGTGATCCACCAACACACAGCTTGCCATAGGAGGAACCTTGCGTGCGTGAAGAAGAAGACAGGGGGAAAGCAGAGATTCAGAAGACAAAGCATCTCCAAAATTCCAACATATTCTCCATTATTGCATAACAAGTATTTAATTCATACTCTTTTATTTTTCGCAATCTAAACTGATAATTATAATTGATATCCTAACTAAGAATTACAAGATAACCATAGATTGCTTCAAGCCAACAATCTCCGTGGGATTCGACCCTTACTCACGTAAGGTATTACTTGGACGACCCAGTGCACTTGCTGGTTAGTGGTACGAGTTGTGAAAAGTGTGATTTACAATTCGTGCACCAAGTTTTTGGCGCCGTTGCCGGGGATTGTTCGAGTTTGGACAACTGACGGTTTATATTGTTGCTTAGATTAGGAAAAATTTTTCTTTTTTAGTTTAGAGTCTTCTATTATTGTTTTTGGTTGAAATTTTTTTTCTAATCCTTATTTTCTCTTTTTAATTTTTTCAATTTGAAAATTTTTATTAAACTAATAATTGAGCTTTTCTGTTTGAGTTTAATTTCATATTTTAAGTTTGGTGTCAATTGCATGTTTTTATTTCCTTTTAAATTTTGGAATTTGTGTTCATTGTTCTTTCTTAATATTCAAGTTGTTCTTGTTTATTTTCCTTGTTTGATCTTTAGTTTTTCTTGTTTTGTGATTTTTCTTCTTTTTCTTGTGCATTTTCGAATTATCAGTATTCAAAAAAAATTATACATTAAATACCTTTATTAAAATAGTTTAAATTTATAGCTCAATTGGCTAGAGCAGTGTGCTTATGTTCTTGGTAATTGGGAATTTTCTTTCTAAAATCTTTTCAAAAATAATTTTTCTTTGATTAAATCTTGTGTCAAGTTTTAAGTTTGGTGTTTTCTTGTTAGTTTTTATTTAATTTTTGAAAATTTATTTTTGGTTTTCTAAAAATTTTAAGTTTGGTGTTCTTTTTTATGTTCTTGAGTCCTTTGAGCTTTGAATTTTTGTTCTTCGTGTTCTTGTGAATCTTCAAGGTGTTCTTGAGTCTTGCTTGTGTTTTGATCTTAAAATTTTTATGTTTGGTGCTCCTTGGTGTTTTCCTCCAAATTTTCGAAAATAAGGAGCATTAGATCTAAAAATTTTAAGTTTTGGGTCATTTTATTGTTTTTCTCTTTCCTCATTAAATTCAAAAAATATCTTTTCTCTTTATTTTAAGTAATTTTCGAAATTTACATAAGAATTTCATATTTTTATTTTGAAATTTCTATTCTATCTTATCTTAGTTTTAAAACTTTTGAAATTCAAATCTTTTTCAAAAAAAATCATATCTTTTTCAAAAATTTATCTTATCTTATTTCAAATTTCAAAATTCAAATTACAAAATTTAAATTTCAAAACTTTTTAATTTAAATTCCTTATCTTCTCTTACCTAGCTTATCTTATCTTTTCTAATCTTAAATCTTAAAATCAAATCTTTTTCATATCTTTTCTTTTTTTTATTTTTATTTTTATTTATTTATTTTATTTTATTTTCTTACAAGTATCTTTAATTTTAAGACATATCTTTTTCAAAACTTCCTAACCAATTTCTCTTCATTTTTTCGAAAATCCTCACCCACTTTTTTTTTCAAATCTTTTTAATTAATTAATTTAGTTTTCAATTTTATTTTATTTCTTTTTCTTCTAATTTTTGAAATTATAGTCAATTTTTCATTTATTTTATTTTATTTTATTTTAATCTCGGTTGTCAAAAAAAAATATTTGCAATCCGCATCATCTCCCTTTCTCCATCATGGACCTAAGTGGAAATGAACAGTCCAGAAGGACTCTGAGGTCATATGCTAACCCCACTACTGCTGCATATGGGAGTAGCATCTGTATACCTCCCATCAAAGCAGGCAGTTTTGAGCTAAATCCTTAGCTCATTGTCATGGTGCAGCAAAACTGCCAGTATTCCGGTCTTCCGCAGGAAGAACCTAGTGAGTTTCTGGCACAGTTCTTGCAAATTGCTAACACAGTACGTGACAAGGAGGTAGATCAGGATGTATACAGGCTGTTACTATTTCCGTTTGCTGTAAAAGATCAAGCTAAAAGGTGGTTAAATAACCAACCCACAGCAAGCATAAGGACATGGAAACAGTTATCAGACAAATTCCTGAATCAATATTTCCCTCCAAAAAGGATGACACAGCTAAGGCTGGACATCCAAGGCTTTAAACAAGAGGATGATGAATCCCTTTATAATGCCTGGGAAAGATACAGAGGGATGCTAAGGAAATGCCCTTTTGAAATATTTTCAGAGTGGGTGCAATTAGACATCTTCTACTATGGGCTTACAGAAAGAGCTCAGATGTCCCTAGACCACTAAGCTGGTGGATCTATACACATGAGAAAAACTATTGAAGAGGCTCAAGAGCTTATTGATATAGTTGCTAGAAATCAGCATCTGTACATAAGTAGTGGGTCCTCCATAAAAGAAGAAGCCAAAGCAGTGTCTACTGAACTTGGTCCTCCAGAACAAGTTACTGAACTCAATCAACAATTGTGTTTTCTAACAAAACAGCTAGCAGAATTCAAGGAGATGCTACAAGACAATAAAAATGCTAATAAAAATATGGAAACACAATTGAATCAGACAAAACAGCAGTTATCAAAGCATATAACAGAAGAGTGCCAGGCAGTTCAATTAAGAAGTGGGAAAATATTAAATACCTCACTTCAGAGCAGCAGAAAGAAAAGAAAATAACAACTGACAGAGGATGAGCAAAATATTATCCAAAATCCCTCTGAGGACAGTAAGGGCCCAGAGAGGAACAACTCTGGCGTTCAAACGCCAGAAAAAGATGCAAGGTTGGCGTTAAATACCTAACCCACACGCAGTTCTGGCGTTCAAACGCCAGGAACAGGCAAGGAGCTGGCGTTAAACGCCCAATGGAAGCTCAGCTCTGGAGTTCAAACGCCAGAAACAGGTAGGAAGTTGGCGTCCAATGCCAATCAAGCTTCCAACCCTGGCATTCAAACGCCAGTGAGGGATTAGACACACACAAGTGCTGATAACAACCCCTCTAAAAAGGCTTCTCCAACCACTTCTATAGGAAATAAACCTACAGCAACCAAGGTTGAGGAATACAAAGCCAAGATGCCTTATCCTCAAAAACTCCGCGAAGAAGAGCAGGATAAGCAATTTGCTCGCTTTGCAGATGGTGCACGAAATTGTGATCATCAACAATGGCGTCAAAGACTTGGAGCTCTCAAACGTGAATCACACTTTGTCACAATTCCGCACAACTAACCAGCAAGTACACTGGGTCGTCCAAGTAATACCTTACGTGAGTAAGGGTCGATCCCATGGAGACTGTCGGCTTGAAGCAAGCTATGGTCATCTTGTAAATCTCAGTCAGGCAGATTCAAATGGTTATGGAGAATTGATAATTTAAGATAAATAAAACATAAAATAAAGATAGAGATAGAGATACTTATGTAATTCATTGGTAGGAATTTCAGATAAGCGTATGAAGATGCTTTGTTCCTCCTGAACTTCTGCTTTCCTATTGCCTTCTTCCAATCATTCATACTCCTTTCCATGGCAAGCTTTATGTTGGGCATCACCGTTGTCAATGGCTACTTCCCGTCCTCTCAGTGAAAATGTTCTACGCACGCTGTCACCGCACGGCTAATCATCTGTCAGTTCTCGATCATGTTGGAATATGATCCATTGATCCTTTTGCGTCTGTCGCACGCCCAATACTCGCAAGTTTGAAGCTCGTCACAGTCATCCCTTCCCAGATCCTACTCAGAATACCACAGACAAGGTTTAGACGTTCCGGATCTCAGGAATGGCCGCCAATAATTCTAGCCACGAAGGTTCTAATCTTAGATTAGAAACCCAAGAGATACACATTCAAGCTTGTTTGCATGTAGAACGGAAGTGGTTGTCAGGCACGCGTTCATAGGTAAGAATGGTGATGAGTGTCACATAATCATCACATTCATCATGTTCTTGAGTGCGAATGAATATCTTAGAGAAGAAGTAGGCGTGAATTGAATAGAAAAACAGTAGTACTTTGCATTAATTCATGAAGAACAGCAGAGCTCCACACCTTAATCTATGGTGTGTAGAAACTCCACCGTTGAAAATACAAAAGTGATAATGGTGGTCATTGGCTTTGGCCCCAGAGAGGGAACCCGAAGAACCAAGATGAAAATACAATAGTAAAAGGTCCTATTTATAGAGAATTAGTAGCCTAGGGTTTACAGAAATAAGTAATTAATGCAGAAATCTTCTTCTGGGCCCACTTGGTGTGTGCTTGGGCTAAGCATTGAAGCTTTCATGTTTAGAGACTTTTCTTGGGGTTAAACGCCAGCTTTTGTGCCAGTTTGGGCGTTTAACTCCAGCTTTTGTGCCAGTTCTGGCGTTTTGACGCCAGAATTCTTAAGCTGACTTGAAACGCCGGTTTGGGCCATCAAATCTCGGGAAAAGTATGGACTATTATATATTGCTGGAAAGCCTAGGATGTCTACTTTCCAACGCAATTGAGAGCGCACCAATTGGGCTTCTGTAGCTCCAGAAAATCCACTTCGAGTGCAAAGAGGTCAAAATCCAACATCATCTGCAGTCCTTTTTCAGCCTCTAAATCAGATTTTTGCTCAGGTCCCTCAATTTCAGCCAGAAAATATCTGAAATCACAGAAAAATACACAAACTCATAGTAAAGTCCAGAAATGTGATTTTTAAATAAAAACTAATAAAAACATAATAAAAACAAACTAAAACATACTAAAAACATACTAAAAATAATGCCAAAAAGCATATAAATTATCCGCTCATCACAACACCAAACTTAAATTGTTGCTTGTCTCCAAGCAACTAAAAATCATATAGGATAAAAAGAATAGAATGTACAGTGAATTCCAAAAACATCTATGAAGATCAGTATTAATTAGATGAGCGGGGCTTTTAGCTTTTTGCTTCTGAACAGTTTTGGCATCTCACTTTATCCCTTAAAGTTCAGAATGATTGGCATCTATAGGAACTCAGAATCCAGATAGTGTTATTGATTCTCCTTGTTAAGTATGTTGATTCTTGAACACAGCTACTATATGAGTCTTGGCCACGACCCTAAGCATTTTGTTTTCCAGTATTACCACCGGATACATAAATGCCACAGACACATGACTGGGTGAACCTTTTCAGATTGTGACTCAGCTTTGCTAAAGTCTCCAGTGAGAGATGTCCAGGGCTCTTAAGCACACTCTCTTTGCTTTGGACCACGACTTTAACCGCTCAGTCTCAAGTTTTCACTTGACACCTTCACGCCACAAGCACATGGTTAGGGGCAACTTGGTTTAGCCGCTTAGGCCAGGATTTTATTCCTGTGGGCCCTCCTATCCACTGATGCTCAAAGCCTTGGATCCTTTTTATTTTATCCTTGCCTTTTGGTTTAAAGGGTTATTGGCTTTTTCTGCTTTTTTTTTTCGCATATATCTTTTTTTCTGCAAGCTTTTCACTGCTTTTTCTTGCTTCAAGAATCAATTTTATGATTTTTCAGATTATCAAATAACATTTCTCCTTTTCCATCATTATTTCAAAAGCCAACAATTTTAACATTCATGAATCAACAATATCAAAAATATGCACTGTTCAAGCATTCATTCAGAAAGATAAAAGTATTGCCACCACATCAAAATAATTAGACTGTTTTAAAATTCGAAATTCATGCACTTCTTTTTCTTTTTCAATTAAAAATATTTTTCATTTAAGAAAGGTGATGGATTCATTTTCATAGCTTTAAGGCATAGACACTTAGACATTAATGATCATGTAATAAAGACACAAATATAAATAAACATAAAGCATAATTTTCGAAAAACAGAAAATAAAGAACAAGGAAATTAAAGAACGGGTCCACCTTAGTGATGGCGGCTTGTTCTTCCTCTTGAAGATCTTATGGAGTGCTTGAGCTCCTCAATGTCTCTTCCTTGCCTTTGTTGCTCCTCTCTCATGGTTCTTCGGTCTTCTCTAATTTCATGGAAGAGGATGGAATGCTCTTGGTGGTCCACCCTTAGTTGTCCCATGTTGGAACTTAATTCTCCTAGGGAGGTGTTGATTTCCCAATAGTTTTGTGGAGGAAAATGCATCCCTTGAGGCATCTCAGGGATTTCATGATGAGGAATTTCCTTATGTCCATGAGTGGGATCTCTTGTTTGCTCCATCCTTTTCTTAGTGATAGGCTTATCCTCATCAATGAGGATGTCTTCCTCTATGTCAATTCCAGCTGAATTGCAGAGGTGACAAATGAGGTGAGGGAAGGCTAACCTTGCCAAGGTAGATGGTTTATCCGCCACCTTGTAGAGTTCTTGGGAGATAACCTCATGAACTTCTACTTCCTCTCTAGTCATGATGCTATGAATCATGATGGCTCGGTCTATAGTAACTTCAGACCGGTTGCTAGTGGGAATGATTGAGCGTTGGATAAACTCCAACCATCCCCTAGCCACGGGCTTGAGGTCATGCCTTCTTAGTTGAACCGGCTTCCCTCTTGAATCTCTCTTCCATTAAGAGCCCTCTTCACAAATGTCTATGAGGACTTGGTCCAACCTTTGATCAAAGTTGACCCTTCTAGTGTAGGGGTGTGCATCTCCTTGCATCATGGGCAAGTTGAATGCCAACCTTACATTCTCCAGACTAAAATCTAAGCATTTCCCCCGAACTATTGTAAGCCAATTCTTTGGGTCTGGGTTCACACTTTGATAATGGTTCTTGGTGATCCATGCATTGGCATAGAACTCTTGAACCATTAAGATTCCGACTTGTTGAATGGGGTTGGTGAGAACTTCCCAACCTCTTCTTCGAATCTCATGTCGGATCTCCGGATATTCACCCTTTTTGAGTTTGAAAGGGACCTCGAGGATCACCTTCTTCTTGGCCACAACTTCATAGAAGTGGTCTTGGTGCACCCTTGAGATGAATCTCTCCATCTCCCATGACTCGGAGGTGGAAGCTTTTGTCTTCTCTTTCCTCTTTCTAGAGGTTTCTCCAGCCTTAGATGCCATAAATGGTTATGGAAAAACAAAAAGCAACGCTTTTACCACACTAAACTTAGAAGGTTTGCTCGTCCTCGAGCAAAAGAAGAAAAAAGAGAGTGGAAGAAGAAGAAATAGAGGAGATGGAGGGGGCTTAGTATTTCGGCCAAGGGGGAGAAGTAGTGTGTATGTTGTGTGAAAATGAAGGAGTGAAGATGGGTTTATATAGGAGTGGAGAGGGGAGTATGGTTCGGCCATTATGGGTGGGTTTGGTTGGGAAAGTTATTTGAATTTGAATGGTGAGGTAGGTGGGATTTTATGAAGGATGGATATGAGTGGTGAAGAGAATGGTGGGATTTGATAGGTGAGGGGTTTTTGGGGAGGAGGTTGGTGAATGGGTGAAGAAGAGAGAGAGAGAGAGAGAGGTGGGATAGGTGGGGATCCTGTGGGGTCCACAGATCCTGAGGTGTCAAGGATATCTCATCCCTGCACCTAGTGGCGTGCAAAAATGCCCCTTTCTGCCAATCTTGGCGTTAAACGCCGGGCTACTGCCCATTTCTGGTGTTTAAGTCCAGCTTCTTGCCCTTTTCTGGCGTTAAACACCAGTCTGGTGCCCATTTCTGGCGTTAAACGCCCAGAATGGTGCCAGACTGGGCGTTTAACGCCCATTCTGCTACCCTTACTGGTGTTTAAACGCCAGTAAGTTTTTCCTCTAGGGTGTTCTATTTTTAATACTGTTTTTCCTTCTGTTTTTTCTTTTTCAATTATTTTTGTGACTTCACATGATCATCAACCTACAGAAAACATAAAATAACAATGGAGAATAAATAAAATTAGGTTGCCTCCCAACAAGCACTTCTTTAATGTCAGTAGCTTGACAGTGGGCTCTCATGGAGCCTCACAGATACTCAGAGCATGATGATGGCCTCTCAACACCAAACTTAGAATTTGGTTGTGGCCTCCCAACACCAAACTTAGAGTTTGAATGTGGGGATTTTGTTTGACTCTGTATTGAGAGAAGCTTTTCATGCTTCCTCTCCATGGTTACAGAGGGAGATCCTTGAGCCTTAAACACAAAGGAGTCCTCATTCACTTGAAGGACTAATTCTCCTCTGTCTACATCAATCACAGCTTTTCCTGTGGCAAGGAAGGGTCTACCCAGGATGATGGATTCATCTATACATTTCCCAGTGTCTAGGATTATGAAATCAGCAGGGATGTACTGGTCTTCAACCTTTACCAAGACATCCTCTACAAGTCTATAAGCCTGTTTCTTTGAATTGTCTGCCATCTCCAGTGAGATTCTTATAGCTTGTACCTCAATGATCCCTAGCTTCTCCATTACAGAGAGAGGCATGAGGTTTATGCTTGACCCTAGGTCACACAGAGCCTTCTCAACGGTCATGGTGCCTATGGTACAAGGTATTGAGAACTTTTCAGGATCTTGTCTCTTCAGAGGTAATTTCTGCCTAGTTAAGTCATCCAGTTCTTTAGTGAGCAATGGAGGTTCATTCTCCTAAGTCTTATTACCAAATAACTTGGCGTTTAGCTTCATGATTGCCCCAAGGTACTTAGCAACTTGCTCTTCAGTAACATATTCATCCTCTTCAGAGGAAGAATACTCATCAGAGTTCATGAATGGCAGAAGTAAATTCAATGGAATCTTTATGGTCTCAGTGTGAGCCTCAGATTCCCATGGTTCCTCATGAGGGAACTCCTTGGAGGCCAGTGGACGTCCAGTGAGGTCTTCCTCAGTGGAGATAGCTGCCTCTTCCTCCTCTCCAAGTTTGGCCGTGTGGGTCATGTTGATGGCCTTGCACTCTCATTTTAGATTCTCTTCTGTATTGCTTGGAAAAGTACTAGGATGGAGTTCAGTAACTTTCTTACTCAGCTGACCTACTTGTGCCTTCAAATTTCTAATGGAGGACCTTGTTTCAGTCATAAAACTTTGAGTGGTTTTAATTAGATCAGAGACTACAATTGCTAAGTCAGAGTGGCTTTGCTTAGAATTCTCTGTCTGTTGCTAAGAAGATGATGGAAAAGGCTTGCTATTGCTAAACCTATTTTTTCCACCATTATTGTTATTGAAGCCTTGTTGAGGCCTCTGTTGGTCTTTCCATGAGAGATTTGGATGATTTCTCCATGAAGGATTGTAAGTGTTTCCATAGGAATCTCCCATGTAATTCACCTCTTCCATTGCTGGGTTCTCAGGATCATAAGCTTCTTCTTCAAATGAAGCTTCTTTGGTACTGCCTGTTGCTGCTTGCATTCCAGACAGACTCTGAGAAATCATATTGACTTGTTGAGTCAATATTTTGTTCTGAGCCAGTATGGCATTCAGAGTATCAATCTCAAGAACTCCTTTCTTCTGATTTGTCCCATTATTCACAGGATTCCTTTCAGAGGTGTACATGAATTGGTTATTTGAAACCATTTCAATGAGTTCCTGAGCTTCTGCAGGCGTCTTCTTCAGATGAAGAGATCCTCCAGCAGAGCTGTCCAATGACATTTTGGACAGTTCAGACAGACCATCATAGAAGATACCTATGATGCTCCATTCTGAAAGCATGTCAGAAGGACACCTTCTGATCAATTGCTTGTATCTTTCCCATGCTTCATAGAGGGATTCACCTTCCTTCTGTCTGAAGGTTTGGACTTCCACTCTAAGCTTGCTCAATTTTTGAGGTGGAAAGAACTTTGCCAAGAAGGCATTTACTAGCTTTTCCCAAGAGTTCAGGCTTTCTTTAGGTTGTGAATCTAACCATGTTCTAGCTCTGTCTTTTACAGCAAAGGAAAAAAGCATAAGCTTGTAGACCTCGGGATCAACCCCATTAGTCTTGACAGTGTCACAGATTTGCAAGAATTCAGCTAAGAACTGATGAGGATCTTCCAATGGAAGTCCACAAAACTTGCAATTCTGTTGCATTAGAGAAACTAATTGAGGCTTAAGCTCAAAATTGTTTACTCCAATGGCAGGGATAGAGATGCTTCTCTCATAAAAGTCAGGAGTAGGTGCAGTAAAGTCACCAAGCACCTTCCTTGCATTGTTGGCATTGTTGTTATTTTCGGCTGTCATGGCTTCTTCTTGTTTGAAAATTTCTGTTAGGTCCTCTCCAGAGAGTTGTACTTTAGCTTCTCTTAGCTTTCTCTTCAAGGTCCTTTCGGGTTCAGGATCAGCCTCAACCAGAATGTCTTTGTCCTTACTCCTGCTCATATGAAAGAGAGAAAAAAAAGTATGGAATCCTCTATGTCACAGTATAGAGATTCCTTGAGGTGTCAGAGGATAAGAAAAATAGAAGGAGGAGGTAGAAAGAGAAGAATTCGAACTTATCAAGAGGGATACAGTTCGAATTATTGATAGTGGAGGAGTGTTAGTCCTTAAATAGAAGGATGTGAGAAGAGAGGAAGAATTTTCGAAATTAAAGTAAAAGATTTTGAAATAATTAAAAGAAATTTTGAAAATTTGGTAAAGGTTTTTCGAAAATTAAGATTGGGAAAGAAATTAAGTGATTTTTGAAAAAGATTTTGAAATTAGAAATCAAAAAGATATGATTGAAACTTAATTTTGAAAAATATGTGATTGAAAAGATATGATTGAGAAGATATGATTGAAAATCAAATTAAAAAGAGAAAGTTTTAAAATTAAAGTTGATTACTTGACTAACAAGAAATTAGAAGATATGATTCTAGAATTAAAACTTTTGATCCTTTCTTAATAGGCAAGTAACAACTAGAAAATTTTGAATTAAATTATTAATTGTAGCAAAGATTTTCGAAAATAGTAATAAATAAAAAATATTGAAAAGAAATTGATTTTGAAAAGATATGATTGAGAATATATGATTTGAAAAAGATTTGATTTTGAAAAATTATGAAGATTTGAAAAAAAAATGAATTAAAAACAAAATCTTCCCTCTAGTGTCCTCCTGGCGTTAAACGCCCATAATGGTATCCATTCTGGCGTTTAACGCCCAAAATGCTACCTTTTTGGGCGTTAAACGCCCAGCCAGGTACCCTGGCTGGTGTTTAAACGCCAGTTTTCCTTCTTCACAGGGCGTTTGAACGCCCAGCTTTTTCTGTTTAATTTCTCTGCTGAATGTTCTGAATTTTCAATTCTCTGTATTATTGACTTGAAAAGACACAATTTTGAAAATATTTTTGAATTTTTAATGATGAGAAACAATAAAAAAATGCAGCTAAGATCAAATAAACAATGCATGGGAGACACCAAACTTAGAAGTTTGTATACTAAGGACTATAACAATTTGAAAATGCATGTAAGAAACAACAAAAGACACAGAATAAGAGAAATTAAAGATCATAGCACTAAAATCATCAAGAACAACTTGAAGATCAATGAAGAACATAATGCATATATTCAAAACAATGCAAGAAGAATAAAGACATGTAATTGACACCAAACTTAAAAATTGATATTAGACTCAAACAAGAAACATAAAATATTTTTTATTTTTATGGTTGTATAAATATTTTTTTGTGATTTTTCGAAAATTTAGTGGAAAAGAAAATAAAGGGGTTCAAAATTTTTAATAAGAGTTCCAGGAATCATTGCAATGCTAGTCTAAGACTCCGGTCCAGGAATTAGACATGGCTTGCTAGCCAGCCAAGCTTCCAATGAAAGCTCCGGTCCAAAACACTAGACATGGCCAATGGCCAGACAAGCTTTAGCAGATCATTGCTAACAACAGCAAAATTGATAGAAATCAACAAGCTCTTGTGATGATAAGTTGAAACCTCGGTCCAATAAGATTAGACATGGCTTCACAGCCAGCCAGACTTCAACAGATCATCATGAAACTCTAGAATTCATTCTTAAAAACTCTGAAGAACAAAATAAAAAAAAAAATTTTGTATTTTTTGTATAAAAAAAATTTCGAAAATAAAAAGTAAAATTACCTAATCTAAGCAACAAGATGAACCGTCAGTTGTCCAAACTCGAACAATCCCCGGCAACGGCGCCAAAAACTTGGTGCACAAAATTGTGATCATCAACAATGGCGCCAAAGACTTGGAGCTCTAAAACGTGAATCACACTTTGTCACAATTCCGCACAACTAACTAGCAAGTGCACTGGGTCGTCCAAGTAATACCTTACGTGAGTAAGGGTCGATCCCACGGAGACTGTTGGCTTGAAGCAAGCTATGGTCATCTTGTAAATCTCAGTCAGGTAGATTCAAATGGTTATGGAGGATTGATAATTTAAGATAAATAAAACATAAAATAAAGATAGAGATAGAGATACTTATGTAATTCATTGGTAGGAATTTCAGATAAGCGTATGAAGACGCTTTGTTCCTCCTGAACCTCTGCTTTCCTATTGCCTTCTTCCAATCATTCATACTCCTTTCCATGGCAAGCTTTATGTTGGGAATCACCGTTGTCAATGGCTACTTCCCGTCCTCTCAGTGAAAATGTTCTACGCACGTTGTCACCGCACGACTAATCATCTGTCGGTTCTCGATCATGTTGGAATAGGATCCATTGATCCTTTTGCGTCTGTCACACGCCCAATACTCGCAAGTTTGAAGCTCGTCACAGTCATCCCTTCCCAGATCCTACTCAGAATACCACAGACAAGGTTTAGACATTCCGGATCTCAGGAATGGCCGCCAATAATTCTAGCCTATACCACGAAGGTTCTAATCTTAGATTAGAAACCCAAGAGATACACATTCAAGCTTGTTTGCATGTAGAACGGAAGTGGTTGTCAGGCACGCGTTCATAGGTGAGAATGGTGATGAGTGTCACATAATCATCACATTCATCATGTTCTTGAGTGCGAATGAATATCTTAGAGAAGAAGTAGGCGTGAATTGAATAGAAAAACAGTAGTACTTTGCATTAATTCATGAAGAACAGCAGAGCTCCACACCTTAATCTATGGTGTGTAGAAACTCCACCGTTGAAAATACAAAAGTAATAATGGTGGTCATTGGCTTCGGCCTCAGAGAGGGAACCCGAAGAACCAAGATGAAAATACAATAGTAAAAGGTCCTATTTATAGAGAACTAGTAGCCTAGGGTTTACAGAAATAAGTAATTAATGCAGAAATCTTCTTCCGGGCCCACTTGGTGTGTGCTTGGACTGAGCATTGAAGCTTTCATGTGTAGAGACTTTTCTTGGAGTTAAACGCCAATTTTTGTGCCAGTTTGGGCGTTTAACTCCAGCTTTTGTGCCAGTTCTGGCGTTTTGACACCAGAATTCTTAAGCTGACTTGGAATTCCAGTTTGGTCCATCAAATCTCGGGCAAAGTATGGACTATTATATATTGCTGGAAAGCCCAGGATGTCTACTTTCCAACGCAATTGAGAGCGTGCCAATTGAGCTTCTGTAGCTCCAGAATATCTACTTCGAGTGCAGGGAGGTCAGAATCCAACAGCATCTGCAGTTCTTTTTCAGCCTCTAAATCATATTTTTGCTCAGGTCCCTCAATTTTAGCCAGAAAATACCTAAAATCACAGAAAAACACACAAACTCATAGTAAAGTCCAGAAATGTTATTTTTAAATAAAAACTAATAAAAACTAACTAAAACATACTAAAAACATACTAAAAACAATGCCAAAAAGCGTATAAATTATCCGCTCATCAGCAGACTACCTCAGGACTCTTGAAATAAAGATTCTGTTTGCAGAGGAACTTGAGCAAATACCCTCTTATGCCAAGTTCATGAAAGATATCTTGAGTCATAAGAAGGATTGGAGAGAAACTTAAAGAGTTCTCCTCACTGAAGAATGCAGTGCAGTCATTCTGAAAAGCTTCCCAAAAAAGCTTAAAGATCCCGGGAGCTTTATGATACCATGCATATTAGAGGATAATTGCACCAAGACAGCTTTATGTGATCTTGGTGCAAGCATCAACCTAATCCATGCATCCACTATCAGAAAGCTTGGCTTGACTGAAGAGGTCAAACCAACCTGGATCTGTCTTCAACTTGCTGATGGCTCCATTAAATACCCATCAGGCATAATTGAGGACATGATTGTCAAGGTTGGGCCATTTTCCTTCCCTACTGACTTTGTAGTGCTAGAAATGGAGGAGCACAAGAGTGCAACTCTCATTCTAGGAAGACCATTCATAGCAACTGGACGAACCCTCATTGACGTCCAAAAAGGGGAGATAACCCTGAGAGTCAATGAGGATGAGTTTAAGTTGAATGTTGTCAAAGCTATGCAACATCCAGACACATCAGACAACTGTCTGAGCATTGATATTATTGACTCCCTGGTGGAAGAGGTTAATATGACTGAGAGTCTCGAATCAGAGCTAGAGGACATTTTTAAAGATGTTCATCCTGATCTGGAGGAACCAGAGGAAATAAAAGAACCTCTGAAAACTCCTCAGGAAGAGGAGAAACCTCCTAAACCTGAGCTCAAACCACTACCACCATCCCTGAAATATGCATTTCTGGGAGAAGGTGACACTTTTCCTGTAATCATAAGCTCTGCTTTAGAGTCACAGGAAGAGAAAGCACTAATTCAGGTGCTAAGGACACACAAGACAGCTCTTGGGTGGTCCATAAGTGATCTTAAGGGCATTAGCTCAGCCAGATGCATGCACAAGATCCTATTAGAGGATGATGCTAAGCCAGTGGTTCAACCACAGAGGCGGCTAAATCCCGCCATGAAGGAGGTGGTGCAGAAAGAGGTCACTAAGTTACTAGAGGCTGGGATTATTTATCCTATTTCTGATAGCCCCTGGGTGAGTCCTGTCTGTGTTGTCCCTAAGAAGGGAGGTATGACAGTAGTTCATAATGAAAAAAATGAACTGGTTCCTACAAGAACAGTTACAGGGTGGTGTATGTGTATTGACTACAGAAGGCTCAATACAGCCACCAGGAAGGATCACTTCCCTTTACCATTCATAGACCAGATGCTAGAAAGACTAGCAGGTCATGAATACTACTGCTTTTTGGATGGCTATTCAGGTTACAACCAAATTGCAGTAGATCCTCAGGACCAAGAGAAAATAGCATTCACATGTCCATCTGGAGTATTTGCATACAGAAGAATGCCTTTTGGTCTGTGCAATGCACCTGCAACCTTTCAGAGGTGCATGCTCTCTATCTTCTCTGATATGGTAGAGAAATTTCTGAAAGTCTTCATGGATGACTTCTAATTATTTAGAGACTCATTTAGCTCCTGTCTTAACCATCTAGCACTTGTTCTAAAAAGATGCCAAGAGACTAACCTGGTTCTAAATTGGGAAAAATGTCACTTTATGGTGACTGAAGGAATTGTCCTTGGAGATAAAATTTCGAACAAGGGAATAGAGGTGGATCAAGCTAAGGTAGAGGTAATTGAAAAATTACCACCACCCACCAATGTTAAGGCAATCAGAAGCTTTCTGGGGCATGCAGGATTCTATAGGAGGTTTATAAAGGATTTTTCAAAAATTGCAAAATCTCTGAGCAATCTGCTAGCTGCTAACATGCCATTTGTGTTTGACACAGAGTGTCTGCAGGCGTTTGAAACCCTGAAAGCTAAGCTGGTCACAGCACCAGATATTTCTACACCAGATTGGACATTACCTTTGGAACTAATATGTGATGCCAGTGACCATGCCATTGGTGCAGTATTGGGACAGAGGCATAACAAGCTTCTGCATGTCATTTATTATGCTAGCCGTATTTTAAATGATGCCCAGAAAAATTACACAACCACAGAAAAAGAGCTGCTTGCAGTGGTTTATGCCATTGACAAGTTTAGATCATACTTAGTAGGATCAAAAGTGATTGTGTACACTGACCATGCTGCTCTTAAATATCTACTCACAAAGCAAGATTCAAAGCCCAGGCTCATAAGATGGGTGTTGCTTCTGCAAGAGTTTGATATAGAAATAAGAGACAGAAAAGGGACAGAGAATCAAGTAGCTGATCACCTGTCCCGGATAGAACTCAAGCTGGCGTTAAACGCCAGAAACAAGCACCAAGTTGGCGTTCAACGCAAAGAAAGGGGAAAAGCTGGCATTTAACGCCAGAAACAAGCAGCAGTCTGGCGTTAAACGCCAGGATTGCACACTAAGGGCGTTTTGCATGCCTCAGTGGAGCAGGGATGCTAAGTTCTTGACCCTTCAGGATTTGTGGACTCCACAGGATCCCCACCTACCTCACCATTCCAATTCAAACCATTCCCCTCCCATACCCACCCATTCACACTTCTCCTTCTACTCCCTTCTATCTTCTTTTGCTTGAGGACGAGCAAACCTTTTAAGTTTGGTGTGAAAAAAAGCGTTGCTTTTTGTTTTTCCATAACCATTTATGGCACCTAAGGCCGGAGAAACCTCTAGAAAGAGGAAAAGGAAGGCAGTCGCTTCCACCCCCGAGTCATGAGAGATGGAGAGGTTCATCTCAAGGGTCCATAGTTCAGTGGTAGAGCATTTGACTACAGATCAAAGAGCTATGAGGGAGGAGCAACAAAGACAAGGAAGAGACATAGAAGAGCTCAAGAGCACCATTGGTTCTTCAAGAGCAAGAAGACACCACCCTCACTAAGGTGGACCCGTTCCTTAATCTCCTTATCTATTTGTTTTTCTGTTTTTCGATTTATATGCTTTATGTTTTATCTATGTTTGTATCTTTATTACATGATCATTAGTGTCTAGTGTCTCTGTCTTAAAGATATGAATTTCCTATGAATCCATCACCTTTCTTACATGAAAAATGTTTTCTGAAAAAAAAAGAAGTACATGAATTTCGAATTTTAAAATAGTTTAATTATTTTGATGTGGTGGCAATACTTTTTGTTTTCTGAATGAATGCTTGAACAGTGCATATTTTTGAATTTGTTGTTTATGAATGTTAAATATGTTGGCTCTTGAAAGAATGATGAAAAAGGAGAAATGTTATTTGATAATCTAAAAAATCATAAAATTGATTCTTGAAGCAAGAAAAAGCAGTGAATACAAAGCTTGCAAGAAAGAAAAAGAAAAGAAAAGAAAAGAAAATTGGCGAAAAAAAAGAGAGCAAGAAAAAGAAAAAGCAAGCAGAAAAAGCCAAAAGCTCTTTAAACCAAAACGCAAGAGCAAAAAGCCAATAGCCCTTAAAACCGAAAGGCAAGGGTAATAAAAAGGATCCAAGGCTTTGAGCATCAGTGGATAGGAGGGCCTAAAGGAATAAAATCCTGGCCTAAGCGGCTAAACCAAGCTGTCCCTAACCATGTGCTTGTGGCGTGAAGGTATCAAGTGAAAACTTGAGACTGAGCGGTTAAAGTTGAGGTCCAAAGCAAAAACAGAGTGTGCTTAAGAACCCTGGACACCTCTAATTGGGGACTTTAGCAAAGCTGAGTCACAATCTGAAAAGGTTCACCCAGTTATGTGTCTGTGGCATGTATGTATCCGGTGGTAATACTGGAAAACAGAGTGCTTAGGGCCACGGCCAAGACTCATAAAGTAGCTGTGTTCAAGAATCAACATACTGAACTAGAAGAATCAATAACATTATCTAAATTCTGAGTTCCTATAGATGCCAATCATTCTGAACTTCAAAGGATAAAGTGAGATGCCAAAACTGTTCAGAAGCAAAAAGCTAATAGCCCCGCTCATCTAATTAAGACTGATCTTCATAGATGTTTTTGGAATTCATTGTATATTCTCTTCTTTTTATCCTAATTTATTTTTATTTTCTTGGGGACAAGCAACAGTTTAAGTTTGGTGTTGTGATGAGCGGATATTTTATACGCTTTTTGGGGTCAATTTCATGTAGTTTTTAGTATGTTTTAGTTAGTTTTTAGTATATTTTTATTAGTTTCTAGGCAAAATTTATATTTCTGGACTTTACTATGATTTTGTGTGTTTTTCTGTAATTTCAGGTATTTTCTGGCTGAAATTGAGGGAGCTGAGCAAAAATCTGATTCAGGCTGAAAAAGGACTGCTGATGTTGTTGGATTCTGACCTCCCTACACTCGGAATAAATTTTTTGGAGCTACAGGAGTTCAATTGGCGCGCTCTCAATTGCGTTGGAAACTAGACATCCAGGGCTTTCCAGCAATATATAATAGTCCATACTTTGTTCAAGGATAGATGACGTAAACTGGCGTTCAACGCCAGTTCCATGCTGCATTCTGGCGTTAAACGCCATAAACAGGTTACAAGTTGGAGTTAAACATCAGAAACAGGTTACAACCTAGCGTTTAACTCTAGAAACAGCCTAGGCACGTGTAAAGCTCAAGTCTCAGCCCCAGCACACACCAAGTAGGCCCCAGAAGTGGATTTCTGCACTATTTATCTTAGTTTACTCATTTTCTGTAAAACTAGGTTACTAGTTTAGTATTTAAAAAACTTTTAGAGATTTATTTTGGACCTGATGACATTTTAGATCTGAACTTTGTACTCATTGACGGCATGAGTCTCTAAACTCCATTGTTGGGGGTGAGGAGCTCTGCTGTGTCCCGATGAATTAATGCAATTATTTCTGTTTTCTATTCAAACACGCTTGTTTCTATCTAAGATGTTCATTCGCACTTCAATATGATGGAAGGGATGATCCATGACACTCATCACCATTTCCAAACTATGAACGCGTGACTGACAACCACCTCTGTTCTACCTTCGATTGAATGAGTATCTCTTGGATTTCTTAATCGAAATCTTCGTGGTATAAGCTAGAATCCATTGGCAGCATTCTTGAGAATCCGGAAAGTTTAAACCTTGTCTGTGGTATTCCGAGTAGGATTTAGGGATTGGATGACTGTGACGAGCTTCAAACTCACAAGGGTCGGGCGTAGTGACAGACGCAAAAGGATCAATGGATCATATTCCAGCATGAGTGAGAACTGACAGATGATTAGCCGTGTGGTGACAGCGCACCCGGACCATTTTCACTGAGAGGACAGATGGTAGCCATTTACAACGGTGATCCACCAACACACAGCTTGCCATAGGAGAAACCTTGCGTGCGTGAAGAAGAAGACATGGGGAAAGCAGAGATTCAGAAGACAAAGCATCTCCAAAACTCCAACATATTCTCCATTATTGCATAACAAGTATTTAATTCATACTCTTTTATTTTTCACAATCCAAACTGATAATTATAATTGATATCCTGACTAAGAATTACAAGATAACCATAGATTGCTTCAAGCCAACAATCTCCGTGGGATTCGACCCTTACTCACGTAAGGTATTACTTGGATGACCCAGTGCACTTGCTGGTTAGTGGTACGAATTGTGAAAAGTGTGATTTACAATTCGTGTACCAGAAATAAAACTAATATTTAATTAAAATGATGAACAAACATTATTAGAATTATTAATTGTTTATATGATTATGTTGTGCTTGTGTGTAGGAAAATAATCTTATAAACATGCCCAAGTAACAAATAATCAAGCCCATATGTTGTAGTCCATTATAACTAAGCCAAGTCCAATCACAAGTCCATGAACTAAATAGGAGGAAATAAAGGAATGAGCCCAAAATCTTTCAAGCCTCACACGGTTACCTACTCCTACTTTCAGATACTTGAACCCTAAATTCATTCCAATTAATTTTTTTGAAGCTTCCACCGAAAGCTAAAATCCTTTCTTCTCTCTCCTCTGTCTCTTTTCACTTTGGTCACGTAACTTAGTAAGGAAGAAAGAAAGAAAAGGAAAGTGCAAAAGCTATCGAGTGTTAAAGAACAAAAAGCTTGTTGCCAAAACTAAGTACGAAGAAAGGGCTACAACCAAGTAGCAAGTTGCATTCGGTCAGAGCTCATCAAAAAGAAATTTCCCTCATTTATGCTACACAAAGGAACCAAGAAGAAATCAACAAAGTCTCAAGCACTAATCAAGCAACCATGGAGAAATCAAAGTCAAAACTGGATAGGAGAAGATCCACGGTCCAAATAAAAACTTGGAGTCAAAGAAAAGCTCAACGGTCTAAATTGAAGAAGTTTGAAAAAAAAAAGGATGAGAGAGAATGGGTAAGTTGCATGCAACAGATTCGGATTTCTCTCTCCTCACTGACGAAGCCGCTGTAAGCTCAGTGAAGTTGAAGAAGACACTATGAACCTTGAACTAGCTTCAACCTTGGAAGCTTCACTCTTCTATAATAACGGTGAACGGCCAAGGGTTGAAGACAAGAGAGTAGAACAGTGCACATGGTTCGATTTTCATAGCTTCCTAAGCTCTTGAGTTCTTCTCCTTTATGGTTCTTATTTAGTATTTTCTTTTTCTCAATTTAATCTGTCTGAGTCTCATTAAAAAATGAAAACATGGTGAGATTTGTAAGAAAAAGCCAATGAGAGGTAAAAGACAGTGAGTTAAACTAGGAGAAAAAGCCATTAGATATCTCAGATTTTCTTTGTGCATCGTTCTGTTTTATTTTATGATCCTGTGGGGATTCTCTTGCAAGTTAGGTTAGCACTTTGCTAGTGAATGCTAGATTGAGGTCTAGTCAAATTCAGATTGGGTTAGAATCTGGATTTGTCCCAGATAGGATTGGGTAGATCTTAGGGAAATATTGGTGTATGTAATGTTTTGAAAAAGCTAGTGAAATTCCATCATAATTGTGATAAAGACTGGATGTAGGTTACATTGCACTAGATAGCTGAACCAGGATACATCTGTGTGTTACTTCTTCTTTTCTACTTCACTTCTGGTTCTGTTAATCAGGAGACAAAAGTAAAGTATTTCTCAACTCGACACGAGACAAAAGCAAAAATATCTCCAAAGTTTTCTTGAGAAAGCTAAAAGAAATATTTAGCAAAAAAGGAAGCTAAGATTCAACCCCCTTCTCTTAGCCACTAACAACCATTAATTGGTATCAGAGTTTGGTCTCAAAGAGATCAAGCTTTGCAGCTTGGAGGAAAGATCGTGATGGCAAACAACAATGGTTCCAATGTGGTGGCCTACACTCTGACAGAAGAGCAATCCAACAACAAACCTCCATTCTTCAATGGAAAGAGTTACAGCTATTGGAAGGAGAGAATGAAGATCTTTGTTCAATCAGTATATTACAACATTTGAAAGATCATCCTGAATGGTCCTCAAGTCCCAACAAAAACTGGAGCAGATGGTGTCATCACTCCTAAGACTGAGGCCGAATGGAATGATGAAGATAAAATGAAAATAGAGCTCAACGCCAAGGGTATCAACATGCTTATCTGTGCTATCAGTTTCGAAAAATACCGAAGGGTATCAAGATGCAAAACAGCAAAGAAAATCTGGGACAAGATTCAAGTCACCCATGAAGGCACTACCCAAATCAAGCGGACCAGAATAGACATGCTGAGCAAAGAGTATGAAATATTCTCTATGAAGGAAGGAGAAACGATTGATGAAATATTTGAAAGATTCAACGTCATTATCAATGGCTTAGATGCTATGAAGATTACTCACTCTGAACCTGTGTTAGTGAGGAAAGTTCTGAGAAGTCTCACTAAAGAGTGGGAAACTAAGGCTATAGTTATAGCTGAGAGCAGTGGCATTGATCAAATAACATATGATAATCTAAGAGGAAATTTACTTGCTTTTGAAATCAATTACTTGAAAATGACACAAAAAAGAAAGAAATTGCTCTCAAATCATTCACTAAGTCCTTGGATGATGAATCCAGTGATAATTTATCTAATGATGAATTTGTTCTGTTTGCTAAGAATTGCAGGAAAATGATAAAGTTTAAAGAAAGACGCAAGGGAGGCAGCTCAGGAAGACCAAAAAGGGACTTAAGCAAGATCATCTACCACAAACTGCAACGAAGTTGGACACTACAAGTTTGACTGTCCTAAGTTGAAGAAAGAAGAAAAGACCAAGAAAGAAAAGAAGAAGGGGATGATGGCCTCTTGGGAAGATTTGGAAAATGATTCAGACAAAGAGGAAGAATCAGAGAGCAAATCCCAAACCTGTCTCATGGCCAATCAAACTGATGAGGTAATTTTCATTGAACCCTCTACTGAAGACCTTCATCTTATAATCAATGTAAAACCCCAAATAAACCTAAATTAAATATGAGCGAATATAGTTAGAAAATTTAGTAATCGAAATTTGATAATTCTGATATGATATTTGGACTCAATGGATTTTTCTGAGTCGGAAAACATAGTTTTCAGCGTAAAAATGCGAAGTGACATTTTAGCCGGCAGTACCGACTTGAGTCTGTCTGGTACTGCGTCTGAGGAAATTAATTATGAGTAAAGAGGATAAAAAGTTAAAATTTAATTTGGAAATGTAAAAATAAGTAAAACTAAATTAAAACACTAATTTTAAAGGTTTTGGCCCAAAATTGGGCCAACAGACTAAACCGATTGGACCGAACCCAAGTTGGGCCCAAGCCCAACCTACATAAGCCCAAATTAATGAGCATTCAGCTCATTCTTTCAAAGAGAAAGAGAGAGAGAGTCGTGGAAGTGAGAAGAGAAGAATGGGGTGAGGGTTTCACTATTCATCCTCCTCTTCAATCACCGTAACTTTTGATCCAGAGCTCCGATTGATGAGCTGTTTGTGGCCACACATTGTCCTCAACGAGCTCTTCAATTCTATCTAGGTATTGCAGTGAGTGTTTTTAAGCTCTCTGCCCAATTTTTTTCCCCTTTTTATTTCAAATTTGGTTTGAGTTTTGAGAAAATCTTATGGTTTTGGTTGTTTAGGGGTGCTCTAGTATGAGCCATTGATGTGTTTCATCAACAAATTCCATGGGTTAAGTGTTGTTGGGTGAATGTAGAGCACCTGAAACAAGGTGTTAGTGGCTAAAAGCATATTGGTATTGATTGGGAAACTTGGAAGCTTAAGTTATGATGTGTAGGGTGTGAACCGTCGTCATTCAAATACGGTTTAAGTTTTATTTAAATATCACGTAGTGTGATGTGAATTCCTAGGATAGATACCACTAGTAATAAGCTTGAATAGTATATTTGAATGTGTTGATATGTGTAGTGAATGTATGGATGAGATTGATATTAGTATGGAGGAAATTGACATGGTATTTATGAAATTGATGTTGGTATAGATGATTTTGAGATAGGATAATGATTGTGTATTTATGAGTAATATGTATAAAATATTGAATTAATAAATGTTGGGTGGAGACCGGAAAAAGGTAAGAAAGATAAGTGATGTTTGTATTGTGTAATGATGTGTGATATGGAATGAAATTTTGATAACGAATATATTAAAAATTAAAGGGGTTGATGGAATAGGGAAAATTGAGGATTTAAGGTGTAAGGTTGATGAAATTGAGTTGAAATGGGTGAAGTTTGTGTGATTAATTATTGTATTGGTAATAATTAAAATTTGTAATTTTATGAGTAGAAATCGTTGAATAGGTTGATAAATTGGGAATTTAATTATTAGGTATTGGATGGTTGAAAATGATAGGTGAGTAATTGGAAAAGTGGAAGAGTGTTTAGGATTGAATTTGGTATGGTTGCATCTGATTTGGATTGAGAACCTTTGAGAATCGAGGATTTTGATGAGTGTGGTAAAAACTTATTTTTAACCAACTTTGGCGGGCTATAACTTGATCCTCGAAGCTTGGATTTGAGTGAGCATTAGCTTAAATTAAAGATTATTAAGAGAGCTTTAAAATGGTATAAAGATGATTGAATTTGGAATTTTGTAGAGGAAATTATAGGTGTTGAAAGTTACGGTCAAAAATCTTATTTCTGTGATGTTACAGAAAATTTTAAAATCTGTCATGTGTACCCGCGCACACTTCTGTGTGTACGCACAGAACAGAGTGGATGTTTCAAGATGTGCATACGCACAACATCATACGTACACACAAGCCGGGAAATCTTTCTGTTGCATGCGTATGCACACAATCTGTGCGCACGCACAGATCCTATTTTTCAATAAAAAACTCTGTTTTTACTCATTTTACTTTTCCGGCAAGCTTGTAAATTTTCGTGACACTTGTTTAAGACCCCTTAGCTAGTATTTAGGCTTTGGATTAAGGGAGAGTGCATTGGGTGGACTTATATGGATAATCTTTTTTATGAGATTAAGGCCGATGACTATAGGATTAGGAAGTTCTGGTGGTTGGAATGACTTGAATTGTTTGACGGAGTGTTGAAATGATAATAATGAGAATGGTGGTGATATTATGAGATGAGGATGAAGGAGTTTGATTGAGAAAATGATGAATGGCAAATTAAATGAGAAAGGGATTAATGATGATTGAATTTTGAATGAAGGATGATGAGAATTGATACTGAAGTATGATATTTGAATGAATTGAATGATAATGAGATATATGTGACCAGGTAAGAGGCGGTGGTGTTGTCCACTCGTTCCAGATATAAGTTGAGACGCCGGATAAGAGGTAGGGGCATTGTCCACTTGCTCGGGGAAAAAGATAAGAAAAGAGAATGATGAGAATTAAAGTTGATTATGAAGTTGAATTAATAAGAATTAATTATAATGATAATGAGAATGAATTTCTGAATGAGGCTCCAGGTAAGATGTAGAGGTGTTATCCACTTACTCTGGGTAAGAGTCAATAAGCCGGGTAAGATGCAGCGGTGTTATCTACTTGTTCTGAGAGAGTTCGAGGCTCTGGATAAGATGCAGTGGTGTTATCCACTTGCTCCGGGAGAGTTTGAGGCTTCGGGTAAGATGCAAGGGCTGTGTTCTGTCGCCGCTTGCTCCGAGTCGAGAACTGTAACGCTGCCTGGGTAAGAGGCAGTGGTAAAGTTGTCCCCTGCTCCAGGTACGCGGGTAAGATGCATGGATAGTGGCGTTGTCCCACTTGCTCCGTGTTTAGTGTTCTGTCCAATAGTTAGTTACCAGGACATGTCGAGTTGGCTTTGTAACCAACAGATGAGACTCATCAGCCATAGGAAAGGCATATATCATATGCATATGTTTGAATTGTTTGGGTTTGTTTAATTGCTTTGGTTTGTCTAATTGTACATGTTTCATGAATATTTGCTAATTGACTTACTTGCCTTGTGCATTACTTATCTAAATTGTTTGTGTTTGTATAAAATTTGAATTACTTAAGGGATAGTTCGGTTCTTGGTTTATTCGGTTGGAAGGTAGTGAAAATATGAAGGATATTGGGTTAGAATTAGAATCTCCTATGATAGTTACCAAGTTATGGATTAGTGAGAACTTAGGATGGATATGACGAGGTAAGAAGTTTAAGATGCTTAGTGAATTTATATTATAGTACATTGTATTTATTTGGCACTTTTACAGTATTGGGAACCTATGGGTCGAGGGTTCTCATTCCGTATATATTCTCTATTTCTCAAATGCAGTTCCTAGTGCTCAGCAGTGAGCTGGATTCGTTTGGAAGGCGGCGAAGTTTATTTAATTCTATTTTGTACTTTTAGAATCTCTCTTTTTTATTTCGAAAAACCTTCAATATGATGAATGTAAATGTTTAAATTGCAACTTGCCTATAGAGGCGATGATGTATCTTTGGGAGAGATAGAAAATACTGTTGTCAAACTAGTTTTAATTTCTGTACCCTAGGCCAGCCTAAACTTGGCAGGTCACGACGAGTGGCTATTTACTTAATCTTATTCTTATCGCTTTCCAAATGCGTTTTACCTTTTGTCTGTTATCTATATACGAGAGTGTCATTCGTTCGCGATTTTATTTTATTTGTCTTTTCAGACTTCTCATTTACTAGTTCTTTTATTCAAACACACATATATATTTTCTTATTATTATTCCACCTTGAGTCGTATCACCGTAATATCGTTGACTTATGACTCGAGCATAAGGATCTGTATATTACGGTGTTACAATTAAATCTCTCACTGAGAAACTAAGATGCTTCTTAAATAAAAATTATGAACTTGAATCTTAAAATGACATCCTAAAGGCAGAAAACGCTTTTCTCAAAGATAAATTAAGGGAAGCCGAAATCGCTATTGATCTTGTTGAAGAAAACAAACGGCTAAAGGCTGAACTTAAAGGCTGTGAGAAATAACATTCTGTGATTGCATACTTGAACTGTTTTGAAGAAAATGAAAGATTTCACAAAGAGGTAAAAAGCTTAAAAGAAGATTTGGCTAACTTTGCTCAAAGTTTTGAAAATTTGAATAAACTCTTGGCTAGTCAACAACCTCTTTATGAAAAAGCTGGATTGGATTTTCATAAAAAAATCTAAATATAATTTTGAAAGATCACTTTTTGCAAACATAGCTTCTACTTCAGATGACATAAAGTTTCAAAACCCAACTAATAAAAAAAAAGCAACTAAAAAGGTTTTGTCATTTATGCAATCAGGATGGGCATTTTCCTATTCAATGTTTCATATGTGAAAAGATGATAATTGGAGACAAAGTGTACAAAATAGTTGGCAACTATAATGGTCTTGGCCAAAAGAGGTGGTTTAACATTCAAGGATCCAAAAAGATTTGGATACCTAAGGTCACTTGAGAATTTTGTGTAGGTGTGCCTAGCATCCAAAAGAAATGACAACATGTGGTACTTGGATAGTGGATGCTCTAGGCATATGATCGGAAAGTCTACATTCTTCATCAAGCTAGACGAGTATGATGGAGGCTTTGTAACTTTCGGTGATAATGGTAAAAGAAAGATAGTGGTCATAGGCAAAGTAGGTAAAAGTTTTTCATCTTTTATAAATGATGTTTTTCTTGTTAACGGATTGAAACATAACTTACTAAGCATTAGTCAATTATGTGATCTTGGATATTTGGTTATATTTAGAAAATTGGACTGCTTAGTTATTTGTGAAAAATCTGGTGTAATTTTGTTTGAGGCAAAAAGATGTAACAATGTGTATGGACTCACTCTAGAGGACTTAAAAGATCAAAATGTGACATGTTTTACCTCTATGGAATCTGAAAATTGGCTTTAGCACAAGAAGTTGGGTCATGCTAACATGTACCAAATTTTTAAGCTTGTTAAGAAAAATTTGGTTAGAGGTATTCCTAATATAAAGTTTGAGAAGGATATCACTTGTGATGCTTGACAATTGGGCAAACAAACAAAATCTTCTTTTAAGCCCAATGATGGAATCTCTACCAAAAGGCCATTAGAAATATTACACATTGATCTTTTTGGTCCCACTAGAACTCAAGGCTTAGGAAGAAAGCTTTATAGCTTAGTAGTGGTTGATAACTACTCTAGATATGGATGGGTTCTTTTTCTAGTTCACAAAAATGATGCATTCTATGCATTCTCTTCTCTATGTAAGAAGATTCAAAATGAAAAGGTTTTGAAAATTGTCCATATAAGAGGTGATCATGGAAAAGAATTTGAAAATCAAGATTTTGAAATCTTTTGTGATGAACTTGGAATTTTTCATAATTTTTCATGTTCTAGAACCCGCCAATAAAATGGGGTTGTTGAGTGAAAAAATAGAAGTCTACAAGAAATGACTAGGACAATGCTTTGTGAAACTGAAATTCCTAAATTTATATGGGTCGAAGCAGTAAACATAGCTTACTATATCCTAAATAGAACAATCATTAGAAAAGGGTTAAAGAAAACCCCTTATGAGCTATGGAAAGGAACTCCTCCAAATCTTAAATACTTTCAAATATTTGGATGTCAATGTTTTGTATTAAACAATAACGGTTACTTTGGAAAGTTTGATCCAAAATCTTATGAAGGTATGTTTGTAGGATACTCAACTACTAGTAAAGCTTATAAAATTTACCTCAAAGATCATAGAACTATTGAGGAATCCATACATGTATCTTTTTGTGATACTAACTTTATAATAAGTGTTGTCTTAGATGATGATGTAGGAAATGAAGCTGAGGAAAGTCCACAAAAAAATTAAGAAAATGCCAAATCAGGTCCTTCAATGGAGAATGCCAGTTCTGAACCAGCTCATCAAAATGAAGGAGACATTTCTGTTTTGTCTCCTGATGAAGTCAGAGAATTCAGAACAATAAATGAAGCTGAACCAAGTCATAGCCAAGTTGAGACCTCATCTCAAAAGTCCAGGGAGTGGAAGTTCTTGAAGAACTATTCACACGAGTTCATCATTGGAGATCCATCCGATGGAGTCACTACTAGATCCTCAAGCAAGAAAGCCGAAACCAACAATGTTGCTTTCTTATCCCAATTAGAACCTCAAAATGTGAAACAAGCTCTTGAAGATCTCTCTTGCGTAAAAGGACATGGAAGAAGAGTTAAGCCAATTCGAATGGACTCCTGTACCTTACCCAAATGGTAAGAAGGTAACCGATACCAAGTTGATTTTCAAAAATAAATTAGGTGAGAATGGTAGTGCTTTTCGTAACAAGGCTAGATTAGTGGTCCAAGGTTACGATCAAGAAGAGGGCATTGACTTTGATGAGTCTTTTGCTCTGGTGGCAAGAATGGAAACTATTCGGTTGTTACTTGCTTATGCTATCCACAAAGGTTTTAAAATGTTTCAAATGGATGTCAAATGTTCCTTTTTGAATGGATTATTGATAGAGAAGTATGTGTAGCTCAACCCCCTGTTTTGAAAATAAAGATTTTTCTAATCATGTTTTTAAATTATCAAAGGTTCTTTATGGCCTTAGACAAGCTCTAAGGGATTGGTATGAAAAGGCTTAGTGTCTTCTTGTTGCAAAATAATTTTCTAAAGGGTACTACTGATACTACTTTATTCATTAAAGAATCTAAATAATCATTTCTTGCTTGTCCAAGTTTATGTGGATGATATTGTGTTTGGATCAGCTAATGAATCCTTGTGTGAAGAGTTTGGAAATCTAATGACTAGCGAGTTTGAAATGAGTTTGATGGAAGAACTAACATTCTTTCTTGGACTTCAAATCAAACAAACTCCTAGTGGTATTTTTATTCACCAAGGTAAATATGCCAAGGAATTAATAAAGAAATTTGGTTTAGAAAACTCCAAACCAATGGGTACTCCTATGCATCCAAATACCAAACTTGACAACGATGAGAATAACAAAGATGTTGATGAAATAAGGTACAGAAAAATGATAGGATCACTCATGTATCCTACATCCTCTAGACCGAACATAGTTCAAAGTGTGGGTGTATGCTCTAGATTTCAATCTCACCCAAAGGAATCACATCTTTCGGCCATTAAAAGAATCAATAGATACATAAAAAGTACATCTAACCTTGGTGTATGGTATCCTAGAACTAATGAATTTTGTGCAATTGGATATTGTGATGCAGATTATGCGGGTGATCGTGTGGATAGAAGAAGCACCTCAGGAATGTGTTGCTTTCTTGGAAAATCTCTAAATGTTTGGTCCAGTAAAAAGCAAGCCACTATTGCTTTATCCACACCTGAAGTCGAATACATTTCAGCCTCCGTTTGTTGTTCACAACTGATTTGGCTTAAAACTCAACTTGCGGATTACAAATTAAAAATTGATAGTATTCCCTTACTTTGTGATAATATGAGTGCAATAAACATTTCAAAAAATCTTGTGTTGCACTCAAGAACCAAGCACATTGAAGTGAGATATCACTTCATTAGGGAACATGTGCAAAATGGAACTATTGAAATTCAATTTGTAAAATCTAAAGAGCAATTGGTTGATCTCTTCACCAAGCCGCTATGTGAAGAAAGATTTTGCAAACTAAGAAATGCACTAGGAATGATTGACATTAATTCTGTAGATTAATTGTGTTTTTCTTGTCTCTGTGTTGTTTGACTCGCAGGTAGCAAGGAGACAAAACTGGACACATGATGAACTCTTCAAAGGAACTTAAAAATGGCCCAGAAAATTTCTGAACTAGAAATATGGTTCCATTAACCCAGTATGCTTCCACCACTCTTGGGCCTATGTAAGACAAACATTGTTTATATGATATGGGCTTATTAACAAAATCATAAAACCCTTTTTTAATAATTTCTTTATTTATTCAAGTCTTTCTCTTTCCATTCTATTTCAAGTCATGTCAATCAAAAACTTTTATCATCCCTAATGACTTGTCACTTCATATTTCATTGCTTTAAAATTCAAAATTTCTTGAAAATCATTTTAATAAATTCTTTTGCTTTAAAAGAGAAGTTTTCCACTAAGCATTAATTATGGTTTCATAACCTCTCTCTCCTCCACTAACCCTTTTCGACGCTTTCTCTTTCCTTCAACCTTCCTTCCATCATTCAATATGAGAAAGAAAATAGCAACAAGAAGGAGTACTGGTGCATTCATCCCTTCTCGAAATCCTCCTCAATCTAAACAACCCCAATCTCACACCCACATTCATCTTCTTCATCTCAACTGAGCGAATCCATGGCCAGAAAAAACAATTCATCCGAAGGGTCCCTCTGCTAACAAGGGAGCCAAATTCTCTCGTGGGAAAGACGGAAAGGGAAAAGGCACCATGCAGGAAGAAGAAGACCGTCCACCATCTCCTCCTCGTCGCTTTACTCCTCATCCTTCCGGATGCTCTGCTCGTCCCTCCAAAAGTCCAAGAAAGTCCATACTTCACAATACTAGAGAGTCTCCACATCTTGATTCTCTTGAGTTCAAAAAAAAGTATGGTAAACCATCACACTCTTATTATAATCATCATCATTTTACCATTTGCACTGACTATGAGTTTCATAAACAAGTTCTTTTGAACCGAACTCTCTGCTCCTCTTATGTTGTTGATCTTGATGCTCTATCTGAAAAAGGGATTGATTTTAAAAATAGTTTTCATGATCTAAAATGGACTAATATTTTCAACATTAGAAAGCCTGTCAATCCGAACCTGGTGCGAGAGTTTTATGCAAATTTGCTTTTTCATGAAGGAGAACTTCATTCTTTTGCTAAAAATACTCAGTTTATTTTGAATGATGTAACCATTGGTGAAGCCCTCGGATACCAAGACACAGGGACGAATGTCTATATGTCTGGAAAATGGGACAACCATGTTGGCATCTCTCACCAAGAAGTCCTGGCTAGAATCTGTGAAAATATCTCCTCTATGGATGGCACAACTCCCACGCACAAGGCCCTAGGTCCTGTTAGGACTCTGTTGCATCGCATCATTAATCACATAATCATGCCTCAAAGCGGATCATATTAAAGGGTAACAGTTTGTGATACTCTTGTGCTCTATGCCATTTTGAACTCTATTCCTATTTCTTTTGCATATCTTATGATTCGCCACATGTGGGATTGTGTCAAAAGCGATAAAAAGAGCTCTCTTCTGTATGAAATATTTTTAACTTGTCTGTTTGAATATTTTAATATTGATTTGAGCAATGAGCCCGTTGAGAACAAGGTGTCTATTATCAAAGGAGGTGGTGAACCTAAACAGGCTAAAGGAAAAGGATTCAAGGGTACTAAGGCTTCGGCAACGTATGAAAGTGAGGACGAGAGCCTTCCCTCTCCCTCGGTTGCTAGTACCTCATATTCACATAAATACTTGATCACTAGGATAGTTAAAGACATTCTTCAAGAATTTGTCTTTATATGACCAAACAGATGGTCCGATCGGGTAAAGAACAGGGAAAGATTGCCATACAAAATGAAAAATCCTTAATGAAGTCTCATGATAGGATCGAGGTGTTTTTGAAACATCTTGATTCGCTTGATGAGGACCAGGCTATGGTTGACGAAAATGAAGATGCCTTGGACACTGCGGACGAAGATGCCTAGTCTTGCTCTCTGCTGCCTCTGAATGACTCATATTTTGTTGTTTCTGAAATTTGAAATTTAAAACATTTTTAGCTAATCTTGAACTTTATTTTATCTTGGATGACTGTAATAACTTTAACCATGTTACACTCTATTTGGTATGCATGATTTGCTATTTTGGCTGTGTTAATTGTTGTTTGTGTTTGCAGGTTTTCTTCCTTGATAACAAAAGGGGGAGAAAGGATAAAAATAAATTGAAATAGAAATAGAACATCAACATCATGCTCTTTTTTAGCTCTGATTCGGTTTTGAGCTCTATTTCAAGCTTTGCACTGCTTCAGTTCTGTTTTTAGTTGGTGAAATACTTTGCTCTGCTTTGTTTACTATGCATCTTGATTAAGCATTGGATCTGAGTGAGAACATGGGTTGTACATGTTCCCCGTTATAATTGGATTTATGAGCTTTTAATTGTTGAAATCCTGCTCTGTTTAAAGGATCTACAATTCTTGAAAATTTTTATCTTAATCCTTTCAAATCGGGTCATTATCGCCTGATCAAAGGAGCATATTATTGCTTGAATATAGGCATTATTTCTATTAATGAATTGTTCAAATCAGGTTGATCAAAGTACATATTACGAGGGAGCATGGTGATCAAAAGAAAGGGAGAGTATTACATGAATCATTCATCAAAGGGAAGTTTTCTTTCCTAATCTTTTTTAATTCATTTTTTAATAATATCTGTCATCAAGGGAGAGATGGTTGAGTTTGAAAAACTAATATTTAATTAAAATAATGAACAAACATTATTAGAATAATTAATTGTTTATATGATTATGTTGTGCTTGTGTGCAGGAAAATAATTTTATAAACATGGCCTAAGGAACAAATAATCAAGCCCATATATTGTGATCCATCATAACTAAGTCAAGTCCAATCACAAGTCCATGAACCAAATAGGAGGAAATAAAGGAATGAGCCCAAAATCTTTCAAGCCTCATATGGTTACCTACTCCCACTTTCAGATACTTGAACCCCTCATTCCAATTAATTTTCTTGAAGCTTCCACCGAAACCTAAAATCCTTTCTTCTCTCTTCTCTCTCTCTTTTCACTTCGGTCACGTTACTTAGCAAGGAAGAAAGAAAGAAAAGGAAAGTGCAGAAGCTATGGAGTGTTAAAGAATAAAAAGCTTGTTGCCAAAACTAAGTAAGAAGAAAGGGCTACAACTAAGTAGCAAGTTGCATAAGATCAGAGCTCATAAAAAAAATTCCGCCATTTGTGCTACATAGAGGAACCAAGAAGAAATCAACAAAGTCTCAAGCACTAATCAAGCAACCATGGAGAAATCAAAGTCAAAACTAGATAGTAGAAGATCCACGGTCTAAATCAAAACTTGGAGTAAAAGCAAAGTGTAACACCCTAACTTTTAGCACCTCATCATCGTACCAAAAGTAAGGCGTTACCAATCTAATTCCTTTTATTATCTATTAAATATTGAGTCTTTATGCGTAAATCTATCGATGGTTTTACTAAAATTTATAACTTCTCTAACAAGAACAAACAACCACATATTCACATACTTAATATTGATAATGCATTGTAGTATTACATACAAAAATAATTATAGAACTTACCCCTCTGAATAAAACCCTAACTAGCAAGGAAAGGGGAAAATAAATTCTCACAACTCAACTC
This sequence comes from Arachis ipaensis, assembly GCF_059453495.1. Classification (NCBI taxonomy): domain Eukaryota; kingdom Viridiplantae; phylum Streptophyta; class Magnoliopsida; order Fabales; family Fabaceae; genus Arachis; species Arachis ipaensis. The sequence goes on from NC_142437.1 coordinate 26,491,742, forward strand.
GTAAACATATTCCTCTGTGCTCCCGTAACTTCGCAATAAGCCTTCGCACCTGTAGCTGAAAGGGGTGGAGATAGGGGGTAAGAACTGGGGAGTTGTTAGTAGGGTCAGAGTTAGGAGTTAAGTTCATTATCCAAATTTGAAACTCATATTTTTTCTTATAAAAATTTCACGCAAAATGACATTTCATATATTTCACCACTTGCTAAGAAACTATTTTAACCAAATCTTACCACTGGTCCTTCCAATCACAGCCTTTGTCCCAAATCAAATCAACTCAGTCTCTCGTCCAAATTAAATCAACTCGGCCTATGGCCCAATTCAACATGAATCACCATTAAAACTCAATCACAAAGCAGAATCAATCATAGGCACAAACAATGCAAGATAAACACAAATCAGAGAGCAATTACAGAACATAGAATCCAATCACAAGCACACACAATCATGAAAACATAATCACAACAAGTATACGCGAACAAGTATGATGCATGTCTAGTTCTATACAGGCCATGAGCTCATGTGTCGGTTTGTTGCCCGATTCCTGACGGAGGAAAAATGTCGGTAAAGATTTTCACAAAAATTATCGCGTTGCAAGTATAGTTCTAAACCGACAACTAAAACCTCAGTCAATGTTTAAATTGTTTGTCACAATACAAACCCAATAAAAATAAACCGAATTATTTAAACCTCAAGTCGTCTCTCAAGGAATTACAGGGAAGTATACTTATAATTGGTTATGGAAAAGTATTTTTGGGGTTTTTGTGATAAGAGACAAGAAATGTAAATATCAAGGAAATAAAATAACAACTAAGAAAAGTCCTATTAAGGATTGAGAATTGGAATTCCTATCCTCATTATCATCATCAGTTGTGATGTTAATTTCCTTTTGCTTTCATTTAGTTAACCTCTAACAATGAAGGAAAGTCAAGTGAGCAAAATCAACTTAAGTTCACAAGTCCTAATCAAGGACCAGATTTGGTGAATCCTAAGCCAACCAGCAAGTCTCAATCACCAATCAACGAAAGAATTTTGATAACGCAAGAGTCTCTAATTGATCAATCCAAGTTAAGAATATAAAAATCTAATTTAAAATCCAATCAAGCATTTTATCAAACACTTGGAAGGTATAAAATAAAAACATAGAAAATTAACAAGACATAGCAAAATCTAAAACTAAGAATTGCAAGAGAAAATGATAACAACAACTTAAAGGAAGCAATCATAAACATGGAAACATAAATTTCATTAATATGGATCAAAAGGAAACAGAAGAGTTCATAAACTAAATTGGCAACATAAAGGAATCAATGATAGAAGTAGACAAATCAAAGTACTAGAACAAATAAAAGTAGAAGAAAACTAAATAAAAGTAAGGTAGAAATATGAATTTGAGAAAAGCTAAACCTAAAAACCCTAAAACCTAGAGAGAGGAGAGAGCCTCTCTCTCTAGAATTCTACATCTAAACCTAAAATGTGTGAATGATTGAATGACCCCCTTCCAGCTCCACTCTGTAGTCTCTAATCAGTATTTTCGGACATGAAACTGGGTCCAAAGCAGCCTAGAAATTGCCCCCAATATTTTCTGTTTAATGCAGCACGTGACGCTCTGTCACGCGTCAGCCACACATAAGCGTCACTGGACTTTTCACTGACCACGCGTATGCATCATCCATGCGTGCGCGTCATATGTCGAATGCAATAGTCACGTGTGTGCGTTGTTGATAAACCACTATTTCATGGTTTATCTTGTGCTCAATTGAGTGGTTTTTATCAACTCTTTACCCATTTATTCATACTAATCGCATGCTTTATGTTTTCCTTTCTGATTTTGTGCTATGATTGAAAACATGCTTCTTTGGCCTTTATATTGCTAATATTAATCCTCTCTTATCACTATTAGATGCCTTGATATGTGTGTTAAGTAATTTTAGAGATTACAGGGCAGGAATGGCTCAGAGGATGGGAAGTAAGCATGCAAAAGTGGAAGGAATACAAGAAGTTGGAGAAACTGCTAAGCTGTCCAGCCTGACCTCTTCGCACTCAAATGGCTATAACTTTAGCTACAGAGGTCCAAACGACGCGGTTTCAGTTGCGTTGGAAAGCTAACGTCCAGGGCTTCGATTTGATATATAATATGCTATAGTTTCCCTGACGCTAGGTGACACAACCGCGTGCTCCATGCGGCCACGTCGCAGTGACGGAAATCAGCGCATTTGAATTCGCAACCAGCCAATTCTGGGCTATTTCTGACCCAGTTTGTGGCCCAGAAAACACAGATTAGAGGCTATAAAGTGGGGGAATGCATCCATTCATGGACAGGCTCTCATAATTCACTTTTCATGTTTTAGATGTAGTTTTAGAGAGAGAGGTTCTCTCCTCTCTCTCTCTCTCTCTCTTAGGATTTAGGACTTCTCTTAGTTTTAGGAGTGACTCTCAAGCCCAGGTTCTTTATTTTTATTTATTTTTCCCAATTTAGTTTATGAACTGTTTCAGATTACTTGAATTAATGTTATTTGAGGTATTTCAGTTATTATTGCTCTCTTTTATTTACATGATTATTGCTTCCCATCTGAAGGCATTCTTATTCCAGTAGATTTACTTTTCCCCTTTTGGTCTTGGTTAAGAAATCAGTAACTCAGGAGTTATCCAACTCAACAGCATAATTGTTAATTGTTATCTTGCCAATTGAATTGAACTTCAATAATCCCAATCTTTTCTTAGGAAATAAATAGGATTCGAAGATCAAACTAATTAGTCCCTTGACTTTCCTTTACTTTAGTAAAGGTTGACTAAGTGGAATTAAGATTCAATTTTCATTATCATTGATAAAGATAACTTGGTCTGGACTTCCAATTTCTCTTACCTTGCCAAGAGTTTAGTTTACAGTTATTTATTTATTTTACTTGTCATTTAAATATATCTGTGCCCATTGCCCAAACTCAACATTCCCCAAAAACACACTTTTTCATAATCAATAATAAGAACACCTCCCTGCAATTCCTTGAGAAGACGACCCGAGGTTTAAATACTCGGTTATCAATTTTATAGGTGTTTATTACTTGTGACAACCAAAACGTTTGTACGAAGGGATTTCTGTCGGTTTAGAGACTATATCTACAACACGACTATTTTTATGAAATTCTTTACTGGCAAAAATCCTAACGTCAAAATAAAAGAGCATTAGTGGCAGAGCCTTCTTCAACCGTAGTCAAGCCCTCAACAAAATGAGTTAAGAGGATAATAAAGGTTGATGAAAAGGATAAAGCCTTTCCAGCAAAGGATACTGCGCGATTTCCCAATCGCTACTGTGAGCAGATGTTCCCTATCCTGGCAGAAAGAAACTATAACAATGAATACCTTCTTATCCTCCCGTCCAATATTGCTACCTTTGTTGAGCCGCAAATTGAACGAAGACAATGGGGTTTCCTACGGAGACAGCCAAGGCAGGTCAATCTTTCTTGGGTAGTTGAGTTCTACTCTAACTTCTACATGCCATCCCTGCCGTCTGTTTATGTCCGGCAGAAGCAAGTCCCCATCACAGAAGAGGCCATTCAGCAAGCTCTGAGTCTTTCCCCTATTCCAGCAGGAATGAACGCCTTTCAAGAAGCCGCACTTAAGCGCCAGAGGTACCAATTTGGCTGGGACTCCGTTCTCGGAGTTATCGTATTACCTGGCAGCCGTTGGATCTACGGATACCACCGTACCTGCCCTAAGGGAATCTTGGCTTCAGCACTTACCTTGGAGGCTCGCGTATGGGCACAGATCATGTCCCATTACGTCTTTCCGAGAACTCATGAGTCCTCCTTCACTGCGGACATGGCTGTTCTACTATGGTGCATCCTTACAGACCAACCTCTGAATCTCTCAAGACATATCCGGAATGCTATGGAACACGTACAAATTGCGGGCAACTTACCTTTCCCCGCCTTGGTCTCAGATCTTGTCTCAGCAGTCGGAGTCTCCTACAGAGCTGGGGACACCAAAGCCGTGCTTTCACGGGATGATCAGTATGTCCCTTACGGGAAATACCTCAGACTTCCAGCAGCCACTACAAGTCTTCCTACTGCTCCAGTTGAAGATAACCCTTCTTCAACACCACAAGCACCTACAACTGATGAATTGCTCCAGCAGATAATCACAAGGTTGGATCGGCAAGAACACAAAGCTAAGTTGAGAGAGTGCCGTAACGAGCGCCGATTCAAACACCTCAAGGAGCTACTCAAGGGACACTTCAGGGACTCGGATACCCCGGACTCCACTTCTTTTACTAGCACAGGGAGCCATCATGGTCCCGACTGTGGAGATACTGCCACCAGCCCACCCCTGTTCCTGACAGACGGCACCGAGGACGGTGCAAAGCCTTAAGTGTGGGGAGGTCGGTCAGTACCTGACTTCCGGAGGTAATTTCTTTTCCCTAGCACCAATAATTAGGATATTTTAGTTAGATTTTCTTTCCTTTATAGAATAGAATAAATTGCATAGGTTAGGATAGTTGCATGCATGTTCTACTTGATTGAAAGGACAATAAGTTTCTTTTAAGAATCTATCTTTGGAACAAAATTTCACTAATTTTTCAAAATTTTATGATAAATTTGCTTGAGTTGTATTTGGAACATGACATTTGAGCTAAAGAACACACAACCTGTGAAAGATTTGAGCCTTTATGTATGGTTACATTATTTAACCATAATTATTTCATTCTTGTGTGCTTACTTCTCTATGATTGTAATCTATATTTTGTTTTATCTTATATGTCCAATATTTATTATATTTGCATGCTTGCACATGATTGAGGCCATTAATTGTTTAAACTCACCTATCCAAATTAAGCCTACCCTTTTCAATTACCTTTGTTAACCACTTTGAGCCTTTAAATCCCATTTGTTCTATATTTTACCACATTACTAACCTTAAGCTAAAAAACAATTGTATATCCCAAATTGAATCTTTGGTTAGCTTAAGATAGAATTGTGTGTGCTAGTTAAGTATGGGAAATTGTGGGAACAAAAGTTGTTAAGGGAATGTGTCATGAGAATTTAATGGGAATTTGGATACCTACTCATGTGAAACTATAAGAATTAAAAATCTATGTGCATTGATAAGCTATATTTATTTTAACGTCAAAAAAAATTTTAAAAAAATAATAAATAAATAAAATTTTATATAAATAAATAAGGGGACAAAAATTACCCCAATGTTAAATTCAGAATTCAAAGATCAATGCACATATGATAGAACCAAATATAAAGTTGATACATGAGTATGAATAGAAAAAGGGAATTCTGGGTAGCTAGGTATGAACTTTAAGATTACATTAAAAATATATAGGTTGGGTTGAAGCTTGGGTTAATTAAAGATTCAATTTATTAGCTCACTTGACCAAATGTATACCCCTACCTGTACCTTAGCCCCATTACAACCTTAAAAAGACCTCATGATGTTTGCATTGGTATAATAAATGTTGTTGATTGGTTAGGAGAAGAACAAAAATTAGAAAGCATGATTAGAGAAGGATAGAGTGATTACCCTATACACTAGAGAGACTAGAGTGTACATACACCATCAGTGAGGGTTCCATGCTTGAATTTCTATGTTCCCTGCTTTCATGAGCTAGCCTCTTGCATTTTTATCTGCTCTTACTTTATAAGAATTGAATTAGTAGAATTTGAATTATAATTGTTTTGAAGAACTTACTTACTTTTGATCAAGTGGACAAGAATCATATAGTTGCATTCATATATATATAGGTTGCATTGCATTTCATAGGTTTTACATGTTCTTACTCATTTCATTTATCTCCTTCAATTAAGCATGAGGACATGCTAATGATTAAGTGTGGGGAGGTTGATAAACCACTATTTCATGGTTTATATTGTGTTTAAATTGTGTGGTTTTATCATGATCTTTGCCCACTTATTCATTAAATAAGCATGCATTTATATTTCCTTCCTAAAGATATTTTATGGTTGAAAACTTGCTTCATAGAGACTTTTAATTATGTATTTTATTTCTCCCTTATTCCATTCGATGCCGTGATCTGTGTGTTAAGTGTTTCAGGCTTTATAGGGCATGAATGAGTTGGAGATTGGAAGGGAAGCCTACAAAAAATGGAAGGAACACAAGAAATTGAGGAGATGACCAGCGAGAAGCGACGCGGCCGCATGGATGACGCGACCGCGCGGAAGAGAGCAATTTGAAGCGACGTGGCCGCATGGATGACGCGACCGGGCGGCATGGAATAGCACGAGTGATGCGGCCGCATGGGCGACGCGTCCGCGTGGCAAAGTAGAAACGCGAATGACGCGTCTGCATGAGCGACGCGATCGCGTGACGTGCGCGATCTGCATAGTTTTACTCCCTTAGGTTTCTCTCTCTAGGTTTAAGGATTTTAATTTTCAATTGGTCTTAGCATTGGAACATTGAGAAGAGTTATCTTCCTCATCAAGACTTCGTCATTCTAGTTCGTTCTCTTAACTTGGTTTTATTCTTCCATGTTCTTTGCTTTGTTCAATTTTGTCATTTGAATACTTTCATGATTATTTGATACAAGGATTATTTCTTCCATTTTAATTTATTTTTCCATTCCAATAATCATGTCTTCTTTTAATTCCCTTTCATGTGTTATGGATTTATTATTTACAATGAGTGAGTAATTTCCTCACTTGATAGGGAGTTGATTGAAAGGAACTCTTGAGTTGGAAGGATTGAAAGAAAATTTATAATTGGGTTAACTGTTGGATTGTTATCTAATCACTAACACCAATCCCTTTGAACTAAGTGGGTTGCAACTCGTGAACAGATCTAGCATTCCAACTTGTTTGACTTTCCTTTACCTAGTAAAGGATAACTAAACAGAACAACCATTAATTATAAATTAATCTTGAAATCATCCCATCAATAATAGAGATTCCAACTAATCAACTCCCAGTCAAGGCTTTTATTCATATTATTTAAATTTTCTCAATTTAATTTTCAATTTACTTAACTCAACTTCTTGGAACATCTAATTAATAAAATAGCACACTTTTCTGCAACTCGTAGGGAGACGACCTGTGACTTAAACTCCCAGTAATTTTTAATCTAAACTCTTTGTGACATATTTCTAAATTGATAGGCAGATTTTCGGTGAGTTAAGAACTATACTTACAACGTAACTATTTTAATAATTTTTAATTCACCAACTTCTGCGCCTCATCAGTTGTCCATGCGTGCGCGTCGCTACCATATTCTGAAATACTTGATTTCTTGTGTTCCTTCCACTTTTGCATGCTTCCTTTCTATCCTCTAAGCCATTCCTGCCCTATAAACCCTGAAAAAACTTAACAAACATATTGCGGCATCGAATGGTAGTAGGAGAAAATTAAAATTAGCAAATTTAAGGACAAAGAAGCATGTTTTCAATCACAGCACAAAATTAAGAAGGAAAATATAAAACATGCAAATTGTATGAATAAGTATGGGAATAATGGATAAAATCCACTCAATTCAGCCTAAAATGTACCATAAAATAGTGGTGCATCAATTCCCGACACTGGTCCTGAGATAAGCGTTTCGTACCGCCGTTCTTATCTCAGCCAATGTCCCCTCCATGAGCGTTACGCATCGCCGTCCTCATGGGGGAACCTTCCTTTCGGTCTCTAGTGAGTGTTACGTATCGCCGTCCTCACTGAGCCGTCTTTATAGTATCAAGTGAGTGTTACGTATCACCGTCCCCACTAGACACTTGGCACTAAAGCCCAAACAACATTCAATTTCTTTTCAATCTTTGCTCTCTACTCTACTGTGATAGAGATCCCTTTAATTAATACATTCTTTTATTCCTGCCCTCTGCTCTTCTATGGCAGAGTTTCTTTAGATTCTTTTAATTCTTTTGTTCTTGGTTATTTATTGAATTTTATTTTCACTTAACTCAGCAACCTTTGTTTGAGTTTGGCTTCCAGTGTCATAACCTCTGTAAGCAACCTCTATCTTACAGGTGCGACAATCCCCTGGAGTAGCCGATGTATCTCTGGAAAGCGAATCTCAGTGGGCTCACCACCATATCTTTACTTATCTCATTTTCTTTTTGTTCTTTCTTTCTTTCTTTCTTTTCTTCCTTATCATTTCACAATATAATTTATCTTCGCATTATTCCCTCGCCTTTCCCTAAGTGTCTTATGGAAAAGAATTATAAAGTATTTTAATTAAGTCTGCGTTCTCTAAAGCTTTTAGGATTACCTTGCTTGGTTGCTTACTCATTAATATTACACATTATAATATTCTTATAAAATAATATCTTTAATAAATACTAATTATAATAATGATTTATTTTAATATAAATGAGTAATTTTAAAGAAGTATTTAAAATAATATTTATAATCTCCTTTTAAAACTTACTTTATAAAACCTTATTTTTAAACTTTTATAAATATAACCTGAACTTTTATAAAATACTCATTTTATTCCTGAACTTTACTTATTACCCAAAATACCCAGAAACTTATAAAATTGTAAATTATACCTCGATTTTTATATACAAATACAATATTACCCTTCAAAAAATAAAATGTAATTACTAATCTTTCTTTTATACTAAAACCGAAATCCTTACCCCTTCCTTTGCAAAATATTACTTGTATTTTAATCCGTTTTTGAGTCTCTCGGTTACCGATTTTTCAACTTTTAATTTAATCTTTCAACCACCAAATCTCTTCAATTTCCTCAAAATACCACATCACAACAGTCCCAAAATCATTAAAACAATTACAGCTGAGTTGTTCCTCATAGCCAAACCAACAAATCACAAGCAGCAACAATAATTTAACATAAACTCATTCAAACTCAAACAATAATCAACCAAATCAACATTCACTTATCAAATTCACATATAATTATTATAAGATTACAAAATCCTACCTCCGTATAAAATCAAAATGCTCGAGGCTCTGGAGAAGCTTTCTGACCGAGCTGCCGAAAAAGAAAACGTCAGAAATCGTCTGTGTCTCCTAGAACTCTAATTGGCCGAACTCGAGGGGAAGGGGAGCTACGTCACCATCAACTTCTACTGGACAAAAGTATTACCAACTTGTAGAGGAGGAAGATACGAACACTTTTACCAGATTAAATTTTTTATTGGAGTTACGAATCAAAAGAAATCGAAAAAAGAAAAATATAAGAAACTCACGGTTTTCACCATGAAATTCGGCCACTCTCTCTTTTGTTTGGATAACATGCAAGTTCGGTTATTGCATATATAGAGGCATAAGCCCCGTTTGGCTTTAATGAAGGATGATTGTATGATTATATAATGAAACTAATGAGGTGTCATAGTTGTATATATGCATTTCAGAAAAGCTTCGCATACAAGCGATTAGGGCTTGTAAGCCTTACAAGTCCAAAAAATAACTTCTCCCCAAAACGCACTCCTAATGTTACGTATCGTTCACACGCTATATAACAGAACGCGCGAATATATAACTTCCAATTTTTGAAAGATCTCGTTTCCTTCTTCGTTCTCCTTCTCGCGCGTCTTCCCTGCCTTTTTTATCGTTCTTTTTGCTGTGTTTTATCACTCGTTTGTTCTTCGTTATTGATGTGAGTTTTCTTTCTGTAACTCTAGGTTCGTTTTTTTTTATTTTGTAGTTTCTGAAATCAAATTTTGAACTCATTTTGAAGATAATGGATGATTCAACCTCAGATTCTCAACTGAATCAGGGCGAAGTGGATTTTGAATTTGAATCTAACAAAGTTTTTGAGGTTTGATTTACATTCAGCTTATTACGATTACTCTGATTTTGATGCGGTTATTGGTTTATGTTTGTCTAGCTGAATAATTCCTGAACATTGACTGTGAAATTAATGCGTGAACATAAATCTGTGGATTGAATCTAATGTATTAGTTTTGATTAATTATCTACAATTTATAGCAGACGCTCGGGTGTAGATCGGAATTTTTTGGGTGTATTTATAGTTTATGACTTTTTTTTGTTATTTAAGTTGAGTTGTTGTCGTTCGGGTGTAGATCAGACATTATTGGGTGTATTTTTAGTTTTTGACATGGTGTATTCTGCAGCCTCTCTGTGTTGTTGATGACTAGTTTGTTCCCAAGGTTGGAATGACCTTTACCACCCTTGGAGATGCTGGAAAATTTTACAGGAACTACACCAAGGCTGCAGGTTTTTCTACAAGAGTTCGGAGCAGAAATAGGAAGGAAAACGAGATTAAGAATCAATTGATTACATGTAGCAGAGAGGGAAAATGGAAATCTAAAATATCTCCGACCGAGAAGACAAATCCGACAGCCGGTTTAAACTGTTTTGCAAGAATTTATATACACACATTGAAGGATGTTGGTGCTTGGATCATTTCAAAGGTTGTGCTGGATCATTCACACCCTTGCTGTCCAAGTAAAGTAGAGATGCTCAAACAGCACAGGGAATTAAGCATGTTCATTCGTCGTACAATAGAGAATAACGAGGAGGCTAGTATTAGACCAAGCAAAACTTACCAATCATTTGTTGCGGCTGCCGGGGGTCACCGCGAGTTAAATTTTATTGAAAAGGATGTGAGGAATTACATTACGAGAGAAGTGCGAAATGTTTCTGAACAAGAAGATGCAAAGGAATTCAGGAAATATTTGTTAAGAATGAAAGAAAAGAATCAGAATTTCTTTTTTGAGCTTGAACTTGAGGAGGATCAATCAATTAAGCTGGCTTTTTGGGCTGATGCAAGAAGTAGAGTTGCCTTTGAGTATTTCAGAGATGTTATTTTATTTGACACCACCTACAATACAAACAGGTAATAAACTGTCCCTGTTTATGATGCTAAATTAATGTTTTTTTATGAATCTACCGCAGAGGTGTATATTGGGTGTTTTTGGGTGTATAAAATCATTTTTTGGGTGTACGTAATGATTTTTCATTCTGCACTATGGTAATTTGTTTCAGGTATAATTTGGTTTATGGTTCTTTTGTCGGGGTGAATCACCACGGTCAGTCAACACTTCTTGGATGCTCTTTGATGAAAAACGAAGAAATTGAATCATTCAAATGGTTATTTCAATGTTGGCTTCGTTGCATGAGAGGAAATGCTCCGAAAGGGTTTCTCACCGATCAATGCGCATCAATGAAAAGGGCTTTAGAGGCTTGTATGCCAACAACAATTCACCGTTGGTGTATTTGGCACATCATGAAGAAGATTCCAAGAAAATTAAACGGGTACAAGGGACATGTAGAAATTGAACAAGAAATGAACCAAGTTGTTTGGAACTCTCATAGTAAAGACTCATTTGATAGGAATTGGAATGATTTTCTGCTTAATTTTGGTCTTGTGGACAACAAGTGGCTGTCAGGTAATGTTGTTTAAAATCTGCAACAGAGGTGTAAATTGAATTTTTTTTGGGTGTATTTATAGTCTGTTTTTGGGTGTATTCTGCAAATCTCTACGAAGACCGTCATATATGGGTTCCAATTTATCTGGATCACCATTTCTGGGCTGGGATGAGAAGCACACAAAGGAGCGAGAGCATGCATTTATTTTTTAACAAGTTTATTACCCGTAACAGCTTGCTTATTCAATTTGTCAAACAATACGATAATTGCCTCGGAAGTAGGGAGCAAGCAGAGAGAGAATCAGATGCTGCAGATTTTCATACGGTCATACCGTGTGCAACCAAATCCTCTATTGAAGCTCAGTTTCAAGATGTGTACACTCATCAAAAGTTTAGGGAAGTCCAAGCACAATTTAGAGGAAAGGCGAATTGCATCACTAGATTAACCAGTTTCGCTCTAGGCTATTCAGTATACGAAGTTAGAGAACAAGTTTCTAGCTCAATATTCAACAAGTTTGTGGTTACTTACGACTCAGTAGCAGCCGAGGTAAAATGTCAATGCTTATTATTCGAGTCAAGAGGGATATTGTACCGTTACGCACTAAGCGTGTTAAGCTTTGAATGAGTAAGCCAAGTGTCACCTATATATATATTGGAATGATGGAGCAAGAAGGTAAAGAGGCGACATACACACATCAAGAGCAGCCACGACGAGCCATTGTTGGAGCCAAGAAGCAAGAGGTTTGACGAATTGGTTTTTCGTTTGCAAAATATTTGCAAATTTGCATCAAAATCAGAGGAGCTGACTGCAATTCTGCACCGTGCGTGCGATAACATCATGGTTGAGATGGAATCATTGAAAGCCAAAAGGAAGGGGACATCTTCTTTATCTCACGAAGATGCCAACTTGGAATCCGTTAACGAGCTTCAAAGCCCTACAAGGATTCGAACAAGAGGACGTCCAAAAAATAGGCTAGGTTCAAAGTTGGACAAACAGATTGCAAATTCCTCAAAGAAGAAGAAAACGAAAGTTTTAAACGAGGTAAAAGTATTGTTCTTTAAATATGTGGTGATTGAGTTTAATTTTCTCGTTAATAGTTTAGCTAATATGTGAATTTGTTATATCCAGTTAAACCTCTTTGATGCTGCATCAGTGGTGCATTCAAATTCCAGCCAATATCAAGGACATGTTATGAATTATTAGTTCAGGGTACCAGCAGCAGTGGATAACTCTTTGGGTGTATAGTTACAGAATATGGGTGTAAAAGCACTGTTCTTTTGGGTGTATTTCTGAATTTTCTTGTGATTCACATTTTACATATATATATATATATATACACTTCACAATCTGCTGATTATGTTATAAAATATTGTTTTTTTTTTACTACGGTTTAAGGTTTTTAGGGTTTATGGTTTAGGGTTTTAGGGTTTAGCATTTAGGGTTTAAGGGTTTTAAGGTTTAGGGTTTACGGTTTAGGTTTTAGGATTCAGGGTTTTAGGGATAAAGCATCAGGGGATAGATATTTGGGTGTATATTCAACTTTCTTTGGGTGTACAAAATGTCAGGTTATGAGTGTATTTTTAGTTTGATGTTTTCCTTCATAATATAGTACCTGTAATTCAGACATTTTGAATACAGTAGAGAGAGTTTTACTCATAATTAGCAAATTTTTACAGCATGTGTTCAATTTGTTACAAGACTATATAACAGTTACATTAATCAGTGTCAATATCCTTAGAATCTATCTGACAATATGGACTCAATAACAATGAGGATGGCTTGGACAGTCTTATTGCATTACTTCCCCTAATGGCTTCAGCTTTGTCTTGATTCATTTCATGGAATAGAATCCGGGAAGCATATTCTACTCTGAAGTGGTCCACCTCGTCCTACAGTTAAAAAGAATATTCTGATTAATCAACCATGTTAATTGAGTAAAGTAATACAGAGTTATTTAGTTTTAAACACATTTACCTGGGTCCAATTGTCCCACTCATACTTCAGCCTTTTAATGTTTGCGGGCTGAAATATCTCAAGCCACTTCATTACGTAGATAGCACAGTCATAGCTAAAAATCAAGAAAATAAATTACAAATTACATATAGAAAAGTTTAATTTTCAGAGTGAAAGATTTATACCTTATCTTTTAGCCTGAGATGTGAAGGTATGGTGGTACAATTTCCTTGTCCTTGTCCCTTGTCTTCAGAGGTGCCCCCCCCCCCCAGTATATACTCTAATTCGTGAAATTACATATCCCTTAAAACACAAAACAAATCAGTAATACATGAATAAATTCAACAAAGGGATACACCCAAAGGAGCACAAAGTTACACCTTATATTGAACAGAAATACACCCAACTATTAAAATACAGAACACAGAACCAACTTACAATGAATGTATTCAGGGCAGTTCTCTTATCGGACGGAGATTTCGTGTGATATGGGTCGATTATATAAAATTTTTGCTTTCTTGTATCAGCCAACCATAACCACCAATGTTGTGAATGGCAAACAGGTGCAAATATTTGAAATATGTTCAGATTGAACACTGTTTTAGTTTATTTGGCACATAAGTAAAAAATGGTAATAAGAAGTTTTAGAAATGAAAACTTACATAACGATGCGATGCTAATTTTTTAAGGTCCAAGAAGGGTATAAACATTGGGTAGTCTTCCACCCTGAACGGCTTATTGGTTTTAGGCCGTAAGAATACCCCTTGTGGATGATTTGCAATGGCCATGTTCTGCAAAAATTGTGAACCACCAAATGAATACAGAAAATACACCCAAACAAATACAAAAAATACACCCAAATGAATATACAACCTACACCCAATTGAACACAGAATATACACCCAAATGAACACATAAAATACACCCAATTTAAGACAGAAAATACACCCAAAAGAATGCAGAAAATACACCCAAAATTCGTTGAAGCAACCCTTACCACAATATCAGGGGGAGACAGTATACTTCTTCTTGAAACCTTTTAATCTTTTGCTAGTTTAGGATGAAGCACATGGCAGAGACAATCTAAAAAAAAGATGCCGAAATCAATTTTACATCAATCAGCATTGCAGTTAATTTTGGTGATAAAAATATTAATGTTATTGTAATATTACCTCAGCTTCTATATGTGTTTCAGCTGCGAGTGATGCAAGGTGTAGTTTTGACAAAATGTATCTATCTTGGGCTTGGAGTGTGCACACGGTCTCAAACTCATTAGTTAGTCCATTTGCGTATGTCTTCACTCGTATGGCCCAGAGGTAGCATTTCTCTTTCATGCCAGAAGTATCTTCATTCGTCCTCGCAGGAGTTTCAAACTTCTCGAAACTCTCTCCGCCACTCTCCTTTTGAATCTGTGGACTTTTTTCTTTTATTGTTACCCCACTACTTGCAATTTTTTCTACCAGATCTCCTAATTATTCTAGCAGTTTTGGGGTTTCCAGAGTTTTTGCCCTCTCTCCATCTTGCGTTGACGCTCCCTCCTGCGTTGCTGCTTTTTCTTGGCTTGAATCAGTCAAGCCAAGGCTGAATGATGGCATTGGATCTGTTTTAGGAACATATGATGCTGTTCGTGCCATCATCATCAGCGCAGCAGCGTCTTCTGGGGCTGGATTACTGCGTGATCATGTATAACGTATTATAAGAATAAGAATATACGAATGATAACCAAACATTGATTTTACTCTGATGAACTTACATTTTAGATGGAGTTGGGGGAAGCGTAGGTGTGCTTTCTTCAGGTTTTTGGGGTGGTTCAGGAGTGCTACAGGGTTACAAAAAATTAATCATGTTATAAAAAAACTAGTCAAGGATCAATTGTGAACCCCAACAAAGATCATATACACCCCAACAGGGATAATATACACCCAAACTATAATCAAATACACCCCAAGACTATTTCTTACCTTTTTATAGTTCCTTCAATTTGTAGCACAGGGGTTGTTTCATTTTCTGTCACAGGTATTTGTTCAATTTCCGGCACAGTGGTTGTTTGGGACAGTGGTAGACAAACTTGAATCAGAACTCTAAACAAGAAGAAAAATAAAAGGTTAACAAAGCCTCCAAAAATAAAAAGGTTATAAGGTTGAAATTTTCTTGAAAAAACTCACATTGCAAGCACTTTGGACTGTGTCTCTTCCCTCACTACCATCATATTCTCTTCAGCCGGCTCACTGGCTGACTCTACAACCAGACTCAACCTAAAATACACCCTAAGAAAGTCAAAAATACACCCGACGCATTCAAAAGAAAGACAGGCTTTGTTTTTTGAGAAGTTACATACTTGCAGTTTTTACTTTTTTTTCCTGCCTTTTTTTTCTCGAATAAAACAATAAAGGGCTTTTTTTTCTAAAAAAATATATACAGAATTAGAAGTAGAAGGTAATAAAAGAATAAAAGCAACGGTTATTTGAAAGAGAAATTACATGCTCTCTGCTGGTTTGTTTACGCTACTTTGATCTGTGTGTCCTTGAGAGGAAGGATCATCACTTCCCAAGTTTACTTCCGGTATTCTAAACATAATAGAGTACATGTTATTCACAAAAAATACCATACTGTTAAATCAGGATAACAAGATTTTATCAAATAAAGCTTCTTACGTTTCAGATGATACATAGTGACCTTCTGTCGATCGCAGGTCAGCTTCCTTCTCCCTGCCAAACAAGAAACAATTATTAGCAAAGAAAACACCTTAAAATCTGAAATATACACCCCAACAAGACATACCCCTGTGCAGCAGATTTTTCATTATTTTTCCTTAAGAATTCATCTAATTCTTCAGTTCTAATTTCAAATTTGACAGTACATGCATAAAAGAACATGTTAACAAATATAATTTTGATGATAGACGATAATATAGCTTACAAAGTACTGTACCCATGATAGGATTGAGCTTGCTCAGGAGATGAATCCTCAACAATGACCTTTTTCTTTTTGGATTGTGTCCTGGGGGGAAAAAACAAGTATGAATTAGAAATACAAAATTAATTTGATCACAAAATACTATCCAAAGAAGTGCTTACTTTTTTGGGGTTCTCTGAGTCTTTTTCTTTATTTTTTGCTTCTCTACTGGTGATGATTCTTCGCTTCTAAAAGTTAATAAGAGACGCTCTATTAATACATGAAATCTTGATAATAAACCCAAAGGAAAGTAGTAATAATTTCAGAACATTACTCATCAGTTGATTCAGATTCTGAATCAGAATCTTCCTGAATCTTCTTTCTTTTTTTGGACTCCATTCTGGAAGGCAAACAATCATTATTTAAAAACATACTAAAAGGGATAAAATACACCCAAATGAATGCACAAAATACACCCAACTTGATAAACAAAATACACCCAACTGGACAAACAAAATACATCCAAGTATGTTACTTACTTTTTGGCTTTTCGGGTGGGTTGTTACCTTGTTGAATCCTCTGAGTCTTCTTCAGTCTCAGACTCAGAGGTAGAATGGACCTCACTTTCAGTTGTTTTAATCTCAGATGATGATGTTGAACTTGCCTTCCTTTTTTTGTTTTTTTGGTTTTTTGTTTTTTTTCTTTTTTCTTTATTTCTTTCATTTTTTCCTTTGTTTCGTCCATCTTTACAATTTCCTGAAACATTAGAAATTTTAGTTAGCAGCATTCAGGTAAATAAAATACACATAAGATATTTTGTTCACTTATCATATGTTCCTCCATTTCTGCCCTCATTCTCTCGACCAACTGCTCTCTAGTCCAGTTGGCAATCCAGGATTCTGGAGGTCTTTCTGCCCCCTTCTTGTCTTTATTTTTTGATAGATGAAAGTAAACTATCATCAGGACAAACAGGCAGCCGTCAATTGCCTTTTTCTTTTTCAGATTATAATCTGCTATGCCATTGATGATAAAATTTAAAACATGTGCTCCCTAGTTCCGCTCTATTATTGTGTCCATCTTGAAAATTGGTGTCAGGTGCACAGGTGAGATTTTGTTTATTGTCATTGGTAACATGAATGCCATATGTATATAGAGGATGAAAATCCTCTTAAACATGAGGCGATCCTGTTCATTATCAACACCAATAGCCATCATCTCATCTGTCAGATTTTTTAGGGTCTTACCCTGGAATCTTCTAAAAATTTGTTTGTCGTCTTCAGAAAGATCTTTATAATTGACTTTCTGAGGTAGTAGATCTCCTACAAAAAGGGAAACAATATTGTATGAAAATCAGTTCAAATACACCCAAGCATCAATTGAAATACACCTGAATATGGCTCATATACACCTATGTTTGTAGCGAGTTACCTGACGCGTTGATGCCAAGCGCAGCCCCTATTGTTTTTGGTCTTACTTTAAACGAATCGTAGCCGGTTTTGAGTCTGTTTTCCCCTAATTTAAAGGAGTTAGCCAACTCCTTTAATATTTGGTGATGCACCCTTAGCGGTGGGATGTGCATCAGGCCACCAAATCCCAAATCCTTAACAATTATTTTCTTCTCCTCGCTCATATTTCTGAATTTCTCACTCAACAAATGGGTTGCGCACTTAAGGTCTTTGGTTTGCTGTAAACAAAGCAAAATTAGAGTCAGATATATTTCTATTATGAAAAACTGATTTGATCTAAGACATATATTTGTTCTTACATTTTTTTCAGCTTGGTTTCTGCCTGCTATTTTTTCTGAAATGAAAAATACACCCATAGATATCAGTCAGATACACCCATAGATCAGTCGCATACACCTATACGATTTCTCATAAGTATTTAATTAGATCAGTTCAAAATAATGTTTCAATTCACTCAAACATGCATAAATATACAAGGTCAAGCAACATTACAAGGTCAAGCAATATACACCCATGGACAAGCAAATATTAGAACAATTACAACTGTTGACTATATTACGTTATATCAGTTCAGAAATATACACCCAACAGATTATGCTATATACACCCAACAAATTACTCCATATACACCCACCAAATTACGCAATACACTCCCAAAATTCAGTTACAACTAGAACTAGAACAAGAAGAATAGCAAAACTAGAACAACTAAGAAGAACAGTAAAACCTAGAACCAAGAAGAAGAGTAAAACCTAGAACAAGGAGAACATTAAAAACAGTAAAATGAGAGTTAGAATAAAAAGAACACTAAAACCTACAAGAACGTAGAAGAACAGTAAAACCTAGTTTTTCGATTTTGAAATGTGGAAAATCTACAAGATGAGTAAAATAGTAACGTACTTTGAGTAATATTTCTTCGTTTTTTCCGGAAATTATTGATGGAGATTTCTATCTTGTGTTGATGGAGAGTTCTAATCTTCACGACGAGTTCTATCTCTTCAGTTTGGAATGTTGTTCGAAAATGGACGGTTTGTGTTTTCTTCGAAGAAGGAGAAGTGGAAGAGCGCGCCATAACGAGAGCTTTTTGCGAAGCGCAACCGTTGAGTTGCGCGCGTGTAAATGACACTCCATTCAAAGTGAGTGAGTGCGCGTGTATTTTTTATGGGTTGGGCCAACTTATAATACTTGTAGGCCGTTTTTGCTTGTATGTGTAGCAAGCCCGTATGCATTTATGCATAAAAGCCACATTCTCAATATATTTTCCTTGTTCTCAATAATAATAATAATAATGGCCAATGAGTTATAGCTCAAATGGCATAGTCTTCTCATACTCATTTAAGAGGTTGCGGGTTCGAGTCTCATATTTTTAGTATAATAATAATAATAATAATAATAATAATAATAATAATAATAATAATAATAATAATAATAATAATAATAATAATAATGATATTTATAAAAATTAATTTAAATTTTATTTTACCAAAATAGTTTTTAATAAATAATTCAAACTATTAGAATAAGTCATAATTAAATTAAACTTTAATAATCATAAAATTTTATTTAATTATTTTTGATAAAATAATGTTCTTAAAAACAAAATCTCAATAAATATAATGACACATAAATAACTAATTATTTAATTTTTAAAAATCTGAGACCTTACACAAAGCTCAACGGTCTAGCTTAAAGAAGTTTGAAAAAAAAGATGAGAGAGAATGGGTGAGTTGCATGCAACATATTCGGATTTCTCTCTCTTTACTAACGAAGCCGCTGCAAGCTCTGTGAAGGTGAAGAAGACACTATGAACCTTGAACTAGCTTCAACCTTGGAAGCTTCACTCTTCTATAATAAGGGTGAACGGCTAAGGGTTGAAGGCAAGAGAGTAGAACAGAGCACATGGTTCGGTTCTCATAGCTTCTTAAGCTCTTGAGTTCTTCTCTTTTGTGGTTCTCATTTAGTATTTTAATTTTCTCAATTTAATCTGTCCGAGTCTCATTGAAAAAGGCAAATATGGTGAAATTTGTAAGCAAAAACTAATGAGAGGTAAAAGATAGTGAGTTAAACTAGGAGAAAAAGCCATTGGATGTCTCAGATTTTCTTTGTATATCTTTCTATTTTGTTTCATGATTTTGTGGGGATTCCCTTGCAAGTTGGGTTAGCACTTTGTTGGTGAATGCTAGATTGAGGTCTAGTCAAATTCAGATTGGGTTAGAATCCCGATTTGTCCCAGATAGGATTGGAAAGATCTTAGAAAAATATTGGTGTATATAATGTGTTAAAAAAGCTAGTGAAATTCCATCATAATTTTGACAAAGACTGGATGTAGACTACATTGCACTAGGTAGCTGAACCAGGATATATATGTGTGTTACTTCTTCTCTACTTCACTTCTGGTTCTGTTACTCAGGAGACAAAAATAAAGTGTCTCTCAACTCGACACGAGACAAAAAGAAAAATATCTCCAAAGTTTTCTTGAGAAAGCTAAAAGTAATATTCAAAAAAAAAGGAAGCTAAAATTCAATCCCCTTCTCTTACCCACTGATAACATCACATTTAATTTCGAAACAAGTAAAGACATTTATAGGATATACTCATTTATATTTTCATATATGCTTTATTGAAATTAAGTTTGACCAATATAGTTGTTTTAATTTTATCGCTTTTAACAAAATATTTTTCTATTTCTTAAGAAAAATTCTTTGCAGTAGCAACCCTTATTTTAGGTATAGTATCCATTTTTTAGAATTTTAGTTTTTTATGATTATAAGATTTATGCGACTTGAACATTCCCGCGTATGAGATTTTATCCATAAAGGGATCGGGTTGTTCAATCCTTAATACAATCTCTAAATCCATATAGCTAAGACCGATCATTGCATTCTTTTTCAATTCCAAAAAAATAATTCCGTTTATTAAAAATAGATTAACATTGACAAATATAACTTTAAAATAGAATATGTTCGTAGAAGTTTTATATTATATATGAATAAAATTCATATAATAGTGGGCTCATTACAAATATCTAACACAATATTATATTTAAATTTTGTATAGAAATATTAATTTATAAATGGTATTTTTAGTACAGTAAGTTAATAATAAATTCTCTTTAACAATAAGCCTATTTTTCGACAGATTTATTATTCACATGGAACCAAATAATTATGACATGTTTATTACCAAAAATGCACATGTAATTTGGTCAAGTACAGAATTTTCTTTGAGTCATCGATCCATAACCACATAAACTACATACACAAAAATTCATTTAGTGCGACTTATTAAATATTTTCAATAAAATTCTACCAAACAATAAGTCTATCTTTTAGATGGATTCATTGTTCAGATGAAAACTATTACAATGATGATGAAGAGGACCAGCAACTAGTGTATTCTTAGAAAAATGCAAATGCACCAGTCAACCAAGTGGGACTAAAGGATGGAATGAAATTTTCTACAATGGAAGATTTCAAAAAAATTGTGAAGACATTTAACATCCACCTTGAGCATAATGTTTTCTTCCTAAGGGTGGATCGGAAGAGAGTGAAGGCAATATGCTATGATGAGAACTGTCCATGGTCAGTTTATTGTGCAAGGAAGAATCATCTAGTAAGTTACCAAATAAAGACATTCATCAATGAGCACACATGTCATAGAAACTGAAACTGTAAGTTAGCTGATGAAAAATGGGTAGTGGATGAACTTGAAATCAAGATTAGGAGTCAACTAACCCTAATTGTGAAGGAGGCTAGAGATTTTTTCAAGACTGAATATGATGCCCATGTAAATGAGAAAAATATATATAAGGCGATGGAGAAGGCTAAGGAGAAAGTTGAAGGCTCTAAAAAGGCCCAATAGGCTATGTTGAGGGATTATGCTCAAGAGATTTTAAAAAGAAACCATAGATTCAATGTTCGGATCGAGACAACTGTCTAGCCGAATGATCAATATCTATTTAAGAGGATATATATCTATTTGGTTGCATGTAAAAGGGCTTCTTAGCTTTCATAGGATTGAATAGGGGATTCCTTAAAGGGTACTATGGAGGATAATTACTAACTGCAATAAGGTGAGAATGCAAATAACCATGTATATTCAATTGCTAATGCTGTTGTGAGGTCTGAGACAAAAGACAATTGGAAGTGGTTTTTAAAGTTGCTACAAGAAGACTTAGGGGGATCAACGATCAAATTTTTTCAATTTCATGTCAGACCAACAAAAAGTAAGTTTCTAACCTATCTGTTGTTAATTACTATCAACTATTATGATTTATCATTCCACTTCTACCTATATATGTTTTATTGCTACATTGTGTTTGTTACTGGAATTACACTTCAATTAATGTGTTTAGATTGAAGAATTTTAAAATAATTTATAGTTAGATTTTATTTTATAAGGGCACTGAACAATTAAGTGACTATTTATGACTTATGAGATTAAACAATGAAATGAAGTTGGTTGCAGGGTCTTATTCCTACCTTGCAGAAGGTCTTTCTTAAAACTCATCATAGATTTTGTTCACTCCAAGCAATAAAAAGATTTGAAATTCAAGATTGCCTTGTTTAATTATGCCAAAGCAACAACTTCCCAAGATTTCGAAGAAACCATGGCTAGAGTTGGATGGATGAATGCTCATGCATGGAAATACTAGTATAAGATTCTGTCCAGCCAGTGAAGTAGATCACATTTCAGCGAGTGTCCAAAAATAGATAACATTACAAACAATAATTGCAAGGTTTTCAATTCCAAGATTAATAAAATAAGGAGAAAACCAATAATTACAATGCTTGAAAAGGTAAAATGCTATGTTTTCAGGATCTTAGCCAGGAACAAGAAAGAACTAGTTGGTTACATGGGTACGATCATCCCAACACAACAATGTAAGCTGGAAAGGGAAAGCGAAAACACAATCATTGGTATCTAGTTCCAACTGGAGACGATAATGATGATGTATATGAGGTATAATGCTTGCCTGCAAAAGTAAATGTGTACTTTGGAAGAAGGACTTGTAGCTGTAGATTCAGACAACTCACTGGACTTCTCTGCAAGCATGTTACCAAAATAAAAGGCCTGAGGAGTATGCTCACAATTGGTTATCAGTTGGAGCATATAATTCAGCTGGTTCCAAGCGAAGAGTATTTGAAAAAAAATTGCTACCTAGATTATTTTACTACATGTGTACAAGAGACCTATTCATAGATCTAAGTAGAAAAGGAACACCAGATTTGATGCACCTAAAAACAAAGAGAAAATATGCAGAGATTACTTGCAAATATTGTCATAAGGTATACATGTTTGTTAGCTTTAGCGTTTTAATTATTTTAGTATTAAATGCTGACAGATTTATTTATTTTTATATTTTTTTGTAGACTGATCATAATTCCAGAACTTGTGTTGACAAAAAAAATGATATGGCAGCAGCAGCAGATGCATCAGCTCAACCAGAAACAGCACAACAAGCACCAGTCGCAACAGTATTAGATGACGATGAAGCAAGGTAACAAGAGATGAACTGGGAGGAAACACTTGAATCTGCAGATGTTGAAGCTTCCAGGTCCCAGGTTGTTGTCCCACAAGTTAATACATCTAACCTATTTAAACCAAAATGTTGTCAATTTCTTGTAGTTGCAACATGTTATTCAAACTAAATTTGTACCATCTCCTGCTATTAGACCACCTCTAACTAGGGCCTCTACCACCATCTACAAACCTATCTCTCCCTACTGTTGGCACCACTAGAAGATTTATGCAGTTCATGCCTAATCCGAATATGGGAGGAATATCAACCAAAGTAAAAAGGTCAGTTTTTTGTTCTAGAGCCCAAACACCTAACTCAAGTAATATACTCTCCAATGACAGCAGCAATTCTACCTCAACTTGATGATGCTTGTGATTTCTAGTGCTATATATATATTTTTTTGGGTGATTTATAGATGTGATTGAACACTTTTACTTTTTTTTTTTTTTTGTTATTTTTGCTTAAACAATGGTCATTAGACTTTGAAAAGAAAACTTCTCATGTTTGTTACTTTTAATTTTAATGCTGGTTTGGATTATGTAATTTCCTTGGATTATAGTTCAACCTAATTGTGTTACTAGGTAGTGTGAATATATTTAGTATTGTTAAAACAGTTTGGTTGGGTGTCAATTAGATGTTATTACAAGTGTTACTTTTGATATCTAATTCACCATTTCAATCTACATATGTCAATTTTTTTAATTAAAAATGGTCATATCTGTCACATTTTAAATAAAAAAGAGTCACATATGTCAAATTGTAAAACAACCGTGATTATTTATAATTGTCAAAATTTTTATTCTCATTTCATACAAAAGTCAACAATTACACGACTCAAAAAGAAGACAGATTCAACCTTAAATCATTTTTCTCTTCTACCTTAGCTCCTAGTTCACCCTAAACACTAACAAGAAATTCATTGAAACATACTATCAAACCCATAGAAAACATAAGAAATCACACTCTCAAATATTGAATTTTCGCTTTAAGCTTCCCCATCTTTATCATAATCTTCTTCTTTGTCTCATCATTATTGCTTCCTCCGAATTCTATTAGTTGAGTAGTAGCTTCAATCTCATTACAAGTTACTTTTAAATTTTTTATGATCAATTTTGTCTGTGTCTTAATTGATCATATATAAGATCTAAAATTTTTTTTTGTAGATGTAGGCCTGCATACGGATCGGATCAGATATGATATCTGCAATTTTTCAGGCTGGATCCAATCCGATCTGATATGCGAATCGGATTGGATCGGATATCGGGTATATCCACATAATTAAAAAAAATATTTTCAAATTCTATTTGGCTATTTTTACAAAAAAAAAATTTATTTTTCACCTGTTTAAACATATTTAATTTTAAAATATTATCAATAAAAATTCACTTAAATAACAAAAAAAAGTAACAACACAAGATTTAAGTTTAATTATTCTAAGTTGAAGTACAACATAAAAAATAAAAAACAAGATATCATAAAATTCATAAAACAACACACTAAAATTCATATCACATTAGGGTTTATTTTCTTAAACTATGCTATTTATATGTGATGTGCGGATATGCGGATTTGCGGATCGGATCTGCGAATATCACTGCCAAATCCGCAATCCAATCCTACCATAGTGCGGATCGGATAATATCTACAAAATTCGGATCGGATGTGAATAATTATCGCGGATATTATCCGATTCATGTGCAGTCCTACGTAAATGTTTAACTATTTTTTTTATCTAATTGTACAACTTTATATTTAAAGAATTTTTAAACAAGTTAAAAATGATTGAGAAAAATAATATTAAATTCACATCAATTGAATTTCGTACTTTAGTCAATACTTAAGTATAATGATAGTTTAATAACTAGTTGATTATATTTAAAGTATAAAACCCAATTTAATCAAGTTCCATAAAAAAATTAATTTAATAACCGATAAATATACTAAATTTCATAAATGCTGTTGAGATAAGATTTGTTACGTGGATGCCCATTTATGAAGGGCGGTGTAGTATTCTCAAGGAAGAATGCTTTTAATAAGCATTTGAAAATCTATCCTATGTACATCTATAAATAGAGGTTCAAGCCTCTGAAAGTTACATAACAACAGAACAAAATACCATTCTCCCTTTCTTACAAATAAATCAATCCTCTTTTATGCTGCAATCAAATACTCTTCTCCTTATATTTCTACTACAATTCTTTCTCTTCTTTTATTTTATAAGTATTTTAAATTCTATTTTCTAT
The DNA here is from genome assembly GCF_059453495.1 of Arachis ipaensis. Lineage (NCBI taxonomy): Eukaryota > Viridiplantae > Streptophyta > Magnoliopsida > Fabales > Fabaceae > Arachis > Arachis ipaensis. Next base: position 26,517,129 of record NC_142437.1, read on the forward strand.
TACTCTTTACATATAATATTAATAGCAGTATTAACCATCTTTATTATATTGAGATTGTAACAATAAACAAATGCGATTCTCTCTCCCTTTATTTTTAATACTTCTTTCTATCTTTGTATATATATACACATTACAACATATAATATTATTATATATATATATATATATAAATTATTATTGAGCTAATTATTTTAATACTAGAGTCTTCTATTTATACATCTTTATATATATATCTTTTATTTTACAACATGTTATCAGCACGAGACTCTGATCAAATTTTTAGGAAGACTCAGGTAACAATTTTTCATTATGTCGAAGCTCTCTCATCTTGAATTCAATGCTCTTGATATATCTGGAAACAATTATTTATCATGGATATTAGATGCTGAAATCCATCTTGATTCAATAGATCTTGGAGATACCATTAAGGCTGAAAATAATACATCCCAGAAGGATAAAGCCAAAGCCATGATTTTTCTTCGTCGTCACCTTGACGAGGGATTGAAAAATGAATATCTCACATTAAAAGATCCTGCAGATCTTTGGAAAGACCTTGAAGAAAGGTACAATCATCAGAAAACGGTGATACTTCCTCAAGCCCGGTATGAATGGACGCATCTGCGTTTACAAGATTTTAAATCTATAAATGAATATAATTCTGCAATGTTTCGAATCACCTCACGAATAAAATTGTGTGGGAAAAAAATAACTGATCATGATATGTTGGAGAAAACTTTCTCAACCTTCCATGCCTCGAATGTGCTCCTGCAGCAGCAGTATCGAGAGAAAGGGTTTAAAAAATATTCTGAGTTAATTTCTTGCCTTCTTGTTGCCGAACGCAACAATGAGTTGTTATTAAAAAATCATGAAGCACGCTCAGCTGGCGCCGCCCCATTTCCTGAAGTAAATGCGGCAAATCATTACCCCAGAAGAGGTAAATGGCAAGCTTTTAATAACAAGAAAAATTATGGAAGGAAAAAGAATTATGTTCAAAAGAGATGATCTCACCAGAAGTGGGACAAAGAAAGGAATATCGGGCAGAATAAATCAACCGAGGAGAAGTGTTTCCGCTGTGGTGGAAAGGGCCATTGGTCACGTACTTGTCGTACCCCAAGGCACCTAGTCGATCTTTACCAGGCATCTTTGAAAAAGAACGACAAAGGAAATAAAACAAATTTTGTTTCAAATGATGCTGAGAACTCCACCACTTATTATGATGTATCTGATTTCTTTGAGGACCCTGAAGGAAATATTGGTCATTTGATCAATGATAGAATAGTTTAATATGTGGGATTGTGAAGTATATATGTAAATAAATAATGTAAAAAACTTATTGTTAAGTTTTATTTTCTATGTATTTAAGTTTCAAATGTGATGTAAATAAATAATGAAATATTAATAAATTTTGAAATTATTAAATGTGTCAAATTTTAAAATAAAATTTTAGTATATGACATTATTTTATGTACAGTATTTCTTAGAAAAATAATTCTGATCAAGTATTCAATTTAACTGTGCATACTACTCATTTTATTATTATTTGTTTTTGAAGAATGGCAAGGATATGTAATGAAGATGTATGCCTTGCGGATAGTGCAAGTTCACACACTATTCTCAAAAGTGATATATATTTTACCCATCTTGTGCCAAAAGAGGAATATGTTAACACTATTATTGGCTCAGGCAATGTGATAGAAGGCTCCGGAAGAGCTATAATTTTGTTTCCTGGAGGAACAAAATTTATAATAAATAATGCACTGTTATCTACCAAGTCTCGAAGAAACTTGTTGAGCTTTAAAGATATTCGCCGAAATGGATATCATATTGAGACTATGAATGAGGGAGATCATGAGTATTTATATATCACAACCTATGATGCATAGACACTGACACGGACACGGGACACGACACGACACGGGACACGCCGACACGCAAATTTTAAAATTTTACATGACACGGGGACACGCATACATATAAAATATAAAGTATTTTTTAGATAAATCGTAATGATATTTTGATATTTTATTGATATTAAAATATAAATTAAAAATTTTAATTATTTTTAATGTCTTATTTTAATTATATCAAGTATTTAAAATATTTTTTGTTTTAATAAATAATAATATATACTATATCTAAATTTATTTTAAAAATATATGTTAAGAATAAGACAGGATACGCTGACACGTGATGGTATTTAGGTGTGTCCAGGTGTGTCCGGAGAAGAATTTTTTATTTTTTATTAAGACACAGTTGGACACAGCAGACACGCGTGTCGGACGAGTGTCGGTGAATGTCGTGTCCGAAATGTGTCCGACACGCGGACACGGTAACTCAACGAAGTGTCCGTGCTTCATAGATCACAACTCATGATTCAAATAAGAAAGTTATATTAGAAAAATTACCCTCACTTTCATCTGGGTTGTATTATACCAAGATTAGTGCAATTGAACCACATGCCATTGTAAACCAGAAGTTTACTAACTCAAATGAGTTCATAACTTGGCACGACCGATTGGGTCATTTGGGAACAACCATGATGAGAAGAATTATTGAAAACTCTCATGGGCATTCACTAAAGGACCAGAAGATTCTTAAAACTAGTGAATTTTGTTGTGCTGCATGTTTTCAAGGGAAGTTAATTTTAAGGCCATCACCAGTAAAGATTGGATTTGAGTCCCCTGAATTCTTAGAGAGGATTCAAGGTGATATATGTGGACCTATTCATCCACCATGTGGATCTTTTAGATATTTTATGGTCCTGATAGACGCATCTTCGAGATGGTCACATGTGTGCTTATTATCTTCTCGCAACCTGGCGTTTGCGAGATTACTGGCTCAAATTATTCGATTGAAAGCACAATTTCCAGAAAATCCAATCAAAGCAATTCGTCTTGATAATGCTGGTGAATTTACTTCCCAAGCTTTTGATGCTTATTGTATGGCTAATGGAATAAGTGTTGAACATCCAGTGGCTTATGTTCACACACAAAATGGGTTAGCAGAATCACTTATTAAACGCCTCCAATTGATTGCTAGACCTTTGTTTATGAGAACAAATCTCCCAACCTCGGTTTGGGGGCATGCTATTTTACATGCCGCAGCACTTATTCGTTTGAGGCCAACGAGTTACCATCGGTTCTCTCCTATGCAATTAGCTTTTGGCCAGCAGCCAAATGTCTCCCATTTAAGAATATTTGGGTGTGCGATATATGTTCCCATTACACCACCTAATTGCACCAAAATGGGACCCCAAAGAAAATTGGGGATATATGTTGGATATGATTCTCCCTCTATAGTGAGGTATCTTGAGATACAAACTGGTGATGTGTTTAAAGCCCGATTTGCGGATTGTCATTTTGATGAATCAAAATTTCCAACATTAGGGGGAGAGAATAAGCTTCCTGAAAAGGAACTTAATTGGAATGCATCATCGTTGATGCATTTAGATCCTCGATCAGGGCAATGTGAACCAGAAGTTCAAAAGATTATACATTTGCAAAGAATAGCAAATGAATTGCCTGATGCATTTTTCGATACAAAGAGGATAACCAAATCTTACATACCAGCGGAAAATGCCTCAATTCGAATTGACGTCCCAGTAGGACAAGTAGCCACTGAAGCAAATTCACGCCAGAAGCGTGGCAGGGCGGAAAATGCCCCAATTCGAATTGATGTCCCAGTAGGACAAATAGCCACGGAAGCAAATACACGCCAGAAGCGTGGCAGGCCTGTCGGTTCCAAAGATAAAAATCCTCGAAAGAGAAAAGAGGTAAATACGATTCCTGTTGAAAAAGACATAGTAAAGACACCGGCAGTTGTCCAAAATTCTGATATAACGCCAGAAGACGTTCAGATACCTGAAAATTGTGAAAATGACGAGATCTCGATAAATTATGTCTTTACAGGAGAGAAATGGGACCGAAATAAGACAATTGTCAATGAAATATTTGCATATAATGTGGCATTAAATATCATGCATGAAAGTAAGGATCTTGAGCCAAGATCAGTTGAAGAATGTCGACAAAGAAATGATTGGCCAAAATGGGAAGCAGCCATGAAAGCTGAATTAGACTCACTTACAAAACGTGAAGTCTTTGGACCTGTAGTCCGTACACCAGAAGATGTAAAACCTGTTGGATACAAATGGGTATTTGTGAGAAAACGAAATGAGAAAAATGAAGTTGTGCGCTATAAAGCCCGACTTGTGGCACAAGGTTTTTCACAAAGGCCTGGTATAGATTATGAAGAAACGTATTCCCCTGTAGTGGATGCGATAACATTGCGTTATTTGGTCAGTTTATCTGCATATCATAAACTGCATATGCATTTAATGGATGTGGTAACAGCCTATTTGTACGGCTCATTAGATCGGGTTATCTATATGAAAGTCCCTGAAGGACTAAAGATATCTAAACCATCCAGTGAATATTCGCAAGGGTTATACTCAGTCAAATTGCAAAGATCTTTATATGGTCTAAAGCAATCTGGACGAATGTGGTATAATCGTCTTACTGAGTATCTGGCCAAAAACGGTTTCAAGAATGATGATATCTGCCCATGTGTTTTCATAAAGAAAACTACATCTGGGTTCATTATAATTGCTGTGTACGTTGATGATTTAAATATCATTGGGACTCCTGAAGAGATTCCAACAATTATAAAAACTCTAAAAGAAGAGTTCGAGATGAAAGATCTTGGAAAGACTAAGTTTTGTCTCGGCCTGCAGATCGAGCATATAAAAGGTGGGATCTTTATTCATCAAACAACATACACAGAAAGAATCTTGAAAAGATTTTATATGGACAAGTCACATCCATTAAGTACACCAATGATCGTAAGATCTTTGGATGTGAAAAAGGATCAATTCCGTCCTAAAGAAGAAAATGAAGATATCCTTGGTCCTGAAGTACCATATCTTAGTGCCATTGGAGCGCTAATGTATCTTGCTAATAATACGCGACCTGACATATCATTCGCGGTGAATTTACTAGTAAGGTATAGTTCATCTCCAACCAGAAGACATTGGAGTGGAATCAAACAAATTTTTCGATATCTTCATGGAACGGTTGATATAGGATTGTTTTATCCCTATGGATCCAAGTCACAACTAGTTGGCTATGCAGATGCCGGATACTTGTCTGATCCACATAAAGGGAGATCTCAAACAGGATACCTGTTCACATATGGTGGTACAGCTATATCTTGGAGGTCCACGAAACAGATGATTGCTGCAACATCCTCTAATCATGCTGAAATACTGGCGATTCATGAAGCTAGTCGCGAGTATTTTTGGCTGAGGAGTCTGATTCAATATATTCTATCATCATGTGGACTGATTGATCATAAGATAGCTCCAACTGTCCTGTTTGAAGATAATGCAGCATGCATTGCTCAACTTAAAGGTGGATACATCAAAGGTGATAAAACAAAGCATATTTCTCCCAAATTCTTCTTCACTCATGACCTTCAAAATCAAGGGACAATTGATGTCCAACAGATCCGTTTAAGTGACAATCTGGCAGATTTATTTACAAAGTCACTCCCAAAATCCTCCTTTAAAAGATTGGTACATAAGATTGGGATGCGCCGATTTCGAGACATTAAATGATGTCGGCAAGAGGGAGAGACTGTACTCTTTTTCCCTTGGTCAAGTTTTTTTCCCATTGGGTTTTTCTTGACAAGGTTTTTAATGAGGCAGTCCCCATCACAAAAGATATTGTACTCTTTTTCCTTCACTAAGGTTTTTCCCACAGGGTTTTCCTTTAGTAAGGTTTTAATGAGGCATATCCCTAAATGAGCATCCAAGGGGGAGTGTTGAGATAAGATTTGTTACGTGGATGCCCATTTATGAAGGGCGGTGTAGTATTCTCAAGGAAGAATGCTTTTAATAAGCATTTGAAAATCTATCCTATGTACATCTATAAATAGAGGTTCAAGCCTCTGAAAGTTACATAACAACAGAACAAAATATCATTCTCCCTTTCTTACAAATAAATCAATCCTCTTTTATGCTGCAATCAAATACTCTTCTCCTTATATTTCTACTACAATTCTTTTTCTTCTTTTATTTTATAAGTATTTTAAATTCTATTTTCTATTACTCTTTACATATAATATTAATAGCAATATTAACCATCTTTATTATATTGAGATTGTAACAATAAACAAATGCGATTCTCTCTCTCTTTATTTTTAATACTTCTTTCTATCTTTGTATATATATACACATTACAACATATAATATTATTATATATATATAAATTATTATTAAACTAATTATTTTAATACTAAAGTCTTCTATTTATACATCTTTATATATATATATCTTTTATTTTACAACAAATGCTATACTTTTTTGTTTTTATACTAATACTGTGAACATTACCAATAAATAAGTATAAAATGATGGATAAAGAGATTAGTAAAAAATTAAAATAATACTGTAATTATTTTTAAATTAAAATAAAACAAAAATATTATTTTACTATCTTACTCGGTTACTCTTACCATTTGCCAACTTCCTTTTTCACCTAGTGGACTCGTGGCTAGTGCAGTAGTGCGTATATCTCGGGATACCCGACCCGCCCCGTCAAAGAAAGTCCAGTCTTGAGTCTTCTTCTTCCTCGTGTCGCAGCCACTCGCCCGCCAGCCTCGCTGTCCTCGCCTCACCGGTCTCGATTCGCCGGCTTCACCTCCTCCCTCAGCCCCTACTTTCTACTCCTCCGTGATCAGAATCTCCACGCTCCTTCTCGGTTCCACGCATCCACGACGCCGTCCAGACTACAGATCACCCAGCCTCCATCGGCGCCGTCTCCTTCGAAGCCACATCTGCCAGTTTCCGCTGTCTCGGTGAGCTTCTATTATTTTAACTTTTCAATATTCAATTTCGGGCATTCGTGTAAATAATCTGCTTATCTACTCTTGTTCTTCGCATGCGTGAAATATTTGAACAAAAATTTCATTACAGACTGCATCGGTCCGCGTATTTTGTTTAATTGATCCACATTTCCGACTCACTACTTGTTCTTCTTTCGATTCTAAGGTAAAGGATATTTTTTTTTTGTGTTGAGGTTTGTGAAAAATTTTAAAAATATTTTTAATTTTTTGTTTTAATTTTTTTTATTTATATTAAATATATTTTTGGTGGTAAATTTTTTAAAAAATATAATATTAATTCAATAATAATTTTATAAAAATAATTTTTAATATAAATAAATCAGATATAATTGTATATATTATTGTTGAATTAGTTTTAAATTATTTATAAATTTAGTTGTTAGATGTAAATTAAAATATTTTAAAATAAAATTAAAATAAAATAAAATTTAAAAATATTTTAAAATTTTTGACAAATTTAAAAAATAAAATATACATTATACTTAATTTAATTAAAATCTTTCTGCCGACTATCATCATTTCTTTTTTCAAACAAGAACAAGCAGATGAGATCAATTAAAACCCCAGCAGCAGCAACAAGGAACGCTAATTAAAAAAGAAGAAAAATAGTCTCTTAAATTTTGAGAAAATCAACTTGATGGAGGAATCACTTCTGGATACAATATTTATGGCTCGCATATTTGGCTAAAAAAAGGAACTACCTGAAAGGCTTAGCATATTTTAGAAGAATGATGTTATTTGCTTTTTTAATTTAGTAGTAAGCGTTGTATGGTTTTGTGTGTTTATAATTTTTTTGTGGAATTTGGGATTTTAACCACCTTGCTCAGTTTTTGCTGAAGTTGTGACTTACATTTAGTTTTTCTTGAAATGTTAACACACACTTATATATTATATTAGGTCACTTATTCTTGCTTGATTCACTTGTCAACTCAATTTTATGTATTAAGATAGTTGATTAAGTATTTTCATTTGATAATTTTTAAGGCATTTGATCAAATATTTTTATTTTTATGTTTGGATAGTGTGGCTAATTTTTTATAAAATAGAAATATTGTTGGTGTTTTAATTGGAAATTAGTGCACCAGGTGTATATGCAAATTAGTGGACGTGTCAGAGAGAAGCTCCAACACGCAGGGAGCTACGTGTTGCCAACAGCACGTGGGGGTGTTATTGTCACGTGGCGAAGTCTGCTTGCTTGGTGATGCAATTGTGGAGGGCGTGTTGACACGTGTCTTACTCTCGTTGGTTGGTGAAGCAACACGTGGGGGGCGTGCTGAGTCAGCATGTGGAGGGCGTGTTACCACGTGTCTCAATCTGGTTGGTTGGAGATGCAACACGTGGAAGGCGTGATGAGTGCTTCCCCTATATAAGACAAAGTTCGGTACCATTTCATTACGAAGAAGAGAGTTCTTTGAGTGTGTTGTTAGTGTAATGGAGGGTACTGCAAATTTGGTGGTGTATCACAACGGTGAGATTATACAGAATACTCATGAGGGAGTGAGCTTTGCGTGTGAGAATCCATTTTCGTTTGTGGTTCCATTTACCATGACGTTCATTGAGCTTCAAAACGGTCTCTGTCAAAGGATGAAGAACGATATGCTGAGGAGAGTGAGCAATATTCTGTATCGGAATCCTGTTATAATTTTTGGTAGTCTAATACAATTTGATATTATGCCGATCATTGATGAAGCCAGTATGCAGAATATGTTTCATATTCACCGGCAGACTCAAGTGCGACAGCCAAAGATTGAGCTTTATATTGAGTTTGAAAATGTAGAAGATGGGATTCAACATTATTCAGATATAGAGGATGATAGAGTTGAAGTGTACGAAGGAATGAACAGTGATAGCGAAGAGGTCTTCGAAGCTACTTATGAAGCCGGCAACGAAGACAAGGATGATGCTGTGGGAGGTGAGGCAGCAGTGGAGAATGTAGTGGTTCCTCCCGCAGTAAGTCAACCGATGAGCGTTCCACCTTTTATACGTATCTTGGATCTTAACGCTATGCATGTACCGGAATTTTCCGAATATACAAACATAGGTACATGATGAGTGAATAATACGTTTGTCTTCATTTATATTTTGGATGGATCAATCAGTAACGATTTCTGTTTTGTGTAGGTGTTGATGATCTTGAGGACGGGGAGTTTAGGATCGGAATGGAATATAGTTCTAGAAAGTCTGTCGTCACAGCAATCAGAAGTTACACTATTTCTAGAGGAGTCGACTATAATGTTTATGAGTCTGAGCCACAGACATTTTATGCAAAATGCAAGATGTATGGGCGTGGGTGCGACTGGCTTATCCGAGCCAGCTTGATACAGAAAAAAGGTTGTTGGGAGATACAGAGATACAACGGTAGGCACACATGCACCATGGGAACCATTTCACAGGATCATTCCAAGTTGGATTTGGACACAGTTGCTGAGACTATAAGGCCGTTGATTGAGACCGACCCGTCCATCAAGGTCAAATCTATAATTGCAGAAGTCCAGTCAAGGTTTAACTATACCATCAGTTATCGAAAGGCTTGGTTGGCAAAGCAGAAGTCCATAGCCAAATTTTTCGGTAGTTGGAAGGATTCTTACCAAGCTTTGCCATGGTGGCTCTCGGTCATGGTTCAGAAGATTCCTGGCTCAGTTGTCCAAATAGAAACACGACCCCTGTACAATGGGAGTGAGGAGGCGGGCGGTGTCAAAATACTTCATCGTGTATTTTGGAGTTTCAATCCATGCGTTAGGGCATTCAAGCATTGCAAGCCTCTAGTTCAGGTTGACGGCACACACCTATACGGAAAATACAAAGGTACACTTCTAGTTGCTGTTGCACAAGATGGGAATCAAAACATTGTGCCTATCGCTTTTGCCCTGGTGGAGGGGGAGACAGTTGATGCGTGGCACTTCTTTCTCCGAAATCTACGAAGTTATGTTGTTAGAAGAGACGGTGTGGGTATGATCTCAGGCCTACATGAGTCAATCCGAACAGCAGTAAATCGTTCAGGAGGTGATTGGCAACCTCCAAGAGCATGGTGGATGTTTTGTATAAGGCACATCAGTAGCAACTTCTTAAAGGAATTCAAAGTCCCGCACTTGCAAAAACTTGTTGTCAACATAGGGTATTCAAGGACGGTGGAGGAGTACAACATCAACTATAAGAGGTTGGAAGAGCGAGGAGAGGCATATGCTCGGTGGTGCGATGCCATTGGACTTAGACACTGGGTATTGGCATTTGATGAGGGACATCGATGGGGCCATATGACGACAAACATTGTCGAGTGCATTAATTCAGTGTTGAAGGGTGCCCGAAACCTCCCTGTGTTGGCGCTCGTCCGAGCAACATATTATCGGTTAAATGAACTATTTACGCAGAAGAGTGCCGAGACCCACGAACGCAAGCGTGCTGGATTTACTTATTCTGTATTTGCACAACAACGGATAGAAGCAAATATGCAACAGGCTGGGAATATAGTTGTGCACCGGTTTGATGGACGAAATGACGTGTTTGAGGTGCGTGAAATGCCTAGCGAAAAGGTGTTGGTAGTTGATCTTGCACGACGAACGTGTGATTGTGGGAACTTTCAGGTGGAACGATTACCATGTCGCCATGTTATTGCTTGTTGTGCTAACCGACGTCTCAATTGGCAGTTGTATGTGCATGATGTGTACAAGATGACAGAGGTTCGTAAGGTCTATAGATTTGAGTTCATGCCATTAGGCGATCCAGAGACATGGCCTGATTATCAGGGACCCACATTGGTCGCTAATCCCGCCTTGAGGCGAATGCCGAAAGGTAGTCCTAAATTGACCTGATACCTGTATGAAATGGACTCACGCGACATGCGTGGTCCTTGGATATGCCATCTCTGTGGTAGACAGGGTCATAGTCAGAGTCGATGTCTTCAGCGTGCTGGATCGAGTGGTGCTAGTGACAATGGTAGTCTATATATCTTTGTTGGTCTTTGTGTTTGTATGTTTAGGTTAATTTTATAAGTTAATACTTTTTATGTTCGTCGTGTTTGTATTTTTAAATTAGGATTTATCCATTAATGTTTTTCATGTTTGTTGTGTTTGTATTGTTAGGTTAATATTACATTAAATGCCTTTGTGAGTTAAACATACAAAATATTAACTAAGAATTACATTAACTTAATTTTGAAACCATAATTTGAAATTCGATTAGGGTTACATACAAAATATTAACTAAGAATTACATTAACTTAATTTTGAAACCATAATTTAAAATTCAATTAAATAAACATACAAATGATTAACTAAGAATTACATTAAACCTTTGCTCACTTCTTTCGAACCATCTAGTTCAGTGACCGAACCGCGACGGAGTAAACCTATCAGGTGGATTTTATTCCGTCCGTAGGTCATACGATTGTCCTTGAACTGAATCATCGACAGCCGGAGTGGCCGACCCACCTGCCTCTGCTGGAGCAGATGCACTTGGGTTGTACTCATCAACAACCTCGAATCCCACATGCGGCTCGAAGAAACCACTATCACACGACGCCAATAGCTCACTAAATAGCTTGAAGAAACCACTATCCAAAACTGCATTAATTTGGATTTGATTGGATTCTATTTTTTGCAAACTACTGGATCGAATCGGATTTTGGATCTACTTTTTATAACCGATCCAATTAAATCCAAACTGCACAATATGTTATAATGTTATTATTTTATTATTATATTTATAATTATACTTATAACATGTTTAATTTGTTATATATTTTTATATTATTCATATATTATTATTATTTAATAAATATTTTATGTTTAAAATGTGATTTATTTATTTATTTTAACTAACCTATAATTTTATTTCTATTGTTATGTTATAGTCAATGTTCTGAAAACCGGACCGGATTGGCCGGTCCAACCGGCAAAGAAAACGGTCCAATCCGCTATTAATAACCGTTCTTTCAAAAATCGTTCAAAAACTGTTGAACCGGCCGATTTTTGGCCGATTGGACTGAACCAGTAATCGGCCGATTCTTTTTAAACGTTGTCGTTTTGATTTTTATTTAAAAAGAAAAAAACCAATGTTCAACTTAACTCTCAGTCACCCCCTTCCCCCAACACACCCCCGGAAATAGATCCTCTCTAGTTTTTTTAACACTTGACAGAATATAGTGTAATCTCTCACCTTTGATTCTATAAGTGGGACCAGAAATAAATAAGAGATAGAGAGTAATGAATGGTTAGATTAAACACTGTACACTATCCAGTTTTTTCACTGGAGAGGATCCACTCCCCACACCCCCTGTTCATGAAACTATCCCTCTGAACTCTCAAGCAAAGTTCAAAATCACCCAACCAAAACCCTAGTTCTCCCTGCAACAGTTCTGCCGCAGTGCCGCCGCCGTCCGTGCTGTCGGTGCCTTCGCCTCCTCTTTTGTAGCCCATGTCCTCTCTTGTAGCTCAGCGTCCTCCTTCCCCTTGTCCCCGTCCTCCCTGGCTTCTTTGTTCGAGGCTTGGAGCAGCTCGCCGCCGTGTTGCAGGTCACTGTTGTCTTGCCGGTCGCCATCCGTGTCTCCGTCGAAGGTTAGTGGCACTGCTTTCACTTCTTCGGTTCTTCTCTTCCTTTTATGCTCTGTGTGCTAATTTTTGAATGTGAAATTGTGGATGAATTAATGACAATCAAATAATTGATTTTGTGCTGTTGCTCTTTTCTTAATTCCTGAAATTTTTGTTGAAATTTTCTTGTTGCTGCTAAGGATGGATTAGGGATTAGGGATTACTTGTTGCTGTTTTGTAATTAGGGATTATGCTCTGTTAGCTTTATTGATTTCAGGTTTAGTGTGATTAGGGATTACTTGTTACTGTTTTGTTATGTTTGTTGCTGAATGCTAAAATGGAAATCAAATCAAATGTTGTTTGTTGCTGAATGATATTTTTTGTTGCTGAATGCTGTTGGTAGTATTAATTTTGTGCTGCTATTAATTTTCTGGCGGTGCTGCTGCTGTTTTTAATTTTGTGAATGATTTATTAATTTCAGTTATGGATGATAGTTTTAACCTGCTGTTTTATGCTACTAATTTCAATGAAAAATTTGTCACTGATGTTGAGGGACTCTTAAGCTTATATGAAGCTTCACATCTTAGGATTCATGGAGAAGACATATTAGATGAAGCTCTTCGATTCACCTTAAATCCATTACTCTTATGAATGTTATTTTGTTTTATTTTATTTTTCAATTTGATGATATCTTTAATCTTTGTTGCCTATGTTAGTTGGTGTTTGTTGATGGCCTGGAGTTTTGAGCTGTTTGTTAGATGAGTTTAGTTGTGATAAATTTTGATAATTGTTATGTTTTGAGAAGGTTTGGTTTAGTGATTAGGTTGAGCTTGAGTTTAGATTGTGATAAATTTTGATAATTGTTATGTTTTGAGAAGGTTTGGTTCATTGATTAGGTTGAGCTTAATTGTAGAAGAGGTCTTGCTACTCGGTTGTAAGATTGTACAGTATTAACTTATTAAATGATTAGAATTGCATTTTGTTTGAACAGTGTTGACCTATTGAATAGTATTCAGTGATTGAAATTGCATTTTGCTATAGATGGTGATGATTTCTTATGGAATGACCAAGTTTGTATTAGACTACAAGTATGTGTTAGGCGTTTATTTATAATTTATTTATTATTTTATTATAAAATAGTTTTTTTCAGTTAGACCATGGTTGAACCAGTAAATCAGTGAACCAATAACTAAAATGGTTCGATGATCGATTCAGTTTTTAGAACCTTGGTTATAGTTGGTTTTTAAGATATTGTGAGACTTATTATGTCATTGCTGGTTATTTAAAATTTGATGTTGAGACTTGTTATATATATTTAATTTTTTTAATTTACAAAACCGTAAATCCAATCCAATCCAAACCGCATCGTAAGTAAAATTAGTATTCGAATCGAATGAATTTTTGACTCAAAATCGATCCAAACCGCACGGCGAACGCCTCTTACTATCTGTGAATAGTCGCAGGATGGAATTTATATAGATTATAGAATAAAGTAGGAGTGTAGGACAGGGCGAGGTTGGATAGTGCAAAAACCGCCTGTTGCCATCCCTGCAGCCCACTTTTTTGACCCACCTAACCAACATACACGGCAAAATCCCAAGCTCATTCTTTTCCATATTTACCATTTAGCCCCTCCCCTCCTACCATGCTCTTCAATTTCAACTAGCCCATCCATTTTCCCCTTCATCACAACTTGCAACCTTGCTCTCTTGTACTCTTTCCCCTCCTAATCCCACCTACTTCCTCTGCAATAAATTGTACTCCCTCTCTCTCTTTGTTGTTTTTTCTCTGACAATTTTAGCTCGTTCCATTACATTTTACGAGAGATGGGAAAAGTTTTGAATTTTTTAATCTAATTGAATTTAGAATAAAATCCAAAATAGTTTCTGACAATTACCTCAAAAGACAACAAAACCCTTAATAAAAAAAAATACCAATTCAACTCCTGAAATTTACTTTTATGAGAAAAGTCAATGTTATTTTTTTGGGACAGGGACTAATAAGTCCCAAAATAAAATCAAGAGCCGGATTGGATGGTTTTTTTTTTGGGAGCCTTGTTGTCCTTTCGAAATAATTGTCAGGGGCCGGATGAAGTATTCACTTTTGAATATATATTTGTGGGTTGTGTTTGTTCAGGTTGTGTTTGAGAGAGAGAGATAGATAGAGATTTGGCGGGAAAATGGAAGGCAGCGAAAGTGAGGCCATCTTTGAATCTCTGAATTTGAATCCGCAGCTCTTCGTCAACGAAGTTCGCAACACCGTGGACGATGTTGTTGATGAAGCTTTCGATTTCTTCCACCAGTAAGTAACACCCTCAAACACTCCCTTCTTCTCCTTTATTTTTTCACTTTCAATTCTGAAATATCATTGTTTGTTTTAATCGGTTTTGTAATTCTATAATTTCAGAGAGGCATCAACCAAGTTGAACTCTGAAGGCTACATACAAAAGTCTGAAGATCTGAAAAAAGGTAACTGTTCTGCTGAACTGAACAGAATTTTACCAGTTAGAGTTACTTTTGTTGTGATAATGGAAATTTGAGAGTATGATAGTTGGTAGCTAGAGTATGCTAAGTGTGGTTCATGCCATTGTTTTGGTTTTTGTGAAAAAGGGAGTTGATTGCGTTCGGCAGAGGACCCAATCTGTTTTGGACAGAAGCTTAGCTATGTGGGAAAAATACTGCTTACTTCACTGTTTTGCTGTTCCCCAAGGCTTTTGCATGCCAAACACTGTATGATCTCTCTCTCTCTCTCTCTCTCTCTCTCTCTCTCTCTCTCTCTCTCTCTCTCTCACACACACACACACACACACACACACATCTGATTTTATGACGGTCTAAAAATTAGTTCTGTTAACCGGCTATGAATATGCAGTATGATAAAAGTATACTATATTATAATATTATATATGCGTATGTACTAACTGAAGCATTTCTTATCCTCAGTAAGGATTTTCATTTTGTGAATTTATTATCTAACTTTAGGAAGACAATGTACTTCCAGGACAAGTCAAATGAGAATGGCCTCCATCCAGATGCTCCTTTTGATCCTGATATTGATGCCCAGTTAAATTCCTTAAGAACAAGACTAACAGAGGTCGTATGAATGATAATTGCTGAAATCCTTCTATTATGGGGTTCTACTTTGTTTTTGTCATTTGATTTACATTGATACTATTTGTGCTGTCAGGTGGGGAAGGAGTTTGAAGTGTTGAATCATGAAATTCAAATATTAGAAAAGCAGTCTACTGTCAATGCTCACTATGTCAATAATGCAGTACAATTATATGAGCAGAACCATGTGTTGTTTCAGGGTAATTCAAGAGCTCTGCTTCATCTTTATATTCATTTAATCATTTTTGCACGGCAAGTACTAGCCTTTTACCATTAGAGATTAATTGTGATGCGAAATGCATGCTTTCATTTTTGATTAAGCTAAAGGGTACTTCATTTTGTACCTTTATCTATATATGCTATTACATGCGTGCTGCATATAGCTTTCTTTTCCATTTTTGATGCAAATGGACATTTAATTGGTTCAACTGTTTGGATTCTAGAAATTTTTTCAAAATATATGTATTTTTCCACGCAATTGCATAGCAGTCAAATAATGCACAATTAGGAAAAGGTTTCTTTTTATTCTGTGGTTCATATATATCATATATGACTTGCATAATACATATTAGTATTTTACATGTATAAGATCAACTTTATATCTTTATAGCTTCTAACCTGATCAAGCATAATGGTGCTGCACTGTTAATATGGTTTAGGATGTCAAGCCCATGAACTCCAAGGGAGAAGCTTACCAAATAATGCTATCAACTTTTTTCCTGTATGATAATGATGATTATTATTATTGCTTTTTTTTTTTGGTGAAAATAAGCAGGAAGAATTTTGTACTTTCTGGTGGAAATAATTGTTAAGGTTTAAACTGATATTAAATGAAGTTTTGTAGTTGACTATTGTTTCCCACAGAGATTGTGACAACTGCAGCTGAACTTGGGATAAAAATAAGAAAGCTAAGCACTACAACAATTGAAGAGTCTGAACAAATGAAAACAAAAGTGGTTTACAGCCTAGAGCTGGATCTATCTTCTATTAAATCTGGCAAAGGTAACTTAAATAATTCATTGTATTTCCCTTGCTAATTTAGGCAAGTCGAAATGTTGCATTCCAAGTTAAATTTTTATAATTTCTTTTTGCAGATCTCTCAAATATGAATTTAAATGACCTTAAAAAATTTGCACGTATTATGAAGAGTACATGAAATTGTGTGTTTTTCATCGGTCTAGTTGGGACACCTTTTTGTTGATCCGTACTCTTTCCTTATGTTACCTGTGTGTATTAGCTATAGTGGATTACTGCACTTAGCTTAGTTAGCATTTCTGATTAATAGTTAGTTATTGATTAGTGTATTCAGATAGACTCAGATATTTATCACGTAAGTTGCTATATATAGCAGGGTTGGCTATCTGATTCTGTTAGCTTGCCATTTTACCCCGACTACTTTCTCTCTATTGCAATCTCCAGACTCCAGAGCACTCTCTCTACTCTCTACTCTCCTCCCTCATTCTTCTCTGTTCATCGCTTACACTCTCTCACTTCCGTTTTTCACACCTTGTACTAGTTGCATACTAGGATTATTCTGAGCAATTCTGTGATACTTGAAATTAGCTTTAAAATGAAATTGCAAATTTAAACAATCGTGACCCATAAATAGGGTCTAGATATTGGAAATGTTGATTCCGAGATAGGGTATGAAGAAAAGTAGATGGAAAAACAATCATTTTTATTTACAAAAAGTTTAAAACGCTAACAAAATTATTCATAAAAGAACGAAACTAATATTTTATCTATAAAAGATGAGGCCTGTGAGACAAAAGTATCCAAAATTCCAAACACTAAGTTTTGATTAATTTTGTTAAAAAATTATTCAAACTAGAGTGAGACCCGCGCAATGCGCAGAGAGATAGATTATTTATACTATATATTATATTTTAATTATATTAAGAATATTTTAGAGAACATATTATAAATAGATATTATAAATAGATTTTGAATTTATTTATTTTTAAAAAATACATAAGTTATTTATATTAGAGTTATACAAAATTGCATTTTTATTTTTTTTTATTTTTCGATTTGCATTAATGGCTACACTTTGTCTTTTTTTGCGGTTTTTGTTTGTTTGTAAATAATTAAAAAAAATAAATGAATGAGAATAAAAAACATATACAAATGTTATATTAAATTTAAGAAATTTTTGACAATTAGTATGAGAGGTTAAGAGAAGAGTAGTAAGTCTTAATATGTATAAGTTGTAGAATTTGAATATTTGTAACTGGAATTTTTTATAATTATTATTATTATGACTCTTTTAATGTATGTTTATTGCATTTAATTAGTACTTGATGTTTCAATTGAATAATAATAAATAAAAGTTTTTTATTTTAATTTTTTTAAAACATTTTACTAAATAGTGATTGATTGATTTTCATCTTTTGTCAAGTCATTAAAATTGCTGATGTGACATCATTAGCAAAGAAAAGATGACTTAAACTCATTGTGGAGAGAGTTGGTATCAGCTTTTATATATTAAAAATAGATTTTCAACGAAGAAGAAAACAACACAGATAAAGATCACATACGAAAAGAGTGTCTATATAGGTACAATTTAGTTGAACTTGATTTAAAAAATATTTAGCCGTCTACTATTTCTAAATCTTATAAAGGAAAAGTCTAGGAGCCAACAACTTTGTTAAATTCTGGCCAGCATGTAACCAGGAAAGAAAAGTGAGTCATTGGATGAAATCTCACACCATTAAAACCATTATTGATGACTATTTGATGGCTACAAATCACAAAAGTTACTAACCCCTAGCATTCCTCATCTTATAAATTCAAGTTATCAATTTTCTTAATATTAGACTAGTATAAAGAGAAACAATATTATTGTTAGAAGGCATAGAGTAACCTTAACCAAATTAAAACTGTCAGCTAGAAAAATGCATAATATGGCTATGGCACATTAAAAATGATCAAATTATGGTATCTCCATTATTTTTATCAGGCTTGTGTTGCTCCTTATCTATAGAATTTCCCTTTGGCAATTTTTCTTGAATTGTTGGACAAATTTTTTCTAATGTATATTATAACCGAAGCATAGTCACCAAAAATTAAATATACTTAAGAATTGCAATTTTTCTTTTTCAACTTTCAAGAAACAAGAAGCGGTATACCAAAAATAAAAAATAAAAATAAAAACAACTTAACAAGAAGCTTCTTCAAATACAATTATCCCATTCCTGTTAGGCATTGGGTTTCTCTTGTATTGACTCACTAATTAACAAATAACTAGTGAGACAGTCTATACTCTATAGGCTATATCCAAAAAAAAATAAAATAAAATAAAAACTAGCGAGACGGTCAACAAACATGCAGTAGTCTCTTTTAATATTCAGAATCATCGTAATATCTATGAGCTATGTAAGAAAATATCTTTTAGAATTTTCAATTCAAAGTACTTAAACGAGTTAAAGTGTCAATTAGATTTTTTTCAAAGATATATACATTATTATAGATTATAGATAAAATTTAAAATACCAACCAGTAGTCAAGATTCTTGGTTCAGTTTTGCAGCCACCGAAATTGAAGAACAGTTACATTTGAGCGATACACATAGTTGACTCCACAGTCCACTCATTAAAGAGACAACATCACCATTGAATAAAAACTTTCCACAAAAACTATGTGAATTTTAACACTTTGCCTTCAGAAGAAAACATCATTTGCCTTTCTCTTTGTCACTCGGTTAATATCTGCAATGAAAATCCAACAATTCTTATCTCTTTTGGTGATATCAATCTGTGTGGTTGCTGGCCTCTGTGTTAAAGATGAGCAACAACTGCTGTTGCAATTGAAGAACAACCTTACTTTCAATTTCAACAGTGAAAGATCAAGCAAACTGAACGTGTGGAATCAAAGTATTGCTTGCTGCAATTGGAGTGGTGTTACTTGTAATGATGAGGGATACGTTATTGGTCTTGATCTGAGTGGAGAATCAATCACTGGCGGATTCAACGATTCGAGCAGCCTATTCGGTCTTCAGCATCTGCAGCAATTAAATCTGGCTGCTAATAATTTCAATTCTATGATTCCTTCAGCATTTGGCTTGTTGGACAAGTTAACTTACCTGAATTTGTCACATGCTGGGTTCGTGGGGCAGATTCCCATAGAGATTTCTCAGCTGACGAGGTTGGTTACTCTTGATATCTCAAGTGTTGCATATTTTGAAGGGCAATATCTAAAACTTGAGAACCCAAATCTAAGGATGCTTATCAGAAATCTCAGCAGTATTAGGCAATTGTATCTGGATGGTGTAATTATGACATCTCAGGCAGAGGAATGGTGCAATGCTTTGTTGTTTCTGCCCAACCTGCAAGAATTGAGCATGTCATATTGCAATCTCTCAGGACCACTTAATTCTTCATTAACAAGTCTTGAGAATCTCTCGGTCATTCGTCTTGATCGGAACAATTTCTCATCTCCAGTGCCAGAAACCTTTGCCACTTTGAAAAATCTAACCATCCTCAGTCTTTCCGTTTGTGGGTTGACGGGAGTGTTCCCTCAAAAGATATTCCAGGTTAGAACACTGTCATTCATTGACATCTCATACAATTCCAACCTCCAAGGTTCCTTTCCTGTCTTACCATTCAACGGATCTCTCCATACCTTAATAGTAAGCAACACCAACTTCTCTGGAGAACTTCCTTCTTCTATTGGCAGCATGACACAATTATCCGCACTGGATCTATTTAACTGCCAATTTAGAGGAAAACTACCCATTTCGTTGTCAAAACTCGCGGAGCTGAGTTACTTGGATTTGTCACTCAACAATTTCACAGGTCCAGTTCCATCATTTGGCAAGTCTCAAAAACTTACCTATATAGATCTTTCACATAATAATTTTAGTGGACCAATTCCATCATCTTCTCCCTTTGAAGTACTTCAAAATCTCATCAGCATCAACCTGGCTTACAATTCCATCAGTGGAAGAATTCCTTCATCTCTTTTTAGACTCCCATTATTGCAGAAGATTCTACTTTCCAACAACCAGTTTGGTCAATTGGATGAACTCACGAATGTGTCTTCCTCTAAGTTAAACACTCTTGATTTAAGCAGCAACAACCTATCAGGTCCAATACCAATGTTCATCTTCCAGCTCCGGGAACTCTCTATCATCCAACTTTCCTCAAACAACTTCAATGGGCCAATGCAGCTAGATGAGTTTTTGGCACTTAAAAATTTAACCACACTAGACCTTTCATACAACAACTTATTTGTCAATGTGAGTCTCAACCTGTCTTCAATTCCAAACATTAGCACGCTAAAATTGGCATCCTGCAATTTAAAAACTATACCTGGTTTCTTGAGGTACCAATCTGGATTAGCCTTTTTAGACCTCTCAGACAACCAAATTCAAGGATCAGTGCCCAACTGGATTTGGAAACTTAAATATCTTCAAAGCCTTAATATGTCTCACAATTTTCTAACTGATTTCCAAGGGCCACTTCAGAATCTTAGTTCCAATTTAGCTGTCCTTGACCTTCACCACAATCAACTTCGGGGGCTAATTCCTGTCTTTCCTAAATATGCTGCCTATGTAGATTATTCAAACAATAATTTCAGCTCCATTATCCCAGTTGAAATCGGCAGTTACCTGTCTGGCACATTTTATCTGTCTCTTGCAAACAATAGATTCCATGGCAGCATCCCTAATTCCATCTGTGATGCCTCATTTCGTGTTCTTGATCTCTCCCGTAATAATATATCTGGCACAATTCCCTTTTGTTTAATAGCATTAAGTAAGATTCTCGGTGTACTGAACCTGCGCAACAACAAGCTCTCAGGTCCTATCCATGATTTGTTTCCAGCTTCCTGTGCTCTGAGGACTCTTGATCTCCATGGAAATATATTAGAAGGACATATTCCAAAATCTCTTGCTAACTGCTCAACACTAGAGGTTTTGGACCTTGGGAACAATCAAATTTCTGATGGATTTCCATGTTCCTTGAAGCACATATCCACCCTCCGTGTGTTAGTACTGCGAAAAAACAACTTCCATGGCAACATTGGATGTCCAAAAATCAGTGGTGCATGGAAAATGCTTCAGATTGTTGACCTGGCCTTTAACAAGTTTAATGGTGCACTCCCTGGAAAATGGTTCAGAATGTGGGTGGCAATGATGGATGATGAAAACCAGGCTGATTCTGGCGTAAATTATCTCCGATCTGAGGTACTTCAATTTAATCCGATATACTATCAGAATTCAGTAACTGTTACAAGCAAAGGTCAAGGGATGGAGTTAGTTAAGATTCTAACTATCTTCACTTCCATTGACTTTTCATCTAACCATTTCCAAGGAGAAATACCGAAAGAACTGTTTGATTTCAAAGCACTCTGTGTGCTTAACTTATCAAACAATGCTCTTACTGGCCAGATTCCATCATCTATAGGGAATTTGAAACAGCTTGAGTCACTAGACCTCTCAAACAACTCATTACAAGGAGAAATTCCCACTGAGCTTGCGAGTTTGAATTTCCTTTCAGTCTTGAATCTCTCGTCCAATCAGCTGCAAGGAAGAATCCCTTTGGGCAGCCAAATCCAAACATTTTCAAACTCCTCCTTCATTGATAATATAGGATTATGTGGTCCTCCTTTGACTACAAAATGCAGTGATATTAATGAAACATTCAGTTCAGTTAGCCTGCAAGATTCTGCAATTGATTGGAATTTTATTAGTGTGGAAGTTGGTTTGATTTTTGGCCTTCTTATTGTCATTGGTCCCGTCTTGTTCTTTAAGAAATGGAGACACATGTATTGCCAATTTCTGGACACAGTTCTTTGTTGGATCTTTCCTCAACTGAGCCTTGAATATGAAAGACGTGGAAGCCAAAGTTACGAAGTTCTGGTATGGAGGAAGTACTAGTCATTATTTAGTATCTATAACTGTTGATGACTTGATGATGCTACTGATGCATGAACAGCAAGTATAGAAAAAAAAAATGTGGGATATGTTATGTTTATTTGACTTGTTTTCATTTTTTGCTTTAAGCCTTTAAGCCATGTATGTACTATACTATTGAATAATCATGTGTACTTGTTGTACTGAAGTTTCCCTTTCCCATGCTAATGCAAATTGATCCATTGATAAAATAAAAGTGAATTGGGATTTTTTTTTCTTAGATTGGAACTATGACTTTCCTCATGCTAGATAAAATGATTTATTGTATGAAAGCTGTGGAGAAAAGGCACAGAACTCTGAGATGGATGCATTACTAGTTTATAAGAATTTCCCTCACTTTTCATAGCCTTACAAAACGGCAGCATAGGAAGTAAATAGGGGGTCATCCATAGTGTCCCATGAAACTCTTGAACTTCACTAACTGCTGGCGTACGATACTCATCTAGAAGCAGCATAATCTGTAAAATAAACCCGAAGAGATTGTTCACTGGTTCGTGATTGGGTCATACCTGACCAGGCTTCCGAAGTTTCTCTAGTGCTTATCAAACTTGTCAAATTTTTGCAAAGATTACGTGCCAAATTTGCTTATTTTCAATTTGAGAAATAATGAATTCTTCAACCTAAGGAATGAACTAACCACCTAGTCCTAAACTGAAAATTTGCACTAGACTGCGCAAATCCGCAAAATAAACGACTCCGGTTTTTTTTCCTTCTGTCATGAACGACTCCAGTTTCCAATTATTTTCTCTGAAAACCTCCAATCTCAAAAGTCAAAACCCAAAAAACAAAGACCTGCAATGTCACGAAAAAAACAAAGCAGCAACCCGCAACAACCCTAGCCCCTCCATCGCCCATTCCTCTTCGGCTGTTGCTCCGTCAACGCCGCCGGCGCCTCTTCGAATCTCCCTCGCCTGCGCTGCCGGCTCATTTTCTGTTCTCTTACCTTCTGCGCCGCTCCTCTTCTGTTTCCCCTCCTCTGCTGCTCTGCCACCGGTCTGCTCCGCCTCCACATCTGAGCTACTTTTCCGTCGGTTTTCTCTTCTCTGCTTTCTGGTGCTTCTTACTGCTGCTGATTTTGAATTTGGAGACACAGATTTGATCCTTCAAAGAATCATAGCGGTATAGTGGCCAAAGATTGGTACCGCCGCTAAAAGCGTCTTCGCAGGTATCGACCGACGCCTTCTTTCACTCGCAGATCGCAGTTAAGTTTCTGAAGCTTCATTGTATGCTGTGATTATTCAAATGGTTTCTTTTGGAAGTTGTAGTATTTATAGAAGAACAGAGAATCGTTTTCTTATGTGTTCAATTCTCAAATTTCGTAGCATATATGGTTCCTTTAAATTCTTTCATTCTAAACTTAACCGGGGTTCCAGTGCTTCAGATAAAACCTCCAAACTGGAACCAAATAGGAATAATCACAATAGGGTAGGGATTTTTTGGGACTTAGATAACAAGCCACCAAACCCAATTCCACCTTATGAAGTTGCCAATAAGCTTAGAATTGTTGCATCTTCATTTGGGGTTGTTAGGCATATGGTAGCTTATGCAAATAGCCACACTTTCAGCAGTGTCCCACACGCTGTCCGGCAGAGGAGGAAAGAGAAGGAGCTGTATAACCGACTGGAGAGCAAGGGCGTCATCAAGCGGAATGAGCCTCATGTTTGCAGGGTTTGTGGGAGAAAGTTTTACACTAATGAGAAGCTTGTTAACCATTTCAAGCAGCTACATGAGAGCGAGCAAACGAAAAGGGTAAACCAGATAGCGTCGGCAAGGGGGAGCCGGAGGGTGAAGTTGGTGGCAAAGTATTCGATGAAGATGGAAAAATATAAGAAGGCTGCAAGGGATATTCTTACTCCAAGAGTAGGGTATGGTTTGGCGGATGAGCTCAAACGCGCAGGATTTTGGGTTCAGACCGTGTTGGATAAGCCACAGGCTGCGGATCGTGCATTGGAAAGTCACATGGTTGATATGATGGATCATAGGAGGGTTGAGTGCATAGTACTTGTGTCTGATGATTATGATTTCGCTAATGTAATAAGGGAAGCGAAGCTACGATGTCTGAAGACAGTTGTCATTGGGGATACTAGTGATGGTGTATTGAAGAGGATTGCTGATACGTCCTTTTCTTGGGAGGAAATTCTAATGGGGAAAGCTAAAAAGGAGGCTGTATCAGTTGTTGAGAATTGGAAGGATCGTGATATTTTGAAAAGGTTAGAGTGGACATACAATCCAGAGGTGGATAAAAAGAAATACGATCCGGCTGATGTGGTTATTGAAGAATCAGAAGATGAGAATATTGAAGATATTTGTGATGATGTTGATGATGACTATAAGGATGGTGGAGGTGCTTGGTGGGAGTTAGATTCAGATGAAAATGTCACAAATGAACAGACACGAAAAGTATAGCTAGATGAAATTGTTAAAATGCTATTGGTTTGTATTTTCGTTTTCTATTGTCTTTCAGTTTTTCTAATTCTGTGGAAGAGAGATTGAAAATAGTAAAAGTAACAAAACCATGTTTTCCCTATTTTCAATTTTCAATTAAAATTCTGAAAATAAGAAATAAAACAGAAACCAGTCACACCCTTACTTGACATTCTACTTCACCATCTGAGTTGAGTGGAAATAATAAGTCCGAATCAATCATTTTTGGGAGTTAGAATTGTAACTTCGGGAATGTTATTGTTGTAAAAAAGACTTTGTAAATAAAATTAATAAATGTTTATTTATTCTCTTTTTTTTCCAGCTCTTATTTGTTCTCATTTGTTTATTTTACTAATCTGCTGGGATATTTTGTAAACAATAGATTTTTATTCTAAAAACTAGATATCTTGTTAGTAGTGAATGTTGTGGCATGGATCTTTTATTTCTTTATCACCTTATTCTGTTCCATACATTGGAATAAGACCTGGCGTTTAAATTTCAAAATGTTAAATTTCTAATCTTGGCTACACTTTAAATAAGTTAAAATTCACTATTTTTTTATCCAAGATTCATGTAGGATAGTGAAAGGAATCAGCATGCTAAGGTGTATAAGTTTTTTGCCCATAGATTGAATCTTGCATAAAATAAATAGTAGTAGATATGCGTATAATAAGCTATTTCTAATACTAAGAAAAGGTCGTGTATTAATAACTATTTCTTTCTAATGCAGTCAAGATTCAAAGAATATGCTTTCCACATTTAAAGATGACAATCCTGTACCTGAAATAGTCATTAGAAGGAGAAGATGTAGTGATGCCATCAGACAACAATTTCATTCCTGTCAACTTCACTCAATGGTGAGTGCAGTTTGTACATATATCAAACCAATGAGTGTCATTTCTTTTCACCGTTAACTCTAAAATCAAACCAATTATCCAACATTGTGTTCATGAGGTTCTGACATAATTGTGTGTGTGGTTTTTGTGATGACAAACTGATAGGACTAGCAATAGCAGAATGATCAAGTTTTATTAATACACTGGGGGAGCCAATTAGCTCACCCTAGAAGGTTCTACACAGCTGGAACTACCAGCTCAGAGAGAGAGAGATTCTCTCCAACTTCTAACAGAATTCACAACAGAAAAACTATCCTCCCTCAACTAACTATAACCTAGCTATTTATAACAACCTATCAGCCTGCTGGATATCCTAACAACTCCTAAAACACCTCTACTTGACCTCTACTTACCTCTCCTTTTGTAACACAGTCCAAACCTGTTAGTAGTAGGCGCATCTCTATCAATACTCCCCCCTCGGACAACCACCTTGTCCTCAAGGTGGAGCTCCGGAAAGGTGGCCTGCAATGTCGCCGCTCGTTCCCAACTGTCCTCACAAGGAGATAGGCCCACCCAGCGCACCAAATACTCCAAGGCCCCATCATCTGCAGTTCGCGATGCCACAATCTGGGATGGCTGCATCACCAGCTCACCATCCTCAGCCAGCCCTAGTGGAAGCGTCTGTACCTGCTTCTGCGGCGGGACAGCCTTTTTCAACTTGCTAACATGGAAGGCTGGGTGAAGTCTGCACTCTTGAGGCATGGCTAACCTGTATGCCACTGCTCCTATCCTCTCAACCACTTCAAACGGTCCATAGTACCGAGGGCTTAACTTCTCATTGACCCTCCGCGCTAGTGTCCGCATCCGATAAGGTTGCATTTTCAAATAAACCCACTCACCCGGTTTGAACTCGACATCCCTTCGATGCCTATCCGCTGCTTGTTTCATCCTCTGCTGAGCCTGTACCAAGTGCATCTTCAACTCTGCCAACACCGCATCCCTGGCTGCGGTCAATGCTGCCACCTCCTCAACATGGGAGGGAAACGTCTCTCCCCGGAAAAGAATAGGTGCCGGCACCCCATAAAGTGCTTGAAATGGAGTTGTTTGGGCTGAGGCATTGTAGGACGTATTAAACCAAAACTCCGCCCATGGGAGCCACTCCATCCATTTCTTCGGGTAGCCCCCCACAAAGCACCGCAAATAAGTCTCCAAACAGCGATTCACCACCTCAGTTTGGCCATCGGTTTGCGGATGAAATGCCGTGCTGTACTTCAATTTTGTCCCTGCTGCTTGGAACAGTTCGGACCAAAACTTACTCATGAACACCCTATCCCTATCCGATATGATTGACTTGGGGAACCCGTGTAGTTTAACTACCTCTTTAATAAAGGCTAGTGCCACCTCCTTGGCTGAAAATGGATGAGCTAAGGGGATAAAGTGAGCATATTTAGTCAATCGATCGACCACAACTAGGATAGTGTCCATGCCTTTGGATTTTGGCAATGCCGCCACAAAATCCATCGTAACGTGCTCCCAAACTCGCTCCGGAACTGGTAGTGGCTGCAACAGCCCCCCCGGTTTCATCGCTGCATGCTTGTTTTGCTGGCAAGTGTGGCAGTTCGCAACATAATCCTTGATCCGTTGCCTCATGCCGCGCCAATGAACCGCTGCTGCCAGCCGCTTATAGGTTCGAAAGAAACCTGAATGTCCACCCGCCCCGCTGTCATGGGACTCAGCCAGCAAAAGTGGGATCTGAGAAGAATTTGCAGGCAACACTGCTCTCCCTTGATAAAACAGCCGACCCTTGTGTAGGGAATACCCCGGATAGTCATCCAGCCCCTGCTGCAGGGCGATCACAATCTTTTGTAGCTCTTGGTCGTGAGCCACCTCCTCTTCCACTGTTTCCCAGAGGTTCATATGTACTACTGAAATCACCCTTGCCATCATTTGCCGTGACAATGCATCTGTTGCCTTATTCTCAAGGCCTGGCCGGTATCGGATCTCAAAATCCAAGCCTAACAATTTAGTGGTCCACTTCAAGTAAGTTGGGTCCATGAGTCGCTGGTCCGAGAGGAACTTCAGACTTCTCTGATCTGTGAGAACAATAAAATGGCGACCCAACAAGTAATGCCGCCACTTTTGGACAGCGAAGACAATGGCCATCAACTCCCTCTCATATGCAGATTTTTGTCGGGCCCTTGGAGATAGTGCTTGGCTTAGGAATGCTATTGGCCTGCCTTGCTGGGACAGCACTGCACCCAACCCCTCACTCGATGCATCCGTTTCCAAAACAAAGTCTTGATTGAAATCCGGAACTGTTAGAGTCGGTAGGTCTGCCATCAGCCTCTTCAATCTCTCGAAAGCCTCTTGTGCCTTGTCATTCCATTCAAACGCATTTCGCTTTGTCAACTCCGTTCACGGCTTGGCGATTACCCCATATCCCTGCACAAACCGCCTATAATAGCCGGTAAGGCCCAAGAATCCCCGTAAAGCTCGCTGGTCCGTAGGCATCGGCCACTCTAGCATCGCCGTGGTTTTGTTAGGATCCGCTGAGACCCCTTGTGCCGAGATAATGTGGCCCAAGTACTCCACCGAGTTCACTGCGAACGTGCATTTCTTCTCATTCAACACCAGCTGGTTCTCCACTAAAATCTGGAAAACTTGTTGGAGATGAAGGGCATGGCTATCCATATCCTGACTGTAGATGAGGATATCATAAAAAAAAACTAAGACAAATTTCCGCAATAGAGGCTTAAGAATGTCATTCATCAAGGCTTGGAAGGAGCTAGGGGCGTTGGTCAAGCCGAAGGGCATGACTAGAAACTCATAATGGCCTTCATGAGTGCGGAAGGCGGTCTTGTGGATGTCTTGATCCCTCATCCGAATTTGGTGGTACCCCGATTTTAAATCCAGCTTAGAGAAGACTGCAGCTCCCGCCAATTCATCGAGTAGCTCATCAATGACGAGAGTAGGAAATTTATCCGGCACCGTAATACCATTTAACGCCCTATAATCGACACAAAATCTCTAGCTGCCGTCCTTTTTCTTCACCAGCAATATCGGACTCGCGTAGGGGCTGGAGCTTGGCCGAATTATCCCTGAGGCCAGCATTTCTCGTACCATTAGTTCAATTACTGCTTTCTGATGGTGCGGGTAACGATAAGGTCTTATATTCGGAGCCGAAGCTCCTTCTATCAATGGAATGGCATGATCATGGCAACGATGTGGTGGCAGCCCTGGTAGTGTCTGAAACACCTTAGCATGAGAAGCTAACACCGATTCGATTACCTGCGGCACCTCCGATACTGTAGCCGCTTGCAAAGTCATGGGCCACAGCTGGACCATAAATCCTTCTCCCCCTTCTTGAATGGACAAAACTGCAGATTGAAGGTGCATACCTCCATAGCACAACTCCGGGTCCCCCTGCAATGTAACCATGCTGTCCCTATTCCGAAACCGAAGGCGTGATTTTCTGAAGTTTGCGAGAACGTCTCCCAACTTATCTAGCCACGCCAGTCCCAGGACAAATTCTGCTTCGTCAGTTGGGAAGATGAAGAAGTCTTCCTTGATTGCCACTTCCTTGAATTGGAGCGTGACACCCAAACACCTTCCCTGTCCCCCTTTATTGGTACTGTCCGCTACCCTGACCTGGAACTTAGGGGTGTTGTCAATTCTCAGGCCCAACTCGGCGATAATCTCTGGTGTCGCGAAGTTGTCCGAAGCTCCACAATCTATGAGAAGCGTACACGGCGGCCATTTACCTCTGCCCAGGCTTTGATTGACTTGTGATGTCCACTCAAGCTCATGAATTTGAGCTCCAATTGTCCCTGTTCCCCTGTTTCTGGAACTGCCTCATGCTGTAACCAATCTGCTTCAAAGTCTGGCTCTATGATTAAAAGCTTGAACTCTCTATTCTTGCAATTGTGATCTGCAGTGTATGGTTCGTCACAGAGGAAGCATTCCCCCTTGGCCCGCTTAGCTCTATATTCCTTATTGCTGAGATGTCTCAATCCGCGCCGTTGCAAGGGATCCGTCGTCGACTCCACACTGTTGCTTGCTGCAGAGTTGGACGCTGTAGCAGGGTGCACCGCTTTGGTGGCGGTTGAATTGGCAACGGCGAAGTTGGGAGCCAGTGATTTACCGCGTCCCGATACCCCCGCAAGGCAGCGTTGCGGTTTTCGACCTTCTGTGCCAGTTCCATTAACTCGTCCACTGACTGGTATGGGAACAGTTTACATTCTTCCCCCACCTCTGGTTTCAGCCCATTCAAGAAGAGATCCATCAGCAATTCTGGCGCAATTTCGCGAAGGGGCCGCGCGTGAAGCACGAACTGGTCAACGTAGCCCCGCACTGAGTTCGTCTGTTTCAGCTTCAGCAGCGCTTGATAAGGGCTCTGTAGCCGTTCCGGTTGAAAATGGCGTAGCAGCGCCGCACTAAAAAACCGCCACTGCAGCACCGGCGCCGTCGCCTCCCACCACCTGAACCACGTGAACGCCCTTCCTTCCATTGCAAAGGTAGCGACCGTGAGCCATTCCTCCTCTGGCACTGTGCGCAGCAAGAAGAATTGCTCCATGCGTTCAACCCAAACCACCGCGTTGTCTCCGCAGAAGATCGGGAGTTCCAGCTTTCGCCATTGCTCCGGCGTGCCGCGGCTTCCGGCCGATGAGCCTGCTGCCAGGTGCAATCCCGGTGAACCACGCTCATTCCGATTAGGCGCGCGATTTTCGAACGCATCTATTCGGGAATCGAAGCGCTGTAGCGTCTCCTGCACCGATCGGAACATCTCCTCCATGCGCGATTCAATTGTGTCAAATCGTGACTCCATTTTCCTCGATCTCGATTGCACCATTCAGCGTTGGGATCCTCAAGCTCCTGATACCAGTTGATAGAACTAGCAATAGCAGAATGATCAAGCTTTATTA
Source organism: Arachis ipaensis (assembly GCF_059453495.1). Lineage (NCBI taxonomy): Eukaryota > Viridiplantae > Streptophyta > Magnoliopsida > Fabales > Fabaceae > Arachis > Arachis ipaensis. The sequence continues at coordinate 26,547,759 of NC_142437.1, forward strand.
ATATACCGGGGGAGCCAATTAGCTCACCCTAGAAGGTTCTACACAGCTGGAACTACCAGCTCAGAGAGAGAGATTCTCTCCAACTTCTAACAGAATTCACAACAGAAAAACTATCCTCCCTCAACTAACTATAACCTAGCTATTTATAACAACCTATCAGCCCGCTGGATATCCTAACAACTCCTAAAACACCTCTACTTGACCTCTACTTACCTCTTCTTTTGTAACACAGTCCAAACCTGTTAGTAGTAGGCGCATCTCTATCACAAACACTCTTGAAATATTTTTTAATTTGTGTTTCAGGAAGTACATATTCAGGTTTGGTAACCATATCTAAATTATCTTCATTCAATCCAAAGTTCATTAGAAGAGGTGCTCTGTAATTTTAGCTTCTGGTTGGTATATTTACTCCTTTCCTCCTCACAATTTACTTTCCTATTTTTGTTGGGAGAAAGAAAAAGAGATGATGATAACTTGATTTGAGAAGGGATTAGTTATATGTATATGCTAAATATACATATATCAACTTAATGTATATGCTAAACTAAATGATGTTTCTATCTTTCTTATTTTTAAATGTATATGCTAAACTGCCAATGAGTAATAGCTCAAATGGCATAGTCTCCCCATACTCAATTAAGAGGTTGCGGGTTCGAGTCTCATATCTTTGGTAAAAAAAAAAATGTATATGCTAAACTAAATTTACTATAAATATCAACTTAATTTTGGTTCTTTAACTGCTGCCAAAGCTATTACGATGCCAAAACTGCAAAGGTGGAGCTTGTAAATTTAAACAAAAAGATGTAACATTTCTAATGCATTCAAGTTTATTACATGAATTTATAAAGACCTCTGCAATATCGTTATTCATTAATAAAATCTGTTATCAAACACAATCTTGATAAACTTTCTCCTTGTTGAAGAAAATATTAGGTCGGGGCTTTGAGTGTTTGATTGCTTGTGGATTCTGCTGGGAATGTCAAGCTTACTAGCTCCTCTTTTGAATATTATGTGATTTGTTGAACTACACGTCTAGTCTAATAATTGATTTTTTTTGTTCAAACATTTCACGAAGATAATCATACTTTTACTAAATTAATAATTTAAGTTTTACAATTTTGTGATTATACTCAAATAATATGCACTTCGGTATGGATTAATTTGATGTAATGGACCTCAATTTTCATTACCATATTGTTACTAGAACGATAATTCTTTTTCTTCTTTTTGGGTTGATTATGCAATCACTATAAATCTGCAGTTAGGGAGTGGTTCAATGATGGATTGGGCTGAGATTTCGATAGCAAGTTCTGGATGTAATTTTTCATTCCGAATGGTTGGAGGATTAAGATAAGATTTGGAGGGTGAGATATGGCTTGCGTGCGCAAAGTAATTTTTAAATTTTTCATGTTTTTGGTTCACATTTATATGCTGTGGTGCTTGATTGTTTTGACTCAATGTAAGCATTTGATTTGTTTACTTATTTGAGATTCTCTTGTATCATTACTTATTTATAGTGGTACTTCTTTTTTGGTCCAAATGACATGTGGTTTTTACCTCTTAGTCTCTTACATTAAGAAAATTTTCCACGTTAAAATTTTGGTCTCTTGTTTTTATTTTTATTTTTTTGACTTTTATTGTTCGGTCGTTGTTTCTGTTTTGTATATTGTTACCCCAATTAATCTCTCAAGCAGCTATTCCAATTGATGAGGCATTTGCCAAATCAATCTGTTCTGTTTTTAAAATTGAAAAGTTTTGCTAATTTGTGTGCTTTTGCAACAGAAGAAGTTCTTCTTTTCGAAAAAGAAAGAAAGAAATACTTACACAATTTTATGTGAATTATATATGCGTTCATGAGATTTCATATGAATAAATATAATAATTATTGTATCAGAGGATTTCTATTTGCTAGGAAGTATTTCTTAAGATGTATCTTGTGCAAAAGATTAATCCTGAGACTAGGAACAAACACATGAAACTTAGAGAGAAATTCTAAAAAGAATAATAGTAAACAAGGAATTTTTGTAGTAAAAATGAAATGAATTCAAACTCTCAAGAGTCAGTTATAGTTAACTCTCTTTTGGGTCTATAACTAATTTTGCTAAAATATATTATGAATTATATTTTATTAACTGTTAAGCTTGTATAATAAAGTGTAAATTTTGTTATTAAATTCTCTTTTCACTTTGTTTTTCTAATATTTATTGCCATTATTATGGAAAATCTTATTGAAGAATCAGATGAGAATATTGAAGATATTTGTGATGATGTTGATGATGACTATAAGGATGGTGGAGGTGCTTGGTGGGAGTTAGATTCAAATGAAAATGTCACAAATGAACAGACACGAAAAGTATAGCTAGATGAAATTTTTAAAATGCTATTGGTTTGTATTTTCGTTTTCTATTGTCTTTCAGTTTTTCTAATTCTGTGAAAGAGAGATTGAAAATAGTAAAAGTAACAAAACCAAGTTTTCACTATTTTCAATTTTTCAATTAAAATTCTGAAAATAAGAAATGAAAACAAAAACCAGTCACACCCTTACTTGACATTCTACTTCACCATCTGATCTGAGTGGAAATAATAAGTCCGAATCAATCATTTTTGGGAGTTAGAATTGTAACTTCGGGAATGTTATTGTTGTAAAAAAGACTTTGCAAATAAAATTAATAAATGTTTATTCTCTTTTATTTCTTGCTCTTATTTGTTCTCATTTGTTTATTTTACTAATCTGCTGGGATATCTTGTAAACAATAGATTTTTATTCTAAAAACTAGATATCTTGTTAGTAGTGAATGTTGTGGCATGGATCTTTTATTTCTTTATCACCTTATTCTGTTCCATACATTGGAATTAGACCTGCCGTTTAAATTTCAAAATGTTAAATTTCTAATCTTGGCTAATCTTTAAATGAGTTAAAATTCACTATTTTTTTCTTCAATAGATAGTCAAAATTCACTACTATTTCAGTAATTCTGCCACTATTTTTCTTTTGAACCGGCCACTATTTGTAGATTTTTTTAATTAAGATTATTGATCAAAGATTTTTAATATGTCCTTTTTTTCAGATCGCTATAGAGTAGTCATCATGACAAATTTGTGAGTTTGTACTTTGTAGTGCTTTCTAAACTGAACTTTGAAAGGTCCTTTCATGGACGAGTTGGGGTTTACAATGTTTATCATAGAGTCAAATTCAAAGGCGGTTATAGCTTTGGGGACTCAACAATAGGATCGTTAAAATATAGCAAATACATCGGGCGAGTCTATTTATTTATTTAAATAGGTGAATTTTGTCTCTAAAATTAAGTCTTTTTAAATTTCGGACAAAATGATTAAGTCTGATTAATCTAAAAAAAATGGCGGGTTAAACAGTTCGTTTATTTTTTTTACATTTTAAAGAAAAATAGTACTTTTAGTCGATATTTCTTTCAACCTGATCTGAAATTCGACCTATCAACTAAAAAAATATAGTTTATTTATAATTTTTGACCTAAAAATGATAATTTTTTGTCAAAATATTTTTAAAAAAATAAAATAAAAGAGTAAAGGGTCAGTCCGTTTAACCCATCAAACTGACCATAAATGGCCTGTAATGAAAAATTATGTCCCGCGAATGAAATGGGTTTAAACGGGTCAACCTATTTAATCTACTAACTTAAATTGGCCGAATCTAAATAGATCGGGCTGACCTATTTGAAACAGTTTTATTGATGAAAAGATAAATGTGACCATTTTTTTTTTTAATTAAGAGTGAGACTCGAACCCAAAATTTTTATATGAGGATAAAGAGAAATACCATTTGAATTATAGTTCGTTAGCATAAATATGACCATTTGATTATAGATTTTATGTGTATATTTAACTTATTAAATCACTTGCGTGTAATTTTGTCTTTGGTACAATTTTTCATGCCTACATTTGTTAATTTTTTCATTATTAAAGTATTACAAAAATTTAAACAATGTAGAATTGAAAAAAATGCATATTTTGACTTACTCAGATATGCAAATATATGATCTTAACAAACTATTTTATATACACAGTTCCAAAGCTTGCTGAAAATTCTAAAAAGAACTAACTTCAAACGTTGAAACTTGTTTTTCAACTCTTTCTTAGAGCACTATTTACAAACTTTCTACTCTCTCTGACAAAATGTAATCACAAAATGGAAAAAGTGAAACGACACTGTTTTGGTGATGCGCGAATTTTCATTGCTAACTGTATGTGTTCATGGGCGATGCGCGAGGAGGATCTGAAATGATGATAAAATTGCATTTTTGGTGAGACTAAATTATTTAATTCACTTATGTGATTTTCTTTCTATAAAGAAAAATTATTCTAAAGGATCATTAAGAATATTTATTTATTAAAAAGAATTTTTAATATTAAAATTATTAAAAAAGATCAGATTTTTTTATAATATTTAAAAAAAATTAAATTTTTATAAAAAATAATATATTTTTAATTATTTATTTATTTATTTTTTATAATTTTTATGTTTGATAAATTTTATTTTTTTAAAAATTTTAAAAATTTTTATTAATTAATTATTTATTTTTATTAATTTTTTTATTTTTGTGATCTTTATCCAATGAGAAAAAAAGACAAAAGATTAGAAAAGTAAAAAAAATAAATAAATAATAAAAATTACTAAAATTTTAGAAAAAAATTAATATTAAAATTATAAAAAATAATTAAAGATATATTTATTTCTTTATAAAAAGATTTAGTTTTTTTTTTAAATATTATAAAAAGATTTGATCGTTTTTAATAATTTTAATATTAAAGATCTTTTTTAATAATTAAATCTCCCCAACGGTCTTTTAGAGTAATTTTTTCTAAATTAATTAACTAATTAATTCCAAGTGAATATTCATACATATCTATATAGCGTTGAGAATCAAACAACATATATTAAAGATTATAAAAAATAAATAAAAAAATAGTTAAAGATATATTTGTCTCTTTATAAAAAGATTTAATCCTTCTTAATAATTTTGGTATTAAAGGTGCTTTTTAATAATTAAATCTTCCTAATGGTCCTTTAAAATAATTTTTCCTTTCGATAAAGTCCTATTGTTATTTGTTAGTACTAGTATTTGATCCTTAAGGCTGCGTTTATTTATGAGAACAAGATAAGACAAGATACTGACAACAAGAGATAAAGGACAGAAATGCAAAATTTTGTATTCTTGTATTCTATTTGGTGATAAATTAGAACAAATTATGAAAATTCGATTTATTTTTATTTTTCTTCATTTAAAAAATATAAGACAAAAAATATAATAATAAAAAATTAACAAGAATAATGAAAAAAAAAATAAAAAATAAATTATATTTTTTATTAGTGTCTTTGTGTCATTTCTTTTAGGATGGACACAAAATACACTAATTCAATATTTTGGACACATTGTCTCTGTTCATATTTCCCCTATCAAATACGATTTATCTATGTGTCTATATTTCAGTGTTCTGTCTCTATAAATAAATGCAACCTAATATATCATGTGAACCAAAGATATACTTGTGCAAATGTCTTTTCTAATCAACTAAGAAATTAAATGACATATACTTGTATTTAAGTACAAGATAAAATAGACTAAAACATAAAATATTATCTAAAAAGGAGGTTAAAATTATAGTTATTTTAATTTTATTAATAAAAGAATATCATAAAAGTATGCGCATTCGATTCACTACAGTCCAACCTCACACATAAATATAATTGCAGAAAATAGAATAAACTCAAGTTAAACATCCTGACTTTTCTGCATTTATGTTAAATTCATGTCTGAATCAGAAAAAAAATGTAGATATCTAGATGGTATTAACAATTTCATTTTGTCTTTCTACAATATAAAACTAAATTGCTAACACAATTCATTTAAATATCACAACACTTGATGGCTAATTTCAGACATGATTGTAAAACTTTTGAAAATCTTGCATTAAGAATGAGACTTGTATAATGTAACTTGTATATCCTGCACTTTATAACTTAAGAGTATAAACAATACTTAAAACATATTAGAAGGAATGAACCTTTTTTTCTTAGCCAATAAGAAATATAAGAAAATATTAAAATGTAGTAAATTAACATAACCCACAAAGCATTCAATTATTTTTTTTTTATATGTTTTCAAACTTTTAAACTTCTGTAATCTATATTACAAATTATAAATAACATTAGAACTAAGATAATGAGTTTTTTAATTCCTCTTCCACAAATAGCAAATTTAAGGCTAAAATAAAACACAAATATTTATTCCCTACTAACCAAAATTCATTATACTAACATTAACATGATGATTATACTTCTCCGATGATTATACTTCTCCAAAGTTTCATACTTTTAGAATCTATATTAGAAATTTCACACATCACAATATAGGCAAAGATATATAACCAAAACACAGACAAAAGCTTTTGAAGTTATAAAAAAAAAGGGTCTTGCTATGATGTAGAAGTTCATATTATTATATACATATAGAAAACATGTGTTGCTTAATCCTTTATTATAGATGACTCCAACATATTTGTTCCGTATATTATTTGACAGATGAAGTCAGGCTTTGGAAAGTAAAAGCTGAAGGCTACTAGGAGGTTGTCAGATGCTGCAGGAAATTAATTAAAAAGATTGCAGTGGATTAATAATTAACTAATTAATTTATTAAATGGTATAAATGGCCTTGATCATTGTTTTTATTACGAGTTGCAAATCGTAATTATTTTTTACGGTGGGTGTATATTATGTTTTTCTTTTTGTTTTTTTTGGGTTAAATTTATTGTGGTTCATATTCGTTATTGTTGGATTGTATTATTTGGAAAGAAAATTTGTTATAATTATATTTATTATTATAAAATATAATAAAATTTCAAATTATGTCGCAAATAAATTAGAAACTAAAATAATTATTTAAATAATAACATATAAGTTAAATAATTATTTAAACAATAGCTTGTTAATAATGTAATATATAATTATATTTATTATTATAAAATATAATAAAATTTTAAATTATGTCGCAAATAAATTAGAAACTAAAATAATCATTTAAATAATAACATATAAGTTAAATAATTATTTAAACAATAGCCTGTTAATAATGTAATATTACAGCAAAATCAAAATCAAAATTAAATATAATTTTAAAATTAATTCATGAAAAAAAATAAAATGTCACTAATAAAAGTAGTAGTGAAATTATATACACACAACACATTACGATGTCTTTGAATATAATTTTTTTTAATTTTGTGATAAAATTAATCACGCAAATAAGAGAAAAAGAAATATACAATAAGACATAAAATTTAATTTTCTCCATATATATAAAATAACTCACTTCATTAGCGTTTAGTGATTAAGGGGTGGAGGGATATTAATAAGTGTGTAGGATTTAGAATAAGGAGGTAGAATATATGGTGATTAGGGTATATTATGATTTAAGATTTAGGGTTTGGTATCTTAGGGGTTAGAGTTGAGAATTTCTGAATGTGATGAGTATAATTTAGGGTTTAGAGTTTGAGTTTTAGAATTAGAATTTATGGTTTAAGATTTGTAGTTTAAAATTTAGAGTTTATGATTTTATAGTTTATAATTTAGAGTTTATAATTTAAGGTATAGAATTTAGTATTTAGGATTTATTTTTTTATTTAGGATTTATGGTTTTAAGGCGTAAAATTTAAAATTTAAGGTATAAAATTTTATGGTGTATGATTTTAGTGTTTAGAATTTTGATATTTATAAAATTATTTTAATTGAGAATTTAATTATGATGAAAAATAACGTACAATTATGTTGATAGAGACTAATTATGGACAAGTATTATATTATTATTAATTTTATTATTTGAATTTAATTTTGGTTTTTTTGGTTAATTAATTAAATAATTATTATATAATCTATAAAATACGTAATATGGAGGTGAAAGGTTTGGTATTGTATAATAATATAAAATTAAAAGCGCATATAATACCTGTTAATTTACCAATAATGAAGATAAATACATTAACATTTTTTTATGATATATTCTATATTTTCAATGATAACTTAAAATTTCTAGATTTGTGTACATAAATAAATTTTCATTAACATGCAATTATAAAATACTTTTATGATCCGCTATGTTAAATTTACTAAATAATTTCGCATAAAAAATTATTCTTAATTTTAATTGTTAGCACTCTTTACAGATTTATTGTAGATTGATTAAAAAAATATATGGGACCTATTAGAAATTGATCCTCTTCATTTTTTTTAACAATTGAGGAAGTAAAGTGTAATCTCTCACCATTAATTTTATAAGTGGGACCAAAAATAAATATGAAAGAAGGAGCAATGAAGAGTTAGAAATCACACTTTACATTGTCAATTATTTTTAACAATTGAGAGGATCCATTCCCGAGACCTACCAATCCTGCAATCACAATTTTTTAGAATCCTCATAAAGTTGTTAATCCAACACACATTTTTATACTGGACAACTGTCAAATTTTTAAATAAGACACGTAGCTTATATACATGTAGAAGAAAATTTTTCTTCTACACCATAGCAAAACCCCAAAAAAAATCCTGCATTTAGTAGAAAATTATGATGAAAAGTTATCAAAGCGATACTGACCATAAATCTTCAAGCCCAAAAAAGTGTTCATCCTTTGCATCAATAGCTTCAAGGTGAGATGGAATGCACAAGTATAAGAGCAAGAAGTCTCTGTCATAGACATTAACAGTTTCATTTATGTTGAAAGAGAATTTACTTCTCCATCCTGAAACAAAAATAAAAGAAATTAAACACCGAAAAACACTAGACGATCTATTAAAATTTGCAAAATCTCAACAATACCTTCATCACATTAGCCTAAGAACAAACTATTCGTTATCAACATGCTAATGGAATTAAGAAGCAAGTCTCCCTAATCAAAACTTTCTACACTTCAACATCTCCCTGACCTCATCAATAATATCATTCTATTTTTCACATTTGGCAAAGAAAGAAAAGAAGCCAAACACTCTAATTCTATAATGTTAAGTTAAATAACCACAAAAGCACTTCTATCATTTCAATGTATCTACTCTATCAATCATTATTCTCACAGAAAAGTGATCTCACTTTCAACGCCATTATAGACTTATAGTATGGCTCTCAAATAACTCTTAAAATATTGTTTTTGACTATGCCATTGTTAACCATTAGCAAATAAGAAAAAAAAAAAAGAATATACAATATGTAACTAGAATTGGGGATGTACAACGTGTCTAGCTTTGTTATGTTCCACAAAATATAATCACAACACCTCCATTCAAATTGACTCAGATTTTTCATGTGCTGAATATCGATCAGCCTATTGCAACATAACCATGTTTAGAACTGGGATTAAGCTACAGAGTAAAAAATAAATGAAGAAAATCTATATGATTTACCAAACAAATTAAGCAAAATACAAATAAATTCATAAGAAAAATTTAGTAAGACATAATATTGTACATTTCAATGTAGGTGCAATTCAGTAGGCACATACAAAATCAAGCAATCACAAGTATGTAAAAGTAAATTTCAAGGTACATGAACCATACTATGAGAAGAGAGAGCCAATGAAGGATCTATATAATTATATACAATAGGTTTTGAAAATACATATTGCACTAATTGCCGTTGAGAACTTGTTTGAAAGAGTTATCATCAAGAATAAAGCATCAATGAGTATTCCTCAAAATAAAAAAATAAATAAATTTAAGAACAAACTCGATACTTGATCTGCTAGTTCTTTAGCCTCCGAACCCTTTGAAGCTTCTCCAGATTGAAGTCCAGTCGGCATTACTTGTTCAACACCTTTATCTCTCCCATCTTCTCTCTTCTTCTTTTGGTACTGATTCTCTTTCTTCCACTAAATCAATCATAAAGACTCAGACTTAAAACTAACAATTTAACTAAAGAAGAGAAAAAATAGAAGAATAGGATCTGCCTTTGTTTACAGGTAGGATAACTGACATAAAAACACCGAGATACAAAATTGTGTTTGGTAAATGAGGCATGAATAGAGATATTATATCTAGAACATTAAATTAGTGTATTTTGTATCTATTCTTGTAGAAAAGATACTAATGAAAGACGCAATTTATTTTTTATTATTTTTGTTAATTTTTTATAATTATATATATTTTTTAAATTTTTTGAATGAAAAAAATAGAATAAATTAAACTTTCATAATTTGTTTTAGTTTATCCCCAAATAAAATACAAAAACATTAATTTTTGTATCTCTATTCTTTATTTCCTATTTTTAGTATTTTTTTGTCCTATTTTTAGAATTAATTACAATGCAGCCTTACAAAACATCTCTAAAAAAATAAGAGGAAGAAGACCTCTAAAAAAGATACTACATCAAAGAGAAAAGCAAGCCAAGGAGAGAGGTTGAGTGTAGAAAAATTTTAGAATTTTGGATTGAAATTTGAAATCTCTTTGAAATTTTGAATTTGTTTGGCAAGGAAAATATGACGTTCAAACTTTTTTTTTTTATTTGGTCAGATGCGCTCAAATTTTTTTACTTGAAAAGATACGCTGGACTCATAAAGATAAAAAAAGGTCATGCATGTGTTATGGGCCACAGATTCGTTACCATAGTAAAAGTATTTATAAATAGAATCCCACTTTTTTAATCAACTTGGGTTGGTCGAGTGGTCAGCTCACTCGTCCGCTTAAGCAAGTGTCGCTATCAGCGATGAGGATTTTATTTTTTGGTTCTCTATTTGGCTTTTGTACTAAAACATACCATTTTTTTGTTGTGACTTTTTCACTTAGGAGTTGTTTGGATTTATTAAAAATGAGAGGAAAGAAAATAGGAAGAAAGAAAAAGAATAAAAAAGTAAATTTTTTATTGTTTGGACGAGGAGTGAAAATCGACTAAAACAAATATTATGTAGGTTTCATGTAAAAGTTTTCTCTCCAAAGATGAGACAAAAATAGAAGAGAAATGGGTAAAAGTTGGTGAAATTACAAATTTATCCTTTAATTAATAAAAAAAACAAAATACTTAAGGATATTAGTTTAATTTTACACTATTATAATTTTTTTTCTTTTCACTTTTTTTCCCCATCAAAACAAAAAAAATCTCTTTATTTTATTTTCATCTATTTTTTCTTTATCCAAACAACATACAAATAACTCTACTTTTCTTTTTATTTTTTTCTTCCATTTTCTTTCCTATATCCAAACAAAGTGTTAGCGAAACATGCCATAATTTTCTTTCTCTTTCTTAGGTTTTCGGTTTACTAATGGTATGTGTATTTTAAAACTTTTTTATGTATGTAGGTACTGTTTATGAGACATATGATGCGATTTGCTGAGTCTTTGATTATAATTGAATTTGATTGTTGTGATTTGGTTGGTAGAAACTATTTTAATTTCTAATTGAATAAAGTTCTTAATTTTTTCTTTTCTGAAGTTTAACCTTTGTTGTGAAAGTAGGACAATGATTGTGATTGTGAAAAACTAAAATACAATATATGGTGTCTTGTACAAGGGAACTCATTAGATTAGGAGTAAATTTTAGATATTGTATCATTAGAAAGTCAAAAATATTTTCAATAATGCTAATTGGCTAGGTAAAATAAAATAAGAATGACTGAGGGAAGGGATTTGATTGATTTTATCTCAAGATGCCTTTTGTGAAATGTGTTAGTTTAAACTTCAGAAATGTTTAAATTTCAAAAACATGGTATTGAATGCATATTTATTTTCTTTCTCCTCTATTTTCTAATGAAAACTCCTATATATTATTGTACTTTTGTTGTAATTCTTTATTTTTCATAGCATTTTGGTTCTGACATATAATAATCTATGCTATTGTAGTTTATTATTTGTGTTGCATTTAAAAATTAACAAAATTAATTACTTGCCAGAACAAGATTAAGACCAGTTCCTTTGGTGATGCACAACTTGCCAAATTATTTTTAAGTTTGTTCTACATAAGCAATCATAGAGTTGATTTTTCTATATTCTATTATGTTAGGCTCTGATGAGTAGATATTTTATACGCTTTTTGGCATCATTTTCATATAGTTTTCATTATGTTTTATTTAAGTTTTATTATGTTTTCATAGGTTTTAGTGCAAAATTCATATTTTTGGATTCTACTTTGAGTTGTTGTGCTTTATGATGATTTCAGCTATTTTCTGGCTGAAATTGAGGAGTTTGGCAAAGTCTAATTCAGAGACAGAGAAAGAACTGTAGATGCTGTCAGATTCTGACCTCCATGCACTCGAAGGAGCATTTCTGAAGCTACAGAAGTCCAAATGGTGCGCTCTCAATGGCTATGGAAAGCTAACATCCAGGTCTTTCCAGAAATATATAATAGTCTATACTTTGTTTTGGAAATAAAGATCCAAAACTGGCGTTCAACGCCAGCCACCAACCCCATTCCTAGCGTCCAACGCCCCAGAGAGAGTAGCTAGCGTCCAACGCCCATTCAGAAGTCCCAAGCTGGCGTCCAACACCCCAGAGGGAGTACCAACTCGTGGCTTCACTCAAACTTAGCCCAAACACTCACCAAGTGGGCCTGAAAAGTAGATTTTTGCACTACAAGACTAGATTATCTTATTTTTGTAATTCTTAGTTATCAGATTAGTATATATAGGAGAAGATCACCCTTGTTTAGGGGTTTCGCCAATCTTCTTCCTCACTTTTACATTCGAACACTATTCTATATACAGTATGAGTCACTAACCTCCTAGGTTAAGGTTAGAAGCTCTGCTGATTCTTATGGATTAATAATATCACTATTCTATTTCCATCTACGCTTGATTCCATTCTAAGATGTATCTTCGTTCTTCATCCTAATGAATTGGGAGTGTAACTTGACCATCATCCCTATTTCACATGGGTTCGTGCGAGTCCTTGACGGGATAGTACTGAACCACAAACTTGATTATACATCTTTTAGACGGCTAATCCACGACTTCGTTGGGTACTTGGAGACATCAGTACAGCCGAGGTACGGGGCGATTAGGGCCTTTGTGGTATAGGCTAGAACCAAGACGCGACATTCTCTGATCCGAAAGATTCGACCTTGTCTGTGGCGCTTTTAGTAGGATCACCAAGGGAATTGACTGCAGGAGCTTTACCCCCGTTCAGATTGGATGACCGCTGACCCGGCGTTTGATCTGAAGTAGAGGAGATTAATAACCGTTGGCCCGACGTTAATCATTTACAGTCTGCCATGGAATGAATCATCAGAAGTTGGAGTAAATGGTGAGAAAAGTTGATCCAGAAGGAAGAAACATCTCCGAAGCCTCAACCGTTCTATCATCACTGATTTCACACCTATCTAGTAACGTTTTATTTATTTATTCTGTTTTATGCGTTTTTCGTGACAACTATCATTTTCTCTAATTGCCTGATTAAGATCTACAAGATAGCCATTGCTTGTTCAAACCAACAATCTCCGTGGGATCGACCCTCACTCACCTGAGGTATTACTTGGACGACCCGGTGCACTTGTCGGTCTATCTGTGCAAATATTACGGAGTCAATTTTGTGCACCAAGTTTTTGGCGCCGTTGCCAGTGATTGTTTGGATTTGACAAACTACCGGATTATCTTGTTGCTTAGATTAGGTACTTTTTACTATTTTGTTTTGTGTCTTTTGTTTTCTTTTCAAAAATTTTTCAAAACCTTTTCTTTTCTTTATTAATCTTTGTCTTTTGTCCTTGTTCTTGTTAAAAATTTGAACTTTCTTGTTTTCTTTTTCCAAAAATTTTTAAAAATTGTGTCTTTTGTTTGAGTCTAGTGTCAGTTCTTAAGTTTGGTGTCCTTTGTGTGTTCTTTATTTTCTTTAAATTTTGAAATTTGTTCTTGAGTGTTCTTTTTGATATTCAAGTTGTTCTTGTTTCTTTTCTTGTTTTGATCTTAAAAATTTTAAGTTTGGTGTCTTTTGGTATTTTTCTTTTTAATTTTCGAAAATTAGTATCTTTTGGTCTAAAAATTTTTAAGTTTGGTGTCTTTTAGTTGTTTTTCTCTTTCTTCATTAATTCGAAAAATAAAAAAATATCTTTTCTATCTTCATTCAAATTTTCGAAAATCTTAGTCCCTTTTTCTTATCTTGATTTAAAAATTTTAAGTTTGGTGTTTTCTTGTTAGTAAAGATTAAATTTTGAATTTCAAATCTTATCTTTTCATAACTTTTTCAAATCTTTATCTTATCTTTTTATCTTTCTTTAAATTTAAAAAAATATTATCTTATCTTATTTCAAATTCAAATTAAAAAAAAAAACTCAATTTCAAAATTAAATCTTTTTCAAAAATCAAATTTTAAATCTTTTTCAAATCTTCACCATATCTTATCTTTTCAACTTATCTTATCTTGTTTTAATTTCAATTTTTTTTTAAATCAAATCTTTTTCAAATATCCTATCTTATCTTATTTTCAAATCTTTCTTAATTAGTTACTTGCTTTATCTTATTTTAATTTTAAAAGTTTGATTTCTTTTTCTATCTTTTTCAAAACCTCCTAACTAATTTCTCTCTCTTCTATTTTTGAAAATTTCTTACCTCTTTCTCTCTTCTTTTTCGAAAATGATCTTTCAATTTTCAATTCTTTTTAGTTAATTATCTTTTAAGTTCCTTCTTGTTTCTCGAATTCAATAAATAGATAAAATAAAGAGGTAAATACCAAGTTGGTACCCGAAAGATTCTGACACTGACAAAATGGTACCTGACTTTTGTTATTGACAAAATGGTCCCTAAAAGATTTTAAAATTTGACAAGCATGTCCCCGAGCTCGCCGAAGCAAATCTCTTACAAGCACAATGCTGACATGGCCACCGTATTTTCGTGACCTGGAAAACCACCCCCCAAACCCTAATCCCTCCCTCCCCAACACAGACTCCCCCTCCATCTCCCTTCCTATCGCAACCCTCCCCCTACCCAACGCAACCCCCTCCCCCTCCTTCCCTATCACAGCTCCCTAATGCACACTCCCCTCTTCCCTTTCCCTCCCATTGCAGCCCCCTTCCCTCTCCCTCCTCTTTCATCAAGTTCATCAAGTCAGGCCTCAATTCATTGTTGCAGAACCTCTCATACTCTGCTTTGTTCCCTCCTTTCTTCTTTACCTCAACCACTACAAGCTTCGACATCAGCTCGAATATCTCAACAGCAATTGTCAATAGACCTGTCAAGCCTTCCCTTCTTCCTTCCAAGCTCACCCTGCAATCCTTCTTCCTCACCGAGAATCTAACCAAGTGTGCAATCTCCTCCAATTTCGATATAATCTTTCCAACCGGCGCCGACGTCACAAACCTCGCCTCGTCCCCTTTCTCCTCGAACAATCCAGACAGATCGAATCCCTTGGAAAATAAAATTATGTCAAACGCATTCAAACTCGTAGACCGAGGCAAAAGAGCATTGCTAACTATGTCTTCTTTTAATCTCAACCTCATAATCAAATTCAGCGTAATCCAAAACAGAAGCGTTGTCATCGTCTCCACATTTACTGATATTTAAAGGATGATTCCTGCTATTAATGCTATTAACATTATGTGTTGGGGAGGGGGCTGTGATGGGGCGGGAAAGGGAAGGAGGGAGTGTGCGTTGGGGTTAGAGGGCTGCGATGGGAGGGAAAGGGAAGGGGAGAGTGTGTGTTGGAGGGCTGCGATGGGGAGGGAGAGGAAAGGAGGGCTGCGATGGGAGGGAGGGGGAGGGGGTTACATTGGGTAGGGGGAGGTTTGCATTAGGGAGGGAGGGATTAGGGTTTGGGGGTGGTTTGCCAAGTCACCAAAATACGGTGGCCATGTCAGCATTGTGCTTACCGGAGATTTGCTCTGGCGAGCTTAGGGACACGCTTGTCAAATTTTAAAATCTTTTAGGAACCATTTTGTCAATAACAAAAGCCAGGTACCATTTTGTCAATGCTAGAATCTTTCGGGTACCAATTTGGTATTTACCTCTAAAATTAAAACAAAAATATTTTAAGTCTAGTTTCTCTTTTTACTTCTTAATTTTTGAATTCTTTTACCCCCTCTATTTGAATTCTTCTTCTCATTCCTCTACCCTCATTCTTTTTTCTTTTTTATATCTCACAGAAAGTTCTCTATACTTTGACATAGAAATCCCCATTCTCTTTCTTTCTTGTTTTTTTTCTTGTTTATGAGTAGGAATAGAGATAAAAAACCTCTCTTTGATCCTGATCCTGAACCTGAGAGGACCATAAGGAGACGTTTACAACAAGTTACACAACACTCCAGAGAAAATCTCACAGAACTTTTCGAACAAGAAACTGAAAATACAAACATGGCAGCCGATCAGAATCATGGAGGAGATGCAAGGAAGGTTATTGGTGACTTCACTGCACCCACTTCTGACTTCTATGGAAGAAGTATCTCACATACATGCCATTAGAGCAAATAACTTTGAGCTTAAATCTTAGTTAGTCTCTCTAATGCAACAGAATTGCAAATTTCATGGACTTCCACTGGAAGATCCACATCAATTCCTATCTGAATTCTTGCAAATATGTGATACTGTTAAGACCAATAGAGTGGATCTTGAGGTTTACAGACTTATGCTTTTCCCTTTTGCTGTTCGAGACAGAGCTAGGATGTGATTGGATTCTCAACCCAAAGAAAGCCTATACTTTTGGGAAAAGTTGGTCAATACTTTCTTGGCCAAGTTCTTTCCACCCTAAAAGATGAGCAAGCTCAGGGTGAAAGTACAAACTTTCAAACAGAAAGAGGGTGAATCCCTCTATGAAGCTTAGAAAAGATACAAGCAACTGATTAGGGAATATCCTCTTGATATGATCTCAGAATGGACTATCCTAGGTATCTTCTATGATGGTCTATCTAAGATGTCCAAGATGTCATTAGACTATTCTGCTAGTGGATCACTCCACTTGAAGAAAACGATTGAAGAGGCACAAGAACTCATTGAAATAGTTGCAAACAACCAATTTATGTACATTTCTAAGGGAAATCCTGTGAACAATGGGGTAGCTCAGAAGAAAGGAGTCCTGGAGGTTGACACTCTGAATGCCATATTGGCTCAGAACAAGATCTTGGCCCAACAGTAGGTTAATATGAACTTTTAGCATCTGACTGGAATGCAAGCTGCAACTAGCAGCACTCAAGACACCTCCTGTGATGGAGATGCTTATGATCCAGATCAACCCATAATGGAAAAGGTGAATTACATGGGAGAACCCTATAGAAACACCTATAACTCCTCATGGAGAAATCATCCTAACCTTTCATGGAGAGATCAACAGAAGCCTCAACAAGGCTTCAACAATAATCAAGGTGGAAGAAACCAGAATAAGTTTAATAATAAACCATTTTCTTCTTCTCAGCAAAACATGGAGACTTCTAAGCAGAGCCTTTCTGACTTAGAAACCATAGTCTCTGAACTCTCTAAGACCACTCATAGTTTCATAACAGAAATTAGGTGCTCCATCAGAAATCTGGAGGTACAAGTTGGTCAGCTAAGCAAGAGAATTCTTGAAACCCCTTGATAAACCACTATTTTATGGTTTATAATGTGTTTAATTGTGCGGTTTTATCATGATCTTTACCCACTTATTCATATGATTAGCATGCATTTATATTTCCTTTCTAAAATTATTACATGATTGAAAACTTTCTTCCTAGAGATTTTTAATTATGTATTTTAATTCTCCTTTATTCCATTAGATGCCTTGATCTATGTGTTAAGTGTTTCAGGCTTTATAGGGCATGAATGAGTTGGAGATTGGAAAGGAAGCTTGCAAAAATGGAAGGAACACAAGAAATTAAGGAGATGACCAGCAAGAAGTGACGCGGCCGCATGGCTCACATGACCGCGCGGATTGGAATAGCACAAGTGACGCGGAGGCGTGGACGACGCGCTCGCGTGGCAAAGCAAAACGCCGCATGACGCGTCTGCATGAATGACGCGATTACGTGACATGCGCGATCTGCATAATCTGCAGAATTCGCTGGGGGCGATTTTGGGCCCTGTTTTGACCCAGTTTTCGGCCCAGGAAAGCAGACTAGAGCCAGAGAACATGCAGAAACCAAAAACAACATTCATTCTACACAGTTTTTAGTTTTTAGATCTAGTTTTACTCATCCTCTAGGTTTTCTCTCTACACATTCATAGTTTTTAGGATTTTTATTTCGATTGCTCTTTGCATTGGGACATTGAGAAGAGTTATTACCTCATCAAGACTTCGTCATTCTAGTTCGTTTTCTTTACTTGGCTATACTCTTTCATGTCCTTTAATTTACTCAATTTTATTATTGAATTATTTTAGAATTTATTAATACAAGAGCTACTTTTATTTTTAATTGATTCCTTTGAGTTTTATTTATCATGTCTTTCATTAGTTCCCTTCCCTATGTTATGTGTTCCATATTCACAATGAGTGAGTAGTTCCCTAACTTGATGGGGAGTTGATTGAAAAGAACCCTTGAGTTGGAATACTCAGAAGAGAGATTGTAATTGGGTTTACTGTTGGATGGCTCTCTAGTCACTAACGCCAGTCCTTCCAAGTAAGCGGATTGGGACTTGTGAGTAGAAACATCATTCCAACTTGTTTGACTTTCCCTTAGTTAGTAAGGGATAACTAAATAGAACGACCTTCAATTATCAATTAATCTTGAGAGTACTGCAACAAGAATAGGGCTTCCAACTAATCTACTCCCAGTCAAGGCTTTTATTTAAATTACTTAATTTCTCCAATTTAATTTCCTGTTTATTCAACTCAAACTCTTTATGAAAATATCTGATTTATAAAATAGCACACCTTTCTACAACTCGTTGGGAGACGACTTGGGATTCATACTCCCAGTATTTTAATTTTAATTTTTTGTGACAACCCTTCTAAATTGATAAGCGGATTTCTGGTTGGTTAAGAACTATACTTGCAACGAACAACTTATATCAATTCTTAATTAGCCAATTTCTGCCACGTCAATTTTTGGCGCCGTTGCCGGGGAGTTACAATAGAGTGCTAAAGTTATTAATTGGATTTTATTTATATGCATTTTATTTTATCTTGCTACCATGAGCTGCTTGTTTCTTTCGTTAGATGACGCGTTCACTTCCTGATCCAAACTTGCTAGTATTCGATCCTGAGATTGAAAGAACTATTTCACGAATAAGGCAAGCTCGGCGTCGGTTAGTCCTCTCTGAGGGCGGATCTGAAACGTCACTTGAGAAAGAAACCAGCCCCCGTTCTACTGATTTAGTTGATTTACGTGCAGGTAACATGACAGCAGCTAGGAGAGTTACTATCCAGGAGGCTGGAGCCCCTGATTTTACAATACAACCATTTCAAGCGCATCACCCAGCGGTGACTACAGACTTTGAAATAAAGACCGCACTGCTCAATTTGATGCCCAAGTTTCATGGCTTACCTGCTCAAGAGCCTATCAATCACCTGAGAGATTTTCAAGCAGCCTGTTCTACTATCAGGCGTGATGGTGCAGATAAAACTTCAATTTTGCTGAAAGATTTCCCGTTTTCTCTTAAGGGAAAGGCAAGAGAGTGGTATTACACTCAACCAGCAGCAACTGTATCCAACTGGGATACACTGAGAAGAGAATTCTTGGAAAAATTCTTTCCAGCTGAAGTTATTGATAAACTGAGGAAAGACATTTCCATGATTGTTCAGGATAAATCTGAGACTCTCTATGAATACTGGGAGCGCTTCAATAATCTTCTGGAAGCATGCCCCCACCGTATGATTGACAAGATAGTGTTACTCGGTTACGTCACACAGGACATGAGGCCCCAAGATAAGACCACATTGGAAAGTGCTAGCAATGGGTCTATGAAAAAGTACAAGACCACTGACGAGGCATGACAATTGATCAGCGACTTAGTTGAATCTACTCGGAATCACAGGCAGAAACAAGGCCGTTCAAAAGCCGTTGCAGAAGTATCCTCTAGCAGAGAGACTGCTGCTCTGACTCAGAGTATCTGTGAAATGACCAACTTGCTGAAGTAGATGCAATTGAATCAACAACAAGTTCAGCAAGCTCAACCCTCTCCACCACAGCAAAACCAACAGTTAGTCCCACAGAGAGTTTTCAGAATCTATGCTGATTATAGCCACTATACTGATGAATATCCGCAGCTCCAGCAGGAAGACAACACCGTAGCAATCACTCATAACTTCTATAACCGCTCCAACCAAAGGTACAATCAAGGTGGCAATTACAACCATGGATGGCAGGATAATTCTAACCAGAATTGGAGGGACAACAACAACAGAGGAGGCAAAGGCAATCAGGGAAATCAGAGGTGGAATAATAACAACAACAGGCAGCAGAACCAGAACCAGCCTTACAGAGCACCTCACCTAAGACAATCCCAAGGACCACAGAATACCCAACAGCAGACCTCTCAAATTACTTATCCTTCCTCATCTTCTAATGATGATTTACTACAATCTATTGATCGGAGACAACAGACCATGGAAAATAACATTAATGCCACTCTAAATGGTCTGAACGCTACTCTGCAAGCTCTTGTCTCACAGATTGGATCAATGAATAACTCCAATAACCAGCCTTTAAGCTCCAGTGAAATCCCCTCTCAACCATTACCCAATCCCAAGGGTGGCATTAATGCCATCACCCTGAGGTCCGGAACCACACTGCAGGAGAGGAATCAGGAGGAGCCAAGCCTACCAGAACACGCCTCAGCTGAAGAGGTAGTGGAAATAGAAGATGCTGAAGAGGAAGAGGACATACAGGACATAGCTGAAAAAGAAGAAGTTCAACCACAGAAAGAAGCACCACAGGGCGCAGATACTGCAGAAGACACCACTCCTATCCCATTTCCACAACTTGCAAGGAAGCCCAGGAAGCAGCTGGAACCTGATCCCAAAATGGTAGAGATATTCAAAAAGGTTGAGGTAACTGTTTCTCTTTTTTATGTTATTCAACAGGTACCTAAATATGCAAAGTTTCTAAAAGATTTATGTATACATAAAGACAAAATTAATGAATTAGAAACTATTCCTTTAGGTAGTTCCATATCTGCTTTAATGGGAGGTTTACCTGAAAAGTGTAGTGACCCAGGTCCTTGTATAGTTAATTGTACTATTGGTAGTGTGATAATTTCTGATTGCATGTGTGATTTAGGAGCATGTGTGAGTATAATGCCTTTGTCTATATGTGATATCTTGAGGCTCCCTCCCTTAAAAAGGTCGGCAGCTCGTTTTGTGTTAGCAGATAAGAGCATTATTACAGTGGTTGGAGTTGCTGAAGATGTATTAGTGGGCATTAAGGGACTCACATTCCCCACTGATTTTTATATTCTGAAGATGCCCCAAAATGACTCAAAGAAGCCATCATCAATCCTACTTGAAAGACCTTTCCTGAAGACATCAAAGTTCAAATTGGATGCTTTTTCAGGAACATACTCTTTTGAAATAGATGGCCGATTAGTAAGTTTCAACCTGAATGGAGTTATGAAGCACCCTCCAGAAGATCATTCTATCTTCCAGTGTGACATCATAGATGAAACTGTAGCTGAAGTTCACCAGGAAGAATTAGAGGAGAAGCATACAGGACAAGGTCCAAGTGTGGGGACATTCTCAGAGGACAATGACAGTGCTTTACCATTGTTACCAGCTCCAGACAACCCAGAGCCTGACCATGATCAGAAGTTAGACTTGAAACCCCTTCCTCCACACCTCAAATATGCTTACCTTGAGGACAAGCAACAGTGTCCAGTTACCATTGCAAGGGAACTCACTTCTCAACAAGAAGAGCAGTTACTTAGTGTGCTGAGGAAGCACAAGAAGGAAATTAGGTGGAGTTTGGCAGATATAGTAGGCATCAACCCTCAAGTATGTGAGCACAGAATATTTTTAGAAGAGGGAGCAAGGCCCGTTCGTCAATCCCAGAGAAGACTGAACCCCACTATCTTAGAGGTTGTCAAAAAGGAAGTGACCAGACTACTGGAGGCAGATATCATCTATCCCATCTCAGACAGTGAATGGGTAAGCTCAGTACAAGTAGTACCAAAGAAGTCTGGAGTCAATACAGTGAAGAATGAGCATGGAGAGCTCATAGCAACCAGAGTACAGAACGCTTGGAGGGTCTGCATTGACTACAGACGCCTCAACCAAGCAACCCGTAAGGATCACTATCCTCTTCCATTCATTGATCAAATACTGGATCGCCTGTCAGGTAAATCACATTATTGTTTTCTAGATGGTTACACAGGTTATTTTCAGATTCATATAGCTCCTGAGGATCAGGAAAAGACTACTTTTACATGCCCTTTTGGGACTTATGCTTACAAGAGAATGCCCTTTGGCTTGTGCAATGCACCAGCTACCTTCCAAAGGTGCATGATGAGTATTTTCTCTGATCTTATTGAGGACTGTATGAAAGTTTTTATGGATGATTTTAGTGTTTATAGTGATTCCTTTAGCCTTTTCTTAGATGGATTATCTAGAGTATTAGATAGATGTGTCAGTACAAACCTTGTATTAAATTTTGAAAAATGTCACTTTATGGTTAAACAAGGGATTGTACTAGGACATGTTGTGTCTAATACTGGCATTTCTGTAGATCCAGCAAAGGTGGATGTTATTTCTAGTTTACCTTACCCCTCTTCTGTGAGGGAAGTCCGCTCGTTCCTTGGCCATGCAGGTTTTTACAGGAGATTCATTAAGGACTTTGATGACAAGTCATCTTAGCCTAGTTTCACTAGCCTTTTTCTTTTGTTTTCATTTAGTTTTATGCACTTTCTTGCATTATAAATTAGCCATTTGAATTGGAATTGCTTGGTTTCCTTAAATCAATCAACCACCTTTTAATTGATACAAAATCATGAGGTTCAAGCCAACTTTAGTTGATAATTAATTGATTTATAAACCTTGTGAATTTTGTGATACTTTGATTGGTTGTTTTGATTACTTGTAGGTGAAGAAAGGAAACAAAAGGTGTGCCAACATTATGGAAGAAGGTTGCAAGAATGGGTTTGAGAAAATGGAATTCACGTTTGAGCTAACGTTTGCCTCAAACGTCAATTCAAACGTGAGTAGCAGTTGAAGAACACCCTGGGGAAAAGCCAACGTTTGCGCCAACGTTTGCCTCAAACGTGAGGTCAAACGTTGGCTCCAAAAGAGAAGATAATTGAAGCTCCTGGAAAGCAATGTTTGAGCCAACGTTTGCCTCAAACGTGAGGTCAAACGTTGGCTCCAAAAGAGAAGAGAATTGAAGCTCCTGGGAAGGCAACGTTTGCGCCAACGTTTGCCTCAAACGTGAGGTCAAACGTTGGCGCCAAAGAGAAGAGAAATGGCATCCCTGGAGGCAGCAACGTTTGAGCCAACGTTTGACTCAAACGTGAGGTCAAACGTTGGCACCAAACAGCATAAAAGGGCATACTTCAAACAAGAATAACTTGAGTTGTAGATGTCCAATTGAGGTGATTCCAAGTGGGTTAGAAAGCTGACATTCAGAGCTTTCCAACCATATATAATAGTCTCTATTGGGCACAAAATTGACAACACAACAAGAGGACAAAGTAGCCCCCAAGAAGCATACAAGAAGGGAGGTCCACGTTTGAGCTCACGTTTGACCTCAAACGTTGAGCCAAACATGGAAGACAGCACATGGCCTAGCTGCATAATGCCTCACTCAAGTAACGTTTGAGTCAACGTTTGCCTCAAATGTTGGCTCAAACGTGAATGGTTCATGGCCTGGTTCACTAATGGATTTCCTCCCAACACCAAGAGCAATCAACAGAGGCCACTATCAACCCAATTCCATCAAGGCTAAAGGCCCAATTCAAAGCTTAATGATCATTTGAAGAAAGTGTATAAATAGCTTAGGATTTGAAGTTTTTGGAGAGCTTCCCTTTTAGTTTTTCATAATAGCTTTCTTTTCAGTTTTGCTCAGAGCTCACCTTTATTTTTCTTAGCATTGTTGTTTAATTCAAAAGAATTTGGGAGGAGAATTGATCTCTCTTCTTCCTTGTTCTTGCCCAGCACTCTTTACTTTTCTTGTCTTGGATTTTGGGTGGAGAATTGAAGAAATTCTGTTTCAATCTCACCTTGGGATCTTGTTTAATTTTCTGCTTAATTGAATTTCAGTTTCGGTTCATTGCTTTTCATCTACTTTCTTTGCAATTTACAATTTCCTTTGCAATTGTTCTTGTTGGATCTAGGAAGGCATTGAGATCTAGACTTGGTTTTCTAGTCTCTTGGGTCCTGAGATCCAAATTTCCCATTTCCCATTCCCTGTTTTGCTCATTTACAATTCTGTTTCTAGATCTGATTCAATCCAAGTGTTCTTCTATTCCTTTGCTTGTTGCAATTTCACATTTCCTTGTTTAATTTCTGCAGATCCAACTCCCCATTCCCTTTACAATTCAAGTCATTTACATTTCTTGCACTTTAAGATTCTGCAATTTACATTTCTTGCGTTCTAAGTTTCTGCCAATTTAATTCCTTGTTCTTTAAGATTCAACACTTTTATTTTCCGTTCTCTTTGATTTTCTGCAATCTACCCCTCTCCCTTTACTTTTCATGCAATTTAATTTCTGTTAATCACAAATCACTCAACCAACACTTGATTCGCTTGACTAAATCAACCACTAAACTAAAATTGCTCAATCCTTCAATCCCTGTGGGATCGACCTCACTCACGTGAGTTATTATTACTTGATGCGACCCGGTGCACTTGCCGGTGAGTTTTGTGTCGGATCGTTTTCCGCACATCAAGTTTTTGGCGCCGTTGCCGGGGATTGATTAGATTGACAATGATTACGTGAAGTGGAGATCTAGATCAAGCACTTTTTCTTTTCTAATCGTGGACTAACCCACTAACTGTTCGAATTTTTGCTTAAACTAAACTTCATTCTAGCAATAGATTGAAGTGATTTTGTTGGTGTTTCTTTTGTTTTATTTGTATGTCAGGTATAGGGAGATCCGTTCCTGTTTTATGTGAAGCTGACCAGAGAACTCTTAGAAGGTTAAGAAGAGCCGAAAGAGGGCAAAATATTGTTGGAGAAGAAGAATCTGAGGAAGAATATCACGAGATGGAAGGAGATACATCTAATCCAGGAGGAGGAGTTAACAATCATCCACAACAGAGGAGAGTATTGGCCTCCTACACCTTTGCAAATGCTAGACATTGTGGAAGCAGCATTCTCACCCCTAATGTCAATGCAAATAACTTTGAACTGAAGCCACAACTCATCACATTGGTCCAGAACAACTGCTCATTTGGGGGAGGACCATTGGAGGATCCAAATCAACATCTATCTACCTTCTTAAGGATTTGTGACACTGTCAAATCCAATGGCGTGAATCCTGAAACCTACAAGCTTCTGCTGTTCCCGTTCTCATTAAGGGACAAGGCCGCACAATGGCTTGAAACTTTTCCCCAAGGAAGTATCACTAGTTGGGATGACTTGGTGACTAAATTTCTAGCCAAAATTTATCCACCCCAAAGAGTCATCAGGCTGAAAACCGAGGTGCAGACATTCACACAATTAGATGCCGAATCCTTGTATGAAGCATGGGAGAGGTACAAAGCCTTAATCAGAAAATGTCCCCCAGAGATGTTCAATGAATGGGACCTGCTGCAAAATTTCTATGAAGGCCTGACATTGAAATCTCAGGAGGCATTAGATCATTCTGCTGGAGGTTCACTACAACTGATGAAAACTGCTGAGGAAGCCCAGAATCTTGTGGACATGGTGGCCAACAATCAATATTTCTTTGCTCATCAAAGAAACCGCCAACCATCACAAAGGAGAGGAGTAATGGAGCTAGAAGGAGTAGACTCAATCTTGGCTCAAAACAAGATGATGCAGCAGCAAATTCAACAACAATTTGAACAAATGGCCAAGAGGATTGATAGCCTCCAAGTTGCAGCAGTTAACACAAGCCAACCATCATCCACATGGGTGCAAAATGAAGAGACTCAAGAGGAGCAGCAGTAAGAACAAGTCCAGTACATGCACAACCAAAACTCTGGACAGAATGAAGTGTATGGAGACACATACAATCCATCCTGGAAGAACCACCCGAACCTCAGATGGGGAGACAATCACAACCAGAACCAACAACCATGGCAGAGGAACTCAAACCAAAACACTTCAAGAAACAACCAAAACCACAACCAGCAGCAAACTAACCAAAACCCTTACAGAAAACCTCAAAACAACTACTCCAACCCCAACCATTATCAATCCAATAACCAACCCACCAACCAAAATGCCTACCATCCACCAACCACACCTCACAACCCACCACAAGTGTCACCAGAATCTCAAAGAATCACTAACTTGGAAACCTTGATGGATAAGATGTGGAAGCACCAAGAAATAACAACCAAGAACCATGAAGCTTCCATGAAGAGCTTAGAGAGGCAGATTGGGCAAATCTCCAAACAGATTTCTGTTGAGAAACCTTCAAGTTCACTTCCGAGTGACACCATTCCTAATCCAAAAGAAGAGTGCAAAGCTATACAATTACGGAGTGGAAAAACATTGATAGACAACAACAAGGAGGTAACCAAGAAGCCTTTGGATAGCAACAAAGAATCATCAGAGAAAGGGGAAGCTAGCAATGAAGACATGACAACAAGAAGAAGTGCCCCAGAGAAGCTCAAAGAGAAAGACAACCAGCCACATAGTTCAAAGGAAGTGATTCAGGGACAGCAGCAAGTGGAGAAGAGCATTACACCTCCACTACCACACCCTCAGAGGTTCAACAAAGAGACTAAGGACCAACACTTTCATAAGTTTCTTGAGACTTTCAAGAAGCTAGAAATCAATATTCCCTTGGCCAAAGCATTGGAACAGATGCCCTTATATGCCAAGTTCTTGAAGGAACTCATTAACAAGAAAAGAAGCTGGCTGGAGAAGGAGACTGTACTTCTCTCTGAAGAATGCAGTGCACTCATCAGAAAAGGACTCCCTCCCAAGTTGGAAGATCCGGGAAGTTTCTTCCTACCTTGTACCATTGGAAGTCTATTTATCAACAAGGGGATGTGCGATTTAGGAGCAAGCATAAATCTGATCCCATCCTCTTTAGTGAAAAAGCTTGGCATAGAGAAGGTGAAACCAATACAGATGTCATTGGAATTGGTGGACCAGTCAGTAGTACATCCCAAAGGAGTGATCGAAAACCTTTTAGTTAAGATTGACAAGTTCATTTATCCTGCGGATTTTATAATCTTGGAAACAGAAGAAGAAGGAAACAATTCGATTATCTTGGGAAGGCCATTCTTAGCTACCGCCAGAGCCATCATAGATGTAGAGCAAGGAGAACTAACTCTTAGGATGCATGAGGAAAGCATTACTCTGAAAGTGTTCCCAGAACGACAAAATTCTGAAGGAAGAAGCCAAGTCATCAATGACTGTTTCTCAAGGCAAGTAATCAACACTTCAGTAAAGCAGAAAAATGAACAGATGCAAGGAAAAGAAGGCACTCAAAAAGAAATTTGGAAAATAACCAAGAAGGAAAGTGCCACAACTAAAGCTACTGTCAAGGAGGAAAGGTTAACCAGAAAAAGGAAGAAAAATAAGAAGAAGGCTCACAAAGGGTGGAAGAATAAAAAAATCCCAACATAAGGGCTCTCCAAAGGTGACAAAGTGCAGTTAGTCTATCAACAACTGGGCGCAAGCCAACAGACTGATGATTACTATACTGTGAGCAAAATAATCTCATTAGAACATGCTGAGATAGAACATCAAGCTACAAAGAAGAAGCTCACAGTCAGAGGGGACAAATTGAGGCACTACAACCATCAACCACCATAAAAGAAAGCCCCAATGTCAAGCTAGTGACAATAAAAGAGCGCTCCATGGGAGGCAACCCATGATTTAAGATTTCTGTTATTTTAAATTCAATAGGCTATGATCATCCAGCATGATATTTTTTTCACGAGTGCAAACATTGTTTTAAAACATATGCCAAGACTTCTAAGTTTGGTATGCCTTCGAGCACACTAAATTAGTTTTTCAAACAATCTTAGACCATATGCTTAGTCATTCTGATAAAGCATATGACCAAACATTAAGTTTGGTGTCTGCATATGTAGAGCTTTCAAAAGAACAGTTCTTGATTAATGAAACAACAATCATGCACCGATGATCATAAGTAATTTTTTTGGCATTCCTTATGAATAGATAACCAAGAGTGACATTAAGATTTCAAAAATACTAGTTGGAGGAAGAAATATTTTGGATTATATGGCCAAACATTAAGTTTGGTGTCCTCCAAGAAAAAAAAAAAGAGAGAAGAGTCACGGTCAAAATGGATATAAGGAATGAGAGTTCACATAGTAATTTAATAAGCTTTCTTGCCAAGATTTGATAATGTTATCTTTGTTGTCTTGTTGTGATGGTTAGGTGGTCAAAGAATATTCAATGAAAGGGACAAGACAAGGAGGGGCATAGAATGAAGACAAAGATGCATCACATGCTTCAAGGAGTGATTCTGCACACTCTTGGAAAGAGAATGTTGAAAACCATTAAGGAAGCAAGCTTTGTCCTTATTCAACTTGCATGCACGCCGTTGATTTGCAAAGTATCTAATTGCATCCCAACCCTCCATTGTTCAATCAAATGAGTATAAAACACCACCTTCAAGCCATGCACATAAACGAAAAAGTTGCACACTCTCTGCACTCCAACTATTCAAACTCCAATTCATCCATCATTCCTCACCATCTAAGCTCGGCCTCAAATATTCCTCTGTCAAAAACACATAAAAATCTCCAACTTTCTTCACACTTCCTCCACCCTTAAAAAGATCAACCAATTAAGCAATCATGGCCTCTTCCTCAAGAACCAAACGAAGGAGAGGAAAAGAGCCTATGATTGAGGAAAGCACCCATGAATTTGATCGATGGAAATTTAGATCTTGGTACCATCAACTACAACTTGAATGGATGAGGCAGAAGAAAATATATCCAGAGGTTCCACTCCTATTGCTGGACGATGAGTGTCAAGAAATGAAAGCCAAGATTAGGAAAAGAAGGTGGGAAGAGCTCATTTCACCAATCACCAAGATTAATGCGAACATTATATGGGAATTTTATGCCAACACCCCAAGAACCGAAATGGATCAACCTCCAACTTATAAGAGTTATGTGCGGGGAACTGAAGTAGATTTTAGCCCAAATACTATCATGAAAGTATTGAAACTAAGGGCAACTCATTTTGATAAGCCAGGATACCATCAAAGGCTAAATGAAGAACAGGACTATGATGAGATTGCCAGTGAGATTAGTGTAGTCAACACAGAATGGGTAGGAACTACTAAAAACAAGTACAAGTACTTGAGAAGGGGAGATCTCACCCCTGAAGCGAAGTGTTGGTATGAGCTAATGAAGAGATCAATCCTAGGCACAGTAAACAACTCGGAGGTCAATAAGAAGAGAGCTATCATGTTATACTGCATAATCATGGGAGGTGAAGTGAAAGTCCATGAAATCATTTCAAATGACATCCAAAGGTTAGCAGAGAAAAATTCGGCCGAAGGGTGGCTGCACTACCCGAGCACCATTATGCGTTTATGCATGAGAGCCAAAGTGCCAATGGAGGAGGCAAACCCAACATGGTTGCACCCGGGCATGCCTATAACCGTTGAAAGAATGATGGTTGTTACTGAAGCACAGCAAAGCCGAAGACTACCAAGAAGAAGGCAAAGGAATGAACCAATGGAGGAAGAAGGATCATAAGAGGAGGAGGAACAGCAACACATTCCACCACACAACACTCTGGATATGACTCAGATGCAGGAAGCAATTGGAAGATTATCACAACAGTATATGAGAATTCAAGAAAGGCAAGAGAAATACCATTCACAGTACATGAAAAACCAACAAGAGCAGGAGGAATGGCAGCTGAGGATGATGAACAAACAAAATGAGTTTGAGTCAAAATTTTTCGTGATGCAAGAGGAGCATGCTTTTCAAGCTCACGAATCATTTGGAAAGTTGGCACAGATGCAAGCTGAAAATATGAGGGCTCTCAAAGAGTTCACAACCCTCCAAGAGGCAAGATATGAAGTCCAAGCCGACTACAACATAAATAGTCAAATTAAATTGAACTACATCGGAGAGCATCTGCACAACATGGATCCAGCATTTCCAACTTTCGATGAGTACTTCAAAGGGAAAAGTGAGATTGAAGTAAGTAATGCTATGAGGCTTGAAGATAGAGTAGAAGAAACGATGAATAGAGCTAGATTTTGGCTTGGACAACAGACAACAAACATGGAGACAGGGAATACCAACAA
The DNA here is from genome assembly GCF_059453495.1 of Arachis ipaensis. Classification (NCBI taxonomy): domain Eukaryota; kingdom Viridiplantae; phylum Streptophyta; class Magnoliopsida; order Fabales; family Fabaceae; genus Arachis; species Arachis ipaensis. Next base: position 26,578,009 of record NC_142437.1, read on the forward strand.
CCAAACATATGAAAGAAGAAAAAAAAAGCACGATAAATGAAAGGTGGACCTGATCCATGCATCTTTTCTGTTTGAAGTAGTTTTTGCATCATGGTTATTTTTCTTAAAATAAGTAAGCTAGTCTAAGTGTGTGCTTGTGTGGTTACTTTCACTTAACTAATGCATGCCTTGTCCCCTGCATCTTTTCAATTCAATAAAAGAAATGTTTGAAACATGAAGTAAGATGGTTCATTGTTAGCTAGAAGTCAAATAATAGTAAGTGGTGGCATATATGTGTGATTGTGTGGCAACTCACTATCAGTGAATAAAAGGAATAGATTGTTCTCTCTTTAAGAAGAAAGCAGCTCACTGTCTATGAATCTCAATCAAATAAAAGTCCTTGTGTGAAAAGAAAAACAAAAAGAGAAAAGAAAAAGCCAAAAATGGCAACAGAACAAAAGAAAAATAAAAAGAAACAAAGCTAGACACCAATAGCTTGAACCTTAGAATATATGCCTGTGGTGTCTTTGTATTGGGATCTGCTTGGATTATTAAGTTCTTTGGAGTGCATCAACACTTGGTGACTTGGGTTAACTAACCCGGGATCATCAACTGAAAGTCCACTATCAAGAGCAACCTAACTACAAGGCATTTCGTAACCCAAAGAGGTACTGGGCATCAATATTCTAAGAAGGAATGTGAGCCAAGTGTCTATAGTGAATAATGTGTCAAGCATAAGTAAAGAAAAGAGCTTGTTACACATGACACTGAACTAAAGCTTATAGAAAAATAGTAACCAAGGACAAAGGAATAATGAGAGGTCATAGCAGTGTATTGCTTGACGCTTAAAGGAAACTTTCTAGGCCTAATTGTCAATAAAAAGTGGATAAGTTACATATCTGCATAAAACCCCATGAACTACCAATAATATTCTGCTAACATGAGCATTCTCTTTTGTTTTCATTCTTTCTTCTTAATAATTCTTTTCTTGCTTGGGGACAAGCAAGCTTTAAGTTTGGTGTTGTGATGACAAGTCATCTTAGCCTAGTTTTACTAGCCTTTTTCTTTTGTTTTCATTTAGTTTTATGCACTTTCTTGCATTATAAATTAGCCATTTGAATTGGAATTGCTTGGTTTCCTTAAATCAATCAACCACCTTTTAATTGATACAAAATCATGAGGTTCAAGCCAACTTTAGTTGATAATTAATTGATTTATAAACATTGTGAATTTTGTGATACTTTGATTGGTTGTTTTGATTACTTGTAGGTGAAGAAAGGAAACAAAAGGTGTGCCAACATTATGGAAGAAGGTTGCAAGAATGGGTTTGAGAAAATGGAATTCACGTTTGAGCTAACGTTTGCCTCAAACGTCAACTCAAACGTGAGTAGCAGTTGAAGAACACCCTGGGAAAAAGCCAACGTTTGCGCCAACGTTTGCCTCAAACGTGAGGTCAAACGTTGGCTCCAAAAGAGAAGAGAATTGAAGCTCCTGGAAAGCAACGTTTGAGCCAACGTTTGCCTCAAACGTGAGGTCAAACGTTGGCTCCAAAAGAGAAGAGAATTGAAGCTCCTGGGAAGGCAACGTTTGCGCCAACGTTTGCCTCAAACGTGAGGTCAAACGTTGGCGCCAAAGAGAAGAGAAATGGCATCCCTGGAGGCAGCAACGTTTGAGCCAACGTTTGACTCAAACGTGAGGTCAAACGTTGGCACCAAACAGCATAAAGGGGCATACTTCAAACAAGAATAACTTGAGTTGTAGATGTCCAATTGAGGTGATTACAAGTGGGTTAGAAAGCTGACATTCAGAGCTTTCCAACCATATATAATAGTCTCTATTGGGCACAAAATTGGCAACACAACAAGAGGACAAAGTAGCCCCCAAGAAGCATACAAGAAGGGAGGTCCACGTTTGAGCTCACGTTTGACCTCAAATGTTGAGCCAAACGTGGAAGACAGCACATGGCCTAGCTGCATAATGCCTCACTCAAGTAACGTTTGAGTCAACGTTTGCCTCAAACGTTGGCTCAAACGTGAATGGTTCATGGCCTGGTTCACTAATGGATTTCCTCCCAACACCAAGAGCAATCAACAGAGGCCACTATCAACCCAATTCCATCAAGGCTAAAGGCCCAATTCAAAGCTTAATGATCATTTGAAGAAAGTGTATAAATAGCTTAGGATTTGAAGTTTTTGGAGAGCTTCCCTTTTAGTTTTTCATAATAGCTTTCTTTTCAGTTTTGCTCAGAGCTCACCTTTATTTTTCTTAGCATTGTTGTTTAATTCAAAAGAATTTGGGAGGAGAATTGATCTCTCTTCTTCCTTGTTCTTGCCCAGCACTCTTTACTTTTCTTGTCTTGGATTTTGGGTGGAGAATTGAAGAAATTTTGTTTCAATCTCACCTTGGGATCTTGTTTAATTTTCTGCTTAATTGAATTTCAGTTTCGGTTCATTGCTTTTCATCTACTTTCTTTGCAATTTACAATTTCCTTTGCAATTGTTCTTGTTGGATCTAGGAAGGCATTGAGATCTAGACTTGGTTTTCTAGTCTCTTGGGTCCTGAGATCCGAATTTCCCATTTCCCATTCCCTGTTTTGCTCATTTACAATTCTGTTTCTAGATCTGATTCAATCCAAGTGTTCTTCTATTCCTTTGCTTGTTGCAATTTCACATTTCCTTGTTTAATTTCTACAGATCCAACTCCCCATTCCCTTTACAATTCAAGTCATTTACATTTCTTGCACTTTAAGATTCTGCAATTTACATTTCTTGCGTTCTAAGTTTCTGCCAATTTAATTCCTTGTTCTTTAAGATTCAACACTTTTATTTTCTGTTCTCTTTGATTTTCTGCAATCTACCCCTCTCCCTTTACTTTTCATGCAATTTAATTTCTGTTAATCACAAATCACTCAACCAACACTTGATTCGCTTGACTAAATCAACCACTAAACTAAAATTGCTCAATCCTTCAATCCCTGTGGGATCGACCTCACTCACGTGAGTTATTATTACTTGATGCGACCCGGTGCACTTGCCGGTGAGTTTTGTGTCGGATCGTTTTCCGCACATCAGACTTCAGTAAGGTAGCACTTCCCTTATCCAGACTACCGCAGAAGGATATTGAGTTCGAGTTCAGTGAAGATTGCAAACAAGCGTTTGATAAGCTGAAAACCGCCCTGACTCAAGCTCCAATTGTGAGAGGACCAGACTGGAGCCAGCCATTCGAAATAATGTGCGACGCTTCCAACCATGCAGTAAGAGCAGCATTGGCTCAGCGTGAAGGTAAGGATCCTTTTGTTATTGCTTATGCGTCTAAAACTCTAGATGCAGCACAGTCCAATTACACTACTACTGAGAAAGAGCTTCTTGCTATTGTTTTTGCTCTGGATATATTCCGAGCCTATTTACTTGGTACGAAGATAGTAGTGTACTCAAACCACACAGCTCTAAAGTATCTATTAGCTAAAAAGGAGTCCAAACCAAGGCTTATACGTTAGATACTGCTATTACAAGAATTTGATTTAGAAATTAAGGATAGGAGTGGTAACCAGAATTTAGTGGCAGACCACTTGAGTCGCCTTGAGCACATTTCAGATGACCCCACTCCTATAGCTGATAATTTCCCATTTGATGACCTGCAAGCAGTATCCGAGGTAGTCCCTTGGTATGCACCTGTAGCTAATTATCTAGTTAGCCGCACTTTTCCTCCAAACTTTTCTAAGCATCAAAGAGACAAGCCGAAAAGCGAGTCTAAATATTATATATGGGATGACCCATATTTATAGAGATGTGGCGCTGACCAGGTAATTAGACGGTGTGTGCCTCAATCAGAATTCCAGTCTATCTTAGAGGCCTGTCACTCATCTGAGAGTGGAGGACATTTTGGCCTTCAAAGAACAGCTAGAAAAATCTTAGACTGTGGATTCTGGTGGCCTACACTTTTTAGAGACGCTGCTGAATTTTGTAGATCTTGTTTTCCATGCCAAAAATTTGATAATATATCCAAGAGGGATGAAATGCCTCAACAAATTATGCTTTTCTGTGAAATTTTTGACGTTTGGGGCATTGACTTCATGGGTCCATTTCCAAATTCTAATGGTTATTTTTATATATTGTTAGTTGTAGATTATGTTTCCAAATGGGTGGAAGCAATTCCTACCCGCACTGATGATGCTAACACTGTTGTTTCCTTTGTGAGAAACCACATTATTTGTCGCTTTGGATCACCACGAGCAATCATGAGCGATCAAGGCACCCATTTTTGTAACAGGAGACTAACAGGATTAATGAAGAAGCATGGAATAATTCATAAGGTTGCAATAGCATACCATCCTCAGACTAATGGGCAAGCCGAGGTGTCAAACAGAGAGATAAAGCGTATCTTGCAGAAGATAGTCAAACCTCATAGAAGAGATTGGAGCACCAGGCTACAAGATGCACCTTGGGCGTACAGAACCGCATACAAGACACCCATTGGGATGAGTCCTTTCCGCTTAGTCTATGGAAAAGCTTGTCATCTCCCTGTTGAAGTCGAGCACAAAGCCTTTTGGACAGTAAAGGAGTGCAACATGGGAATTGAGGAAGCTGGAGCTGAAAGGAAATTGCAACTGCAAGAATTGGAAAGCCTTCGCCTAGAAACTTATGAGAACTCCAGACTATACAAGGAGAAGATGAAGGCTGTACATGATCAGCACATTAAGAGAAAAGAGTTCTAACCTGGGGACTTAGTCCTCCTTTACAAATCTCGACTGAGACTCATGCCAGGCAAGTTGAGATCAAGATGGGATGGTCCATACAAAGTAGAGAAGGCCAAACAATACGGAATTTATCACCTAAGCCATCCTTCAAGCTCTGAACTTATCAAAGTTAATGGACATCGTTTAAAGCTGTACTATGGAGAGAGGATGCAGAAAAACAAGGAGCTCAAGATCTTCCTCTTGGAAGATCCTCACATAGCCGAAGATTGAGCTAATGGAGCGTCCAACTTATGGACGTTAAAGCAAAGTGCTAGGTGGGAGACAACACACCATGGTATGATCGTTCTTTTCTTTATTTTTAGTTTTTTTTTATTTAATAACTCTTCTCTTGATTAGTACATTTCGTGCATCTGCATTTACATACTTTTATTTTTAATTGATAAAAAAATGTTACGCGATGCGACCGCATCATTGACGCGTCCGCGTCGCAAAGAGATGGGAGAAAAAAAAAACAGAGAGTCATGCAGGAGCGTGGCTGGAGGCGTGCCAATGGCACAAATTGTCCCACGCGACCGCGTCGCCGACGCGTCCGCGTCACATGGGAACATTGGCACCCCACGCGACCGCGTGACCCACGCGGCCGCGTGCCCTAGAATTCGACGTCAAAAGGGTGCACGACCGAAAGTTGTGCTAGAGTGGTGCTGGATTGGTGCTGAACGCACAATCCTTCCCACGCGGCCGCGTGACCGACGTGACCGCGTCATATCCTTCTAATGGCTACTCACGCGATCGCATGCCCCACGCGATCGCGTCACCCAATATTTGGCAATTAATGATTTTGAACAGAGAGTTGTGCGAGTCGAGGCTGTCCTCACGCCAGTGCATTAAAACGGGTCACGCGACCGTGTGACCGACGCGACCGCGTCAATCAGTATCAGCGCAAGTCGCGCGACCGCGTGCCCCACGCGACCGCGTCGATTGCGCCGCACAACTTCCCTGATTTGCCACTTATCTTATCTTTTTCTCCTCCAATCCTATTTTCTCTTTTCCCTCTTTATTTCTTCCTCCTCCCTTCTTCCTTCCTCCTTCTTCCTTCTTTCTCACTTTTTACACCCTCACTCTCTCTCTCTCTCCCATTAACAAGGTTTTCTTTTTTCTTCTCCTCTCCTTACTTTTCTATTTTTCTTCTTATTTTTCTATGTTATCTTCTTTTCTTTTCTTTTTTACTTTCATTACTCATATTTTCTTCCTTTTTACTTGGTGTTAGAAATTTATTTGAGTCGTTATTTCTCATTATATGCTTGTGGATTGTTCTAAACTTGTTTGGCAATTATATATTACTTTTTAAAGGGTTGCTTTCATGTTCAATTTAATACTTTCCATACATTATTTCACCATGCATGCTATGTGTTTGTGAAAAAGCCCATATGGCATTTTGCACTTTTCTACGTTATTCTATTCTACTATTAAATGCCCGTTTTCACAAAAACCCTTTTATATTTTATTCTTCATAAATAATTGTCAATACAAACGTGATGGTTTGTTACGAGTGATGCTTGTTCTATGCTACTCATGCCTTTGCCAGCATGCCAGTAAATACCTTGCATTCACTTGTCATCATATGCACTAACTATTTTTCATTGATGACTTTTCACATGTAGTCATGACCATGTGATAACATCATTTACCTTTTACTGTGCATTCATAACCACCCTTTTCTATTCTCTTCCTTGCTCTATCTCTTTGAATTTAATTTACTTTCTCTCCCCTTTTTTAGAATAGCCACCAAGAAAGGAAAAGAAAGCTACTCCCAAATCAACAGCAAGAAGAGGAACAAAAAGAGCATTAGTGGCAGAGCCCTCTTCAACTGCGGTTAAACCCTCAACAAAGAGACTTAAGAGGATTATAAAGGTTGATGATAAAGAAAAAGCCTTCCCAGCAAAGGACACTGCACGATTTTCCAACCGCTACTGTGAGCAGATGTTCCCCATCCTGGCAGAAAGGAGCTACAACAACGAATACCTTCTTCTCCTCCTAAACCATATTGCTACCTTTATTGAGCCGCGAATTGCACAAAGACAATGGGGTTTCCTACAGAGACAGCCGAGGCAGGTCAATCTTTCTTGGGTAGTCGAGTTCTACTCCAACTTCCACCTGCCAACCCTGCAGTCTGTCTTTGTCCGTCAGAAGCAAGTCCCCATTACAGAAGAGGCCATTCAAAAAGCTCTAGGTCTTCCCCCTATTCCAGAAGGTTTGGATGCCTTTCAAGAAGCCGCACTCAAGTGCCAGATGTACCAATTTGACTGGGACGCCGTTCTCAGAATTATCGCACTACCTGGCAGCCGATGGATCTACAGATACCATTGTACCCTCCCTAAGGGAATTTCGGCTTCAGCACTTACCTTGGAGGCTCGTGTATGGGCACAGATCATGTCCCATTACGTCTTTCCGAGCACTCACGAGTCCTCCTTCACTGCGGACATGGCCGTTCTACTATGGTGCATCCTTACAGACCAGCCTCTGCACCTACCAAGACACATCCGAAATGCCATGGGACACGTACAAATCACAGGCAACTTACCTTTTCCCGCCTTGGTCTCAGATCTCGTCTCCGCAGCCAGAGTCTCCTTCAGAGCTGGGGACACAAAGCCATACTTCCACGGGATGATCAATATGTCCCTAATGGGAAATATATCAGACCCTCAGCAGCCACTACAGGCCAGCCTATTGAACCAGCTGCAGATATTCCTCCTTCAGCACTACAAGCACCTACCACTGACCAACTGCTCTATCAGATACTCGAAAGGTTGGATCGGCAGGAACACAAAGCTAAGATGAGAGAGCGCCGTAACAAGCGCCGATTCACATACCTCAAGGAGCTAATTATGGAAAAATTCAAGGACTCAGACACCCCGGACTCCACTTCCTTTACCAGCACAGGGAGCCATGATGGTCCCGACTGTGGAGATACTGCTACCAGCCCACCCCTGTTCCTGACAGATGACACCGAGGACGGTGCAAAGCCTTAAGTGTGGGGAGGTCGGTCAGTACCTGACTTCCAGAGGTAATTTCTCTTCCCTAAACACCAATAAATTAGGATATTTTGTTAGTTTTTCTTTTATAGAATAGGATAAATTGCATAGTAATAGATTAGTTGCATGCATGTTCTACTTGATTGAAAAGACAATAAGTTTCTTCTAAGACTCTATTTTTGGAACAAAATTTCACTAATTTTAATTAAATTTTTATGTTAAATTTGCTTGAAGTTGTATTTGGAACATGATTTTTGAGTAAAGAACACACAACCTGTGAGATTTGAGCCTTTATGCATGGTTACATTATTTAACCAGAATTATTTTATTCTTGTGTGTTTACTTCTCTATGATTGTAATCTATATTTTGTTTCATCCTATATGTCCAATATTTATTATATTTATATGTTTGCATATGATTGAGGCCATTAATTATTTAGCTCACTTATCCAAATTAAGCCTACCCTTTCAATTACCTTTGTTAGCCACTTTGAGCCTTTAAATCCCATTTGTTCTATATTTTACCACATTACTAGCCTTAAGCGGAAAAATAATTATATATCCCAAACTGAATCTTTGGTTAGCTGAAGATAGAATTGTGTGTGCTAATTAAGTATGGGAAATTATGGAAACAAAAGATAATAAGGGAATGTGTCATGATAATATAATGAGAATTTGGATACCTACTCATGTGAAACTATAAGAATTAAAAATCTATGTGCATTGATAAGCTATGTTTATTTTTATGCTTATATTAAAAAATATATAAATAAAAAATATTCAATAAATAAATAAGGGGACAAAATTACCCCAACGTTAAGTTAAGAATTCAAAGGTCAATGCATGTATGATAAAATTAAAATAAAAGTTGATACATGAGTATGGAATGTGAAAGAGAAATTTTGGGTAGCTAGGTATGAATTCTAAAGTCATATAGAATATATACATAGGTTATGTTAAAGCTTGGGTTAATTAAAGATTCAGTTTATAAGCTTACTTAGCCATATATGTATCCTTACCATTACCTTGGCCCCATTACAACCTTGAAAAGACCTCATGATGTTTGCATTGGTATATCAAATGTTGTTGATTGATTAGGAGAAGAACAAAATTAGAAAGCATGATTAGAGAAGGATAGAGTGATTGCCCTATACACTAGAGAGATTAGAGCATATATACATCATCAATGAGGGTTCAATGCTTAAAATTCTATGTTCCCTGCTTTCATGAGCTGCCTTCTTGCATTTTTATCTGTTCTTACTGCATGAGAATTGAATTAGTGGAATTTGATTTGTAATTATTTTAAAGCGCTTATTTATTATTGATCAAGTGGACAAAAATCATATAGTTGCATTCATATATATAGGTTGCATTGCATTGCATGAGTTTTACATGTTCCTACTCATTTATTTCATCTCCTTCAACTAAGCATGAGGACATGCTAAGAGAAGAGTGCAAGGCCATCACTATAGAAGTGGAGGCCAAATCTGAAGGGGATAAGCTGGCGTTGAACGCCAGTAAGGAAGTCCTTACTGGCCGTTCAACGCCCAAAGAAGAGCCATTCTTGGCGTTGAACGCTAGTAAGGAAGTCAACGCCCAAGGAGGAGCCATTCTTGGCGTTGAACGCCAGTAAGGAAGTCCTTACTGGGTGTTCAACGCCCAAAGAGGAACCATTCCTGGTGTTGAACACCTGTAAGGAAGTCCTTATTGGGCGTTGAACGCCTAAAGAAGCACCATTAATAGCGTTGACCGCTAGTAAGGAAGGCCCTACTGGGCGTTCAACGCCCAAAAAGGCACAACATCTGGTGTTGAACGTCAATCATGGGGCAGCTGGGCGTTCAACGCCTGCTAAAAACTCTCCTATTGAGAAACTAAAGGCAACTAAGGCTCATAAGGAGACTATAGAAGTTCCATTGAATGCCTTGTTTCAAATCATGGATTATGAGGATCACTCCTCCTCTGATGAGGAAGAAGAGACTAGGGAAGAGCAAGTTGTTCGGTACCTAGGAGTCCTCATGAAGCTAAATGCCAAGTTATTTGGAACAAAGACATTGGAGGAAGAACCCCCAGTGCTCACCAAGGAACTCAATGCCTTGGTTCAACAGAAACTACCTCAAAAGCTGCTAGATTCCAGACGCTTCCTAATTCCTTGCACCATAGGCACCATTACATTTGAGAAGGCTCTGTGTGACCTAGGGTCAAGCATAAACCTTATGCCACGATCTGTAATGGAAAGACTGTGAATCTTTGAGGTACAAGCTGCAAGAATCTCACAAGAGATGGCAGACAAGTCAATGAAAAAGGCATATGGTCTGGTAAAGGATGTCCTAGTAAAGATTGAGAACCTTTACATCCTTGCAGACTTTATAATCTTGGATACTGGGGAGGAGGAGGATGAATCCATCATCCTTGGAAGATCCTTCCTGGCCACTACCAATGCCATCATTGATGCAGCAAAGGGAGAGCTAATTCTACAGTTATGAGAGGACCACAACTTGTTCAAGATGCCTAACCCAACTCCCCCTCTGAAAAAAGAGAGTCAGTGGTGCAACACTTAGTGTTCCAATCCTTTGCCTCAGTGCAAAGCTATACAGACTCCCCAGATACTAATTATAAGTTTGGTGTTGGGCAGCCATCATCAAGCACTGAGAATAAAGGTACTAAGAAGGAAGTACCTAAAGGCTGGAGAGACAAAAAGATCCCCACTGAAGGCCTCTCACCTGGCGTGAGAGTTGTCTTCACTGACAACCCAGTTATTCCACACACAGTGAGTAAGATCCTGTCTCTAGAGCATGTGGAGCTCATCCATGAGAGCACAGGCAAGAAGTTCACTGTAAGAGGCAAAATTCTGAGCCCCTATCCATCTCCATAAGGAGCTAACCGTCATGCTAGTGACATTAACGAGGCGCTTATTAGGAGGCAACCCAACCATAATTAGTTATTTCTATTTTTCTTTAAGTTTATTTTGCATAAGTATTTCTTTAAGTTTGTGATCATGTACAGTAGTTAGAACAGAAATAGAGACAGTCAGAACTGGAAACAGAACACCCTGGAGCAGTTACCTTGCTCGCATTGAACGCCAGACAAGGGGGTTAGAGTGGGCGTTCAACGCCCATGAAGAGCAACCAAGCTGGCGTTGAACGCCACACAAGGTATCCCTAATGGGCGTTCAACACCCAAGAAGAGTAGCATTGCTGGCGTCGAACGCCAGCAAGTAGGTAGAGACCTGGCATTGAACGCCAGGAAGGAGGTCTTCTATTGGCGTTCAACACCCTATGAGGAGCATGAAGCTGGTGTTCAGGAGCAGGAGCTAGGCATTCAACTCCCACAAGGGGGCAGGGAATTCGAATTTCCTAGCCTCTCAGGACCAGTGGGTCCCATAGAATCTCCACCTACCCCACCTTCTTCTCTCTTCTACTTTCACTCTTCCCCTCACACTCTTCCCCATAAACCCTCAACCAATCACATCCATATCTCTTTCCAAAACCATCATAACTCCCACCAACCCCACCTACTTTAAATTCAAAATTTCCCACCTAATTCCCACCCATTCATTCGAACCCTACTCCATCCCACCCTTATAAATACCCCTTCTTCCAACCCTTTCAACACACAATTCATATACATAAGCCCCCACTTGGCCGAACCCTCTCTCCCTCTTTCTCCACTCTATTCTCGTCTTCTTCTACTATTTTTTTCTATTTTTTTGCTCGAGAACGAGCAAAGCTTTTAAGTTTGGTGCTGGAAAAGCCTTGCTTTTTGCTTTCCATTCACACTTATGGCACCCAAAGTCGGAGAGTCCTCTAGAAAGAGGAAAGGGAAAGCTGTTGCTTCCACCTTCAAACATTGGGAGATGGAGAGATTCATCACCAAAGCTCATCAAGACCACTTTTATGAAGTAGTAGCAAACAAAAGGGTGATTCCTGAAGTCCCTTTTAGGCTAAAAAGAATGAGTACCCGGAGATCCGACGAGAAATTCGGAAGAGAGGTTGGGAAGTCCTAATCAATCCTATCCCAGAAGTTGGAATCTTGATGGTGTAAGAGTTCTATGCTAATGCATGGGTCACTAAAAACCATGACACTAGTGTGAACCCACATCCCAAAAATTGGAGCACCATGGTCCGATGGCAACCCTTGGATTTCAACCCAGAGAGTGTAAGGTTGGCGCTCCATTTTCCAATATTGCAAGGAGACCCACATCCTTACACTAGAAGAGTCAAGTTTGATCAGAGGCTGGACCAAGTCCTTTTAGACATTTGTGTGGAAGGAACTCAGTGGAAGATGGATGCTCAAGGCAAGCCTATCCAACTGAGAAGGCTTGACCTCAAGTCCGTAGCTAGAGGATGGTTGGAATTCATCCAACGCCCCATCATTCCTCCTAGCAGTCGATCAGAAGTGACCATTGACATAGCCATTATGATTCATTGCATCATGATTGGAAGTGAGGTGGAGGTACATGAGGTAATACCTCAAGAATTGTACAAGAAAGCTGAGAAGCCTTCCCACCTTAGCAAGGTTGGCTTTTCCCCATCTTATTTGTCACTTATGCAATTCAGCTGGAATTATCATGGAAGGAGACTTCCTCTTTGAGGAGGACAAGCCCATCACTAAAAGAAGGATGGAGCAAACTAGAGAGCCTACACATGCACCTCAACAAGAGCATGTGGAGCAGCCTCAACAGAAATCCCTGAGATGCCTCAAGAAATGCATTTTTCTCCCCAAGTTTATTGGGACCAATTGCATACTTCTCTAGGAAAATTAAGCTCCAACATGGATCAGTTGAGGATGGGACATCAAGAACATTCCACCATTCTCTATGAAATAAGGGAAGATCAAAGAGCCACGAGGGAAGAACAACAAAGACAAGGGCATGACATAGAAGACATCAAGCGCTCAATTGGATTCCAAAGAGGGAGTAGTAGCCGCCGTCACTAAGGTGGACCCATTCCCTTAATTCCTTGTTGCCTATGTCATTTATCTGTTTTCCATGTATTTTGCTTTATTATCTGTTTCTAATGCATGATCATTTTTATTTTATGTCTTAAGCTATGAAATATTCCATGCATCTCTCACCATACTTAAAAGAAAAATTTTATTTGAAAAAGAAAAGAAAGATGAATGAACTTGAGTTATATAATAAGAATAGTTCAATTATGTTGATGTGGTGGCATTGCTTTTACTTTCTGAATGCATGAATGAACAGTGCATATTTGATGTTGGAGTTAAGAATTTTGGCTCTTGAAAGAATGATGATAAAAGAGAAGTATTATTGGTAATCTGAAAAATCCAAAAATTGATCCTTTGAGCAAGAAAAAGCATCAAAAAGCAAAAAAAAAAAAAAGAAAAAAGAAGAGAGAAGCAAACAGAAAAAGAAAAAGCCAATAGCTCTTTAACCCAAAAGGTAAGAGCAAAAAGCCAATAGCTCTTTAAACCAAAAGGCAAGAGCAAAGGATCCAAGGCTTTGAGCATCAATGGTTAGGAGGGCCCAAAAGAAACAAAATCTTAGCCTAAACAGTTCAAATGAGCTGCTTCCCTAGAGACTGAGCAGTTAAAGTCGTGATCCAAAGCAAAAGAGTGTGCTTAAGAACTCTAGACACCACTGACTGGGGATTCTAGCAATCTGAATCACAATCCAAAAGGGTTCACCCAGTTAAGTGTCTCTGGCGTTTATGTATCCAGTGGTATTACTGAAAAATAAAGCACTTAGGGTCACGGCCAAGACTCAATAGAAGCTGTGTTCAAGAATAAAAAAGAAATGAACTAGGAGAATCAATAGTATCATTCGGATTCTAAGTTTCTAAAGATGCCAATTATTCTGAGTTTCAAAGAAAAGTGAGATGCCAAAACTATTTAGACGTGAATAGCTACTAGTCCCGCTCATCTAATTGAAACTGAGCTTCATTAAAAACTCTGAGATTTATTGTATCATTCTCTTCTTTTTAATCCTACTTTGTTTTTAGTTGCTTGGGGACAAGCAACAATTTAAGTTGGTTTTTGATGAGCGGATATTTTATACGCTTTTTGGCATCATTTTCATATAGTTTTCATTATGTTTTGTTTAAGTTTCATTATGTTTTCATAGGTGTTAGTGCAAAATTCATATTTTTGGATTCTACTTTGAGTTGTTGTGTTTTATGATGATTTCAGGTATTTTTTGGCTGAAATTGAGGAGTTTTGGCAAAGTCTGATTCAGAGACAGAGAAAAGACTGCATATGCTGTCAGATTCTGACCTCCATGCACTCGAAGGAGCATTTCTTGAGCTACAAAAGTCCAAATGGTGCGATCTTAATGGCTATGAAAAGCTAACATTTCCAGAAATATATAATACTTCATACTTTACTTTGGAAATAAAGGCCCAAAACTGGCGTTCAATGCCAGCCACCAACCCCATTCCTGGCGTCCAATGCCCAAGAGGGAGTACCAACTCGTGGCTTCACTCAAGCTCAGCCCAAACACTCACCAAGTGGGCCCGAAAAGTAGATTTTCGCACTACAAGACTAGTTTATCTTATTTCTGTAATTCTTTGTTATCAGATTAGTATATATAGGAGAAGATCACCCTTGTTTAGGGGTTCTGCCAATCTTCTTCCCCCACTTTTACATTTGAACACTATTTTATGTACAGTATGAGTCACTAACCTCCTAGGTTAAAGTTAGGAGCTCTGCTGATTCTTATGGATTAATAATATCACTATTCTATTTCAATCTATGCTTGATTTCATTCTAAGATGTATCTTCGTTCTTCATCATAATGAATTGGGAGTGTAACTTGACCATCATCCCTATTTCACATGGGTTCGTGCGAGTCCTTGACGGGATAGTACTGAACCACAAACTTGATTATACATCTCTTAGACAGCTAATCCTCAACTTCGTTGGGTACTTGGAGACATCAGTGTAGCCGAGGTACGGGTCGATTAGGGCCTTTGTGGTATAGGCTAGAACCAAGATGCAGCTTTCTCTGATCCGAAAGATTCGACCTTGTCTGTGGCGCTTTGAGTAGGATCACCAAGGGAATGGACTGCAGGAGCTTCACCCCCATTCAGATTGGATGATCGCTGACCCGGCGTTTGATCTGAAGTAGAGGAGATTGATGACCGCTAATCCGACATTAATCATTTACAGCCTGCCATGGAATGAATCATCAGAAGTTGGAGTAGATGGTGAGAAAAGTTGATCCAGAAGAAAGAAACATCTCCGAAGCCTCAACCGTTCTATCATAACTGATTTCACACCTATCTAGTAACGTTTTATTTATTTATTCTATTTTATGCGTTTTTCGTGACAACTATCATTTTCTCTAATCGCCTGACTAAGATCTACAAGATAACCATTACCAACAATCTTCGGATCGACCCTCACTCACCTGAGGTATTACTTGGACGACTCGGTGCACTTGTCGGTCTATCTGTGCGAATATTACGGAGTTAATTTCATGCATCAGGCTCCAAAAGTTTCTTTTAAGAAGTCCATTGGTAGTTAGTGTCTCCAACCACAAATTTGTGGAGTGTCCAATGCTTTGTGTGTTTAAATAGCAAGACTAGAGTATATTAGAAAAATGTAGCATATGTGGTGGTGACACCAAACATCAATGAGGACAAACTTGTTGATTTTCTGAACGAATTTGTAGAGAAGCATGCTCAATGGTTCAAAGTTTGCCAGTTTTAACAACATTGCATTACATCAAAGGTTGGTGAAACCTGTTACTTTTGCCATTTGAACAAGTAAAAGTTTTAACAGATTCCTAATCTCAGGTCCAAGGTTTTAGTTGGTTTATACAAGGGCATATATGTATCCTATGCTTTATTGTGATTTTGAGGCATATGAGAACCGATCAGTTTCTTGTGTTATTGACATTTTTATTTGTACTTGATAGCAACTAGTTCCCAAAGAATTTTATATATAGCTTGTTATCAACATTCATTAAAAAAATTTACTCTTTAATTGTCTTATGTTTTCTACATATTTTTTGGGACTATGATAGATGTACTCATGTTAAATGGGCATATGGTGCTTTGGCATGAATAATGTCTGTTTTTTCAACCTTTTTTTTTAGTTTTTGTAATTTCTATTTATTGATTTTATTAATTTAAGGGTGATTAGTTTTTGTAATTTTGTCATTTTTAAACTTTAGAATTTTTACTCGTTTTTTAACAGGTAGTAATTAGTAGATGAAATCATTTTTTTAACAAGCTATTCTGGATGGCATGATTCAATTCTTTGGATATGTAAACTAATGTTGATATCGAATCCAAGATTAAGGAAGTTAGAAATGTGAATCAAGCTAAGCAAGTGCAACATCCTCGCATATATATTGCCATTATAGCTGATTTCAGCTCAATTTCCAGGTTTTTTCAAACACAGAAAAAACTAAAAAGAAGTCATATGGTTAATGCTATAATCAAAATTAAACTTTTGCATTTAGAGAACACCAGCATGTCTTTAAAAATGCTGAAAAATCACATTAATAATTATACACATCATTTCAACGCTGTAAAAGTAGTGCCACACCGTCAAAAATTCAATTATAGTTAGCTTGAAAATAAAGGAAGCTCAAACTATAACCAAAGACATAATGATGCATAGTAGTGCCAATCACAACTACATTTAGGCTAAGCTTTTCACACGAAATACAACAATTTAATGTGAGGTAGTTTGGTATCTCTCGGTTCTCACACAAGCCCCATCCTTGGCAATAGGGAGTATCTTTGACAGTTGAGTCTTTTACCTTAAGTTTTTAACTCTACACAAGAAAATCAAAATATCACTTACAATAGAGCAGTCAACTACTTACAATGAAAATTGCAAACATGAATAATAGACTAATTGGTCCTCAATAAAGTAATAAGCAATATAAATCACATCACCCCGTTAAGAAACAAATCTCGGTCTAAAAAAGTATGAAACTGCACCAATGAGGACATGGACAGTTTCAATAAGAAGTTGAGCAAAAGAAAATAGATATTAAATCACAATGTTAATAATTTGATGTGCATAAACACGTGAAAAGACTAAGAATTGTATTTTAAATATCACGATCCACCCAAGTGGCAAGACAATGTCAGATACAAGAATCAAGAATAATTTTCAATTCAACCTAATGAATGAATATTGAATAGAGTTGAAAATTTTTTTAAGAAACCTTGCTAGTTGTTACCTCCGATGCAAATCATGTTAAAGTGAGGTATAAGCCACATTTGACAATTTTTCATAATCTAATTTCATCAATTTGTGTCAAATACAAGAATCAAGAATAGAACACTGGAATTAGCTACTCTCATAGGAATTAGAGTTAAATATTCATCCTTAAAGCACATAACTTTTAAAATACATAAATCCTTATATTATTCATCTGCAAAGTGGAACAATAACTTTTTCAATTTCGTGAGTACATGGCAACCGCTTCAATTGTATGACTATATAGGACGATGAGTAATATGCGCCATCCTAATAGTATTAGGACTTGCTTTAGATAGGAGAAAAAATGGAGCTTCGTCTTTGAGCAGGGACGGCAGTAAGACAAGGGAGACCATCCAACAGCGATGACAAGATATGGTAAGACACAGGGAGGAGCAGAGTAACAATAGTGATTCAGAGATAACAAGCGACGCCGCAGGGTGAAGTGCAGAAAACGAGCGATATCACAGGGCAAGGAACACAAAACCAGCAACTGCAGAGGGAAAGGGAGAGAGAACGAGCGACGATGATTCAAAGAGAAGAAATCTTAGCAGAGCTCTGGTCTCTTTTTTAAAGCTTTGATTCAAAAGAAAAGGGAGGAATGACTAAAATAAAAAACTATCGAGGAAAATATCTAATTATTAATTTTTCAAAAATAAAAAAACGAGTTCTTTTTTTATAAATATTTTTGTGGTGGTTATTAATGATACTCCCACGTAAATGTGGGAGTAACGAATCCGTGGCCTATGTTATGTATTGTGTTTAACGACACATGTGCTATGTGCTATGTACACAGTAACATCTAGCCAAGAGCAAAAAAACATCCACCAATTAAAAGAAACATCTACAATCTTATAGTAAAAAACATCCATCTACAATACAAAATAATATCTATGTAAAGAGAAGAGAAACCTCCATTAATCAAGAAGGAACATCTGCAAACCTGTATTAAGAAACATCCAACTACAATACAAAAAAATATTTACAGGGTTGACATCGCAGGGTCAGGTAGCACAAGGGCAGTGATGGCGCGAGGGGACGGGATGTGCGGAGGAAGCAACAGTGCGAAAAGTCTGGTCCGGCGAGGCAGCAACAATGCGCAGAAAAGTTCTGCGAAGGCAGTGATGGCGCGCGAAGACTGCCTTTGTTGGGGCTATGCTTTCGGTGTTGTCGAGTTGGCATACGACTTCTTGGTGTAGCGACGGTGTTGCTGGAACTTATTGGAAGACGACGGCATGACTGGATGGACTCTAGTAGTAGCGTGGTTGGGAGTGGGAAGAAAGTGGTGTGTGGTTGAGTTACGTTTTTTTACTGCTTCTAAATCTGAAAAGGTATGTTAGGGTTAGTGTGGGTGAAAGTGGTCGGATGGTTTTTTGTGTGTTAATGGCCTTTGTTGTTGGGCCCTGCACTAAAATTGGTAGAGTTAGTTAGTATCCTAATTGGGTACCTAACAAAGTTGTAATATATTAATACTTGGTTTGGTAAAGCTTTTACTTTTCGAAAGTAGCTTATGAAAGCTGTCTTTTAAAAGACAGCTTTTTAAAAACTGCAGCACTTGCGTTTGGTAAAATCACATTAAAAATGACTTTTAATAAGCATAAACATGACAATTGTGTTTGGTAAAACAGCTTTTAAAAGTTAAAAAAATTATAATAAACATGTTTATAACGAAGAATAATTTCTTTTTTCAAATTCTTTAAAATTTCATATAATATTTTAAAATAAAATAATATTAAAATAAAAAATTCATAATAAACATAAATATAATAAATAAACTCTTTTATTTTTTAACTTTAAAATTTTATATAAGTAACATAAAAATTTATTTTATCCTAAATATCATCACTAAAAATACTAAATTACCTAAATCACTATAATCTAATTTTTTCCACCAATCAAACTTGATGCTATATTATTTCAAACCATCTCCATAGTTCCAAGAAACTTATCTCCAACTTTTTCAACCCCATTTTCAGCTTCACATTCATCGCCATATCCATCTTCTTCTTCAAGCTCAACGTCCATCTGATCATATTTTTTAAACTTACGATCACTTATAGAATAACGTCTAATGTAGTTATGTAGAGCCATTGTTGCAATAACAATTTGAATTTGTTTTTTTATAGCTAAAACTAGGCATATCTCGTAAAATTTTCCATCGCTTTTTCCAAACTCCAAATGTACGTTCTATCACGCTTCTAAGTGAAGAATGAGCATAGTTATATATTTCGTAGTATCCAGAAGGTCCACTAACACAACAAAATTCTGGCAAATGATATGTTGCTCCTTTATATGGTCCTAGATAACCTATTTTTTCTGGATAGCCTACATCTACTAAATAGTATTTACCTGTATATTATTAAATGAAAGAAAACATGATAAGAAATTAAATCTATATATGGAGTATATAATTTAATCTTAAAGATAATCAAGTATTACCTGGTGGAGGTTTTGGAAAGTTCAACTCAGATGTACCAATTGTATATAAAAATACTCTTGTGTCATGAGCTGTCCCTTCCCAACCGGCCAAAGCAAAAGTAAATTCCACATCAAAATTACATGCAGCCATAACATTTTGGGTTGGAATTTTCTTTCTACCAATAAATCGAATTTGGTCTTCAGTAGACACAATCACTGGCACATGAGTTCCATCTATAGCACCAATTGCATCCTATGATTAACATGATTAGAGCATCAATTTTGCGAATACTATAAAGCGAATCTAATACCAACACATGCATGAAAGATAATAATTTTTTTTGTAATTATTTATAATATTTTTTAAAATAAATAATATATAAATTACCTTAAAGTGAGACCAATATCTATCATCATTCCTTAATTTTGTAGGCACTTCTTTAAAATCACGATCCTTTGATTTAATGATGTCTATGGCCATTTTGCACACATCTTGTAGCACTTCTTCAAATTTTCGACTTATTGTTTCACCAGAATGTTGAAATCGCTCCTTGGTTGACTTATTTGAGTTTTCACCTCCTAGGTCAAATAGGAATATTGCTAACATTTTTGCAGCACTTATTCTCCTTGAGGCACATAAACCATAGTTTGTTTCCAAATCATAACATAGTCTTTTGAAAACATCTTTTTCCATCCTAAACATGCTGCAACAATGACTATTATTTCCTTCTAATATCTCTTTAAGCCATTTGTTTCCTGTTTGTGTAGAAGTCATGCATGGTCTTTTATAGATAAGTATATCATAATATTGTAAGACCAAACATGCTGTGAAAGTTAAAACTCGATTAAATTCTTCCTCTTCCTCTTCATCATAATCAATTTCCATATTCTAATGCACTGTATAATAATTATATTAAAAGAAAGAACACAAAGATTAAAATTTAGTAGAATAATATATCAAGAAATTAAAGTACCGTAATTTTTATTTGCAATAAAAAAGATGAAATAAAATAAAAAATATTTAAGCAAATGAATGTAAACAGTACACACAACTCATTGTCTATAAAATGAATGTAAAAAAATCTTAAAAAAGATTTGTAAACAAATTGTTCTCCTTCTCCTTTTGGTCATTCTTTTCATTCATTAACCACGCAATTTTGACTTCTTTGTGCTTTAAGGCAATGAACAGCTCTCTTTTATCTTTATCCAAGAAGAGTCGAGTTGCAAACACAAAAATTTGTCCAAGTGGATCTATACCCAGTATAGCATCCAGTTCTTCTATTGCTTGAGTTATACTAGGTCCCAAAATATCATTCTTATTGGAGCTCCTACGTTCCACAGCCTCACAAAGTCTATCAATTTAGTGTGACAATTTCTGAGCACCTCTAATTTTTTTTGCTTTCTTATTAGTATTAGCATTAGTGAAAATTTTCCTTTTTCTTTTAATGTTTATAACACTAGACTCAGGCTCTATATCAGAATCCTCACTATCTTCAGGTTGTGTATCTTTCTCAATTGAAGAAGAAACTATTCCGGAAGATAGTCCAAACATCTTCTCCTATTGCAGCTGTTCTTTAAAACATCCTATCCAATGTTGCCTCAAAATCTAGATGAATTCCTTCTTTTTTATATTTTTTAGCCTTTGGAATAACCTACATAAAATATTGATACTTATATATAATTATATATAACAATATGTATGCTACTATACTTACCAAGCTAAGCTTAAGAATACTAACCGCTAATTTTTTAGTCCACCACTCTTCACTTGCATCAATTGTCTTTTTAGCAGAATCTCATATAAGTCCAGTCTCGTTTCCTTTCAATTGCTTCCAATTCTTCCAATCTACTTTCAACTGATCCATTTTGTTTCTCAATTATTTTCTATTATATTCTTTTCCCATAGCTTTTGTGAATTCAGCTATCAATTGTTTCTAACCTTTGGTATTAAAATGTGTGCCGGATTTGCTACTAGCTTCAATACTTTTCACACACAAAGCACAAAAGATATCTACTAGATTTTTGTTCCATTGTGTAATTTCTTTTCCATCATTTTTCTCTTCAGATGTGATCAAATGTGATCAAATTCATTGTTGTATCCATTAAAACTTATCATATGATAACAAAAATTATTCCATAAGTTCATACAAAAATTGAAAGATTGAAAACAAAGTAAATCATGAATTTTTAAGTCAAGTAAACCTAAATGCTTATTATGTGTTACACAATAATAAACTTCATAAAGTATTATTATCAATTAATAAGACTAATAAATATACAATATTATTCTATTCTAGTAGGCCAATAATAACACAGGAACCAGATATATTATAAAAACAAAAGAATAATAGGATAAATTAATTAACATTACTTGAAAAAAAATTACGAGAAACAATAAACTGATAATATGATTCATGAATCAAATTTTAGAGTTCTAATTGAATCAATTAAAACTTTATTTTGATACTAACTCAAATTTTAGAGGCTAATAATTTACATATTTACTTGATTTACTCTCTGTACTAATATAAATAGAGTTATCATTAGTCAATAATAAAATTTGTATGTAATCTAATGTTAGTGCTGTCTATTATCCACCTATATATATTAGCTCACCTTTACAGATCATAAAAAATGGGACACATATCTCAAATAAACTACTTTTTTTATTATATATCTATATTTACATATGTATATATATGTTGTTATTATAATTTTGACTAATGTTCATGCAAGGAAAATTTTATGATTGGTTTTCATAAATCAAGTCAACCTCTTCCCATTTCAAAGAACAGAAAAAAACAAACAAACATAATAGATCTACTGAAAAAATACAAAAACAACGCACAAAAAAATAATATAAATAGATAGAAGTTCATACCTAATATGTGATAGAGATTTATTTGTGTTGAAATTTGTGAAGATTAGATTGAAAAATAAAAAATATATGAAGATTGTGTTAGAATTTGTGAAGGTTAGGATGAGAAGTTAGAAATATATGAGGATTTCACTGGCAATATAATAGCGGGAAATATGTGCGAAAAATGAATAAAATTTGGTAAGCACAAGCCAGCTTTGAACGCTTCCTTCTAGATGCTTTCAAAAGCACCCCTAACTTTTAAAAGCCGCAAGCACAAACACTTGGGCTTTTTCATTTACCAAACGCAAAATGAGGTGCTTGTGCTTTTTTAAAAGCACAAACACCTCTTAAAAAAGTTTTACCAAACCCAACCTAACTAGGGCAGTGTCCGCGTTATGTGTAGAATGCTTCTTTATGTCATATTATTAACATGCATTTAACAATGAGTTTATTAATGGGGTGTTTGAATGTGTATATAAATTTTTATCAAGTAGAACTAATGGTTTTTTGGTTAAGTAGTTTGCAATGTGAAAATGATTTTTGGAATGATGATATTTTTGTAATGAAATGGTTCATAGCTATTGTGCTTGAAAAGTATTTTAAGAGTTAGTTTGGATTAATTTTTAAAAATTTATTTATTTTTTATATTTTTTTTAAAAAATTTTAATGGATAAAAATCATTTTCCATTTGAATAGTCCTTTTGAAAAGAATTTTTAAGGGCAATTTACCAATTTAAAATGTTTGAGATCCAATTTTATCAAAATACAACATTTGGTTCTTTGATACGAAAATTCAATTTTCCACTACTTTATGTAATAAGTGGAAGGGATTTGGCAGATTCTGGCTGAACGTGAATCGTGGTAGGGGTTTCACGGTTTACGTTGAAATGGAAATGTGAGGAAACCGTAGAAGGGGTGCCACGATTTCTGCTTGAATGTGAAATGGGCATAAACCGTGGAAGGGGTCCAGCGGTTTATGCCTGGACCTATTTCGCCTATAAATACCCATCCAAGAGAAGTATTGTGATGTGGAGAGTCATTTTCACTTGATAAAAAATGAGTGAGGAGAGTTTTTTGGTCCTAGTCCATTGTTCTGGGAAAATTAAAAAAAGTAAGAGGCATGGAGTTAAGTTCACCGACAAAGAACCGGTCAATGTTTTTGTGCGATCCACGATGACTCTGTCAGAACTAAAGACGAGCATTTTGCAGAAGGCAGCATTGTGTGGGTCCAAGTGGGTGAAGAAGTTATTTTACAAGATTCCGATTGCGGTTGTGTCATCTGGGGTGCAGTATGAAACATTTGTGATAGGGGCGGACGAAGACATGCTGGTTTTGTTTCATTGTCGGTGCAGTTTTCTGGAGGTGAGAATACACGAGTTTTTTGCCAAGTTGGAAGATGGTTTTGATAGTTCTGGTGCATCGGCGCCAAATCCTCAGTCGATGACGGTGGGTGGTGCATCGACTTCGATGCCTGTCATTGCAGCTAGTTGTCTCTTGGCTGGACCTCCACCCTCTTCACCCCTCCACCAGTGGCAGCTAGGTCACCTGGACTGTTTGGTGAGGGTGAGCCAGATAACATATTGGGAGACAGTGAAAAGGATACTCCGAGCACGCCACCCGCACGTCGTGGGCCATCCAGTTCTGCTTCAGCCCAACAACCTCCACATTTCTCTACGTTGAACGTGGAAGCAATCGGCCAGCACCCGAACATGGATCCCACCTCCGGGAGGCAGGGGTTACACGAAGGAAATCCTTCTGGAGACTTTCTAATTGGCTAATCTTTCCAGACTAAGGAGGAAGCTGTGTTGAGTATTAAGGATTATAGCATCCGTCGTGGGGTTCAGTATCGGGTGATTTGAGTCAGATCATCTGAAGTTTCATGGGAGATACAAGGAGTTTGGGAATGGGTGCACGTGGTTGATTCGCATCACACATCGACAACGCAAGGGTACTTGGGAGGTTAGAAGGTACAACGGATCTCACACTTGCTTGGGGATGTCGATTTTCAGTGACCATCGTCAACTTGATCACCATGTCATTTGTGCTAAGATATATCCTTTGGTGAGGGCGGATGCAGCGGTTACGATAAAGGTGTTGCAAGAAGCTACGGAGGCAACGTATGGTTTCAGGCCTAGTTATAGGAAGGTGTGGATGGCAAAAGGAAAGGCAGTTGCACAGATATATGGGGATTGGGAGGAGTCCTACGCCGAGTTACCACGTTGGATTCTAGGGGTTCAGGCGACGATGGACGGTACCGTGGTAGTGTTGAAGACTTCTCCAGTCCGTGTTGGTGATCAGGTTGATGAGTCTACGAGGTACTTTCATCGTCTTTTCTGGATATTTCCTCCATGCATTGAAGCATTTAGGCATTGCAAGCCACTAGTTAGCATCGATGGGACTCATCTGTATGGGAAGTATGGTGGGACTTTGTTTCTGGCAATAGCGCAAGATGGAAATTCGAATATCTTGCCCGTAGCCTTTGCTCTCGTGGAGGGGAGAATGCGGAGTCTTGGGCCTTTTTCTTATCCCACTTGCGTGAACATGTTATCCCGCAAGAAGGTATTCTAGTGATTTCCGACAGGCATAATGGCATTAAGGCTGCACTAGAGGCTACTGATAGTCCATGGCGACCGCCTCACGCATATCGAGCATATTGCATTCGACATGTTGCCGCTAACTTTGCTCTAAGTTTCAAGGGTCAGGATGCAAGGAGGCTGTTAGTGAATGCAGCATACACCAAAACTGAGGCAGAGTTTGACTATTGGTTTGATATCATGAGGACTGAGAATCCGGCCATGTGTGAATGGGCCAACCGACTGGAGTACGATAAGTGGACCCAACACCAGGATGGAGGAAGACGGTTTGGCCACATAACCATGAATATATCTGAGTGTGTAAACTCTGTATTGAAGGGGACTTGGAATCTGCCAATTATTGCACTGGTGAAGTCCACATATGGGAGGCTGGCAGAGATTTTTGTCATTAGAGGACAGACCGCAGAGGCACAGTTGGGATCTGGGCAACGATATTGCCAGGCACTGGTGAAGGCTATAGAGCGGAACTTGAAAGACTCTAGATGCTTCACCATTACTCTGTCTGACAGGCATCAGTCTGAGTACACTGTTGCTAAGACGACTCCTACCGGTTACTTTTTGATTGGTACGTATCGGGTTTCCCTTTGGGATCGCACTTGTGACTGCGATTACTTTTAGGCTCTTCATTACTCGTGCTGCCATGCGATTGCATGCTTTGCCCAATACCGGTTGGATCGGTCTACCTACGTGAATGAAGTCTATACCATGAGGAAGGTATTCGGTGTATACCAGATGGGGTTTCTACCCCCTATTCCAGATGGTCTTTGGCCACCTTATGGTGGTCCGACAGTCGTACCTGACCCGAATATGAGACGTGCAAGAGAAGGTCGACCAAGATATACAAGAATCTGTAACACGATGGACGAGGCCGATACCAGTAGCGAAAGCGTTGTGGCCTATGCAGGCAGCCAGGTCACACTCGCAGGTCTTGCCCTCAGCGAGCATCAGCACCCAGGCCTGATCCGTAGGTGTCATGATTATGTATTTTCTATGTTTATTAGGTAGCTTGCACTTATGATTATGTAGCTTCTATATTTGTTTGATTGTGATATTTTGGTCTCATGATTACTTTTCCTGTATAATGTGTTGATTTCATTTAATGTAGCGTGCTTATCATTAGTGGCGTTCTATGTTACATGTGATTCTCTTTGGTATAAAGATTAACAAATCGCATAAATAAACCACATACATCAAATAATCATCGTCCAATGTGGCCATACATGAAAAAAAATAAACATGAATAAACCGCATACGTTGACTAAAACGACTTCATTAGTTAAAGATAAACATAAATGACCCGAATACATTAAATAAACAACTTCATACTCGACCATACATAACTGACACAACAGCCGGTGATGGTAAACATAAATAACCAAAAGCTAATTAACTACATAGCTACGGATCCTGGTGCTCGTCATCCGACATGTGGCTGTCATCTCCAAATGCTCCTAAAAGGTGTGATCCTGTACCGCACCGAGCAGGCTGTCTAACTCTGACTGGCCTCTGAGGCTGCTCCGGAGGAGGATCAACATGCATACCCACACTATATGCAGATGGAGTGTCCCTCCCATACCGAACCAACTATCATAAGGGGTACCAGCTGGGTCGTTCAGGTCCACATGAATATGTGGCTGGTGATGAGGTGTCTGTAAAGGCTGATATGGGGTACTCTGAATGTTGTCCTTGTGTGGATGGTATCCCTACACATCATCCATCTGGGCCTGAGCTGCATGTGAAGGCTTATACTGAAAGTAATACTTTTGGAGTTTTCAATTAGGATTTTTAATTTCTAAATGGAATGGCTTGAACCTTGTTGAAAAAGTTTTAAAACTTGAAATAGTTTTGGAGTTGGTTTATGATTTAACTTATTTAATTTTGAGACGACGATTGGAGACCATGAAAATACTTTAAATTGAGATTTTGATTCTTGAAGAAGTTTTGCAAGCTGGTTTAAAAGGATGAGATTGGTTGTCGCTCTCCTAAAGTCTAGAGGCATTGTCAAGGGATTTAACTAATAAATAATTTTCTTTTGTCTTTTGAAAGAGGTTTGAGCTTGAAATGATTTAACGTAGTTTGAAAAATTTCGATTAAGTGAGAATTGAATTTTGAAAGAAGAATTGATTATTGAAGTCGATTTGAGACTTTTGGAGTTTGAATGAAAACGAGTTTTATTGAATTGATTCGAGTTAAAACTTGAGGTTGCGGATACCCTCTCTTGTTGCGGCGGACAAGCATGAGGTTGAGGATTCCCTCACTTGTCGCATCAGGGAATTGGATAGAAGGTCGAGGATTCCCTTCGGTTTGATTCTATATTATTAATTCGATTTGATTATGTTTGATTGAAAAGATATTTATTGATATTCGATCTTCTAGATAGATGCAAGAATTGTGGTTTTGTCCCACTTACTCCTGGATGGTATTTGAGCTTCCTGGGTAGACGCAAGGATTGTGGTTTTGTCCTGCTTACTCCGGGTTGGTGTTTTTTGACCCTCCGTCGCATAGACCTTTCAGGATAATTCCTCCAAGGAAAGTGAATTTTCCTTGGGGTTGCACACGTTGAGGGATTGTCCAGGGTTCGTTACCGGGCATGTCGGGTTTGGCTGTATAACCGACAAATGATCTGATTGGCCATAGGAAAGGCATGCATCATTTGCATCTATGTGACATTGTTTGGGTGTGTATATTGTATTTGGTTTGCTTATGTGAGTATTTTTGTTTAACTGCTAATTGCCAAACTTGCTGTAATTGCTCTTGATTGTGTTTGAACTTTATTACTTGTGATTGTGACTGGTTAGTTTAGAGCGTGGTGGTTTGAGTGGTGATTTGATTACGCTTTAGATTGGAGGCCATGATTTGATTTTGTGTTGGGGCGGAGTCTGTGAGTTGATTTGTTGTTGGGCCGAAGACGGTGATTTGGTGTTTGTGTCGGAGGCTGTGATTGGATGAATTGGTGGTAAGTTTGTTCTTTTGGTCTATAGTGAAACCCATTGGATATTATGTTCGATTGACTTTTATAAATTCAAAATATGAATTTGGAGTTTTCAGATAATTAACCGTCAGTTTTCAAAAAGATTCATAAGACGAGTGATGATCACTGCGTATGAAAATAATTTTCTTTTGAATATCTTTTTATGACAATTCTTAAACCCTCTACTGAGAACCTGCGAGGACGATGTTCTCACCCCTACGTACTTCTCTTTTTAGGATGGATGAGGAAGCTTATGAAGTTTATGCTAAGTTCCTAGCTGTGCTGTTTTGTTTGGATATATATTAGTTATAGTTTTTTCCTCGCCTTTATTATTATTATGTTTCTGTAAAGAGGGATAGGAATTGTAACGATATGTATGTTTATAATATTTGTAGGTTACTTGAATAAGAAGTCATATGTTTATATATATATATATATATATATATATATATATATATATATATATATATATATATATATATATATATATATATGAAGATTGTGATTGAATTTGGTTATATATGCATCTTTGAAAATGAAAAAGAACTTTCGATTTTTCCAAAAAAGCAGCGATACGGTTTTCAAGTTAAAGGCTCCTATTTTAATATTAATTATATAGAAGTCGTTGTACTATTCTTCACTATCAGAGTGGCATAACCGAAAGCGTGACATTCTGATAGTAAGGGTGTTACACGGCCAACTTTTCTTTTCTTCTCCTAGAAATATACTTAAATGATGACCACATGAGAAGATACCAGAACCAAGCTTTCACTTGGCTCTGATACCAACTATTGTTAAAATCTTATTAATAATGTAAATATTTAATTCTATTAGATATAAATTAAACAAGAGTAATATCAATAACAAAATAACATCTAATAAACTAATGATGAATATTAATACTCACAATATGATAGAATAATATGAACTTGTATTATAATTTAGAAGCTTGAACAAAATACAAGGATGATTATTCAAAATACAAAGGTCGCAATGAAAGCTTAAATATATTTCAGAGTATGAAAGATTGTGCATAAATGCAGATGCCTTACAATATACACACATACACACGATAACAAGAGTTCTTTATACAAATAACTTACAAACATTAAATATTACTACAAACACGACTCCTACAAAAGAAATATAACAACAATGGCAAGGGAAAAATAATTATGCTAGTACAATAATGTCACATAACTAAAAGCGCAGTAGTCTCTTTATAAGTTTTTTCGTCCATTTTCTAAAAGATAAGGCTATAAGGGGGTGAGAACCTAACCACACGGTCTCATTGGATAAGTTTTAAAATTTTCATAAAAAGATATATATAAAAAAAGTTGTTTTCAATCTCAGTGATCATCGCTCGTCTTATGAATCTTTTTGAAAATCCATAATTAATTATCAAAAAATTCAAATTCATATTTCGATCATAAAAATCTTAAAAGTTACTTAAATTGTATAATGACCAACATGTTCCAAGTATAGGTTCATTAAGTCTATGCTAAACCAATTTGATTTTTCATACTTTGCTAAACCTCAAACATAAATCAATCACGGCCTCTGACCCATTACATAATCAATCATGGTCTCCGGTCCAAGTAATCTTTTTGTTGTGTTTGGATGATGTGGATACTAGAACTTAGTTTATTTTCTCTATATACATGAGATGATTGAGACTAGTATAGAATAGAAAAAGAACTTATGAATTTGATTTTCATCCAACCAACCTTCGAAAAAAAAGGTTTCTTTTGTGATACTTAGTCAAAATAATTAATTTTTAAGACATTTTTTATAGGGCATCCTATTGATTTGAGTAAAATCTTTCATTAAACTTGTTTGAAAAGTAATTGTGGAACATAGATTAGAGGTACAATACACACCAAATGAGATTTGAGCTTTAATACGTAGTTGCATCATACTAACCACTATTTTATTTTTGTGTGTGTTATTCTTTTTCTATGATTATAATCTTTATCTTATTTAATTCTTTATGTCCAATATTTAGTATATGAATACATTTATATGATTGAGATCTTAATTTTAATTTAGCTCACTTGTCCAAATAGGTCTTACTCTTTTATTTTTCATTGCTAGCCAATATTAAACTTATTTAACCTATTTGTTCTTGCTTTAGCGCATTATTACCCCTACATGTATGTAATATATTCTTATTGAAAAATAGATGATCAAGAATCATCATCACCATCAGATGAAACGAGCTACTTTTGAATGATAGGAGATTGGCATCAATGAGAATGATTTGAATATATATTGTGTTAGTCTTAAGACTGATTAGTCTGTCAATTTTAAAGTGATAATATAATTCAGTCTAATAAATTTAAAATTATAATTTTGATTTTTTAATAGCTATTTTTCCAACATTTGTCTGTTTGTTAGGAATCTCTTATGGATAGTTATTTTGATTTTTGGATAGCTATTACTTCAAGAATGAAATTCTATCTACAAGAGCTAATGAATGTTATTGTTGATTCTGGATAGAATTTAATTTTAACTCATTTGTTTATAATCAATTTTGCACAACTAAAAATATTAGAGGTATAAAGGAAGAAAAACGTGCAGTTTAGTAGAAGTGTACATGAATAACTTCTTAAAAATGTGTTAACTTCACATATTTTTTAAATATGTGAAGTGAAATTATTAGGTGTTTAATTACGTGAGTTAGTAGTATTTGTAGTTGAAAATGAAATTAAATTATAAAGTTTAGTGTTATTGCAGTCAAAAAAATTATCTTGAATTAGAAATTTATAAAGTTTAAATAGATTAGTTATGTTTAGAACTATTTATATTAAATTTATGTCAACAATTGCTATTTTTTTTTAGAAAGCCATATGACTAAATTAACTAAGGTATTTTATTATAAAAATTGTCCAAAACAAGATCTAAATGCATTGCATATAAAAAATTTTGCATATTCATTTGAGAGAAAATTTAAAATATTGTGAAAATTATGTTTGTAGCCACTATTTAGCGCATTTTTTAATAACAAAACTGAAGGTCTAAATGCACTATATCAAAAATTATATATGTTTCTTCGAAAAAATAATAATTAGTATACATTCAATATATCAATTGAGAGAAGCTTCAAAATAATCCTTAGTATATCAAAGTTAATAATTAGTTTTAATGAAGCGAAGTTGTGAAGAGAATTGCAATAACACGTAATTTTATCGCATACTAATATTTTAGAAAGGGAGTTATAGCAACTAACTAATATTTCTTCTAATATAAATTCATGATTTTATAAAATATCATTAAATTTGTAAAATAAAGTTGAACGTGTATATGGAGTTTATTTATATTTTTGACATGATGTAAATAAAAAACAGTCCAGCACATGTTAACAAGGTAACATTATAGTCATTACTGATATATATATAAAAGCAGACTGCGTGAAGAGTAAGAAAACACCCTAATTTATTTAAAAATAAAAGACTACATTTATTATTTTTAATATATATATATATATATATATATATATATATATATATATATATATATATATATTTTAATACATAATACTTTAAAATAATAAATATAATCTTTTTATTTTAAAATAAATAAATATAAAGTATATAAATATATACAAAAATAATTTTTTATTTATTAAGATTAATTATTATGCAATATTATTTTTAGGATTAAAATCATCCCCAACATTACAAAACGTTATAAAATCGTCCTTTTTTACTTCAATTATATTTTTTTAAAACCAAATTACCCTTCATTATTAATAAAAATATTTTTAAAAAAATCAAAACCCTTTCTCTTCTCAAATTCAACGCAGCTTCATCTTCTTTACTATGATCATCAATCCAGCTCGCTCTTCCCCTCTCCGCTGACAACGTCGCAGACCTCCGCGAGCCCAAAACCCACCGCGACCCTCTTCTTCGCGGTACCCTAGCGCCCCAACACTCTCCTTTCCAGCCTCAGCCCACCGCCGCAACCCTTTCTCTTTTCTTCTTCCTCTCCTCTTTTTCCTTCTCCTCTGTCCACTAACCCATGGCTGAACCACCACCAGCGACTACCTCAGCCGCCTCTAGCAGTTGCTGTCCTCACCACCGCCACTAGTCACCGCCGCTGCAACATCCACCTCTCCCCTAATTTCTTTTTGCTTTGATCTTCATTACAAGTTTATGAACCAACCTACTTTCAGTTCCTCTAATTTTCGTTTAATTTAACTTAGGTTTAATTAGAATTTTAGCTTAATTTTTAATCACTTCTAGTTGCTCGATTAGTTTAGTTAGATTAGATTTTTTTGTTAATGAATACTAGGTTATTAGGATATATTAGTTTAGGCTTGTTATAGTGGTAATAGGATTGTATGTGTTTGGATTTTTGAATTGTTGTTGGTTGCCATTGAATTGTATGTATTTGCCTTATGAAGATTTTGTTATTCGAATTGTTGAGGATTGTGTTAAACATGTGGGTACGTACTTGAATATACGGTTGTTGTGGATTAAAACTAGTTCCATTGATAGATTGCTGCTAGAATTGTTGAAACATGTGGTTTGGTTTGCTTTGATTGGGTTTGGTTGCCGGCGGAGAGGGGAAGAGCGAGCTGGATTGATGATGATGGTGAAGAAGATGAAGCTGCGTTAAATTTGAGAAGAGAAGAAGAAAGAAGAGTAAGAAGAGGAAGGGGAAGAGGGGTGGGTGTCCTCCAGCAGTGGTAATTGCCGCGGTGAAGGTGAGAAGAAGAGGGTCATGGTGAAGAGTAGAAGGAAGGAGATTGGGGGAGGGGTGGGGGAAGAGATCGAAGAGATGTTGGGGAGTGGATGGGGTGGGGTTTTACTTTTTTTTTTAAATATTATTTTTATTAATAATGAAGGGTAATTTGGTCAAAAAAATATAATTGAAGTAGAAAAGAATGATTTTATAACGTTTTGTAGGGTTGGGGATGATTTTAATAACAAAAAAAATCGGGGACGATTTTGATTTTTACCTCATACCTTAGGGACGAAAAAAATACTTATCCTTTATTTTTAATTATATAATATAAAATAATCAAATTATTTTATATTACTTGAAAATAATTAGATTATTTGTCAAAAAGTGAAAAATATTGTAATAGTTAATTTTGTTAAAAATATATTATTGTATATACAATTTTTTATCCAAATATTTAAAAATATGATTTTTATTTAAAATATTATATATAATATTTTTTAACAAAATTAAATATTATATAATAATATATTTTATAATCTACACAAAGTTATTCTTTGATATAAATATATATTTTAAAATATTATTTATAATATATGAAAATGTTAATTTTTTTCACACTTTTAAATAAATGTTTTTGAATTATTTCATTTATATTCTTCAAAAAATAAAAATAGAAACTAAACAACATTACTTTAATTTAAAATTTATTTCTAAAGATTACATATATATACGCACTCACGATTAGAAATCTTTACAGATATACACACTAATTTATGACTTTTGAGTCTGTGTGCAACATTTCTCTGTCTCTATAGTAATTCTCAAATCATTTACATTGAGTAGTATTTGTAACAAATAAAAAAAATACGTAAATATATTTTTAAATTTTTTATTAGAGTTATCAATTATTTATTCAACTGTATCTAGATAATTAATTTTACCTTTTTGAATTTTACTTTGTGGTAATAGCTGAAACATCGATTTATTGTAAAGTAAAAAAGAAAATCATGAAAATAAAAACTATATATAATTACATAAAGATTACATAGATAATTATATGAAAATGTTAATTATAATTATATAATTTTCGTGTCATTCCATTATTTTTACTTTTTTTATATAAATAAAATGGTATCTATATTTAAAAAAATAAAAATAATTTTGTTTATTTTTTATTTTTATTTTTTAATAGTATAAATAAAAAATTTTAAAAATATTTGTTTAAAAGTGTGAAAAATAAAAAAATATTTTCATGTATTATCTATAATATTTTAAATAAAATGCATGTTTATAAATATTTAAATAAAAAATTTGTATTATATAATAATATATTTTTTTTAAATTGACTATTACAATGTTTTTTTTTTACTTTTTGAGAATACTCTAATTACTTTCAAGTAATATAAAGTAATTTAATTATTTATATTTTGTAATTAAAAATAATATTACATAATAATTATTTTAATAAATAAAAAACATTTTTATATGTATTTATATATTTTATATTTATTTATTTTAAAACAAAAGATTATACTTGTTATTTTTAATATAGATATATTAAAATACATTTATATATGTATGTATTAATATGTTCTATATTTATACAATTTATTAATATCTTTTTTATAATATCTTTTGATTTTCAGTTAATAAATTTAATGGTTCATAAAAAATAGCACATTTAATGCACACAAAATTATTAAGTCTCATATTTCTCTCTATACCAATATATATAAAAGTCCAATGTATAATGCAAAGGCATAGAATCCTCAGTTAGGACATGACTCCATCGATTGGTCTATTGCATTATCTAAAATCTGTGTGACGGATCAATCCAAATTTTTAGATCAAGTCAAAATCTCACCATGTTGGTCATCTAAAGACCTCTCCTGATGTGGGATGCTCTGTATAAAATTAAATTGTCTTATGTACTTGTCAATTGTATTCTATTTAAGAGTCTCAAATGATATCGATGGTATTGTTACACTCTAAACTTGTGAATGACAACGAATATCTTTTGGGATGACATCTGGCTTTATCTGATCAACACCATAAGCTTTCTAAACAAACTAGATAGAAACTAAAAAGAGAGAATTATTTATCAAATAATACAAAAGCATCAACATATATGTATATCAAAATAATTTTATATTATTTAATGAAAATATACCTAGCCTTCTCAAACTTCATCTAATAATTTTCTAAAATAAGCAATAGTATAATATCTATATAGTCGATAGTACACTCCCAATTACGCTAGATGAAATCATATATTGTCATTAGTAAATTTTTTGACTAAATATTAAAATACAGAGTAAAACATAGCGTAAAGTTATTGGCAATTAATGT
This sequence comes from Arachis ipaensis, assembly GCF_059453495.1. Taxonomy (NCBI): domain Eukaryota; kingdom Viridiplantae; phylum Streptophyta; class Magnoliopsida; order Fabales; family Fabaceae; genus Arachis; species Arachis ipaensis. The sequence continues at coordinate 26,612,774 of NC_142437.1, forward strand.
TACTGATTAACATGTGAAAAATGTCATGGAGCACCAGAAAATCGAAGCAAGAAATGGCATACGAATTCAAGTCCAGATATATAATAAGATTAGTGGATTATCAATCTCTTTACAGTCAAAGCGAGATGTCTTACACAATATTCTATACAAGTGTTCTAGGAATGTCGATCCCCAAGTGATTTCGTAAATCCGAGAAAAGTCACGAAGTAGTGGCATAACTTTTCAGTGAGCCGCTGAGTTAAACTTATCAGCAAACAAGATTGACCCAAACAACAATATATCACACTTCACGTACTTTTTTATGGTAATTCGATCATGTAGATGTAATCTATCTTTCAAATTTTTAATCAAGGTCATCTTGACATAACTTTCTTTACAATCATTAGTCTTAGGTGCAATTCGAAATTGACGTAAGCATTCAGCTTCCATAGCCTTGTGACTAGTCATGGTTGTTCCTGTCAGAAGAAGACCATCTATTGGAATACCTAGGATTATTAGAGTTATATCTTCTAACGTAACGACACACTCACCAGTCGAAAAATGAAAAGTATAAATATCTGGATGTCATTTTTCTACTAGAGTTGTTACCAAAACCAACTGACCTTGAATCATTCCAACTTGAAATACGTGATAAAATTTATTAACCTACAAAAGAGACTCAACAATTTGATTGTATACATTCAGTGAATTTATGTAGACACATCTCAAAATTCATATACCCTACAAAACATAAACAAATAATAACTCAAATTGTCTCAGTTAATTAATCATATGCTAAACTAAAAAAAAAAAAAAAACTAGCATGAAATATTTAAAACACTTATTATAACTAGCATGAATATTAAAAAAAAACTAATTTAACCTCTATATTAAACGAACCTTTATACTAAACTAACTAGTATAATTAATAAAATTCTTCATAAATTAATTTAACTTAATTATCATTATAACTAATTTTGTTACACACACATACACCAAAATAAAATAATTTATTATATTTTAACATAAAACTTAAATAATAAATATTTTCATTAACTTAATTATTAACATGATGGCAATAATTAGTTCTAATATCTAACAAATAACATTAAAATAACTACAAAAATATAACTATTAATTTTCACTAGCATTTTAATTTATTATTAATCTTAACATTATCAAAAAATTAAAATTCAAAATGATATCTATTACATACATTATATTTAATAAATTAAACTAACAATTCTAATTTATATTTTCATATAATTTAAAATAATTAATAAATTATCCACAAATTTTAAATTAAATTCTATTAATTAATTTTGCAACAATGCGTAATTAAATTATTTATAACACTTAACACTAAACAAAAACTAACAAATATTCTAATATAAAATATTATCAATAAAAATATCAATAAACGCAATTCTAATTACTCTGACAAATACAGTTAATAAGCCTATCAAATAAATCTAAATTCCATTATGTAATCGTCAGCTTTCTACACCCATAAATTATTATTATTATTATTATTATTATTATTATTATTATTATTATTATTATTATTATTTAATCTATAAACAACATTAAATCTATAATCTTATTATTCTAATATTTATACTAAAAAAATTTAAATAAATACTTACATAATTAAATTGATTAAGATAGTTAACAATATAAATTTCAGGAGGATCAATTTTTTTAATTTTTTTATGCATTGTAATTTTGGTTAAGTGAAAATTTAGTTTCAAGTAAATTTTATGAAGGTTATATGTTGAGATTTTTACAGAGAGTAAAATAAATGAGAGTAAAGAGAGATCAGCGGTAAGAGATAAAAAAAAAAGAGAGGAGCCTCGCACTCTACAAGAACAAGCTGCATGCGCGACAACTGTTCTTCTTAAGCAACAAGACTGAATTAGATTTGTGGAGCATCCTATTAAACCATTCTTCTACCTTAACCTATGATAACAATAAATAAGTCTCACGACCCACAAATTCAGCTCAACAGAATACATAGATTCAGTTTTAATTTTAGCCTTTACCATCTTATCTTATCTTTATGTTACCTTCTTATCTTATCTTTGCTTTTATCTTTCGTAGACAATACTCTATATATATTTATTTTTACTTTTATAATTCAATCAATCAAGAAATACATAACAAAGCATTCTTTTTCTTTGCGTACTCTTTATGTATTCTTTCAATTTTGTTATGGTATCAGAGCTCTTCTTGAACTCTGCTGACATCCATGGATAAACCAACCGATTTGGATCCTAAGACTCCTTCAACTCTCCTGCCTACCACGAATAATCAACCTTCTAATTTAGCTCAGGATATAACCAATCCCTATTATATTCATGGAAGCAAAAATCCTACCTCAGTCTTGGTTACCCCTTTTCTCACAGGAAACAATTACCATTCATGGAATAGATCCTTCACTATGGCTATGATTTCCAAAAATAAATATGGATTTCTTACCGGTTCTATCCCCTCTCCTCTACCTGATGATCCTTGATGTACGTATTACCGTCGGTTAAGAATTTTTTCTCGGTAAAAAGAGAAATAACCTCGTTGATAGTATAGTTTCCAACCGACAAATAATACTCAATCAAAGTTTAATAAATGTGTTTTTGGTTGTCACAAGTCCAACCCCAATATAAAAGTAACCGAAGTATTTAAACATCGGGTCGTCTTCTCAAGGAGTTGCAGTGAGGTATGCGTATTATTGGTTATGGTATCAAAAGGGGTGGGGTGATAAAAGTGCAAGAAATGTAAATCAAACAATTAAAGAAATAATTACTAAAGAGAGACATTCATGGCAAGGGTTGAGAGTTAAGCTTTCTATCCTAGTCATTAATGATCATACAATATTTATCAAGAGCTTATCTTATTTAGTCATCTCTAACAATGGAAGAAGGTACAAAATTATCTTCACATGAGAGAAAGTCAAATAGGACTAGTTAATCTCAATCCAAAAGTCCTAATCAACCTACTAATTAAATTAGCAAGAGATTAGAGTCAATGAAAATAATATTAACTAACAACCCTAGATCACCAACATGAGTTGGGTATTAATGACTCAAGATTGCCTAATTCCTCTTTCCAAGCCAAGAATGTTCAAAGATCTACTCTAACATCCTTCCAAGCATTTTATCAAACACTTGGAAGGCATAAAAGGAAAGCATGGTAAATTGACAACAAGAGTATTAAATCTACAACTACCCAATTGTAAGGAATTAACAACAACTCAATTAAACAACAAGGGAATATAAAACATGAATTGAATTAAAAGAAAATTCAAATCCAATAATAGTGCATCAACGTAAAAAAGACATCAAAGGGGAATTTGACAAGAAAACTAAGAGAGCATATATGTAACAACAAGAAATTGAAATGGAAACAAGATGAAAATAGGAAATTAAACCTAAATCTAAGAAGAATTAACCTAATCCTAACCTAATTCTAGAGAGAAGAGGGAACTTCTCTTTCTAGAAAACTAACTAAAGGCTTATCATAACTAATCTAAGTACTCCCCCCTTGTCCAATCTTCAATTCTTCATGAAATAGTCTCTGGAATCAGTTGGATTTGGGCCTAGGAAGCTCAGAAATTCCCCCAGCGTTTTCACTTTAATGAGGTCACGTGCGAGCTGCGACGCATACGCAAGGGTCACGCATACGCGTCGCTTGGCATTTTACTTTCCACACGTACGCGTCAGGTCACGCGTACGCGTTGCCATGCAACTTCATCTCCACGCGTGCGCGTTGATGAATGCACTCCAAATCCTTGATTTTCCATTAATTCTCCACTTGCATGCTTTTCTCTTCACTCCTTTGATCCATTCCTAGCCTTTTCAACCTGAATTCACTAACAAACACATCAAGGCATCTAGTGGAATCAAATGTGAATTAAAACTAGCAAATTAAAGGCCTAAGAAGCATGTTTTTACACTTAAACACAGATTAAAGGAGAATTATAAAACCATGCTATTTCATTGAATAAATGTGAGAAAAGTTGATAAAATCTCCTAAAATCAACACAAGATAAACCACAAAATTAGGCTTTATCAAATCTCCCCACACTTAAACCAAGCATGTCCTCATGTTAAACCAAGAAAGACACAAAGGGTGTCAATATTTATTCAACGCAAACTAACTAGATGCAATCTATCTACATGCAACTATTTAAATGCAAGTATCTAAATGGATGCAATTATTTGGTCAAAATAAATCAATTCCCAACAAAACATATGTAAGCATAAGGGCTAAAGCAATCATAATCAAATCAACCCACAATTGAATTGAGTTATTGAAAAGAATTTTAACAACTTGCAAGAAAAGAGATAATCATCGTGAAAACATGTAATTGAGCAATCGAACCTCACCAAATGTGTATCCACTCTAATCACTCAAGTGTATAGGGTTGATTCACTCAATTCTTTCCTAATCATGCTTTCCAAGATTTGTTTTTCATCTAACAATCAATAATTATTTCATGCATGCATACAAATATCATGAGGACTTTTTCATAGGTTGTAATGGGGCTAGGGTCAAGGTAGGATGCATATGGCTAAGTGGACTAGAATTTGAATCTTTGATTAACTTAAACTTCCCACCTAACCTATATAACAACCTATAAAATTCTAAACAAACCTAACTACCCATAATCCTCACTTTTTCACACACTCATGTATTCTCTTTTCAATTCACATCCTATATGCATTGATATTATTGAACTCTACTTTGGGGTGTTTTGTCCCCTTTTTATTACTTTTCTTTTCTTTCTTTTCTATATATTTTTTTCCTTTCATTTTTTTCTTCATCATTTTTTTCCTTTTTTCCAAACTAAAATATATACAAGAGTATCAATGCATATGGTTTAAACATTCAATGCATGAGCATGTATCCAATTCTCAAAACTTTGACAAAAATACAAAAACACTCTTTTATCCCAACCAATGTTCCCAACTCTCCCAAACTTGAATGATAAGTACTCTCACTAGCCTAAGCTAATCAAAGATTCAAACAAGGGACATTTATTATTTTTCACTTAAGGCTTGTAATGTGCTAAAGTTAAGAATAAATGGGTTAAGCATAGGCTCAAAATTGGCTAACAATGGAAGATAAAAGGTAGGCTATTTGGGTAAGTGAGCTTAATGAAACAATGACCTCAATCATATAAATACATGTATACACAAAATAATGGACATAAAGAATCAAACAAATCAGAGATTACAATAATAGAAAGAGAATAGTCACACACAAGAAGGAAATAAAGTGGTTATATGATGTAACCACACAATTAGGCTCAAATCTCACCTGCTTGTGTTCTTAGCTCAAAAACATGATCCACAATATATAATTCAAGTAAGTTCTAAAAATTTTTTTTTCAAATCAATTGGGGGGAGGGGGGGAGGGTTGCCCTATAAGTAAATTCCTTGGAAAATTTCATAATTTTGACTAAGCTTATTATTATTATTATTATATATCCTAAATGCAATGTTGTGATTGAGACAGGTAAAAATTCCTTAGTTTAATTCCCTTTTCTTCAACCAAACCAAATTCTCATATGCAAAAAGGGTAAACCAAGCTCAATAATCCACAATTTTTCAATCACAACTAGTAAACTCAAATATATATATATATATATATATATATGTCTGAAATGGTCACCCAAAATAGAAATTCTACCGATGCCAGCAACCTTCCCACACTTAGAAGAAAGCATCGTCCTCGATGCTACGACTGAGACTGGGTGAGAGGGTCAACGTCTGCATCTGGCTGGGGCTGTGGCTGTGGCTGTGGCTCTGTGGAAGCCTGAATCTGCGTAGGTGCCTCTGCCGGCTGAGCCTCCTCCTCGTGATCCTCCTCCTCCGCCTCAGACTGGTCGGAAGAAGTGTCGGAGTCAGAGGGCATTTCGGCGCCCAGTGATGCCAGCATCCGACTCAAGTGCTCATAGCGTCGCGTGTGGTGACGCTTACTCCGATCCATGCGCTCAATGGGGTGCTGAACGAGTCAGTAAGTCAGCTGGGGTGCTGATGATGGTGGTGCTGGCCTGGTGGATCTGGATGGTGCTGCAGAAGGTCCGGTTGCAGCTGAAGAATAAGACGGCCCAGATGCCGCTGCTGAGGGGGCTCGAGCTCTACGCAGGGCTGCTGGTCTGTCACTCACCCAGGTCCCCCACGGAATAGTCTTCTCCTTTCCGTGGACTGCTGGTGGTGACTCATCATCTGGCAGCTATGGTACTCATCTCGGAGAGCTAGATCTATGACCAAACTCGGAAAAAGGAGTGTGCTTCTAATATGGGCTCGCTACATAAACTTTCTGATGAGCCAGGGAAGTGATGCACCACTATTTCGTGGTACATCTTATGCTTAATTGAGTAAATTTTATCCACTATTCTCATACTTATTCATATAATTCGCATGTTTTACATTTTTCTTCCTAATTTTGTGCTATGATTAAAAACATGCTTCTTTGGCCTTAAATTTGCTAATTTTAATCCTCTCTTGTTACCATTTGATGTCTTGATATGTGTGTTAAGTGATTTCAGGGTTTATAGGGCAGGAATAACTTAGAGGATGGAAAGGAAGCATGCAAAAGTGGAAGGAATACAAGAAACTGAAGGAATTGCTAAGCTGTCAACCCTAACCTCTTCGTACTAAATCCACCATAACTAGAGCTATAAAGGTCCAAATGAGGCGGTTCCAGTTGCGTTGAAAATCTAACATTCAGGGCTTCGAAATGATATGCAATTTGCCATAGTTACCATGTTTTTAGGTGACGCGCATGCGTGATGTACGCGTACGCGTGACACGCGCAAAAGACTATCGACGCGTACGCGTGACGTACGCGTACGCGTGACATGCGCCACGTGCAGAAAATGTAGAAAATGCTATGGGCGATTTTGGGCTGGCCTTTGACCCAGTTCTCGGCTCAGAAAACACAGATTAGAGGCTGCAGAATGGGGGAATCATTCATCGGGACACAACTTTCATTATTCATAATTTTAGGTTTTAGATGTAGTTTTCTAGAGAGATGCTCTCTCCTCTCTCTAGGTTTTAGGATTATTAGGTTTAGCTATTTTTAATTTTAGATTTCTACTTTACTTTACTTTAGTTTCTCTTCTACTCTTATTTGTTCTAACACTTTAGTTTATCTATCTTCTCTTGTTGATTTATTTATTCTCCAATTTAGTTTATGAACTCCATGTTAGATTCAATTTCTTATTAATGCAAGTTGAGGTATTTCATGTTTATTACTTCTTCCTTTATTTGTTATCATTGATTTTGCAATTATTGGTTTTAGATTTTACATTCTCTTATTGCTTTTTCTATACTTTTGTTTTATGCCTTCCAAGTGTTTAATAAAATGCTTGGTTGGATTTTAAACTAGCTTTTTATGTTCTTAGCTAAGATTGAGTAATTGGAGACTCTTGAATTGTCAAAGTCTCTTGTTGATTAGCAATTGAAAGTTTCTAGTTGATTTGAATTCCACTAAAGCTAGTCTTTCCTTAGGAGTTGACTAGGACTTGAGGAATCAAATTGATTTATCCACTTGACTTTCCTTCATAGTTAGAGGTTGACTAAGTGGGAGTAATAGACAATTACTATCATAATTGATGATGATAATGAGGATAGGAATTCCAATTCTCAATACTTGTTAAGAGTTTTCTTAGTTATTAATTTAATTTCTTGCCATTTTATTTCCTTATTCCTTATTTCAAAAACCCAAAAAGATACTTTTCCACAACCAATAGTAAAAACACTTTCCTATAATTTCTTGAGAGACAACCCGAGGTTTAAATACTTTGGTTATTATTTTTAGGGGTTTGTTACTTGTGACAACCAAATTTTTGTATGAAAGGATTCTTTGTTGGTTTAGAAACTATACTTGCAACGAGAACTCATTTGTGAAATTCTTTACCGACAAAAATCCGTTCATCAGGAAGGTACAGCTCCTTTCCCTCAATAATGCACCCAATCAGAACCAACATGTCAACCAGGATCTTAGTGAAGTGTGTGCTAGGCATGACGTAGTGGGCAAGAATCTACTACCACACCTTAGCCTCCTTCCTCAAATACTCAAACCTCATCCCCTTGGATTTCAGTTTGTTGGCATCCATCTCCCAAGGGGAGTCCAGTTGGGCAACTACACTCCTCAATGCATCATAATCATAGGTCAGGCAATGCATCTCCACCTCAGCCTGCTGAAAAGCATCCTTGTCACTGACCTTGGGCTAACAGTGGAGTGCCTCCTCAATATCAGCTTTTGTGACCATAATTTTCCTGCCCCTTAAGTGAACCGCGTCAAGGGTCGCTCTAAAGAAATTGCAGTAAAAATCGCGAATCCAAGACTCATTCACTTGTGCTAGCTCTCTGTCCAAGAAAGACCAGCCCCTCTCCTCAATCCGAGGCTCAGTAAACCGCCTCAAATCGGAGGGGATATCTAGCTTCTTCTCCAAGTTGAGATGCTGTCGCTGAAAGAGCAGAAACCGGAGTTCACAATAAAGATTAGGAAACCTCTCTGAGTCGGCAGAGGGCAGGAGCTGATTGATGAGCGGATAATTTATACGCTTTTTGGCATTATTTTTAGTATGTTTTTAGTAGGATCTAGTTACTTTTAGGGATGTTTTTCTTAGTTTTTATGTTAAATTCACATTTCTGGACTTTACTATGAGTTTGTGTGTTTTTCTGTGATTTCAGGTATTTTCTGGCTGAAATTGAGGGACTTGAGCAAAAATCAGATTCAGAGGTTGAAGAAGGACTGCTGATGCTGTTGGATTCTGACCTCCCTGCAGTCAAAATAGATTTTCTGGAGCTACAGAATTCAAAATGGTGCGCTTCCAATTGCGTTGGAAAGTAGACATCCAGGGATTTCCAGCAATATATAATAGTCCATACTTTGGCCGAGTTTAGATGACGCAAAAGGGCATTGAACTCCAGTTCTACGCTGCAGTCTGGAGTTAAACGCCAGAAACACGTCACGAACCAGAGTTGAATGCCAGAAACACGTTACAAACTGGCGTTCAACTCCAAGAATGACCTCTCCACGTGTAAACTTCAAGCTCAGCCCAAGCACACACCAAGTGGGCCCCGGAAGTGGATTTATGCATCAATTACTTACTTCTGTAAACCCTAGTAACTAGTTTAGTATAAATAGGACTTTTTACTATTGTATTAGACATCTTGGGACGTTTAGTTCTTAGATCATGGAGGCTGGCCATTCGGCCATGCCTGAACCTTTCACTTATGTATTTTTCAACGGTAGAGTTTCTGCACTCCATAGATTAAGGTGTGGAGCTCTGCTGTTCCTCAAGGATTAATGCAAAGTACTACTGTTTTTCTATTCAATTCAACTTATTCCGCTTCTAAGATATTCATTCGCACTTCACTATGAATGTGATGATCGTGACAGTCATCATCATTCCCCCATGAACGCGTGCCTGACAACCACTTTCGTTCTACCTTAGATTGAATGGGTATCTCTTGGATATCTAATACAGGGGACCGAGTCCGAGTTATTAGTGTCTACGTGGTATAAGTTAGAACCCATGGATGGCCATTCCTGAGATCCGAAAAGTCTAAACCTTGTCTGTGGTATTCCGACTAGGATCTGGGAAGGGATGGCTGTGACGAACTTCAAACTCGTGAGTGCTGGGCATAGTAACAGACGCAAAAGGATAGTAAATCTTATTCCAGTATGATCGAGAACCTCCAGATGATTAGCCATGCCGTGACAGAGCATTTGGACCATTTTCACAAGAGAGGATGGGATGTAGCCATTGACAACGGTGATGCCCTTACAGAAAGCTTGCCATGGAAAGGGGTAAGACTGATTGGATGAAGACAGCAGGAAAGCAGAGATTCAGAGAAACGAAAACATCTCTATACGCTTATCTGAAATTCTCACCAATGATTTACATAAGTATTTCTATCTTTATTTTATGTTTATTTATTATTTAATTTCGAAAACTCTATAATCAATTATTATCTGCCTGACTGAGATTTACAAGATGACCATAGCTTGCTTCATACCAACAATCTCCGTGGGATCAACCCTTACTCACGTAAGGTTTTATTACTTGGACGACCCAGTGCACTTGCTGGTTAGTTGTGCGAAGTTGTAAAGTTATGTCTAGACCATGGTATTGTGCACCAGTTATTGGCGCCATGCCAGGGAGAGAACGAACAACAAATTTTACAACCTCAGAGTAACAATTTCGCATACCAAGTTTTTGGCGCCGTTGCCGGGGATTGTTCGAGTTTGGACAACTGACGGTTCATCTTGTTACTCAGATTAGGTAATTTTCTTTTTGTTTTATTTTCAAAAATTTTTCAAAAATCTTTCAAAAATTTCTCATCTGTTTTCGAAAATTATTCTAAATTTTTAAGAATAAATTCTAGTGTTTCATGAAGCATGTTGAAGCCTGGCTGGCTGTAAAGTCAGGTCTAATTCTTTTGGATAGGGGCTTCCAACTATCAGCATAGAGGCAAGTTAATTTGAATATCAGCTGTTGCATGCCTGATTTATATCCTAAAGCTGACTGGCTATTAAGCCATGTCCAACCCTTTGATTGGAGCTTTGGGCTAATGTTGAAAGATTCCTGGAATTCTTCTTAAAAATTTTGGAATCCTTATTTTTCTTTTTCACATTAATTTTCGAAAAATCCAAAAAAAAAATTATAAAGTCATAAAAATAAAAAATATTTTATGTTTCTTGTTTGAGTCTTGAGTCAATTTTAAGTTTGGTGTCAATTGCATTTTTTGAAAATTCATGCATTCATAGTGTTCTTCATGATCTTCAAGTTGTTCTTGGCCAGTCTTCTTGTTTGATCTTCATATTTTCTTGTTTTGTGTCTTTTCTTGTTTTTCATATGCATTATTGCATTCATAGTGTCTATACATGAAAAATTTCTAAATTTGGTGTCTTGCATGTTTTCTTTTCTTGAAAATTTTTCAAAAATAAGTTTTTGGTGTTCATCTTGACATTCAAAGTGTTCTTGGTGTTCATCTTGACATTCATAGTGTTCTTGCATGCATCACATGTTTTGATCCAAAATTTTCATGCATTAAGTCTTTTTCATGTTTTTCTCTTTCATCATTAAAAATTCAAAAAATCAAAAAAATATCTTTCCCTTTTTCACTCATAAATTTTTGAAAATTTGAATTGACTTTTTCAAAATTTTTTAAAATTTAGTTGTTTCTTATGAGTCAAATCAAATTTTCAATTTAAAAATATTATCTTTTTCAAAAATCAAATCTTTTTCATTTTTCATAATTATTTTTGAAAATTTTAAAAATATTTTTCAAAAATCTTTTTCTTAATTTTATTTCATAATTTTCGAAAATACCATCAACAATTAATGTTTTGATTCAAAAATTTTAAGTTTGTTACTTGCTTGTTAAGAAAGATTCAAACTTTAAGTTCTAGAATCATATCTTGTGATTTCTTGTGAATCAAGTCATTAATTGTGATTTTAAAAATCAAATCTTTTTCAAAACTAATTCTAATCATATCTTTCTATCATATCTTTTTTTTTTTTAAATCTTATCTTTTTCAAAAATTTGATTTTCAAATATCTTTTCTAACTTCTTATCTTCTTATCTTTTCAAAATTGATCTTCAAATCTTTTTCAACTAACTAATTGACTTTTTGTTTGTTTCTTATCTTTTTCAAAACTACCTAACTAACTCTCTCTCTCTAATTTTCGAAAATCTCTTCCCTCTTTTTCAAAATTCTTTTTAATTAAATAGTTATTTCAATTTTCAATTTTAATTTGATTTCATTCCTAATTTTCGAAAATCACTAACACTTTTTCAAAATTTTATTTTCGAAAATCCTCCCTCTCTCTCATCTCCTTCTATTTATTTATTCATCTACTAACACTTTATCTCACCCAAATTCGAACCCCCTCTTCCATCTGTGTTCGAATTTTCTCTTCTTCCCTTCTTTACATTACATTCTTTTCTTCTTCTACTCACACAGGGGAACCTCTATACCTGGGTAAAAAGGATCCCTATTATTATTTTTTTTCTGTTTCCTCTTTTTCATATGAGCAGGAGCAAGGACAAGAACATTCTTGTTGAAGCAGACCCTGAACCTGAAAGGAGTCTGAAGAGGAAACTAAGAGAAGCTAAAATACAACAATCCAGAGATAACCTTACAAAAATTTTTGAACAAGAAGAAGAGATGGCAGCCGAAAATAATAATAATACAAGGAGGATGCTTGGTGACTTTACTGCACCTAATTCCAATTTACATGGAAGAAGCATCTCCATCCCTACTATTGGAGCAAACAATTTTGACCTGAAACCTCAATTAGTTTCTCTGACGCAACAAAACTGCAAGTTTCATGGACTTCCATCTGAAGATCCTTTTCAGTTCTTAACTGAATTCTTGCAGATCTGTGATACTGTTAAAAATAATGGAGTAGATCCTGAAGTCTACAGGCTCATGCTTTTCCCATTTGCTGTAAGAGACAGAGCTAGAATATGGTTGGACTCTCAACCTAAGGATAGCCTGAACTCTTGGGATAAGTTGGTCAAGGCTTTCTTAGCCAAGTTCTTTCCTCCCCAAAAGCTGAGTAAGCTTAGAGTGGATGTTCAAAACTTCAGACAGAAAGAAGGTGAATCCCTCTATGAAGCTTGGGAGAGATACAAGAAACTGACCAAAAAGTGTCCTTCTGACATGCTTTCAGAATGGACCATCCTGGATATATTCTATGATGGTCTGTCTGAATTAGCTAAGATGTCATTGGATACTTCTACAGGTGGATCCATTCACCTAAAGAAAACGCCTGCAGAAGCTCAAAAACTCATTGACATGGTTGCTAATAACCAGTTTATATACACTTCTGAGAGGAATCCTGTGAGAAATGGAACGCCTCAGAAGAAGGGAGTTCTTGAAATTGATACTCTGAATGCCATATTGGCTCAGAACAAAATATTGACTCAGCAAGTCAATATGATTTCTCAGAGTCTGAATGGAATACAAGCTGCATCCAACAGTACTCAAGAGGCATCTTCTGAAGAAGAAGCTTATGATCCTGAGAACCCCTGCAATAACAGAGGTAAATTATATGGGTGAACCTTATGGAAACACCTATAACTCCTCATGGAGAAATCACCCAAATTTCTCATGGAAGGATCAACAAAAGCCTCAACAAGGCTTTAATAATGGTGGAAGAAACAGGTTTAGCAATAGCAAGCCTTTTCCATCATCCACTCAGCAACAGACAGATAACTATGAACAAAATACCTCTAATTTAGCAAACTTAGTCTCTGATCTATCTAAGGCCACTGTGAGTTTCATGAATGAAACAAGGTCCTCCATTAGAAATTTGGAAGCACAAGTGGGCCAGCTGAGTAAAAGAATCACTGAAACCCCTCCTAGTACTCTCCCAAGCAATACAGAAGAGAATCCAAAAGGAGAGTGCAAGGCCATTGAATTAATTACCATGGCCGAACCTGTAAGGGAGGTTGAGGACGTGAATCCCAGTGAGGAAGACCTCCTGGGACGTCCAGTGATCAATAAGGAGTTTCCCTCTGAGGAACCAAAGGAATCTGAGGCTCATCTAGAGACCATAGAGATTCCATTAAACCTCCTTACGCCCTTCATGAGTTCTGATGAGTATTCTTCTTCTGAAGAAAATGAGGATGTCACTGAAGAACAAGTTGCCAAGTTTCTTGGTGCAATCATGAAGCTGAATGCCAATTTATTTGGTAATGAGACTTGGGGAGATGAACCTCCCCTGTTCACCAATGAACTAAATGCATTGGATCAACTGAGATTGCCTAAGAAGAAACAGGATCCTGGAAAGTTCCTAATACCTTGTACCATAGGCACCATGACCTTTGAGAAGGCTCTATGTGACCTGGGGTCAGGAATAAACCTCATGCCACTCTCTGTAATGGAGAAACTGGGAATCTTTGAGGTACAAGCTGCTAAAATCTCATTAGAGATGGCAGACAATTCCAGAAAACAGGCTTATGGACAAGTAGAGGACATATTAGTAAAGGTTGAAGGCCTTTACATCCCTGCTGATTTCATAATCCTAGATACTGGGAAGGATGAGGATGAATCCATCATCCTTGGAAGACCCTTCCTAGCCACAGCAAGAGCTGTGATAGATGTTAACAGAGGTGAATTAATCCTTCAATTGAATGGGGACTCCCTTGTGTTTACAACTCAAGGTTATCCTTCTGTAAACATGAAAAAGAGGCACAGTAAGCTTCTCCCACTGCAGAGTCAACCAGAGCCCCCACAGTCAAACTCTAAGTTTGGTGTTGGGAAGTCTCAACAATGCTCTGAACATCTGTGAGGCTCCATGAGAGCCCACTGTCAAGCTATTGACATTAAAGAAGCGCTTGTTGGGAGACAACCCAATTTTTATTTATCTAATTTTAATTTATTTTTATTGTTATTTCATGTTTTATTAGGTTCATGATCATTTGGAGTCACAAAATAAATATAAAAATTGAAAACGGAATCAAAAACAGCAGAAGAAAAATCACACCCTGGAGGAGGATCTTACTGGCGTTTAAACGCCAGTAAGGAGCATCTGGCTGGCGTTCAACGCCAGAACAGAGCATGGATCTGGCGTTGAACGCCAGAAACAAGCAGCATCCTGGCGTTCAGACGCCAGAAATGCACACTTAGGAAGAGCTGGCGCTGAACGCCAGAAACAAGCATCTGGCTGGCGTTCAACGCTAGAAACATGCTGCATCTGAGCGCTGAACGCCCAGAACAAGCATCAATTCGGCGTTTAAACGCCAGAATTGCATGCAAAGGCATTTCACATGCCTAATTGGTGCAGGGATGTAAGTCTTTAACACCTCAAGATCTGTGGACCTCACAGGATCATCTCAGGATCTGTGGACCCCACAGGATCCCCACCTTCCCTCCTCATAATCCTAGATTCTTCGACATCTTCTTCTTCTTTTATTCTTTCTTCTTTTGCTCGAGGGCGAGCAACATTCTAAGTTTGGTGTGGTAAAAGCATATTTCTTTTTTTTTTCCATAACCATTGATGGCACCTAAGGCCAGAGAAACCTCTAGAAAGAGGAAAGGAAAGACAAAAGCTTCCATCAAGGGTCTATAGCTCAGTGGTAGAACATTTGACTACAAATCAAGAGATCCCTGAGATACCTCAGGGGATACATTTTCCTCTACACAATTATTGGGATCAACTAAGGGTGGAACATCAAGAGCACTCCATCATCCTTCATGAAATTAGAGAAGATCAAAAAGCAATGAGGGAGGAGCAACAAAGACAAGGAAGAGACATAGAAGAGCTCAAGGACATCATTGGTTCCTCAAGAAGAAAACGCCATCATCACTAAGGTGGACTCATTCCTTGTTCTTAAATTTTCTGTTTTTCGTTTTCTATGTTAAATGTTTATCCATGTTTGTGTCTTCATTATATGATCATTAGTATCTAAGTGTCTATGCCTTAAAGTAATGAATATGAATCCATCACCTCTCTTAAATGAAAAATATTTTAATTCAAAAGAACAAGAAGTACACGAGTTTCGAATTTATCTTTGAACTTAGTTTAATTATATTGATGTGGTGACAATACTTTTTGTTTTCTGAATGAATGCTTGAACAGTGCATATGTCTTTTGAAGTTGTTGTTTAAGAATGTTAAATATGTTGGCTCTTGAAAGAATGATGAACAGGAGACATGTTATTTGATAATCTGAAAAATCATAAAAATGATTCTTGAAGTAAGAAAAAGTAGTGAATACAAAGCTTGCGAAAAAAAAAAAGAAGAGAAAAATAGCGAAAAAAAATAGAAAAAGAAAAAGCAAGCAGAAAAAGCCAAAAGCTCTTAAAACCAAAAGGCAAGAGCAAAAAGCCAATAACCCTTAAAACCAAGAGGCAAGGGTAAATAAAAAGGATCCCAAGGCTTTGAGCATGAGTGGATAGGAGGTCCTAAAGGAAAAAAATCCTGGCCTAAGCGGCTAAACCAAGCTGTCCCTAACCATGTGCTTGTGGCGTGAAGGTGTCAAGTGAAAACTTGAGACTGAGCGGTTAAAGTCAAGGTCCAAAGCAAAAAAAGAGTGTGCTTAAGAACCCTGGATACCTCTAATTGGGGACTTTAGTAAAGCTGAGTCACAATCTGAAAAGGTTCACCCATTTATGTGTCTGTGGCATTTATGTATCCGGTGGTAATACTGGAAAACAAAGTGCTTAGGGCCACAGCCAAGACTCATAAAGTAGTTGTGTTCAAGAATCAACATACTGAACTAGGAGAATCAATAACACTATCTGAACTCTGAGTTCCTATAGATGCCAATCATTCTGAACTTCAATAGATAAAGTGAGATGCCAAAACTATTCAAGAGGCAAAAAGCTGCAAGTCCCGCTTATCTGATTGGAGCTATGTTTCATTGATAGTTTGGAATTTATAGTATATTCTCTTCTTTTTATCCTATTTGATTTTTAGTTTCTTGGGGACAAGCAAAAATTTAAGTTTGGTGTTGTGATGAGCGGATAATTTATACGCTTTTTGGCATTGTTTTTAGTATGTTTTTAGTAGGATCTAGTTACTTTTAGGGATGTTTTTATTAGTTTTTATGTTAAATTCACATTTCTGGACTTTACTATGAGTTTGTATGTTTTTCTGTAATTTCAGGTATTTTCTGGCTGAAATTGAGGGACTTGAGCAAAAATCAGATTCAGAGGTTGAAGAAGGACTGCTGATGCTGTTGGATTCTGACCTCCCTGCACTCAAAATGGATTTTCTAGAGCTACAGAATTCAAAATGGTGCGCTTCCAATTGCGTTGGAAATTAGACATCCAGGGCTTTCCAGAAATATATAATAGTCCATACTTTACTCGAGTTTAGATGACACAAAAGGGCGTTGAACGCCAGTTCTATGCTGCAGTCTGGAGTTAAACGCCAGAAACACGTCACGAACCAGAGTTGAACGCCAGAAACACGTTACAAACTGGCGTTCAACTACAAGAATAACCTCTCCACGTGTAAACTTCAAGCTCAGCCCAAGCACACACCAAGTGGGCCCCGGAAGTGGATTTATGCATCAATTACTTACTTCTATAAACCCTAGTAACTAGTTTAGTATAAATATGACTTTTTACTATTGTATTAGACATCTTGGGACGTTTAGTTCTTAGATCATGGAGGCTGGCCATTCGGCCATGCCTGAACCTTTCACTTATGTATTTTTCAACGGTAGAGTTTCTGTACTCCATAGATTAAGGTGTGGAGCTCTGCTGTTCCTCACGGATTAATGTAAAGTACTACTGTTTTTCTATTCAATTCAACTTATTCCGCTTCTAAGATATTCATTCGCACTTCACTATGAATGTGATGATCGTGACAGTCATCATCATTCCCCCATGAACGCGTGCCTGACAACCACTTCCGTTCTACCTTAGATTGAATGGGTATCTCTTGGATATCTAATACAGGAGACCGAGTCTGAGTTATTAGTGTCTTCGTGGTATAAGTTAGAACCCATGGATGGCCATTCCTGAGATCCGGAAAGTCTAAACCTTGTCTGTGGTATTCCGAGTAGGATCTGGGAAGGGATGGCTGTGACGAACTTCAAACTCGCGAGTGCTGGGCGTAGTGACAGACGCAAAAGGATAGTAAATCCTATTCCAGTATGATCGAGAACCTCCAGTTGATTAGCCATGCCGTGACAGAGAATTTGGACCATTTTCACAAGAGAGGATGGGATGTAGCCATTGACAACGGTGATGCCCTTACAGAAAGCTTACCATGGAAAGGGGTAAGACTGATTGGATGAAGACAGCAGGAAAGCAGAGATTCAGAGAAACGAAAGCATCTCTATACGCTTATCTGAAATTCTCACCAATGATTTACATAAGTATTTCTATCTTTATTTTATGTTTATTTATTATTTAATTTCGAAAACTCCATAATCAATTATTATCTGCCTGACTGAGATTTACAAGATGACCATAGCTTGCTTCATACCAACAATCTCTGTGGGATCGACCCTTACTCACGTAAGGTTTTATTACTTGGACGACCCAGTGCACTTGCTGGTTAGTTGTGCGAAGTTGTGAAGTTATGTCTAGACCATGGTATTGTGCACCAGTTATTGACGCCATGCCATGGAGAGAACGAACAACAAATTTTACAACCTCAGAGTAACAATTTCGCATACCACTGATCTGCCTTCTCCTTGTCAGAGAGATGTATCACAAAATAACCGGAGGTCGCTGATTCAACAGATGACTGAGATCTCTTCCTTTTCTTGGAGGTGGCCTTGGCTTTTCCCTTGCCTCTGTCAGACATCCTGAAAAATAGAAATAACAGGATATAGAATATTAAGCAAAGCAGAGGAGTGGAAAGCAAGGATATAAGCAACAGACAGAAAACATGCAATAGAAAGAAATTGAGATACTTTCATGAAGTGAGTTAAAGAGATGAATTCTTGGAATGCAAGAAAAACAGAATTCAAACATCAATCAGAACACAAACCAAGAATTCATGCAATGATAGTAAAATGCTTGTTTGTTAAGCAACAACAATCATCATGCCTCAAAAATGAAACTAAAAGAGTTAATTTGAAAACTAAAACAAAAGTCAGCAGGTCAATTAAGTCAAAAATTAGAAAAGAGGGTTAGAAATCAGTGGCATGGCAATTATTGACTTAACCAAGAGAAGTTCAAAAAGTATAGGAAACAAGCATACTCACATTCATGAAGATGATGCAAGTCATTAATGATGGAATATGAAATGCACAAAAGTATAGAAGAGAAATGCAAGTCATCATCAATGTGCTTGGTCACTTAAGTGCAAAAATTGGTGTTGACAAATTAAAATTGCATTTATGTAACCCAAGGCAAATTGGAACACTGAAAATGGCTACATAAGTGAAATTGTACCAATAATTACAACTTAAAAGAACCTCATTCAAACAGAACAAGATTAGGCCACTTGAAGGTTTAGGAAAACAACTTCAATGGTCAATTAGAAATACACTTGAAATATGACCATGAAGGATATAAATTTGGACCTGACTTGAGTGATTCAAAACATAAAAGATGTTCAAAATGATTTGGTCAATCAAGGTCCTAATTAACACAGAATTCCATTAATTAGTTCCTTGATTCCGTCAATGATGCAATTTGAATAAAGGGAACTAAAAGAAATGTGGAAATGCTAGCCAATCAACCCATGAATTGAGTTTAGTGTAAGCCAAATGAGTTTTGAATAAAAAATTGCCAAATTCAATCCATAGGTTGTAAGTTCAAAACAACACAATTTTCAAAAATTTTTGGCAGCATTCCGGCAGTAAATTAGATGTTTTCGGATAAAAAACAAGCAGCAAAACAACACATATGAATCCAATATGTGACAACAGCATGAAAATTAAGAAAATCATATGAATCGGGCATCATTATACCATATTAACATAGCAGTAGTAGCAAACAACATACCAACAAACAGCATTAAATAGTAGAATATAAAGGCATGGAACAGCAACATCATCACCACTTAACAAACAAATGAACATCAACCATTCCAGAAAGCATGAACGGTACAAATATCAGACCTAAATCCACTAACCAAATCCTAAAACTACCTAACCACCTAGAATCAACTAAACATGCATCTCTAACTAACCTAATTGAGTAGAAATAAGCAACACTAACTAAATTACTTAAACAGCATAATAAAATAAACTAAAAAGAATTCAAAAGGGGAAGAATAGGGGAACATGGAAGGTGTTCAGTAAGCGGAAATAGAAACTGGAAAGGAGAGAAGAAGGACAGCGCCAAACAATGTTGCCACAGAAGCGGCGAAGGTGGTTCGCGGTGGTGACAGCAGAATAGAGGCGCTAAACAGGGGCACTGGGCTCAGGGAGCAGGGAGTAACACCAGATTCTGTTATGGCGAGAGGCAGTAGAGAGAAGTGAAATGGGGGAAGTGAAAGAGTTGGTGGTTATGGTTGGTGGCTCGCCAATGACAATTGGTGGCCACGGCGGAGCTGGTTGATGGCAGGAAGGGGGAAACAGACAGAGGGAAGGGGAAAGGGGGAAAAGAAGTGAAAAGAAGAAGAGAAGAGGGGAGAGAGACGGGTGGTTGTCAGCGGTCAAGTCACCGGACTGGTGAGGGTGGTGGTGGTTAGGGCAACGCGAATGGCTAGGGCTCATGCGTCTGGGGTATCAGTGAATTCAAATCCACGCGTACGCATCGCTGACGCGTGCGCGTGGGTGGAGAGAAAGGGATTCGACGCGTAGGCGTCACTCACGCTTGAGCATGGGTGGGCGGTATGCGAAATTGTTACTCTGAGGTTGTAAAATTTGTTGTTCGTTCTCTCCCTGGCAATGGTGCCAATAACTGGTGCACAATACCATGGTCCAAACATAACTTCACAACTTCGCACAACTAACCAGCAAGTGCACTGGGTCGTCCAAGTAATAAAACCTTACGTGAGTAAGGGTCGATCCCACGGAGATTGTTGGTATGAAGCAAGCTATGGTCACCTTGTAAATCTCAGTCAGGCGGATATCAAATGGTTATGGAGTTTTCGAATAATAATAATAATAAATAAACAGAAAATAAAGATAGAAATACTTATGTAAATCATTGGTGAGAATTTCAGATAAGCGTGTAGAGATGCTTTCGTTTCTCTGAGCCTCTGCTTTCCTGCTGTCTTCATCCAATCAATCCTACTCCTTTCCATGGCAAACTTTATGTAAGGGCATCACCGTTGTCAATGGCTACATCCCATCCTCTTGTGAAAAAGGTCCAAATGCTCTGTCACAGCACGGCTAATTATTTGAGGTTCTCGATCATACTGGAATAGGATTCACCCTCCTTTTGCGTCTGTCACTACGCCCAGCACTCGCGAGTTTGAAGTTCGTCACAGTCATTCAATCCCTAAATCCTACTTGGAATACCACAGACAAGGTTTAGACTTTCCGGACTCTCATGAATGCCGCCATCAATCTAGCTTATACCACGAAGATTCTGGTTAAGAGATCCAAGAGATATTCAATCAATCTAAGGTGGAACGGAAGTGGTTGTCAGGCACGCGTTCGTAAGGGAATGATGATGATTGTCACATTCAATACATTCATATTGAAGTGCGAATGAATATCTTAGAAGCAGAATAAGTTGAATTGAATAAAGAAACAGTAGTACTTTGCATTAATTCATGAGGAACAGCAGAGCTCCACACCTTAATCTATGGAGTGTAGAAACTCTACCGTTGAAAAATACATAAGTGAAAGGTTCAGGCATGGCCGAATGGCCAGCCCCCAAACGTGATCAATATGATCCAAAGATGAACTAAAAAATCATAAGATCATAAGATGTCTAAAAGACTAGTAAAAAGTTCTATTTATACTAAACTAGCTACTAGGGTTTACAGAAGTAAGTAATTGATGCATAAATCCACTTCCGGGGCCCACTTGGTGTGTGCTTGGGCTGAGCTTGAAGTTTACACGTGCAGAGGCTTCTTCTGGAGTTGAACGCCAAGTTGTAACGTGTTTTTGGCGTTCAACTCTGGTTCGTGACGTGTTTCTAGCGTTTAACTCCAGACTGCAGCGTAGAACTGGCGTTCAACACTCTTTTGCGTTGTCTAAAATCGGCCAAAGTATGGACTATTATATATTGCTGGAAAGCCCTGAATGTCTAATTTCCAACGCAATTGAAAGCGCGCCATTTTGAGTTCTATAGCTCCAGAAAATCCACTTTGAGTTCAGGGAGGTCAGAATCCAACAGCATCAGCAGTCCTTCTTCAACCTCTAAATCACAAAAAAAACACACAAACTCATAGTAAAGTCTAGAAATGTGAATTTAACATAAAAACTAATAAAAATATCCCTAAAAGTAACTAGATCCTACTAAAAACATACTAAAAACAATGCCAAAAAGCGTATAAAGTATCCGCTCATCACAACACCAAACTTAAATTGTTGCTTGTTCCCAAGCAACTGAAAATCAAATAGGATAAAAAGAAGAGAATATACTATAAATTCCAAAATATCAATGAAACATAGCTCCAATCAGATGAGCGGGACTTGAATAGTTTTGGCATCTCACTTTATCCATTGAGGTTCAGAATGATTGGCATCTATAGAAACTCAGAGTTCAGATAGTGTTATTGATTCTCCTAGTTCAGTATGTTGATTCTTGAACACAGCTACTTTATGAGTCTTGGCCGTGGCCCTAAGCACTTTGTTTTCCAGTATTACCACCGGATACATAAATGCCACAGATACATAACTGGGTGAACCTTTTCAGATTGTGACTCAGCTTTGCTAAAGTCCCCAATTAGAGGTGTCCAGGGTTCTTAAGCACACTCTGTTTTTGCTTTGGACCCTGACTTTAACCGCTCAGTCTCAAGTTTTCACTTGACACCTTCACGCCACAAGCACATGGTTAGGGACAGCTTGGTTTAGCCGCTTAGGCCAGGATTTTATCCCTTTAGGCCCTCCTATCCACTGATGCTCAAAGCCTTGGGATCCTTTTTATTACCCTTGCCTTTTGGTTTTAAGGGTTATTGGCTTTTTTCTCTTGCCTCTTGGTTTTAAGAGCTTTTGGCTTTTTCTGCTTGCTTTTTCTCTTTTTTTTTCGCTATTTTTTTCTGCAAGCTTTGTATTCACTGCTTTTTCTTGCTTCAAGAATCATTTTTATGATTTTTCAGATTATCAAATAATATGTCTCCTTGTCATCATTCTTTCAAGAGCCAACATATTTAACATTCATGAACAACAACTTCAAAAGACATATGCACTGTTCAGGCATTCATTCAGAAAACAAGAAGCATTGTCACCACATCAATATAATTAAACTAAGTTCAAGGATAAATTCAAAACTCATGTACTTCTTGTTCTTTTGAATTAAAATAGTTTTCATTTAAGAGAGGTGATGGATTCATAGGACATTCATAACTTTAAGACAAAGTTACTAAATACTAATGATCATGTAATAAGACACAAACATGGATAAGCACTTAACATAAAGAAAACGAAAAACAGAGAATGTAAGAACAAGGAATGAGTCCACCTTAGTGATGGTGGCGTTTTCTCCTTGAGGAACCAATGATGTCCTTGAGCTCTTCTATGTCTCTTCCTTGTCTTTGTTGCTCCTCCCTCATTGCTTTTTGATCTTCTCTAATTTCATGAAGGATGATGGAGTGCCCTTGATGTTCCACCCTTAATTGTCCCATGTTGGAACTTAATTCTCCTAGGGAGGTGTTGATTTGCTCCCAAAAATTCTGTGGAGGAAAGTGCATCCCTTGAGGTATCTCAGGGATTTCTTGATGGTGAGCTTCCTCATGCGTTTCTTGAGCTCCATGAGTGGGCTCTCTTGTTTGCTCCATCCTTTTCTTAGTGATGGGCTTTTCTTCCTCAATGGGAATGTCTCCTTCTATGAAAGCTCCAGCTGAGTAACATAGATGGCAAATAAGATGAGGGAAAGCTAGCCTTGCCAAGGGGGAGGGCTTTTCGGCTATTTTGTAGAGTTCAAGGGAGATGACTTCATGAACTTCTACTTCCTCTCCAATCATGATGCTATGGATCATGATGGCCCGATCCACAGTAACTTCAGATCGGTTGCTAGTGGGGATGATGGAGCGTTGGATGAACTCCAACCATCCTCTAGCTACAGGCTTAAGGTCCAGTCTTCTCAGTTGAACCGGTTTGCTTTTTGAGTCAATCTTTCATTGAGCTCCTTCCACACATATGTCCATGAGGACTTGGTCCAACCTTTGATCAAAGTTGACCCTTCTAGTGTAGGGGCGTGCATCTCCTTGCATCATAGGCAAGTTGAACGCCAACCTCATATTTTCCGGACCAAAATCTAAGTATTTCCCCCGAACCATTGTAATATAATTCTTTGGATTCAGGTTCTTACTTTGATCATGGTTCTTAGTGATCCATGCATTGGCATAGAACTCTTGAACCATTAGGATGCCGACTTGTTGGATGGGGTTTGTTAGAACTTCCCAACCTCTTCTTTGGATTTTATGTCGGATCTCCAGATACTCATTTCTCTTGAGCTTGAAAGGGACCTCGGGGATCACCTTCTTCTTGGACACAACATCATAGAAGTGGTCTTGATGGGCTTTGGAGATGAATCTTTCCATCTCCCATGACTCGAAGGTGGAAGCTTTTGTCTTCCCTTTCCCTTTTCTAGAGGATTCTCCAGTCTTAGGTGCCATCAATGGTAATGGAAAAACAAAAAGCTTATGCTTTTACCACACCAAACTTAGAATATTGCTCGCCCTCAAGCAAGAGAAGTAAGAATAGATGAAGAAGAAGAAGAAAATATGGAGGAGAGGAGGGAGAGGTGTATTCGGCCAAGAAGGGGAAGAGAGGGTTGTGTTGTGTGAAAATGAGGAAGAATGGAGGGCTTTATATAGGGAGGGGAGGGGGGTTAGTTTCGGCCATATAGGGTGGGTTTGGGTGGGAAATTGATTTTGAATTTTGAAGGTAGGTGGAGTTTATGAGGTAGGTTTATGGGGAAGAGTGGATGGATGTGAGTGGTGAAGTAGTGATAGGGAAGAGAGATTGAGGTGATTGGTGAAGAGTTTTGGGGAAGAGTGCTTATTGGGAAGAGAGGATGAACATTGAGAAGAGGGAAGAGAGTGAGTGGTGGTAGGTGGGGATCCTGTGGGGTCCACAGATCTTGAGGTGTCAAGGATTTGCATCCCTGCACCAATTAGGCATGTAAAATGCCTTTGCATGCAATTCTGGCGTTTAAACGCCGAATTGATGCTTGTTCTGGGCGTTCAGCGCCCAGATGCAGCATATTTCTGGCGTTGAACGCCAGCCAGATGCTTGTTTCTGGCGTTCAGCGCCAGCTCTTCCTCAGTGTGCATTTCTGGCGTCTGAACGCTAGGATGCTGCTTGTTTCTGGCGTTCAACGCCAGATCCATGCTCTGTTCTGGCGTTGAACGCCAGCCAGATGCTCCTTACTGGTGTTTAAACGCCAGTAAGATCCTCCTCCAAGGTGTGATTTTTCTTCTGCTGTTTTTGATTCTATTTTCAATTTTTATATTTATTTTGTGATTCCACATGATCATGAACCTAATAAAACATGAAATAACAATAAAAATAAATTAAAATTAGATAAATAAAAATTGGGTTGCCTCCCAACAAGCGCTTCTTTAATGTCAATATCTTGACAGTGGGCTCTCATGGAGCCTCAAAGATGTTCAGAGCATTGTTGAGACTTCCCAACACCAAACTTAGAGTTTGGATATGGGAGTTCAACACCAAACTTAGAGTTTAGTTGTGGCCTCCCGACACCAAACTTAGAGTTTGACTGTGGGGGCTCTGGTTGACTCTGTTTTGAGAGAAGCTTACTGTGCCTCTTTTCCATGTTTACAGAAGGATGTGCTTGAGTTTTAAACTCAAGGGAGTTCCCATTCAATTGAAGGACTAGTTCACCTCTGTTAACATCAATCACAGCTCTTGCTGTGGCTAGGAGGGGTCTTCCAAGGATGATGGATTCATCCTCATCCTTCCCAGTATCTAGGATTATGAAATCAGCAGGGATGTAAAGGCCTTCAACCTTTACTAATATGTCCTCTACTTGTCCATAAGCCTATTTTCTGGAATTGTCTGTCATCTCTAATGAGATTTTAGCAGCTTGTACCTCAAAGATTCCCAGTTTCTCCATTACAGAGAGTGGCATGAGGTTTATCCCTGACCCAAGGTCACATAGAGCCTTCTCAAAGGTCATGGTGCCTATGGTGTAAGGCATTAGGAACTTTCCAGGATCCTGTTTCTTCTGAGGCAATCTCAGTTGATCCAATGCATTTAGTTCATTGGTGAACAGGGGAGGTTCATCTCCCCAAGTCTCTTTACCAAATAAATTGGCATTCAGCTTCATGATTGCACCAAGAAACTTGGCAACTTGCTCTTCAGTAACATCCTCATTCTCTTCAGAAGAAGAATACTCATCAGAGCTCATGAAGGGCGTAAGGAGGTTCAATGGAATCTCTATGGTCTCTAGAGGAGCCTCAGAGTCCTTTGGTTCCTCAAAGAGAAACTCCTTGTTGATCACTGGACGTCCCAGGAGGTCTTCCTCCTTGGGATTCACGTCCTCCCCTTCCTTCTTGGATTCGGCCATGATGGTTATATCAATGGCCTTGCACTCTCCTTTTGGATTTTCTTCTGTATAGCTTGGAAGAGCATTAGGAGGGGTTTCAGTGATCTTCTTACTCAGCTGGCCCACTTGTGCTTTCAAATTTCTAATGGAGGACCTTGTTTCATTCATGAAACTCACAGTGGCCTTGGATAGATAAGAGACTAAGTTTGCTAAATTAGAGGTATTTTGTTCAGAGTTCTCTGTCTGTTGCTGAGTGGATGATGGAAAAGGCTTGCTATTGCTAAACCTGCTTCTTCCACCATTATTAAAGCCTTGTTGAGGCTGTTGTTGATCCTTCCATGAGAGATTTGGGTGATATCTCTATTAGGGATTATAGGTGTTTCCATATAGTTTACCCATGTAATTCACCTCTGCTATTGCAGGATTTTCAGGATCATAAGCTTCTTCTTCAGAAGATGCCTCTTGAGTACTGTTGGATGCAGCTTGCATTCTATTTAGACTTTGAGAAATCATATTGACTTGCTGAGTCAATATTTTGTTCTAAGCCAATATGGCATTCAGAGTATCAATTTCAAGAACTCTCTTCTTCTGAGACGTCTCATTACTCACAGGATTCCTCTCAGAAGTGTACATAAACTGGTTGTTAGCAACCATGTCAATGAGTTCTTGAGCTTCTGTAGGTGTTTTCTTTAGGTGAATAGATCCACCTGCAGAAGTATCCAATGACATCTTAGCTAATTCAGACAGACCATCATAGAATATATCCAGGATGGTCCATTCTGAAAGCATGTCAGAAGGACACTTTTTGGTCAGTTCCTTGTATCTCTCCCAAGCTTCATAGAGGGATTCACCTTCTTTCTGTCTGAAGGTTTGAATATCCACTCTAAGCTTACTCAGTTTTTGAGGAGGAAAGAACTTGGCTAAGAAAGCCTTGACCAGCTTATCCCAAGAGTTCAGGCTATCCTTAGGTTGAGAGTCCAACCATATTCTAGCTCTGTCTCTCACAGCAAAAGGAAAAAGCATGAGCCTGTAGACTTAAGGATCTACTCCATTATTCTTAACAGTATCACATATCTGCAAGAATTCAGTTAAGAACTGAAAGGGATCTTCAGATGGAAGTCTATGAAACTTGCAGTTTTGTTGCATCAGAGAAACTAATTGAGGTTTAAGCTCAAAATTGTTTGCTCCAATGGTAGGGATGGAGATGCTTCTTCCATGTAAATTGGAATTTAGTGCAGTAAAGTCACCAAGCATCCTCCTTGCATTATTATTATTTTTGGCTGCCATCTCCTCTTCCTGTTCGAAAATTTCTGTAAGGTTATCTCTGGATTGTTGTATTTTAGCTTCTCTTAGTTTCCTCTTCAGAGTCCTTTCAGGTTCAGGGTCTGCTTCAACAAGAATGTTCTTGTCCTTGCTCCTGCTCATATGAAAAAGAGGGAACAGAAAAATAATAACAATAGGGATCCTTTTTACCCAGGTATAGAGGTTCCCCTGTGTGAGTAGAAAAAGAAAAGAATGCAATGTAAAGAAGGGAAGAAGAGAAAATTCGAACACAGATGGAAGAGGGGGTTCGAATTTGGGTGAGATGAAGTGTTAGTAGATGAATAAATAGATAGAAGGAGATGAGAGAGAAAGAGGATTTTCGAAAATAAAATTTTGAAAAGGGGTTAGTAATTTTCGAAAATTAGGAATGAAAGCAAATTAAAATTAAAAATTGAAACAATTAGTTAATTAAAAAGAATTTTTGAAAAAGAGGGAAGAGATTTTCGAAAATTAGAGAGAGAGAGTTAGTTAGGTAGTTTTGAAAAAGATAAGAAACAAACAAAAAGTCAATTAGTTAGTTGAAAAAGATTTGAAAATCAATTTTAAAAAGATAAGAAGATAAGAAGTTAGAAAAGATATTTGAAAATCAAATTTTTGAAAAAGATAAGATTTAAAAAAAAGATATGATAGAAAAGATATGATTAGAATTAGTTTTAAAAAAGATTTAATTTTTAAAATTACAATTAATGACTTGATTCACAAGAAATCACAAGATATGATTCTAGAACTTAAAGTTTGAATCTTTCTTAACAAGTAAGTAACAAACTTGAAATTTTTGAATCAAAACATTAATTGTTGATGATATTTTCGAAAATTATGAAATAAAATTAAGAAAAAGATTTTTGAAAAATATTTTTAAAATTTTCGAAAATAAATAAGAAAAATGAAAAAGATTTGATTTTTGAAAAAGATTTTGAAAAAGATAAGATTTTTAAATTGAAAATTTGATTTGACTCATAAGAAACAACTAAATTTTAAAAATTTTTGAAAAAGTCAACTCAAATTTTCAAATTTTATGAGTGAAAAAGGGGAAGATATTTTTTTGATTTTTGAATTTTTAATGATGAGAGAGGGGAAGACTCAATGCATGAAAATTTTGGATCAAAACATGTGATTCATGCAGGAACACTATGAATGTCAAGATGAACACCAAGAACACTTTGAAGATCATGATGAACATCAAGAACATATTTTTGAAAAATTTTTTATGCAAAGAAAACATGCAAGACACCAAACTTAGAAATCTTTAATGCTTGGACTCTAACAAACGAAAAATGCATATGAAAAACAAGAAAAGACACAAAACAAGAAAATATGAAGATCAAACAAGGAGACTGGCCAAGAACAACTTGAAGATCATGAAGAACACTATGAATGCATGAATTTTCGAAAAAATGCAAAGAATTTTTAGAAAAAATGCAATTGACACCAAACTTGAAATTGACTCAAGACTCAAATAAGAAACACAAAATAATTTTTTTTTATTTTTATGATTTTATGATTTTTTTGGATTTTTCGAAAATTAATGTGAAAAAGAAAAATAAGGATTCCAAAATTTTTAATATGAATTCCAGGAATCTTGTACTCTTAGTCTAAAGCTCCAATATGAGGGTTAGGCATGGCTTAATAGCCAGCCAAGCTTTAGAAGATACAAATCAGGCATACAACAGCTGAAACTTCATCCAACTTCATATACTTATAAGTGGAAGCCTCAGTCTAAAAGAATTAGACATGGCTTTACAGCCAGCCAGGCTTCTACATGCTTCATGAAACACTAGAATTCATTCTTAAAAATTCTGAAGAAAAATATATTTTTGAAAAGATTTATATTTTTTTTATATTTTTTTCGAATATTAATTGGGAAAAACGAAAAGGAAGAAAATATTTTTTTGAAAAATTTTTGAAAACAAAATAAGAAGAAAATTACCTAATCTGAGCAACACGATGAACCGTCAGTTGTCCAAACTCGAACAATCCCCGGCAACGGCGCCAAAAACTTGGTATGCGAAATTGTTACTCTGAGGTTGTAAAATTTTTTGTTCGTTCTCTCCCTGGCAATGGTGCCAATAACTGGTGCACAATACCATGGTCCAAACATAACTTCGCAACTTCGCACAACTAACCAGCAAGTGCACTGGGTCGTCCAAGTAATAAAACCTTACGTGAGTAAGGGTCGATCCCACGGAGATTGTTGGTATGAAGCAAGCTATGGTCACCTTGTAAATCTCAGTCAGGCGGATATCAAATGGTTATGGAGTTTTGGAATAATAATAATAAATAAACAGAAAATAAAGATAGAAATACTTATGTAAATCATTGGTGAGAATTTCAGATAAGCGTGTAGAGATGCTTTCGTTCCTCTGAGCCTCTGCTTTCCTGCTGTCTTCATCCAATCAATCCTACTCCTTTCCATGGCAAACTTTATGTAAGGGCATCACCGTTGTCAATGGCTACATCCTATCTTCTTGTGAAAAAGGTCCAAATGCTCTGTCACAGCACGGCTAATTATCTGAGGTTCTCGATCATACTGGAATAGGATTCACCCTCCTTTTGCGTCTGTCACTACCCCCAGCACTCGCGAGTTTGAAGTTCGTCACAGTCATTCAATCCCTGAATCCTACTCGGAATACCACAGACAAGGTTTAGAATTTCTGGACTCTCATGAATGCCGCCATCAATCTAGCTTATACCACGAAGATTCTGGTTAAGAGATCCAAGAGATATTCAATCAATCTAAGGTGGAACGGAAGTGGTTGTCAGGCACGCATTCGTAAAGGAATGATGATGATTGTCACATTCATCACATTCATATTGAAGTGCGAATGAATATCTTAGAAGCAGAATAAGTTGAATTGAATAAAGAAATAGTAGTACTTTGCATTAATTCATGAGGAACAGCAGAGCTCCACACCTTAATCTATGGAGTGTAGAAACTCTACCGTTGAAAAATACATAAGTGAAAGGTTCAGGCATGGCCAAATGGCCAGCCCCCAAACGTGATCAATATGATCCAAAGATGAACTAAAAAATCATAAGATCATAAGATGTCTAAAAGACTAGTAAAAAGTTCTATTTATACTAAACTAGCTACTAGGGTTTACAGAAGTAAGTAATTGATGCATAAATTCACTTCCGAGGCCCACTTGGTGTGTGCTTGGGCTGAACTTGAAGTTTACACGTACAGAGGCTTCTTCTGAAGTTGAACGCCAAGTTGTAACGTATTTTTGGCGTTCAACTCTGGTTCGTGACGTGTTTCTGGCGTTTAACTCCAGACTGCAGCGTAGAACTGGCGTTCAACGCCCTTTTGCATCATCTAAACTCGGCCAAAGTATAAACTATTATATATTGCTGGAAATCCCTGGATGTCTACTTTCCAACGCAATTAGAAGCGTGCCATTTTGAGTTCTGTAGCTCCAGAAAATCTACTTTGAGTGCAGGGAGGTCAGAATCCAATAGCATCAGCAGTCCTTCTTCAACCTCTGAATCTGATTTTTGCTCAAGTCTCTCAATTTCAGCCAGAAAATACCTGAAATCACAGAAAAACACACAAACTCATAGTAAAGTCCAGAAATGTGAATTTAACATAAAAACTAATAAAAACATCCCTAAAAGTAATTAGATCCTACTAAAAACATACTAAAAACAATGCCAAAAAGCGTATAAAGTATCCGCTCATCAGTGGGTCAAAAGAAGCATCGACGCATATGCGTCGATGACGCTTATGCGTGAAGGGAGAGAATGAACAGTGATGCGTACGCGTGAGGTGTGCGTACGCGTGGGGTGAGATTGTGCTAAACGCACAATTCCCGCGCCAGTTTCGCACAACTCTCTGGAAAATGTATGGGGGTTGCGTTGATGTATCGACGCGTACGCGTCGGTCACGCGTACGTGTGACTTCCCACATATATATATATATATATTTTTTACAATACCAAAATAGAGTTTTTTTTTTTGAAAATTGAAAATAGGGCTTAATACAACTTTAAACCAACCAAAATACAAATTAACAAGAATTTTGAGTTTTTGAGGACTTTTCACAAAATTTGAGAAAACTTGTAGATCAAGCAAAAAATCAAATTCAAAGAATCATCCTTATTCAAAATATAAAACCAACAAACAACCTAGCAACCAAAACAAAATATACAAAGGAATAAAAGGAAAGGGCTATAAGCACTTTAAAGCAACTAAAATTCAAGTTTAACAACAAATCTTTTGCTTTTGAAAATTTTCCATACAAAACAAATACAACTTATACTCTAAGCAAACACTATTTCACAACAACTATTCTACTCAAAACATAAATCTAACAAACAACCTACCGATCAAAGCAACGTAAAGAGTATAGAAGTTAAGAAAAACTACCTACAATGGTAACTCAATTCATTCATTGATTATATCTACAAGAGAATGGAAAGAAGTTACCATGGTGGGGTGTCTCCCACCTAGCACTTTTATTTAAAGTCCTTAAGTTGGACCATTGGGAGGATCCTTGGCAAGGTGGCTTGTGCTTGAATTCATCCTTGAACTCCCACCAATGCTTGGACTTCCAATAGGCTCCAAAATTCACAATCAATAACACAAAGCTTTGATGAAGTTCCACACAAGATAAGGGCTCCTGAAGTTGATCTTCAAATATTTCTGGATCCCAAACCTTATTTCTACACCCATCTTCATGTTGATCAAGACAATTCCATTTGAGTTGCAAGTGATCCAAATTCTCAAGTGAACACCGAAACATCCTCCTAGACCCATTCAATTTATTATTCCTCCATCCTTGGGGCCTAAGCCTTGGGGGGGTTCAACCTTAATGAGCTTAACATCATTTTGCCAACCACTACACAACCTTCCTTTACTCTTCAATCCATAGAAGGCTCTAAGTTGACCATCCGTTTTAAGCAACCCATATTCAAGTGGAATGATAAAGCTTAGAGATAAAAGATTTACCTACTTGAATGGTGTAAAGGATGATAAAAACTTAGGAAAGGGGACCTCCCCACACTTTGACAATGCAAGGTCTTCTCCCTTGTGCTCTTCTTTAAATTCCTCCACCTCTTGACAAGCATCTTCAATTTTAATTCCTTGTTCACCAACCTCTCCTTCACATTCCTCATTTCTTAAGTCATGTGTCGGAGGTTGTGCGTTAGCCTCCTCAACATCAAATTCACAACACAATGAGGGCAATTCAATAATCTCCAATAACACATTGGTTGGTGTGAAATTATCTTCAATAACAAGACTTGTCACTTGCTCAACTTCTTCCAATCCTTCATTACTTAACATTTGCCTTGGAGGTTGTATATCCTCCTTGACATCGCTTTCTAGTCCAATGAAAGAAGGCTTAACAAGATCATCAAGGGGATTGATCAATGTGGACAAAAAATCACTAATGATGGAATCCACTTCTTGATCAATTTCCCTCAACTCTCTATCCACTTCCTTAACATCGATAACCTCGGCTTCCTCCTCTTGATGCAAATCTTGCTTAAACTCCTCTTCTTCACCTTGAAGTACCAAACTCACTCACTCACTATGCTCCTTGATTGCTTCTCCACATTCAACAATGGGAGTGCCTTGATCACATAGGCTTAGGCGGGAGGAGACCATGTTGTGAACGGCTTCCACCACGGTGGCAAGCACGGCTTCTATCTTCTTGAACTCCTGTTTCATCTCTTCTTGCCTTTGGAGGTAAGATATAATATCTCTTTGTTGTGCTAGCTTGAAGGCATGGAGAGATTCATCCATTGGAGGTGATGTGGGAAGAGAGAGTTCATTATTTGGGAGAAAGGGTTCATAGTTGGAAGGTGGTGTATCCTGGTAAGGGTATGGTGATGGTGTATATGGAGGTGTTTCTTGGGAGTAATTGTGTTGGAATTGTCGTGGTTCCATGTATGGTTCATATGGCTTATAAGGTGATTGGTATGGTGGATAAGGATTAAGGTCATATGGAGGTGGTTGGTGGTATGGGGCTTGTGAGTATGGTGATTCAAAACTAGGTTGAGGAGGTGGTTCATAGGCATGTGGCGGTGGTTGTTGACAACCACAACGAGGGTCACCACATCCATTAGATTGGTATGCATTAGGGGTGGAGTTATACCTATAAAAAACCGGAGGTTGTTGCCACGAAGAGTGATCAATTCTTTGAGGCTCCTCCCATCTTTGGTTGTTCCAACCTTGATGCATGTTGTCATTGTAGTTTCCATTCCCTACAACATAATTTGAACCAAACTCATAGCCGAAGGAGTGAGAGTTCATAGTGAGAAGGGAAAATCAAAAACAAAATCTAATAGAAAACAAAGAAAAGAAACTCCTAAACCAAAACTAGCAAACAAACAAAAAGTAAACTATTCATAATATTGACATATGTACAATAACATAACAACCACACTGCAACTCCCCGGCAACGGCGCCAAAAACTTGAAAGAGTATTACCGTCAGCTAAGAATTTCTTCTCGGTAAAAGAGAAATAATCTCATTGATAGTGTAGTTTCCAACCGACAAATAATACTCAATCAAAGTTTAAAAGTGTTTTGATTGTCACAAGTCCAACCCCAATATAAAAGTAACCGAAGTATTTAAACCTCGGGTCGTCTTCTCAAGGAGTTGCAGTGAGGTATGCATATTATTGGTTATGGTATCAAAAGGGGTGGGGTGATAAAAGTGCAAGAAATGTAAATCAAACAATTAAAAAAACAATTACTTAAGAGAGACATTCATGGCAATGGTTGAGAGTTAAGCTTTCTATCCTAGTCATTAATGATCATACAATATTTATCAAGAGCTTATCTTATTTAGTCATCTCTAACAATGGAAGAAGGTACAAAATTATCTTCACATGAGAGAAAGTCTAATAGGTCTAGTTAATCTCAATCTAAAAGTCCTAATCAACCTACTAATTGAACTAGCAAGAGATTAGAGTCAATGGAAATAATATTAACTAACAACCCTAGATCACCAACATGAGTTGGGTATTAATGACTCAAGATTGCCTAATTCCTTTTTCCAAGCCAAGAATGCTCAAAGATCTACTCTAACATCCTTCCAAGCATTTTATCAAACACTTGGAAGGCATAAAAGGAAAGCATGGTAATTTGACAACAAGAGTATTAAATCTACAACTACCCAATTGCAAGGAATTAATAACTCAATTAAACAACAAGGGAATATAAAACATGAATTGCATTAAAAGAAAATCCAAATCCAACAATAGTGCATCAACATAAAAGAGACATCAAAGGGGAATTTGACAAGAAAACTAAGAGAGCATAGATGTAACAACAAGAAATTGAAATGGAAACAAGATGAAAATAGGAAATTAAACCTAAATCTAAGAAGAATTAACCTAATCCTAACCTAATTCTAAAGAGAAGAGGGAGCTTCTCTCTCTAGAAAACTAACTAAAGGCTCATCATAACTAATCTAAGTGCTCTCCCCTTGTCCAATCTTCAATTCTACATGAAATAGTCTTTGGAATCAGTTGGGTTGGGGCCTAGGAAGCTCAGAAATTGCCCCAGCGTTTTCACTTTAATGAAGTCACATGCGAGCTGCGACGCATACGCATAGGTTACGCGTACCCGTCGCTTGGCATTTTACTTTCCACGCATACGCGTCATGTCACGCGTACGCGTCGCCATGCAACTTCATCTCCACGCGTGCGCGTTTGCCACGCGTGCACATCGATGAATGCACTCCAAATCTTTGATTTTCCATGAATTCTCCACTTGCATGCTTTTCTCTTCACTCCTTTGATCCATTCCTAGCCTTTTCAACCTGAATTCACTAACAAATACATCAAGGCATCTAGTGGAATCAAAGGTGAATTAAAACTAGCAAATTAAAGGCCTAAAAAGCATGTTTTTACACTTAAGCATAGATTAAAGGAGAATTATAAAACCATGCTATTTCATTGAATAAATGTGAGAAAAGTTGATAAAATCCCTTAAAATCAACACAAGATAAACCACAAAATTGGAGTTTATCAATCCTCTCTTCTCGGCTTGGGAACGTTGCAACAACTTGGTCTTATCTTGGTGGTCCATTCTTTGTCCCCTTCTATAACCCAAAGTGTCATCTATTTTGCCACTGCCTCCTCTGTCTGGACAGACCAATTTGAAAGAACGATTTGCTCAGAGTGATCTTCTCCGAATTGCTGAGTTGCAAGAAGAAATCTATGCACTTAAGCAGGGCACTCTGTCTATCACCGAGTTCTACACGTCACTGAAGTCTCTTTAGGAGGAACTCGTCAGTTCTCACCCTCTTCCGGTCTGTTCATGTCCAGCAACATCTCACAGATCACAAGATTTCATAATTCACTTTCTTAAGGGATTAGATAAACGGTTTTCGGTGGTGCGATCTCAAGTACTTCTCCTAGACCCATTACCTCCAGCAACTAGAGTTTTTGCATTGGTCATCCAACATGAATGATAGCTACAAGTTGCCGCTAGGATTCTAGATGATCCACGTTCCATCACTGCCGCCGTCGATTCATGGCACCCCTCACAAAGTCGCGGTCGCGATCGCAATGGCTTTTCCTCCGGCAAGGGTCGCGGTGGTGATGAGCGAGATTTTTCGTTGGTAAAGAATTTCTCAAATAAACTTTCGTTGCAAGTATAGTTCTAAACCAACAAAAAATCCTCTCATGCAAAAATTTGTTTTTCACAAGTACAAACCCCAATAAAAATATAAACCGAAGTATTCAAACCTCAGGTCGTCTCTCAAAGGAATTGCAGGGAAGTGTTTTTGCTATTGGTTATGGGACAAGTATTTTGGGGTTTTGAATAAAGGACATGAGATGTAAATAGCAAGAAAGTAAATGAAACTCAAATGATAAAAAGTTCTTGGTAAGGGTTGACGGTTAAGGATCTTTATCCTTGTTACTGACCACAACATGATAATCGCAAGGATCAATCTCATTAAGTCATCCTCTAACAAGTAAAAGAAAGTCAAATGAGCTACACCAATCCTAATCCATAAGTACTAGCCACTCACTAATTAACTTAGTGAAAGCTAGAGTCAATGGACACTAATTACAAGACTTGGACATTAGCAACTCAATTTCACCTAAGTTATCATCCCAAGTCAAGAACATAAAAATCTACTCTAACATCCTTCCAAGCATTTAATCAAACACTTGGAAGGCATAAAAGGAAAGCAAGATAAAATTACAAGAAATATAGATCTACAACTACTCGAAGCAAGGAATTAACAACAACTCAAATCAACAATAAAAGAAATCAAACATAAATTACATTAAAAAGAAATAAAAGGAACAAGAGTGCATCAACAACAAAGTAAACAAGTACAAGAAGTAAAGTATAAAACTAGGAAAGTAAAGGTAGAGGAACAAGAAATTAGAAAGGAAAAATAAATCAAAGTATGAATTAAACCTAGATCTAAGAAATCCTAATCTACTTCTAACCTAATTCTAGAGAGAAGAGAGAGCTTCTCTCTCTAGAAACTAACTAAAGCATGATGTAAACTCAACTATGTGCTCTCCCCCTTACTCCTCTTGATTTCTGCATGTAATAGGCTCTGAAAGCAGTTGGATTTGGGTCTAGACAGCTCAGAAATTGCCCCAACATTTTCACTTTAATGAGGTCACGTGCGAACGTCGACGCGTACGCATGGGTCACGCGTACGCGTCGATTGACATTTTTCTTTCCACACGTATGCGTCATGTCACGCGTACGCGTCGGTGAATGCATTCCAAATCTTTGATTTTCCATGAAATCTCTATTTTGCATGCTTTTCCCTTCACTCCTTTGATCCATTTCTAGCCTTTTCAACCTGAAATCACTAACAAACAAATCAAGGCATCTAGTGGAATCAAGGGTGAATTAAAATTAGCAAATTAAAGGCATAAAAAGTATGTTTTCACTCTTAAGCACAAATCAGGAGAAAGTCTTGAAACCATGCTATTTCATTGAATAAATGTGGAAAAAGGTGATAAAATCTACTCAATTAAGCATAAAATATACCACGAAATAGTGGTGCATCAGGTGGTTTCCCCTCCAGCGCGGGACGTGGTGGTTCTTCTAAGTTCTACATGCATTGCGGTCATAGTGGCCATACGATTCAAGTCTGCTATTCGAAACATGGGTACCCGCCAGGGCATCCACGTCACCCTGGTAATCAACATCACTCCGCTGCTGTCACTGCCCCTCCAGTTTATGATGAGAGGGCAGCCCTAGGTCATGTTGAAGGGCATACCCAGCAGCCCAATCTAAACCCAATTTTGGACCTCTCACTAGCCCAACAACAACCTCTCATAGCACTTCTCAAAAAAGGCCGAGTCTCTCTCTTCAGAATATAGAGATAATGGTTCATCAAATCAAAATGGGTTTTTGCCCTAGTCCGAGTACTCATTATCTTTATTCTTTAAACACATTTTCTATTTTAAATAATTTTTCCAACAAAAATACCTTTTTAAATTCTTGGATTATTGATTTTGGTGCCACAGGCCATATTGCATCAAACTTATCTTGGTTTATTTCATATTACAAAGTCTCTCCCATTATCATTCACTTACCAAATAACACTAAAGTCACTGCTTCCTATAAGAGTGTTGTGCAATTTTCTTCATCCTTAATCCTTCAATATGTTCTTTATCTGCCTTACTTTAATTTTAACATTATTTTCATATCCAAAATTACTTCCAATCTTCAATGTCAACTCACTTTTTCATCTTATTCTTGCGCTTTACAGGTCAACACTTTGAGGACGATTGGTTTGGGTAGAATGAGAGAAGGATTGTATGTTGTTGATAGTACTCTCACTCACACTCTATCAACTTTACATTCCATTCATACTATCAAAACAAAATCAGCCATTACACCATCCGAGCTATGGCATTTTCGTTTGGGTCATCTTTCTGAACAAAGACTTAATTATTTACATAAGCAATTTCCTTTTATTTCTATGCATTGTGATAAAACTTGTGATATTTGTCATTTTTCTAAACAAAAGAAACTTTCATTTTCTCAAAGCTTTAATAAAGCTAATGCAATTTTTGATTTATTATATTTTGACATTTGGGGCCCTTTTCGACAAAATTCTATTCATAATCATAAAAATTTCTTAACTATCGTTGATGATTTTAGTCGCTTTACATGGGTTGTTTTGTTAAAATCAAAAGGAGAAATGCAAAATCATGTAAAGAATTTTATTGCTTTAGTTGAAACATAATTCAAATCTAAAGTCAAAACTGTCCGTTCCGATAATGGACCAGAATTTATTTTACATGATTTTTATGCTTCCAAAGGCATTATTCATCAACGTAGTTGTGTTGAAACTCCTCAACAAAATAGACAGGTAGAACGCAAGCATCAACATATTTTAAATATAGCTCGTGCTCTTATGTTTTAATCTAATTTACCATTATCTTTTTGGTCTTATGCTGTTAAACATGCTGTTTATTTGCTTAATAGAGTTCCATCCTCTGCAATTAATTTTCAAACACCATTTGAGATTTTATTTAATCATCCACACAAATGACCCAATTTCTCCCTCCAACCCAACAACAAATTCTGAACCAAACAATTTTTCTGTCCACACACATAACCCAAAAATACCAACCCTTCCAGTTGAACCCTCACCCATACCCATTGACCCAACTCCATCTAATTCTTTATTTTCTCCAACAACCTTTTCTTCTTCCTCACTATCGTGTCCTAACCAACTTGAATTCATGACAACCGAATTTCTTTCGAGGTTCACACCCTCCTCTTCTTCCGCACTAGACACTAGTCCACCATCACCTCCTCATCCCCCGTCACCTTCCTCACCACCTGAGCAACTCCATCCTCGTCATTCTGATCGACCTCACTGACCTCCAGTATATCTCTCTGATTACTTGTGCAATTCCTCTCTCACCTCTACAAATTAATCTCCCTCAAAGTGCAGGTATCCTTTATCTTCAGTCATGTCTTTTTCTTCTCTTTCATCTTCACATAAAAAGTTTCTATTATCTTTACATTCTGACGTTGAGCCAAAGTTCTTTAAAGAAGCCAATCAACATCCCAATTGGCGTAGTGCTATGAAAGATGAGCTGAATGCTCTTGAGTTGAACAAAACTTGGCGTCTTGTTGATTGTCCTGCAGGTGTTAAACTGGTTGGCTGTAAATGGGTCTATCGTATCAAACGCAAGCCTGATGGTTCAGTTGATCGATATAAGACTTGCCTTGTGGCCAAAGGATTCACCCAGACTGAAGGTGTTAATTTCTTGGAAACCTTCTCTCCTGTTGTCAAACCTTCTTTCTTACATGGGGATCTTTCTGAAGATGTTTACATGACTTTGCTACCCGGGTTCACATCTCCTCGTCCAAATCAATGCTGCAAGTTACTAAAGTCATTGTATGGTTTACGACAATCTAGTCGTATGTGGTATGACAAACTTTTTCATCTTTTGCTATCTCATGGATATCAGCAGACCTTATCTGGTTATAGTCTATTTGTTAAATTTACTGGTGCTCAAATTTCTATACTTCTAGTCTATTTGCACCAACACTTTCGAATTAAAGATTTGGGTCCTTTAAAATATTTTTTGGGTATTGAAGTAGCTCAATTAGCATAGGAAATTTGCTCATCTCAGAGAAAATATTGTCTTGATCTTTTGGAGGATTCTGGTTTATTAGGTGCTAAACCTGCCTCTGTTCCAATGGATAGTTCCACAAGACTATATCAAGACAAAAGTCCCTTGCTATCTGACCCTTCTGTGTATCGCCATTTAGTTGGGCGTCTTATCTACCTTACTACTACTCGACCAGACATCATGTATGCCACTCAACAATTAAGTCAATTTATGGCAACTCCTACTGAATCTCATCTTCAAGCTGCCAAGCATGTGTTACGATATCTGAAAACTAGCCCCGACAAAGGACTTTTTTTTCAAGAGAATTAGAAATTCAGCTTCTCGACTTCAGTGACTCTGATTGGGCCGGATGTCCTGACACTCGACGATCTTTAACAGTCAATTGTTTCTTCTTAGGCAACTCTTTAGTCTCTTGGAAGACCAAGAAACAAACCATCGTTATCCGCTCATCCACTGAAGCAGAATATCGTGCACTTGCCAACACAACTTGTGAACTTCAATAGATACTAAATCTGTTACAATTTGTATGCATCTCTCCTATCCGCCCACCAGTTTTATATTGTGACAATCAAAGTGCTCTTCATATTGCTGCTAATCCAGTTTTTCATGAACGGACCAAATATTTAGAGGTCGATTGTTACTTGGTTCGACAAAAAGTTCAAGCTGGAGTGATGAAACTTCTCCCCATTCCTTCGTCTGGGCAATTAGCTGACATCTTCACAAAGCCTTTGTCTCCTCAACTCTTCCATCTTAATCTCAATAAGCTTGGAGTTCTCGATATCTTTCATCCTACAGCTTGCGGGGGCATATTAAACCATTCTTCTACCTTAGCCCATGACAACAATAAAGAAGTCTCACGGCCAACAAATTCAGCCCAACAGAATACATAGATTCAGTTTTAATTTTAGCCTTTATTATCTTATATCTTTATGTTACCTTCTTATCTTATCTTTGCTTTTATCCTTCGTAGACAATACTCTATATATATTTAGTTTTAGTTTTATAATTCAATCAATCAAAAAATACATAACAAAGTATTCTTTTTCTTTGTGTACTCTTTATGTACTCTTTCAATTTTGATACATCTCCTCACCGTCCGTTTTCTTTGATCCAACCTTGTCCGTCGATTATTCTTCAGTGATAAATCCTAAGAATCAATTTTGAGGATTCAATCTCGTTTGTGCAATCTCTATTCAACCGTACTCCGCATAAGCAAATATAAGGGTCAGTTTTCATTTAATACAAATTCTCCAATTTGTGGTGAATAGAAAACTGACAGTCCGATTTGTTTTAAACTGTTTTTCACATTGGCGGATAACACAAATTTTCAATAACGGTAAAAAATACTACTCTTTTTATAATATGAAAATTAAAAAACACCAAAATTTAAATTGATGTATTTGAAAATAATTTAGAGCTAAATTCAAAGAAATAAATCTAATAAAAATATTAAACCAAATCCGAATCAAATTAAGTCCCATCCTCGTCCACACTAAGTTGATGTAAAAGCATGCGTGTTTTATTTCTATCTTAAACTATTGATTATAACCTTAAAAATGACCTAATTTTGATAAAAAAAAATTTGGTAACAAAAATTTTTTAACCATAATTAGCCAAATTTTTCATAATTTATTTCATTTATATAATTTAATAATATTTTGATTTTTTATCTCAGTCTCTTATCAATCTACTTATCATATTCTTATCAGCCCCACTTATTAATGATATTAATTATAATATCATATTTTTAACTATTAGACATTTTTGTAATCACTATTTAATATTTTTTTTATAATTTGAATGTTATAATGTCATATGATTCTCTCTCCGATGCTTAATAAATAGACACCAAAGGAATGGCATCTTTAGAAAAAGGTTCAAATCTTAGATTTAAGAAAACAATAATGACTAATAATAATTAAAAACGGTAATAATATTTATTAAATGATTTTAATTGTAATTGATTATTATTTTCTTTAATTCATTTATTATTATTGCAAACATTGACAAATGTGAAAGCTTGGTTTAATAGATTTTTCATTGTTAATCTGGATCATGAAAGTTGTTTATTCCCTCCAGCTAAAAATCACAACTCTATTTCAATTATAAGCACAATTGGAATAGGTCAAGGAAATTTATAAGAAGAAGTTGAAGAATAATTTGAACAACAGACAAACTCACCCAATGAGATTATTGTCCGTCAATCAATTTTCGAGAATACGAAAAATCATACTGACGAGGTATGGTAACAAACTGATTTAATTTTTTTTATGTGCATCTATCATTATACTGTACTAATTAAGTTCATACACATAGCATTCATAAGTTCACATACATAACATCCATAATTACATTCAACTAACTTCTAAAAATTAAATTTATGTTTATTAGATATTACATCTATACACATTATTTTTTAGTTATTACATAAGTAACTATCAAATTAATACAGATGTTTTTAAATTTTTTCATAATTGAATTTGAAAAAATGTCAAATTTTTAAATTAATTTATTCAATTGATAAATTTACTCATAACATCCATAAATTCATACGCATAACACCGATAATTTCATATTAATAACATCTATAATTTTGTACTCATAATATTTATAATTTCATACATATGATGTCTATAATTAATAAATTTTTATAATTAATATTACCAAATTTTAAACTATGTGTCTTATTATATTTTTCAAATTATCTCGTATGTGCACTAATAGATATTGATTTTAATTATTTTAATATTTTTTATTTAATATTTATATATATGCTTATTTATTGATTTTAATATGACGAGTTAATAATTATTTTTAAAAATTTATTTTTAATTTTTGTTTATATCTTAGTTTTTATTTTTTATTTTCTAATAGTTTATATGTAAAATATGAGATGTACAGTAGAAGTTATTAAAATTTTTAAATTTAACCTCCATAATTTCTGCAGAAAAATTACATTTTAATAGGTTATAATATGATTGAGAAATTTTAAAGATTTAATTTGGAAGAAATTGAAATTGATTTTAAAAAAAATATTAATGACTTTAAACACACAAAAAAATAGTAGATAATAAAAAAAATAAATAATAAAAAAAATATATATCACTTACTTATTAAGAGAATAAAAATTTTTATATGATATTTTTATATTATAATTAATATTTGACTATCTAACATCACTCATTTTGACCTAATTAGTTGTAAACTATATTAATTGAGAAAAGGTTCTTGAATATATAAATACAAAAAGAAAGCTCGTACAACTAAAACTGTCGTAAAAACAAGGTGTCAATGGGCACATTCTGATAATTGAAGCTAAAATTGCCAACACTGCACTACTGTCAGTCCACTAGTTCTAACTTATTAATTAGATTCTGGATTCAAACGGTGCTTTATATTTTCCAGCTAATTCGTGAGTAGTATTCACTATTCACGCGTTAGTTCCTTTGTTTCTTTCTTCTTTTTTTCTTCGATGTCTCATTTTTCTTTTTTTTTTTTTCTTTTTTCATTATGGGCACTGATTGCTTGATCATGTTTGTCTGAATCAGAAATCATATGTTCACACTACACGCGGTACTCAATCAACAAAAAATTTAATGATTAATAATCAATTAAAAAATTAGAAAATTATTAGCAAAATTTTATTATTTTTTATATTTTACCCTTTTCAAAATATCATTATAATTATATTAATATGTATCATGTCTATTAATTTACTTTTTTATTTATTAAATATGTATAAAATAATAAAAAATAAATTAATTTAAATGATATATGACCTATAACTTAACTAAAAATTTTTAAGTTCAAGACTTAGCAGAAATAAAAAAATTATGAATTATATATAAAAAAAAGATATTTAACAAAAAAATGAACATCAATTGATTCCATATTTCTATTATATATGATATAGATATAAGATTTAGTTAATAAATATCTTAAGATGTTAAATATAAAAAAATTATATTAAAAGATTAAAATAAAATTTTTAACAAGTATC
This sequence comes from Arachis ipaensis, assembly GCF_059453495.1. NCBI lineage: Eukaryota > Viridiplantae > Streptophyta > Magnoliopsida > Fabales > Fabaceae > Arachis > Arachis ipaensis. Next base: position 26,656,734 of record NC_142437.1, read on the forward strand.
ATTTAATAAAATTCTTATATATATTATTAAACGTATTGAAACCTTGTAATAATTGCTTTTTCAAAATATCATATATAACATGTTTTATATATAAAAAATATTTTTATTAATAATATTGATTAATAGATAGAAACAGTTTGTGCCAAATTTTAACCTGTTATTATAATGATAACGACAACGAAGTCTTGTTTCAATAAGTGGGGTTAGGTATATGGATCAAATGACATCATTAAACTCTATCATGTATGTTTATAATGCAAAAAGACCGTTTACAGATAGATCTTATTTTACTATTCTGATGGTCTTCTTAGGTCTTCTTAGGTTTTTCTCTACCAGTTCATCTTCTATCTCATACACCCTCCTGACTAGGTGCTCTGTCAGTCTTCTTCTCACATGTTCAAATCACATGAGATGCGATTCTACCATCTTTTTCAAGGGACTACTCCAACTCTCTTATATCTTCGTTCCTTATTCTATCTAATCGCGTATAACCACTCATCCATCTCAACATCTTCATCTTTGCCATACTTAATTTATGTTCATGCTCACCTTTGGCTGCCCAACATTATGTACCATAAAGCATAGCTGATCTGCTAGCAGTGCGCTAGAATTTACTTTTAAGTTTTAAAGGCACTTTTTTGTCGCATATAAAACCAGATGCACTTTGCCATTTTGACCAACCTGCTTGGGTCCTATGATTTACATCCTATTTAATCTCTCTATTATCCTGTATAATGCACCCAAAGTACTTAATATTTTTAATGGATAAAGTATACTTTTTATCCTTGAAGTTTGACAAAAGTTTCAAAAATACCCCTAAATTTTATTTTGTTTCAATTTTGTCCCAGAAATTTTCGATTTGCATCAAATATACCCCTAATGGCTAATTTTTCAAAAAATTTAAGACCAATTCAACAACAATTTCATAAGAACAACCCTCAACACAAGCAAATCAAGCATAATTTTCATGCATTATTGTTAGATTGATCTTAATTTTTTTGAAAATTTAGCCAGTAGAGGTATATTTGATGCAAATTAAAAACTTTTGGGACAAAATTGAAACAAAATAAAACTTAGGGGTATTTTTAAAATTTTTGTCAAACTTCAGGGATAAAAAGTATACTTTACCCTATTTTTAACTTTTCGTAGAATGTTTGCTCCAATCTTCACCTCTATATTAGGGTTTTTCCTTTGGTGGCCGAACTTACATTCCATATATTCCGTCTTGCTACGGCTTATATGCAGGATATACACTTCTAGAGCTTCTCTCCATAAATCTAACTTGTTATTTAGGTCTTTCTTTGACTCTCTCATAAGGACGATATCTTCGACAAAAAACATGCACCATGGCACAGGCTCTTAGATATGCTCTGTGAGTACTTCTAAGACTAATGTGAAAAGGTATGGACCTAAGGATGATCCTTGGTGTAATCCTATATCAATAGAAAATTCCTCTGTCACACCACCTTGAGTCTTTACACTAGTTGTAGCCCCAACATACATGTCTTTAATTGCACGAATATATGTGATTCTTACTCTCTTCCTTTCCAAAACCTTCCATAAGACCTCCCTTGACACCCTATTGTATGTTTTTTTCAAATCAATAAACACTATATGTAGATCTATTTTATTACTACATTACCTCTCCATCATCCTTCTTAACAGGTATATATGTAGCTTTAATGGTAGATTTGTCTGGCATAAAATCAAATTGGTTCTTTGTTACTTGTGTCTCTTGTCTCATCCTTCATTCTATCACCTTTTCCCATAACTTCATGGTATGTCTCATGAGTTTGATCCCTTTATAGTTTCTTCAACTCTGTATATCCCCTTATTCTTGTAGATAGAATCCAAAGTGCTATTTTTCCACTCATCTGGCAACTTTTTTTACCTTAAAATCTCATTAAAAGGCTTGATGTAACATCCTAACTACCAAAATGTCACGCTTCTGGCTGTGCCTCTGATAATTGGGTATTATGATGACTCTTATAATATCTAATACTAAAATATGAGCCTGTTTAAAACTCTAAACCGTATAGCCGCTCCAAAATACTTTTTGTTAGGTAACATACATCAATACATACAATACAACTTACAAAACTCACAAAGAATATATATATATATATATATATATATATATATATATATATATATTAATAATTTTACAAGCATTAACTAATACAATTCCTATTCCTCTTACAGAATGTATAAAGATAAAGGCGAGGGAACAATAAATAATAACTAAAGCAATACAACACATCACGACAACAGCAACTAGTTAAACTCTTTGTGACTTCTGCGTCCATATCCTGAAAAGGAAAATTTGTAGGGAGGTGAGAACATCATCCTCGAAAGGGTTCCAGTAGAGGATGTTTGAGAATTACTATAATAGGATACGTGAAGGTAAAATCGTTACAGTGATTAATAATCGTCTTATGCATCTTTCCAAAACTAAAGGGTTAATATCAGAAATCCAAAATCCTCTCTGAAAGAGAAAGTTGTTAATTCCTCAATAAAATAAACCAAAAGCCTTTTTGAAATTTTTCCTTACATAGTATGAATGACCAAGCTGTTCCAAGCAAAGGTTCATTAAGTCTATGCTGAACCAGATTAGTTTTTCATACCTTTCTAAACCAAAAACACAAAACCAAACATAACCTTCGGCCCATCTCATAATCAATCACGGCCTTAGGCCCAAACAATCTAAACAGCAGCCAATCCACCACATTACAACCAACTTTTCAGTCATAGACACAAGTAAAAGGTTCAAGCACAATCAAGCAATTACTTCAAGTAGAGCAGTTAGCAATTAAACACAATTAATCACATAGGCAAACCAAGTACAATATACACACGCAAACAATGTTAGATAGATGCAAATGATGAATGCCTGTCCTAGTGGCTGATGAGTCTCATATGTCGGTTATAAAGCCAACCCGACAAGTCCTGGTAGCTAACCATTGGACTGTCCCTCTGTCGTGCATCCCCAACTCGAGTTATTCACAATCATAATCATAATCACACAACACCCACACTGGTGTTTATCCACGGGGGCAAGTTCATCCGGAACTTTCACAGTGTCCGGCCACACTTACGACATAGGGTCAGCAGAGTATCGAGTCCCAACCTGGAGCACATGGTTGCTAGCCACTGCTTTTACCCAAGAAAACTCGTATATCAAATAGTTGGAAGTGCAACAATCACTTTATCAACTCAATAACTATCCATATTCATACTCAGCCATCCGGCTCATAACATATTTCACAATCAGCCATAATTCATTATCATATACAGCCATTCCGGCTCATAACATATACCACAATCAGCCATAATTCATTATCATACACAGCCATTCTAGCTCATAACATAATAGCACTTCCACCATCCAACATCATAAAACTCATAAAATCATCATTCAAGTCATAAATCACTTTTTCTTACGCCACTTTACTTTGAAGTCAAAAATTAATTCTTTCCAGCCTTGGCTTTAAAATTCCCATTCCTCAAATCATTTCAGGCTCATAAACCACTTTTCCTCAAACATAAATCCCCCCCTTTTTTAAAACGTGGTTACGAAGCACGTGGTGGCTAGCCACTTCTCCTCAAACGTAAAATTTCTCTTTCTATAAGTAAGGCCACTCTCCACAACATTTTTTTTAAACATTTCAGAAACCACGCCAAATCAAAAGCCCTTTCCGAGAGATTCAAAATCATTCATTCTAAAATAGGATTCAGTAAAAAAAGTTCCTCAGCAGAGCCTCAAGTCTTTAGGGAAGGATAACCTATCTCAATTTCTTAAAAATTTATTGAAACTCTTAAAATCATAGATTCTTGGTTTAAGTAAATAGAAACAGAATTTATTATAAAAACCAATCGTATAAAGTCACAATTCCCAACCCAATCCAAAACCAATTCACTTGAAACGGAGCCAATTCATTTAAATCAAAACCACTTTCAGGTTCCTTCTGAAAACCAATTCTCTAACTTCTTCCAAAATGTCACAAACACAATTATTCAATCAAAAATCCAATTTTATTTAAAATCACTAAAAGCTCATCTGAACGAAATCCTTAAGTCTAACTAAAAGCATAAGCCCTTTTTATATTAAAAAAATCAATATTAAAACATAATACTTTTCTTCAGTGATTTAAAAATGGTAAGGTAACTCCTTTCTAAATAAATCAAACTTAAGACATATAGTTTCCTTAAATAAATTAAACTCGAAAACATAACTATTTTTTTAATAAATCAAATAATACAATTTCTCAAATCCAAGCCTTTCTAAATAACTTTTCAAACAAAGTTTAATATTTTTATGAAAATTTCAGCAGCAGCTCCTCTAAAACTTGGACTTTGCCACCCTTTCCAGGTCCTAACTAAACCACTCCACAATCTTTTTCAACGGTCCAAAACCCAAAATCAGTTCAAAAGCAAGCTGAATCCAACATTCATCTCATTTTCATATCTCAAGGAAACCATCTCAAGATCAAATCATTATCAACTGATTAAACTCATTTCCAAAATTTTAAAGAAACAGTTCAGCAACAATCCATTTATCAAAACCAAGCAATAATCCAGTCAAATATATAATCATATTCATCCAAAACAGCCAGACAATACATAAGACTTATACAATCACTAGAAAGTATATAATTCTTACATCAGTATCCATTTATAACAATTCCAGATATAAAATAGCTTTCTATAAAAACCCCTACCTTAAAGTGTCGAAATTTGATAATTAAACACAGCAAACCCCTCTTGTTTTAACTCAGTCACAAAAATAGACTCGAACCGAACTAGCACCGGCAGTGGCATTAGTTACATTGAAAACTCTCTGCAACAACACCATCAAAAACAGCTCCATAGTTACAATGGTTCAACCCTAAGTCGTGAATACCCAAAACCCTCAACAAGCATATAGCAACAATAACAATAAGAATTTTAGTTAGGAACTCACTGCAGTTATGGAAAAATAGAATGATGGAGCGGCAACTACTTCAATACCGGCACAACTAGAAGCAGAAGCAGAACAGAAGACAACAGTGACCCGAGACAGGGACGAATTGCATCAGAACCATAATAGCAACTCCGGTGTCCTTCTCCAGCATCAAGGATGACAGTTTGGCTTACCATCATCAGCAGCAGCGAGCTAGGATCCAGATTGACGACAGCGACGGCAGTACTAAACAGGAACATACACTATTTTATCCAGAATAAAAATATAGAGAAATAAAATCGGGAAGTAGAGCACAAGCAAGAGTGTTACAGTTTCAAGAATGGAATTGGGAAGGCAGGGGAAAGCTGTTGTCGGGTACATCAGTGGCGCTTCCTTTCAAGCTCAATGGTGATTGAACTGTGACGGCAAGCTCCCTTCAACAGCAGTGCTGACGGCAGAAACAACCCACGGCGACGGACCTTTGGTGGCAACAGCCCAACAACACGGTGACAAATCGACGGCGTGACACGGAGGCTACTACTTCGCGTTCCTCTCTGCAAGCTCCCTCTCTCTCATCAGGTTCTTCTCAGGCGATGGTGGTGGCTTCCATCGACAGCACAAGGGCACAACAGCGACGGCAACGGTTCCCACGATGAGTCCTAGCAACAATAGTAGCAGATTGGCAGCAATGGAGGCAATAGCACGGACAGAAACTCTTCTTCTCTCTCGGACGCGAGATCTGTCTTCTCCACCCTTCATGCTCGACGGTGATGGTGATGAGCCCCCCAACCAACGTCGTCTGTCCTCTCTTTCCCTCTCCTCCACTGTTTTTCCCTCTGGCTCTGCGTGTGTGTTTGTTTTGTGTGAGTGTGTTTACGTTGAAGGGGAAAAGGGGGTTAGGGTTTGTAAATTGCGGAAATTAGGGCTTAGGTAAAATTAGGTTTAAGGGTAGTTTTGTAATTTGAAATAAAATAGGGATAATATAGTAATTAGAAATAAATTGTAATCCAACAATAATAATGTATAAAAATACTATTTGTTCATCAATTTTACAAATTATTTTCAATAAAATGTTCAAATCCAAGAATTAGAGATAATATAATTAATTTCTTTATTTTCCAAAATAGCAGTATTAATATTCTAAAATATTAATTATTTAGTCCAAATCATATAAAATTCTTATTATTTCATAACTACTAACGTTATAATTTAAATAGAGAAAATAACTCAATAATCATGAAATTAAGTAAAATCTTCATTTTAATTATCAAAACTTGATTTAATTATTTTCAATGAAATAATTTCTGAAAATAAAATATCTCATAAATAAATAAATTTAAAATCAGCTCATAATAAGATTTTTCAAAAGTTTTGGGTCTTACATTCTATACACCTTACAAAATTTTCATCCTTGAAAATTGAATACACAAGATATTACATAGCTTTAATACTTTACTTTCGAATACTTTAGAAGAGCAACAGATCTTGGCATATATATAAATTCTTAAATACCGGATAAGGCATAAGACTTAGATATAAGGGAAGAGCGTGGTATAAAGCAGAAATTACAAGATAGGTTCAAAACAAAGAGGTTACATGGTGTCAACATCAAGGGCTTTAACATAGCTCACCATCACAACTCCCAACTGTACTCCATCGAACACTTCATCCATAAGTTCTCAACCTCATCAATCACGTCGCACATCACTACCGGTCACAAGCCCAATATCAATAAAACTTTTTGTGTAAAACAAAGCTCTACAACATTCCGTGACATCGCACACTTACAAGCTTCGCCTTTCACATCCACGAACCACGTCTTAAAGAACTAACGTATCGCTTGCTATACCTAAAGGTCGCACATGACATTAAAACAAATCTCGAGTTTTCTCAGAAGGATACAAGACCTCAGAAAAGAAGGACAAGGGACAAGGACAACACTCACAAGGATTTGAAGAACTGCTAAGATCATAAGTAAACAAGGATATACAAGCAATGAAGAACGTTGGGACAAAAATCAAATCATAAGTTTAAGAAAGGATCCCGAATAAAAGAAATTCAACAGGAATATTAAGAAGAAGACAATGCAGCCGTTTGAAACAAAATTAAGCCAAGTCAAAGAAGTATAAGATTTACAAAAAGAGAATGCCTAAAACTGAAAACAGAGCTTACAAGACTTAAGAGTAGAATTAAAATATTTTCGAATGCATATTTCATGTTTCCAAGGAAAAGGTGCGCAACAAATACCTTGTAAAAGAATAACAAAAGTATAAATGTGGCATTACTTTAATACAATTTCATGTTGAATTAGATTATATAGAGTTTTAAAACAAAATGAATATGGGTTTGGCTAAGAGCTAAAATATTTCCTCAAATATTTTAGAAAGATAGTTAGGTGCACAACTTAACCAAAAGTAATTCATAAAACTCGGAAGAAAATCAAATGCTTGTTCAAAAATTCTCAAAGTTCATATTCAAACAAGCGTGTATAAAAATTATAGCAAGGATGAAAGAGGAAGTTAAACTCTATTTAGAAAAGAAAATCCGAAGTAAAAATTTGCTTAAAAATTGGTAAAGGAAATAAGTAGTGCGTTACAAACGGACATGTTTCTACTAAATAAGGAAGCTTTTCAAAACTTCATTTAAAATAACGCATGCCAACTTTAAAACAATTTTGTCAAAAATTAAAGAATGGTTCCAATTACAATCAAGCAACAGAAAAATTTGACTTACAATATCCTTAAAGAGGAATCAAAACGTCTTTAAAAAGTTTGAAACAAAACTCCGAGAGTATACTTGAAATCTCCACCTCACAAGGACATTCAAGAAGATTAGGACGTACTAAAAGGGAATCAACTCATCAATAGCAGTTCTCGAGAAAGAATCTTTGACTAAGAACTCTGGCAAAAACAATGAGAGGACAAACGATGCACAAAATTAAAACAAATCAAGTTGACTCATATAAGGATGAGATTCACAAGAGAAGGAAAACTAAGATTGATGGTAGTGCTCACAAGAGGTAGAAGAATAATTAAAAACAGAATCAAGTATGACATTCATAGAGATGAAAAGCTTAAGAAAGAACGAGTCCGTTCATAAAAAGAAAGCTATGAGTCCAACATTTTCAAAAGAACAACAATGGCTTAAATAATGTAGTATGCTAAACCAAACTCAAATAAAAAATAAATTAAGTAAAGTTTATCAAACGAAAATCAACCGGAATAAAAGCGAAAAATCTTTTATTTCCAAAATTTTGAAAAATACCTAAATACATAATCAAATAAAGATATGCATTGGAACTGTAGTAAAATTATTAGAAAGTCAAATTGTATTTAATGTAAGTGTAGTTCTGTAAACCAGTAAAAGTACAGGCGAGGTATTAGAAATAAATAGTTGTTAAACTGTATAAGGAATTTTGAAAGTTTTATATAGATAAGTGTATATCGAATCAGTAGCAATTTTATAAAAATTTCAAAATTGGTTGTAATTACTGTCAAATAAGAGAAAAACTGAATCACAATTTCTTTAAGAATGGATTCGGAATAAGGACTTAAAAGGCACAGCGCATCAAGACAAGTTCAAAGCTATATCAAAGAATACGTGAACCAGGAAGAAGAATTTAACGGAGAAAGATAGATACAACAAGGATTTCAAACAAGCATATGCAATTAGGATCAAACAAGAATGCATATGAATAGAGGAATAAGGTTGAAAAGTTAAACTACTTTTCAAAAGGGCCAGCAAACAAGAACTTCAAGTTAGGCTATGAAAGAACAAATCGACTCGAACAAAATTTAAGACACATAACTGAATAACCTCGAGAAATAGTCTCTAACGTTCCCAAAACCCACTAATCGTGTTACCTCTTACTCCTATATCGTCTATGACAACCCATTAGTGATTTCATATGCATAATTCACTAGTTTTAAGCCGGCCAAACTTAATACCAAGAAGTATGCAATGCAAGACAAACAGCGTTAATCAATAGACCATCATGTGCGTAAAGCTCTAATTCTCGTCATTCGACAAGACTAGTGCATGACAGACACTCAAAGTATGCAATTGAAGCATAGTCAGTCCATTCCTCAGGCTCTACAGGAAAGACTGCTCTGATACCGTAATGCAACATCCTAACTATCAAAATGTCATGCTTCTGGCTGCGCCACTCTGATAGCTCGGGTATTACGACGACTCTTATAATATTTAATACTAAAATATAAGCCTGTTTAAAACTTTAAACTGTATAACCGCTCCAAAATACTTTTTGTTAGGTAACATACATCCATACATACAATACAACTTACAAAACTCACAAAGAATACATACATATATATATATATATATATATAATTTTACAAGCATTAACTAATACAATTCCTATCCCTCTTACAGAATGTATAAAGATAAAGGCGAGGGAACAATAAATAATAACTAAAGCAATACAACACATCACAACAACAACAACTAGTTAAACTCTTCGTGACTTCTGCGTCCATATCCTTAAAAGGGAAATTTGTAGAGGGGTGAGAACATCATCCTCGAAAGGGTTCCAGTAGAGGGTGTTTGAGAATTACTATAATAGGATACGTGAAGGTAAAACCGTTACAGTAATTAATAATCTTCTTATGCATCTTTCCAAAACTAAAGGGTTAATATCAGAAATCCAAAATCCTCTCTGAAAGAGAAAACTATTAATTCCTCAATAAAATAAACCAAAAGCCTTTTTGAAAGTTTTCCTTACACAGTATGAATGACCAAGCTGTTCCAAGCATAGGTTTATTAAGTCTATGCTGAACCAGTTTAGTTTTTCATACTTTTCTAAACCAAAAACACAAAACCAAATACAACCTTCAGCCCATCTCATAATCAACCACGGCCATAGGCCCAAACAATCCAAACAGTAGCCAATCCACCACAGTACAACCAACTTTTCAGTCATAGACACAAGTAAAAGGTTCAAGCACAATCAAGCAGTTACTTCAAATAGAGCAGTTAGCAATTAAGCACAATTAATCACATAGGCAAACCAAGTACAATATGCACAACCAAACAATGTCACATAGATGCAAATGATGAAAGCCTGTCCTAGTAGCTGATGAGCCTCATCTGTCGGTTATAAAACCAACTCGACAAGTCCTGGTAGCTAACCATTGGACTATCCCTCTGTCGTGCATCCCCAACTCGTGTTATTCACAATCATAATCATAATCACACAACACCCACACTGGTGTTTATCCACGGGGGCGAGCTCATCCGGAACTTTCACAGTGTCTGGCCACACTTACGACATAGAGTCAGCAGAGTATCGAGTCTCAACCTGGAGCACGTGGTGGCTAGCCACTGCTTTTACCCAAGGAAACTCGTATCTCAGATAATTAGAAGTGCAACAATCACTTTATCAACTCAATAACCATCCATATTCATACTCAGCCATCCGTCACATAACATATTTCACAATCAGCCATAATTCATTATCATATACAACCATTTTGGCTCATAACATATACCACAATCAGCCATAATTCGTTATCATACATAGCCATTCTGGCTCATAACATAATAGCACTTCTACCATCCAACATCATAAAATCATCATTCAAGTCATAAATCACTTTTTCTCATGCCACTTTACTTTGAAGTCAAAAATCAATTCTTTCCAGCTTTTGCTTTAAAATTCCCATTCCTCAAATCATTTCAGGCTCATAAACCACTTTTCCTCAAACATAAATTCCCCCTTTTTTAAAACATGGTTACGGAGCACGTGGTGGCTAGCCACTTCTCCTCAAACGTAAAATTTCTCTTTCTATAAGTAAGGCCGCTCTCCACAACATTTTTTTAAACATTTCAGAAACCACGCCAAATCAAAAGCCCTTTCCGAGAGATTCAAAATCATTCATTCTAAAATAAGATTCAGTAACAAAAGTTCCTCAGTAGAGCCTCAAGTCTTTAGGGAAGGATAACCTATCTCAATTTCTTAAAAATTTATTGAAACTCTTAAAATCATAGATTCTTAGTTTAAGTAAATAGAAATAGAATTTATTATAAAAATCGGATCGTATAAAGTCACAAGTCCCAACCCAATCCAAACCAATTCACTTGAATCGGAGCCAATTCATTTAAATCAAAACCACTTTCAGGTTCCTTCTTAAAACCAATTCTCTGACTTCTTCCAAAATGTTACAAACGCAATTATTCAATCAAAAGTTCAATTTTCTTTAAAATCACCAAAAGCTCCTTTGAACGAAATACTTAAGTCTAACTAAAAGCATAACCCCTTTTTACATTTTAAAAAAATCAATATTAAAACATAATACTTTTCTTCAGTGATTCAAAAATGGTAAGGTAACTCCTTTCTAAATAAATCAAACTTCAGACATAGTTTTCTTAAATAAATTAAACTCGAAAACATAACTATTTTCTTAATAAATCAAATAATACAATTTCTTAAATCCAAGCCATTCTAAATAACTTTTCAAATAAAGTCTAAGATTTTTATGGAAATTTCGGCAGTAGCTCCCCTAAAACTTGGACTTTGCCACTCTTTCCGAGTCCCAACCAAACCACTCCACAATCTTTTTCAACGGTCCAAAACCCAAAATCAGTTTAAAAGAAAGCTAAATCCAACATTCACCTCATTTTCATATCTCAAGGAAACCGTCTCAAGATCAAATCTTTATCAACTGATTAAACTCATTTCCAAAATTTTAAAGAAGTAGTTCAGCAACAATCCATTTATCAAAACCAAGCAATAATCCAGTCAAATATATAATCATATTCATCCAAAACAGCCAGATAATACATAAGACTTATACAATCACTAGAAAGTATATAATTCTCACATCAGTATCTATTTATAACAATTCCAGATATAAAATATCTTTTTAGAAAAACCCTACCTCAGAGTGTCAAAATTCGATAATTAAACGCAGTAAACCCCTCTTGTTTTAACTCAGTCGCAGAAATAGACTCAAACCGAACTAGCAAAGCAGTGGCATTAGCTACACTGAAAACTCTCCGCAACAACACCATCAAACACAGCTCCATAGTTACAATGGTTCAACCCTGAGACGTGAATACCCAGAACCCTCAACAAGCATATATCAACAATAACAATAAGGATTTTAGTTAGGAACTCACTGCAGTTATGGAAAAATAGAACGATGGAGTGGCAACTGCTTCAGTACTGGCGCAATTAGAAGCAGAGGCAGAACAGAAGACAACAGTGACCCAGGACAGGGACGAATTGCATCAGAACCAGAATAGCAACTTCTGTGTCCTTCTCCAGCATCAAGGATGACAGTTTGGCTTACCGTCATCAGCAGCAGCGAGCTAGGATCTAGATTGACGACAGCGACGGCAGTACTAAATAGGAACATACACTATTTTATCCAGAATAAAAATATAGAGAAATAAAATTGGGAAGTAGAGCACGAGCAAGAGTGTTACAGTTTCAAGAATGGAATTGGGAACGCAGGGGAAAGCTGCTGTCGGGTACAACAGTTGTGCTTCCCTTCAAGCTCAATGGTGATTGAACTGTGATGGCGAGTTGATAAACCCCAATTTTGTAGTTTATCTTGTTCTTGTTTTGGGGGATTTTATCAACTTTTCTCACATTTATTCAATGAAATAGCATGGTTTTGCAATTCTCCCTTGAATTGTGCTTAAATGTGAAAACATACTTTTTAGGCCCTAAAATTGGTGATTTTAATTCACTTTAATTCCATTCAATTCCTTGATGTGTTTGTTGAGTAATTTTAGGTTCATAAGGCAAGTATTGAATGGAAGAAGTGAGGAGAAAAGCTTGCAAAGTGTGAGAACTCATGAAGAAATGAAGGAAGCATAAAGCTGTCAAGCTTGACCTCTTCGCACTCAATCGACCATAACTTGAGCTACAGAGGTCCAAATGAGGCGGTTCTATTTGTGTTGGAAAGCTGACATCTGGGGCTTCGAAATGATATAAAATTTTCCATGGTTGCTTTGCGTATAGGGGAGCTCCCTTCAACGGTAGCGCTAACGGCAAAAACAACCCACGGCGACGGACCTTTGGTGGCAGCGACAGCCCAACAGCATGGTGACAGATCGACGGCGTGACATAGAGGCTCCTGCTTCTCGTTCCTCTCTGCGAGTTCCCTCTCTCTCGTCGGGTTCTTCTCAGGAGACGGTGGTGGCTTCCATTGACAGCACCAGGGCACGACGGCGACGGCAACGCTTCCCACGATGAGTCCTAGCAACGGCATTGGCAGATTGTTCAAAATACTATTTGTTCATTAATTTTACAAATTATTTTTAATAAAATGTTCAAATCCAAGAATTAGAGATAATATAATTAATTTCTTTATTTTCCAAAACAGTAGTATTAATATTCTAAAATGTTAATTATTTAGTCCAAATCATATAAAATTCTTATTATTTCATAACTACTAACGTTATAATTTAAATAGAGAAAATAACTCAATAATTATGAAATTAAGTAAAATCTTCATTTTAATTATCAAAATTTGATTTAATTATTTTCATCGAAATAATTTCTGAAAATAAAATATCTCATAAATAAATAAATTTAAAATCAGCTCATAATAAGATTTTTCAAAAGTTCTGGGTCTTACACTTGCTTAACCAACTAATGCCTTTTTCTCCAAGGCCTTTCCAAACTTCAATAGAAATATTATCGGGTCCTACTGCCCTGCCATTTTTCATCCGTTTTAGAGCCTCTTTTACCTAAAGTCTCATTTCCTTCAATAGTAGTCGAAGTTTTGATCTTCTTCCCCATGCGTAACTGACCAAGGCTCGGAAGAGTCTTCTGTCCTTCATTAAATATTCGTAAAAGTAGCTATTCTACCTTTCATTGGTCTTCTTATCTTGAGCCGAAACCTCTCCATCTTTATCCTTTATACACTTAACCTAATCCAAGTTTGTTGTTCTTCTTTCACGGCTCTTTGTGATTCTATATATATCTTTTTCTCCTTCTTTCATGTCTAAAGACTGGTAGAGACCCTCATATGCTCTTTTTCTTGCTTCACTTACAGCCACCTTTGTCCCTTTCATAACCGCCTTATATTTTTTTAATTATCTACGTTGCGGCACAAAGACCACTCTTTAAAGCACCCCTTTTTTTCTTTATCTTTTCTTGTGCACTCGCATTTTGCACCAGGACTCCTTATCTTTTGGTCTTATCCCTCAAGATTCACCAAAATTTTTTTTGCTATTTTTCTAATAACTTCTGCCATCTCCCTCTATATCTCCTCCATGCTTCCATCCCCTTTTCACTTTGCCTCTTCTCCTATCTGTCATAGGAAGCTTCTTTGTTCCTCACCTTTCATCGGCCACCATCTCGTCCTTGGATTCTTCATATGATGTATTTTCTTCAACTTTTGATCGGCGCAAAAATTCATGACGAGCACCCTATGTTGTGTTGTTAAACTTCCTCCTGAAATAATTTTACAATTGATGCAAAATTTTCGGTCGACTCTCCTCAATAAGAAGAAGTCAATTTGAAAGCTTGTCATTCCACTCCTATAGGTTATAAGATGTTCGTCTCTCTTTTTAAAACATGTATTTGCGATGAGAAGGTCAAAGTTTAAGGAAAAGTCCAAAATAGTTTTACCTTCAGTATTGATCACCTCGAAATCATGGCCTCCGTAAATACTTTCATACCTAGTCACTTCTATTTTTAAATCTCCTCCTAAGAAAATCTTATATTGTAAGAACCGGAGTTTTCACGAATAAAATCATTAAAATGTCAAAATTATATTCCAAAAAGTTAGGATGAGAATTTGGGGATTTAAATATGATTTTTGGACTCAGTAGGTCTTTCCAAGTCCGAAAATGTGTTTTCTGCAAAAAATCGTGAAAAACCGCGAACCGGCAGTTGAACCAGTCGAATCAATTTAAGTCTACTCGGTTCTGTGTGAGAAAGAGTGAGAATAGTTGAAAAATTTAGAAAAATATTAGAAATGAAAAACCGGGCATTACTGTTAAAGGTTTGGCCCAAAGTTGGGCCGAACGGGCTAAAAACGCTAACGGATTGGACCGGGCTCAAGTTGGGCCCAAACCCAACATATAAAAGCACCCTTTAATGAGCCTTAAGCTCATTTTCAGCAACCCACAAAGAAAGGGGTGCTGGTTATGTTTACTTGAGTTTGTCTAATTGTATAACATGCCTACTTGCTCCTTGAACTATTTGTTGTATATGAATATTATTATCTGTGTTTTACTTGTTTGCATTAATTGTGTTTATCTGGTACTGAGGAGGTTAGGTAGGCGGTGGCAAAGGGATCGCGCGGAGGTTAGGTTGGCGAGGGCTATGGGATACAGCAGTGTGATTAATATTAGTTGGAATTTCCCTAAGTTTAGATAACCCGGTTTATGGTTTAAGTTCGTTATATATTTATTTATTTTGTTCTAAGCTTGAATATTAGTTTGATGTGAAGTTCTAGGATTGCCTTTGGCGTCGTGGAGCCTTACATCTTACATTATTGGGCACTGTTACCATACTGAGAACCTCCGGTTCTAATTCCATACTTTGTTATTATTTTTCAGATGCAGGTCGCAACCCACCGCAGTGAGTTGGGTGATGGTAGCAGAGGGGAGGATCTTATTCTATTTTGTTGTCATCTTGGTCATGTTTAACTTGTACTCTCACTTTTGTATTTTGTTCTGCTTAGAGGCTTTTATTTGAGAGAATAAAACTTGTATAAGCTGCTTTTTACTGTCTGGTTTCATGTAAGGTCTGTATATGGCTAGCCGGCTTAAACTCCGCGAGTCGTGGCTAGATTCTTATTATATTATACTATTTTATTTTGATACATCCTATCTGTACCTTGTGTTTTAAGTTAGTAGCTTCGCTAGTACGTTATGTGCTTCTAAAATCCTGTTTTTGAGCTAAATCCTTCATCAGGCTTCTAGAATATATTATTTCTTTCTATATACATATGTATGAGCCTTAGAATTGTCGTAACCTTTGGTTAAACTTTGCTTTACAGCTAGAGGTAAGGCTTAGGTAAATTGGGGTGTTACATTTAGTGGTATTAGAGCGGTTCGTCCTCGTGAGCCTGAGGGATGGACCGATTGTGCTTCGTTGCATACTCTGGATCGCTTTTCTTTCATGCTATTTAGGTTATCTATTGGATATTTCATAGCATGCTTGTTTGTGAGTGCCTTTTGGGAGAATTGAAGCACTAGGCTTTTGATATTGAGACTGATCACCTTGATAGCGAACGTTTGGTGTCGACAGGAACCCTAATGGATACTCGCGGACAAGATCATACACGTTTACGAAGAGATAGTAGAAACGAGCAATCGGCCGATAACCTTGCCGAGTTTATGGCGGCAATGGCGAATCTTTCAAACACCATGGAGGCGAATGCTGCTGCGACTCTGCAAGCTGTGCAGAGGTTAGGCCAACTAGCGGGAAATAGAAACGGAAATGGTGAGGGAAATGCCAACAATGATGCTGAGGGGAATGGAGATAACATGGGGGGTGCTCTGATGACCTTGGCGACCTTTCTCAAGGTTCATCCTCTGAGTTTTCGAGGTTCAACTAATCCCACGGAAGCAAATTACTGGTTCCAAGCTATGGAGCACGCACTGCAAGCACAGCATGTCCCGAACAACCAATACGTAGAGTTTGCTACTTATCAGCTTCGGGAGGAGGCCCAGCATTGGTGGCAGGTAGAATGCCGCTTGCTCCAACTTCAGAACATCGATGTTCCTTGGGATGTATTCCGGACGGCCTTCTACAAGAAGTATTTTCCTGAGTCTGCAAGAGAAGCGAAGGAGATGGAACTGATGCAGCTGAAGCAAGGTTCCATGTCTGTGGCAGATTATATGAGCAAGTTTGAGGAGCTTTGTAGGTTTGCACGGGTGTGTCAGGGTGCCCCGGAGACTTACGAAAGCTGGAAGTGTATTAAGTACCAGAGTGGCTTGAAGGACAACATTATGACTGCTGTGGCTCCTATGGAGATTCAAATTTTCTCCGATCTGGTAAACAAGGCAAGAGTGGTTGAGGAATACTCAAAGACGGTAGCCTCGTCAAAGAACACTCATGGAGGAAACACTAGTAGGGAAGGCGATGATTACCTTGGACCAAGGGGACAGAACTTTAAGAGATATGGTGAAGGGAAGTGGTCAAGAGCTTACTTCCCTACTATGAAATGTCAGGAGTGTGGGAACTACCATCCGAATAGGCCATGCCAGTTGGGTAAGAAACTATGTTACAAGTGTGGTGCACCGGGCCATTTGGTTAGAGATTGTCCACACCGAGGAACACGTGGGGCGGATAGATCACAACAACAGAGTTGAGGTAATTATGAAGCCGATGACCAAATATCAACTTATCTTCAGAGTATAGACTATCGTCGTTCGTGTTGAAAAAGTTTTAAAGTTTAGATTGATTTTTTAAACTTGGTTTGCAAACTCTGGTTTGAATGATTTTGTTTTGGAACTAGGACTGAAACTTTTGATCAAATGAGATGATTTAAAAAGGAAAGTGAGTCCTAAGATTTTGTTAACTTGTGATTTTAGTTTGCAAATTTGATTTATAAAAAGGGATTCAAATCGAAAGGTTTCTGATTTAAGGATTCTAATTATTTAGGAAAAATCATGTTTCAAAGTGATTGGTTTACACATTACAAGGTTTTTGACTCTTTTGATAAGGTTTTAACAATGCACTCATTTAGATTGAACTTGTTTTAAAGGTTTTGAAAATTATTACAAAATTAGTATTTGGTTTAAGGAAAATTTTCAAATTCTTAACGACGATAATCAGAGTGACGCAGTGGAAGGCGAGAGAGTACATCGACACCGTAGGATGATGGTGAACGAGATACTTTTACAACTTGTTACTTTGGCAACGTTAACTTAGGACGCTTCGTGGAGAGTATATATATAGGCATATATATTACATCGCATGATTTGGATTTTCGAGGGCAAAAATCTTTTTAAGGAAGGGAGGATGTAAGAAACAGAGTTTTTACAAATAAAATCATTTAAATACCCAAATTAGATTCCAGAAAGTTAGGATGAGAATTTGGGGATTTAAATATGATTTTTGGACTCAGTAGGTCTTTCCGAGTCCGAAAATGTGTTTTCTGCAAAAAATAGTAAAAAAGGGCGAATCGACAGTTGAACCGGTCGAACCGGTTTAAGTCTGCTCGGTTCTGTGCGAGAAAGAGTGAGAGCAGTTGGAAACCTTAGAAAAATATTAGAAATGGAAAACTGGGCGTTAATGTTAAAGGTTTGGCCCAAAGTTGGGCCGAATGGGCTAAAAACGCTAACGGGTTGGACCGGGTCCAAGTTGGGTCCAAACCCAACATATAAAAGCACCCTTTAATGAGCCTTAAGCTCATTTTCAGCAACCCACAAAGAAAGGGGCGCTGGTTATGAAAGAAGAGAGGAAGAAGGAAGTGGCACTATTCATCCTCCACTTCCGGGAGCCATAATTTGAGCTACGGACCTCTGATTGACGAACTGTTTATAGCCACACAAAGCTCTCGATGAGATCTTCTTTCTATCTAATTTTTTCTAGTAAGAACTCGAAGCTCACTCCCCAGTTTTCTGCCCTATGTTTCTGCGCGATTTTGGTTATGGTTTTGAGTAGATTTTGTGGTTTTGCTTGTTTAAGTGATCTCTAGTAGCGGATAATTGATGGATTTTACCCCTACTTATGTTGAATAAGGTAAGGTTTTACTAAACCCTTGTGTTTAGTTGTTTTGTGTATATTAGGTTTTGATGTTGGTATATATATGTGATGTTAGATTGAGTTTTGGTGTTTGTTGGAGTTGGTTGAGGCTTTGGATCAAGTTTGGTGGCTTCATTTGGTGTTTGGTGCATTTGAGAATCGGTCAAGGTATGATTTTGGTTTTCTTTATGTAATATGTAATATTTCTAGACACTTAGGCTAGTTGACCCTAAGATAGGATTGAATGATATTGGTGTATGAATAATTATATGTGAATTGATGTAATTGTTGGTGTTAGTAAGTATTGATGATTGGTGTGATTGATGAGGATTGATAAATGAAGTGGTGGTTGTAACACCCTCACTACCAGAAGTCACGCTTCCGGCTGCGCTACTCTGATAGCAAGAAGTATTACGACTACTTTACATACTAAATATTAAAATAGGAGCCTATGACTTGACACTGTATCGCTGATTTCTTTGAAAAACCAGAAATAAATACTTTATCTTAAGGAAATACAAACAGGCATAGATTCATATACAAGACTCCTTACATAATAATTCAATATATTGTACATATAAAACATACAATTCCTATCCCTCTTACAAACTTGTAATAACAAAGACGAGGGAAGAAAATAATCTAATTAATACAACAGCATATAAACCAAATGCAGCATAACTCTTCTTAATACTTCTTCATCTGGTTCCTGAAAAGGTAAAGCTGTAGGGGGTGAGAACCTAACCACACGGTCTCACCACGGAGTTTCAAAGTTGTCATAAGAAGATATTTAATAAGAAACTATTTTCAAGCTCAGTGATTATCATTGCCTTATGAATCTTTTAAAACCAATAGGAAATCGTTCAAATCCCTTTTCAGAGAAACAATGTTTAATCTTTCAGAAATCCGAAATCTTTCCTTACTTATAAGAAAATCTCAATCAGAAATCAACCACGCAATCAAACAACACAATCATTAATTCAGCATCCAAGTTCATTCTCAAATGTAGCACGCCAGAACAAACACAGGCAAGACAGACAAGGAAAGCACAAGTAGGTAGCAGTTACAGCAAATAGTTCAAGTAGCAATTAAGAATAGTTTAGCAATTAGGCAAACCAAAACAAGTTCAAACCCAAGCAAAGCATACAAATGCATATGATGCATGCCTGTCCTATGGCTGATGAGGCTCATCTGTCGGTTATCCAGCCAACCCGACAAGTTTGAATTGTCCTTAGACTGTCCCCCGACGTGCATCCCCAAGAGTCTATGCATAGTTTTTTCTCAAATAATCAATATTGCTCAATGGGGGTATCATTCCCGGGAATTTATATAGTGCCCGGTCACACTTACGTCGTAGGGTCAACAGAGTATCGAGTTTTCAACCTGGTACACGTGGTGGCAAGCCACGACACTTAATCCAGGGAACCTCGTATCTCAGATACTTCAAATTCATAAGCCATATAAATAATTCATTCATCATTCATCAATATCTAAGCCATTCTCAATATTATCATCATTCGTCAATCCATATCCCATTTTCAAATTCATTCAAAAATCATATTTCAAATTAATCATCATCATCCTTCTTTCCGTTAATCAACAATCTCAATTCAAAACATAATTCTTTCTTTTCTAAATAAATCAATCTGAAACAAATAACGTTTAAGAACTAAATCTTTTTAAACAATTGCTTCAAACAAAACTTCCAATTTTATAAAATTTCGGCAGCATCTCCTCTAAAACTCGGACTTTGCCACCCTTTTCGGGTCCCAACCAAACCAAACCAAACACCTATTAAACATTCAAATCACTTCTAATAATAATTTTCACAACAACCACACTCAACACAGAGAAATTGCAAAATCCAGAATTCAATCAACCAATCCTATAAATCGCAGTTTAAATCAACCTCATTCAACAGCATTAATCAATAATTAAGAACTTTCAGTTTGCTCAAACAGTTTCAAACCAAACCGTTCCTCAAACCATGTTCGAACCATTACCAAAATAGTAAATTATTCTCAATAAACAAACCGTTTCCAAATATCAAGTCCTTTCCAAATTGGTTTTAAAATCAAATTCCAATATCAAATCGGGTTCAATATCACATCAAATTTCAATACTAAACCTTTCCTAAAATCGAATTGTTTCCAAAATTAAACTAAATGCCATTATTAAATCTCTCCCATTAATTCAAGGAAAACCACTTTAACAACATCAGTCAACTAATCAGAATATTCAGCTTTCTCAATCGATTCATCTATCAATCAAACTAATAATCTTATTCATCCAAAACAACTCTATTCAATTCATAAGACTCGGGCAATCACCAAAGATGTATTTTACGCATTAATATCGATTTACAAAAACTCTGGAAAGAAAAACAAGTTTGAGAAAGACGCCCCTACCTCATTCGCGATCCAACTACGCGACAAACTACATTTTTATTCTTATTCCACAGCAGCAACATCAATACCGACTGTCCCCGCAGCAGCCACAACCTCTAAACATAGCCTTAGCTCAATCCTAAAATATTAATGTCGCGTAAACTCAATAGTCTATAACAGAATAGCAACTAAAAGAGTTTGGAACAAGGAACGACTTACTGGGCTTACAAATAATTGAGAAAATGGAGCAACAGCAGCTTCGGTGACGACACAGCACCTTGATGTTGTATGCTACAGCCATAGAACTCAGCAATCAAGACCCGGAACTCGATCCTATGACACCAAAACCTTGGATCCTTAAATAACTTAGAACAGAAATACTAATTCATAGGTTTCGGAATGCATTGTTTACCCAAACAAGGACGAACGGCTGAATTGAAATAACGGTAACTCCGATGGTGGTTCCGGTGATCACTGCCATGTTCCCAGTGATCCGAACGGCGGCAACGACAAGCAGCGGCGGCGGAGAGCTGAAATAGACATGCAGTGACGATAAAGGTTCCCGGAATCCAAAAGAATAGAAGCCAAGCTTAAATCCCTTACCGGTAATGCACACTCCGGCGGCGGCAGCGGGGTTTCGAGCTGCAGAAGCGGCGGTGGCTAGCGTGGGTCTCTCCTTTCTCTCCTCTGCTCCCGTGCCTTCTCTCTCTCTCTCGCTCTGTGTGACCTGACGGCTTCCCCCTCGACGACACGGTGGCGGCAGACACGGCTGGGAGGTGCAACGACCGCGGCTGGCTTCGCGTTGGACGACGGCGACAGGAAAGGCGAACAGCGGCGACGAAGGCGCGGCGGCTCCAAGCCCGCGGCCTCCCTTCACTCGTGAGCCATCTCTCTTCGCGATCTCAACGGCGACGGCGAGCAGAAATCGCAGCTTCCTGGACGGCAGCGGCGGCGCAAGCAGCAGGACGCAGCGGCAGCAACGATCTGCGAGGATGGCGCGACCGCCTCCACCGGCACTCCCCTCTCTCGGATCTCCCTCTTCTCTCTTCCCTTTCACCCTATTCTTTCTTTTCTGTCTCTGTTTATCTCTTTCTCCCTCAGCGTTTTCTTTCTTTGTTTCCTGAAACACTTAGGTCTAGGCTTGGGGAAGGGAAGGCGGTGGGGTAGAGGGTTAGGACTAGGGTAGTTTAGGTAATTTTAGTAAATTTAGGGGTATAGAGTATTAATTGAAAATCTAGTTTAATCCTTTAAAATTATTTTATTTTATTATTTTCTTTATCTATAAAAATTAAAAGTATTAAATTCCGAAATCTCAATTATTTAAACCAAATCATATAAAATTCTTATTATTTTACAATTACTAAACTTTATAATTTAAATATAGAAAATAATTCAATAATTATAAAATTGAATAAGAATCTTAATTCATTTCAAACTCAATTAATCAAAATTTACTTTAATTATCTTTAATAAAGAAATTTCTAAAATTAAGCCTATAAATAAGTAATTAAACTTAAAAATTAATTTATAATACAATTTTCAAAAATCCTGGGACTTACATTCCACCCACCTTATAAAAATTTTCGTCCTCGAAAATCGATACAAAATAAAAGAGATTTCATATCACTTCGCTCTTGAATGCATTTAGAGAAATGGCAAAAAGTTCTCAGTATATATAAATACATATAGCCTCAAATACCAGGATTTTCATACGGCATAAAGGTATTAAAGGGTATAACTATGATGCAAACAGAAGTTACAAAATAGGCTTGATGTACAAAACGAAATGTTTTCAAACATGTGATGGTAAGGCAAGGCGTCAAAAGGTTATGAAACCTGTCGAGGCTAAAACGATATACTTAACGTCCACATATTGATCTCATACCAACTCCAAAGACTCAACTATTCAAATTTTAACATAACTTATCTCCACCATTTCCAACCGTATCTCATTGGGCAACTCATCTGATGGTTCTTAATTTCGTTAAACACTTTGCAAACCTTATTACTGATTATAAATTCCACATCAACAGAACTGTCACGTAAAATAAAGTTCCACAATTCCATGTGATGTCGTACTTTTAGAAGTTTCACCTTTTGCTTCCACCAAACGTACCCTAAAGATTTAATGTGTCGTTTACTAAGTCCAATAGTCACACAAAATACCAAAATTAATCTCGAGTATACTCAGAAGGATAACAAACCTTAGAAAATAAAGAAAAGCGGCAAGGATCGTATTCATGAGAATTTGAAAGAATTACAAGTAATGAAGAATGTTGGAAAGAGGATCAACTGATAACTTTAAGGGTAACTCTTGAGTCGAAGGGATTCGATAGGACCAATAAGATGAAAAACAACACAGTATTTTGAAATGAATTCAAGCTGAATCAAGAAATATGAGGTTTATGAAAGAAGAATATTCAAACCAAAGACAGTTTATAGAACTCGAGTATGGTTTAAAAATATTTTCGAATGCATTGTTCGTAAAGAATAGAAAACTTAAGGGAAAATTATTTCATGTTCTGAAAGAGAAAATTGATAACAAACATCTTTCAAAAGATTAATAAAAGCGTAAATGTGACGTTATTTCAATATAAATTCAAGTGGAAATAGATTACACAAACTTGGTAAATGGAAAGATTAATTTGGCTAAGAGCTAAATTGTATTTTCTCTTCTTTTTCAAGCATGTATGAAAACCACAATCTTATTGGAAGAAAACTTAACATAAAGTTTTACTCATAAAAGAAAAGATGATGCATTACAGTTGAACATGTTTAAATCACATACAGAAATTTTCAGAGTATATGGTAAAGGAGTGTAGGCTGAATTGAAAGTGATTTTATTAAAACTTTAATAGACGGTTATATCATCTCGAATCAAGTTCAAATCACATTAAAGAGAGGCACTACTCAAGTAAGGCAATTCAAAGTCAAGGACAACTCTGCATAAGAATAAATCAAAACTCGTTTAAAAAGGTTTAAAACAAAACTCCAATAATATACTTGAAGTCACAACTTTATAAGGATGTTCAATAATATTAAGATGCGCTAAAAAGGAAACTAATTCATTTTAGGAAAGGAACTTAAATCAAAGGATTTCGATTAGAATTTATATAGCATGTCACTCATAGAAACAAAAAGCTTAAAAAGGAACTCCGCAACTTAAAAAGTTGATCCAAAACTTAAATTTCTTCAAAAGAATTCAAAGCTTCGTCAAAATGGTCTAAAACAAAATTTTGAGAGTATACTTGGAATAACCACCTCGTAAAAATCATTTAAGAAAATTACAATGCGCTTAAAAGGAAATCAGCTCATGGAAGAAAGAATCTTTAAATCAAGGGAACTCGAGCAAGAACTCACTAGGCATGGATTATCAAACGAGTTTTCAATTGGTCCAAAGGAATACAAAACGCGTCAGGAAAAACAACTTAATCAATAGAAAATTCTCAAGAAAGAGTCTTTGACTAAAGAAAGACAAATAAAAGGACAAATGGCGCATTAGATGGAAACGAATTAAAGTTGACTCGGATGAGAATGAGATTCACAAGAAATGGAAAACTAAGACTAATGGTGACGTTAAAAAAAAATAAAATAAAATAAAAGAGCAGTTAAAAACATAACTAAATATGACATCCACAGAAATAAAAAGTTTAAGAAAGAAATTGATCCATTCATGAGAATAAAGACATGAGTCCAATATTTTTTTTGTAAAAACAACAATTGCATAAATAATATAGTATGCTAAACCAAATTCGAATAAAAAAAATAAATTAGGTGAAGCTTACCAAACAAGACCAACCGGAAAGAGACAAAAACCTTTCTTTGAAAAATATCTAAATATATAGTCAAATCAAGATATTCGTAAAAACTGTAATAAAATTGTTAGAAAATCAAATTGTATTTAAAGTATATATACATTTCCATAAATCAATGAAGAAACAGGCGAGGTATTGAAAACAACTAGTTTTAAACTGTATAAAACTTTCAACGTTTATATAAAGAAGTACATATCAAATTAAAAGCGGTTGTATATTTCAAATCAAAAACGGTTTTGTTAAGATTTAAAGAATGACTGTAATTATTATCAAATAAGAGGAAAACTAAATTACAATTTATTTACAAAAGACTTGAAATATGAACTTAAAAAGGTGTCCTGCATCAAAATAGATTCAAATGTATATAAAAAAATACATGATTCAAAAAGAAGTGCCTAAATAAAGAAGGTAAATACACCAAGAGTTTTAAACAGGCATATGCAGTTAGGATCAAACAAAAGCGTACGTGAACAAGAGAGTAGGATTGAAAGATAATCTGTTCACTTTCGAAGAAAAGTATCGCAGACAAGAACCTTAGAGCATACCAAGCAAGAATAAGATACGTGATATTCGCAGAGTTCAAGACACCTAACCGAGTAACCTCAAAAATTAACTCCTAACGTTCCCAAAACCCGCGATTCGCATTACCTATAACTCGCATATTGTCTATGATAACCCATTAGTGCTTACATATACATAATTCACCAGGGTTAAGCTGGCCAAACTTAATACCAGGAATTATGCAATGCAAGATTAATGGTATTTATCAATAGACCGTCATGTACTTAAAGCTCTATTCTCGTTATCCAAACAAGACCTACTACATGACTGACTCTCAGAGTATGCAATTGAAGCATAATCGGTCAATTCCTCAGGCTCTACAGGAAAGACCGCTCTGATACCATAATGTAACACCCTCACTACCAGAAGTCACGCTTCCGGCTGCGCTACTCTGATAGCAAGAAGTATTACGACTACTTTACATACTATTAAAATAGGAGCCTATGACTTGACACTGTATCGCTGATTTCTTTGAAAAACCAGAAATAAATACTTTATCTTAAGGAAATACAAACAGGCATAGATTCATATACAAGACTCCTTACATAATAATTCAATATATTGTACATATAAAACATACAATTCCTATCCCTCTTACAAACTTGTAATAACAAAGACGAGGGAAGAAAATAATCTAATTAATACAACAGCATATAAACCAAATGCAGCATAACTCTTCTTAATACTTCTTCATCTGGTTCCTGAAAAGGTAAAGCTGTAGGGGGGTGAGAACCTAACCACACGGTCTCACCACGGAGTTTCAAAGTTGTCATAAGAAGATATTTAATAAGAAACTGTTTTCAAGCTCAGTGATTATCATTGCCTTATGAATCTTTTAAAACCAATAGGAAATCGTTCAAATCCCTTTTCAGAGAAACAATGTTTAATCTTTCAGAAATCCGAAATCTTTCCTTACTTATAAGAAAATCTCAATCAGAAATCAACCACGCAATCAAACAACACAATCATTAATTCAGCATCCAAGTTCATTCTCAAATGTAGCACGCCAGAACAAACACAGGCAAGACAGACAAGGAAAGCACAAGTAGGTAGCAGTTACAGCAAATAGTTCAAGTAGCAATTAAGAATAGTTTAGCAATTAGGCAAACCAAAACAAGTTCAAACCCAAGCAAAGCATACAAATGCATATGATGCATGCCTGTCCTATGGCTGATGAGGCTCATCTGTCGGTTATCCAGCCAACCCGACAAGTTTGAATTGTCCTTAGACTGTCCCCCGACGTGCATCCCCAAGAGTCTATGCATAGTTTTTTCTCAAATAATCAATATTGCTCAATGGGGGTATCATTCCCGGTAATTTATATAGTGCCCGGTCACACTTACGTCGTAGGGTCAACAGAGTATCGAGTTTTCAACCTGGTACACGTGGTGGCAAGCCACGGCACTTAATCCAGGGAACCTCGTATCTCAGATATTTCAAATTCATAAGCCATATAAATAATTCATTCATCATTCATCAATATCTAAGCCATTCTCAATATCATCATCATTCGTCAATCCATATCCCATTTTCAAATTCATTCAAAAATCATATTTCAAATTAATCATCATCATCCTTCTTTCCGTTAATCAACAATCTCAATTCAAAACATAATTCTTTCTTTTCTAAATAAATCAATCTGAAACAAATAACGTTTAAGAACTAAATCTTTTTAAACAATTGCTTCAAACAAAACTTCCAATTTTATAAAATTTCGGCAGCATCTCCTCTAAAACTCGGACTTTGCCACCCTTTTCGGGTCCCAACCAAACCAAACCAAACACCTATTAAACATTCAAATCACTTCTAATAATAATTTTCACAACAACCACACTCAACACAGAGAAATTGCAAAATCCAGAATCCAATCAACCAATCCTATAAATCGCAGTTTAAATCAACCTCATTCAACAGCATTAATCAATAATTAAGAACTTTCAGTTTGCTCAAACAGTTTCAAACCAAACCGTTCCTCAAACCATGTTCGAACCATTACCAAAATAGTAAATTATTCTCAATAAACAAACCGTTTCCAAATATCAAGTCCTTTCCAAATTGGTTTTAAAATCAAATTCCAATATCAAATCGGGTTCAATATCACATCAAATTTCAATACTAAACCTTTCCTAAAATCGAATTGTTTCCAAAATTAAACTAAATGCCATTATTAAATCTCTCCCATTAATTCAAGGAAAACCACTTTAACAACATCAGTCAACTAATCAGAATATTCAGCTTTCTCAATCGATTCATCTATCAATCAAACTAATAATCTTATTCATCCAAAACAACTCTATTCAATTCATAAGACTCAGGCAATCACCAAAGATGTATTTTACGTATTAATATCGATTTACAACAACTCTGGAAAGAAAAACAAGTTTGAGAAAGACGCCCCTACCTCATTCGTGATCCAACTACGCGACAAACTAAATTTTTATTCTTATTCCACAGCAGCAACATCAATACCGACTGTCCCCGCAGCAGCCACAACCTCTAAACATAGCCTTAGCTCAATCCTAAAACATTAATGTCGCGTAAACTCAATAGTCTATAACAGAATAGCAACTAAAAGAGTTTGGAACAAGGAACGACTTACTGGGCTTACAAATAATTGAGAAAATGGAGCAACAGCAGCTTCGGTGACGACACAGCACCTTGATGTTGTATGCTACAGCCATAGAACTCAGCAATCAAGACCCGGAACTCGATCCTATGACACCAAAACCTTGGATCCTTAAATAACTTAGAACAGAAATACTAATTCATAGGTTTCGGAATGCATTGTTTACCCAAACAAGGACGAACGGCTGAATTGAAATAACGGTAACTCCGATGGTGGTTCCGGTGATCACTGCCATGTTCCCAGTGATCCGAACGGCGGCAACGACGGTGCAGCAGTTCAGAACAACAAGCAGCGGCGGCGGAGAGCTGAAATAGACATGCAGTGACGATAAAGGTTCCCGGAATCCAAAAGAATAGAAGCCAAGCTTAAATCCCTTACCGGTAATGCACACTCCGGCGGCGGCAGCGGGGTTTCGAGCTGCAGAAGCGGCGGTGGCTGGCGTGGGTCTCTCCTTTCTCTCCTCTGCTCCCGTGCCTTCTCTCTCTCTCTCGCTCTGTGTGACCTGACGGCTTCCCCCTCGACGACACGGTGGCGGCAGACACGGCTGGGAGGTGCAGCGACCGCGGCTGGCTTCGCGTTGGACGACGGCGACAGGAAAGGCGAACAGCGGCGACGAAGGCGCGGCGGCTCCAAGCCCGCGGCCTCCCTTCACTCGTGAGCCATCTCTCTTCGCGATCTCAACGGCGACGGCGAGCAGAAACCGCAGCTTCCTGGACGGCGGCGGCGGCGCAAGCAGCAGGACGCAGCGGCAGCAACGATCTGCGAGGATGGCGCGACCGCCTCCACCGGCACTCCCCTCTCTCGGATCTCCCTCTTCTCTCTTCCCTTTCACCCTATTCTTTCTTTTCTGTCTCTGTTTATCTCTTTCTCCCTCAGCGTTTTCTTTCTTTGTTTCCTGAAACACTTAGGTCTAGGCTTGGGGAAGGGAAGGCGGTGGGGTAGAGGGTTAGGACTAGGGTAGTTTAGGTAATTTTAGTAAATTTAGGGGTATAGAGTATTAATTGAAAATCTAGTTTAATCCTTTAAAATTATTTTATTTTATTATTTTCTTTATCTATAAAAATTAAAAGTATTAAATTCCGAAATCTCAATTATTTAAACCAAATCATATAAAATTCTTATTATTTTACAATTACTAAACTTTATAATTTAAATATAGAAAATAATTCAATAATTATAAAATTGAATAAGAATCTTAATTCATTTCAAACTCAATTAATCAAAATTTACTTTAATTATCTTTAATAAAGAAATTTCTAAAATTAAGCCTATAAATAAGTAATTAAACTTAAAAATTAATTTATAATACAATTTTCAAAAATCCTGGGACTTACAGTGGTGTTATGTGGAATGAACTCAAATACTAGTAATAATGATTATATGATTTAATGAGGTTGTTGGTATTTAATGATTTATGATAAATATTGATGTTGTTGGTATTTAATGATTATGAAGGTTGATAAGGAATGTGTGGTTTATTGTTGTTGATGAGGGATTGATGATTATTGAGATTGATGAGGATTCATAGTGATTGTTAGTATTGTTGATGGTTGATATTGATTATAAGTGTTAGGATGGTTGTTGATGTTGAGAAAATTGAGGATGAGTGTTGATATTTATTATGGTTGTTGAGAGTTGTTGGTATTGTTGATGATTATTTATGAGTTGTGTTGATTATGGTAAATGATGGTGTTGGTGTATGATATGAAAAATTGGGTAATGATGATTCTTGAGGATTATTAATGGTTGATGGGATTTGTTCATATTAATAAGGTTAATGGAAAGTGAAAAATGTGATTTTGGTTGGAATTAGAATTGTTGAATGGTTTAGAAGGTTGTGTGATTGAGAAAATGGTGGAAGTGGTGTTTGCTATGAGTTTTGGGCTGTTTTGGTATTGTTTGAGGTTGTGACTAGTTTGGTTTTAGTTTGAAAGTTGGTTAAAATTGAGTATTTGAGATCTTGGGTAAAAATGGATTTTTGGTGAACTTTGTCTGATCATAACTTCTACCTCGATTTTCAAAATTTTTTGAATTTGGTTTAGAATTAAAGATTATTGAAAACCCTTCAATTTGATATAAAGTTTGTAAAATTTGGAATGTTGTAGAGGAAGTTATGATCATTCAAAGATTGGTGTCGAAATCTGAAAATTCTGCAGAGTTACAGAATTTTGGGATTTCTGGTATGTGCGCACGCACAACCCTATAAGATTTTAGACCTGTGCATATGCACAGGCAGGGATGGGCGTGCTGTTGGCAGCGTTAGCACAGCTTGTGCGCACACACACCAATGAGGGATTGCAACCTGTATGTATGCACAACCTTGTGCGCACGCACACGTTAGGAAGGTCAGTCTGTTGGGGACATTCACACACCTTGTGCGAGCGAACAGACCTTACAAGATTTGGTACCTGTGCGTACGCACACCCCTGTGCGTATGCACACTTTTAAAATCTTCCTGCGCACGCCCCTGTGCGTATGCACACGCCCGTTTTTAACTATTTCACCTTCCCAACAAGCTTGTAAGCCTCTGATGAGCGGATAATTTATACACTTTTTGGCATTATTTTTAGTATGTTTTTAGTAGAATCTAGTTGCTTTTAGGGATGTTTTCATTAGTTTTTATGTTAAATTCAAATTTCTGGACTTTACTATGAGTTTGTGTGTTTTTCCGTGATTTCAGATATTTTCTGGCTGAAATTGAGGGACCTGAGCAAAAATCAGATTCAGAGGTTGAAGAAGGACTGCTGATGCTGTTGGATTCTGACCTCCCTGCACTCAAAGTAGATTTTCTGGAGTTACAGAACTCAAAATGGCGCGCTTCCAATTGCATTGGAAAGTAGACATCCAGGGCTTTCCATCAATATATAATAGTTCATACTTTACCCGAGTTTAGACGACGCAAACTGGCGTTCAACGCCAGCTCTCTGCCCAATTCTGGCGTTTAGCGCCAGAAACAAGTTGCAAAGTGGAGTTCAACGCCCAAACTGGCACAAAAGCTGGCGTTCAACTCCAAGAATGACCTCTCCACGTGTAGACTTCAAGCTCAGCCCAAGCACACACCAAGTGGGCCCCGGAAGTAGATTTATGCATCAATTACTTACTTCTATAAACCCTAGTAGCTAGTTTATTATAAATAGGACTTTTTACTATTGTATTAGACATCTTGGGACGTCTGGTTCTTAGATCATGGGGGCTGGCCATTCAGCCATGCCTGAACCCTTCACTTATATATTTTTAACGGTAGAGTTTCTACACTCCATAGATTAAGGTGTGGAGCTCTGCTGTTCCTCAAAGATTAATGCAAAGTACTACTGTTTTTCTATTCAATTCAACTTATTCCGCTTCTAAGATATTCATTCGCACTTCAACCTGAATGTGATGAACATGACAATCATCATCATTCCCTATGAACGCGTGCCTGACAACCACTTCCGTTCTACCTTAGATTGAATGAGTATCTCTTGGATCTCTTAATCAGAATCTTCGTGGTATAAGCTAGATTGATGGCGGCATTCATGAGAGTCCGGAAAGTCTAAACCTTGTCTGTGGTATTCCGAGTAGGACTCTGGGATTGAATGACTGTGACGAACTTCAAACTCGCGAGTGCTGGGCGTAGTGACAGACGCAAAAGGATAGTAAATCCTATTCCAGTATGATCGAGAACATCAGATGATTAGCCGTGCTGTGATAGAGCATTTGGACCATTTTCACAAGAGGATGGGATGTAGCCATTGACAATGGTGATGCCCTTACATAAAGCCAGCCATGGAAAGGAGTAGGATTGATTGGATGAAGGCAGCAGGAAAGCAGAGGTTCAGAGGAACGAAAGCATCTCTATGCGCTTATCTGAAATTCTCACCAATGATTTACATAAGTATTTCTATCCTTATTTTATTATATTATTTTCGAAAACTCCATAACTATTTTATATCCGCCTGACTGAGATTTACAAGGTGACCATAGCTTGCTTCATACCAACAATCTCCGTGGGATCGACCCTTACTCACGTAAGGTTTATTACTTGGACGACCCAGTGCACTTGCTGGTTAGTTGTATCGAAGTTGTGACAAATTATGAATTGAGATTAGAGCACCAAGTTTTTGGAGCCATTACCAGAGATCACAATTTCGTGCACCAAGTTTTTGGCGCCGTTGTCGGGGATTGTTCGAGTTTGGACAACTGACGGTTCATCTTGTTGCTCAGATTAGGTAATTTTCTTTTTGTTTTATTTTCAAAAATTTTCTAAAAATCTTTCAAAAAATTTCTCCTTTGTTTTTGAAAAAAAAAAATGTTTTCAAAAAAATATATTTTTCTTCAGAATTTTTAAGAATGAATTCTAGTGTTTCATGAAGCATGTTGAAGCCTGGCTGGCTGTAAAGCCATGTCTAATTCTTCTGGATAGGGCATGTTAGGCGTGTCATGTCTGAATTACATACTAAAGCTTGGCTGGCTATTAAGCCATGCCTGACCCTTTGATTGGAGCTTTAGACTAAAGAGCATAAGATTCCTGGAATTCATATTAAAAATTTTGGAATCCTTATTTTTCTTTTTTCAAAATGAATTTCGAAAAAATTAAAAGAAAATACAAAAAAAATTATAAAATCATAAAAATCAAAAATATTTTGTGTTTCTTGTTTGAGTCTTGAGTCAAGTTGAAAGTTTGGTGTCAATTGCATATTCATCTTGCATTTTTCGAAAAATTCATGCATTCATAGTGTTCTTCATGATCTTCAAGTTGTTCTTGGTAAGTCTTCTTGTTTGATCTTGATGTTTTCTTGTTTTGCATCTTTTCTTGTTTTCCATGTGCATTTTTGCATCCATGGAGTCTAAACATGAAAGATTTCTAAGTTTGGCGTCTAGCATGTTTTCTTTGCATTAAAAACTTTTCAAAAATAAGTTCTTGACGTTCATCTTGACATTCAAAGTGTTCTTGGTGTTCATCTTGACATTCATAGCATTCTTGCATGCATTCATTGTTTTGATCTAAAATTTCCATGCATTGAGCATTTTTAGTGTTTTTCTCTCTCATCATAAAAATTCAAAAAAATAAAAAAAAATATCTTCCCCTTTTTCTCTCTCAAAATTTCGAAAATTAGATTTGACTTTTTCAAAAATTTTTAAAATTCAATTGTTTCTTATGAGTCAAATCAAATTTTCAATTTAAAAATCTTATCTTTTCCAAAATCTTTTTCAAAAATCAAATCTTTTTCATTTTTCTTAGTTATTTTCAAAAATTCTAAAAATATTTTTCAAAAATCTTTTTCTTAATTTTACATCATAATTTTCGAAAATAACATCATCAATTAATGTTTTGATTCAAAAATTTCAAGTTTGTTACTTGCTTGTTAAGAAAGATTCAAACTTTAAGTTCTAGAATCATATCTTGTGATTTCTTGTGAATCAAGTCATTAATTGTGATTTTAAAAATCAAATCTTTTTCAAAACTAATTTCAATCATATCTTTTAAAAATTATCTCTTTATCTTACCTTTTTCAAAATTTGATTTTAAAATATCCTTTCTAACTTCTTATCTTCTTATCTTTTCGAAATTGATTTTCAAATTTGTTTCAACTAACTAACTAACTTTTGTTTGTTTCTTATCTTTTTCAAAACAACCTAACTAACTCTCTCTCTCTCTCTAATTTTCGAAAATTCTCCCTCTCTCTCATCTCCTTCTATTTATTTATTCATCTACTAACATCTCCTCATCTCACATCACTGCTCCTATCCTTACCCTTGTGCTTGGATTCTTCATTCTTCTTCACCCCTATTCCTTTTCTTCTTCTACTAACAATAAGGAACCTCTTTACTGTAACATAGAGGATTCCTCTTCTTTTCTTGTTCTCTTCTCTTTCTTATGAGCAGGAACAAAGAAAAAGGCATTCTTGTTGAAGCTGATCCAGAACCTGAAAGGACTCTGAAGAGGAAACTAAGAGAAGCTAAATTACAACAATCCAGAGACAACCTTATTGAAAATTTCGAACAAGTAAAGGAGATGGCAGCCGAACCCAACAACAATAATGCAAGGAGAATGCTTGGTGACTTTACTACACTTAATTCCAATTTACATGGAAGAAGCATCTCCATCCCTACCATTGGAGCAAACAATTTTGAGCTGAAACCTCAGCTAGTTTCTTTGATGCAGCAGAACTGCAAGTTTCATGGACTTCCATCTGAAGATCCTTTTTAGTTCTTAACTAAATTTTTGCAGATCTGTGATACTGTTAAGACTAATGGAGTAGATCCTAAAGTCTACAGGCTCATGCTTTTCCCTTTTGCTGTAAGAGACAGAGCCAGAGTGTGGTTGGACTCTCAACCCAAAGACAGCCTGAACTCTTGGGATAAGCTGGTCACGGCTTTCTTAGCCAAGTTCTTTCCTCCTCAAAAGCTGAGCAAGCTTAGAGTGGATGTTCAGACCTTCAGACAGAAGGAAGGTGAATCCCTCTATGAAGCTTGGGAGAGATACAAGCAACTGACCAAAAAGTGTCCTTCTGACATGCTTTCAGAATGGACCATCCTGGATATATTCTATGATGGTTTATCTGAGCTATCAAAGATGTCATTGGATACTTCCGCAGGTGGATCTATTCACCTAAAGAAAACGCCTGCCAAAGCTCAAGAACTCATTGACATGGTTGCTAATAACCAGTTCATGTACACTTCTGAGAGGAATCCTGTGAGTAATGGGACGCCTATGAAAAAGGGAGTTCTTGAAATTGATACTCTGAATGCCATATTGGCTCAAAACAAAATATTGACTCAGCAAGTCAATATGATTTCTCAGAGTCTGAATGGAATGCAAGCTGCATCCAACAGTACTCAAGAGGCATCTTCTGAAGAAGAAGCTTATGATCCTGAGAACCCTGCAATAGCAGAGGTAAATTACTTAGGTGAACCTTATGGAAACACCTATAATCCATCATGGAGAAATCATCCAAATCTCTCATAGAAGGATCAGCAAAAGCCTCAACAAGGCTTTAATAATGGTGGAAGATACAGGTTTAGCAATAGCAAGCCTTTTCCATCATCCACTCAGCAACAGATAGAGAACTCTGAACAAAATACCTCTAATTTAGCAAACTTAGTCTCTGATCTATCCAAGGCCACTGTAAGTTTCATGAATGAAACAAGGTCTTCCATTAGAAATTTGGAAGCACAAGTGGGCCAGCTGAGTAAAAGGATCACTGAAATCCTTCCTAGTACTCTCCCAAGAAATACAGAAGAGAATCCAAAAGGAGAGTGCAAGGCCATTGAATTGATCACCATGGCCGAACCTGTAAGGGAAGGAGATGACGTGAATCCTAAGGAGGAAGACCTCCTGGGACGTCCAGTGATCAATAAGGAGCTTCCCTCTGAGGAACCAAAGGAATCTGAGACTCATCTAGAGACCATAGAGATTCCATTGAACCTCCTTATGCCATTCATAAGCTCTGATGAGTATTCCTCTTCTGAAGAGAATGAGGATGTTACTGAAGAGCAAGCTGCCAAGTTTCTTGGTGCAATCATGAAGCTGAATGCCAAATTATTTGGTATTGAGACTTGGGAAGATGAACCTCCCTTGTTCACCAATGAACTAAGTGATCTGGATCAACTGACATTGCCTCAGAAGAAATAAGATCCTGGAAAGTTCTTACTACCTTGTACCATAGGCACCATGATCTTTGAAAAGGCTCTGTGCGACCTTGGTTCAGGGATAAACCTCATGCCCCTCTCTGTAATAGAGAAACTGGGAATCTTTGGGGTACAAGCTGCTAAAATCTCATTAGAAATGGCAGATAATTTAAGAAAGCAGGCTTGTGGACAAGTAGAGGACGTGTTAGTAAAGGTTGAAGGCCTTTACATCCCTGTTGATTTCATAGTCTTGGATACTGGAAAGGAAGAGGATGAATCCACCATCCTAGGAAGACCTTTCCTAGCCACAGCAAGAGTTGTGATTGATGTGGACAGAGGAGAATTGATCCTTCAAATGAATGAGGATAACCTTGTGTTTACAACTCAAGGATCTCTCTCTGCATCCATGGAGAGGAAGCATAAAAAGCTTCTCTCAAAGCAGAGTCAACCAAAGCTCCCACAGTCAAACTCTAAGTTTGGTGTTGGGAGGCCACAACCAAACTCTAAGTTTGGTGTCAAACCCCCATATCCAAACTCTAAGATTGGTGTTGGGAGGTCTCAACAAAGCTCTGCACATCTGTGAGGCTCCATGAGAGCCCACTGTCAAGCTATTGACATTAAAGAAGCACTTGTTGGGAGGCAACCCAATTTTTATTTAATTATATTTTTATTAGTTATATGTCTTTATAGGTTCATAATCATGTGGAGTTACAAAATAAATCAAAAAATTGAAAATGGAATCAAAAACAGTAGAAGAAAAATCACACCCTGGAGGAGGAGCTCACTGGCGTTTAAATGCCAGTAAGGAGCATCTTTTGGGCATTCAACGCCAGAACAGAGTATGGTTCTGGCGCTGAACGCCAGAAATGGGCAGCATCTGGGCGTTTGAACGCCAGAAATGCACCCTGGAGGAGAGCTGGCGCTGAACGCCCAGAACAAGCATGGTTCTGGCGTTCAACGCCAGAAATGGGCAACAAATGGGCATTCAACGCCCAGAACAAGCACCAATCTGGCGCTGAACACCCAGAGTTGTGTGTAAGGGCATTTTGCATGCCTAATTTGGTGCAAGGTTGTAAATCCTTGAACACCTCAGGATCTGTGGACCCCACAGGATCACCTCAAGATATGTAGACCCCATAGGATCCCACCTACCTCCACTCACTTCTTCTCATCCCTCTTTCACACAATCTCATAAACACTCTTCCCGAAAACCCTTCACCAATCACCTCAATCTCTCTTCCCCATCACCTCTTCACCACTCACATCCATCCACTCTTCCCCATAAACCTACCTCATAAACTCCACCTACCTTCAAAATTCAAAATCAATTTCCCACCCAACCCCACCCTAAATGGCCGAAACTTACCCCTCCTCCCTTCCCTATATATAGCCCTCCATTCTTCCTCATTTTCACACAACACAACCCTCTTTTCTCTTCTTGGCCGAAACACACCTCCCCCCTCCTCTCCATATTTTCTTCTTCTTCTTCATCTATTCTTTCTTCTCTTGCTCGAGGGCGAGCAAAATTCTAAGTTTGGTGTGGTAAAAGCATAAGCTTTTTGTTTTTCCATTACCATTGATGGCACCTAAGACCGGAGAATCCTCTAGAAAAGGGAAAGGGAAGACAAAAACTTCCACCTCCGAGTCATGGGAGATGGAAAGGTTCATTTCCAAAGCTCATCAAGACCACTTCTATGATATTGTGGCCAAGAAGAAGGTGATCCCCGAGGTCCCTTTCAAACTCAAGAAAAATGAGTATCTAGAGATTCGACATGAAATCCAAAGAAGAGGTTGGGAAGTCCTAACAAACCCCATCCAACAAGTCGGCCTCCTAATGGTTCAAGAGTTCTATGCCAATGCATGGATCACTAGGAACCATGATCAAAGTAAGAACCCGAATCCAAAGAATTATGTTACAATGGTTCGGGGGAAATACTTAGATTTTAGCCCGGAGAATGTGAGGTTGGCGTTTAACTTGCCTATGATGCAAGGAGATGAACGCCCCTACACTAGAAGCGTCAAATTTAATCAAAGGTTGGACCAAGTCCTCATGGACATATGTGTGGAAGGAGCTCAATGGAAGATTGACTCCAAAGGCAAGCCGGTTCAACTAAGAAAACTGGACCTCAAACCTGTGGCTAGAGGATGGTTGGAGTTCATCCAACGCTCCATCATCCCCACTAGCAACCGATCTGAAGTTACTGTGGATCGGGCCATCATGATCCATAGCATCATGATTGGAGAGGAAGTAGAAGTTCATGAAGTCATCTCCCTTGAACTCTACAAAATAGCCGAAAAGCCCTCCCCTGGGGCAAGGCTAACTTTCCCTCATCTTATCTGCCATCTATGTTACTTAGCTGGAGCTTTCATAGAAGGAGACATTCCCATTGAGGAAGAGAAGCCCATCACTAAGAAAAGGATGGAGCAAGCAAGAGAATCCATTCATGGACCTCAAGAGGCGCAGGAAGCTCATCACCATGAGATCCCGGAAATGCCTCAAATACATTTTCCTCCACAAAACTATTGGGAGCAAATCAACACCTCCCTAGGAGAATTAAGTTCCAACATGGGACAACTAAGGGTGGAACATCAAGAGCACTCCATCATCCTTAATGAAATAAGAGAAGATCAAAAAGCAATGAGGGAGGAGCAACAAAGACAAGGAAGAGACATAGAAGAGCTCAAGGACATCATTGGTTCCTCAAGGAGAAAACGCCACCATCACTAAGGTGGACTCATTCCTTGTTCTTACATTCTCTGTTTTTCGTTTTCTCTATGTTAAGTGTTTATCTGTGTTTGTGTCTTTATTACATGATCATTAGTAGTTAGTAACTTTGTCTTAAAGTTATGAATGTCCTATGAATCCATCACCTCTCTTAAATGAAAAATGTTTTAATTCAAAAGAACAAGAAGTACATGAGTTTCGAATTTATCCTTGAACTTAGTTTAATTATATTGATGTGGTGACAATGCTTCTTGTTTTCTGAATGAATGCTTGAACAGTGCATATGTATTTTGAAGTTGTTGTTTAAGAATGTTAAATATGTTGGCTCTTGAAAGAATGATGACAAGGAGACATGTTATTTGATAATCTGAAAAATCATAAAAATGATTCTTGAAGCAAGAAAAAGCAGCAAAGAACAAAGCTTGCAGAAAAAAAGTAGCAAAAAAAATAGAAAGAAAAAGAAAAAGTAAGCAGAAAAAGCCAAAGCTCTTAAAACCAAGAGGCAAGAGCAAAAAGCCAATAACCCTTAAAAACAAAAGGCAAGGGCAAAAAAAAAAAAGGGATCCCAAGGCTTTGAGCATCAGTGGATAGGAGGGCCTAAAGGAATAAAATCCTGGTTTAAGCGGCTAAACCAAGCTGTCCCTAACCATGTGCTTGTGGCGTGAAGGTGTCAGGTGAAAACTTGAGACTGAGCGGTTAAAGTCAAGGTCCAAAGCAAAAAAAAAGAGTGTGCTTAAGAACCCTGGACACCTCTAATTGGGGACTTTAGCAAAGCTAAGTCACAATCTGAAAAGGTTCACCCAATTATGTGTCTGTGGCATTTATGTATCTGGTGGTAATACTGGAAAACAAAGTGCTTAGGGCCACGGCCAAGACTCATAAAGAAGCTATGTTCAAGAATCATCATACTGAACTAGGAGAGTCAATAACACTATCTGAACTCTGAGTTCCTATAGAAGCCAATCATTCTGAACTTCAATGGATAAAGTGAGATGCCAAAACTATTCAAGAGGCAAAAAACTACAAGTCCCGCTCATCTGATTGGAGCTAAGTTTCATTGATAGTTTGGAATTTATAGTATATTCTCTTCTTTTTATCCTATTTGATTTTCAGTTGCTTGGGGACAAGCAACAATTTAAGTTTGGTGTTGTGATGAGCGGATAATTTATACGCTTTTTGGCATTATTTTTAGTATGTTTTTAGTAGAATCTAGTTGCTTTTAGGGATGTTTTCATTAGTTTTTATGTTAAATTCACATTTCTGGACTTTACTATGAGTTTGTGTATTTTTCTGTGATTTCAGGTATTTTCTGGCTGAAATTGAGGGACCTGAGCAAAAATCAGATTCAGAGGTTGAAGAAGGACTGCTGATGCTGTTGGATTCTGACCTCCCTACACTCAAAGAAGATTTTATGGAGTTACAGAACTCAAAATGGCGCGCTTCCAATTGCGTTGGAAAGTAGACATCCAGGGCTTTCCAGCAATATATAATAGTCCATACTTTTCTCGAGTTTAGATGACGCAAACTGGCGTTCAACGCCAGCTCTCTGCCCAATTCTGGCGTTCAGCGCCAGAAACAAGTTGCAAAGTGGAGTTCAATGCCCAAACTGGCACAAAAGCTGGCGTTCAACTCCAAGAATGACCTCTCCACGTGTAGACTTCAAGCTCAGCCCAAGCACACACCAAGTGGGCCCCGGAAGTGGATTTATGCATCAATTACTTACTTCTGTAAACCCTAGTAGCTAGTTTATTATAAATAGAACTTTTTACTATTGTATTAGACATCTTGGGATGTCTGGTTCTTAGATCATGGGGGCTGGCCATTCGGCCTTGCCTAAACCCTTCACTTATGTTTTTTTAACGATAGAGTTTCTACACTCCATAGATTAAGGTGTGGAGCTCTACTGTTCCTCAAAGATTAATGCAAAGTACTACTGTTTTTCTATTCAATTCAACTTATTCCGCTTCTAAGATATTCATTCGCACTTCAACCTGAATGTGATGAACGTGACAATCATCATCATTCCCTATGAACGCGTGCCTGACAACCACTTCCGTTCTACCTTAGATTGAATGAGTATCTCTTGGATCTCTTAATCAGAATCTTCGTGGTATAAGCTAGATTGATGGCGGCATTCATGAGAGTCCGGAAAGTCTAAACCTTGTCTGTGGTATTTCGAGTAGGACTCTGGGATTGAATGACTGTGAAGAACTTCAAACTCGCGAGTACTGAGCATAGCGACAGACGCAAAAGGATAGTAAATCCTATTCCAGTATGATCGAGAACCTCAGATGATTAGTCGTGCTGTGACAGAGCATTTGGACCATTTTCACAAGAGGATGGGATGTAGCCATTGACAACGGTGATGCCCTTACATAAAGCCAGCCATGGAAAGGAGTAGGATTGATTGGATGAAGGCAGCAGGAAAGCAGAGGTTCAGAGGAACGAAAGCATCTCTATGCGCTTATCTGAAA
Organism: Arachis ipaensis; assembly: GCF_059453495.1. Taxonomy (NCBI): domain Eukaryota; kingdom Viridiplantae; phylum Streptophyta; class Magnoliopsida; order Fabales; family Fabaceae; genus Arachis; species Arachis ipaensis. The sequence continues at coordinate 26,697,550 of NC_142437.1, forward strand.
TTCTCACCAATGATTTACATAAGTATTTCTATTCTTATTTTATTATATTATTTTCGAAAACTCCATAACTATTTTATATCCGCCTGACTGAGATTTACAAGGTGACCATAGCTTGCTTCATACCAACAATCTCTGTGAGATCGACCCTTACTCACGTAAGGTTTATTACTTAGACGACCCAGTGCACTTGCTGGTTAGTTGTATCGAAGTTGTGACAAATTATGAATTGAGATTAGAGCACCAAGTTTTTGGAGCCATTACCAGAGATCACAATTTCGTGCACCAGCCTCTGTGACACCATTTTAAGACTCTTGGGCTCAATTTTGGATGTTGGAACATGGGAAAGGTCCTAGGAGGTTTAATTTGGGTTTTACTTTGAAAAGTTAGTAAACGGAGGTTTAGGTTTCTGGTGTAGTGAGGAGGAGTTGGTTGAGAGAGAAGGAAGAGTGATGAACTACTTGCTCCTTGAACTACTTGTTGTATATGAATATTATTATCTGTGTTTTACTTGTTTGCATTAATTGTGTTTGTCTGGTGCTAAGGAGGTTAGGTAGGCGGTCGCAAAGGGATCGCGTGGAGGTTAGGTTGGCGAGGGCTGTGGGATACAGCGGTGTGATTAGTATTAGTTAGAATTTCCTTAAGTTTAGATAACCTGGTTTATGGTTTAAGTTCGTTATATATTTATTTATTTTGTTCTAAGCTTGAATATCGGTTTGATGTGAAGTTCTAGGATTGCTTTCGGCGTCGCGGAGCCTTACATCTTACATTATTGGGCACTATTACCATACTGAGAACCTCCGGTTCTCATTCCATACGTTGTTGTTATTTTTCAGATGCAGGTCGCAACCCACCGCAGTGAGTTGGGTGATGGTAGCAGAGCGGAGGATCTTATTCTATTTTGTTGTCATCTTGGTCATGTTTAACTTGTACTCTCACTTTTGTATTTTGTTCTGCTTAGAGGCTTTTATTTGAGAGAATAAAACTTGTATAAGCTATTTTTACTGTCTGGTTTCATGTAAGGTCTGTATATGGCTAGCCGGCTTAAACTCCACGAGTCGTGGCTAGATTCTTATGATATTATACTATTTTATTTTGATACATCCTATCTGTACCTTGTGTTTTAAGTTAGTAGCTTCGTTAGTACGTTATGTGCTTTTAAAATCCTGTTTTTGAGCTAAATCATTCATCAGGCTTCTAGAATATATTATTTCTTTCTATATACATATGTATGAGCCTTAGAATTGTCCTAACCTTTGGTTAACCTTTGCTTTACGACTAGAGGTAAGGCTTAGGTAAATTGGGGTGTTACATATATCCCAAAGGTATGTCTTGGACTAAACTCTCTAGATCCTCCCAAAACCTTATCTTGTATTGTTCGTCCGAACCCACTTGCGGTGCATAGGCACTAATCACATAAAAAGTACCTCCTTCCACCACAAGTTTGATAGAGATGATCCGATCATCCACCCTCTTGACATCCACTATATCCTTCTTCCACTGCTTATCTACGATAATACCTACCCCATTCCTATTCTTCACTTTTCATGTATACCAAAGTTTGAACTCGGTGGTATCCAACTCTAGTCTTCTTGCCGAGTCATTTTATTTCTTATAGGCACATGATGTTAATCTTCCTCCTTGTCATGGTATCCACCACTTTCATAGATTTTTCTATTAGAGTGCCTATGTTCCATGTCTCAAATCTCAACCTTCTGTCGTTTCGACTTTTTACCTTTACCCTTTTCTTTGTAAACTAGCTTATTTACCCTTGTCTATTCACAAAAATGCGGAAATTTTTGCTCATTTAACACTATACCTAGGCACCGATGCAGCGGCTCTTGCTCATTTGACACTGTAAGTGAGCCAAAAAGTGCGTTGCTTCCGGGCAATGACCTAACTTTAGCGCAATAACGTCTTTGATCCATGTCATGAGGATTCGACTAAGTTTTAATTTTATGTTGGCTATCAAAAGCCTAACACAACCCTTCTCCTTTATACGGACTTGGGACCAGCTATATACTGCAGGTATAGCATAGGATGAGTTAAATGTTAACCTCTTATTATAAAATAAATAAATTAATAATTAACTATAAGTTAGGTTAGTGTAGTAATATATATAAGACATAGTTTGGATGACCACCTCTTATATTATTATAATTAATTTAAATCTATATTTTAATGTAATTATATTTTATTTTTATTTTTATTTATTTTAACATATCTTATATTATTGAACCATCCATAATTTTTAATTCCTCTTTGATATTCACAATAACATTAGTAGGGTAGTAAAATGCAAAAGATATGAGAGATGCTAACCATCAAGTTCTTTGCAAGTTAAGAGTCAATTCCAAGAAAGCAACAACTAAAAGTAGAAGATAGAGGAGTGTGTCATGGGGATACTATTGCCTATTAGTGTAGAACATAATAGCTATTTAAGAATCACTTTCTAGTAATAAAATTTCATCATGATTACGGAGAATACCTCCACAAGCAATTTGATTATGACTGAGGAGAGAAATTGAACGGAATACAATACGATTTGTTACTAGGACAGTACATGATACCATATCACACACAAAATATTATGTGAAAAGTATACTCATGACATTCTAATATGCAAATAAATTGCGATTTAATGTGCGCGAATTGATATGCTATATCCTAATGAGTGAATTTACGTAATTATGCCATCAAGTGTTTAGCCTAAGTTGCAGTCACACGGCAGGACATGAACAGAGAAATCATAGGATCTGCACACAATAAGAATAACCGAACGAAATTCTCCATATAATAACGATAGATCCTTCCATTTTTAGGATGATGAATATATGATGCTATAATAACCTTTTTACTAGCTCTTTCATTACGTTCCATCAAAAAATAAAATTAAAATTGTTGAATTCATATAGAAACATGAACAACTTAGCCCATATTCATGAGAGATTATAACGTGGAAAGAGCCACTAATTATTATAATGTTCTTTTTTTTTTCTATGGCATTAAATGTGAGGGAAACGTCAAGTTTTTAAAATGTGATATATTCTAAGTATTAAAAAAACAACAGACCACCGCAAAAACCATGACTCGGTGAGTATCAAAATTTTCACCACTTATTTTTTTTCTTAGATATTTTAATGACTAATGAAAAGTTTAGTATCATTTATTACTAGTCAATTAGATTAATAGATGATTTTTAGTTTAAAAATTTAACTATGAAAAAATGAGAGAGTGTGTGAGAGAGATGGAAAAATCACAGAGTGAGGTAGAATTAGAAAATTATATCAACATTTAAAGGATCCTAGGATTTGGAATTGAGAAGAGTATTATCCCTTGAAGAATGAGTCCTCCATTTTTGTCAACAATTTATCAGAAGATATCTCGAAATAAGAGTTATTTCACTTATTTAATAGAAGAGGAAGAATGGTATGCTATATCTTTTTGCCTTTATAGGTATGCGATGAAATGAGACCTTGAAGGCTATAGCGGATATGGATCACATGCGATTAAGAGGTAAGATAATCTCAATGAGAGAGGCTGAATATAGAAGGACAACGGGGGAGGAGGAACAAAAGGTGCTTGATGAAGAAAGAGGAAGGAATGCTGTTGACAATAGGGAGACTCAGCGTAGGAACAATATGGTTACTCATGCAGATGAAAAAGTGGCAACGAGGAATGCAGCGGTTAAAAACCCAAACGGGAAAGGGGAGATGAAGAATGCAGCGACTAAGGACCCAAACGGGAATGGATGGACGAAGAAGGTTGAAGTAATAGTTGCAAAAGCGAATATGGGTTGACTATCAAGGAGTCTAGTTGAGGGAACAACCACGGCCATAGAATTTAATGTGTTAAAGAAGGCAGTTAGCAAGGATCTGTCTCAGGTTGTTCAAGTCTGAGAGCTCGGAGCATATAAGGCACTATTAACTTTTGATCCGTGAATCATGCGGAGGAGTATTTTACTTTCAAAATGAATAGTCTCCTGCAACTTTTTTATAGTGTTTGGAGATGGAAAGAATCAGAACGTAGTGAGATAAGAAGAGTTTGGCTAGAATGCTTTGGAGTGCCACTGCATGTGTGGCCTGCAGAAACGTTCAAAACGATAGGTGGACAACAAAAAAAAGTAGTACATTGTGATGAAGTGACAGAGTCAAGCTTATCATTTAACTTTGGAAGAGTTCAAATCGATACCTGTGTATTTGATGTTATTAGTGAATAGATTCACATCATAGTTGGCACTAGTGGGTTTGATATTTTTGTAAAGGAGGTGAGGCATGAGATATATGGAGCGGAGAGTTTTCTGGACGGTGAAAATTCATGAACAATGAAGACAAACCATGATTTAAGCAACAGAAGAATGAAAATGCCGGCGGTGGTGTGGGATCCCGTGGCTGAATTAATGGTGGCAGGGATGAAGGACTACAATAAAGAGAAGGGTAGAACAATAATTCACGACATGTTTTTAAATGAATGGAATCAAAAGCATTCAAAATTCTTTAAGAAAAAAAAAGAAACTGACCCAAATGCATTGAAAGAGATTAATAGAGGCGAGGATTATGGGGATGATGATTCTGAAAGAACAGTTTCTTAGAAAAATTCAAATTAGTGTATTGGATTTTCCTCGGATGACATAAAGAATTGGGAAACATATTGGATGTGCCAATATTTTAATAAGGAGATAAATATAACAAAAAGTAATGAAGGCTTGTGCTGTTTGGGCCATCAGGATATTAGGCCAACAAATGCTCTTAGAGAAGATGGGCCAAGTGAGGGAAGGATTGGTGATGGGCGGTGGGCTAGAGGTGATGAAACAGGTCAGACCGTTGCAAATCAGGTTGTTGCTATACCTACAGGTTGCAGCACTAGGTCTCCTTCGAGGAGCGTTCCTTGTGCGTTGTTGGTGGTTGAGGATTGGTAGGGTGTAGTGACTCATGATCTGTGTGCACAGGAGACGACAAGTGTTGGCCATCGAGGATCACAAGCCCTTAACCACCAAGGATCACTAGCAGCGCCGTCGAAGGTCTAGGCCCTTAACCACAACAGCTTTGGTCGGGGGAATGACATTGCGGAATAGGCGAAAGCGGTAGCGAACCATGTGATAGAAACACCGCAATTGGGAATGGGTGAAGAAGAAACATGGCAAAGCTCATGTGCCATTGAATCATACCAAAAAAAGGATGTTCTAATTTGGTAGGAAAGGTGGGCGAATCAAGAATCGTGATACTAGTGATACAAATGGCTTGTAATGAAGAGTGTGCAGATGGAAAAGGTCGTGATATTGAGGAGGCTAGATCGAAAACTGAACCAGAGCATGTGAATGCAATGGATGATGAAAGGTTGAAGTGGGAGGAACAGATGAAGGATGACAATGTCATACAAATAAATAATCTGGGATCTCAAAAGTTAATAACTGGAAGCAAATAATGAAAGTCTAAGTGCATTTCTCGATACCTGGATGTCAACGGAAAAGAAAAGTCGTCAAATTCATGCGGCCTGAGAGTAGGAAACTGCCAGAATATCCAAGACTATAGTAGTTGGAGGGGGCCTGCCAAGTTCGTGACATTTCTGTTGGCCACTCGACACATGCATCGATATAGCCATGCCTAGCCGAACCTCAACTGTAAGTGCCCATCTCGTTAAGTTTTGCCACAAACAGCAACCACCGTATATGTACCTGATTTCCACTCTTGTCACCAAACAACTGAGTGGATAGCAGCATCATAATGTACGCACGTCCATATATGCGTACGATATTCTCAGGACGCCACCTCTCAATAAATGCGTTGACTAGGGGCTCGTCCAACTAGAATCAACATGTGTTCAGCCTAGTCAGGTGGTTCAAACCAGCACTCTCCAAATAAGATATGATCCTATCATACAAAGGCATATTCTATTGCCTCCGAACACTGTAAATACATCTAATTGGCTGCATGATGTGAGAAAAATAACCACACCGAATGAAATTCCAATACTTACAAGTTTAAACCATAAATTATAATTGGACACAAAAACTACAAATTTTTTGTCTATCCAATCTTAACTAAAATTTCAGATATACTTCATTTAACATTATTTTTCAAGCTAATTTTATTAAAATAGAAAAACAATACTTATAAACTTTTACATCAAATTTTGTTTCATAGATCTAAATATATTTTAGAACAAGTAAAAAATCTCCAACTTTTAAATTTATAAATCCTATATTATAAAATTTAAGTCTTAAATTTTAAAAGCTAAACTATAAAATTAATTTTAAAATTTTAAATTTTAAATTTAAAGTTTAAACTTTTAAATCTTAGTTTTCAAATACCATATTTAAAAAATAACCCTACAAACCTTAAAAACTATATTAACATTTGAACCCTAAATCTTAATTACTTTAGGATAAATATACTACTTAAACACTATATCCTTAATTTTAAATTTTAAATCTTAACTTTTAAATACTAAGTTACATATCTTAAATTTTGTATTCTAATTACTGCATCCTAAATACTACATATTATGTTATAAAATTTAATAATAAAAAAAAACAAACTGGCCTCTTCATTGATGCCATCGACAACATGCGCAACGCTGTTGAGTTGGTATAGCTTGCCTTCGTCTGCCATGGTCCCACGCCTTAAGAATTTTAGGTACCCAAATCTTCTCCAATCCTTTTCTTTCTTCCCACTCAATCCACAACTCTAAACAAACAAACAACCCCCTCTAAAATAGTTGGTACTCAGTCAAAATGAAGAATCTGCGATTAAGTTCGACAAATTTATAGGTAAATATAAACTGCTATACCCCTCTTGCAGTTCATGCAATTAAGCGTTCGTGAGAAAACTGTTGAAGATGTGCTGCGATTTTTTTTTTAATATTCTATAACTTAAACCGCTATGCTTTTTATGGTTTACGTGTAATAACTAATTCACTCTATCCTTCTCACGATTTTTATAAATCTATAAAAATTACATTTTCTTATACAAGATTTAAAAGTTGTAATTCATAATATTAATTTACAAATAATTTATTTTGATAACTTGTCCTAATTTTAATTTTTGTTGTTTCAGTAAGAGAAAATATAACTAAATGTTTATATCGGTAAATTTGTATAGTTTAATTTATGTGAATATATAATTATTTTTTATTCAAATAATAGAAAAAAAGCCTGCAGATACTGGATCAAAGATAATGATTGAAGGTGATCCTAGGTAGCTAGCAATTGTCGTTAGGCTTTTAGCTCTAGTTACTACTATATTTTCCATCTGACAACCCAAATATCCGAATCAGTAACGTAATTACGTACTGTAACATCTTTCACCCTTCTCTAATCCCAAAAATACCCCAATCACTAACGTTTTAACACAACATATAAAAACAAACCCTTCTCAGCTTTTCTCTGTTCGCCACCAACCCAATCCAACCGAAACCAGCCCATTCCCACCCTTCCATTCCCACCAGCAGCCATCGATGGCGACGGCAGCGGCGTCACGGCGGCTTCGGGATCTGCAGTCCCAACCAGCAAACAAGATCTGCGTAGACTGCTCCCAGAAGAACCCGCAGTGGGCCTCCGTCTCCTACGGCGTCTTCATGTGCCTCGAGTGCTCCGGCAAGCACCGCGGCCTCGGCGTGCACATCTCCTTCGTCCGATCCGTCACCATGGACGCATGGTCCGAAATCCAGCTCAAGAAAATGGAAGCTGGCGGCAACAATAACCTCAACTCCTTCCTCGCCTCTTATTCTGTTCCCAAGGAAACTGATATAGTTAAGAAGTACAACACCAAAGCCGCCGCTATCTACCGTGATCGCATCGCCGCAATTGCCGAAGGGCGGCCGTGGCGCGATCCGCCTGTTCAGAGGGAGGATCTCGCCGGAGGATTCGCTACTGGAAAGGGAAAGCCTCCGATGAACGGCGGTGGAGGAGGAAACAAGCGGAATGACGGCGATTGGGAGGATTGGGGAACCGATGACGGTTTCGGCGGGGATTTGCGACGGAATCAGTCTGCTGGCGATGTGAGAAGTGTTGGCGGTGGCGGTGGTGTGGCGGGGAGGTCTAAGTCGAGTGAGGATATTTACACGCGGTCGCAGCTTGAGGCTTCGGCGGCTAACAAGGAGAGCTTCTTCGCGAGGAAGATGGCGGAGAATGAGTCGCGGCCGGAGGGGCTTCCGCCGTCGAAGGGAGGGAAATACGTCGGTTTTGGATCGAGTCCTGGGCCCATGGCGGCGCAGAGGATCAATCAGCAAAACGACTATTTCTCCGTCGTTTCGCAGGTGACTTTGTTTCTTAGTTGAATTTAAAACAGTCTCTCAAGTGGACTTTGCAAGCGACTGAGTCTTCAGTCATCTGCATATCGTCAACGTTGAATTTTTCATATTTTATCAATTTTTTAATAATAAATTAAAGATTCACCATTTTATTCGGTCTGTTGTGTGCAATTTCCACGTTAGAAGATCCTGTTTTGCATTGATTTTAATTTGTGGCCTCTTTCTTCGGTTGATTTTGTTCTTGTGTTCAGGGGTTTGGTAAATTATCGTTGGCGGCTCAGACTGCTGCTTCTAAGGTATTTACACTAACTCTGTTCCTTCAAGCCATTATTTTTAGCTACTTGTTCCATTTCCATAGCTGAGGAAAATGATTTTGTTAGAAGCAAGGCGTTTTCTTTTGCTCTGCTTTTTATGTTACATGAATTGCTTTGGGTGTATTGCTTCCTCTAGAGTTTAATGAACCGCCTCATTAACAAAAGGTTGTTTCTCCGGTGAAGACATTGTGATATGTTAGATGGTTTGATATATTTTACTGAACATATTTGACCAAATCATTTGTCTCGATGGAAGTAGCCACCTTAACAAAAACGACTATAGTATTTTTTTCTGGACATTACGAAATAATAATATCTATAGTTCTATACATTTAAGCTATACTCCTTACAAATTTGGACCATAATTCTTTCCGTGTTTATTATGCTATATAACGAATAGAAAGCATGTCCTGCACTGGTAAAGTAGACTACATGAATCAAACGTGCCATCAGTACCACTTGTTTTAACTTCTGAAAGAATTTTAAGTCAACCGGTGTGAAAAGCTTGCAAAATGCAGCTGAAAATCATACAATTTTTTTTCTTTCAAGTTTTTAGTTAAATCAGTATGTTGGTAAATAGGTTTGCTCGTCATGCTTTTCGTCTTAGCTACTCTGCATATGTCTACTCCTTTCAGAAGGTATTAGGTGTATCTACTAGGGGAGGGAAAAAGAACTACTGTGTCTTCGAGTCATATATGATTCAAGTATAAAATTTGATTATGCCCTTTGCCTAAATTCTTTATTCTTTGATTCAGGTCAAAGAGGGTGGTTATGATCAAAAAGTCAATGATGTCACTCAGAAGACATGGGGTATAATGAAAGGTGTCATAGCTATGGCTTCAGAGAAGGTAGAAGAGTACACCAGAGATGGCTCAAATGGAATGAACAATAATTGGCAACAAAATGAGAGTGGCAGGAATGGTTACCATCAGGATTTCAATCAACAGAACCAGGGATGGAATTCTTCTACCAGAACTGAACAATCCTCTTCTAAGCAATTTAACACCCACAGCTCAAGTTCTTGGGATGATTGGAACAATAAAGGTAGTAGGAACGGAAAACCAGCAAATGGATCAACAACTCAAAATTCAAGCTCTTGGGATGATTGGGGGCACAAAGGTTCCAGGAAGGAAGAACCAGTGAGAGGATCGGCGACAAATAACGACGATGGATGGGCTGGCTGGGATGATGACAAAGATGATGGATTTGATCATTCTTATTATGAAGGTGGATCTAAAGATAAGAAAGGTGTTACTAACTATGGGAAATCCGATGGTGGCTGGACAGGGGCAGGCTTTGCCTAAGACAAGGTTTGTGATAATGCAACCCTATCCAAGACATTTTTGTTTGGGTAAACTTTCCTTTTTTGAAAAAATTTTAAAAGATCACTTGTCTCTAATTATTTGAAAAAGAATGACAATTAATCGTTTCGTATAAAGTGGATTTTTTCTTTTTGGTGTCTGTTTGTATAAAATGGATAGTTGATGCACATAGGAGACGACTAATGCATTCGCCTTTTCTTAATGAATTTTTCATTTCATTCCACTATGTTTTTCTCCCCTCCAAAATTTGAGAGAATTTAGGTTGTTAGTTTGTATTTTCATTTTAAGTATTTAGGATTTTATTCTTTTTGCCATTTTCTCTTTTTGGTTTTCCAAATCCCGACGACAGATACTAAAAAATGAAAATGCATGTAAGCTTCTATGTTAGATTGCTGGTTTTAACTAAATCGTATTAAACACTATATTTGCTCAGACATATACATACTCCATTGTGACCCATTGAATAACGATTTCCACCTTTCTATACTATTCAGATTCTATACATTTCTCCTCCCTTGGTTATGCAACCATAATAAGCATCTTGGAATTAGAAACTCATCGTTTCATTATGATGATTTGTTATGCATTTTTTAATCTTCTACCCTTGATTTAAATGCATAAGGTAAAATATTCATCATTTGTCACACTTCTTGGACCAGGTTTGATCCATTGTTATTGCCACATCGAGCATTTTCCAAAAATTGAAAAAAAGAAGATTTGGTAGCATTAGGCTGATGACATGCAGGCCGAACAGAGAGATACTACTATATACATTATGTATGTGATCCAAATATAAGCTATTCTGTTGAGGTTATTATATTATTAAGCCTTTTTCCCATTTTTTGAAAAAATTTTTATCAACCTTGTACTTTTTTACTATGTATTCTTTTGTGAACATGTGGTGGTAAAGCATTTTAATTCTAGGTTCCCAAATTTAAATGCTTAGCAGAATTATTGCAATGCAGAACTGTGATGAGATGATATTACATCAATCGGCTAAGCTACAATTAATTTATTTTATATTTTGAAAACTGACAACAGACCCAACACTCAATTGTAGAGTAAGAAACAAGAAAAAATAACCAAACAAACAAGGCTGCCAAAGACAAATACTCTTGCTCAGCAAAGATTTGGTCTGGTAAAATTTTTTTGAAGATGTACTTGTACTTTTCAAAAGCTTTTTTTTTTTTCTTTGGGATTGGCTTAGATTGGAAAAGCCCAACCTACACCAACAATCATAGAACAGAAGGGGAGTGGGGAAGAAACGAACCACACATACTCTCTAACACCTACAAGGCTACCACTACCACTAAGGATACACTAATACATGACATAAACAAATAAACTATGAAACGCTGCTGGAAAATAACAATTCTTGATGGTAGATGACATTGGAGCGCAGGCATGAAAAATAAAAATTTTAAGAAACCAAGCCTTAGCCTCTCTAATACTAATTATCAGCACCTGCCAATGCTTAACATCATCTTCATATGTCATCTCTTCAAGTTGGATCCCTCTAGCCAGCCCCATTCACTCCTAATTGTCACTTTAACATCTGTTGCAGTAGCTAAAAATATTCTCAACTATTCCACTGCTCACAGTTCCCTTTGCATCTTATCACAAGCTCCCAAAATCAAATCTTCTATTGGCAAAAATCACCTCGTAGAAGTCCATGTTGACCATAATATAGAGAAGAAAGTAACAATCCAATTTTGCCACACCTCTGGCATAACCCAAAGCCTACCTACTTGTTGCATCGATACACACCACACACCAGAGGTTCTAGGAAAACTTGCAGCCAATAAAGAGGTGCTCAATGCTCTCCAGCTGTGAATTACAAAACGCACACATTAGCATTATCATCTGCAACTATATATTTTTTTTTGTTTTCTCGGATATTCTCCAACTTGACAGGCCAAGGACTAATTCGTCGTAGATCGAAGCTTAATTTTAGGGTTTGCTATGCTGACCAATGGGTTGCTAAATGCATATACCATATTCGAATTCCAGACACTTGTTTATGTGGACTAATGAATTAACTGCTAAACCAATCTAAGTTGGTTTATCTGCAGCTATATTGAAATGATTCAATCTATCCTTCGTGTTCATCTTCCCAACTAAAACAAACCACACGAAGAACTATAGTACATTACACATAGTACTATAGTGACTAACTAACTAAAATGGAAGAACGGTAAGACTGGCTAGCAATAACATGTTTTAAAAATAAGCGTAAATAAGTGCGTATAAGCTAATATCAGTTTGATTATTGGAAAAGTGTTTACTTCAAATATTAGTTCCAATATATTAATTTTACTTCAATATATATAACAGTAGTTTATGAGTATCCAAAAGATTAGATATTACATATCAAATACGTGAAGCATAGATGAAGTAAGGTTATGTTGCTCTCCTAGGGTTTTTTTAGAGTAGTCCTTATTTTGCCAGTCAAACACATTGAATGCCTTGAGAGTGATCATGGCAGCATCAGCTGCTTCTCGTGAACGAGAGAATCCTCCTATTGAGGATGAAAACAATCAAATGATCACATTTGGTGATGAGGATATAAAGAAAGGTCTAATAAATACTCAAAAAGCTTGATAGGACGGCTTTTGGCAAATCGATCTATTAATGTAGGGATGCTAGAAGGCGCTCTTAACGCTATTTGGAGACAACCGGAGGAGCTTAAAGTGGTAGAAGTTGGAGGTAATATGTTTCAGTTTTATTGAGATTGATATGCTTAGGGTGGAAAAAGGGACTCTTTAGCCGTTCAAAAATTATATATGAATTTGAGAAGGTGGAGGAAAGATTCAACTGTCAATGAATTGGAATTCTGCAATCTTCCTATATGGATACAATTGTGGGGACTGCCTAAATATTGTAAAACTAAAAGGTTGGGTAGAAGGGTTGGAGAGACGATAGGGAAGGTTAATAATGAGGGTAAGGAGGACAAGGTACTGAAAGTGCAGGTAATGCTGGACGTCGCAAAACCCTTGGGAAGGAAACTGAGAATCTCAGGGACCAATAACAGAATTATTGATCTCCATTCGAAATATCAAGGATTGGTAATTTCTGCTATTGGTGTGATCATATTGGTCATGAACTCAGGACTCGTGGAAAATATTTATAAAATTTGGTCGAAGGAGGAATGGATGAAGAAGGGCGGAGAGCATCGCTCAGAATGGTCAATTCCGAAGATGTGTTGATGACAAGAAAGAGAATAACCATCCGAACTGTCCTAACCGAACTAAAATAGGAGAACAGCGCAATAAAGAAACCAACTCCAGTAAGTTTGTTGAAGGAATTTGCGAGTCTGTTGATGCAGGAGAAGAATTTGTAGAACACGGGGGATGAAGAGGAAGTCCAGAGCTCACTGAGACTGATTGAAAAAAAATTTTTTTGAACAAAGAAAAGCTCAACACACAAAAGTGGAGCACCAAAATAGGTCATGACACAAAGAAAAAAGAGAAACAGGACATACTAATGCGATTAATTCATTGTCATTTCCGGCATTGCCATCAACAACCACATGGATCGGCAGCAGACCACTCTTTGAAGCTCAACACTTACCTCCTTTTGATGTCCTCAATGCTACCTTCTTCATTCTTAAATATTTTCGCATTTCGTTCCATCCAAATGTTCCAAATTACTGCACAAAAACCAACCAACCGTTTATTCTGCTCAACTTTTCTGATAGGTTCTCCTATCCAACTCTCGAACAGTTCCTTGATCGTCCCCAGAACAACCCACACTCTATCAAAGTAAGTCAACCAAGCACACCACACCTGCCAAGTAAACTCACAGCAAAGGTCTGATAGCACACGAGGTCCACCTCTCAAGCGAGTATCCAGAAGCGCTTCAATCCAATCCACACTAACCAGGACACTGTCAATGCGACTACACTGTCGGCCCCTGAACCATGTGTATTTACGATCATTAAGAGGGAGGTCTAACAGCTGCATATCCTGTACCCAAAACTTAAATTCTTCCGCAGATCCCGGTAATCTACTTGCTCCCTTTCTTTCCACCACTTGCATTATTTCATTGAAGTCCCCCATGAAGCAAAAAGGCACCTGACACAATCCCACAATATAACTCAACTCCTCCCACATCACCAATTTTTTGCTCTCTCATGTGCTCCGTACATCAAACAGAACGCACATCTAAGATTATTATTAGTCACCATCCCTCTACACACAGCCAAAGTTCTCCTTTATAGCAGTTATTCATTTTAAACAACATATCATCCCATATAAGCAGTAAACCTCCAGAAACACCTACAGATTCCACATATTCCCAACCCATCATGTCATTTCCCCAAATGCGTATGACATCAAATTTAGTCAAAACTTCACGCTTAGTTTCAATCAACCCTAACATGTTTAATCTACAACTCTTTTTCAAATCTTTAATCATTCTCAGCTTTCCATCACCTCCTAACCCCCTAATATTCCAGCAGCTATAAATCATTTAAAAATATTTTTACACACATTTTTGCAGTTCTTAGGTCTACTTCTTCTTGCTTTCTCTTTCTGTTTCGCCAGTCTCCTCTTGTTTGCAATTTCTTCATTCTGAGCTTGAAGTATTGCCATAATATCCTCATCTTCGTCATGTAATACTGCACCTGATTCCATTGCTAATTCCCAAGTTTTCCTATTTTCCTTCAACTGTTCCTCCCGCTTCAGTTCTTCATCAGACATTACGTTCTGGTACCCTGAGGTAGAGTCGTGTTCCCCGTCTTCATTGTCTCCCTCTTCACCATGCGCACACTGTTTCGTGCAAACGGTCACTGTCTCTGGGATAATGTCACCTTCTTCGCCTCTTGCCTCTACTGGACCAAAAGTCCTTTTATTGCTTTGATTAGCCTGCTCATTGGTTCCACCATGTCCTTCTTCTTCATTGTGCGTCTCTACTTCACAGCTTGCCGCCACTGTAATTTGAACAGCTCCATTTTTTTTGTCTCCAACCCTGTCGCAGATCCCGCTCCCAGGCGCTGTTCGTGTACCATCCCTCTTCGGCTGCGCAAGTGGTATATCGCTTGGCCCCGACGCCATCTGCCCCGCGTCCCCTCTCCTTGGGTCAACGTTATTTTGGTGCGGCACGTTACCTGGCTCTTCCCGTACGGGTCTCGCCGGTGGCTGCTCATGTTCTATCGGCGCGCAGGAGCTACTTCTTGAAGAGAACCTATCGGTGCTTCTTTCTTCATCTGCTTGTTCCACTTCAACCCGCATTGCTTTTTCCTGACCCGCTCCAGCTTGAGCCCACCATTCAAGGCTCATTCCTTCGTCTAAAGAATTATGTTGGACATAATCATTTGTGATCCCACAACCATTAAGGCCCACATTACCCATGTCACCCATCATGCTTTTATTTTCACACTCCTTATTACTACCGTGGCCCACTAAAATTCTTCTTCCAGCCTTTATTACACCCACATTTATCCTTCCTTTTGAAATAAAATTTCCTTGTGTTACGTTTCTGTCTGAGTCCTCGTCCGTTAAAAAATTAGAATCTCCATAATCTTTGCCTCTTTCAAAATCCATTAATGCATTTAAATTAGGTAACCTTTTTTCCTTGATTGGTAGTAAATGTGCCTGATTCCAGTCATTCAAAAATAAATCATGAATTATTGTTCTATCCTTATCTTCTCCGTGATTCCTCACCCCTCCTTCCACCAATTCAGCCGCCGGATCAAACATCGGTGTCAACGTCTTTATTCCTTTGCCACTTACATCATAGTTGGTCTTCATCGTTTGCATATTTTTACCTACCATCATGCTCTCTGCTCCACATTTTTCACGTCCCACCTCCTTCACAAAAACATTGAATCCACTAGTACCGACCGTTATGTGAATCCATTAACTAATAACATCAAATATACAAGTATCGATTTGGACTCTACCGGAACTGAATGATAATTCTGATTCCGTCACCTCATCACACCGTACCACTTCCTCCCATTGCCCACCTATCCTTTTGAACGTTTCTGCGGACCACACATGCAGTGGCACTCCAAAACATTCTAACCATACTCTTCTAGTCTCACTTCGTTCCGATTCTTTCCATCTCCAAACACTATGAAAAAATTGCAGAAGACTATTCATTTTGAATGTATAATACTCCTCCGTATGCTCCACAGTGTCAAAAGTTAATAGTGCCTTATACGCTCCTAATTCCCGGACTTGAACAACCTGAGGCACATTCTTGCTAACTGCCTTCTTCAGTGCATTGAGATCTATGGCCATGGTCGTCCCCCCGACTAAACTTCTTGCTAGCCAACCCATATTCTCTTCTGCAACTGTTACTTCAACTTTCTTCGTCCAGCCATTACCGTTTGGGTGCCTATTCGACGTATTCTTCATCGTCACTCCTTCACCTGTATCCGTATGCACATTGTCCCCACGTTGAGTCCGCCTATTCTCAACCGCAGTCTGTTCGCCACTTCCGGCCTGAATTCTTCTTACCTTCTCCTTTACTGGCCTTCTATACTTCGCTTCTTGAACTGAGATTATCTTCCCACGTAATCGCATGCGATCCATTTCCGTTATCGCCTTCAGTGCCCCTCCTTTGGTCGTGTATCGTATAAATGCAAAAAGATATATCATACTTTTTTTCTCTTTACGAGAAAGATAAATGTCATTGATTCTTCCTGTCCAGGTGAAAGGGTGAAATAATTCTTTCTTTGAGATATCTCCCGGTAAATTTTCAACAAAGATGGAGAAAGACTCATTTTCCAGTCGATAATATTCTTTTCTGTTCCAAACCCTAGGATCTTTCGAATGTTGATGTCGTTCCCATACTCTACCCCGCTCTGTGTCCCCCCCCCTCTATCTCTCTCTCATTCTCTTCTAGATCTAGTTAATTAGTACTATTATATACTGATTGAAAAAAATAAGGGAGAGGGATAGGTAAGAGTGATGCACAGGAGATTAAAGAAGGAAAAGTAGGAAAGCAGATTGACACAAACTACCTTAATAGTGTGTGGAGTGTTTTTATCTTTGAAGAAATCGGAGGAGTGACGGGTATGATGGAATCAACAAGGTAGAATCTTAAAAGTTGTGCTAGAAAAAATCAAGCAAATAAACTGATACTCGGAGTTAAAAGGAGGTCAGGAGGATTAAGGAAGAGTTCCAGTATTAACAAACAATGTCAAGAAGAAGTGGAGGCAGCAATGAAGTGGGAGGGTGCCACCCAACAATTGACATCCAGAGAGGAATGAAGATGACAATGTGAAACTGTGGGGGTTTAAGAAAATTCCATTCAGTTTATAACATAAAAGGAATTTGTAAATCCCATTCTTCCGAGGTATAAGACAAAGACTAATACCCCGACTGTAGAGGTAGTGTTGAGGAGAGTGGGTTTTAACTCAATGTTTATTGTTGATTCTATTAGGCAAGCAGCAGGGTTATTGGTGACATGGAGAGATAAAGAGATTGTCCGGATAGTAGAACATGACACTTTCTTTATCCACTTTGTGACTGAAAATCATAACTCTAAATCAAAGCGGAAGGTAATTGGAGTCCATATGCAAACGAAAGAGGCAGTTAGGGAGACGCAGTATATTAAGATATTGCAGAATTTGGAGGCAAGTGGTGAGGAGAAGGTAGTTATTGGGAATTTTAATGCTATTCGGGCTCATCATGGAAAGAAGGGGAAAGGCCAAAATCCATAACATTTATCCAGCAACTTTATAAATGCTGGGAATCTGGTGGACATTAGTTTCGAAGGTGAAAAATTCACATGGAATAAATGCAATTCGGCAGAAACTTAATTAAGGAGAGGTTGGAAAGAACATTGACAATCATGGTATGGAGATCAGTGTTTCCAACAACTTTCCTTTTACACTTAGATTATTCTGGTTTGGATCATCGCCCGCTGATGCTTTGTTCAAAAAAAGAGGGTAAGAGGGTTAAGGACTTGTTTGGGTGAACTGATAAGAAAAGATTTTTTTTTAGTTATCTTTTTTTAAAAGATCTTATGAAAGAGTAGAAGTAATTTTATGTTTGGATATTTCATATAAAAAGATCTTTTTATCTATCAATTATGTTTGGGTATAACGATATAAAAGTACTTATTTATTTATTTATTACATGAAAAACATCTTTTTTTAAGAAAAAAAGATCTTTTAAAAAAAGATGTAAATTACAGCTTCTCAACAAAGATGTTTTTTTTATTTGTCTAGTACTTTTACTTTTACTTCTAAAAATTTGTCAAACACGCTAAAAAATAAAAAAAAGATATTTTTTCATTGAATAAAGATCTTTTTTATTAAAATAATGTCGTCAAAACAAGCACTAAAAGGAGATTTAGATTTCAAGATAGATGGTGCGACAATGAGGAGATTAATAATTTGATTACACAGTCTTGGAATGTGAATATCAACGGTTCTGTCTCTCTCAATGCCTCTGCTTTGCGAAACTCTCTCTTCTCTTCGTGCTCAACGGCAACGACTCCCAACCCTACCGGCACTATCCCTTCTCCCTTTCCCTCTCTTCTTTCTCTTCTTTTTCGCAGCCCCTTTCTCTTCTGTGTGGTGTGTGTGTTAAGGTTTAGGGGAGAATGACTGAGTTTGAAATTAGGGTTAGTGTTGGTTTGATTTGGGAATTAGAATTAATTTAAGTATTTTGATAAAATTGAAAGGTAGAGTAGTAATTTAAAATCAAATTTAATCCAAATAAATTATTTCAAAAACATTATTTATTTATCAACTTATTAATTGGTTTTTAAATAAGTACTTTAATTTAAAATTGATGATAATATAATTAATCTTTTTTGGTTTGTAAAATTAACTAAAACTCTCAATTATTCAAATTAAATTATATAAAATTTTTATTATTTTACCACTACTAAAAATTTAATTTTTAAATATAAAAATTATTCAATAATTATAAAATTAAATAAAAATTATAATTTAATTTAAATTTAATTTATCAAAACTTAATTTAATTATATTTAATAAAATAATTTTTAAAATTAAAATTTTTAATAAATAAAATAAATTAAAATTCACTCGTAATAAAATTTTCAGAAGTTTTATGTTTTATACTATACTTACCATCATCAAGAGAGCCATATATCTGAAAATTTTAAGTTTTTTGAATTGTTTGGTTCCCTCAAAAGTCATCAATATGAGCTTGATGTTAGCTTGGGATAGATCACTCCAAAGACAAAGTCTTTGACCCTACAATCAAAAGGAAAAAAGCTTTGCTAATAAAAGATGAATCTGATGTTGAATCTGAGTATGGTTTCTCGTACTAAAGATCAAAAGGAGAAGGACGAATGTGCCTCCTTCATAAAGAAAGCAAACAAAAAAACTTGGCTGAAATAACGTAGAAGCCACCTTAGAGACGATAAGAAGCATAAATCAAAAGTGGATGTTGTTTACTAAAACTGTGTAGATAAAATCACATCAAATTTGAGTGTCCCAAGTTGGTTAAAAACAATAGAGATCTAGATGACATAGCTAACATATGTTTTATAGCTAACTACGAGTCAAACTAGGAGATAATGATGTTTGAAATTAATCTTTCTTTTTTCTGAACTTAAGACCATGTATAAAGAACTTCTCAAAATTTCTAAAAAATTATCCAAAATATACTTTAAGCTAAAGAAAATTTAAAAATCTAAACTTTTGATATAAGAGATCTCAAAATTGGATATGAGAACTTTCAGGAAGCAAATAAAATGTTGAAAAAGAAAAATGCATCATGATTTTTTGAGATAACTTTTTTTAATGAAAACACTCAAAAAATAATATTTTAGGAATACAAAAATAAAATTCTGATAAGTCTGTCACATATTTGTGTAATTTATACATATTATTTTATAAATATTTTAAATAAAATAAGCAACTATAAAATAATCAAACAATTCAAAGTAAAATAATCAAATTTAGATAAAAAAAATTTATTGGAGCATTATAATTAATTTTTTTTTATAAATATTAAATATATACGGTGAACATTTTTATATATATATTTTTTAATTTGATTATTTTTAATGAATAAATCTTTTTCTTTGAGAAGAAAAAGTAAAAATAAATGCAAACTCCTCAGTCCTCAGTACTCACTCGCCTCTGTCCCTCTGTGTACTCGCTTATCAGTTAATACTTATCGGTTATAACCACTAACCAGCCATTACTCTTTTTCTTTCTCTTTCGTTTTATTTTTGAATTTTTAGATTTTTTTTCCTGTTCCCTTTTGATGAGTCTAACCAAGAAGACGAAGAATTAGGGTTCTTATCAGTTATCACCCAAAAAAAGAAATAATAAAATAATATTATTTTGATTAATTAAAAAAAATAGGGAAAATATTGCGGGAGAGAGCGTAGGCAACATGGTTGTCGATGATATGGTTGATAGCATCATCGTCGGCTATGGAGGCTACTCTTCTTCTCGATTCTCCGATGCTTATCCCAAAAGGTAAACCCTTTTGACGATCTCTCTCTTCTTCTTCGGTCTTCTCTCTCTCTCTCTCTCTCTCTCTCTCTCTCTCAGTTTCTAGTTTTCATGGATTTGATGGTTTTGATTCAGTGTTTTTCACCTGATTTTGGAGGATTTAAGGAGATGTATAGAATATTAGGGATACATAATTTAATTCTCCTATAGCGTTTTCCTAAAATCTCTTCCTCTCTCGCTGAGATTGAAGAGATACATAAGTATAGAAGATATATGTGTGTTCACTCTGTTTGTGCTATTAGATATATGTTCAAATTAATTTATTCTTAGGGAAGAAAGAAAAGAAAAAAATTACAGATTTTTTTTATTTGTTTTGTTGTATAGGTTGGATTTGTTGATTTTTTTTCCCCCTTCTGTCAATGCAATTTTATAAATCTAGGGTTTGATGGAGGGGATATATAGTGGTGATTGATCTGATGAAGGTGTTTATGAGGTTGTTTTGTTGAATTTGTTTTTGGGAATGGCAAAAATGAACACAACACCAGCAATAGAACTCATCAGGGAAATGATGAGGTAGCATGGGAGATTCTTCTTGTCTTGTTTCTTTGTCAATGGAGAATCACCACCCCTCAACGCTCTTGTCAATGGACTCAAGTGCATCTTCTCACGATGAACTCGATTTGGAGATGAATCGCCAAATCATATTCTCAGGTCCACCAGATATCAACCTGCCCCTCTCTGCTGAGCGCAGCCCTCCCCCGCCCTCTTGGAACTCCGACCCCTGTGATGTCTTGGATGTTGGTCTTGGCACACAAGGCTATGAGACTGAGAGCTTTCTTAACATGCCCAAAGCTGCAGCAGCCGGAAGAAAGTGTGCTAAGCGAGTCGACAGCATGTGGGGTGCTTGGTTCTTCTTTAGTTTCTACTTTAAGCCCTCTTTGAGTGATAAGTCTAAGGCCAAAATTGTTAGGGACAGCAACAGTGTTTCGGGGTTTGACAAGTCTGATCTCAAGCTTGATGTTTTCATGGTTCAGCATGACATGGAGAATATGTACATGTGGGTGTTCAAGGAGAGGCCAGATAACGCGCTGGGTAAGATGCAGTTGAGGAGTTTCATGAATGGGCATTCTCGCCAAGGGGAGCGCCCGTTCCCATTCAGTGTTGACAAGGGTTTTGTTCGATCCCACAGGATGCAGCGGAAGCATTATAGAGGGCTTTCTAACCCTCAGTGTGTTCATGGCATTGAGCTTGTTCCATCCCCCAATCTGATGGTCCTTGATGAGGAGGATCAGAAGAGGTGGATGGAACTCACTGGCCGGGATTTGAACTTCACAATCCCACCTGAAGCAAGCGATTTCAGTTCATGGAGGAATCTTCCCAACACAGACTTTGAGCTTGAGAGGCCGCCTGCCCCAATCAAGGGTGCTCCGAATTCACACCCTAAGAAACTGCTCAATGGATCTGGACTGAATTTGTCAACTCATTTGTCTAACCACAGTAATGGAGATGGACTGGACCTATCTCCAGTCAGTGGCAAAAAGAGGAAGGACTTTTTCCTACACGGAAACGAAGAAGAATGTTACTTGGCTGTTAATCCTCCAGCTGATCGGATTCCGGATATAGAAATGCACCTCCCAAATGAGCCAAACTGGTTGAATGATTTTAGTGGGGTGATAAAGGGTGTGTATGGACCTGTTACTGCTGCAAAAACCATCTATGAAGATGAACAAGGCTATCTGATTATCATAAGCTTGCCCTTTGTAGAACTTCCAAGTGTGAAAGTTTCTTGGAGGAACACTCTGACTAATGGTATCATAAAGGTTTCTTGTATGAGCACTTCACGAAAGCCATTGATTAAGAGGCATGACCGGACATTCAAGCTCACTGACCCGGCATCAGAGCACTGTCCTCCCGGTGAGTTCATCCGTGAGATCCCTCTCTCAACGAGAATTCCTGAAGATGCCAACATTGAAGCATACTATGATGGGCCAGGATCAGTTCTTGAGATCTTGGTGCCTAAGCATCGTGTTGGACCTGAAGAGCATGAAGTCCGGGTTTGCCTTCGCCCTCATAGAGGGAATGATCTCAATTTAACTTGAAGATTAGGCACTTTTATTTGAAACAAAAAGAAAAAAAAAAGAGATTATTTTTTATTATTATTAGGAATGCTAGTATGGTGCGTTTATCATTGTTTTCTTCTAACTTTGTACCATACTTTATCTGTGATAGAAATTATTTGTCTTACATTTGATCTCTAGCTCTGGCAATTTTAAGCTCACGGAATGCCCTGGTTCTTTTTTGTTATTCCGGTGCATCTCTAAGCTTTTGATTGTAAGCAATTATCAGTCTGAACAGAGCCGGTTCTGATTTTGTTTCAGAAATTATCAAAATCCACACATCATACCTTTGGAATAAGTCGCCAAAGTATTCTTTATCTATGCCTCTGTTATGTTCTTAGATATGACGGGATTGGTTTGATTACAATTTTTGTCAGTTACTAGCGTTTGCAGTGGCAACGCGTCCAATGATATGCATTTTTATTAAAAAATTATATGTATATCAAAATTCAATTACAAAATCAATTATTATGTATTTATGGATAAATATATATTATTTAATTTATTAAAATTAATTATATTTTTAAAATATATTTTATATTTTAATATATATCTCATGAATAATGTTTAAATTTTGACCAACAGAATGAAAATCAGACTCAATAACACAAAAATAGCCCATCAATAAAGGTGGACTTCATGATAGTCTAACTTTTTTAAAGAGGTTGGATAACGACATAGAGGTCTAATTTTATTTGATCTAATAAGTAACTGTCTTCTTAAGTCTTTTTTACTATCTTTACTTTATCTAAAAAGTAGATCCCAACAAACTTTCAAGATAAAGGGAGCGCTTATCTATCAGAAAAGATAGAACTACTCCAACAAAGGTGGGTTATCTACTTTACTATAAATACACTGGCATCTTCCAGGTATAACTCACGTTCTAATCTACTAAAAATCTGCCTAAAGTATTTGTTAGTTTAAGCATTGGAGTCTCTTGCAGGTACCACCCCCAGACTTTCTCACGAGCAACTCAGACAGGCGACACCTCGGCACTAAAGAGGTCGGACGCCACCACATTCAGGGATTTGGACCTCACGTTCAGGTCCAAATCAGCGTTTCAGGTAGCCCTCAGAACATTGACACTGTTATTGGAGACCTGGGATTCACCCTCTGACAAATAGCGGACCATGAGCTTAGAGATGGCTATACGGTATGTGAGTCTGAGCCAGAAGATCAGCCAGAAGACCAAGTCTTTTTGCTTCCGCCTCCACCACCATACCATGGCCCCCACGGGAAAGGGATCTCAGGAAACCCTCAAACAACGAGGATCCAGTCCGAGGTCCACCTTCCTGAGGTTGAGGATCAACCTCATGCGACCGAGATCTTAGATCTCGTCCATGGCCAAGGGGATCGGCTACAACAGCTCGAACACGAGGCTGAACGACAACAAGAAGTAGAACGGGAGTTGCGAAAAGAAGTAAGGCAACGAAAGGAGTTAGAAGACAAGTTATGAAAACTGGAATCTAATGTACAAAGGAGGAATAATCGGGTGAAGCGTGAGGAAAGTTCCTTGGGATGGTAAGATCCGTTTACAGAAGAGATCATGAACGCTAAAGTCCCTAGGAACTTCCAATCGCCCGACATGGATATCTGTGACGGAATGTCCGACCCGAGCCACCATCTTAGTAACTTCAGTACTTGGCCGACGATTTTGACGCCACTCATTGCAAAGCCTTCCCGAATACTTTAACCAAGGCTGCAATGAAATGGTTTGATAACCTGTCCCCCAGATCGGTCACTAGCTTTGAGGACCTAGCCAAAAATTTTTTTACCAGATTCTCCATCCAAAAAGACAAAACAAAGCACGCCCCTAGCCTACTAGGAGTAATGCAAGAAGTTGGAAAAATCCTTCATGACTATATGGAAAGGTTCAACAAAACTTGCTTGAAAATTCAGAGTCTACCAATCGAAGCTATAATTATGGGTATGGTCAATGGCCTTAGAGAAAGACCATTTTCTCAGTCAATATCCAAGAGATACCCAACTTCTCTGAACGAAATTCAACAAAGGACAGAAAATTACATCAACATGGAGAAAAATTCCCGACTTAGAGAATCTTCGCTATCTAACTTGTCCTACTATCAAACTCGGGACAAAGAAAAGAAACCCAAGAAGAAAGAGGAGCAAAATGTAGAAAAGCTTCAAAAGTATCACAACTACACCCTTCTAAGGGTTTTCCTGGTCGATGTTTACCGTGAAATATGCCACACAGAGAAACTCCTGTCTCCTTGTCCGATTAAGCATAAGAAAGCTGGAAACCGGACCGAATATTGTGAGTACCACAAGTTGTACAGGTATTCCACTAATGAATGTTACAACCTAAAGAATGTCATCGAAAAGTTGGCCAGAGAAGGCCGGCTTGATAGATACCTGGCAGACAGCTCGGACAACCCAAGAAAGAGAAGAAAGGATGAAGAAGGAGGATGACCAGAACGCTTTCCTTACACCCCCGAGCGATATATACACATGATTAATGGTGGATTTGCAGGAGGAGAAATATCAAAATCCTCACTAAAAAGGCACCTGAAGGAAGTATATCAAGTCGGAGAGGACAGTCAATCGCCTGACTTACCCACTATCTCCTTCACTAAAGAGGATGCTAAAGGAATAGTACCCGAGTACGACGACCCAGTGATAATAACTGTGATTCTAGCAAATCCTAACCTCCACCGAACATTGGTAGATCAAGGCAGCTCAGCGGATATCTTGTTAAAACCCACCTTTAATAAACTCGGGTTAGAGCAAAAGGATCTAAGGACATACCCGGATAATTTTTTTGGACTGGAAGATGCACCAATCCGACCTCTAGGTTACATCTCATTGGACACACCTTCGGAAAGGGTGCCAGGTCAAGGAAACTAAGTGTCGACTACATTGAAGTCAATGTAAATTCAGCCTACAAGTACAATGTCCTAATAGGTCGGATAACTTTGAATCGACTTGCAGCTGTCATCTCCATCCCATATCTTTGCATGAATTTCCCACAACTGAAGGGATTGCCACCTTAAAGGAGATCAAAAGCTAACAAAAAAATGTTATAATGAGAGCCTTAGTTTAAAAGGTAGTTCGAAAGGCAAATAAGTCAATACAATCGAGTTAGGAGGAGCCCAAATTCGAGAAGAACTACAACCCCAACCAGAAGACAAAACAGAAGAGATACAAATTGGAGACCACTCCGACAAGACAACGAGCATAGGGGCAAACCTGGAGAAAAGCCTAAAGAAAAAACTCGTTGAATTGCTGAGGAAAAACTTCGATCTTTTTGTCTGAAAAGCCTCTGACATGCCCGGTATTGATCCCGACCTGATGTGCTATAGCCTTGCTGTATACCCAGGTTTCTGACCTGTTCATCAAAAACATAGAAAGTTCGGACCAGAGCGAACACAAGTCGTAGAAGAGCAAGTACAGGCTCTGCTAGAAGCAGGATTTATAAGAGAGGTGAAGTATCTGCTTTGGCTAGCCAATGTGGTATTGGTACAAAAGCAAAACGAAAAGTGGAGAATGTGTATTGATTTTGCCGACCTCAACAAAGCATGTCCTAAGGATCCTTATCCATTCTCCAGTATAGATGCCTTGGTCGACTCAGCGTTAGGCTACACATACCTGTCCTTTATGGACGCCTACTCGGGATACAATGAAATCTCAATGTACAAGCCAGATCAGGAAAAGACCCCATTCATAACTCCAAAGACAAACTATTTCCACATAGTAATGCCTTTTGGATTGAAGAATGCAGGAGCTACCTACCAACGATTGATGAATAAAGTGTTTTTCTCTCACATAGAAAAACTCATGGAAGTATACGTGAATGACATGCTCGTTAAAACCAAAGAGGACAGAACACTATTGTCCGACCTCTCAAAAGTATTCTCCACTATAAGGAAGCATGAAATGAGATTAAATCCCTGAAAATGCACATTTGCAGTAGAAGCTGGGGATTTTTTAGGGTTCATATTGACTCAAAGAGGCATAGAAGCAAACCCTGACAAATGCCAGGCTATCCTTAACATGAAACGTCCGACTTGTATCAAAGAAGTCCAACAGTTGAATAGAAGGTTAGCGGCTCTATCCAGATTCTTAGCAGGATCAGCCTTGAAACCACTTCCTCTCTATTCAATCCTAAAGAAAGGGAAGCAATTGGAATGGACTCCAGAATGCGAACAGGCCTTCCAAGACTTCAAAGAATTCTTGGGGCAACCACCCATACTTACCCGACTTGAAAAAGGGGAAGAATTCGTGTTATACCTATCAGTTGAAGGTCGGGCCACAGCCTCGGCCCTGGTCCGAGAAGACGAAAAGGGGCAGCAACCTATCTACTTCATCAACAAAGCCTTACAAGGGGCAGAGCTGAATTATCAAAAGATAAAGAACTTTGCTTATGTCCTTGTTCTTACATTCCGAAGGCTTCGACCCTACTTCCAAGCCCATACCATTAAAGTCTGCACTAATCAACTAATGAAAAATATCCTATAAAAACAGATTTGGCTGAGAGAATTTTACAATGGGCAGTAGAACTGTCTGAGTTCGATTTAAGATACGAAACTCGGACAGCCATCAAATCACAATATCTTGTCGACTTCATCGTTGAATACACCGAAAGTCCCGAAAACCCTACTATATGGAGTCTGTACGTAGATGGGTTATCAAACAAATCTGAAAGCGGAGCTGCTGTCATTTTAGAAAGCGATCAAGAAACTCGGATAGAACTATCCTTAAGGTTCGAGTTTTCTGCTTCTAATAACCAAATAGAATATGAAACTTTACTTGCATGCTTGAAGCTGACTAAAGAAGTGGATAAAGAAAAGGTGGTAGTGTTTAGTGATTCGCAAGTAATAACTTTGCAAATTAACGGTACCTACCAAGTTAAAGACCCCACTATGAAGAAATACTTGGATGAGACACGAGAACAACTAACACACTTTTCAAAAAGTGAGGTCTGACATATAACTCGGGAGTCTAATGCCCAAGCTGATGCTCTATCAAAGTTAGCCAGCACTAAATCAGGAGGCAACAATAGAAGTCTCATCCAAAAGACTTTACAAACACCATCCGCATCAAAGGAAGAGGAAGTACTGACTGTATAAAATCAACATTTAGGTTGGATAACCCCATAGTCAACTATCTTAAATTTGACATGCTCCCCAAAGATGAAAAGAAGGCCAAAAGGCTCGTAAAAGAGGCGCAAAACTATACATTGGTCCATAATATCCTATATAAAAGAGGGATCTCAACACCCCTCTTAAAATGCGTTCCGAAATCCAGCACAAAAGAAGTCTTGGAGGACGTACATAATGGCATATGTGGAAACCACCAAGGAACTCGGTCACTAGCCAAAAAGTGATCCGAGCTGACTTTTTCTGGCCGAATTTACCGAAAGAGGCGGCCGAGTTCGTCAAAATGTGCCCGCCTTGCCAGAAACATGTTAATTTTCATGTGGCGCCCCCTGAAGAGCTTATCAGTATTACCTCACCATGGCCATTCGCAAAATGGGGTCTTGATCTACTTGGACCATTCTTCCAAGCACCAGGCCAAACCAAATACCTCATAGTAGACATTGACTACTTTACTAAATAGATTGAGACAGAGGCCTTGACAACCATCACTGCTCAAAGAAGTTAGAAATTCTTGTATAAGAATATTGTCACAAGGTTTGGGGTTTCCCACTCCATCACCACGAACAATGAAACTCAATTTATCAACTCGACTTTCAGAAATTTGGTGTCTGACCTGAAAATAAAATACCAGTTCACATCCGTGGAACACCCCCGCCAATGGACAAATCGAAGCTACCAACAAAGTCATGTTGGCCAGACTAAAACGCTGGAGGCTGAAATCAAGGGCTATATGAAAGAGCAACAACACATAACAAACGGAGCTCAATTTTAGATTAGAAAAAACACATTAGGAGTAGTGTAGATTAGAAAATTCTCTCTTAGGTTTAATTAGGGTTTGTAGCATTTTATACTTTAAGTTTTGATTTGGAATTATAACAATTGCATTGTAAGTATTTCTTTAATTTCTCTTTTAATTACTACATTTGTTCTACACTTGCTCCTATTTCAATTTTTTTTGTTTATATATAATTTCCAATTTTGAGTTTTGATTTATGAATTTGATGTTTGATGCTTATTTTATGTTTGTTGAGCTGCCTTTGTTGCTTGTTATTATTTGTGGTTCATAGCTTTTATTATTTTTTTAATTTTGCCATATTTTATGATTATGCATATTAGGTGTTTGATGAAATGTCAATATTAGTTATGGAGTAATTTCCACCCCTTGGCTTGGAAAAAATGAGTGTATGGATTACTAGAGCCATAATGTCCAACATTTAGTGATAATTCTTGGGTTGTTAGTTGTTATTGTTTCCACTAACGCTAGTTTTTTACCAATTAATTTGGTAAGTTAGCTAGGATTTGTGGATTAATGACAATTATGCTCAATTGACTTATCCTTCGATATTAAGGGTTGACTTAGTGAGATTAATCCATCATAGTTATCATAGTTGTGGTTATGGCAAGGAAGGGATTCCATAACTCATCCCAAGTCAAGGTTTCATTTATGTTTTAAACCACTTTTTCATCAATTTTGAGTCTTACTTGTTTATATTACATACATAGTTCTTTCATTCATTCATTACTTTATTAATTGTAATTTTGTCTTGTTCTTTTATCTCTTTATTTGTTTGCTTCAAACATTGAAAACCCATTGCTTCTCACAACCAAAATTGTATGCACTTGTGGTCACTAGTTCCTAGGGAGAATGACCCGGGAGTCTAAATACTCTCGGTTATAGTTGTGTTTTGATTGTGACATATTCTTTGGATTAAACATTTGATTATGAGAATTCATTGTTGGTTTGGACTATGCTACCAACGAATTGATTCTTGTTTCAATTGATTCTAAACCGACGATAAATTCCTCTTATGAAATTTGGCGTCGTTGCCAGGGAGCTAGTGTCATGAGTCTTATATTTTGGTTGTTGTAAATATGTGATGAACGGATTTTTTTGTCGGTAAAGAATTTCACAAATGAAATCTCGTTGAAAGTATAGTTCTAAACCAACAAAGAATTTTTTCATACAAAAATTTGGTTGTCACAAGTAACAAACCCCCTAAAATTAAACCAAAGTATTTAAACCTCGGGTCGTCTCTCAAGGAATTGCAGGGAAGTGTTTTTACTATTGGTTATGGAAAAATATCTTTTTGGGGTTTTGAATAAGGAACAAGAAAAGTAAATTGCAAGAAAGTAAACTAATAGCTAAGAAAGCTCTTGGTAAGGTATGAGAATTAGAAGTCCTATCCTAACTATCCTTATCAATTATGATATCAATTGTCCGTTGCTCCCACTTAGTTAACCTCTAACTATGAAGAAAAATCAAGTGGATGAATCAATTTGATTCCTCAAGTCCTAGTCAACTCCTAAGAAAAGACTAGCTTTAGAGGGATTCAAATCAACTAGCAACTTTTAATTTTCAATCAACAAAGGAGTTTGATAACTTAAGAGTCTCCAATTACTCAACCAAAGCCAAGAGAAGAAAAATCTACTTTAAAATCCAACCAAACATTTTATCAAACACTTGGAAGGCACAACATAAAAACATAGAAAACTAGCAAGGAATATTAAATCCAAACAACCAATTTCAAACATCAGTGACTAACAATTAATAGAGGAAGTAATAAATATGAAATACCTCAAATTGTATTAAATGAAAAATCAAATCTAATATGAAGAGTTTATAAATTATATTGGGAAAATAAATAAACCAACAAGAGAGATAGATAAACTAAAGTGCTAGAACTAATAAGAGTAGACGAGAAACTAATTAAAGCAAAGTAGAAATCTGGAATTGAAAATAGCTAAACCTAAAATCCTAAAACCTAGAGAGAGGAGAGAGCCACTCTCTCTAGAAAACTACATCTAAAACCTAAAATTCTGTGAATGAAAAGTTGTGTCAATGAATTCCTCCACTCTGCAGCCTCTATTATGTGTTTTCGGGGTTGGAACTGGGCCAAAAGGAACCCAGAAATTGTCCCCAGCATTTTCTGATACGTATGTGATGAGCGGATAATTTATACGCTTTTTGGCATTGTTTTTAGGTAGTTTTTAATATGTTTTAGTCACTTTTTATTATATTTTTATTATTTTTTAAATAAAAATCACATTTCTGGACTTTAATATGAGTTTGTGTATTTTTCTGTAATTTCAGGTGTTTTCTGGCTAAAATTGAGGGAGCTGAGCAAAAATCTGATTCAGGCTGAAAAAGGACTGCTGATGCTGTTGGATTCTGACCTCTCTGCACTCGGAATGGATTTTCTGGAGCTACAGGAGTCCAATTGGCGCGCTTTTAATTTGGTTGAAAAGTAGACATCCAAGGCTTTTCAGCAATATATAATAGTTCATACTTTGCTCAAGGATAGACGACGTAAACTGGCGTTCAACGCCAGTTCCATGTTGCAGTCTGGCGTTCAGCGCCAGAAACAAGTTACAAGTTGGAGTTCAACGCCAGAAACAGGTTACAACCTGGCGTTCAACTCCAGAAACAGCCCAGGCATGTGAGAAGCTTAAGTCTCAGTCCCAGCACACACCAAGTGGGTCCCATAAGTGGATTTTTGCACTATCCATCTTAGTTTACTCATTTTCTGTAAACCTAGGTTACTAGTTTAGTATTTAAACAACTTTTAGAGACTTATTTTGTACCTCATGACATTTTAGATCTGAACTTTGTACTCTTTGACGGCATGAGTCTCTAAACTCCATTGTTGGGGTGAGGAGCTCTGCTGTGTTTCGATGAATTAATGCAACTATTTCTGTTTTCTATTCAAACACGCTTGTTTCTATCTAAGATGTTCATTCGCACTTCAATATGATGGATGTGATGATTCGTGACAGTCATCACCATTCTCAACCTATGAACGTGTGCCTGACAACCACTTCCGTTCTACCTTCGATTGAATGAATATCTCTTGGATTCCTTAATCAGAATCTTCGTGGTATAAGCTAGAATCCATTGGCAGCATTCTTGAGAATCCGGAAAGTCTAAACCTTGTCTGTGGTATTCCGAGTAGGATTCAGGGATTGAATGACTGTGACGAGCTTCAAACTCGCGAGTGTTGGGCGTAGTGACAGACGCAAAAGGATCAATGGATCCTATTCTGACATGATCGAGAACCGACAGATGATTAGCCATGCGGTGACAGCGCACCTGGACCTTTTTCACTGAGAGGACGGATGGTAGCCATTGACAACGGTGATCCACCAACACACAGCTTGCCATAGGAGGAACCTTGCGTGCATGAAGAAGAAGATAGGGAGGAAGCAGAGATTCAGAAGACAAAGCATCTCCAAAACTCCAACATATTCTCCATTGCTGCAGAACAAGTATTTATTTCATGCTCTTTTATTCTTCGCAATTCAAACTGATAACTATAATTGATATCCTGACTAAGAGTTACAAGATAACCATAGATTGCTTCAAGCCAACAATCTCCGTGGGATTCGACCCTTACTCACATAAGGTATTACTTGGACGACCCAGTGCACTTGCTGGTTAGTGGTACGAGTTGTGAAAAGTGTGATTTACAATTTGTGCACCAAGTTTTTGGCGCCGTTGCCGGGGATTTTTCGAGTTTGGACAACTGACGGTTTATTTTGTTGCTTAGATTAGGAAAAATTTTTCTTTTTGGTTTAGAGTCTTTTATTATTGTTTTTGGTTGAAATTATTTTTTCTAAATCCTTATTTTCTCTTTTTAAATTTTTCGAAATTTTTTTTAACTAATAATTGAGTTTTTCTGTTTGAGTTTAGTGTCATGTTTTAAGTTTGGTGTCAACTGCATGCTTTTATTTCCCTTTAAATTTTCGAATTGCATGTTCTTTGTTCTTTTTTAATCTTCAAGTTGTTCTTGTTTATTTTCCTTGTTTGATCTTTAGTTTTTC
The DNA here is from genome assembly GCF_059453495.1 of Arachis ipaensis. Classification (NCBI taxonomy): domain Eukaryota; kingdom Viridiplantae; phylum Streptophyta; class Magnoliopsida; order Fabales; family Fabaceae; genus Arachis; species Arachis ipaensis. The sequence goes on from NC_142437.1 coordinate 26,729,881, forward strand.
TTGTTTTGTGATTTTTCTTGTTTTTCTTGTGCATTTTCGAATTATTAGCATCTAAAAAAAAGATTTATTTATACCTTGTTAAAACACTTTAAATTTATAGCTCAATTGGCTAGAGCGTGGTGCTTATGTTCTTGGTAATTGGCTATCTTCTTTTTTAAAAAACTTCTTCAAAATTAACTTTTCTTTGAATAAATCTTGTGCCAAACTTTAAGTTTGGTGTTTTCTTGTTGATTTTTCTTTAGTTTTCGAAAATTTTGTTTTGGTTTTCTAAAAATTTTAAAGTTTGGTGTTCTATCTTCATGTTCTTGTTGTTCTTGTGAGTCTTCAAAGTGTTCTTGAGTCTTCCTTGTGTTTTGATCTTAAAATTTTTAAGTTTGGTGTTCCTTGGTGTTTTCCTCCAAAATTTTCGAAAATAAGGAGCATTAGATCTAAAAATTTTAAGTTTTGTGTCTTTTTATTGTTTTTCTCTTTCCTCATTGAATTCAAAAATATTTTTTTCCTTTATTTTAAGAGATTTTTTGAATTTTTCTTTTAAAAATTCAGATTTCATTTTAAAAATTTTATTTTATCTTATCTTAGTTTTAAAATTTCAAAATTCAAATCTTTTTCAAAAAAAATCTTATCTTATCTTATTTCAAATTCAAATTTTAAATTTCAACTACCAAAATTCAAAATTCAAAATTTCAAATTTCAAATTTTAAATTTCAAATTTCAAAATTTAATTTTCAAATTTAAAATTTAAATTTCAAAACTTTTTAATTTAAATTCCTTATCTTCTCTTACCTAGCTTATCTTATCCTCTCTAATCTCAAATCCTAAAATCAAATCTTTTTCATATCTTTTCTTTTTTTTATTTTATTTTCTTACAAGTATCTTTAATTTTAAGGCATATCTTTTTCAAAACTTCCTAACCAATTTCTCTCTCTTCATTTTTTTCAAAAATTCTCACCCACATCTTTTTCAAATCTTTTTAATTAATTAATTTAGTTTTCAAGTTTCTTTTATTTCTTTTTCTTCAAATTTTCGAAATTTTAGTCAATTCTTCATTAATTTAATTTAATTTTATTTTATTTTAATTTTGGTTTTCAAAAAAAAAATTTACAATCCACATCATCTCCCTTTCTCCATCATGGACATAAGTGGAAATGAACAGTCCAGAAGGACTCTGGGGTCATATGCTAACCCCACTACTGCTTCATATGGGAGTAGTATCTGTATACCCTCCATCGGAGTCAGCAGCTTTGAGTTGAATCCTCAACTCATTATCATGGTGCAGCAGAGTTGTCAGTATTCCGGTCTTCCACGGGAAGAACCTACAGAGTTTTTGGCACAGTTTTTACAAATTGCTAACACAGTACATGATAAGGAAGTAGATCAGGATGTCTACAGATTATTACTATTTCTATTTGCTGCAAAAGATCAAGCTAAGAGGTGGTTAAATAACCAACCTAAAGCTAGCATAAGGACATGGAAACAGCTGACAGAAAAATTTCTGAATCAATATTTCCCTCTAAAACGGATGACACAGCTAAGGCTGAACATCCAAGGCTTTAAACAAGGAGATAATGAATCTCTTTATGATGCCTGGGAGAGATACAGAGAGATGCTAAGAAAATGCCCCTCTGAAATATTTTCAGAATGGGTGCAGTTAGACATCTTCTATTATGGGCTTACAGAGAAAGCTCAGATTTCTCTAGACCACTCAGCTGGTGGATCTATACATATGAGAAAAACAATTAAAGAAGCTCAAGAGCTCATTGATACAGTTGCCAGAAATCAGCATCTGTACCTAAGCAGTGAATCTTCCATGAAAGAAGAGACTAAAACAGTAACTGCTGAACTCAGTCCTGCAGAACAAATTACAGAATTCAATCAGCAATTAGACTTTCTAAGAAAACATGCTGGCCAAATTCAAGGAGATACTACAAGACACAAGAATGGCTAATCTGAATATGGAAGTACAGTTGAAGCAAACAGAACAGCAGTTATCAAAACAAATAACAGAAGAGTGCGAAGCAGTTCAATTAAGAAGTGGGAAAACATTAAATACCTCACTTCAAGGCAGCAGGAAGCCAAGAAATGAACAACCGGCTATCCAAAATCCCTCTGAGGACAGTAAGAGCCTAGAGAGGAATAACTCTGGCGTTCAAACGCTAGAAACAGGCAAGGAGTTGGCGTCAAACGCCCAATGGAAGCTCAGTTCTGGCATTCAAACGCCAGGAACAAGTAAGGAGTTGGCGTCCAACGCCACTCCAGCTTCCAACCCTGGCTTTCAAATGCCAGTGAGGGATCAGACACCTGCAAGTACTGATAATAAATCCCTCAAGAAGGCTTCTCAAACTACCTCTGTAGGAAATAAACCTGCAGCAACTAAGGTTGAGGAATACAAAGCCAAGATTCCTTATCCTCAAAAACTCTGCAAAGAGGAGCAGGATAAGCAATTTGCCCGCTTTGCAGACTATCTCAGGACTCTTGAAATAAAGATTCCATTTGCAGAGGCACTTGAGCAAATACCCTCTTATGCCAAGTTCATGAAAGATATCTTGAGTCATAAGAAGGATTGGAGAGAAACTGAAAGAGTTCTCCTCACTGAAGAATGCAGTGTAGTCATTCTGAAAAGCTTCCCAGAAAAGCTTAAAGATCCCGAGAGCTTTATGATACCATGCATATTAGAGGGTAATTGCACCAAGACAGCTCTATGTGATCTTGGGGCACGCATCAACCTAATCCCTGAATCCACTATCAGAAAGCTTGACTTGACTGAAAAGGTCAAACCAACCCGGATCTGTCTTCAACTTGCTGACGGCTCCATTAAATACCCATCAGGCATAATTGAGGACATGATTGTCAAGGTTGGGCCATTTGCCTTCCCTACTGACTTTGTAGTGCTGGAAATGGAGGAGCACAAGAGTGCAACTCTCATTTTAGGAAGACCATTCCTAGCAACTGGACGAACCCTCATTGACGTCCAAAAAGGGGAGATAACCCTGAGAGTCAATGAGGATGAGTTTAAGTTGAATGTTGTCAAAGCTATGCAACATCCAGACACATCAGACGACTGCCTGGGCGTTGATATTATTGACTCCCTGGTGGAAGAGGTCAATATGACTGAGAGTCTCGAATCAGAGCTAGAGGACATTTTTAAAGATGTTCAGCCTGATCTGGAGGAACCAGAGGAAATAAAATAACCTCTGAAAACTCCTCAGGAAGAGGAGAAACCTCCTAAACCCGAGCTCAAACCACTACCACCATCCCTGAAATATGCATTTCTGGGAGAAGGTGACACTTTTCCTGTAATCATAAGAGAAGGCACTAATTCAGGTGCTAAGGACACACAAGACAGCTCTTGGGTGGTCCATAAGTGATCTTAAGGGCATTAGCCCAGCCAGATGCATGCACAAGATCCTATTGGAGGATGATGCTAAGCCAGTGGTTCAACGACAGAGGCGGCTAAATCCCGCCATGAAGGAGGTGGTACAGAAAGAGGTCACTAAGTTACTAGAGGCTGTGATTATCTATCCTATTTCTGATAGCCCCTGGGTGAGCCCTGTCCATGTTGTCCCTAAGAAGGGGGGAATGACAGTGGTTCATAATGAAAAGAATGAACTGGTTCCTACAAGAACAGTTACAGGGTGGCGTATGTGTATTGACTACAGAAGGCTCAATACAGCCACCAGGAAGGATCATTTTCCTTTACCATTCATAGACCAGATGCTAGAGAGACTAGCAGGTCATGAATATTACTGCTTTTTGGATGGCTATTTAGGTTACAACCAAATTACAGTAGATCCTCAGGACTAAGAGAAAACAGCATTCACATGTCCTTCTGGAGTGTTTGCCTACAGAAGGATGCCTTTTGGTCTGTGTAATGCACCTGCAACCTTTCAGAGGTGCATGCTCTCTATCTTCTCTGATATGGTAGAGAAGTTTCTGGAAGTCTTCATGGATGACTTTTCAGTATTTGGAGACTCATTCAGCTCCTGTCTTAACCATTTAGCACTTGTTCTGAAAAGATGCCAAGAGACCAACCTAGTTTTAAACTGGGAAAAATGTCACTTTATGGTGACTGAAGGGATTGTCCTTGGGCATAAAATTTCAAACAAGGGAATAGAGGTGGATCAAACTAAAGTTGAAGTAATTGAAAAATTACCACCACCTGCCAATGTTAAGGCAATTAGAAGCTTTCTGGGGCATGCAGGATTCTATAGGAGGTTTATAAAGGATTTTTCAAAAATTGTAAAACCTTTGAGCAATCTGCTAGCTGCTGACATGCTATTTGTGTTTGACACAAAGTGTCTGCAAGCGTTTGAGATCCTGAAAGCTAAGCTGGTCACAGTACCAGTTATTTCTGTACCAGACTGGACATTACCATTCGAACTAATGTGTGATGCCAGTGACCATACCATTGGTGCAGTATTGGGACAGAGGCATAACAAGCTTCTGCATGTCATTTATTATGCTAGCAGTGTTTTAAATGATGCGCAGAAAAATTACACAACCACAGAAAAAGAATTACTTGCAGTGGTTTATGCCATTGACAAGTTTAGATCCTACTTAGTAGGATCAAAAGTGATTGTGTACACTGACCATGCTGCTCTTAAATATCAACTCACAAATCAGGATTCAAAGCCTAGGCTCATAAGATGGGTGTTGCTTCTGCAAGAGTTTGATATAGAAATAAGAGACAGAAAAGGGACAGAGAATCAAGTAGCTGATCACCTGTCCCGGATAGAACCAGTAGCAGGAGCATCCTTCCCTCCTACTGAGATCTCTGAAACCTTTCCGGATGAGCAATTGTTTGCTATTCAGGAAGCTCTGTGGTTTGTAGACATTGCAAACTATAAGACACAAGGTTCTCCTTCTGTAACCATGGAAAGGAAGCATGAAAAGCTTCTCTCACTGCAGAGTCAACCAAAGCCCCCACAGTCAAACTCTAAGTTTGGTGTTGGGAGGCCACAACCAAACTCTAAGTTTGGTGTTGAACCCCCACATTCAAACTCTAAGTTTGGTGTTAGGAGGTCCCAACGTTGCTCTGAACATCTGTGAGGCTCCATGAGAGCTCATTGTCAAGCTATTGACACTAAAGAAGTGCTTGTTGGGAGGCAACCCAATGTTATTTAATTATTTTATTTTCTCTTTGTTATTTCATGTTTTATTAGGTTGATGATCAAGTGGAGTCACAAAAACTACTGAAAAATCAAAAATAGAATGAAAAATAGCATTGAAAACAGAACACCCTGGAGGAAGGGCTTACTGGCGTTTAAACGCCAGTAAGGAGCATCTGGCTGGCGTTCAACGCCAGAACAGAGCATAGAGCTGGCGTTGAACGCCAGAAACAAGCATGAAGCTAGCGTTCAACGCCAGAAATATGCTGCATATGGGCGTTGAACGCCCAGAACAAGCATCACTTCGGCGTCTAAACGCCAGAAATGCATGCAAAGGCATTTTACATGGCTAATTGGTGTAGGGATGTAAATCCTTGACACCTCAGGATCTGTGGACCCCACAAGATCACCTCAGGATCTGTGGACCCCACAGATCCCCACATACCTCCACTCACCTTCCCTCCTCATAATCCTATATCACTCTCTCTCTCCATTCACAGTCATCCCTTCTATTTTCCATTCACCACTTACATCCATACACCCCACCTACCTTCAAAATTCAAAATCTCTTTCCCACCCAAGCCCACCCATATAGCCGAATACACACATCCCTCCATCTCCTCCATATCTTCTTCTTCTTCTACTATTCTTTCTTCTTTTGCTTGAGGGCGAGCAACATTCTAAGTTTGGTGTGGTAAAAGTATAGCTTTTTTTTTGTTTTTCCATAACTATTGATGGCACCTAAGGCCAGAGAAACCTCTAGAAAGAGGAAAGGGAAGATAAAAGCTTCCACCTCTGAGTCATAGGAGATGGAGAGATTCATCTCAAGGGTCTATAGCTCAGTGGTAGAACATTTGACTGCAAATCAAGAGATCCCTGAGATACCTCAGGGGATACATTTTCCTCCACAAAACTATTGGGAACAAATCAACACTTCCCTAGGTGAATTAAGTTCCAACATGGGACAATTAAGGGTGGAACATCAAGAGCACTCCATCATCCCCCATGAAATTAGAGAAGATCAAAGAGCTATGAGGGAGGAGCAACAAAGACAAGGAAGAGACATAGAGGAGATCAAGAGCACCATTGGTTCTTCAAGAAGAGGAAGACGCCACCCTCACTAAGGTAGACTCATTCCTTAATCTCCGTGTTTATTTATTTTCCTGTTTTTCGATTTTGAGCTTTATGATTATTTATATTTGTATCTTTACTATATGATCATTAGTGTCTAAGAGTCTATGCCTTAAAGTTATGAATATGAATCCATCATCTCTCTTAAATGAAAACTGTTTTAATTACAAAAGAACAAGAAGTACATGGTTTCAAATTCATCCTTGAAACTAGTTTAATTATTTTGATGTGGTGACAATACTTTTTGTTTTCTGAATGAATGCTTGAACAGTGCATATGTCTTTTGAATTTGATGTTTAAGAATGTTAAATATGTTGGCTCTTGAAAGAATGATGACAAGGAGAAATGTTATTTGATAATCTGAAAAATCATAAAAATAATTCTTGAAGCAAGAAAAAGCAGTGAAGAACAAAGCTTACAGAAAAAAAAATGCGAAAAAAAGAGCAAGAAAAAGAAAAAGCAAGCAGAAAAAGCCAAAAGCTCTTTAAATCAAAAGGCAAGAGCAAAAAGCCAATAGCCCTTAAAACCAAAAGGCAAGGGTAATAAAAAGGATCCAAGGGTTTGAGCATCAGTGGATAGGAGGGTCTAAAGGAATAAAATCCTGGCCTAAGCGGCTAAACCAAGCTGTCCCTAACCATGTGCTTGTGGCGTGAAGGTGTCAAGTGAAAACTTGAGACTGAGCAGTTAAAGTCGAGATCCAAAGCAAAAATAGAGTGTACTTAAGAACCCTGGACACCTCTAATTGGGGACTTTAGTAAAATTGAGTCACAATCTGAAAAGGTTCACGCAGTTATGTGTCTGTGGCATGTATGTATTCGGTGGTAATACTGGAAAACAGAGTGCTTAGGGCCACAGCCAAGACTCATAAAGTAGCTGTGTTCAAGAATCAACATACTGAACTAGGAGAATCAATAACACTATCTGAATTCTGAGTTCCTATAGAAACCAATCATTCTGAACTTCAAAGGATAAAGTGAGATGCCAAAACTGTTCAGAAGCAAAAAGCTAATAGCCCCGCGCATCTAACTAAGACTGATCTTCATAGATGTTTTTGGAATTTATTGTATATTCTCTTCTTTTTATCCTACTTTGTTTTTAGTTGCTTGGGGACAAGCAACAATTTAAGTTTGGTGTTGTGATGAGCGGATAATTTATACGCTTTTTGGCATTGTTTTTAGGTAGTTTTTAATATGTTTTAGTCACTTTTTATTATATTTTTATTAGTTTTTAAATAAAAATCACATTTCTGGACTTTACTATGAGTTTGTGTGTTTTTCTATAATTTCAGGTATTTTCTGGCTGAAATTGAGGGAGCTGAGCAAAAATCTAATTCAGGCTGAAAAAGGACTGCTGATGCTGTTGGATTCTGACCTCTCTGCACTTGGAATGGATTTTCTGGAGCTACAGAAGTCCAATTGGTGCGCTTCCAATTGGGTTGGAAAGTAGATATCCAGGGCTTTCCAGAAATATATAATAGTCCATATTTTGCTCAAGGATAGACGATGTAAACTGGCGTTCAACGCCAGTTCCATGTTGCAGTCTGGCGTTCAGTGCCAGAAACAAGTTACAAGTTGGAGTTCAACGCCAGAAATAGGTTACAACCTGGCGTTCAACTCCAGAAACAGCCCAGGCACGTGAGAAACTTAAGTCTCAGCCCCAGCACATACCAAGTGGGCCCCAGAAGTGGATTTTTGCACTATCCATCTTAGTTTACTCATTTTCTGTAAACCTAGGTTACTAGTTTAGTATTTAAACAACTTTTAGAGACTTATTTTGTACCTCATGACATTTTAGATCTGAACTTTGTACTCTTTGACGGCATGAGTCTCTAAACTCCATTGTTGGGGTGAGGAGCTTTGCTGTGTTTCGATGAATTAATGCAACTATTTCTGTTTTCTATTCAAACACGCTTGTTACTATCTAAGATGTTCATTCGCACTTCAATATGATGGATGTGATGATCCGTGACAGTCATCACCATTCTCAATCTATGAACGCGTGCCTGACAACCACCTCCGTTCTACCTTCGATTGAATGAATATCTCTTGAATTCCTAAATCAGAATCTTCGTGGTATAAGCTAGAATCCATTGGCAGCATTCTTGAGAATCCAAAAAGTCTAAACCTTGTCTGTGGTATTCCGAGTAGGATTCAGGGATTGAATGACTGTGACGAGCTTCAAACTCACGAGTGTTGGGCGTAGTGACAGACGCAAAAGGATCAATGGATCCTATTCTGACATGATCGAGAACCGACAGATGATTAGCCATGCAGTGACAGCGCACCTGGACCTTTTTCACTGAGAGGACGGATGGTAGCCATTGACAACGGTGATCCACCAACACACAGCTTGCCATAGGAGGAACCTTGCGTGCGTGAAGAAGAAGACAGGGAGAAAGCAGAGATTCAGAAGACAAAGCATCTCCAAAACTCCATCATATTCTCCATTACTGCAGAACAAGTATTTATTTCATGCTCTTTTATTCTTCGCAATTCAAACTGATAACTATAATTGATATCCTGACTAAGAGTTACAAGATAACCATAGATTGCTTCAAGCCAACAATCTTCGTGGGATTCGACCCTTACTCACGTAAGGTATTACTTGGACAACCCAGTGCACTTGCTGGTTAGTGGTACGAGTTGTGAAAAGTGTGATTTACAATTCGTGCACCAGTATAGCACATGGCTCTGTCACGCGTATGCGTCGCCCACGCGTACGCGTCACTGAACTTTCGCAATGTCACACGTACGCGTTATCGACGCGTATCCGTCAATTAACTGCATGGCAACTATAGCAAATTGCATATCAATTTGAAGCCCCAGATGTTAGCTTTCCAACGCAACTGGAACCGCCTCATTTGGACCTCTATAGCTCAAGTTATGGTCGATTTAGTATGAAGAGGTCAGGCTTGACAGCTTAGCAATTCCTTCAATTTCTTGTATTCCTTCCACTTTTGCATGCTTCCTTTCCATCCTCTAAGCCATTCTTACCCTATGAACCCTGAAAACACTTAACAAATATATCACGGCCTTGAATGGTAATAAGAGAGGATTAAACATAGCAAATTTAAGGCCAAAGAAGCATGTTTTCAATCATAGTACAAAATTAGGAAGGATTTGTAAAACCATTCGAATTATATGAATAAGTGTGAGTTTAGTGGATAAAATTCACTCAATTAAGCACAAGATAAACCCTAAAATAGTGATTTATCAATCTCCCCACACTTAAACATTAGCATGTCCTCATGCTAAGCTCAAGAGAAACTATAAAAGAGTGAAGGCAGAATGGTGGGACTTATGCAATGCAACCTATTTAAATGTGAGCTACCTACATGCATCATGCGTTTCTAATTACTATCTATCTATATATATAAGCATACATGTGGTCAAATTGAGTCAAATTCTCAAGAAATCATATATGCACAATCAAGGACTAAATCATGTTAAAACACATTCACACTTGAGTTGAGTAAATCAAAAGAGTTTACAAACTTGCAAGACAAGCAATGATCAAATATGGACATATGGAAATGAGCAATTGAACCCTCACTGGATTTGTATATGTACTCTAATCACTCAAGTGTTTGGGGTTAAGCAACTCAAATCCCATCTAATCATGCTTTCTAAAACTTTGTTCTTCATCTAACCAATCAACAAATAATTAGTATACCAATGCAAACATCATGAGGTCTTTTGAAGGTTGTAATGGGGCTAAAGTAAGGGTGAGGATATATGTGTGGCCAAGTGGGCTATAATATGAATCTCTGATTAGTCTAAGTTCTCACCTAACACATATACACACTCTATATAACTCTAAAATCATGCCTAGCTACCCATAATTTCCACTTTTGTATATTTTAGATACTTAGATACCATATATTTCTTGATTTTATCACATATGCACTGATCTGTTATTAAACTTAGCATTTTGGGTAATTTTGTCCCCTATTTATTTATTTATTTATTTATATTGTACTATATTTTTTTTCTGAACATAAAAATAAACATAACATTTCAATGCACATGGTCTTTCTGGTCTCATGAGTATGCACCCAAATTCTCAATGTTTTGTCAATTCAACACTTTCTTATCAACCCAAGTTTCTATGATTTTCCACACTTAATTGACACACAATCTCTAACTTAAGCTAACCTAAGATTCAATTTGGGGTAATTAATTTGTTTTTCCGCTTAAGGCTAGTGATGTGATAAAATATAGAACAAATGGGGATTAAAAGGCTCAAAGTGGCTAACAAAGGTAATTGAAAGGGTAGGCTATTTGGGATAAGTGAGCTAATGACAAATGATGGCCTCAATCATATGCAAGCATGTAAATACACTAAACAGTGAACATATAGAATGGAACAAAGCAAAGATTGCAATCATAGAAAGAAGAAAACATACAATAATAAAAATCATGGTTAAATAATGTAACCATGCAATTAAGCTCAAAAACTCACGAGTTATGTGTTCTTTGGCTCAAAAATCATATTCCAATTATACATATAGCTTGCAAGTTACCAAAAGGGTTTTAACTCAATTCAATGTGAATAATAAATGCCTTTCCTAAAAATAAATATATTCCTTGAAAATTTCATCAAATTGAACAACATTTATTATGATATATATATATATATACTAACTGGAATGTTGTGATTGTGAAAAACTAAAAATTCACAGGAACATTTTCGAATGACAGTAACATAATTCTGATTCCAAAGTGAGATGCCAAAACTATTCAGGAATGCAGTTTTAAACCCCACTATAAGAAGAGACATGAGCTTAATCGAACTCTTATTCTCATGCAAATTCACATTCTAAGCCTATATTATTTTGGTTGCTTGAGGACAAGCAACAATTCAAGTTTGGTGTTGTGATGCATGAGCATCTTTCCTATCCTTTCCTAGTGAATTTGTATTTAATTTGTTAAGTTTTATCAAGAATTTATTATCTTTCAGCCACTATGGATGCTACTTTGAGTCTTGTGCAATTTTGTTTATTTTAGGTAGCATTTGGATGAATTTGATGGAGTTTCTGCAGAGAAAGAGAAGAAACCAAGGAGCTGACCAGCGAGGAGCAACGCGTGCGCGTGCCTGACGCGCACGCGTGGTTTGGAGCTCTCCATGGCGACGTGTGCGCGTACCTGATGCGTACGCATGAAAAGAAAAGTTGCACAGCGACGCATGCGCGTACCTGACCCGTACACGTGACACGCGAAGAAGACCATCGACGCGTACGCGTGACATGCGCGACATGCAGAATTCGCAGAAAACGCTGGGGGTGATTTCAGGCCAAGTTTCGACCCAATTTTTGGCCCAAAAACACAGACTAGAGCCAGGGGATAGCAGAGACTCAAGAGAGATTCACACAAGAATGGTTATGTCCACTCCAAGTTAAGCGTGGATCCTACGAAGCAAGTGGTCCCCATCCATCAATTGAAGACATGCTGATTGCTTTAATTAATTCTGATTTAAACTTTATTTTTAATTTAAAATAGGAAAAGATATTATTTTGGTTTTAGAAAGATAGATTTTAAATTAATTAGGATTAGATATAAAAAGGGATTCCAAAACAACATTATTCCATTCCATTCCAATTTACAATCCTTATTTTTCTCTGTGAACCATGAGCAACTAAATCTCCACTGTTAAGGTTAGGAGCTCTGTCTATTGTATGGATTGATTTTATTGTTTTTCTATTTTAATTCATGTTTTGATTTATATTTAAGAATTATTTTCGTTCTTTATTTCATGAATTTGGATGGAACGGAAGTATGACCCTCTTTCTAGTTGCGTTCTTATATAACTTGGAAAAGCTCTTTACTTGAACAATAGCTTGAAAACAATTTCTCCTAAATTTTAATTATCTGGATTTAACGGGATACGTGACATATAATCTTTTTATATTTGGGTAATTAGGATTTTTGTGGCATATAACTAGAATTGAACTTCACCCCCTAATTGGAATTAATTGACCAAGGAATTGGCAGCTGATGAATTTTAGAGAAGACTAGGAAGGTCTAAGGAATTAGGGTCTAGTCACATATAGTTTTCCATGAATTAAATCTTGCATGATTAAAATAAATTGATAAGAAAAATCAATCCGGAAAATAAATAACTCTGAAGCCTTAACTGTTTCTCCGTACTTTATTTCCAACTTAGTTACTTGCTCTTTTAATATTTTTTATATTGTTTCATGTCTTTTGAACACCAAAACACTATTTTCTGTTTGCCTAACTAAGTAAATTAATCAACCATTGTTGCTTAGTCCTTCAATCCTCGTTGGATCGACCCTCACTCACCTGAGGTATTACTTGGTACGACCCGGTGCACTTGCCGGTTAGTTTGTGGATTATAAATTCTGCACCAAGTTTTTGGCGACGTTGCCAGGGATTGATAGTGATTAACAACAATCAGTTGTTTGATTGCTTAGATTAGGCTTTTTAGTTTTATTTTTTTTTTAATTTTGCTTATTATTTTCAAAAAAAAATTGATAAATAGCACTAATATTTTTTTCTTAATTGCTGAAATTAAGTTTGGTATTTCCTAGTTAGTCTTATTTTAATTTTTCTTATTTAAATTTTGCTTTAGTATTTAAAAAAAACAAAAAAAAAAGAGAAAAGAATTATGTTCTTTCTTCTTTGCTTTCCTGTTTACCTCATGGTGCGTTTAATTCTTTTTGGTGTTTTGTGCTAAGAAAAATAACGAAGAGAGATCACATGGGTTACTACTCACACTCAATGAGTGATTCATATTATTGTGAATGGAGGAACTACCCAAATTGTGGTTGGCAAAGTCAAAACCAAAGAAACTTCAGTGCTCCATGTTCCAACTATCAAGAACCACCATCTCCATATTCATATCGAGAACCACTATCTCCATATTCATCCCAAGAACCACCACCTCTCTACCCATATCAAGAACCATCATCTTTCTACCCATATCAAGAGCCACTATCTCCCTATTCATACCAAGAACCATCATCTTTTTACTCTTATCAAGAATCATCGTCTCCTTCATATTCATATCAAGAGCCACCATCTCCTTATTCATATCAAGTACCATCAGATCTTGAGCTTCTCATGAAAGAATTTATACATGATATAAAGACGAGTGTCAAAAATGTAGAGAAACATGTGCAGTCGATTATCAAGTCCCAGGAAGAGGAACAAGCAAATTCTTTCCCAAGAGATATAATACAAGATCCTATAGAAGAAAGTGAGAAAATCAATCAAAGGAGTTTATACTCCAATGAATTAGAGAACTGTCCACCCTCACACATGGAAGAAGAGGAAGATGCAAAAATAAAGGAGGAAGATGCACAAACAAAGGAGGTTGTAAGGGATGAAAACAATTATGAGAATCTATACTCCAATGAAGTAGAGACTGGCATAGAAAGTGAGTTTATTGAACCACCAATTTAAGAAGTTCTTGATGAAGGGTACACTCTAACCATCACACAACACCCAAATTTTGAAATCAAAGAAGTGAAGGAAACCAAGGAAAGCACTGAAAAGGGGATTGTGACCAAGAAACCAAAGAAAATATCCATGAAAAAGAGAAGGTCAGAAAAAAACAATCCAACCTCTACACCAACAAGCAAGGTGAATCAAGTTAATCATAATAAAAGAAAGCTTGTTCGGAGGAATTTATATCAGGGGGCACTAATTTTCACCTCTCCCCCCTTGAAGACATTTCTTTTAACCAACTAGAAGAAGAGGAAGAAAATTCAACAATCAAGTGTAAAGCTAGTGACATTAAAGAAGCGCTTGTCGGGAGGCAACCCGATAATTTCGTATCCTTAGTTATTTTCGTAGTAGTAGTTTTCTTACTTGCTTGATTTTTTATTGATTTTTTACTGTTTTTCTGATCATGCAGCTATTTTATAACAGGAACCGAACACTTCAGGCGACACACACATATTTCAAAAAAAAAAAGATCACACGACGCGCAAGTGTCGCTGACGCGTACGCGTCATATGTGTGTGCGTAAAAAATAAAATTGGCCAGAGAGTTGAGCAGGAGTGGGGCTGGAACTGTGTTGGGCGCATAAGCCGCATCACGCGTACGCGTCCCTGACGCGTGCGCGTCGTTTGCGCAAATGGTCACCCATGCGTGCGCATCCCTGACGCGTACTCGTGACCCTGAAAATCGGCGTCAATGAGTATTTGGACAGAAAGTTGTGATGGTGTGGGGCTGGAGTGGTGCTGGGAGCACAAGTCCCATCACGTATACGCGTCCCTGACGCGTGCGCGTCCTTTCCCCAATTGGCCATCCACGCGTGCGCATGCATGACGCGCTTGCGTCATATGAAAATTTTGATTCCCATACCATGCGAGCAGAGAGTTGTGCGTACGCGCGGCCGCCTTCGCATGATTCGCACAAAACCAAGTCCACGCGTACGCGTCCCTGACGCGTACGCATCATCTGAACTTAACGCGATCCACGCGTACGCGTCGCATGCGACACCCAAATTAAACCCTCAGCGCCTGAATTCAAATTATCCACCCCCAATCCTAATTCTCTCTCGTTCTTTTATCCTTTTATTATTCTTTCATCTTACTATTTTTTTTATTTTCAGTTCTTCTTTGCTTGAGGATAAGCAAACCTTTAAGTTTGGTGTTGTCGCTTTGCAGATGTTTTTTTTTAAAGCACAAAAGGGAGATAAATGCTCTTCATGGAGGAATGAGATGGCCACTAACATAACTGAGGTGGTTGAGTTCCTTTTATTCTATTTCTCTTCCATTCTTATTTTGTTATTTTCTGTTTTCTGTTGTTTTGCCTGCATGATCATTAGTACTTTCAGTTATTAGAATTAGTTTTATTCTGTTATTTATCTCATGTACCGCTCATTGAACCTGAATCTAAAAAGAAACAGAAAAAGAAGTGATATATTGCATGAGAAATTGAGTTTATATTGAAGAGTAGTCTTATTCACTTACATGTGGTGGTATTTTCTGTAACTCTGAATGCATGACATGAACAGTGCATATTTAAATTTGAATCAAAGAATGTTGATGTACAAGGAACAGGGATCTAGAGAACTATTATGACTTCTCTAAAATAAGTAAAAGTTTAATCCTTGAAGCAAAAGAAACAGGTTTGCAAAAAAAAAAAAGCTAGGTCCAAGGCTCTGAGCATCAATGACTAGGGAGGTCAGACATGATTAAAAGCTCAAAGAGTTGTTTCCCTAGTTACATGCTTGTGGTGTTCTTGTGTCAAGTAATCCTTGAGACAACATTTAGAGTCGAGATCAATTGCAATCAACAAGAGTATGCCAAAGGCTTTGAGCACCACTGTCTGGGAGTAACTGAAAGAAAAATCAGAACTTCAAAAGAGTTCCCTAGTTAAGTGCTTGTGGTGTTTCTGTGTCAAGTAAAACTTGAGACAAAACATTTAAAGTCACGGCTAGGCTCAAGGTGCAAAGCACCAAAGAAAAGAAAAATTGTTGTGTTCAATGGTTAAATTGAGTTACAAAAGATTAGAAAATTCATAATATTATCCGGATTCTAATTCCGAATGACAGTAACATTCTTCTGATTCCAAGGAGAGTGAGATGCAAAAACTATTCAGGAATGCAGTTGTAAACACCACTATAAGAAGAGACATGAGCTTAATCGAACTCTCATTCTCATGCAAATTCACATTCTAAGCCTATATTATTGTGGTTTCTTGAGGACAAGCAACAATTCAAGTTTGGTATTGTGATGCGTGAGCATCTTTCCTATCCTTTCCTAGTGAATTTTCACTTATTTTGATAAGTTTTTATCAAGAATTTATTATCTTTCAGCCACTATGGATGCTACTTTGAGTCTTGTGCAATTTTGTTTATTTTAGGTAGCATTTGGATGAATTTGATGAAGTTTCTGCAAAGAAAGAGAAGAAACCAAGGAGCTGACCAGCGAGGAGCGACGCGTGCGCGTGCCTGACGCGCACGCATGATTTGGAGCTCTCCATGGCGACGCGTGCGCGTACCTATCGCGTACGCGTGAAAAGCGAAGTTGCACAGCGACGTGGGTGCGTACCTGACGCGTACACGTGACATGCACGACATGCAGAATTCGTAGAAAATGCTGGGGGCGATTTCAGGCCAAGTTTCAACCCAGTTTTCGGCCCAGAAACACAGACTAGAGCCAGGGGATAGCAGAAACTCAAGGGAGATTCACACAAGAATGGTTATCTCCACTCCAAGTTAAGCGTGGACCCTACGAAGCAAGTGGTCCACATCCATCAATTGAAGACATGCTGATTGCTTTAATTAATTCTGATTTAAACTTTATTTTTAATTTAAAATAGGAAAATATATTATTTTAGTTTTAGAAAGATAGATTTTAAATTAATTAGGATTAGATATAAAAAGAGATTCCAACAGGGGGATTCCAAAACAACATTATTCCATTCCATTCCAATTTACAATCCTATTTTTCTTTCTGAACCATGAGCAACTAAACCTCTACTGTTAAGGTTAGGAGCTCTGTCTATTTTATGGATTGATTTTATTGTTTTTCTATTTTAATTCATGTTTTGATTTATATTTAAGAATTATTTTCGTTCTTTATTTCATGAATTGGGATGGAACGAAAGTATGACCCTCTTTCTAATTGCGTTCTTATATAACTTGGAAAAGCTCTTTACTTGAACAATAGCTTGAAAACAATTTCTCCTAAATTTTAATTATCTGGATTTAACGGGATACGTGACATATAATCCTTTTATATTTGGGTAATTAGGATTTTTGTGGCATATAACTAGAATTGAACTTCACCCCCTAATTGGAATTAATTGACCAAGGAATTGGCAGCTGATGAATTTTAGAGAAGACTAGGAAGGTCTAAGGAATTAGGGTCTAGTCACATATAGTTTGCCATGAATTAAATCTTGCATGATTAAAATAAATTGATAAGAAAAATCAATCCGGAAAATAAATAACTCTGAAGCCTTAACTGTTTCTCCATACTTTATTCCCAACTTATTTACTTGCTCTTTTAATATTCTTTATATTGTTTAATGTCTTTTGAACAACAAAACACTATTTTCTGTTTGCCTAACTAACTAAATTAATCAACCATTGTTGCTTAGTCCTTCAATCCTCATGGGATCGACCCTCACTCACCTGAGGTATTACTTGGTACGACCCGGTGCACTTACCGGTTAGTTTGTGGGTTATAAATTTCGCACCAATAAAATCCACTTAATTAAGCACAAGATAAACCCTAAAATAGTAGTTTATCAATATGTCCATAGTGTGAATAGATACTTTTTGGTTGCTTGTTTGATTTTGTTGTTAATTAGGATTTTGTTTATTTTGTTAATTGATGTCTTTAGTTGTTATTTTCAATTTTCTCTATGAGTTATCACCCTCTTAGTTTGAAGTTTGGTTGTAATTATTTTGTAGGGATTGATAACTTCAATTTTGGATTGCATTATGGGATTGGAGCATAAATTTTGGAAGGAGCAACCTCCTCTATACTACAATGAGCCAAACCCTCCACATTATGCATACCCAAACCAAGGATATGATGGATCTCACTTAGATTATGCACCTCCACCACCATATACCTATGTTCCATACCCCAAACATAACCCTCAATCACCATATTTTCAAATACCACACCAATACCAACAACCACATTCTTACATACCACCTCTAAACACTTGCCAACATGAGTCACCTCCTACATATACAACCTTTCTCCCAAATTATGAATCTTAGTTTTCACCCCAATGTAAAGCTTTCCCACCCTTGGCCCAAGACTAACAAGACCTTGAAGCCTTTCTCCAAGAGCAAGAAGGATTCCGAAGCACACAAGGGCAATTCATGACTACCATAGCCGAAGCGGTGAACCGCTTGGTTCTACTACACTCATCCGATCAAGGCACTCCTCTTGAAGAGTGTGAAGGAGCAATTGAAGGGTGTAGTGAAGAGGAGAGAATGGAGCCGCAAGGGAAAGAAGAAGAGATAGAGCATGAATTGGAACAAGAGGGAGAAAGTGGAGTATTTGAACCAGAGGAGAGAAAGGGAGAATTGAGGGAGATTGATCAAGATGAGGATTCCATCATTGATGATTTTTTGTCCTCCTTGGTTAATCCCCTTAATGATCCTAATGAGCCTCTCCCTATTGAGTTTGAGAGAAACATGGAGGTAGACTTCGCACAACCTCCTTGTTATGACTTGAGTGATGGGGAAGAGGAAGTGGGTGAGGAAGGAGTTGACAACCAAGAACATATTGAGTAGGTGGCAATTTCACATATGAACTTCATTGGCCCCATCAATAAGCTATCTTGGAGACGGATTACCAACTTAAGGTCTTTCTTGGGTTGGTGCATGTTGGAGGAAGGGGTATTGGTTGCCAAGAGAATCCAAGGCCCTTCAAGAAGAACAATTCAAGAATTGGAGTTCAATAATGGTGTGAAGCATAATTGGGTAATTTTTTGAAAATGTTGGGTTGTTACTTTAAGGGTAATGTGAGAGCTTTTCCAACCGGCTTGGAGCATAGAGATCAACAAGAAGGAGAACGAGAAACTAGAACATGGGATCCCGGAGGAACCTTCAAGTGCAAGCTTGGATGGAGATTCAAGGAGGAGTGGAAACACAAGCCACCCTATCAAGAGTCTCCTTAACAAGTCCAACTTAAGGACTATAAACCAAAGTACTAGGTGGGAGACACCCCACCATGGTAACATTGTTCTAACTTTCTCTTTTATTTATAGTTCTTGGATTTGATTGCTTTCTCGTGTTATGTTGATTAGCTTAGGATTAGTTGATGTTTTTTTTTTTTGAGTTGGATAAGTTAAATTGCTTGTGGATCATGAATATTGGTATGTTTGAATTTTTAAGTTGGAATGTTGAATGAGCTAAGGCTTAGTACCTTAGGAATGGAAGAAAATTTTTTGCAAAATAGGGCACCTGTGCGCGCGCACACATCCTTTGTGTATTGCGTCCTGTGCGAGCGCACAAACCTGTGCGCGTGCACACCATTGATCATATCCTCTGTTCGCAGTGCCAGCACGGCTTGTGTGTGGGTGCTCCCTGTTTTCACGACCTGTGCGTCTGCACGCAAGCTTGCAGTCCCTCTGGTGGGAGTGTTAGCACAGCTTGTGCGCCTGCACCTCAACCCTTCTTGCTTTTGTGCGTGTGCACGGACCTGTGTGTGCATGCACACATGAACCATTCCCAAGCAATAAAAAAAAAAGAAAAGAAGAGTCTTCTGTGCGCGCACACACGCTTGTGCGTGCACACACTTCTATATCTCCGTTCTGTTCGGAGCACTCGCACACCTTGTGCGAGCGCACACCTTGTGCGAGCGCACACCTCCCCTGTTTTCATGTTGTGTGCGTACGCACAAGTGCTGTTTTGGACAAATTTTGTTTGCGTTTTTCCTTAAGCCCTAACGCACTTCCACCCCCTCCATCCCTCCCCTACCCTTCTTTTTCCATGTTTTTCTACCTGTTTTCCTTAGTTTTCTTTGCATTTCATTTTTCATCTTAGTAATTAAATAAGTTGTAAGTGTTTGTTTGATGTTGGTTAGGTTGCTTGTTGATTGAATTTCATCAATGCACTTATACTTTGTCTTAAATTACTAGCACCTAATTGGATTTGCACACTTACATTTTGTTGCGTATTAGGTGAAATTGTTATAAGTACGTATGGAATTAAGTGAATTGAGTTGAAATGACTTGTTTATCATGATTTTTCATACCACATTCATCACATGACCGGTACTTGCTCCTTGTTAATGCTTGGCATTTGTTTGAGTGACTTTACTTGATTGCTATCAGGTGTATCACTTTTTGTAACAAGCACCTATACCATGTGACTTTTTCTTTGTGTTTCATGTTGAATAAGTAGTTTTCTTTTCATTAATGAATTGATTGTTGTTTATTGTGCTAATTTGTATCAATCTTGGGCTTTCACTTGCACAACTACAATATCCAATATCTCAATTACTCGATTCACTTTTGTGGTTACCTAGGGTTGCTTGTGCCTTAAGTTTTGCTTATTCTTCACTTGCAACTTAGGCTACTTAATTGAGGGCTGTGCGATCTCTTTTGATTATGTGGTTACCGTTTTCACCTGGCCAATGTGTGTATTCTAAACTGTGCACACTTAGAATACACACACTGCCTTTTATCATACCACACATCTCACTTTTTCCTCAATTGTTGTTTACTTGTGTGTACAGCAACCCAAGCCCCCGCATTCGCCAGCTGAAGGTGGAGGCACTGAGAGACATCCCCCCCGGATTGTATTCGTGCTCGGAGGACCGTGCAACGCTTAAGTGTGGGGGAGGATTCGTCATTTTAGGGTGTAAACTTTCTTTTTCCAAACACTTTGCACTTTATTTTTATTTCTTTTAGTAGGTTTTTTGTATATATTTGGAGTGTTTTTTTTTTACTGTTGCATTGCATTTTCTTTTGGTATATATATCATAGTTTATATCTAGCTACTGCATGTTGCATTTTTACATCATTTTTCTTAGTATATATTTTATAGATAGAAGTTGTGATTGGATGATGTGAATAGTATAATACCTAGTCAATTTTATCTTAATTGTTCATGTTAGTTTTTGCGATGTTAAAAATTAGGAAGAGAACTAGGATTGCATCCATCACATCATACATACATATAGGAAATAATTTTGGTAAAAAACAACAAAGAATTCCAAGAATTTTGTTTTTAGGGCATTCTCTTGAATTGATTCGGAAAATTTTTTTTTAAACTTGCTTGAATGAATTTTTGTGGAACATAGAAGAGAGATAGAACAAATACCTTGTGAGTTTTTGAGCTTTAAGGAGTGGTTACACATTATAACCACTATTTTGTTCATGATGTGCTATATCTCTTCTATGATTGTGATCTTGGTTTTGCTTAATTCTTTATTTCTGACATCTGATGTCTTGAATGCATTTAGCATGATTGAGGCCATTTTTAAATTAAACTCACTCACCCATATAGCCATACCCTTACATCTACTATTGTTGGCCAATCTTAAGCTTTTTAATCCCCTTTGTTCTAATTGTTAGCACATCACAACCCTAAGCAGAAAACCATGAATAACCTTGAATTGCGTCTTTGATTAGCTTAGATTGAGGAGTATGTGTCATTTAAGTGTGGAAGAAATTGTGGGAAGCATTGGTAGAGAAAAATTTTGTTTTGGGTACTTATTGAAAAATTTAGAAAAATGGGTGCACATTCATGTATCAATTTTCTTTAACCATATGCATTTGTCATAGAAAAAGAAAAAAAATAGAAAAGAAAAAAAAATGAAATGAAAGAAAAAGAAAATATAGTAATAAGATGGGACAAAAGTTATCCCAAAGAAAAAGAAAAAATGAATAAGAAATGCATATGTGTTTTGAATAGAAATTAAGGCATGAATGTGTGTGTGAAAAGAAAGTAATGGGTGGCTAGAATGCATTTTTGTGATTAGATTGATATAGGTTGAGTGGTTACTTAAGCTAATCAAAGATTCAATCTTTTAGTCCACTTATCCATATATTCATCTACCCCAACCCCATTACAACCTTCTAAAAGACCTTATGATACTTGCATTCATGCATCAAATACTTGTTGATTGTTAGATGAAAAGCAATCCCTTGAAAGCATGATTAGAGGATATTTGAGTGAATTGACCCTAAACACCGAGTGATGAGAGTGTATACACACCTAGTGAGGGTTCAATCACCCAATCTATGTCTCCACCCTTCCTATCATGCATTCTTGTAAGTTGCTTCTTTTTGATGAGTTGAATCAATTCTTTAGATTTTGATTATATTGAGCTACTTCTTTGCTTAGCCCTATATGCCTATATACTTGCTTGGAAATTTGATTGTTTATTTTCACCAAATAAATAGGAAACTATAGATAGATAGATAGATAGATAGATAGATAGATAGATAGATAGATAGATAGATAGATAGATAGATAGATAGATAGATAGAGTATATAGTATAGTTACATGCATGCAAGTAGTTGCATTGAATAAGTTGCTTGCCTTTTTTCCCTTCTCCTTTGATTATAATTAGCATGAGGACATGCTACTGTTTAAGTGTGGGAGAATTGATGAGTCCGTATTTTTCGGTATATTTTGGTTTGATTTGAGTGGATTTCATCATATAAACCTACATTTATTCACCTAAATAGTATGTTTTTGTGATTTCTCTCTACATTGTGCCTAAATGCGAAAACAAGCGTTTTTGAGCTTAAATTAGTGATTTTAATCCCACTTTTATGTCATTCGATGCCATGACATGTTTGTTGAGTGATTTTAGGTCCTAGAGGCAATTTTGGCAAGGCAAAAGTGGAAGAAAGCATGTACAAAGGGAGAAAACATGAAGAAAACAAAGGAGAAGCACACAGTCATGTGTGCGTACGCACAACTCCCTGTGCGTACGCACAAGTGCAAATTTAGCGACCTGTGTGCACGCACACATCTGTGCGTATGCACAGGTACCAGTGCGTGCCTTCATTAAAAATGCACGTGACTCACGATTTTGGGGCTCTTTTGGCCCATTTCTGAAGGCTTGGAAGCTGAAATCAAGGGCTATATGAAGGAGCAACAACACATAACAAATGGAGCTCAATTTTAGATTAGGAAAAACACATTAGGAGTAGGAGTAGTGTAGATTAGGAAATTTTCTCTTAGGTTTAATTAGGGTTTGTATCATTTTATACTTCAAATTTTGATTTGAAATTATAGCAATTGCATTGTAGGTATTTCTTTAATTTCTCTTTTAATTACTACACTTGTTCTACATTTGCTCCTATTTCAATTTCTTTTGTTAATATATATAGTTTGCAATTTTGAGTTTTGGTTTATGAATTTGATGTTTGATTCTTATTTTATGTTTGTCGAGTTGCCTTTGTTGCTTGTTATTATTTGTGGTTCATAGCTTTCATTATTTTCCCAATTTTGCCATATTTTATGATTATGCATATTAGGTGTTTGATGAAATGCCAATCTTAGTTATGGGGTAATTTCCACCCCTTGGCTTGGGGAAAATGAGTGTATGGATTACTAGAGCCATAATGTCCAACATCTAGTGATAATTCTTGGGTTGTTAGTTGTTATTGTTTCCACTAATGCTAGCTTTTTACCAATTAATTTGGTAAGTTAGCTAGGATTTGTGGATTAATGACAATTATGCTCAATTGACTTATCCTTCGATGTTAAGGGTTGACTTAGTGAGATTAATCCATCATAGTTATCATAGTTGTGGTTATGGCAAGGAAGGGATTCCATAACTCATCCCAAGTCAAGGTTTCATTATGTTTTAAACCACTTTTCCATCAATTTTGAGTCTTACTTGTTTATATTACATACATAGTTCTTTCATTCCTTCATTACTTTATTAATTGCAATTTTGTCTTGTTCTTTTATCTCTTTATCTGTTTGCTTCAAACATTGAAAACCCCTTGCTTCTCACAACCAAAATCGTATGCACTTGTGGTCACTAGTTCCTAGGGAGAACGACCCAGGAGTCTAAATACTCTCGGTTATAATTGTGTTTTGATTCTGACATATTCTTTGGAATAAACATTTGATTATGAGAATTCATTGTTGGTTTGGACTATGCTACCAACGAATTGATTCTTGTTTCAATTGATTCTAAACTGACGATAAATTCCTCTTATCAAGAGGTCAAAGTTGGGAGCTAGGACCTTAACTTAGGCTTTTAGGTTCTCGAATATTTCATCCATGCACAGAGCAACTGACTCCTGAAACCCAGCCAACTCCTCCTTCAGCTTTTCTAACTCCTCCTCTCAGACCATCCTTTCCTTAAAAACTGGAGTGTAGCTCTCTTGGAACTTCTTGGTCTTCTCCTCGGCCTAAGCAGCAGTAGCCTCAACCTTGCTCGCCCTCTT
The DNA here is from genome assembly GCF_059453495.1 of Arachis ipaensis. Lineage (NCBI taxonomy): Eukaryota > Viridiplantae > Streptophyta > Magnoliopsida > Fabales > Fabaceae > Arachis > Arachis ipaensis. Next base: position 26,753,982 of record NC_142437.1, read on the forward strand.
CCGAGCTCTCTCTAAGTCGGCCTTTAGTGTATTTCTCTCCTGCTCCAACTCCACCTTGATCTCACTGAGCCTCTCCACAGCAGCCAGTCGTAGCTTGATTGGGAGAGCTCTTCATCTCCCTAGAAAGTTGAGAGCAAACGCCCATGAGGAGAAGTCCCCACGAGTAAGAGTCTGGAGATGGTTCTGAATCACCACATCATCCATGCTCACACGGTGGTGAGGGAGAATGTTCTCTTCCCCCAAGCCAAAGCATTGAATTTTTGTGCAGATGCTCTCCTCTTCATTAATTTTTTAATTTTTGGAGGGAGGCTCAGTGGAAGAAGAGGATGAAGGAGTTGACTCTAAGAGGATAAGGCAAGAGAAGGGAGTAGGAATAACAGCTTTCGGATCAGAAGGATCCGACCTCGACCGCTTCCTAGGAGAAGATCGGACAGTCTTCACGACCTCCTGCTATGAAGAGCCAGCTCCAGCTTCTTTCTGCAGCTGGAGGTTCCGAGCTACAACCATTTTCTTGGTGTTGTGGAGAAGTTTCATAACGGACTTGAGAGCCATACTTTCTACAAAACAAAGCAAAACACAATCAGAAGCAACAAACTACAAACAAATAAGATTTAACATGAAAAGGAGAGGGAGCTACTAAGCTCGGACTTCAGAAGGCCGGGATCTCCCAAAATTCTTTTTGTATCCAAATGGGGAGTGGTGCACGAATTGTAAATCACACTTTTCACAACTCGTACCACTAACCAGTAAGTGCACTGGGTCGTCCAAGTAATACCTTATGTGAGTAAGGGTTAATCCCACGGAGATTGTTGGTTTGAAGCAAGCTATGGTTATCTTGTAACTCTTAGTCAGGATATTAATAATAAAAATGATTGGGTTTATGAAGAGTAAATATCATAAATTAAATAATACTTGTTATGCAGTAATGGAGAACAGATTGAGGATTTGGAGATGCTCTGTCTTCCGAATCTCTGCTTTCCTACTGTCTTCTTCTTCAAGTACGCAAGACTCCTTCCATGGCAAGTTGTATGTTGGTGGATCACCGTTGTCAATGGCTACCATCTGTCCTCTCAGTGAAAATGGTCCAAATGCGCTGTCACCGCACGGCTAATCATCTGTCGGTTCTCACTCATGTTGGAATAGGATCCCTTGATCCTTTTGCGTCTGTCACTATGCCCAGCACTCGTGAGTTTGAAGCTCGTCACAGTCATCCCATCCCAGATCCTACTCGAAATACCACAGACAAGGTTTAGACCTTCCGGATCTCGGGAATGGCCGCCAATAGTCCTAACCTATACCACGAAGACTCTGATCATGAACCAAGAGACTAAGAGATATACACTCAATCTAAGGTAGAACGGAAGTGGTTGTCAGGCACGCGTTCATAGGTTGAGAATGGTGATGAGTGTCACAGATCATCACATTCATCAGGGTGAAGTGCGAGTAAATATCTTAGAATAGAGACAAGCGTGATTGAATGGAAAACCGTAGTAATTGCATTAATTCATCGAAACACAACAGAGCTCCTCACCCCCAACCATGGGGTTTAGAGACTCATGCCGTCAGAAATACAATATGGAACGTGTAAAAATGTCATGAGCTGCAAAACAAATCTCTAAAAGTAGTTTTTATACTAAGCTAATGACCTAGGTTTACAGGAATTGAGTAACTAAGATAGATAATGCAGAAATCCACTTCTGAGGCCCACTTGGTGTGTGCTTGGGCTGAGCATTGAAGCTTCCATGTGTAGAGACTTTATTTGGAGTTAAACGCCAGGTTGTAGCCTGTTTCTGGCGTTTAACTCTGGTTTGCAACCTGTTTCTGGCGTTTAATGCCAGAATAGGGTAAAGACTTGGTGTTAAACGCCAATTTACGTCGTCAAAACATGGGCAAAGTATAGACTATTATATATTTCTGGAAAGCTATGAATGTCTACTTTCCAACGCAATTGAGAGCGCACCAATTGGGCTTCTGTAGCTCCAGAAAATCCATTTCGAGTATAGGGAGGTCAGAATCCAACAGCATCTGCAGTCCTTCTTCAGCCTCTGAATCAGATTTTTGCTCAGGTCCCTCAATTTCAACCAGAAAATACCTGAAATCACAGAAAAACACACAAGCTCATAATAAAGTCCAAAAATGTGATTTTTTGCATAAAAACTAATAAAAATATAGTAAAAACTAACTAAATTATACTAAAGACTACCTAAAAATAATGCCAAAAAGCGTATAAATTATCCGCTCATCACAACACCAAACTGAAATTGTTGCTTGTCCCCAAGCAACTGAAATTCAAATAGGATAAAAAAGAAGAGAATAAAATATAAATTCTAAAATATCAATGAAACTTAGCTCCAATCAGATGAGCGGGACTAGTAGCTTTTTGCCTCTGAACAGTTTTGGCATCTCACTTTATTCTTTGAAGTTCAGAATGATTGGCATCTATAAGAACTCAGAATTTAGATAGTGTTATTGATTCTCCTAGTTCAGTATGTTGATTCTTGAACACAGCTACTTTATTAGTCTTGGCCGTGGCCCTAAGCACTTTGTTTTCTAGTATTACCACCGGATACATAAATGCCACAGACACATAACTGGGTGAACCTTTTCAGATTGTGACTCAGCTTTGCTAAAGTCTCCAATTAAAGGTGTCCAGGGTTCTTAAGCACGCTCTCTTTTTTTTTTTGCTTTGGACCTCGACTTTAACCGCTCAGTCTCAAGCTTTTCATTTGACACCTTCACGCCACAAGCACATGGTTAGGGACAGCTTGGTTTAGCCGTTTAGGCCAGGATTTGATTTCTTTGGGCCTTCTTATCCACTGATGCTCAAAGCCTTGGATCCTTTTTACCCTTGCCTTTTGGTTTTAAGGGCTATTGGCTTTTTGCTCTTGCCTTTCTTTTTCTTTTATTTTTGCCATTTTTTCTCTTTTTTTTTGCAAGCTTTTCTCTATTCACTGCTTTTTCTTGCTTCAAGAATCATTTTTATGATTTTTCAGATTATCAATAACATTTCTCCTTTTTATCATTCTTTCAAGAGCCAACAATTTTAACATTCATAAACAACAAATTCAAAAGACATATGCACTGTTCAAGCATTCATTCAGAAAATAAAAAGTATTGTCAGCACATCAGAATAATTAAACTAATTTCAAGGATAAATTCGAAATCATGTACTTCTTGTCCTTTTGTAATTAAAAGCATTTTTCATTTAAAAAAGGTGATGGATTCATAGGACATTCATAACTTTAAGGCATAGACTCTAATCTTTATTTATTATTTAATAGAAATAATATAAAATAGGCATAAAAGCATACAATTAGTAATAAAAGAAAGGAAATTAAAGACATAAAGACAAATGACTCTAATTCTAATACTCATGTACTCTTAAAATGGATAAAAGGTTATCACAGAGTTAGGACTCAACAACCTTTATTTTGGGAAATGGATGCTTCTTTAGTCTGTGGGGTGCTTGGCCCTTCAAGAGATAGCTTCTGGCGCTTCAGCTCCTGTAGCTCACGCCCCTGCTCCTCTTGTTCCTTCAGCAGTTTGCAGAGCATGCTATTTTGAACTTGCTGTTCTTCTTTCAAGTGATCCATAGCTTCTTGCAACTTGGTGACAGATGCTTCTAGGCGGGTCCAGTAGTCAATCTAAGGGATTTCTGGGAGGAACTCATGTGCCCTCCTTTTGATGGAGTTATCCTTCACTTGTCCTTCCATTAACCTTTTGGTGATTGGGTGCTCAACTGAGATATACTCATCCACTCCCATCTTCACCCCAGTATCTTTACATAGCAGAGAAATTAGGCTTGGATAAGCCAATTTGGCATCAGTGGAGTTCTTGTTTGCAATTGTGTAGAGCTCACAAGAAATCAGATGATGAATCTCCACTTTGTTTCCCAGCATAATGCAGTGGATCATCACTGCTCTTTTGATAGTGACTTCAGAGCGGTTGCTGGTGGGCAGTATAGAACGCCCAATAAAGTCCAGCCAACCCCTAGCAATTGGTTTGAGATCTCCTCTCTTGAGTTGATTTGGGACACCTTTTGTATTGGTTATTCACTTGGTTCCAGGGATGCATATGTCCTCTAGAACTTGGTCTAAGCGCTTATCAAATCTCACTATTCTCCTATTAAAGGATTCTGGATCATCTTGTAGTTGAGGCAGCTTGAAGACCTCTCTTATTCTGTCCTGGTGGAAGTACATAATCTTCCCTCTGACCAAGGTTCGAAAGATATAGAAAGCGGCTTCAGTTAATCTCTGCTTATCTGTTTGCCACAGATTTGCGTAGAATTCCTGAACCATGTTTCTACCCACCTTTATCTCAGGATTAGCCAGAATTTCCCAGCCTCTTTTTCGAATCTGCTCTTGGATCTCCGGATATTCGTCTTCTTTCAAATCAAATTTAACTTCCGGGATCACTGATCTTAGACCCATTATTTTATAGTAATAGTCTGCATGTTCTTTGGTTAAGAACCTCTCTTGATTCCAAAGTGATTTTGGAATATTCTCTTTCTTGCCTCTTGAAGTGGTTTGTTTTCCTTTAGGAGCCATGATCTTCGTGAGTCTTAGCTCAGTGATCACAAAAACCATACCAAACTTAGAGGTTTGCTTGTCCTCAAGCAAAAGAAAGGAAAGGAGAGGAAGAGAATGAGAGACAAATTCGAAATGTGGAGGAGAGGGGGATGGCCGAATGTGAATTTAAAGAGGAGGGGGTGGGTTCGAGAATTTTGAAAAAGATATGCTAGAAGATATGATTTGTAAAAAGATAATTATGATATGCAAAAGATGTAGTTTTAAAATTGAAAAGATAAGAGATATTTGAAACAAAATAAATCTAATTTTTGAAAAGGTAGTATGATGATTTGGAAAAGATTTGAAAAGAATTTAAAAAGATAGATGAGTTTTGAAAAAGATTTGAAAAGAAGTTGAGGGAGAATGAAGAAAGGTTTTATTATTATTATTATTATTATTATTATATTTTTTTTTTGAAATTGAAATTGAAAGATGATGATATGTAACATGTTTATGCAAAAAATTATAGATGAAATCATGAAAATTTGAAAAAACTTGAGTTGGAAAACAAAACTTCCTCCCCTTCACAATCCTGGCGTTAAACGCCCAACTGCTATTTGTTTTGGGCGTTTAACGCCCATCTGTAGCCTCTTTTGGGCATTTAACGCCCAGCTGTTGCTTCTAGCTGGCGTTAAACGCTAGAAATCTTTTGTCACTGGGCGTTTTTCTGAATGCCCAGGATGCTGCAAGTTTGGCGTTTAACGCCCAAAAAGGTATCATTACTGGCGTTAAACGCCCAAATGTACCTCTTACTGGCGTTTTCTTGCCAGTGAGCTCCTTTTCCCTGTTTTGTACTCTGAATCCTTCTGTAACTCTGTGAACTTATGCAATTGATACTTTACCTTGAAAATTATTTATATTAAACTCGTATAATTATTATTTGAATAATAAATAAGCTTTACAAATGGCTGGGTTGTCTCCCAGCAAGCGCTTCTTTATTGTCTTTAGCTGGACCTTGCTGAGCTTTTAATCTAGCCTCAGCTTTGACCATTCTTGCTCAACATTGCCTTCAAGATAATGCTTGATTCTCTGTCCATTAACAATGAATTTCTTATTAGAATCAATGTCTTGAAGCTCCACATAGCCATATGGTGACACACTTGTAATCACATATGGTCCCTTCCACCGGGATTTCAGTTTCCCGAGGAATAATCTGAGTCTAGAGTTGAACAGCAGAACCTTTTGTCCTGGTTCAAAGACTCTGGGTGACAGTTTCTTATTATGCCACCTTTTTGCTTTCTCTTTGTAAATCTTAGCATTTTCGAAAGCATTGAGTCTAAATTCCTCTAGCTCATTTAGCTGGAGCAATCTTTTCTCTCCAGCTAACTTGGCATCAAAGTTTAGGAATCTGGTTACCCAGTAGGCCTTATGTTCCAGTTCCACGGGCAAATGACATGCCTTACCATACACAAGCTGGTATGGAGAGGTCCCTATAGGAGTCTTGAATGCTATTCTGTATGCCCACAGAGCCTCATCCAAGCTTCTTGCCCAATCCCTTCTACGGGTAATTACAGTCCGTTCCAGGATTCTTTTTAGTTCTCTATTAGAGACTTCAGCCTGCCCATTTATCTGTGGATGATATGGAGTTGCTACTTTGTGGCTAATTCCATATCGGACCATAGCAGAGTAGAGCTGTTTATTGCAGAAGTGAGTGCCCACATCACTGATTAGTGCTCTAGGGACACCAAACTTGCTGAAGATATGTTTCTGGAGGAACTTCAGCACTGTTTTAGTATCATTAGTGGGTATTGCAATTGTCCTACCCATTTAGATACATAGTCTACTGCCATCAGAATATATGTGTTTGAGTATGATGGTGGGAAAGGCCCCATGAAGTCAATACCCCATACATCAAACAACTCAATCTCCAAGATCCCTTGTTGAGGCATGGCGTAACCACGAGTCAGATTACCAGCTCTCTGACAACTGTCACAGTTACGTACAAACTCTCGGGAATCTCTATAGAGAGTATGCCAGTAGAAGCCACATTGGAGGACCTTGGTGGCTATTCGCTCACCTCCGGAATAGCCTCCATATTGTGACCCATGGCAATGCCATAAGATCTTCTGTGCTTCTTCTCTAGGCACACACCTATGGATTATTCCGTCTGCACATCTCTTAAAGAGATAGGGTTCATCCCACAAGTAGTACTTTGCATCAATAATTAATTTTTTCTTTGTTGCCTGCTGTACTCCTTGGGTATGAATCTTGTAGCTTTATAGTTTGCAATGTCTGCAAACCATGGTGTTTCCTGAATGGCAAACAATTGCTCATCCGGAAAGGTTTCAGAGATCTCAATAGAGGGAAAGGACGCCCCTTCTACTGGTTCTATCCGGGACAGATGATCAGCCACTTGGTTCTCTGTCCCTTTTCTGTCTCTTATTTCTATATCAAACTCTTGCAGAAGCAACACCCATCTTATGAGCCTGGGTTTTGAATCCTGCTTTGTAAGTAGATATTTAAGAGTAGCATGGTTAGTGTACACAATCACTTTTGATCCTACTAAGTATGATCTAAACTTGTCAATGGCATAAACCACTGCAAGCAATTCTTTTTCTGTGGTTGTGTAATTTTTCTGGGCATCATTTAAAAAACGGCTAGCATAATAAATGACATGCAGAAGCTTGTTATGCCTCTATCCCAATACTGCACCAATGGCATGGTCACTGGCATCACACATTAGTTCGAATGGTAATGTCCAGTCTGGTGCAGAAATAACTGGTGCTGTGACCAGCTTAGCTTTCAGAGTTTCAAACGCCTGCAGACACTCTGTGTCAAACACAAATGGTGAGTCAGCAGCTAGCAGGTTGCTAAGAGGTTTTGCAATTTTTGAAAAATTCTTTATAAACGTCCTATAGAATCCTGCATGCCCCAAAAAGCTTCTAATTGCCTTAACATTGGCAGGTGATGGCGGTTTTTCAATTACTTTCACTTTAGCTTGATCCACTTCTATTCCCCTGTTTGAAATTTTATACCCAAGGACAATTCCTTCAGTCACCATAAAGTGAAATTTTTCCCAGTTTAAAACTAGGTTGGTCTCTTGGCATCTTTTCAGAACAAGTGCTAAATGGTCAAGGCAGGAGCTGAATGAGTCTCCAAATACTGAAAAGTCATCCATGAAGACTTTCAAAAATTTCTCTACCATATCAGAGAAGATAGAAAGCATGCACCTCTGAAAGGTTGTAGGTGCATTGCACAGACTAAAAGGCATCCTTCTGTAGGCAAACACTCCAGAAGGACATGTGAATGCTGTTTTCTCTTAGTTCTGAGGATCTACTGCAATTTGGTTGTAGCCTGAATAGCCATCCAAAAAGCAGTAATATTCATGACCTGCTAGTCTCTCTAGCATCTGGTCTATAAATGGTAAAGGAAAGTGATCCTTCCTGGTAGCTGTATTGAGCCTTCTGTAGTCAATACATATACACCACCCTGTAACTGTTCTTGTAGGAACCAGTTCATTTTTTCATTATGAACCACTGTCATGCCTCCCTTCTTGGGAACAAATTAGACAGAGCTCACCCAGGGGCTATTAGAAATAGGATAAATAATCCCAACCTCCAGTAACTTGGTGACCTCTTTCTGTACCACTTCCTTCATGGCTGGATTTAGCCACCTCTGTGGTTGAACCACTAGCTTAGCATTGTCCTCCAATAGGATATTGTGCATGCATCTTGCTGGGCTGATGCCCTTAAGATCACTTATGGACCACCCAAGAGCTGTCTTGTGTGTCCTTAGCACTTAAAGTAGTGCTTCCTCTTCCTGTGGATTTAAAGCAGAGCTTATGATCACCGAAAAAGTGTCATCTTCTCCTAGAAATGCATATTTCAGGGATGGTGGTAGTGGTTTGAGTTCGGGTTTAGGAGGTTTTTCCTCTTCCTGAGGAATTTTCAGAGGCTCTTTTGTTTCCTCTGAATCCTCCAGATCAGGCTGAACATCTTTAAAGATGTCTTCTAGCTCTGATTTGAGACTCTCAGCCATGTTGATCTCCTCTACCAGGGAGTCAATAATATCAACATGCATGCAGCCTTTTGATGTGTCTAGATGCTTCGTTGCCTCAACAGCATTCAGCCTGAACTCATCCTCATTGACTCTCAAGGTCACTTCCCCTTTTTGGACATCAATGAGGGTTCGTCCAGTTGCTAGGAAGGGCCTTTCTAGAACGAGAGTTGCACTCTTGTACTCCTCCATCTCCAGCACTACAAAGTCAGTGGGAAAGGCGAATGGCCTAACCTTGACAATCATGTCCTCAATTATGCCTGATGGATATTTAATGGAGCCATCAGCAAGTTGAAGACATATCCGGGTTGGTTTGACCTCTTCAGTCAAGCCAAGCTTTTTGATAGTGGATGCAGGGATTAGATTGATACTTGCCCCAAGGTCACATAAAGCTGTCTTGGTACAAGTACCTTCTAATGTGCATGGTATTATAAAGCTTCCGGGATCCTTAAGCTTTTCGGGTAAGCTCGTTAGGATGACTGCACTGCATTCTTCAGTGAGAAAAACTTTTTCTGTTTCTCTCCAATCCTTCTTATGGATTAAGATATCTTTCATGAACTTAGCATAAGAGGGTATTTGCTCAAGTGCCTCTGCAAACAGAATCTTTATTTCAAGAGTCCTGAGATAGTCTGCAAAGCAGACAAATTGTTTATCCTGTTCCGCTTGGCGGAGTTTCTGAGGATAAGGCATTTTGGCTTTATATTCTTCAACCTTAGTTGCTGCAGGTTTATTTCCTACAGAGGCAGGTTGAGAAGCCTTCTTGAGGGAGTTATTATCAGCACTTGCAGGTGTCTGATCCCTCACTGGCGTTTGAACGCCAGAACTGGACATGGATTGGGCGTTTAACGCCAGATTCCTATCCTTTTCTGGCGTTTGAACGCCAGAACTGAACATAGATTGGGCGTTTAACGCCAGTTTTTCACCCTTTTCTGGCGTTTGAACGCCAGACTTATTCCTCTCTGGGCTCTTACTGTCCTCAGAGGTATTTTGGGTGGTAAGTTGCTCATCCTCTGTCAGCTGTTCTTTTCTTGGCTTTCTGCTGCTTTGAGTTGAGGTATTTAATATTTTTCCACTTCTTAATTGAACTACTTGGCACTCCTCTGTTATCTGTTTTGATAACTGTTGTTTTTGTCTTATTCAATTGTGATTCCATATCCTTGTTAGTGTTTTTGGTTTCTTGTAGCATCTCCTTAAATTCTGCTAACTGCCTTGTTATGGAAGATAGTTGCTGATTGAGTTTAGCAGCTTGTTCCTGAGAACTAAAGTCAGTTGATACTGCCTTAGCTTCTTCTTTTATGGAGGACTCACTACTTATGTACAGATGCTAATTTCTAGCAACTATATCAATAAGTTCTTGAGCCTCTTCAATAGTTTTCCTCATGTGTATAGATCCACCAGCTGAGTGGTCTAGAGATACCTGAGCTTTTTCTATAAGCCCGTAGTAGAAGATGTCTAACTGCACCCACTCTGAAAATATTTTAGAGGGACATTTCCTTAGCATCCCTCTGTACCTCTCCCAAGCGTTATAAAGGGATTCATCATCCTCTTGTTTAAAGCCTTGGATGTCCAGCCTTAGCTGTGTCATCCTTTTTGGAGGGAAATATTGATTTAGGAATTTGTCTGATAACTGTTTCCATGTTCTTATGCTTGCTGTAGGTTGGTTATTTAACCACCTTTTAGCTTGATCTTTTACAGCAAATGGAAACAGTAATAATCTGTAGACATCCTGATCTACTTCCTTGTCACGTACTGTGTTAGCAATTTGCAAGAACTGTGCCAAAAACTCAGTAGGTTCTTCCTGAGGAAGACCGGAATACTGACAATTTTGCTGCACCATGACAATGAGCTGAGGATTTAGCTCAAAACTGCTTGCTTTGATGGGAGGTATACAGATGCTACTCCTATATGCAGCATTAATGGGGTTAGCATATGACCCCAGAGTCCTTCTGGACTGTTCATTTCCACTTAGATCCACGATGGAGAAAGGAAGATGATGTAGATTGTAAAATATAAAAAAAAAATTTTGAATACCAAAAATTAAAAGGAAAATAAAACAAAATAAAATAATAAAAAAATTAACTATAATTTCAAAAATTAGAAAAATAGATAAAAAGGAAATTGAAAATTAAAATAAGTAATTAATTAAAAAGATTTGAAAAAGGTATAATTTTAAAACTTGAGATTGGAAAAGATAAGATAAGATTTCGAAAAAGATATGATTTTAAAAATTTTGACCAAATCAACCTAATGAATTCGAAAATTATGAGCAATTAAAGGAAAGGATATTTTTTTTTGAATTTTATGAGAAAAGAGAAGAACACACAAAAGACACAAGACTTAAAATTTTTAGATCTAATGCTCCTTGTTTTTCGAAAATTTTGGAGGAAAAACACCAAGGAACACCAAACTTAAAAATTTTAAGATCAAAATATAAAGAAGACTCAAGAACATAAAAAGAACACCAAACTTAAGTTTGACACAAGATTTAATTAAAGAAAAATTATTTTTGAAAAAGTTTTAAAAGGAAGATACCCAATTACCAAGAACATAAGCACAACGCTCTAGCCAACTGAGCTATAAATTTAACGTGTTTTAAAAAAAAGTATTTAATGTATATAAAAAAATGTTTTGAATACTGATAATTTGAAAACGCACAAGAAAAATAAGAAAAGACACAGAATAGGAAAAACTAAAGATTAAACAAGAAAAATAGCAAGAACAACTTGAAGATCAAGAAAGAACAATGAACACAAATTTCGAAAATTTAAAGGAAAATAAAAACATGTAATTGACACCAAACTTAAAATATGAATCTAAACTCAAACAGAAGACTCAAAGAAAAATTAAAAATTAATAAAGAAAAATAGTATTTTTGAAAGGAAAATAGCATATGCAATTCTAGTGACTCTAAACCAACAAAAATAAATTATTCCTAATCTAAGCAACAAAATAAACCGTTAGTTGTCCAAACTTGAACAATCCTCGGTAACGGCGCCAAAAACTTGGTGCAAAGTATGGACTATTATATATTGCTGGAAAGCCCTGAATGTCTACTTTCCAACGCAATTGAGAGCACACCAATTGGGTATCTGGAGCTCCAGAAAATCCATTTCGAGTGCAGGGAGGTCAGAATCCAATAGCATCTGTAGTCCTTCTTCAGCCTCTGAATCAGATTTTTGCTCAGGTCCCTCAATTTCAGCCAGAAAATACCTGAAATCACAGAAAAACACACAAACTCATAGTAAAGTTCAAAAATGTGATTTTTTGCATAAAAACTAATAAAAATATAGTAAAAACTAACTAAATTATACTAAAGACTACCTAAAAACAATGCCAAAAAGCATATGAATTATCCGCTCATCAGGGAGCTTGACCCCAAGTATCCAACAAAAAATCTACCACACCCCTTTCTAGGTCATCTAACTCGGATAAGTCAACTTTATAACTTATGAGGTTGTCTTGCCAGTATAGGGGAAAAGGGGATTCCTGGTTTTTAGGAAGAAAGAAAGGTCAAGTATTGTCAGCAGCTCGGACCTTAAAAAAGTGGTTCTTGAAATCATGGAAAGGCTCGTCAAAAATAGAAAATATCTTCCGACCTTGTACAACTTAGAGGGATATTCATCCTGACTTATTTGAAGAACTGTAAGGTTTCGTCGCAACAAAAACATAAAAGAAAACATTTAAAGAGGGTCCGACACTTAACTCCCGACATAGGAGCTCGTACATCTTCACAAAAACCCAAGAGTTTGGGTGTAATTGGGTAGGAGAAAGATTACAAGACCTAAAACACGTCGGGTAGTACCGACAAGATTAAAACCCGACGTCCACAGCAGAAGCCACGGAATGCTTGAGCCTGACCCATAAAAGGAACAGACTCAAGTAGGGACACTGTTCATACCATGGCCCAACAGAATGAAAGCCAGACCCAATAACAAAAAAAATCCCACCAATAAAGGTGGACTTCATGATAAGCCCGACCTCATAGAGGTCCAACTCTACTTGACCTAACAAGTAAATGCCTCCTTAAGTCTCTCCTACTATATCTACCTCATCTAGAAGGTAGATCCCAACAAACTCTCAAAATAAAGGGAACGCTTATCTATTAGAAAAGATAGAACTACTCCAACAAAGGTGGTTATCTACGCTACTATAAATACACTGGCATCCTCAGGTATAACTCACATTCCAATCTACTAGAAATCTACCTAAAGCCCTTGCTAACTTAAGCATCAGAGTCTCTTGCAGGTACCACTCCCCACCTCCTCACGAAGAACTCGGACAGGCGGCACATCGGCACTAAAGAGATTGGACGCCACCACATCCAGGGACCTGGACCTCACGTTCAGATCCAAATCAACGTTTCAGAAAATCCTCGGAACAAATAACAAATTTAATAGTTGATTTTTTTATGTAAGCCAACGATTTTTATACTATTCTTTTGCCAAATCGTTTATTGAAAAATAAGCCTTTTTTGGGAAATAATATGTTTTGAAGAAAATAGAAAGTAAAATATTTTTAAAAATTAATTTATTATTAAAAATTAAAATAACAAAACACCTTAAATTATAAATTTTAGAGTTAGAATGTATTTATTTATTTAATAAGTATTAGGCAAAAAATATTATTATTTTTAGAAAAAATAATATAAAGAAATAAGTGTTTTTGTATATTTAGGCTTAAGGTGTTTATTTTTATTTATTTGATAGTCTGATTAATTTTGAAGTTTCTAATTGATTGCAGGCAAACAGTGCAGGAAAGGTTGTGAGTATAATTCGAAAATGCTGAAAGTGACACGCTAAAGTGCAACTGTCAGTTAACATAGGAAGTCTATAAATAGTCTTAGGTCATTATAGGGATTTTAGTTTATTTCTTTTAGAAAACACTTGCGATGTATTTGGATGGAATGATGAAAATAAAAATGAAGAAAATAAGAAGGAAAGGAAAGAATTTCAATGTATTTTTATTTTCTTCTAAATTGTTTGGATGAAGGGAAAATAGGAAGAAAGAAAAAGAAAGAAAAAATAATTTTCTTTATTTGGTTAGAAAGAAAATCAGAGAGAAAGAAAAGTGAATAGTATTAAATGACATTTTTATCCTTATATTATAGAAAAGAGTATTTTATCCATATAAATTTACTATTTAATTTAAAATAACTAAAATAAAATATACTAACACAATTAATAATATAAACATAGATTATGAATCATAAGTTTTTCATGTTACAATAAGTACAAATCATAAGAAATAATTTCTTAGATCACATAAAAGATCACTTCGTACAATTTAAGACTAATTACTCCTAAAATCTTCATACGAAAAGAACAATATAGTCACTTAGAAAGGATGCTAGCATTAACTCATTTTTAACATTAGGACATTGTACATATTTCTTTGACTAGCCATATCTAAATTTCTCCTCTTCTTATTTTCCATTTGTTCCTCATGGTCCTTGTCTTTAGCTCCTCTATTGTTATAAGAGAAAAAATCCACCAAATCTCACCCATGAGCCCCAAGTGCCACTCGCCTTTGATTTTTTCAAGTAGCACTCGAACAAAAACCACAAGTGAAATAATTATGTGCACAACAAAAAATCAACAATAATTAATTTTTTAATTGGTCCTATCTTAGATGTAGAGCAACAAAGTTGAAGACCCTAAACAATATAAAGGGAACCATTCCTTGCTAATGAGAAATTTTTCAAAACCACAACTCAGCAAATGCATCGAATCGTATCAGGTAACACCACGGTGAGTGGGTTATCGTTCTCACAAGGATTAATAGACTAAGTAATAGTTAACTAATTAATCTAGTCATACAATTGAAAATTAGGGTTTTGAGGTATTCAATATCAAAAATAGAGAATTTAATGAAAGCAAATTGTAAACGGTTGGAGTATTATGAATAAAAGTATTAACATTTCGAAGATGTTTAAACTTCAGGAAGAATGCTTTTCACAATATATTTTGATCATGTAAGGCCCACATCGGTTGGGGAGGGGAACGAAGCATGCCTTATAAGGGTGTGGATACCTCTCCCTAGCATGACACGTTTTGACGAGTGAGTGTGGGGGGTTTCGGCTAGCATCCCTATCGTCAAAGGCAAAACCGTGAGGCCTTGTGTGCCAAAGCGGACAATATCGTGCTAGCGGGTGGTCTGGGCTGTTACAGATGGTATCAGAGCCAGAACCCGGATCGATGTGCCAGCGAGGGCGCTGGACTCCCTTAGGGGGTGGATTGTAAGGCCCACATCGGTTGGGGAGGGGAACGAAGCATGCCTTATAAGGGTGTGGATACCTCTCCCTAGCATGACGCGTTTTGACGAGTGAGTGTGGGGGGTTTCGGCTAGCATCCCTATCGTCAAAGGCAAAACCGTGAGGCCTTATGTGCCAAAGCGGACAATATCGTGCTAGCGAGTGGTCTGGGCTGTTACTGATCATACAAAGATATACCCATGGCAAAATCATAGTTAATCAAATCCTAATTACTTGTTGATTTAATTTCTCTTAATCTAATAAACTGTCAATTTTCTTGATCAATTAATTATAATAAGAGGTGAGGTATGTTCACTGATTTAAGCCACATAGTTCTCAAGAACTAACCCTAGTTGATTCAATATCACTTATCAAACTAGTTTTAAAACTTAAAGAATTATGAGAAGAAGTTTTCAAACTTAATTCCAATAACCAACTTTTCCAAGTTAATAACAGGATTCAATTAGGATTAGAACTATTTTCCAATACATTCAAACCTTGTGATGGAGAACAAAAACTTGTTTCTTAAGAAAACATCAATGCATTAATCAAAAGTAGAAAAGCTATAACATTAATTAATTAGAATAAACATAGCTCCTAACCTTAATAGAGAAGATTAGTTGCTCATGGTGCAAAAGAAATAAAAGCTTGAAATTCAAAACAACTGAAGGAAGAGAGGTCACGTGTGCATTTCTCTTCCTATGTAAATGATAACCCTAAACCTAGAATTCAGAATTCAAAACTAGATTGAATTAGAATCAAATCAAATCTAATCAAATTAATGCTTCTCATAGAGTTTTCCCTTCAAGTTGAGCTCTAGATGATTCCCTTCATAATTGACAATCAATGCTAGATATCATGGGCTTGTGCTTAAGCTTTAATCATCCAATCAAGTGCTTGAAATTTTAGAGAGATTAGTGAATAATTTGGAAGGTGTAACACCCTAACTTTTAGCACCTCATGATCGCACTAAAAGTCCAAGCATCACCTACCTCTACTCCTTTAAATTTTCATATTATATTTATTTAATATTGAGCCTTCGCGAAGAACAAACCAAATTTTTAATTAAGGAATCGAAAGAATCTTTACTTTAGACCACTTAATCACATAATTATATCCACATAATATTAAATACATAAACTTATTCAAAATTCCTCAAATACAAGTCCTACCCCAACAATAAACGACGAGGGGAAGACAAAATCTAAGACTAAACCAAATATAGAAAATGAAAACACATATATACGTAATGCTCTAAAGTTCAGTCACGGCCTCGCACCAAAGCTTCCTGAACCTGTCACTGAAAATAAAATTCTGTAGGGGATGAGAACATCGTCCTCGCAGGTTCTCAGCAGGGAAGGGAATACCATCAAAGCAAAGAGATACACACAAATAGAAATAATTTCATTAAAAAAAATAGTTTTTCCTTGAAATAACCTTTTGGAAAAGTTTTGTGAAAAAATTTACTTTGAAAGGTCGTAAAGTAACTTCTTTAGTTTACAAATCAGTAAGACGAATAGTTTAAAGAAATGAAAAGGACCAAAGACATGTCTAAGGGCTTCCTACCCAACTTATATTGCTCGCTCATATCCAACTAATACATAAATTAGAGTAATAAGGCAACATCTAGTTCATCCTGCCTCAACCTCCATCACCACATATCAGAAACAACATTCAGCGTCACCACCGCTAGCATGAAGTATCTCTCAGTTTTCAAACACAGACAAAATGATGCAAGACATATACAAACAGAGACTACAGATAGAGCAATTAGATCAAATAGCAAATAGATGAAATTACTCAATTAGGCAAATAAAAAACAAGCTTCACACCCAAACAATACACATAAATACAAATGATGCATGTATGTCATATGGCTAATGACCTAATTTGTCAGTTATACAACCAAATCTGACTTGTCCTGGTAGCTAACCCTGAACAGTCCCTGCGTGCGTGCATCCCCAAACTAAAAAACTCATATTCATATATCAAATGCATTGGGAGAACATCCAGAAAGATATCAGTGTCCGGCCACATCTTGCGACGGAGGGTCAACAGAATCTCAAATCTCAACCTGGAGCAAGTGGAGCCTACCCACTACATCTACCCAGGGAAATTCGTGAATTAGTTAAAGTTTTAAATCACGTATCATTCTCAACCAGGAGCAAGTGGGGGCGAACCACTGCATCTACCCCAGGAGACTCAAACCATAACCAGGAGCAAGTGGATCAACGCCACTGCATCTACCCAAGTAGGTATATCTCATTCAAAATAAATTTCATTATCATATTCATCCTCAATCTCATTTTATTTCATCCAAAATTGTAACTAAACTCAATCATCATCATCCTTCATTATCATAATCATTCTTATCATTCTCAATCAAAATCAATCATCATCATTCTTAATCATTACTAATCGATTCATCAATAACATAATCAACATCAATTGTGATCTCTCGCATATGTCTCAACTTAAATCACAATTCTCATCATACTCATCAATAACTCAATGCTAGAACTCTACTCCTTTACCCTCTAGTTCATCGGCTCTAGAATAATAATAGGGTTTACTGAGGTTTAGAAATTTCGAAGAATGGTTAAAAACTCAAAAATACATTTTCTGCAAAATTGGGTGGTCATGTGTACGCATGCCACACCTCGCGTACCCATGAGGGTGAATTTGCAATAGCCACGTACACGGCCCCCTTCTAATGCACGAGAAATTTGGGCAGTGGCTTTAGCTCGCGTACGCATGAGCGTAAAAATGAAAATGTCGCATAAACACAATGTTTCGACGTACGCATGCATATCAGAACTTTAAAAAGCTTATATGCTACAAAAATCAGTTTTTCATCCCAAATTTCAAACTTTCATAACTTTTTCTACAAAATTTACCTTTTAACCATTTATGAACCGTTGGAAAGATTGATAAATAAATTTTTATAAAAATCTAATTTCGTTAAATTTCTGACTCCGAGGACCAAGTTATGATCCACCGAAGTTGGTCAAAAATTTTTTTTTCCAAAAAATAGAATTTACTCATTTTTCCAAAGATTCACAAGCCACCTCAATCTTTACTCAATGAAATGACTCCAAATCATCCCAACTCACTCATTCACAATCAACCAAATTCAAACCTACTCAATTCATACATTTCACTCCATTCTTATTCATAATCATCATTAGTTATCACCATACCTCGATCATACTTAATCATTATCCTCTCTCTAAATTTCGAAATCATCATCAGGCCTCAATCAAAACCAATTGCCACTAATCACATCTCAATTTCAAGCATAACCTTCAAATGATTTACCGAACTTACCTCCAAATCAAACACTACAAAATTTTCATCATATTCCTTAAAATAACTCTCTTTCTCTCAACTCTTAGGTTTAATTCCATTAAAATCTCAAACTCACCCTCCTATCTCCAAACCCTTGAATTTATAATTTACTTTTTAAAATCTTTAACTAGTTAATCAAATCTCTTTTTATTGTTACTAAAATCAAATAAGTTAATATCACAAATCAACCAAATAATAAAAATCCGATCCTCTTTAAAATCCTTAAAAGTATTCAAGACATATCTCTTTTGATAATTTATTCAAACCAAACTGATTTTCAAAGCCATAACCAAAACTTCCAAAACTTCTTCAAATTTTTAGAAAAATTTCGGTAGCACCTCCCCTAAAAATCGGAGTTTACCACCTATCACGGGTTCCATCAATTCAACCCCTAACCCAACGAAATAAGCAATTCAAATCAACATTCCCAAATTCGTCATTCAAGACCAATCATTATCAATTTTAATCAAGAAAAACCAAAATCAACATATTCAATCAATTTCAGCAGAAATTCAGAAATCAGCCAATTCACCAACAAATACAATATGGCAAGTCTCAACAAAAAATTGTTTACATCACAGACATTCATCTATTTTTATTAATCTACTGAACTTGTCAGATATTCAAAGCCTAAAATATTTTAATTTTAAAACAATTCCCTACCTTGAGAAATCAAGCCTACAATGATATTTAACGCGATAAGTCCCTTTTTCCATCGGCCCGCAACAGCGGCGGCTGCATCCACAGCTCCGCGTACTTTCGCAATAACCGCAACAGCTTTTATTTCAACATGCAACCTCGATAACTTAATACTAAAACATCAATGTTGCAAAATTCTTAATAACATATAACAGAATACTAACAGTAGGATTCTCAAGCAAGGAAACTTACTGCAACAAAATAACAAAACAACATCGACCTCTGAACCAATTTGGTGGCAGGTCCGACAACTACCTCTAGTGACGGCGGCTACCAGAAGCTCCAGTGGTTCGGTAGCAGTGGCGGTGGTAAGGAACAGCTCCAACAACTTCATGCAACTCAACAACGGTGACTGAAACAACCATGCAGTGACAACAATGTTCCAAGAATTCAAAAGAACGAAAACTAGAAGCAAGACCTTTACCGGCGGTGGATCTCGGTGACGGCAGCGTTGTTTTTCGGTGACAAAGGCTTGGCGACGCATCTCCAGCAATGGCGACGCCATTCGAGATGATGACAACGACGAGACTCGGCGACGGTGATGCGAACGACTTCTTCTTCTTCTTCGTGTCACGTCATCTCTGTCTCTCTTTGTGTTCGACGGCACTAGAGCTCCTCGGCGGCAGCTACGTGGATGGGATCCTCGTCAGTAGTAGCTTGGCGGCGAGGCAATTTCAGCCGCGATGAGGAACAGCGGGACAACGTTGTTCTTCCTTTCTTCTGGCTCTCTCTCTCCAACACGAACTCTCTCTCTCCTCTGTTCGGTCTCATGATGGCGACGGTAGCTCCCAGCCCCGCCGGCGCCATCCCCTTCTCCTCTTCTCCTCCTTCTCTTTACAACCTTCACTCTCTCTTTCTTTCTTTGTTTCTTCCGTCTGTGTGTTTGACTTGGGGATGAGGGGTTTGTGTTGACGGCTAGGGTTTCTTTTGGGTGAAGGGGAAAATGTGTTTGTGTTTCAGGATTAGGATTAGATAAAAAGTAAGATTTTGTTTAGTTAAGGTTAGGGTTTGCTTTGGTAAATTTGGGTTAATTGGAGTTTGGTAATTTAATAAAATTAGGGGGATAGAATATTTGTTTCAAACCTAAATTAATCTTAAAAATTACTTTTAAGGATACTATTTTTTACCAAGTTACTAATTGGATTTCAATCTAGTTCTCTAATTTAAAATATAAGATAATATAATTAATTTTTTTATTTATAAAAATTAAAGTATTAAAGTCCAAAATCTAAACTATTAAGCTTTATAATTTAAATATAGAAAATCATCCAATAATTATAAAATTAAATTAATTTCTAGTTTAATTATCAAAACTTAATTTAATTACTTTTAATAAAATAATTTTTAAAAATAAAGTCTTTAATAAATAAACAAATTTGAAATCGGCTCATCATAATAAAATTTTTCAAAAATTCTGAGTCTTACATTCTACCTACTTTAGAAAAATTTTCGTCCTCGAAAATTACTTAGATATAAAGAGTCTAATAGTTTTAACTACTTGTAAAACAAGTGAAAGAGGGCATAACAAGGTACAAAATCTGAAAATAAGCTTGATGGGTTCATGTTAAGGTAATATAGGTGGCGTTCACTCGCTCTTATTCGTTTAACAAATCAAAAACTTCATTGCTTATCACTCTGTTTCAAGTTCACTCGAATATCCAACGTCATTCCCAACATTCTATCTTATATGAAAAAGTTCTTCAACTTCCATTCCTTTTGGATTCTTGACCCTTCAATCTTTTCAATACGTCTAACACGATAAACTCTCTCTTCTCCCACAACCCTCCAGTGAGTTCCCAAGAAATGACTATCCTTGCAACTCTAAAATTCTCAAATATGCATTGAGCTACTGAAAACTTGAACATCTTCTCAACCATACTCCTTTGCTGAAATCAAACGTCATAACCTGTGGCATTTTTAAACTCGCCAAAATCACCTCTCGTGTCAACAAGTTGTGTACTAACGAACTAATGTACCGTTACCCATATCTAGGAGTCGCATGTGACACCGAAAAAAGAAAGAGTTTACTTAGAGGGATACAACACCTAGGAAGAGAAAGTCAAACGACATGGACAACATTCACATGAAGTCGAAAGGATGAGTAGAGTCGCAATTAAACAGGGATGTGCAATAAAAATGAAATGTTCCAGAAAGAGAGTCAATTTACATCTTTCCGAGGAGATTTGAATCAAAGAACTTCAATAGAACCATAAGAAAAGTTAACATATCCAGTCGAAACAAATTTAGGCTGAATAAAGGACATACAAGTTCACAAAGAGAAGATCACTAAAATCAAGATAATGTTCACAAGATTTTTAAGAGGATGATATGGAACACACTTAATTAGGACATCTATTAATAATGGACAAAAGATATGAAACAAACATTTTTCAAAAGAAGTCTTAAAAGCATAAATGTTGCATCATGCCAAGATAAGTTTAAGCCAAAATAAAATATGAAAAGCTTGTAAAACGAAAATTAACTAGGTCAAGTGCAAAACCTTTCTTCGAGAACTTTGGAAGATGCTTAAGTACATAATCAAGTAAGGATATGCATAGAAAGTTGTAGTATGGTTGGAAAAATTTAAGTTGTATTCAAACCACATAAAAATTTTCAAAATCCATATAAGAAAGTGCGCGCAAAGGTAAAAGCAATCTTGTTGAGAATTTCAAAGAATAGTTGTGGGCACAACCAAACAGGGAGGAATAAAAATGAAACTCCTTTATAAGATCCTAAGTAAGAATTCAAAGAGAATACTATAAGACACAAAGTGTCACAACAAATCAAGATACAAATAAGATATAGAACATGGAGCAGAAGAATCAAACTGCATAATTAGTTCAATACGGATTGTAACTCTCAAGGTTCAAAACCGCTTAAGATTAAAGGATTGTGCGTCGTGCCTCTTAAGATGGATATTCCAAAAGATTCGAGCAAATGTCCAAGAACACAATCAAGAAAGAAACGAATCAAATCAAAACTTCTTTAGAAAGGTCTAAAACAAAAATTCTGAGAGAATTAAATAAATTGCTATGCATCACAGCGGTGCAGGTTCAAGTCACCTCAAGGTTTTCCTAGCTCATGTAGAGGACTGCAAAATCAATGACCGTATTGCACGAATTAAAAGGGAAAACTAAGAACACGGTCAACTAGATTATGCATAAGAAAATTCAAATTTCCTTTCAAGAAGTAGTGAAGCAAGTAATTCCAAGATGAAAAAAAGAAAAACAAATGATACGTTAGATAACGTGGCACGATTCATAGTGCATCCGTTGACACCAACCAGTTAGAAAGGAATACAAAGCTCACAAGTGAGGTAGCTAAAGTCAATGGTTAATGTTTCCAGAGATCTGTGAATCATTTGTTGCACCAAAACAAATCCATGTTCAAGTCAAGGAGTATAGAATTCATAAATATGGCTATTAACAGTGATAAGGGTAAATGTATCAAAAGTTCCAAGCAACAACCGAATACAGAACCAAGCAAAGACAATGTATGAGTGGTAACATAAGGTTGGAAATTAAATCAATCACATTTCATGAAGGAAATAAAGAACAAGGAATTCTAATGCAATTGATAGAGAAAGAGATAACACCAAGTACGAATAACAATCATACGCCAAAATGAAACTAACTTCAAAAATTAATTTCTAACGTTCCCAAAACCCGTGAACCGCATCACCTATCAATTCTATTTTATCTATGATAACGCATTAACTTTTTCGTACACACCAGACTTAACATCAGCAGATATGCAACAGTAAGTTAACAACGTTAATCAATAGACAGTCATGTGCATAAAGCTCTAATTCTTGTTATCCGGACAAGACCTACAACATGACAGACATTTAGAGAATGCAATAAAGTATAGTCAGTCCATTCCAAGGCTCTAATCAAGATTAACTACTCTGATACCATAATGTAACACTCTAACTTTTAGCACCTCATAATCGCACTAAAAGTCCAAGCGTTACCTACCTCTACTCCTTTAAATTTCATACTATATTTATTTAATATTGAGCCTTCGTGAAGTACAAACCAAATTTTTAATTAAGGAATCGAAAAAGTCTTTACTTTAGACTACTTAATCACATAATTATATCCACATAATATTAAATACATAGACTTATTCAAAATTTCTCAAAAACATATCCTACCCCTTTAAAAAATCAAAACAGTAAATGATGAGGGGAAGACAAAATCTAAGACTAAACCAAATACGGAAAATAAAAACACATATATACATATAGCTCTGTAGTTCCTTGTTTTGGCCCTATTATTTATATGCTTGCTTGAAAATTTGTTTGTTTGCTTTGCCAAGTCAATAGTAAACTAAAGTATAAATAGAAATAGATAGCATCCATTAGTATACTTACATGCATATAGGTAGTTTCATTGAATAAGTTGTTTGTCCTTTGATCCTTCTCTTTGTTTGTGATTAACATGAGGACATGCTATTGTTTAAGTGTGGAAAAATTGATGAGCCCATATTTAATGGTAAATTTTTGCTTGAATTGAGTGAATTTCATCACATAAACTCACATTTATTTGCTTAAATAGCATACTTTTATGATCTTTCTCTAAATTGCACCTAATTGTGAAAACATACTTTTTTGTGCTTAAATTAATCAATTTAATTCCACTTTTATCCATTCGATGCCGTGATATATTTTGTTGAGTGATTTCAGGTCTAATAGGCAAGGATGGCTAGGTAGAAGTGGAAGGAAGCATGCAAAATGGGAGATTTTATGGAGAAAACAAAGGGGGAGAATGCACTCCAGTGTGCGTACGCACACCTTCCTGTGCGTACGCACAAGATGAAATTCAGCAAGTGTGTGTATGCACAAGTCCTGACGCGTGACTTCATGTTGCTTGCAATTTTGTGGCCTTTTGGCCCAATTTTGGAGTTCCTGAAGCTGAATTGGAGGCTATATCAAAGGGGCAACATTCCATAACAAAAGGAGGCACCATTACACACCATATAGACACACATTATTAGGAGTAGGAGTAGGTTTAGAGTAGTTTTCTCTCAATCCTCTCTTAGGTTTAATTAGGGTTTATGGTAGAAATTTACATTTACAATTTTGATCTTGGATATTTGCTTGTCTTCATTGTAAGTAATCTTTAATTTTCTCTTTAATTGCACTACTCTTGCTAATCTTTCTTATAGTTGAAATTACTTTATTAATATATCCACTTTTAATTTCTCGAGTTCTTATTAATGAATTTGATGTTTTATGATTCATATAGCTTGATTGAGTTTCTATTGTTGATTTTGTTCATAGATTGGTTAAAGTTTTCATTATCTTTTGAAATTTACTATGTTTTGCTATTTTACCTACCAAGTGTTTGTGAAAATGTCAATTATGAATATTGAGTAGATTTCACCCCTTGACTTGAAAAATGAGTAACTAGGATACTAGAGTGATGATGTCCGACATTTAGTGGTGATTTTGGATTGTTAGTTGGTCTTGTTTCTACTAACGCTAGCTTTTTATTAAGTTAATTAGTAAGTTATCTAGGATTTATGGATCAAGGCCAATTATGCTCGCTTGACTTATTCTCGATGTTAGGGTTGACAAAGTGAGATTGAATCATTGTAACTGCCATAGTTGTAGTTATGACCAGGATAGGATTCCTTAACTCTCATTCCTAAGTCAAGGTCCTTTTATAAACTGAATCACATTTTCACTAGTTGTTGCTTGTTACTACATTTTAGTTTTTACTTTTTTTCTTGTTTTAGTTATTTACTTCCTAGTTCCTTAATTTTCGTTCTATGCTTGAAAACACCCTTATTTCACAACCAAAAGTGTGCGCACCTAACTGCTAGTCCGAAGAAAGACGACCTGGAATTTAAAACTCACGATTATTTTGATTTGCATTGTGACAATCTTTATTTAAACTTTGATTAGGGTCAATTGTTGGTTTGGGACTATACTTGCAATGCAATTCCTTCTAAAAATTCCTAACCGATGTTTGGCTCTTCATCAAACACTTCCAAGAAATGGAGCACTTCTAAAACTTTATGTGTCAGCTTCAAAAGTAACAATTGGTGGAATGCTAGCTCAAGAAGATGAGGATGACAATGAAAGAGTGATTTATTATCTAAACCGTTTGTTGAATGATGTTGAGAGCCATTATTCTCCAATTGAAAAACTTTGTTTAGCTTTATATTTTTCTTATCTTAAACTTAAGTACTATTTAATTCTTAAGAATGTTCATGTGATTTTCAAGTTTGATGTTCTTAAATATATGTTATCTTCTCTAATCTTGTGTGGTAGAATAGAAAAATGGATGTTAACTTTGATAGAATTTTTTTACATTTTGTTCCTGCAAGAGATTTTAAGGGACAAGTTCTGGCTGATTTTCTAGTTGATCATCCATGTATTAATATTGATGAAAATTTACTAGATTTTATTGGTTTGGTACCTTAAAAGTTATATTTTGACAGTTCATGTCATAAGGGTGGTGTCGGTATAGAAATTTTAATTAGTTTTTTAAATGGTGGGTCAAGTAAATTTCTCTTTAAATTAAATTATTTATGTTCCAATTATGAGGCAAAGTATGAGGCATTAATAATGGAATTAGAATTATTATTAAAAAGAAGGATAAAAAATGTAAAAATTTTTGGGGATTCACAGCTTGTAATTCGTCAAGTGTCACTTGAATATAGGTGTGTTAGTAAAAATTTGATAAAGCATTTCAACATAATTACAAAATTGTTAAGTGAATTTGACAATGTCATTGTGAGGCATGTTCTAAGGGAGTTAAATCAAGAAGCAAATAAAGTGGCCTAAATTATTTCAGATATAAGATCAAGTCTACAACAATAGAAAAGTTGGTAAGGATAAAAGAAACATTTATTCATTTGAGAGAAGGAGAAGTGTTTTTGTTAAAAAAGTTGGACCCAGAAGATTGGAGAGTTCCAATCGTGAAATACCTAAAAAATTCAAACCTCAATGTGGATAAAAAGCTAAAATACAGAGCTCAAAGTTATGTTCTAATGAATATTGAATAATGTGTTGTTTAAAAAAATATACTAAACGAAAATCTCTTGACATGTTTGGGAGAAAAGAAGCATATTTAACTCTTGCCGAAGTGCACAAAGAAATTTGTAGTGCGCATCAATCAGGAAAAAGAATAAAATAGGTTATAAATAGGAGAAGATTGTATTGGCCAACTATTAAGAGAGATTGTGTAAATTATGCTAGATCTTGTGAAGAGTGTCAAAAGTATGAGAATCTTCAACATATTCCAGCATCAGAATTACATGTTATAAATAAACTATGGTTGTTTAGAGGTTGGACTTTAGATTTGGTTGGGCATATTCATCCATCTTCTTCTAAAAGTCATAAGTTTATTTTGGTTGGTATTGATTACTTTTTTAAATGGGTATAGGTTGTTCTTTTGAGGGAGATAATTCACAATAAAATAATTGATTTTATTCAGGAGCATAATGTACTTAAATTTGAAATTTTTCAATCTATTATTACTGATCAAGAAACTATATTCATTGAAAAAAGATCATAGAATATACTAAATTTAGGGATATAAAAAAACTTTTTTCTACACCTTATTATGCCCAAATTAATACACAAGTAGAGATAATGAATAAAATTTTGATCCCATTAACTAAAAAATACATTGAAAGAGCCAAAAAAAAATACCATTACAACTTTACAAGTGAGTGTTGTAAGAAAGAAAAGCATTAAGTCAAAGAAGGAGTTTTTCAATAGTATTTTTTTTTACTGAAAATATCACTTTCTCTTTCTTACAAATTATTAGATAAAATATACCTTATATACTATAATCTATATTAGATTATTATTGTTGTCGTCATTGTTATTGTTTTTCTTTGTTTAAGTAATAGATGAAAATTATTAAAATAAAAGAGTACTCTTATTTGTATTTTAAAATAACATTCCAAAGTATTTTATTTTGTACTGTTTAATATGTGTTTTCTATCGAAATGCATATATAAAGTATATATTAAAAAATTATATATATATATATATATATATATATATATATTATTAAAAAATAAAATAAAAAATAATAATATTAAAAAACAGTGATAATAAATGAAAAAATATACATATTTATATGAACCGCGTTTGTTTGTAATAAACAATAAAGTTTTCTCATTTTTAATAATAATATATTCTTAAGTGAAAAATTTTGGAAGCATTATGTTAAACAAAAAATATTATTTAAAAAAATAATATAAGAAAATAGTTATATATTAGAGTTCTTGTATATTTAGCCTATGGTATTTATTTTTATTTAAGTCATTTGACCATCTAATTAAGTTTGAAACTTTTAATTGAGGGTTAGGGGTGGCAATATGCACCCTACTTGTAGGTACTCAACTCAATCTAATTCGGTCGGGTAGGGTTGCTAATCTGATTCACGGCGGGTAGGATAAAGTAGGAGTGTGCATGGGCCGGGTGAAACCGGGTTTGGTGTGACCCAAACCCGGCCCGAAATATGTACCGAGTCCATTTATGAGACCCGAACCCGACCCTAGACCCGATGAAACCTATACCATTTCGGGCCACGACTATACCGGGTGAAAACCGGGCCATTCACATCACCTTACCTTTTCTAAAATTAAAACATAACCATTAACCACAATCAATACTAATATTGTCTAATAACACTAAATATTTAAGTCAATACAAACAACACAATATTATACATTAGTCTTAAAGTCTTGTGCATTCTAAATATAAAACATTAACTTAGTCTTATAATAACTAAACAAATAAAAATATTAAAGTTTACAAAACAATAATTCCACATGAATAACCATCATCCATCAATAGCCATTAATGTTGTCAACTTGTTCCTTATGATGTGGATGCATTAGTGAAACCTACAAAACATATAAAGCTCCTCATTTTTCATATAAAAGATTATTACTTGAAATAAGTAAGTTACAAATAATAAAAATATCATGAATGTACCTTCAACAATCTTCTGACTGCTATCAAATAAATCAAATTCTTGATCTCCATCTCTTTGTTTAGAAGGGCACAACCAACTTTGAGTGCATATCAAAGCTTCAGCCATTAATGGTGACAAAGAGCTACGGAAGACATCAACCACACGTCCACCAGTGCTAAAGCATGATTCAGAAGCAACAGTTGAAACTGGAATACCTAAGATGTCACGGGCTATGAGAGAAAGAATTCTGTATTTTGAAGCATTCACTTTCCACCAAGCCAATATATCAAAATTCTCATCTTCCACAGTATCCTCGCCCAAATATCTCTCCACATCTGACTTGCTATCTGCATTAGCCTTCTCTCTTTTTTGTTTTTTCCACATATTCACTCTATTTTCAGAAACGCCCTTGGCACCAGCTGAGACTTTAATATTGTCATCAAAAATATCTCTAGATGAATCCCCACCATCATCCCTCCTTTTATCATCGGCAACCTCTTTTTCATAAAACTTATGCAATGTGTCTAATGTGAGTTTAACAAAACCAGTCATGTTAGTAGACACTTCCTTGTCATAAACATCCTCCAAATACCAACAGAGATAATCTAGTTTGTACCGAGGATCCAATACAACAGCAACAAGTAACAATGGATTAAATTTGTCAACCGGTCCCCAATATTTATCATATTTATGTTTCATAGAACATGCCATGCTTCCTAACAATTCAGAATGATTTTGGCTCCAAGATGTTAATTGAGAAGCAACAGATGCAATTTCATGAAAACATTTGTTCGATGTAACATGCAAAGATGATGAGAAACTCAAAGTTATCTCATAGAATATTCTCAAAAAGTCAATAAATAATCTAGCATGTTGCCAATCAAGTGGTGTTGGTGGACCAACTTTCTTTTTTCCCCCATTGTCCTCTCCAAACCATCTAAGATAATCAGGTTCTTCATCATAAAGTCTATCAAAAGCTTTTTCAAATTTCTCGGCATGTTCCAACATTAGATAGGTAGAGTTCCACCTAGTTGGAACATCCAAGCACACAAGACTTTTATATTCAATTAACTCAGCCTCAATGCAATCTTTAAAACTTTTAATCCTTTGAGGAGAGGACCTAACATACCTGACAGCATTTCTAATGCTTTCAATTGAAGTTTGTTTCTCTTTAATTCCTTCGTTCACTATCAAATTAAGAACATGAGCGCAGCATCTCACTTGCATATACTTTCCTCCACACACCAACCCACCTCTTGCACCTAATTTCCTTTGAAGATAAGTAATAGCTCCATCATTCGAACTTGCATTATCTACTGTGATTGTGAAAACTTTTTCAATTCCCCACTCTCTCAAACATTTCTCGATTTCTCTGCCTACCGTATCACCCTTGTGGTTCTCAATGTGACAGAAATTTATAATCCTCTTTTGTAACTTCCATTCGTCATCAACAAAATGTGCAGTCAAACTCATATAATTATAATTTTGATTTGATGTCCAGCAATCAGTTGTCAAACAAACCCGAGCACATGACTTTGCCAACCATTCTTTTAGCTTTTTCTTCTCATCTAAATACAGTTGAAAGCAATCTCTTGAGACTGTCCACCTAGATGGTACCGTAAATCTTGGTTCAAAACGATTTAACATCTTACGAAACCCAATCCCCTCAACAACTTTAAATGGCATCTCATCTAGTACAACAAACTCAGCTACAGACTTCTTACAATCTTCCAAGTTATAACCCTTAAAGGCTTTGCATAGATCCTCTTCCTCAATTTTGGGCATATAGCCATGAAGTGTCCCCTTCTTCCCCTCTTTAGTAAATATCCACTTATGAGCACTCTTTAAGTGCTTATTTAGAGAATTTGTTCCATGCTTAGTAGGATGACAACTGTATTTTTTCTGACAATGATTACATTTGGCCTGGTGCTGTCCCTTTGTCTCAGTCAACGGAAGTTCAGTAAAATGCTGCCAAACATACGATTTCTTTCCCCTACGAGAAGCCTCTGGAGTCTCAATGTTTGTATCCTTATCTCCTTTATCCCCTAAATTCACAATACAGTGAACAAAACAAAAATCAAGTAAACAAATTAGCAAAAAAAATCAGCAAACACCAATTTTATAATCAACTAAGTTCACAATAATCAACTAAATTCACAATAATGATCAACTAAATTCATAATACAGTGAACAAAACAAAAATCAAGTAAACAAATTAGCAAAAAAAAAATCAGCAAACACCAATTTTATAATCAACTAAGTTCACAATAATCAACTAAATTCACAATAATGATCAACTAAATTCATAATACAGTGAACAAAACAAAAATCAAGTAAACAAATTAGCAAAAAAAATCAGCAAACACCAATTTTATAATCAACTAAGTTCACAATAATCAACTAAATTCACAATAATAATCAACTAAATTCACAAAAAACTGAACAAAACAATAATCAAGTAAATAAATTAGCAAAAAAAAATCAGCAAACACCAATTTTATAATCAACTAAGTTCACAATAATCAACTAAATTCACAATAATGATCAACTAAATTCACAATTGACAATACAATGAACAAAACAAAAATCAAGTAAACAAATTAGCAAAAAAAATCAGCAAACACCAATTTTATAATCAACTAAACAGTACACTGAGCAAAATAATAATCAACTAAATTCACAATAATCAAAGTTCACAATAATAAAGAATCAACACCCACAATCTTAATCAGAATTCTAAATTTCTAATAATCAAAATCAACAACCACATCCCTAAATTCACAAATTTTTATAATCAAATTATCAAAATCCCTAATCCCCAATCACAATATTAATTAAATAACAAAATTAATTGTTTACCTGAGAAGAAGACCGGAGAAGAGAGCGGAGCAGAAGGAGAAGGACTAGCAGAGAAGCAGGGAAGAAGACGACCGAGCCCGGCCTAGCACAGATGCGACACGTGACGAGAAGCAGGGCAGCACCATCGTCAGTAGAAGGAACGGCTTCACCAGAGACTCAAGACTGGGGTAGTGGGGTGAGACTTCCTTGTGCGTGCTTCCTGGGAAGACGAGGACGGAGTAGCGGGCGACTGCGTGATGCGTGCTTGCTGCTGCTGGGAGTGCGTCGTCCGTGGCTGCTTGCTGGGAGATTGAGAGTGGGCCGTGGGGAGAGAAGATGAGGTCAGGGGTCACTGGGTCAGCGTCGACCGTGGGAAGTGGCGGAGTGGAGACTGCCGAACTGCGGAGTGGGGAGTGGGGAGTGGGCTGAGGTTGAATGAATGAGGGAGTGAGCCAGTGAGGTTGAATTTCTCAGATCTGAAGTGAATGCGTTAATGCCCTAGCCCCCTTTTCCCCTGATTCAATTTGACAAATTGTATAGCATAGCACTAAGCCACTAATGCAGTATTGCACTATAGCGCATATTAAGTTATCGGGCCGCCGGGCCGGGTCCGGGTGACCCGAGCCTTGGCCCGGTCCCGGCTTCATTTAGTTCCAAGGTTTCATTTTTTTTTCCCGGGTCAACCCCGGGTCTCTTCGGGTCCGGGTCTTAATGGCCCAAATTTCATCGGGCCCGGGTTGGGTCTCGGGCCGGACCGGGCCGTGCTCACCCCTAGGATAAAGTACGGGTAGAGTTCTCGTGCGGGTCGGATAGGGTAAGGGTTGAGTCTCAATCCTATACGACCAATCCGCACCCTATATAACTATATATTATATACTTATATAAAAATATGTTTCAAGTAGATGTTGAACTAAAGACCTCTCACTAAATGCAAAAGATCCTTAGCCATTAAGAGAGTATCATTAATTAATAATTTAATATTTTTTTACATAAAAGTAAGTTCTATTTTAAATTATCACCAAATTATATGTTGCATCTTCTTTGTAACCAGTGGGTAGGGTCAGACACCCGCAGATTAAAAACAGATAAGGTTAGGGTTGGGATATTCTCAATTCACGAATAGGATTAAAATTAGAATATTCTCAACCCGCGGATAAAATTAAATTGGATCCAAATCCTATTCTACTCTACTCATTACCACTCCTACAGCCAGCAAAAAGTGCGAAAATGGTTGCGAGTATAATTCGAAGATGCTAAAAGTGTCGTGCAAAAGTGTAACAGTCAATTGACATAAAAATTCTATAAATAGAGTCTTATGTTAACATTGTAGGAAGTTCAATTTCTTTTGAAAAATTTTTAAAAATCCAAATAACTCTTAAGCCATTGGCATCACCAAATAAAATTAAAAAATCTTAAGTAAATCATAAACTCAAATATTTATAATTTACTTTTTTAATTTCTTTTTTAATAAAATTTATTTGCTTTTATACCTTCTTTTTCTTTACATTTGCCTTTCCTTTTTCATCCTTTTTCATCATTTTTTTAATTCTCAGTTTCTTTAATTTTTGCCTTTGGCACCCTACAATTTTTCTTTTTCTTTTTATCTGTTAATTTCGTCTCTTTAATTTTTATTACCGCTACAATTGAAGGATTAAGATACCCATGTTTTTTCATAGAATAAAATTTAAGTAAAACAATAAAAAATATAACATTTTTTACTTAAGAAATGGGATTAAGATTACAAACCTTGTAATTCTTATTCGTTTAAAGTCTGATAAAAACCTAAAGATAATTTTTTTATTAACTACAGGACTAAAAGCCCAAGGACAACAGAAAAAATTACATCGAAATATTGAAAAAACTGAAAAGCAAATGCCTCTTTTAATCAGCATCAAACTGGACAAAAGAGGTAAAGAGGACACATCTAACTGATTTTTGAAGATGAATGGTTAAAATATTAGCGCATCCATTTCCTTCGGAGAAGGATGGTTTATAAGCATGATCCAAGAAATCCAAAAGGAGCTCCAATTTCATATACAAGGGGGAAGCAAGCACGAGTTTAAGTTGCATTTTTAAATAGGCTCCATTTCATTTAATAAACACATTTTCGCATTTGAGGTACTTACAAAATTTGCGCTGGCAGCAACAAAACATCCATCTTCAATGTGGATAATAACACAAGCTGTGTTTCCGGTATACTTAAAACTCTTCCTAAAAGTTATATACGTTACTTATTCAGCTTAACAGTTTATAGAATAAGCACATAAGATTCCAAAACAAGAAAGTATTTATTTCCATTTCCTCAAGATCCAAACTACACTTCAACGAGCTCAATAATCCATGAAACATTTACAAGCAGGAGCAAATACTAAACCCTAGAATGAATCAACCACCGAAACCGTAGAGAGTCCTTCCCTGCCTCTTGAGGGCATAAACAACATCCATGGCAGTAACGGTTTTGCGGCGAGCGTGCTCGGTGTAGGTAACGGCATCGCGAATGACGTTCTCCAAGAAGATCTTGAGGACGCCACGTGTCTCCTCATAGATGAGGCCACTGATTCTCTTGACGCCTCCCCTGCGAGCCAAACGGCGAATGGCTGGTTTCGTGATTCCCTGAATGTTATCACGAAGTACCTTTCTGTGCCTCTTCGCTCCTCCCTTTCCCAATCCCTTTCCTCCCTTTCCACGACCTGACATTTTCAAACACTAAAGAGAAAGAGATGCGCGGAGAAGCTTTTTCTGTTGAGATTTGATTTTGAGTTTGATGTCGTTAGCACAGAACTTTAGTCACTTTTACATTGCGAACTGTGTGTTTTGGGTCTGCTATATAGGTGGGAAGTGTGGTATCTGGGTCGTTGATTATGGGAAAATGGACGGCTTGAGATTGCGATCCTCGTCTTGTGGTTTTTAATGGTTTTGACCGTTGATTAATTTGGATCGACGGTATGAGTATGCGAGTGATTTTTGCGGATTACTGACGTGGCATCTTTCTCGACGTGGTAAGTATTCTTTCTTAGTTTTTTACTTTTTATTTTTCGTATGCGTCTGTGTTAGATTGACGTGGTGGATAATCTATGCACAAATTACATAAATAAATAAAATGCATCCCAAAATTATTTTTATTATAACATTTTCAAAATGAGTATGTTTTAATTTTGTACTTATTTTATACAAATTATTACAAAAGGTAGATATTTCAAAATTTATACAAAAGTGCTAAGGGTGTATAAAGTCCGATTTAGTCCGGTGACAAAGTTCGAAATTGAGAGATAAACCTTAAAGTAGTCGTTGAAGTTGCACTCGAGTCTTATAGTAGTTCTTGAATTTAAAAGTTATCCATATTCATTCTTGAAGTTGCACTTTGGAACTCAGACTCGTCTTTTCGGCACATTTCGTCCATCTGGCGCAACCGGAAAGCTGAGTTGGTCTTTTTCGTAACATGTTGGCAAAGAAACGGCTAGTTGATGTGATAGAGTAAACTGTTCTGATTCAATTTGGTCACTTAATTCAAGTTAAAAACTCTAATTCCCAATTTTAAAAAACCATCTCTACAGTACTCACTCTCTTCATTCTGTCCACAGAGGGATGAATTGGAGCACCACCATGTCCACCAAATCCAACAGGAGGCTCATGTATCTCTCGCCTTACTTCTCTTGATCCAGATCTGTAAAGTACAATGATAAAATTTAGTAAAGAGGATATCTGATGAAACAAATCATACGTTCAAAATCATCATATGCAAACAATCGTTTAATACAAAGTATGAAAGTACAACCAAAAGTTTATTTTCGATATGAGTACAGACTTTTATTTATACAAGTTTCATATCCTAGATCGAAATTGTGCGTGTAAGTGCTCAATGCAATATTTTGCACCTGTGCTTGATTGCAGAACAAGGAAAATGAAGTTCAATTCATTTGGTTATCCTACATGGTTCATTTTGTGCACACAAAAGGACAAGGACAGCTAAGTTGACATGTTCACAACCTCAAGTTGAAAAGGAAGAAGGAAGATTTTACAAAAGGAAAAGAAAA
The DNA here is from genome assembly GCF_059453495.1 of Arachis ipaensis. Lineage (NCBI taxonomy): Eukaryota > Viridiplantae > Streptophyta > Magnoliopsida > Fabales > Fabaceae > Arachis > Arachis ipaensis. The sequence continues at coordinate 26,788,660 of NC_142437.1, forward strand.
AAAAAAGAGGTGAATAGGACATGAAACCATACATACCGTGGAGGATTACTTGCTGAACTGGAATTGGAGGAGACATCTAACTTGGCTAAGATATCCTGATTTAGTCTTTTCACCAGCTGCTCCAAATTCTTGAATTGCTCAGAATAATTGCTGCTTTCATTTGCTATAGTATAATCCGTAACACTGTATGTAGAAAAATTAAAGCATCATGTAAGACCCAAGACCTTTGAAAGAGGGTTATCATTAACTAATTTCAAATTCAGTGTTTCTGTAACCTTAATTTCAGAAATTTCTCTATTAAAGAAAATTAAGGCAAGTTTTGATTTATCGAATTTGAGATGGGTTATGATTATTATCCAATTTTATAATTATTGGATTATTTTCTATATTTAGATTATAAATTTGTCAGTTATGAAATAATAGGGGTTTTACATGGTTTGGATTAGATCAGTAATATTTTAAATATTAGTACTGCTATTTTGGAAAAATAGAGAAATTAATTATATTATTTCTAATTTTTAGTTCTGGGTTTTCTATTGAAAATGATTTGTAAAATTAATGAGCAAATAGTATTTTTCTATATACAATTAGTGTTGGATTTAATTTGGGTTTCAATTACTATATTACCCCTACTTTTATTTGAAATTACAAAATTATCCTTGAACCAGATTTTGCCCTAATCCTAAAACTCAACACACATAACCATAACCCTAAAAACCCTACCCGGTTCCCCTGATCCGGTACACCCCAGGGTACCTAATGCAGCAGCAGCAGCTGCAAACTGATTGAAAGAAAGAAAGAAACAAAAGCAAAAAGAGAGAGAGGCTGAGTTGCGGCTGAGGAAGGGGGGAAGCTCACCGCGTCGCACCGCCACAACAGACCATGCCACCAGGGTCACCGTCGCGAAGCCTCCTCGCCGTCGCATCGCCGCCGAAGCTCCCTGTGTCGCCACTGTTCGCGCAGAGGAGGGTTTAAGGGAGCTGGTGCTGCTACCGTGCCCAGCCGTTGAGCCACGCGTCGCTGCCATCCTTGCGCCGCCATTGCCGTCGCGGAGGAAGGAACCCAGAACAGAGAGGCACACGAAGGAGAGAAGCTTGCGGCTAGCCTTGTCGCCGCCACTGCTTCCGCGTCTTCCAACAGCGCTGCTGTCGCTGCCGTAAATTGCAGCCAGAGGAGGAGCGAGAGACCAGGAAAGGGAGGCGTGTCGTGCTCTGCTGCAGTCGAGCCAGCCTTGCTGCCTCCGCTGCTAGGGGTTGCTCCCGTCACTGTCGCCGGTGAGAAGGAGAGGGCAGTGCGGGAGAAACAGAGTGCGAGGGAGGAGAAGCCGGCTCCGCCACTGCCTTTCACTGCTGCCACATGTTCCTCTGCCACTGCTAAAGGTGAGCTACCGAAACCCTCTGCTGCCCAGAAAACCACCACTAGGACCACTGCTATGTTGGGGGTAAGCTCTCCCCTGTTTCTGCTTCCTAATTCTGCCAATTCAATCTTACTTTGAGGCTGTCGTTGAAACTGTTGGTGCTTAATTAATGGTTATAGTAGGTGACATCGCCGCTGCCATTTATGGAGATAGTTGCTGGCTTTGTGTGGAGATTTCTGTTGCAACTAGTATTTGTTTTGGGACTGTTTTATCTGTTGCTGGAGTCTCTGTTAGCTTGCCCAGTGCTGTTGAGTCACCACTGATGCTGAGAATAGGTGGTGGGAACTGCTAACGAAGCAGGCTGAGTCGCGGCGATTCCGGCTGCCAAGGGCGGTTCTCTGGTTATCGGAACCACTGCTGAAGCTTCTGTCCTTTGGTTCAGTTAGTATTCTTTAGTTACCGTAAGTACCTCTGCCTCGAAACCTTGCCCGTTCATATCCCGTGATGTGTTTTAAGGTTTTCGCAATATTTATGTCTTTAGGATTAAGTTAACGGGGCCACATGTTGCGAGTAAAGGTTGTTTCTTCTGCTGTGAAATTGAGCAAAGCTGTGATTCAAGCTGTTGGTGATTTTGAGTTGAGGCGGAAAGGACTCTGTGAAACGTTTGGATTATGGAATTTGCGTTTTGAGGTAGGGGCGCTTTCCAAAAACTATGTTTTAAGTATTGGAATTATTACATATGGATACTGTTGTGAGATATTGTGTATTTGGTGATTGTATCTGCCTTATGTGTTATTTGATTGACTCGAGTGATTATGGATGTTGGTTTGGTTGAATTGTTGTGCGGCTTTGTGAAATGTTATGTTTTGAAGTGATTCTTTAAAAATTTGAAATCTGAGTTTAATCCGTTGAGGATTGATTTGATTTGAGTCAATTATTTGATGATGTGAAAAGTCGAATGCACTTTTGAATTCAGCCTGGTTTACTTTAATTGACTTGATCTTGGACAAATGATTTGTTACTGAACCGTTTCTTTAAAGCTTTGGAAATGAGTTAAATCGGTTGATATTGAGTTGATTTTGAAATGGTTTTCTTGAGATATGCCACTGAGGCGACTGTTGGATTTAGCTTGCTTTGAATTGATTTCTGGTTTTGAGCTGTTGAAAAGGAATGAGAAACGGTTTAGTTGGGACCCGAACTGGGTGGCAAAAGTCCAAGTTTTAGGGGAGGTGCTGTCGAAATTTCTACAAAATCCTAGTCTTGTTTGAAAGGTTATTTAAAAAGGATTGGATTTGAGAAGTTGTATTATTTGATTTATTAAGAGAATATTTATATTTTCAAGCTTAATTTATTTAGTGAACTTTATGCCTTGAGTTTGACTTATTTAGAAATGAACTATTTTTACCATTTGAATCACTGAAGGAAAGAATGGTGCTCTAATATTGATTTCAATATAAAAAGGAGCTTTTAGTGATTTCAAAGGAATCTAGACTTTTGATTGAGCAATTAAGTTTGAGGCATTTTGGAAGAGTTAGAAAAATGGGTTCCAAAAAGAAACCTGAAAGTGGTTTGATTCAAATGAACCGGTTCCTTTTCAAATGAGTTGGTTTTTGGACCGGGTTGGAACTTGTGATTTTGTATGGTCAGGTTCATAATAAATTCAGTTTTATTTACTTAAACCGAGAATCCATGATTTGAGTTTCAATGAATTTTAAGGAATTGATATAGGTTGACCTTTCCTAAAGACTTGGGACTCTGCCGAGAAGCTTTTATTATAAAATCTCATTGTTGGATGGGTGGTTTTGAATACTTTGAAATAAATCCTTAACTTGCCATGGTTTTGGAAGTTTTAGAAAGAGAATGCCGAGAGTGGCTTTGTTTTAAACAGGGAACTCACTTTGAGTAAATTTGGCTTATGAGCCTAAGATGATTTGAGAAATGAGATCTTTAAAGCCAAGGCTGAAAAGAGTTGAAATTTGATTTCAAATTGAAATGGCTTGAGAAAAGTGATTTGGGGCTTAAATGCCGGTTTTTTGAATTTGATGATGTTGAATGGTGGAAGTGCTGTTTTGTTATGGGCCAGAATGGCTGTGTTTGATTATGAATATTGGCTGGTTCTGGATTGAACCGTGAGCCGGAATGGCTGTGTATGATATTGATTTATGGCTGATTGCCGAATGAGTTATGGGCCGTATGGCTGACTATGAATTATGAATTTAAGCCGGATGGCTGAGATGGATGTTGATCCATGGCTGGGACTGAATGAATATATGCTTGAGATACCTGGGTAGTAGCAAGGGTTGTGGTTCGTCCCACTTGCTCCAGGTCAGAGACTGTGACGCCTGGGTAGTAGCGGTAGTAGTGGTGATTTCACTCGCTCCAGGTTGAGCTTTTAAACACCCTCCTGGGTAGTAGCCGCAGTAGTGGTTATTCCACTGGCTCTGGGTTGAGCGGGTAGTAGCAATGGGGTTGTAGCTCAAACCTACTTGTTCCGCGATGGGTGTTTCTGTCCATGGTTAGCTACCAGGACGTGTCGGATTAGCTATATAACCGACAGATGATATCATCAGCCACTAGGGACAGGCATGCATCATATGCATTTATGTGACATTGTTTGGGTGTGCATATTATACTTGGTTTACCTATATGATTAATTGCTAACTGTTCTACTTGCAATAAATGTTTGTTTGTGCTTGCATCTTCCTATTTGTGTTTGCTACTGGGACTCTGTTAGACTGTGGTGATTGGTTGTTGTTGGATTGTTTGGGCCTAGGGCCGTGGTTGAAATAAGATGAACTGATGGTTGATTTCGGTTTTGTGTTTCTGGTTTGGTATAAAATATGAAAGGCTATTTTGGTTCAGTATAGATAAACCCTTTTGAAAGGCTTTTGAGTTTTTGAGAATTGAACGGTTCCTCTTTTAGAAAAGATTTCCGACTTTACTCTTATTGTAAACCGTCGTTTTTGAAAAGAGGCATGAGACGGTTATTAATCACTGGTGCGGTTATCTTCATGTATCCTATTACAGTAATTCCCAAAAACCCTCTACTGAGAACCCTTTCGAGGATGATGTTCTCACCCTCCCTACATTTTTTCCCTTTCAGGATATGGACGCTGAAGTCACGAAGGGTTTATTTAGTTGTTGTTGAAATGCTCTGTATTGTTTTAGTTATGGTTTATTGAACCCTCGCTATTATCTTGATATATTCTGTAAGAGGGATAGGAATTGTATTGGTTAATGCTTGTAAAGTTATTTATATATAATTATGTATATATATGGATGTACTCTTTATGAATTGTTGTAAGTTGTATGGTATTTATGGATGTACATTATCGAACGAAAGTATTTTTGGGATCGGTATTATGGTTTAAAGTTTTAAACAGGCTCATATTTTATTATTAAATAATATAAGTGTCGTCGAAATGTCCGAGCTATCAGAGTCGCGCAGCCGGAAGCGTGAGCTTTGGTAGTTAGGGTGTTACATTATGGTATCAGAGCAGTCCTTCCTGTAGAGCCTGAGGAATGGACCGACTATACTTCAATTGCATACTCTGAGCGTTTGTCATGGAATAGATCTTGTCGAATGACAAGAATTAGAGCTTTATGCACATGACGATCTATTGATTAACGCCGTTAGTCTTGCATTGCATAATTCTTGGTATTAAGTTTGGCCGGCTTAATACTATTGAATTATGTATATGAAAGCATTGATGGGTTATCATAGATGACGTACTAGTTTTGAGTAAAGCGAATCGTGGGTTTTGGGAACGTTGGAAACTATTTCTCGAGGCTATTCAGTTGTGTGTTTTGGATTTTGTTCGAGTCGACCTGTTCTTTCATGTCCTAACTTGAAGTTCTTTTTTGCTAATCCTTTGAAAAATAGTTTGACTTTTTAACTCTATTCCTCTATTCATATGCATTCTTGTTTGATCTTAAGTGCATATGCTTGGTTGAACTCCTTGTTGTATCTATCTTTCTCTGTTTGAGTTCTTCTTGATTCATGTATCCTTTGACATGACTTTGAACTTGTCCTACTGCACTGTGCATTTTAACTCCGAATTCCGAGTCCATTATTAGAGAAATTGTTGATTCAGTTTTCTCTTATTTGACAGTGATTACAGCCAATTTTGAGATTTTTATAAAAATTTGCTGTTGATTATATATACACTTATATATATGTGGAACTTTGAAAATTCCTTATACAGTTTAATAACTATTTAATTCTAAGGCCCCGTCCATATTTTTACTGGTTTATGGAACTGCATTTACTTTAAATTACAATTGACTTTCTAGTGATTTTACTATAGTTCTAATGCACATCTTCATTTGATTATGTATTTGGATATTTTTTTCAAAATTTTGAAAAGAAAGGATTTTTGACTTTTATTCCGGTTGAGTTTCATTTGATAAGCGTTACTTAACTTATTTTGAATTGAGTTTGATTTAGCATGCTATATGGTTTATGCCATTGCTATTCATTTGAAAATGTTGGACTCATAGCTTTCTCCTTATGAACGGACTAAAGTTTCTCTTAAGCCTTCCATCTCCATAGGTGTCGTGCTTGGCTTTGTTTTCAACTAATCTTTTACATCTTGTGAACATTACCATTGATCTTGGTTTTTCTTCTCTGGTGAACCTCATTCTTATATGAGTCAGTTTGATTCGTTTCAAAACAGTGCATCGTTTAATCTCTCATTATCTTTACATGAGTTTTTAGTCAAAGATTTATCCTTGGAAAATTACTAATGATTGGGTTGTATTTTCCTATGACTTTCGTATTCTTTTGAATCAATTGAAAGCTTGTTTGATGCCTCATGCCTAGTGGATCTTGTTTGAACTACTTTGATTTAAGATTCTTTCTTGTATGGCTTGACTCCTTTTCAAGTACATCCTAATATCCTTGAATATCCTTTTGAAATGGTGATTTCAAGTATACTTTTGGAGTCTTGTTTTAAACTTTTAAAGAAGTTTTGAATTCTCTTGTAAGAAGTTTTAAACGAAATTTATTTTCTGTTGCTTGATTTAGATTGAAACCATGGTTCAATTTTGATGAAGTTAATTTAAAGTTGGGATGCACTATTTTAAATGAAGTTTTGGAAAGTTTCCGTGTTTAGTGGAAACCGGTTCGTTTGTAACGCACCACTTATTTCCTTTACCAAATTGTAAGCAAATTTCTACCTCAGAATTTCTTTTCTAAAGAGAGTTTAACTCCCTCTTTCGTACTTGCTATAAATGTTATACACGCTTGTTTGAATATGAAATTTTGAGAATTTTGAACAAGCATTTGATTACTTCCGAGTTTTTATGAACTGCTTTTGGTTAAGTTTTGCATCTAATTATCTTTCTAAAATATTTGAGGAAATATTTTAGCTCTTAGCCAAACTTGTGTGTATTTTGTTTTTAAATCTCTACATGATCTACTTCAACATGAAATTGTATTGAAGTAAAGCCACATTTATGCTTTTGCTACTCTTTTGAAGAATGTTTGTTGCTCAACTTTTCTTCTAGACTGCAAAGTGGTTTTTCCATAAGTTTTCGACTCTTTCATGAATAATGTATCCGAAAGTATTTGTAATCGTGCTCTTGAGTTCTGTGAGCTTTGTCTTGGGTTTGAGATATTTTCTTCTGTAAACCTCATAGTTCTTCGACTCAGCTTGGACTTGTTTCAAACTAATGCACTGATTCTTCTTCTTATTGGTCCTATTGAATTTCTTGGATCCAATGGTTATCTTTGAAATTGTCAATTGATTTATTTCTAGCAAACTTCATTGCTTGAGCGTCTTTGTTTATCTGGGAATTGGATAAATTCTCTCAAATCTATGAGTACTATCCTTGGCATCTGATTCTCCTTTCTAAATCTTGTATCCTCTGAGTAGACTCGAGAATTGTTTTGATATCACGTGCGACTTGTAGACGTAGTAACACGATGCGTTAGTTCTTTAAGACGTGATATGTGTATACAGAAGTTGAAGCGATAGGTGTACCATGTTATGAGTTAAGAGTGGTTTATTCCTTGCGAACGGATTTGCGGTTGTTAGGCTTATGATTGGCTAAGAGGTTGTAAAATGATTGGTGGAGTTGGAAAATTGAAGTTCTGAGGTGGGAACAAGAATTGTCATTGAACGTTATGCCACTGTTTAAATACCAACATGCTTTGCAGCCTTTTACCACATTAACCACCACTTTGCGTTGTGAACACCTATCTTGATATGCATCCTACTTTGTCACCTCAAGTTTTTGTAAAACCTTGGGATCATATGACCTTGTGCATTGAGCCTATCTTGGGATATTTGCTTTGCAATCACACTCCTACCTTTGTATCTTTATGCATACGACCATCCAAGTATTTGAAAACCGTATATATGTTTATACGTTGAGATATATTTTTGCTTCTTCCTTAAATGTGTTCAAGGGTGAACTGTTATGAAATTTCTTTCGTTTTGTATCAATTTTCGAGGGCAAAAATTTTTATAAGGTGGGTAGAATGTAAGACCCAAGACCTTTGAAAGAGGGCTATCATTAACTAATTTCAAATTCAGTGTTTCTGTAACCTTAATTTCAGAAATTTCTCTATTAAAGAAAATTAAGGCAAGTTTTGATTTATCGAATTTGAGATGGGTTATGATTATTATCCAATTTTATAATTATTGGATTATTTTCTATATTTAGATTATAAATTTGTCAGTTATGAAATAATAGGGGTTTTACATGGTTTGGATTAGATCAGTAATATTTTAAATATTAGTACTGCTATTTTGGAAAAATAGAGAAATTAATTATATTATTTCTAATTTTTAGTTCTGGGTTTTCTATTGAAAATGATTTGTAAAATTAATGAGCAAATAATATTTTTCTATATACAATTAGTGTTGGATTTAATTTGGGTTTCAATTACTATATTACCCCTACTTTTATTTGAAATTACAAAATTATCCTTGAACCCAATTTTGCCCTAATCCTAAAACTCAACACACATAACCATAACACTAAAAACCCTACCCGGTTCCCCTGACCCGGTTCCCCTGACCCGGTACACCCCAGGGTACCTAATGCAGCAGCAGCTGCTGCAAACTGATTGAAAGAAAGAAAGAAACAAAAGCAAAAAGAGAGAGAGGCTGAGTTGCGGCTGAGGAGGGGGGAAGCTCACCGCGTCGCACCGCCACAACAGGCCATGCCGCCAAGGTCACCGTCGCCAAGCCTCCTTGCCGTCGCATCACCGCCGAAGCTCCCTGTGTCACCACTGTTCGCGCAGAGGAGGGTTTAAGGGAGCTGGTGCTGCTACCGTGCCCAGCCGTTGAGCCACGCGTCGCTGCCATCCTTGCGCCGCCATTGCCGTCGCGGAGGAAGGAACCCAGAACAGAGAGGCGCACGAAGGAGAGAAGCTTGCAGCTAGCCTTGTCGCCGCTACTGCTTCCGCGTCTTCCAACAGCGCTGCTGTCACTGCCGTGAATTGCGGCCAGAGGACGAGCGAGAGACTAGGAAAGAGAGGCGTGTCGTGCTCTGCTGGGGGTTTCTCCCGTCACTGTTGCCAGTGAGAAGGAGAGGGCAGTGCGGGAGAAACAAAGTGCGAGGGAGGAGAAGCCGGCTCCGTCACTGCCTTTCACTGCTGCCACATGTTCCTCTGCCACTGCTAAAGGTGAGCTACCAAAACCCTCTGCTACCCAGGAAACCACCACTAGGACCATTGCTATGTTGGGGGTAAGCTCTCCCCTGTTTCTGCTTCCTAATTCTGCCAATTCAATCTTACTTTGAGGCTGTCATTGAAACTGTTGGTGCTTAATTAATGGTTATAGTAGGTGACATCGCCGCTGCCATTTCTGGAGATAGTTGCTGGCTTTGTGTGGAGATTTCTGTTGCAACTAGTATTTGTTTTGGGACTGTTTTATCTGTTGCTGGAATCTCTGTTAGCTTGCCCTGTGCTGTTGAGTCACCACCGATGCTGAGAATAGGTAGTGGGAACTGCTAACGGAGCAGGCTGAGTCGCGGCGATTCTGGCTGCCAAGGGCGGTTCTGTGGTTATCGGAACCACTGCTGAAGCTTCTGTCCTTTGGTTCAATTAGTATTCTTTAGTTACCGTAAGTACCTCTGCCTCGAAACCTTGCCCGTTCATATCCCGTGATGTGTTTTAAGGTTTTCGCAATATTTATGTCTTTAGGATTAAGTTAACGGGGCCACATATTGCGAGTAAAGGTTGTTTCTTCTGCTGTGAAATTGAGCAAAGCTGTGATTCAAGCTGTTGGTGATTTTGAGTTGAGGCGGAAAGGACTCTGTGAAACGTTTGGATTATGGAATTTGCGTTTTGAGGTAGGGGCGCTTTCCAAAAACTATGTTTTAAGTATTGGAATTATTACATATGGATACTGTTGTGAGATATTGTGTATTTGGTGATTGTATCTGCCTTATGTGTTATTTGATTGACTCGAGTGATTATGGATGTTGGTTTGGTTGAATTGTTGTGCGGCTTTGTGAAATGTTATGTTTTGAAGTGATTCTTTAAAGATTTGAAATCTGAGTTTAATCCGTTGAAGATTGATTTGATTTGGGTCAATTATTTGATGATGTGAAAAGTCGAATGCACTTTTGAATTCAGCCTGGTTTACTTTAATTGACTTGATCTTGGACAAATGATTTGTTACTGAACCGTTTCTTTAAAGCTTTGGAAATGAGTTAAATTAATTGATATTGAGTTGATTTTGAAATGGTTTTCTTGAGATATGCCACTGAGGCGACTGTTGGATTTAGCTTGCTTTGAATTGATTTCTGGTTTTGAGCTGTTGAAAAGGAATGAGAAACGGTTTAGTTGGGACCCGAACTGGGTGGCAAAAGTCCAAGTTTTAGGGGAGGTGCTGCCGAAATTTCTACAAAATCCTAGTCTTGTTTGAAAAGTTATTTAAAAAGGATTGGATTTGAGAAGTTGTATTATTTGATTTATTAAGAGAATATTTATATTTTCAAGCTTAATTTATTTAGTGAACTTTATGCCTTGAGTTTGACTTATTTAGAAATGAACTATTTTTACCATTTGAATCACTGAAGGAAAGAATGGTGCTCTAATATTGATTTCAATATAAAAAGGAGCTTTTAGTGATTTCAAAGGAATCTAGACTTTTGATTGAGCAATTAAGTTTGAGGCATTTTGGAAGAGTTAGAAAAATGGGTTCCAAAAAGAAACCTGAAAGTGGTTTGATTCAAATGAACCGGTTCCTTTTCAAATGAGTTGGTATTTGGACCGGGTTGGAACTTGTGATTTTGTATGGTCAGTTTCATAATAAATTCAGTTTTATTTACTTAAACCGAGAATCCATGATTTGAGTTTTAATGAATTTTAAGGAATTGATATAGGTTGACCTTCCCTAAAGACTTGGGACTCTGCCGAGAAGCTTTTATTATAAAATCCCATTGTTGGATGGGTGGTTTTGAATACTTTGAAATAAATCCTTAACTTGCCATGGTTTTGGAAGTTTTTGAAAGAGAATGCCGAGAGTGGCTTTGTTTTAAACAGGGAACTCACTTTGAGTAAATTTGGCTTATGAGCCTAAGATGATTTGAGAAATGAGATCTTTAAAGCCAAGGCTGAAAAGAGTTGAAATTTGATTTCAAATTGAAATGGCTTGAGAAAAGTGATTTGGGGCTTAAATGCCGGTTTTATGAATTTGATGATGTTGAATGGTGGAAGTGCTGTTTTGTTATGGGCCGGAATGGCTGTGTTTGATTATGAATATTGGCTGGTTCTGGATTGAACCGTGAGCCAGAATGGCTGTGTATGATATTGATTTATGGCTGATTGCCGAATGAGTTATGGACCGTATGGCTGACTATGAATTATGAATTTAAGCCGGATGGCTGAGATGGATGTTGATCCATGGCTGGGACTGAATGAATATATGCTTGAGATACCTGGGTAGTAACAAGGGTTGTGGTTCGTCCCACTTGCTCCAGGTCAGAGACTGTGACGCCTGGGTAGTAGCGGTAGTAGTGGTGATTCCACTCGCTCCAGGTTGAGCTTTTAAACACCCGCCTGGGTAGTAGCCGCAGTAGTGGTTATTCCACTGGCTCTGGGTTGAGCGGGTAGTAGCAATGGGGTTGTAGCTCAAATCTACTTGTTCCGCGATGGGTGTTTCTGTCCATGGTTAGCTACCAGGACGTGTCGGATTGGCTATATAATCGACAGATGATATCATCAGCCACTAGGGACAGGCATGCATCATATGCATTTATGTGAAATTGTTTGGGTGTGCATATTATACTTGGTTTGCCTATGTGATTAATTGATAACTGTTCTACTTGCAATAACTGTTTGTTTGTGCTTGCATCTTCCTATTTGTGTTTGCTACTAGGACTCTGTTGGACTGTGGTGATTGGTTGTTGTTGGATTGTTTGGGCCTAGGGTCGTGGTTGAAATAAGATGAACTGATGGTTGATTTCGATTTTGTGTTTCTGGTTTGGTATAAAATATGAAAGGCTATTTTGGTTCAGTATAGATAAACCCTTTTGAAAGGCTTTTGAGTTTTTGAGAATTGAATGGTTCCTCTTTTAGAAAAGATTTCCGACTTTACTCTTATTGTAAACCGTCGTTTTTGAAAAGAGGCATGAGACGGTTATTAATCACTGGTGCGGTTATCTTCATGTATCCTATTACAGTAATTCCCAAAAACCCTCTACTGAGAACCCTTTCGAGGATGATGTTCTCACCCTCCCTACATTTTTCCCCTTTCAGGATATGGACGCTGAAGACACGAAGGGTTTATTTAGTTGTTGTTGAAATGCTCTGTATTGTTTTAGTTATGGTTTATTGAACCCTCGCTATTATCTTGATATATTTTGTAAGAGGGATAGGAATTGTATTGGTTAATGCTTGTAAAGTTATTTATATATAATTATGTATATATATGGATGTACTCTTTATGAGTTGTTGTAAGTTGTATGGTATTTATGGATGTACGTTTTCGAACGAAAGTATTTTTGGGAGTGGTATTGTGGTTTAAAGTTTTAAAGAGGCTCATATTTTAGTATTAAATAATATAAGTGTCGTCGTAATGTCCGAGCTATCAGAGTCGCGCAGCCGGAAGTGTGAGCTTTGGTAGTTAGGGTGTTACATTATGGTATCAGAGCAGTCTTTCCTGTAGAGCCTGAGGAATGGACCGACTATGCTTCAATTGCATACTCTGAGCGTTTGTCATGGAATAGGTCTTGTCGAATGACAAGAATTAGAGCTTTATGCACATGACGATCTATTGATTAACGCCGTTAGTCTTGCATTGCATAATTCTTGGTATTAAGTTTGGCCGGCTTAATACTATTGAATTATGTATATGAAAGCACTGATGTGTTATCATAGATGACGTACTAGTTTTGAGTAAAGCGAATCGTGGGTTTTGGGAATGTTGGAAACTATTTCTCGAGGCTATTCAGTTGTGTGTTTTGGATTTTGTTCGAGTCGACCTGTTCTTTCATGTCCTAACTTGAATTGTGTGTTTTGGATTTTGTTCGAGTCGACCTGTTCTTTCATGTCCTAACTTGAAGTTCTTGTTTGCTAATCCTTTGAAAAATAGTTTGACTTTTCAACTCTATTCCTCTATTCATATGCATTCTTGTTTGATCTTAAGTGCATATGCTTGGTTGAACTCCTTGTTGTATCTATCTTTCTCTGTTTGAGTTCTTCTTGATTCATGTATCCTTTGACATGACTTTGAACTTGTCCTACTGTACTGTGCATTTTAACTCCGGATTCCGAGTCCATTATTAGAGAAATTGTTGATTCAGTTTTCTCTTATTTGACAGTGATTACAGCCAATTTTGAGATTTTTATAAAAATTTGCTGTTGATTATATATACACTTATATATATGTGGAACTTTGAAAATTCCTTATACAGTTTAATAACTATTTAATTCTAAGGCCCCGTCCATATTTTTACTGGTTTATGGAACTGCATTTACTTTAAATTACAATTGACTTTCTAGTGATTTTACTATAGTTCCAATGCACATCTTCATTTGATTATGTATTTGGATATTTTTTTCAAAATTTTGAAAAGAAAGGATTTTTGACTTTTATTCCGGTTGAGTTTCGTTTGATAAGCGTTACTTAACTTTTTTTGAATTGAGTTTGATTTAGCATGCTATATGGTTTATGCCATTGCTGTTCATTTGAAAATGTTGGACTCATAGCTTTCTCCTTATGAACGGACTAAAGTTTCTCTTAAGCCTTCCATCTCCATAGGTGTCGTGCTTGGCTTTCTTTTCAACTAATCTTTTACATCTTGTGAACATTACCATTGATCTTGGTTTTTCTTCTCTGGTGAACCTCATTCTTATATGAGTCAGTTTGATTCGTTTCAAAACAGTGCATCGTTTAATCTCTCATTATCTTTACAAGAGTTTTTAGTCAAAGATTTATCCTTGGGAAATTACTAATGATTGGGTTGTATTTTCCTATGACTTTCGTATTCTTTTGAATCAATTGAAAGCTTGTTTGATGCATCATGCCTATTGGATCTTGTTTGAACTACTTTGATTTAAGATTCTTTCTTGTATGGCTTGACTCCTTTTCAAGTACATCCTAATATCCTTGAATATCCTTTTGAAATGGTGATTTCAAGTATACTTTTGGAGTCTTGTTTTGAACTTTTAAAGAAGTTTTGAATTCTCTTGTAAGAAGTTTTAAATGGAATTTATTTTCTGTTGCTTGATTTAGATTGAAACCATGGTTCAATTTTGACGAAGTTAATTTAAAGTTGGGATGCACTATTTTAAATGAAGTTTTGGAAAGTTTCCTTGTTTAGTGGAAACCGGTTCGTTTGTAACGCACCACTTATTTCCTTTACCAAATTGTAAGCAAATTTCTACCTCAGAATTTCTTTTCTAAAGAGAGTTTAACTCCCTCTTTCATACTTGCTATAAATGTTATACACGCTTGTTTAAATATGAAATTTTGAGAATTTTGAACAAGCATTTGATTACTTCCGAGTTTTTATGAACTGCTTTTGGTTAAGTTGTGCATCTAATTATCTTTCTAAAATATTTGAGGAAATATTTTAGCTCTTAGCCAAACTTGTGTGCATTTTGTTTTTAAAACTCTACATGATCTACTTCAACATGAAATTGTATTGAAGTAAAGCCATATTTATGCTTTTGCTACTCTTTTGAAGAATGTTTGTTGCTCAACTTTTCTTCTAGACTGCAAAGTGATTTTTCCGCAAGTTTTCGACTCTTTCATGAACAATGTATCCGAAAGTATTTGTAATCGTGCTCTTGAGTTCTGTGAGCTTTGTCTTGGGTTTGAGATATTTTCTTCTGTAAACCTCATAATTCTTCGACTCAGCTTGGACTTGTTTCAAACTAATGCACTGATTCTTCTTCTTATTGGTCCTATTGAATTTCTTGGATCCAAGGGTTATCTTTGAAGTTGTCAATTGATTTATTTCTAGCAAACTTCATTGCTTGAGCGTCTTTGTTTATCTGGGAATTGGATAAATTCTCTCAAATCTATGAGTATTATCCTTGGCATCTGATTCTCCTTTCTAAATCTTGTATCCTCTGAGTAGACTCGAGAATTGTTTTGATATCACGTGCGACTTGTAGACGTAGTAACGTGATGCGTTAGTTCTTTAAGACGTGATATGTGTATACAGAAGTTGAAGCGGTAGGTGTACCATGTTATGAGTTAAGAGTGGTTTGTTCCTTGCGAATGGATTTGCAGTTGTTAGGCTTATGATTGGCTAAGAGGTTGTAAAATGATTGGTGGAGTTGGAAAATTGAAGTTCTGAGGTGGGAACAAGAATTGTCATTGAACGTTATGCCACTGTTTAAATACCAACATGCTTTGCAGCCTTTTACCACATTAACCACCACTTTGCGTTGTGAACACCTATCTTGATATGCATCCTACTTTGTCACCTCAAGTTTTTGTAAAACCTTGGGATCATATGACCTTGTGCATTGAACCTATCTTGGGATGTTTGCTTTGCAATCACACTCCTACCTTTGTATCTTTATGCATACGACCATCCAAGTATTTGAAAACCGTATATATGTTTATACGTTGAGATATATTTTTGCTTCTTCCTTAAATGTGTTCAAGGGTGAACTGTTATGAAATTTCTTTCGTTTTGTATCAATTTTCGAGGGCGAAAATTTTTATAAGCTGGGTAGAATGTAAGACCCAATACCTTTGAAAGAGGGCTATCATTAACTAATTTCAAATTCAGTGTTTCTGTAACCTTAATTTCAGAAATTTCTCTATTAAAGAAAATTAAGGCAAGTTTTGATTTATCGAATTTGAGATGGGTTATGATTATTATCCAATTTTATAATTATTGGATTATTTTCTATATTTAGATTATAAATTTGTCAGTTATGAAATAATAGGGGTTTTACATGGTTTGGATTAGATCAGTAATATTTTAAATATTAGTACTGCTATTTTGGAAAAATAGAGAAATTAATTATATTATTTCTAATTTTTAGTTCTGGGTTTTCTATTGAAAATGATTTGTAAAATTAATGAGCAAATAGTATTTTTCTATATACAATTAGTGTTGGATTTAATTTGGGTTTCAATTACTATATTACCCCTACTTTTATTTGAAATTACAAAATTATCCTTGAACCCAATTTTGCCCTAATCCTAAAACTCAACACACATAACCATAACCCTAAAAACCCTACCCGGTTCCCCTGACCCGGTACACCCCAGGGTACCTAATGCAGCAGCAGCAGCTGCAAACTGATTGAAAGAAAGAAAGAAACAAAAGCAAAAAGAGAGAGAGAGGCTGAGTTGCGGCTGAGGAGGAAGGGAAGCTCACCGCGTCGCACTGCCACAATAGGCCATGCCGCCAGGGTCAGTGTCGCCAAGCCTCCATGCCATCGCATTGCCGCCGAAGCTCCCTGTGTCGCCACTGTTCGCGCAGAGGAGGGTTTAAGGGAGCTGGTGCTGCTACCGTGCCTAGCCGTTGAGCCACGCGTCGCTGCCATCCTTGCCCGCCATTGCCGTCGCGGAGGAAGGAACCCAGAACAGAGAGGCGCACGAAGGAGAGAAGCTTGTGGCTAGCCTTGTCGCCGCCACTGCTTTCGCGTCTTCCAACAGCGCTGCTGTCGCTGCCGTGAATTACGGCCAGAGGAGGAGCGAGAGACCAGGAAAGGGAGGCGTGTCGTGCTCTGCTGCAGTCGAGCCAGCCTTGCTGCCTCCGCTGCTGGGGGTTGCTCCCGTCACTGTCGCCGGTGAGAAGGAGAGGGCAGTGCGGGAGAAACAGAGCGCGAGGGAGGAGAAGCCGGCTCCGCCACTGCCTTTCACTGCTGCCACATGTTCCTCTGCCAGTGCTAAAGGTGAGCTACCGAAACCCTCTGCTACCCAGGAAACCACCACTAGGACCACTGCTATGTTGGGGGTAAGCACTCCCTTGTTTCTGCTTCCTAATTCTGCCAATTCAATCTTACTTTGAGGCTGTCGTTGAAACTGTTGGTGCTTAATTAATGGTTATAGTAGGTAACATCGCCGCTGCCATTTCTAGAGATAGTTGCTGGCTTTGTGTGGAGATTTCTGTTGCAACTAGTATTTGTTTTGGGACTGTTTTATCTGTTGCTGTAATCTCTGTTAGCTTGCCCTGTGCTGTTGAGTCACCACCGATGCTGAGAATAGGTGGTGGGAACTGCTAATGGAGCAGGCTGAGTCACGGCGATTCCGGCTGCCAAGGGCGGTTCTGTGGTTATCGGAACCACTGCTGAAGCTTCTGTCCTTGGGTTCAGTTAGTATTCTTTAGTTACCGTAAGTACCTCTGCCTCGAAACCTTGTCCGTTCGTATCCCGTGATGTGTTTTAAGGTTTTCGCAATATTTATGTCTTTAGGATTAAGTTAACGGGGCCACATGTTGCGAGTAAAGGTTGTTTCTTCTGCTGTGAAATTGAGCAAAGCTGTGATTCAAGCTGTTGGTGATTTTGAGTTGAGGCGGAAAGGACTCTGTGAAACGTTTGGATTATGAAATTTGCGTTTTGAGGTAGGGGCGCTTTCCAAAAACTATGTTTTAAGTATTGGAATTATTACATATGGATACTGTTGTGAGATATTGTATATTTGGTGATTGTATCTGCCTTATGTGTTATTTGATTGACTCGAGTGATTATGGATGTTGGTTTGGTTGAATTGTTGTGCGGCTTTGTGAAATATTATGTTTTGAAGTGATTCTTTAAAGATTTGAAATCTGAGTTTAATTCATTGAGGATTGATTTGATTTGAGTCAATTATTTGATGATGTGAAAAGTCGAATGCACTTTTGAATTCAGCCTGGTTTACTTTAATTGACTTGATCTTGGACAAATGATTTGTTACTGAACCATTTCTTTAAAGCTTTGGAAATGAGTTAAATCGGTTGATATTGAGTTGATTTTGAAATGGTTTTCTTGAGATATGCCACTGAGGCGACTGTTGGATTTAGCTTGCTTTGAATTGATTTCTGGTTTTGAGCTGTTGAAAAGGAATGAGAAACGGTTTAGTTGGGACCCGAACTGGGTGGCAAAAGTCCAAATTTTAGGGGAGGTGCTGCCGAAATTTCTACAAAATCCTAGTCTTGTTTGAAAAGTTATTTAAAAAGGATTGGATTTGAGAAGTTGTATTATTTGATTTATTAAGAGAATATTTATATTTTCAAGCTTAATTTATTTAGTGAACTTTATGCCTTGAGTTTGACTTATTTAGAAATGAACTATTTTTACCGTTTGAATCACTGAAGGAAAGAATGGTGCTCTAATATTGATTTCAATATAAAAAGGAGCTTTTAGTGATTTCAAAGGAATCTAGACTTTTGATTGAGCAATTAAGTTTGAGGCATTTTGGAAGAGTTAGAAAAATGGGTTCCAAAAAGAAACCTGAAAGTGGTTTGATTCAAATGAACCGATTTCTTTTCAAATGAGTTGATTTTTGGACCGGGTTGGAACTTGTGATTTTGTATGGTCGGTTTCATAATAAATTCAGTTTTATTTACTTAAACCGAGAATCCATGATTTGAGTTTCAATGAATTTTAAGGAATTGATATAGGTTGACCTTCCCTAAAGACTTGGGACTCTGCCGAGAAGCTTTTATTATAAAATCCCATTGTTGGACGGGTGGTTTTGAATACTTTGAAATAAATCCTTAACTTGCCATGGTTTTGGAAGTTTTGGAAAGAGAATGCCGAGAGTGACTTTGTTTTAAACAGGGAACTCACTTTGAGTAAATTTGGCTTATGAGCCTAAGATGATTTGAGAAATGAGATCTTTAAAGCCAAGGCGGAAAAGAGTTGAAATTTGATTTCAAAGTGAAATGGCTTGAGAAAAGTGATTTGGGGCTTAAATGCCGGTTTTATGAATTTGATGATGTTGAATGGTGGAAGTGCTGTTTTGTTATGGGCCGGAATGGTTGTGTATGATTATGAATATTGGCTGGTTCTGGATTGAACCGTGAGCCGGAATGGCTGTGTATGATATTGATTTATGGCTGATTGCCGAATGAGTTATGGGCCGTATGGCTGACTATGAATTATGAATTTAAGCCGGATGGCTGAGATGGATGTTGATCCATGGCTGGGACTGAATGAATATATGCTTGAGATACCTGGGTAGTAGCAAGGGTTGTGGTTCGTCCCACTTGCTCCAGGTCAGAGACTGTGATGCCTGGGTAGTAGCGGTAGTAGTGGTGATTCCACTTGCTCCAGGTTGAGCTTTTAAATACCCGCCTGGGTAGTAGCCGCAGTAGTGGTTATTCCACTGGCTCTGGGTTGAGCGGGTAGTAGCAATGGGGTTGTAGCTCAAACCTACTTGCTCCGCGATGGGTGTTTCTGTCCATGGTTAGCTACCAGGACGTGTCGGGTTGGCTATATAACCGACAGATGATATCATCAGCCACTAGGGACATGCATGCATCATATGCATTTATGTGACATTGTTTGGGTGTGCATATTATACTTGGTTTGCCTATGTGATTAATTGCTAACTGTTCTACTTGCAATAACTGTTTGTTTGTGCTTGCATCTTCCTATTTGTGTTTGCTATTAGGACTCTGTTGGACTGTGGTGATTGGTTGTTGTTGGATTGTTTAGGCCTAGGGCCGTGGTTGAAATGAGATGAACTGATGGTTGATTTCGGTTTTGTGTTTCTGGTTTGGTGTAAAATATGAAAGGCTATTTTGGTTCAGTATAGATAAACCCTTTTGAAAGGCTTTTGAGTTTTTGAGAATTAAACGGTTCCTCTTTTAGAAAAGATTTCCGACTTTACTCTTATTGTAAACCGTCATTTTTGAAAAGAGGCATGAGACGGTTATTGATCACTGGTGCGGTTATCTTCATGTATCCTATTACAGTAATTCCCAAAAACCCTCTACTGAGAACCCTTTCGAGGATGATGTTCTCACCCCCCTACATTTTTTCCCTTTCAGGATATGGACGCTGAAGTCACGAAGGGTTTATTTAGTTGTTGTTGAAATGCTCTGTATTGTTTTAGTTATGGTTTATTGAACCCTCGCTATTATCTTGATATATTCTATAAGAGGGATAGGAATTGTATTGGTTAATGCTTGTAAAGTTATTTATATATAATTATGTATATATGGATGTACTCTTTTATGAGTTGTTGTAAGTTGTATGGTATTTATGGATGTACGATATCGAACGAAAGTATTTTTGGGAGCGGTATTGCGGTTTAAAGTTTTAAACAATCTCATATTTTAGTATTAAATAATATAAGTATCGTCGTAATGTCCAAGCTATCAGAGTCGCGCAGCCGGAAGCGTGAGCTTTGGTAGTTTGGGTGTTACACACCAGATCATGACATAACTGTAAATTCATAAGAAGTATGATTAACTATAGAAAATTTTAATTTTCACAACATATCCGACACAGGAAAATCTTCACCCAGAAAGAAAAGCAGATAACCTTTGAGCAACAAAACTCAATACACACAAGCTTGAAATTTGCAGCATAGAATGAATATACAAAATATTTCTGGTGATTTTTTTATTTCTTTAACTATTCTATCTTAATATTTGATGTGACACAGAAAGGAATGAGGGAAAAGGGTAAAAGTTGACAATACAAAGTACAAACTCTAATTTCAAATGGTTTTCAAATTACAATTCAGTACTTCAGTTTTCATTAAAAATCATGTATGATTTTTTCCCCACCATAGCCATTATATTTTAGTTTTTGATCTTCCTCTATCAAGAATGGAAATTCTATTTAATTAAAAAGAGTAATAAAATAAGTCATCAACAAATAGAAGCTTCAAACTCCAACACAACCCAATTCAACACGAACAAAGAAAACTAGGTTGGTCAGTTACAAAAATTTTAATTTTGCAATGCATCAAATGAAAGCAAAATCTTGAAGAACTTATTGCTTGAAGGGGAAAAAAGGAGGCTTACCAAATTTCAAGCTGTGCAGGGTCAGAAGACCCTTCTTTCAAGAGCATCAATGAGTAACTTCTCATTTATGACGAGGCACTTTACCAGCACTTTATTTGAAACCTTTTCTGGATTGACATAAACAAAGGCATATTCTTGGTCTAGTTGGTTCCCGTTCTCTACAGACACCTCCTCTACACACAATCACAAACCACATATTAAAAATGATCAGTAAATGCTAATTATAAACTTCAGGCTGCATATATCAATTTGCTACATCTTCTCTTGACACCACAAGGTATCTTCTAACTTCATCTTAATTGACTTGATCCTCAGATTAGATTGCATAACCTAATCCTTTGTCTAGTATGGAAGCCCAAGGATAGTGCAGTTTTCCGGCATGAATTGCCATTATTTGTGGTTATCATGGTTTATTAACAGCTACCACCTTAGAAAGCTCAACTTTTCTTTATAATCTAAATAATGAATCTCTGTAATTCACTCAATCAATCACATATCAGTATTTGATGGTTTTCAATAAATCATCAACTCAAGAACAAATAATCTTTTAAAGTACATGTTGAACGGCTAAATACACATATTCAATCTTGATGGATAAAATGTTCCTAAAATATCTGAGGATTTGAATTGCATGCATCGCCAGCATAAAAAAATCTTAAGTATACATCTAATTATATATTTTCACATTATCAACAATACATGACTCACCTCGTCACTATTTTTAAAGTCATAAACAATTAGATAATCCTATAAAACTCTCTTACACTGATTAGATGAAAATTGTTCTACATAGCTAGTGCTACAAACTTAGGGCACGTTTGGTTTACCTTTTTACTTTCTATGTTTTCTGTTTCTTGCAAAGAAAGAAGTGAAAATAGAAAACAGAATTGTCAATTATTTTCACTAAAGAAGAGTGATCATTAATGATATTTGGATATTTCACATAAAATATATCGAAATTAAATGATTTCGTTAAAGAAAAAAGAGAGAACAAAATGGAAAATTAGTGAAAGTGTTACCAGTGGAGGGAGGTGAGAGGGCGTCGTCGGAGACGGCTTGGGAGCCGGTGGCAGGGAGGAGGTAGCCGGAAGAGAGGAAGGTGGCGTGAACGACAAACGCTGCTTTGTCGTGGTCGTTTAGAAAGGAAGGCCTCGCCGCCCTTATGACTGCCATCACCGACTTATCCGTAGCCATTGTCGGTTTATGATTCTAACGTTTGGGACACTACGTTTCAGCTTCCGGAGTGGAGAGGAGTCAATAGTGTGTTGTGGTTCTTTTCTTTCTTTCTTTTGAATTTTGACATAGAAGGTGTTTGTTTCTTCGGGGAGAAGTTGAGGAAGGGAGGTTTTCAGCGTGAAACGACGTCGTTTTATATCATTTTGGCGCCACAGCAAACACTAAACTATTTCTGTTTTGCCAACATGTCAGGAAGGAGGCCAACTCATCTTTTCGGTTGCGCCAGATAGACGAAATGTGCCAAAAGGATGAGTCTGAGTCCCGGAGTGCAACTTTAGGGATGAATATGAGTAACTTTTACGTTCAGGGACTACTATGAAGCTCGGGTATAACTTCAGGGACCACTTTGAGACTTATCTCCCAAAATTGATGCATTTTTAAGGTTCTGATTCGGGGCCGAAATGGCCCGGGTATGGTCTGAAAAAAAAAAGTAAAATATCTGAAGAGAAACCGAGATCAGGTCTGGGTCATGCTCGGGTCACCCAGCCCAGTCCGGTGAGTAGTTAATGCTTCAAAATTTGAAATATACTTAGGGGCTAGAACTCGGTAGAAGAAGAAACTGTTTCCTCCTCTCTCTCGATTAGGGCACGGTGGCCCCCTCTCTGTGTCTCATCCCCACCTTGTCGCAGCCGCAGACGCCACCGTCTATAGCAGCCGCAGAGTCATGCCGATAGTGCTGCCCTGCTTCACGGTGCTTCTCTGCTTCTCAACGCTCTCTGTTTCACGTCGACGGTGCTGTGCTGCTTCAGTGATGACGACAACCCTCGTTG
This sequence comes from Arachis ipaensis, assembly GCF_059453495.1. Classification (NCBI taxonomy): domain Eukaryota; kingdom Viridiplantae; phylum Streptophyta; class Magnoliopsida; order Fabales; family Fabaceae; genus Arachis; species Arachis ipaensis. The sequence continues at coordinate 26,811,412 of NC_142437.1, forward strand.
GCTACGACGACCCTCAAAGACGACAACGATTCTCATGACGACTACTTTTCAACGCTTCTCTCCTACTTTTTCCAGCGTTGCTACCCCTATTCTTCTTCTTCTCGGCCACCATCAATTCCTGCGAAGCTCATTGACGAAGACGACCCTCAGTGACAATTGCTTCTCTGCTCCTTTTTCCCGATGATGCTGCCCTTGTTCTTCTTCTTCTCTACTCAACTGAGCCTTTTTCCTGTTCTTCTTCTCAAGTAAATCGATATCTCCTTTTTTGTTTAAAAGAAATCATTAATGTTGATCTTCTGAATCGGTGTTCTCCTTCTCAGTGAGCTGGAAATTTTTTTTTTGGGAAAAAATTAAATAAGGCTGAGCTTCTGATTCTGAAATTCAGATTACTGTTCTTTCTAATTATTAATTCTTGTAGTAAACTAATTACTGTTCTGATTTTTTTCTGATTTGTTCTTATTTAAATTGATGTGGCTATTATTGTTTTTTTTATTCTTGTTATTGTAAGGTTTCTGATTGTTCTGTTCAGCGTGCTGATTATTGGTCTAAACTTTTGATTTGTTACTGATTACTATTGAACAATATCTTGTTTTTTCTTGAACAATTATATGAACGACCCTTTTTTCACCCGATTTTTACCTAGTGCTCGAATGTGTATAAACTTCATCGACTCTAAAGTTGGATTAGGATTTCATAAATAATACCTAAACTTTAAAGTGTAAATAACACCTAACTTTTTTTTAATTTCACTTTAATTTAAATGAACTTTAATTAATTACACTTTAATTTAAAATTTTATATTTTTAAAACAGTTTTAGATTTTTTAATATTGAGATTTTAATATTTAAATTATTTTATATGAAATTACGGATATAATATAACTCCTTGGAAACCTATAAAAACTCTTAAAATATATTAAGAAATAATTATTAACTTTATAGGAATAATAAGGAATTATATTGTTATCAAATTTGTGCTTCCAAAAACAAAATTATAGTTAATATTCATCAATAGACAATATAAACATATCATGCTATACACATATTTCAACTATTATATACACACAAAATTTTATTCTCTTAATCACCTTATCATATATCCCAATTTACACAATATAATGTAAAATTTCTTCATATATCTTAATCTTAATATTTTTCAAAATTAATATAATTTTAGATGAAAATAAATTATATATAACTTTTTTAAGCCAATATCAATCAATTGAATAAAGTGAAATAAAAAAAGTTAGCTATTATTTACACTTTAATTTAAAACATTATATTTTTAAAATTTAAATAGTTTTTCTAATATTTAGATTTGATATTTAAAATTATTTATCTAATGAGAAACTCTATGTGGTCATTAGTTTTTTATAATTTTATCAATCATTTTGCCATCATAAATAATAAATTAGCATTTATGTGTGTAAATTATATTGATTCATATTTGCAAACTCTGATAAATATAGATACAAATTATATATTTTTTGTGTGTAAAGTACACATACTTGTAAATATGGATGCAAACTATTGCTATAAAATATTGGCCCAAAATTGTGTTCAAACTCTGTAAAATATATGTGCAAATTATATTGATTTATGTATGAAAATTTTAATAAATATAGTAACAAATTATATATTTTTTGTATGCAAATATCTGTAAATATGAGTGTAAATTATTGTTGTCCAAATAATAGCTAAAAATAATAAATTTTAATGGTCCTCTAACATTCTTTCTATCTAATTTATATATACATTTTGTAGACTGGATATAAACTTTAAATATTTTTATAAATAGCTATGACCTATTGTGGTTTACGTGTTAAAGTTGTTTTTTTATAAACCGCCTCTAGTGATTTATGACGTCAGTTAATTTTCATTTAAACATTTATACCATGTAGTGATTTATCTATAAATTTTAAAACCTCTACATAACAGTTTATATAAGGTAAAAATAAACCGAAATGTAACTATTTTGAAAATGTAATAATTGAGTAATTTAGGCCTCCACTTTGTGTATCTATGTAATTTGCCCATAATCAAGAATTCTAGATGATTAAAAATTGAGTATTTTTGCTACATGACTTTAATATTTTAAGCATATTACAGGTGCATTAAAACTTAATATTTGTAATAAAATATGTATTAAAAATATAAAATCTACTTAATATACTAAAACTGGATTTTCTTCTAACTAATGAAAATGAGGTGTCGATTTCTCATGAATCTATTTTTCTGCTAAAATAAATGTACTATTTTCTCTTCTAAATTTATTTTATAAAAATATGAGTGTAATTACCCGTGGCAAGCACGTGATAAAATTGAAATTATAATTTTAAGTTGTTTTGTTAAAATTAATTTGAATTATAATAATTTGACTAATAAAAAAGTAATGAGTCATGCATTGTTTGTTTTTTCTTAATTTAGTGTAATTGTAAGTCTAAAATAGTTATTAACCGGTTTTAGTAATCTACTTTTTTCAATAAATTAGACATATATACTGAATATGATCATAAATAATTTAGTAATACCTAAATCTACCAACAAATTGTTATATATGAAAGAACATATCAAAATCAGTTGAAAATGAACAACAAATTATTAGAGAATTTTAATGCAAAAAGTTCTCTAATAAATAATAAATAATTTAAACCCACTAAATAATAACTCAACACTATTCTTTGATACCTGTAAAATATATACCTGAAACAATACTATATTAATGTTAGTATACAAAATTATATTATTAACGTAATTATAAAATTGTTTACCAGGAGAATAAAATAATACAGATTTTTATGATAATTCTAATATTCTCAAATTATAAATGTACATTAAGAATACATTATCCATTAGCACCTAGAATTTGTCAATTTTTTAAATTGATAGTGATAAATTTTAATAAATTAATAAATTTAATTAAGAGATTTTGTTATTACCTTTTCATTATAAGCTCTCAAAAACTTCTCTATATACCACATTCATCGTGCAGTTATTTTCTAAATGTTTGTGATCTTTTAACAGCACTCGCAGACCATCTTTACTCGTTACTTTTGCCTTTATTTTCCAAACTTTTTTATTACATAATCTACCATAGGTAATAAATACTGTTGATAGAATCGTAGGCCATTAGGTATGAAAAATAATAAACAGAAAAAGAACTATGTCTGAGGTACGAATTTTTTAGATGATAAAAATTGTTACAATTCACTATTACTGCTTATATATATATACACACACACTCATTATACACAGTAATAATTAGCTAATATTTTTAATGGAGATACTTGCTATAATTAGGTAAAAATTATACCATTATCTTTTATTAACCTTTATGATTAATTCAATGGAGATACTTACTCAGTATATATGTTATCTACATTAATTATGTGCCAATATTTTTAGGAAAAAACTAAAAGAAGAGATATATAAATATATATAATATTGTTGCTCTATAAGAAGCAGATATAAATTGCTACATTCTTTTTTATTATATTATACAACTTAAAGTTATAGTATCATGTTATTTTTAATTATAGATACTTGCTAGAATTATATCAAATTTAATTATGACTCTAAATAAATAAAATAGTAACAATCAATATTCTTTTTTTTACATTCAATATTTACTGTAAATATAAAAAATAAAATAACCAATGAATAAAAATATGAGTAAAAAATAAAACATAATAATTAAAATTCAATTTGTTAACTAATTAATCTTGTGTCCATACAATATTATTATTATTATTATTATTATTATTATTATTATTATTATTATTATTATTATTATTATTATTATTATTATTATTATTAGTATTATGCACTAATTAAAGTAGAAGATAAAGAACTATATAATTAACGAACCATTATTAGAATGAGTGAGAATTATAGCATGAATTATTATGGATACAACTATCTACTAATAAAATTATTGCACATGAATGAGAATTAGAATTATATCAATTAATATAATTAGAATGAATAAAAATATCGATGATTGATAATTAGTTTAATAATGTATTGAATATTAATTTGATATAATTATAAAAAAGATATTTTCGTAAAATAATATAATTATACATTATTTATGAGTTAATTGTAATATAATTAAAATAAATTCATTTGAAAAAAAAGTCATGTGTAATCTTCATAAATTACAGTAATTTTTTTATTTATACATACATATATATTAATTATACATAAAAATATTTAAATCACATATTTTAAATATTTTTTTGTTATAATTATTTTCTTATATATATATATTTTATTCCACAATGCGTGCAATGTAACACCTTAATATTCAAATCCTTATGCTCGAGTCATAAGTCAATGATATTACGGTGGTACGACTCTCAGGTGAATTTTTAATACATAATTATAAGTAAAATTGAAAGGAGTATTAATCGAGAAATCTGAAAAGAGTAAAAATAAAATTGCGAAGTCGTATCACTCACGCATCGACAACTAAAAGATAAAGCGTGAAGTTGAAAGCGATATACTGATAAAGGCATAAAGGAGATTAAGTGAAGGATAGTATATAGACATATAACATAAGTAAATAGCCACTAGTCGTGACCCGCAAAGTTTAGGCCGGATAGGGTACAGTATAACAGTAGTTGATAACAGTATCTCCTAATCTCTCCCAAAAGAAACATAAGAACCTCTATAGGCAAGTTCAGAAGAGTTCAATACATAATAAAGCTTTTCAAAATAAAGGTGGAGAGATTCTAAGTAAATATAAAGTAGAGAATATAAAGATTTTCGCTGTCTCTCAGATGAACCACAGCTCACTTCTGAGCACCTGGACCTGTATCTGAAAAACAAGAGATATATACGGAATGAGAACCCCCGACCCATGGGTTTCCAATACAGTAAAAGTGCCAAATAAATACAATGCATTGTAATAAAAACTCACTAAGCATCCTAAACTTCTTTTCACCAAATATTCATCCTATGTTCTCGCTAATCCATGAAATAGGCAACTGGAGCACGAAATTGTGATCTCAGGCAACGGCGCCAAAACTCTGTACGCACGTCTTAATAAATTGTTTTTCATTCACAACTTCGATACAACTAACCAGTAAGTGCACTGGGTCGTCCAAGTAATAAAACCTTACGTGAGTAAGGGTCGATCCCATGGAGATTGTTGGTATGAAGCAAGCTATGGTCATCTTGTAAATCTCAGTCAGGCGGATAATAATTAATCATGGAGTTTTCGAACATAAATAGAAAATAAGGATAGAAACACTTATGTATATCATTGGTGAGAATTTCGGATAAGTGTATAGAGATGCTTTCGTTCCTCTGAACCTCTGCTTTCCTGCTGTCTTCATCCAATCAGTCTTACTCCTTTCCATGACTGGCTGTATGTAAGGACATCACCTTTGTCAATGGCTACTTTTGATCCTCTCTGAAAAATGGTCCAATACGCTGTCACTGCATGGCTAATCGTCTGGAGGCATCACCCTTGTCAATGGCTGCATCCTATCCTCTTATGAAAATGGTCCAAATGCTCTGTCACAGCACGGCTAATCATCTGAGGTTCTCGATCATACTGGAATAGGATTCACCCTCCTTTTGCGTCTGTCACTACGCCCAGCAATCGTGAGTTTGAAGTTCGTCACAGTCATTCAATCCCAGAGTCCTACTCGGAATACCATAGACAAGGTTTAGACTTTCTGGACTCTCATGAATGCCGCCATCAATCTAGCTTATACCACGAAGATTCTGATTAAGAGATCCAAGAGATACTCATTCAATCTAAGGTAGAACGGAAGTGGTTGTCAGGCACGCGTTCATAGGAATGATGATGATTGTCACGTTCATCACATTCAGGTTGAAGTACGAATGAATATCTTAGAAGCAGAATAAGTTGAATTGAATAGAAAAACAGTAGTACTTTGCATTAATCTTTGAGGAACAACAGAGCTCCACACCTTAATCTATGGAGTGCAGAAACTCTACCGTTGAAAATACATAAGTGATAATAGGGTAAGCATGGCCGAGTGGCCAGCCTCCCATGGAGGTCTCCAGATCTAAAAATGATCAAAAGATGTCTAATACAATAGTAAAAAGTTCTATTTATAATAAACTAGCTACTAGGGTTTACAGAAGTAAGTAATTGATGCATAAATCTACTTCCGGGGCCCACTTGGTGTGTTCTTGGGCTGAGCTTGAGTGTTACACATGCAGAGGCTCTTTCTGGAGTTGAACGCCAGGTTGTAACGTATTTCTGGCGTTCAACTCTGGTTTGTGACTTGTTTCTGGCGTTTAACTCCAGACAGCAGCGTAGAACTGGCGTTCAACGCCCTTTTACGTCATCTAAACTCAGTCAAAGTATAGACTATTATACATTGCTGGAAAGCCCTGGATGTCTACTTTCTAACGCAATTGGAAGAGCGCCATTTTGAGTTCTGTAGCTCCAGAAAATCCACTTTGAGTGCAGGGAGATCAGAATCCAACAACATCAGCAGTCCTTCTTCTACCTCTGAATCTGATTTTTGCTCAAGTCCCTCAATTTCAGCCAGAAAATACCTGAAATCATAGAAAAACACACAAACTCATAATAAAGTCCAGAAATGTAAATTTAACATAAAAACTAATGAAAACATCCCTTAAAGTAACTAGATTCTACTAAAAACAATGCCAAAAAGCGTATAAATTATCCACTCATCACAACACCAAACTTAAATTGTTGCTTGTCCCCAAGCAACTGAAAATCAAATAGGATAAAAAGAAGAGAATATACTATAATTTCCAAACTATCAATGAAATATAGCTCCAATCAGATGAGCGGGACTTGTAGCTTTTTGCCTCTTGAATAGTTTTGGCATCTCACGTTATCCATTGAAGTTCAGAATGATTGGCATCTATAGGAACTCAGAGTTCAGATAGTGTTATTGATTCTCCTAGTTTAGTATGATGATTCTTGAACACAGCTAATTTATGAGTCTTGGTTGTGGCCCTAAGCACTTTGTTTTCCAGTATTACCACCGGATACATAAATGCCACAGACACATAACTAGGTGAACCTTTTCAGATTGTGACTCAGCTTTGCTAAAGTCCCCAATTAGAGGTGTCCAGGGTTCTTAAGCACACTCTTCTTTTGCTTTGGACCTTGACTTTAACCGCTCAGTCTCAAGTTTTCACTTGACACCTACACGCCACAAGCACATGGTTAGGGACAGCTTGGTTTAGCCGCTTAGGCCAGGATTTTATTCCTTTAGGCCCTCATATCCACTGATGCTCAAAGCCTTGGGATCCTTTTTATTACCCTTGCCTTTTGGTTTTAAGGGTTACTGGCTTTTTGCTCTTGCCTCTTGGTTTTAAGAGCTTTTGGCTTTTTCTGCTTGCTTTTTTTTTTCTTTTTCTTTCTATTTTTTTTCTATTTTTTTTTCTGCAAGCTTTATTCTTTGCTGATTTTTCTTGCTTCAAGAATCATTTTTATGATTTTTCAGATTATCAAATAACATGTCTCCTAGTCATCATTCTTTCAAGAGCCAACATATTTAACATTCTTAAACAACAACTTCAAAAGACATATGCACTGTTCAAGCATTCATTCAGAAAACAAGAAGCATTGTCACCACATCAATATAATTAAAATAAGTTCAAGGATAAATTCGAAACTCATGTACTTCTTGTTCTTTTGAATTAAAACATTTTTCATTTAAGAGAGGTGATGGATTCATAGGACATTCATAACTTTAAGACAAAGTTACTAAATACTAATGATCATGTAATGAAGACACAAACATGGATAAGCACTTAACATAGAGAAAATGAAAAACAGAGAATGTAAGAACAAGGAATGAGTCCACCTTAGTGATGGTGGCATTTCCTTCTTGAGGAACCAATGATGTCCTTGAGCTCTTCTATGTCTCTTCCTTGTCTTTGTTGCTCCTTTCTCATTGCTTTTTGATCTTCTCTTATTTCATGAAGGATGATGGAGTGCTCTTGATGTTCCACCCTTAATTGTCCCATGTTGGAACTTAATTCTCCTAGGGAGGTGTTGATTTGCTCCCAATAGTTTTGTGGAGGAAAATGCATTTGAGGCATCTCCGGGATCTCATGGTGATGAGCTTCATGCGTCTCTTGAGATCCATGAATGGGCTCTCTTGCTTGCTCCATCCTTTTCTTAGTGATGGGCTTCTCTTCCTCAATGGGAATGTCTCCTTCTATAAAAGCTTCAGCTGAGTAACATAAATGGCAAATAAGATGAGGAAAAGCTAGCCTTGCCCTAGGAGAGGGCTTTTCGACTATTTTGTAGAATTCAAGGGAGATGACTTCATGAACTTCTACTTCCTCTCCAATCATGATGCTATGAATCATGATGGCCCGATCCACAGTAACTTCAGATCGGTTGCTAGTGGGGACGATGGAGCGTTGGATGAACTCAACCATCCTCTAGCCACAGACTTGAGGTCCAGTCTTCTTAATTGAACCGGCTTGCCTTTGGAGTCAATCTTCCATTGAGCTCCTTCCACACATATTTCCATGAGGACTTGGTCTAACCTTTGATCAAAGTTGACCCTTCTAGTGTAGGGGCGTGCATCTCCTTGCATCATAGGCAAGTTAAACGCCAACCTCACATTTTCCGGACTGAAATCTAAGTATTTCCCCCGAACCATTGTAATATAATTCTTTGGGTTTGGGTTCTTACTTTGATCATGGTTCCTAGTGATCCATGCATTGGCATAGAACTCTTGAACTGTTAGGATGCCGACTTGTTGGATGGGTTTTGTTAGAACTTCCCAACCTCTTCTTTGGATTTCATGTCGGATCTCCGGATACTCATTTCTCTTGAGTTTGAAAGGGACCTCAGGGATCACCTTCTTCTTGACCACAACATCATAGAAGTGGTCTTGATGAGCTTTGGAGATGAATCTTTCCATCTCCCATGACTCGGAGGTGGAAGCTTTTGTCTTCCCTTTCCCTTTTCTAGAGGATTCTCTGGTTTTAGGTGCCATCAATGGTAATGGAAAAACAAAAAGCTTATGCTTTTACCACACCAAACTTAGAATATTGCTCATCCTCGAGCAAGAGAAGAAAGAATAGATGAAGAAGAAGAAAAGAATAAGGAGGAGAGGATGGATATGTGTATTCGGCCAAGAAGGGGAAGAGAGGGTTGTGTTGTGTGAAAATGAGGAAGAATGGAGGGCTTTATATAGGGAAGGGTGGGGGGGGGGTAAGGTTCGGCCATATAGGGTGGGTTTGGGTGGGAAATTGATTTTGAATTTTGAAGGTAGGTGGAGTTTATGAGGTAGGTTTATGGGGAAGAGTGGATGGATGTGAGTGGTGAAGTGGTGATAGGGAAGAGAGATTGAGGTGATTGGTGAAGAGTTTTGGGGAAGAGTGTTTATGGGATTGTGTGAAAGAGGGGTGAGAAGAAGTGAGTGGAGGTAGGTGGGGATCCTGTGGGGTCCACAGATCCTGAGGTGATCCTGTGGGGTCTACAGATCCTGAGGTGTTCAAGGATTTACAACCTTGCACCAAATTGGGCATGCAAAATGCCCTTGCACACAACTCTGGGCGTTCAGCGCCAGATTGGTGCTTGTTCTGGGTGTTGAACGCCCATTTGTTGCCCATTTCTGGCGTTGAACGCCAGAACCATGCTTGTTTTGGGCGTTCAGCGCCAGCTCTTCTCCAGGGTGCAATTTTGGCGTTCAAACGCCCAGATGCTGCCCATTTTGGGCGTTCAGCGCCAGAACCATGCTCTGTTTCGGCGTTGAACACCAGCCATATGCTTCTTACTGGCGTTTAAACGCCAGTAAGGTCTTCCTCCAGGGTGTGATTTTTCTTCTGCTGTTTTTGATTCCGTTTTTAATTTTTATATTTATTTTGTGACTCCACATGATCATGAACCTAATAAAACATGAAAAACCATGAAAATAAAAATTAGATAAATAAAAATTGGGTTGCCTCCCAACAAGCGCTTCTTTAATGTCAATAGCTTGACAGTGGGCTCTCATGGAGCCTCACAGATGTTCAGAGCATTGTTGAGACTCCCCAACACCAAACTTAGAGTTTGGATATGGGAGTTCAACACCAAACTTAGAGTTTGGTTGTGGCCTCCCAACACCAAACTTAGAGTTTGACTGTGGGGGCTTTGGTTGACTCTGTTTTGAGAGAAGCTTTTTGTGCTTCCTCTCCATGTTTACAGAAGGGTAACCTTGAGTTGTAAACACAAGGGAGTCCTCATTCAATTGAAGGACTAATTCACCTCTGTCAACATCAATTACAGCTCTTGCTATGGCTAGGAAGGGTCTTCCAAGGATGATGGATTCATCCTCATCCTTCCCAGTATCCAGGACTATGAAATCAGCAGGGATGTAAAGGCCTTCAACCTTTACTAACACGTCCTCTACTTGTCCATAAGCCTGTTTTCTTGAATTGTCTGCCATCTCTAATGAGATTTTAGCAGCTTACACCCCATAGATTCCCAGTTTCTCTATTACAGAGAGGGGCATGAGGTTTATCCCTGAACCAAGGTCACACAGAGCCTTATCAAAGATCATGTTGCCTATGGTACAAGGTATTATGAACTTTCCAGGATCCTGTTTCTTCTGAGGCAATGTCAGTTGATCCAGATCACTCAGTTCATTAGTGAGCAAGGGAGGTTCGTCTTCCCAAGTCTCAATACCAAATAATTTGGCATTCAGCTTCATGATTGCACCAAGGTACTTGGTAACTTGCTCTTCAGTAACATCCTCATTCTCTTCAGAAGAGGAATACTCATCAGAGCTCATGAATGGCATAAGGAGGTTTACTGGAATCTCTATGGTCTCTAGATGAGCCTCAGATTCCTTTGGTTCCTCAAAGGGAAACTCCTTATTGATCACTGGGCGTCCCAGGAGGTCTTCCTCCCTGGGATTCACGTCCTCTCATTCCCTTACAGGTTCGACCATGGTGATTAATTCAATGGCCTTACACTCTCCTTTTAGATTTTCTTTTGTATTGCCTGGGAGAGTACTAGGAGGAATTTCAGTGATCTTTTTACTCAGCTGGTCCACTTGTGCTTCCAAATTTCTAATGGAGGACCTTGTTTTATTCATGAAACTCACAGTGGCCTTTGATAGATCAGAGACTAAATTTGCTAAATTAGAAGTATTTTGTTCAGAGTTCTCTGTCTGTTGCTGAGTGGATGATGGAAAAGGCTTGCTATTGCTAAACCTGTTTCTTCCACCATTATTAAAGCCTTGTTGAGGCTTTTGTTGATCCTTCCATGAGAAATTTGGATAATTTCTCCATGATGGATTATAGGTGTTCCCATATGGTTCACCCAAGTAATTTACCTCTGCTATTGCAGGGTTCTCAGGATCATAAGCTTCTTCTTCAGAAGATGCCTCTTGAGTACTGTTGGATGCAGCTTGCATTCCATTCAGACTCTGAGAAATCATATTGACTTGCTGAGTCAATATTTTGTTCTGAGCCAATATGGCATTCAGAGTATCAATTTCAAGAACTCCATTCTTCTGAGGCGTCCCATTACTTACAGGATTTCTCTCAGAAGTGTACATGAACTGGTTATTAGCAACCATGTCAATGAGTTCTTGAGCTTCTGCAGGCATTTTCTTTAGGTGAATGGATCCACCTGCAGAAGTATCCAATGACATCTTAACTAATTCAGACAGACCATCATAGAATATATCCAGGATGGTCCATTCTGAAAGCATGTTAGAAGGACACTTTTTGGTCAGTCATTTGTATCTCTCCCAAGCTTCATAGAGGGATTCACCTTCTTTCTGTCTGAAGGTTTGAACATCCACTCTAAGCTTGCTCAGCTTTTGAGGAGGAAAGAACTTGGCTAAGAAAGCCTTGACCAGCTTATCCCAAGAGTTCAGGCTATCCTTAGGTTGAGAGTCCAACCACACTCTAGCTCTGTCTCTTACAGCTAAAGGAAAAAGCATGAGCATGTAGACTTCAGGATCTACTCCGTTAGTCTTAACAGTATCACAGATCTGCAAGAATTCAGTTAAGAACTGAAAGGGATCTTCAGATGGAAGTCCATGAAACTTGCAATTTTGCTGCATCAGAGAAACTAGCTGAGGTTTCAGCTCAAAATTATTTGCTCCAATGGTAGAGATGGAGATGCTTCTTCCATGTAAATTGGAATTAGGTGCAGTAAAGTCACCAAGCATCCTCCTTACATTATTATTATTTTCGGCTGCCATCTCCTCTTCTTGTTCGAAAATTTCTGAAAGGTTGTCTCTGGACTGTTGTATTTTAGCTTCTCTTAGTTTCCTTTTCAGAGTCCTTTCAGGTTCTGGATCTGCTTCAACAAGAATATTCTTGTCTTTGCTCCTGCTCATATGAAAAAGAAGGACAGAAAAATAATAATAATAATAGGGATCCTTTTTACCACAGTATAGGGGTCCCTGTGTGATAGAAGAAAAGAAGAAGAAAAAATTCGAACACAGATGGAAGAGGGGGTTCGAATTTGGGTGAGATGAAGTGTTAGTAGATAAATAAATAAAATAGAAGGAGATGAGAGAGAAAGAGGGTTTTCGAAAATGTTTTTTTGACAAAGAGTTAGTGATTTTCGAAAATAGTTTTTGAAAAAGGTTAGTAATTTTTGAAAATTTTAAAATAAAAAATTAAAATAATTAGTTAATTAAAAAGAAATTTTGAAAAAGAGGGAGATATTTTCGAAAATTAGAGAGAGAGAGAGAGTTAGTTAGGTAGTTTTGAAAAAGATAATAAACAAACAAAAAGTTAGTTACTTAGTTGAAACAAATTTGAAAATCAATTTTGAAAAGATAAGAAGATGAGAAGTTAGAAAAGATATTTTGAAATCAAATTTTTGAAAAAGATAAAATAAGAAGATATTTTTGAAAAGATATGATTGAAATTGGTTTTGAAAAAGATTTGATTTTTTAAAATCACAATTAATGACTTGATTCACAAGAAATCACAAAATATGATTCTAGAACTTAAAGTTTGAATCTTTCTTAACAAGCAAGTAACAAACTTGAAATTTTTGAATCAAAACATTAATTGATGATGTTATTTTTGAAAATTATGTGATAAAGATAAGAAAAAGATTTTTGAAAAATATTTTTAAAATTTTCGAAAATAACTAAGAAAAATGAAAAAGATTTGATTTTTGAAAAAGATTTTGAAAAAGATAAGATTTTTAAATTGAAAATTTGATTTGACTCATAAAAACAATTGAATTTTTAAAAATTTTTGAAAAAGTCAACTCAAATTTTCGAATTTGATGAGAGAAGAAGGGAAAGATATTTTTTTGATTTTTGAATTTTTAATGATGAGAGATAAAAACATGAAAATGATGCAATGCATGAAAATTTTGGATCAAAACAACGAATGCATGCAAGAATGCTATGAATGTCAAGATGAACACCAAGAACACTATGAAGATCATGATGAACATCAAGAACATATTTTTGAAAATTTTTATATGCAAAGAAAACATGCAAGACACCAAACTTAAAAATTTTTCATGTATAGACACTATGAATGCAAGAATGCATATGAAAAACAAGAAAAGACACAAAACATGAAAACATCAAGATCAAACAAGAAGACTTACCAAGAACAACTTGAAGATCATGAAGAACACTATGAATGCATGAATGTTTCGAAAAATGCAAGATGAATATGCAATTGACACCAAACTTTCAACATGACTCAAGACTCAATCAAGAAACATGAAATATTTTTGATTTTTATGATTTTATGATTTTTTTGTATTTTCTTTTATTTTTTTTTCGAAAATCATTTTGAAAAAGAAAAATAAGGATTCCAAAATTTTTAATACAAATTCCAGGAATCTTATGCTCTTTAGTCTAAAGATCCAATCAAAGGGTCAGGCATGGCTTAATAGCCAGCCAAGCTTTAATATGTAACTCAGACATGACACGCCTGACATTCCCTATCCAGAAGAACTAGACATGGCTTTACAGCAAGCCAGGCTTCAACATGCTTCATGAAACACTACAATTCATTCTTAAAAATTCTAAAGAAAAATATATTTTTGAAAACATTTTTTTTTCGAAAACAAAGGAGAAATTTTTGAAAGATTTTTGAAAAATTTTTGAAAACAAAGCAAAAAGAAAATTACCTAATCTGAGCAACAAGATGAACCGTCAGTTGTCCAAACTCGAACGATCCCAGGCAACGGCGCCAAAAACTTGGTGCACGAAATTGTGATCTCAGGCAACGGCGCCAAAAACTCTGTACGCACGTCTTAATAAATTGTTTTTCATTCACAACTTCGATACAAACAGGCAAGTACACTAGGTCGTCCAAGTAATAAAACCTTACGTGAGTAAGGGTCGATCCCACGGAGATTGTTGGTATGAAGCAAGCTATGGTCATCTTGTAAATCTCAGTCAGGCGGATAATAATTAATCACGGAGTTTTCGAACATAAATAGAAAATAAGGATATAAACACTTATGTATATCATTGGTGAGAATTTCGGATAAGTGTATAGAGATGCTTTCGTTCCTCTGAACCTCTGCTTTCCTGCTGTCTTCATCCAATCAGTCTTACTCCTTTCCATGGCTGGCTGTATGTAAGGACATCACCTTTGTCAATGGCTACTTTTGATCCTCTCTGGAAAATGGTCCAATGCGCTGTCACTGCATGGCTAATCGTCTGGAGGCATCACCCTTGTCAATGGCTGTATCCTATCCTCTTGTGAAAATGATCCAAATGCTCTGTCACAACACGGTTAATCATCTGAGGTTCTCGATCATACTGGAATAGGATTCACCCTCCTTTTGCGTCTGTCACTATGCCCAGCAATCGCGAGTTTGAAGTTTGTCACAGTCATTCAATCCTAGAGTCCTACTCGGAATACCACAGACAAGGTTTAGACTTTCCGGACTCTCATGAATGCCGCCATCAATCTAGCTTATACCACGAAGATTCTGATTAAGAGATCCAAGAGATACTCATTCAATCTAAGGTAGAACGGAAGTGGTTGTCAGGCACACGTTCATAGGGAATGATGATGATTGTCACGTTCATCACATTCAGGTTGAAGTGCGAATGAATATCTTAGAAGCAGAATAAGTTGAATTGAATAGAAAAATAGTAGTACTTTGCATTAATATTTGAGGAACAGCAGAGCTCCACACCTTAATCTATGGAGTGCAGAAACTCTACCGTTGAAAATACAAGTGATAATAGGGTAAGCATGGCCGAGTGGCCAGCCTCCCATGGAGGTCTCCAGATCTAAAAATGATCAAAAGATGTCTAATACAATAGTAAAAAGTTCTATTTATTATAAACTAGCTACTAGGGTTTACAGAAGTAAGTAATTGATGCATAAATCCACTTCCGGGGCCCACTTGGTGTGTGCTTGGGCTGAGCTTGAGTGTTACACGTGCAGAGGCTCTTTCTGGAGTTGAACGCCAGGTTGTAACATATTTCTGGCGTTCAACTCTGGTTTGTGACTTGTTTCTGGCGTTTAACTCCAGACAACAGCATAGAACTGGCGTTCAACGCCCTTTTACGTTATCTAAACTCGGTCAAAGTATGGACTATTATATATTGCTGGAAAGCCCTGGATGTCTACTTTCTAACGCAATTGGAATCGCGCCATTTTGAGTTCTGTAGCTCCATAAAATCCACTTTGAGTGCAGGGAGGTCAGAATCCAACAGCATCAGCAGTCCTTCTTCTACCTCTGAATCTGATTTTTGCTCAAGTCCCTCAATTTCAGCCAGAAAATACCTGAAATGACAGAAAAACACACAAACTCATAGTAAAGTCCAGAAATATGAATTTAACATAAAAACTAATGAAAACATCCCTAAAAGTAACTAGATTCTACTAAAAACATACTAAAAATAATGCCA
This sequence comes from Arachis ipaensis, assembly GCF_059453495.1. Lineage (NCBI taxonomy): Eukaryota > Viridiplantae > Streptophyta > Magnoliopsida > Fabales > Fabaceae > Arachis > Arachis ipaensis. The sequence continues at coordinate 26,827,244 of NC_142437.1, forward strand.
AAAAGTGTATAAATTATCCGCTCATCAGCAACTGTCATAAGGGAACGCTAAATCTGATTCCTCTTCCTGATGCTTCCCAACTTATAACTCTCCAACAAATCAGAATAGAAATCATAAGCCAAACCTCCACCAGTTATCTTATTTCAGTAATTCTATATAAATATTTCATATCTTCACCTGGAGCAAGTGATCACTTCACTGCGTCTACCCAGGGAGCTCAAAATATCTCATTCTCTACCTGGAGCAAGTGAAATCACTTCACTGTGTCTACCCAGGGAACTCAAATTATCTCATTCAATAATCATCATTTTAAATTAATCATATCATTATTCCATTTCAACAAGAACAGCCCTCAGCATCAACCGACACCACTTTGAGGGACCTCTCAGTTGTACAAACACAATCAATACAGACAAGTAATACACAATTAAGGTACAAGTAGAACAGATAGCATATAGTCAGGTAATATAACATACATGATATAGCAATCCAAACAAATAGGCAAACCCAAACAAGTTAAACATATGCAAATGATGTAAGCCTATCCTATGGTTGATGAGTCTCATCTGTCGGTTATAAAGCCAACCCGACAAGTCCTGGTAGCTAACCATTGGACTGTCCCTCTGTTGTGCATCCTCAACTTGAGTTATTCACAATCATAACCATAATCACACAACACCCACACTGGTGTTTATCCACGAGGGCGAGCTCATCCGAAACTTTCACAGTGTCTGGCCACACTTACGACATAGGGTCAATAGAATCTCGGATCTCAACCTGGAGCAAGCGGAGCCAACCCACTGCATCAACCCAAGGAATTTGAAACTCAGATAATTTCGCAAATCTCAAATCAACCTTAACTGGGAGCAAGTGGGGGCTAACCACTACATCTACCCCAGGAGTTGCAAACCAAACCCGGAGCAAGTGGAATCAATGCCACTGCATCTACGCAGGCAGGTATATCTCACCACATCCCAGAGCAAGTGGATCAATACCACTGCATCTACCCAGGCAGGTATATCTCACCACATCACGGAGCAAGTGGGGCGAAACCACAACCCTTGCGTCCATCCGGGGAGCCTCTATACTAACCAACCTGAAGCAAGTGGGGCGCAACCATAACCCTTGCATATACCCAGGAGGTACATTCTCATATGCCCAGGAGGAACCAAGGAGGAGATCCTAACCTCCCACCATCTCGCTGGTGGCGATTTTACAATACCAAGAAGAACAGGGAAGGGGATTCTCATCTTCTTTCATTTCTTTGGGGTCGCACTTTCGAGAAAGAGAGCTCAAGATAAAACAATCATTCAAAGTCATATTTTTAATTCCAGCCATAAACCAATATTTATCATAGCCATCTGACTCATAACATAACCCATAACCAGCCAATAATCATTATTAAATACAGCCCTTCGGCTCACGGCATACACCGCACTTCCATCATCACCCTCAGTAACTCATACAATCGTCATTACTCATCATTCATCATTGATTCTCTCTTTACTTCATCTACAAGTTACCCCATGTCCTAGCTTCTTTTCATTACTAGGCATACTATAAAGATTTAGGACTTAGAGGATGAAAATGGAGGCTTAGAAGTTTGAAATTCGGCTTTAAACACTCAAAAATCAACTTTTGCTGGAAACAGGGTCACGCGTGCGGGTCGCCCACGCGTGCGCGTGTAAGGTGGAAAAGTAGAGTGACGTGTAAGCATCGACCATGCGTGCGCATGGGAGTCAGAAAAGCAGAGTGATGCGTGCGCGTCATCCACGCGTACGTGTGGGTGTGTTTTGTGCTCCTCGCACAAAACTAGCACAGTACCCGTGTAAATCTCTGAATTTTCTACGAGGCATTTGCATTAGTGCAGCGACGCATACGTGTCGGCCAGGCACACGCGTGAGATAGTAAAAATCGTGAGTGACGCATGCGCGTCGGCCATGCATGTGCGTCGGGGTACGTTTTACCAAAAATTTTACTAAGTTAAAAAGCTGCAGAATTACATTTTTAAACCCCCAAACTTCCAACACACATAACTTCTTCTACAAAATTCCTTTTTCAACCATTTCTGAACTGTTGGAAAGATCGTTGAATAAACTTTCATAAAAATCCAATTTTGAAGAATTCCAAACTTTGTGGACCGAGTTATGGACCGCCAAAGTTGGTAAAAAAATCAGTTTTTACCCAAAAATAGAAATCACCAATTTTTCTAATGTTCACAAGCCAAATTCATTTCCACTGATCCAAATGACCACAACCCAATCACATTCACATAATTACACTTAGCCAAAACCAAAGGTACCTCATCTACACAATTTCACCTAAAACTATCAAATTTCACACCTCAATTCCTCAAACCTTATTATTCAATAACCAAACCAATTATTCACACATTCAATATCTAAAATCCATCCAATCTCTTATATCATCACACAATACACACATCAACTTACCTTCCTTACCTCTTTTCAGCCTCCGGCCTAAGATTCACGGCCTCCGTCCCAAATTTACAATTTAAATACATATTCCACAAACCAATATTCATTATCCAATTCATCAAATCCTATACAATTTCACACAATTCTCAATGCAATCATTAATTTACATTACATGTCAATTATGCATATTAGTACCAACTATTTACACAATCCAAACTTAATCCTAAGGGCATCTAGCCTAGGAATTCTCATCACACCACACGATACTTAAATAAAACTTAAATCGTACATCTTGTAGCCAAAATAATTGAGCTTCTTCTTGAGAGTCTCCACCAACCCTTAGCTCCAAGCCTCACCAAGGCCCCACAAGCAATATCAATCTTCTAATTGTGCACCAAAATTATCCAATACTCTAACATAATCAATTTTCACACTTATAATCAACCTAGGGTTCATGAAATTGGTAAATCACAAGGGTTAGAGGGTTCCTTACCTTAACCCACGAAATTGATTGACGGAACTCACCAAAGGCTCATACTAGAGGCACTTCTAAACAACTAAAATCACAAGATTTTCTCAAAACCTAAACCAAATTCAAATTTAAAGAGGAAAACGAAAACTGGACAGAGGACAATGGGATACTCACCATAAAACTTAGAGAGAATTGTAGAGAATGAGAAGAGCGATGTGTGGCCGCAAACGGCTCGTCAATCGGAGTCCCGGAGAGAAAGTTATGGTGATTTGAAGTTTGGAAGGCTAGGCTTCCTTCCTCTCTTCTCTCTATCCGCCCCTCCCTCTCATTTTTAGGGTAAATGAGTTGAAATGCTCATAATGTAACACCCTACCATATAGAGCCTTATGCTTAAGTCATAAGACAGAGGTGGCGAGGTATTACGACCTCTAAAGATAAAATTTAGTACATATAGCATTGTGAAGAATGATTATAACTAGGAGCCTTTGAAGAAAAGGGGTAGAACAAAACCGTTAAATAGAAAAGCGCAATACTCCAATCGATAATGTAACAAAATCGACAAAAGATAGACTAAGGTGAAACCATAAACATAAGAGTGCCAATGATACGAATAACAAAACTCAAGACCCGGTTTGCGAAGATAACCGGTCTGAGCATACAAGTATACATATATAAGTATAAACATAGAGTAAGAAACCCACGGGAAACCCCAAGGACAAGCTAACAAAATCTATTCTCCAAAACCACCTCTAAGAGGAGTCAAAACAGTATATATATACATTATTTAGTGGAGATAGCAACTATCTATATAAAACCAAAATAAAGTCCCGAGAACCAAGGATCTTCGCTAATCCAGAAGTCTCCAGCATGCCTCAACGAGAAGCCTCATATCCTGCATCTGAAAACCACAAAATTCACATGGGTGAGAACTGGAGGTTCTCAGTATGGTAACAATACCCATATATCTAACATGTAATGTCCTGGGAAAGCCGAAGACAATCCTAGAACTTCCACCAGATAAAATCAAAACTTATAAATAGACTAAACCATAAGTGGCAACTGACTAAAGATCTTCAGTCTAACTAATGCTTCCCTTTCTAATTCCTGCAGACCTCCCAACCGCCAGCAGTAATATAATATTACAAACACAATTATATCAAACAAGAAGATATACAGATAGGAAGCAGATATGACATTTAGACAATTAGCAGGTAATATGTAGTTAATTAGGCAATTCCAAACAATTCACATAGTATGCATATGATGAATGCCTGTCCTAATGGCTGATGATATCATCTGTCGGTTATATAGCCAACCCGACAAGTCCTGGTAGCTAACCATTGGACTGTCCCTCTGTCGTGCATCCCCAACTCGAGTTATACTCATTTATAAATCATAATTCATATCCAACACCCTCACTGGTGTATATTCTTCAGGGCAAGCTCATCCGAAACTTTCAGTGTTCGGCCACACTTACGGCACAGGGTCAGCAGAGTATCGAGTCTCCACCTAGAGCACATGGTGGCTAGCCATTGCTTTCTTCCAGGGAAACTCATATCTCAGATAGTGGAAGTGCAACATTCACATTTCATTCAATACGCATATATGCAATTATACTCAGCCATAATTCAATAATAACTCAACCATACTCGGCAATATCTCAGTCATTTGGACTATAATACAATCCATAACCAGCCAATTCATTAACAATTACAGCCCTTCGGCTCATGGCATATCAAGCACTTCCACATTCATCCTCCGTATCTCATACAATTATCCTTGATCATCATTTATCATTAATTCTTCCCTTTCTTCCTCCACAAGTTACCACATTTACTAGCCCTTCTCATTGCTAGGAATATCATCAAGTTTTAGGACATAAGGGGTGAAATCGGAGGCTTAGAAGTATGAAATTTGGCTTTGAAAACTCAAAAATCAACTTTGGAATGAAAACAGGGTCACGCGTGCGTGTCGCCCACGCGCACGCGTGGATGGGAGAAAAACCAAGTGATGCCTACGCGTCAGCCACGCGTACGCGTGGGTGCGTTTTGTGCCCCAGGCACAAAACCAGCACAACTCAGGCGCAACTCTCTGGAATTTGGCTGGGCCAATTGAATTTGCTCATCGACGCCTACGCATAGGCCACGCGCACTGACATTAGGATTTTTGCCAGTAAAGAAAAAACAGTCACGTTGTAGATATAGTCTCTAAACCAACAAAAATCCCTTCGTACAAACGTTTTGGTTGTCACAAGTAACAAACCCCTTTAAAATTGATAACCGAGTATTTAAACCTCGGGTCGTCTTCTCAAGGAATTGTAGGGAGGTATGTTCTTATTATTGGTTATGAGTTTGTAAATTGGGGTTTTAGAAGTAAGGAGGGAATATGTTATATGACAAGTAAAATAAAATAATAATAATAAAATCTCTTGGCAAGGTATAAGAATTGGAATTCCTATCCTAGTTATCCTTATCAGGTGTGAAGAGAATTGGATTTTAATCCTACTTGGTTAGCCTTTGTTAAACAAAGGAAGGTTAAGTGGACTGATTAGCTTGATTCTCAAGTCCTAGTCAACTCCTGTGGAGAGACTAGTGTTAGAGCAATCCTAGCTCAAGCAGAATCTGCCAATTTCAATCACTTGCTGAGTTTGATAACTCAAGTACTACCAATCACTTGACCAAAGCCAAAAGGGAGAAAAATATCTAAATTAAATTAAAAGCATCAATATAAATAAAGCAAAGTAATTTTAAATCTGAAAATACCTCGAATTGCATTAACAAAAGAAATTAAATCTGGCATAGATGTTCATAAATTAAATTGAGAAAATAAATAAAAAGAATATTGAACCTGAGATCGAGAGTCACTCCTAAAACTAAGAGAAATCCTAATCCTAATCCTAAGAGAGAGGAGAGAACCTCTCTCTCTAAAAACTATATCTACTCCTAAAATTGTGAATTTGAAAGCTTATTTATGAATGGATGAATTCCTCCACTTTATAGCCTCTAATATGTGTTTTCTGGGCCGCAAACTGGGTCAGAAACAGCCCAAAATTCACTGGTTGCGAATTCAAACACGCTGATTTTCGTCACTGCGATGCAGCCGCATGGGTCACACGGTCGCGTCGCCTAGCGTCAGGGCCACTATGGCATATTATATATCAAATCGAAGCCCCAGATGTTAGCTTTCCAAAGCAACTAGAACCGTGTCGTTTGGACCTCTGTAGCTAAAGTTATAGCTGTTTGAGTGTGAAGAGGTCAGGCTGGACAACTTAGCATTTCCTTCAACTTCTTATATTCCTTCCACTTTTGCATGCTTCCTTTCCATCCTCCAAGCCATTCCTACCCTATAATCTCTGAAAACACTTAACACACATATCAAGGCATCAAATGGTGATAAGAGGAAATTAATTTTTGGTAATTAAAAGGCTCGGGAAGCAAGTTTCTAATTATAGAATAAAATTAGGAAGGAAATATAAAACCATGCAAATATTATGAATAAGTGGGTAAAGAGTTGATAAAATCCACTCAATTGAGCACAAGATAAACCATAAAATAGTGGTTTATCAACCTCACCACACTTAAACATTAGCATGTCCTCATGCTAAGCTCAAGAGAAGCTATAAAGATGAAGAGGAATGGTAGAATGTATGAAATGCAACTACATGCAGAATGTTTCTACCTACTTAGTTAATAGTAAACAAATCCTTCAAGAAGAAATATGAACTGGATTTCACTAATTCAAATCATGAAAATGAAGTACAAATAGACTTGCAAGAAGAAAATAGCTCATGAAAGCAGGGAACAAGAAATTGAGCATCGAACCCTCACTGGTAGTGTATACACTCTAATCACTCAAGTGTTTTAGGTTCGATTCTCTCAATTCTCCACTAACCTTGCTTTCTAAGACTTGCTCTTCATCTAACAATCAACATAAATTTAATGCACAGATACACATATCAAGAGGTCTTTTAAGGGTTGTAATGGGGTTAGGGTCACGGTAGGATTGTATTTGGTCAAGTGGACTAAAATCTGAATCCTTAATTAACTTTAAACTTTTCACTTAACTTTAGACAATCCATGTAATCATAATACCACATCTAACTATCCATTAACCATGTTTTCCACATATTCATGCATTATAATTTCAAGTACAGTACATATGCATTGTTTTCAACATTTACTTTAGGGCATTTTGTCCCCTTTTTCTTATTTGCTCTTTTTCCTTTTTTTTTACATATATTTTTTTTCTTTTATTTTTCTCAATGCATATGATTAAATTATTGGATGCATGAATCATGTCCTAAATATTTTTTTCACATTTCCAAAAAATTCTAACATACTCAATTCTCAAACCAAATGTTTCCAAATTCACTTCCCCACACTTAATTTATGAGCACTCTCACTAGTCTAAGCTAACTAAGGATTCAAATTAAGGACATTATTATTTTTCGCTTAGAGTTAATGATGTGCTAAAGTAAGGAACAAAGGGGTATAATAGGCTCAACATTGGTTTGCAAAGAATAATGAAAGGGTAAGGCCATATGGGTATGTAAGCTCAGTGAAACAAAGGCCTCAATCATGTAAATGTATGCATACATCAAACCATGGAAATATATAATCAAGCAAGACAAAGATCACAATTTTAGAGAGAAAAATACATACTAATAAAATATTGGTTGGTAAAATGCAACCAATTCAAATAGGCTCAAAAATCTCACAGGTTTTGTGTGTTCGAGTTCTAAACCATGTTCCAAAATAATATTTCTTCAAACAACTGTAACAAAAATTTTATTCAAATTAGTGAAATGATATAAAAAGTTTCTTGAAAAAGTAAATATTTCTTCAACTAAGTGGTAAAATATGCACAAAAAATCAAACAAGTATGCAAATGCAACAACTAATAAGGAAAATAAATAATTGGTGTTGAGATAGGAAGGTACTAACCCACAGAGATCGGTATCGACCTCCCCACACTTAAAGATTGCACCTTCCTCGGTGCATGCTAAGATGTGCAAGTGGATGAGGGTTGTGGTTCCTCAGCTGGGGCTCTTTTCGTTCCTTTTCTTGCCGGTGATTTGGGAGTAGCTTTCTCCTTTCCTTTCTTGGTGGCCATCCTGAAAAAGGGAAGAGAAAGTAAAATAAATTTAAAGGGATAGAGCAAGGAAGAGGGTGGTGTAAGTGATAATCGATGCATAATAAAGAAGAATGATGTTAACACATGGTCCGGACGACATGTGAAAAGTTCATCAATGGAAATATAGCAAGTGCATATAGGGACAAGTAAATGCAAGGGGTTTATTGGCATGTAGGCAAAGGCATGAGTAGCATAGATCAAGTATTCAATGTCCAATTGAAATATGTTATCACTCGTAATGAACCATCACGTTTGTATTGACAATTAAATTCAATTAATAAAATAGTAAAGGGAATTTGTGAAAAGCAAGCATTTAATGTAGTAGAATAAAAGAAATCTAAAAATAGTGCAGAATGCCATACGGGCATTTTCACAAACACATAGCATGCATGGTAAATAAGCTATTAAAAATAATAAATTGAACATGCAAGCAACCCTTAAAAATTGGTATATAATTGCCAAGCAATTCCTTAATAATCCATAAAAATATAGAAAATAATGACCCAAATAAATTTCTAACACCAATAAAAATAATGCAATGAATGAAAGTATGCAAATAAATTAAATAAAATAGAATGGAAGTGAAAGAAAATAAGAAAGGAAGAAGAAAGAAATAAGAAAAGATAAGAAAAATAAGGATTAGAGAAGAAAAGATAAGAAAATTGGCTGATCTGGATATTCTGTGCGCCGCTTGTGACGCGGACGCGTGAGTGACGCGGTCGCGTGGTGCGTGATAAGGTCAGGTGACATGGACGCGTGGGTCACGCGATCGCGTGGTCTATTTTGTGCGATTGGCGCGAGTGCAGCCTCGCGGTCGCGCAACTCTCTGTTCGAAACTCTTTTGCCAAAAATCTGGGTGACGCGATCGCATGGGGCATGCGATCGCGTGAATGGCCATCTTTTAAAAACGACGCAGACGCGTGGGGCACGCGTTCGCGTGGTGAGGCTTGGGCTTCCAGCACGAGTCCAGCCCAACTTCAGCTCAACTTTCTGCCATACACCCATTTACATCGATTCCACAGAGCCACGCGTTTGCGTGGGTGACGCGGACGCGCGGGGGAGCTATTTTTCAAATGACGCGGCCGTATCGGCAACGCGGTCGCGTGGATCAGTTTGTGCTATTAGCGCGCCTCCAGCCACGCTTTCGCGTGACTTTCTGTTTACTTTCTTTTCTTCACAACGCACATACGACGCGGACGCATCGGCGACGCTGTCGCGTCGCGTGCGAAAATCCCCCCTTTTTTTGATAATCTGAAAAAAAAATTCAGAATGCAGTGTTAATATGAATGTGATGCAAAACTCCAGGTTCAATATAATAAAATAAAATGAAACTTGAAAACAAATAAAACTAAATAAAAATGAAAAAGGAACGATCATACCATGGTGGGTTGTCTCCCACCTAGCACTTTTAGTTAAAGTCCTTAAGTTGGACATTTGGTGAGCTCCTTGTTATGGTGGCTTGTGCTTGAACTCATCCAGAAATCTCCACCAATGTTTGCATCTCCAGTAGCCTCCGGGGTCCCAAACTAAGCATGTAAAGACCTTAAGAAGCTTCAAACAGATTCTTAGGCTCCCGGGGTAACAAGTGTCAGAGCAGATTCCAGGATCCCAAATCTTGCTTTTACACCCATCCTTGTCGGGATCTGTATTTTTCCAACTGGGTGATAAGTAATTTGAATTCTCACTGCAGCTACCAAACAGCTTCCTAGACCCATTCAGTTGAGCTTTACACTAACCTTTGCGTTTAAACTTAAAGCTTCCAACCATGATGAACCTTGCAGGACAATTCTTACCACTGGCCATCTTCCTCTTACTCTTAATGTTACAAAGATCTCTAAGTTGACCATCCGTCTCCAGTAGCCCATATTCAAGTGGAATTAGAAAGCTAAGGGATATGAATTTTACCCACTTGAATGTTGTGAAGGATGATGGCAACTTAGGGGGAGGTATTTTTAATGAAATTGCAAGCTCCACTCCCTTGTGCTCTTTTCTAATAATTACCACCTCTTTGCAAGCTTCTTCAATTTCAACCTCTTCCTCTTGGTAGCTTTCTTCCAATTCAATCTCCTCTTCATTGCTTTCCAAGGGCATGGGAGGCTGTGCTTCTTCTTCTTTAATCTCCATTTCTTGATCGACCTCTTCCAAGTTCTTAATCATGATATGCCTTGGAGGTTGTACACCCTCCTCAGCATCAATTTCAATCGCCTTGGAAGGAGGTTCTATAACCTGACCTTCCCATGGAGGTTCAGTATCTCCTAAGTCTGCAACCACTTCTTCTTCTTTGATAATTACAGCTTCCTCCACTTGTTCCAGTACAAAGTTATGCTCTGTACTATCCACTGGAGTTTCTAATATCTCCTTCATGCTACGTTCTTCATTAGATTGCCCACATGAAGCCATGGGAGCACTTTGAGTGTCCGAGCGTCGGGAACCTAATTGACTAATCACTTGATTTAGTTGATATAGAGTTGCATGAAATTGATCCGCTGCTTCCTTGAGATGATCCCTTGATTCTTCCTTCACTAATTCTTCAACCACTCCTTCGACTTCAAGGGTTTTTACTACCTTCACCTTTAGGGCCTCCTCTAGCTCCTTATGAAGTATGGATTCGCGAAGATGATCCATTCTCTCTTGTTCCATGTCAATAGCATCATTTAGATCATGTTGCTCTTGGATTGATGGATGTGGGTTCTCTTCTATGGATGGTGGTGATGGGATAGAGAAATCATTCTGTGGTTGACAAGGAAGTGCATTAGAGCTTGAGGGTTGATTGTTGAAGGTATTTGGTGATCCGATTTGGGTGAAGAGAGCTTGTATAGTAGAGTTTAGATCGGCAAGTGCTTTCTCTATGGAGGTTTGGGGTGGATAGGAGGGTTCATTTGGTTCATAGGGTGGTTGGTATGGTGGATACGGGTTAGGGTCATATGGAGGTGAATGGTTGTAGGTGGCTTGTGAGTATGGTGGTTCAAAGCTGTGTTGAGGAGAGGGTTTATAGGCATATGGTGGTGGTTGTTGATAGTCCATTGGAGGTGGTTGTTGCCATGAGGGTTGATCAAATCCTTGTAGCTCCTCCCATCTTTGATTGTTCCAACCTTGATGCCTGTTCTCATTGTAATCTTTTCTTCCTGCAACATAATTGTAACCAGACTCATAGCCAAAGGGGTGAGAGTTCATAGTAGCAAATAAAAATTAAAAACAAAAATAAAAACAAATTTAAATTAAAAGGTTATTTATATTTTGAATTTGAAAATTTGAAATTTGAAATAAGATAAGATAAAATAAAAATTTTAAAATAAAAACCAATAACCTCTTAACTTAAGAAAAAGCAAAAATAAAAATAAAAATAAAAACAAATAAACAAGCAAAAATAAAATATTTACAATAACCAATAATAAGGCACACGTTTGCAATTTCCCGGCAACGGCACCATTTTGACGTTAGGATTTTTGCCAATAAAGAAAAAACAGTCGCGTTGTAGATATAGTCTCTAAACCAACAAAAATCCCTTCGTACAAACGTTTTGGTTGTCACAAGTAACAAACTCCTTTAAAATTGATAACCGAGTATTTAAACCTCGGGTCGTCTTCTCAAGGAATTGCAGGGAGGTATGTTCTTATTATTGGTTATGAGTTTGTAAATTGGGGTTTTGGAAGTAAGGAGGGAATATGTTATATGACAAGTAAAATAAAATAATAATAATAAAATCTCTTGGCAAGGTATAAGAATTGGAATTCCTATCCTAGTTATCCTTATCAGGTGTGAAGAGAATTGGGTTTTAATCCCACTTGGTCAGCCTTTGTTAAACAAAGGAAGGTTAAGTGGACTGATTAGCTTGATTCTCAAGTCCTAGTCAACTCCTGTGGAGAGACTAGTGTTAGAGCAATCCTAGCTCAAGCAGAATCTGCCAATTTCAATCACTTGCTGAGTTTGATAACTCAAGTACTACCAATCACTTGACCAAAGCCAAAAGGGAGAAAAATATCTAAATTAAATTAAAAGCATCAAAATTATCCAATCTTCCAAGCCTCACCAAGGCCCCACAAGCAATATCAATCTTCCAATTGTGCACCAAAATTATCCAATACTCTAACATAATCAATTTTCACACTTATAATCAACCTAGGGTTCATGAAATTGGTAAATCACAAGGGTTAGAGGGTTCCTTACCTTAACCCACGAAATTGGTTGACGGAACTCACCAAAGGCTCATACTAGAGCACTTCTAAACAACTAAAATCACAAGATTTTCTCAAAACCTAAACCAAATTCAAATTTAAAGAGGAAAACGAAAACTGGGCAGAGGACAATGGGATACTCACCACAAAACTTAGATAGAATTGTAGAGAATGAGAAGAGCGATGTGTGGCCGCAAACGGCTCGTCAATCGGAGTCCCGGAGAGAAAGTTATGGTGATTTGAAAGGCTAGGCTTCCTTCCTCTCTTCTCTCTATCCGCCCCTCCCTCTCATTTTTAGGGTAAATGAGTTGAAATGCTCATAATGTAACACCCTACCATATAGAGCCTTATGCTTAAGTCATAAGACAGAGATGACGAGGTATTACGACCTCTAAAGATAAAATTTAGTACATATAGCATTGTGAAGAATGATTATAACTAGGAGCCTTTGAAGAAAAGGGGTAGAACAAAACCGTTAAATAGAAAAGCGCAATACTCCAATCGATAATGTAACAAAATCGAAAAAAGATAGACTAAGGTGAAACCATAAACATAAGAGTGCCAATGATACGAATAACAAAACTCAAGACCCGGTTTGCGAAGATAACCGGTCTGAGCATACAAGTATACATATATAAGTATAAATATAGAGTAAGAAACCCACGGGAAACCCCAAGGACAAGCTAACAAAATCTATTCTCCAAAACCACCTCTAAGAGGAGTCAAAACAGTATACATTATTTAGTGGAGATAGCAACTATCTATATAGAACCAAAATAAAGTCCCGAGAACCAAGGATCTTCGCTAATCCAGAAGTCTCCAGCATGCCTCAACGAGAAGCCTCACATCCTGCATCTGAAAACCATAAAATTCGCATGGGTGAGAACTGGAGGTTCTCAGTATGGTAACAGTACCCATATATCTAACATGTAATGTCCTGGGAAAGCCGAAGGCAATCCTAGAACTTCCACCAGATAAAATCAAAGCTTATAAATAGACTAAACCATAAGTGGCAACTGACTAAAGATCTTCAGTCTAACTAATGCTTCCCTTTCTAATTCCTGCAGACCTCCCAACCGCCAGCAGTAATATAATATTACAAACACAATTATATCAAACAAGAAGATATACAGATAGGAAGCAGATATGACATTTAGACAATTATCAGGTAATATGCAGTCAATTAGGCAATTCCAAACAATTCACATAGTATGCATATGATGAATGTATGTCCTAATAGCTGATGATATCATCTGTCGGTTATATAGCCAACCCGACAAGTCCTGGTAGCTAACCATTGGACTGTCCCTCTGTCGTGCATCCCCAACTTGAGTTATACTCATTCATAAATCATAATTCATATCCAACACCCTCACTGGTGTATATTCTTCAGGGCAAGCTCATCCGAAACTTTCACAGTGTTCGGCCACACTTACGGCACAGGGTCAGCAGAGTATCGAGTCTCCACCTGGAGCACATGGTGACTAGCCACTACTTTCTTCCAGGGAAACTCGTATCTCAGATAGTGGAAGTGCAACATTCACATTTCATTCAATACGCATATATGCAATTATACTCAGCCATAATTCAATAATAACTCAACCATACTCGGCAATATCTCAGTCATTCGGACTATAATACAATTCATAACCAGCCAATTCATTAACAATTACAGCCATTCGGCTCATGGCATATCAAGCACTTCCACATTCATCCTCCGTATCTCATACAATTATCCTTGATCATCATTTATCATTAATTCTTCCCTTTCTTCCTCCACAAGTTACCACATTTACTAGCCCTTCTCATTGCAAGGCATATCATCAAGTTTTAGGACATAAGGGGTGAACTCGGAGGCTTAGAAGTATGAAATTTGGCTTTGAAAACTCAAAAATCAACTTTGAAATGAAAACAGGGTCACGCGTGCGCGTGCTGGATGGGAGAAAAACCAAGTGACGCCTACGCGTCAGCCACGCGTACGCGTGGGTGCGTTTTGTGCCCCAGGCACAAAACCAGCACAACTCAGGCACAACTCTCTGGAATTTGGCTGGGCCAATTGAATTTGGTCATCGACGCCTACGCATAGGCCACGCGCACTGACGTTAGAATTTTTGCCAGTAAAGAAAAAATAGTCGCGTTGTAGATATAGTCTCTAAACCAACAAAAATCCCTTCGTACAAACGTTTTGGTTGTCACAAGTAACAAACCCCTTTAAAATTGATAACCGAGTATTTAAACCTCGGGTCGTCTTCTCAAGGAATTGCAGGGAGGTATGTTCTTATTATTGGTTATGAGTTTGTAAATTGGGGTTTTGGAAGTAAGGAGGGAATATGTTATATGACAAGTAAAATAAAATAATAATAATAAAATCTCTTGGCAAGGTATAAGAATTGGAATTCCTATCCTAGTTATCCTTATCAGGTGTGAAGAGAATTGGGTTTTAATCCCACTTGGTCAGCCTTTGTTAAACAAAGGAAGGTTAAGTGGACTGATTAGCTTGATTCTCAAGTCCTAGTCAACTCCTGTGGAGAGACTAGTGTTAGAGCAATCCTAGCTCAAGCAGAATTTGCCAATTTCAATCTTACTGAGTTTGATAACTCAAGTACTACCAATCACTTGACCAAAGCCAAAAGGGAGAAAAATATCTAAATTAAATTAAAAGCATCAATATAAATAAAGCAAAGTAATCTTAAATCTGAAAATACCTCGAATTGCATTAACAAAAGAAATTAAATCTGGCATAGATGTTCATAAATTAAATTGAGAAAATAAATAAAATGAACATTGAACCTGGGATCGAGAGTCACTCCTAAAACTAAGAGAAATCCTAATACTAATCTTAAGAGAGAGGAGAGAACCTCTCTCTCTCTAAAATCTACATCTACTCCTAAAATTGTGAATTTGAAAGATTATTTATGAATGGATGCATTCTCTCACTTTATAGCCTCTAATCTGTATTTTCTGGGCCGCAAACTGGGTCAGAAACAGCCCAGAATTCGCTGGTTGCGAATTCAAACACGCTGATTTTCGTCACTGCGATGCGGCCGCATGGGTCACTCGGTCGCGTCGCCTAGCGTCAGAGCCACTATGGCATATTATATATTAAATCGAAGCCCCAGACGTTAGCTTTCCAACGCAATTGGAACCGCGTCGTTTAGACCTTTGTAGCTAAAGTTATAGCCGTTTGAGTGCGAAGAGGTCAGGCTAGACAGCTTAGCATTTCCTTCAACTTCTTATATTCCTTCCATTTTTGCATGCTTCCTTTCCATCCTCCAAGCCATTCCTGCCCTATAATCTCTGAAAACACTTAACACACATATCAAGTCATCGAATGGTGATAAGGGGAAATTAATTTTTGGTAATTAAAAGGCTCGGGAAGCAAGTTTCTAATTATAGAATAAAATTAGGAAGGAAATATAAAACCATGCAAATATTATGAATAAGTGGGTAAAGAGTTGATAAAATCCACTCAATTGAGCACAAGATAAACCATAAAATAGTGGTTTATCACGCACGCGTGGGTAGTGAATGTTTGAAAACGACGCGTGCGCGTCGGCCACGCCTACGCGTGGGAGTGCGTTCTACCAAAAATTTTACTAAGTTAAAATGCTGTAGAATTCACAATTTCAAACTCCAATCTTCCGACGGGCATAACTTCTTCGTTTTAAATCATTTTCTCCTGTTCTTTGAACAGAATAAACATCCCGAATCCAATTCCATTTCTAAATAAGTTTGGTATAAAACGGGGATCCGGAGTCCAAGTTATGCTCCGTCAAAATATGCCCAAAAATGACATTTTCATACAAAACCACAAAGTGCCATTTTCAAAACAAACCAATTCCAACCCTTTTTAAAATCAACCAAAACATATCAAAAATCAACCTCAAGCCTCCTCAACTCATACATGAACATTTTTACTAAATCATAACCCACAATTCCATCATTTAACCATACTCAACCAATTAACTCAACTTCAAAACACAATATCATGTTATACATGTTTTCTCATCCCAATTCCCAATAATACCATTTCCAATCAACCATCAATACACACAATCAATATCATCCTCACGATCAATATGGCTTCACCCACAATTCAACCTCAATCAATCATTAAGCATATATCAAAACATGCATATCTCTCATACATTCCCCATCAAAACATCAATATTCATCAATCACATACATAACTACATAATTTATCTCAACCATTCAAAAACATCAACCATTCAAAGCCTATCTTAGGGCCTCTAGCCTAAGTTTTCACACCACATTATATTTTAGATATAGAAAACCGAGATCATACCTTAGTCGATTTCCCCACTTAACCCGGAGCACTTCCAAATCACTTTTTCACAAGTTCTCAAGGTCTTAACACCTCCAAGAATAGATTTTTATCACACTAAAGCCCTTTTCCAAGCTTTTCCAAAATCTCAATCAAGCTTCAATATTCACATACACACTACCTAAGCCACAATTATTATATTCAAACACAACAACTCAATACCCAACATCATAAACGAACAAATTCTACTAGAGTTAAGAATCTTACCACACCCAAGGGTCAAAGAGCCCAAAATCTCAACACTTTTCACCTAAAAATTCGAATTTAAGGCTGAGAAAACTGGACTAGATTCGTGGCTTACCTCAACAAAAAAGTAGTGAGTTTTGTAGAGCTCGTCGCGGTGAACGCGTGGCCATAAACGGTGCGACAATCGGAGTTCCGGATCAAAAGTTATGGTGGTTTGAAGATCAAACAAGGGTAGAACTTTGGAGAAGTGTTCTTCCCCCTTTCATTCTCATTTCAGCGTGTTTTTGAGGGTTTAGAGGAGAGAGAGTGCTGTTTTTAGGGTTTTAGGCTTAGTTTGGTTGGGCCAAGTGCCCAATATGGGTCCGATTGGTTTGGTTTGGCCCGTTCAGTCCAATCTTGGGCCAATTTCTATAAAATTGGTATCGAAATTCTCGTTTTAGTCTCCTCTATCATATTAAGCCATAAAAATCACATTTTTGGATTTTTAGAATAAATTCTCATTTATGGGCTAATTAGTCATTAATTAACCGAGTTTTACACATAACTAATATTTATATATGTTGGGTCTTAGGCCCACTTGGGCCTGATTCACTTGGTTTAACCCGTTGTCCAATTTTGGGCCAAAACCTTTAAGATTAGAGTTTTAAATCTTATTTTAAATATTTACATCTCCCTAAATTATAAATTCTTATTTCTTAAAATTATTCACTTCTAATTAATTTTCTCAGCCACAGTACCGGACAGATCATAAACAATACTGTCGGTCAAATTTCCAGTGCGCTTTTTTATTCAGAAAATTATGTTTTCTGACTCAAAAAAATTCACTGAGTCCAAATATCATATTTAAATTATAAATTCCGATTGCTAAATTTTCTAACCCTATTCGCTCCTATTTAATTCATTATTTAATTAATTATGGTTTGACCGGGTTTTACATTCTACCCCCCTAACAGAAATTTTCGCCCTCGAAAATTCCATCTGCCACCACGAGTACGTGAGCGTAGTCTGCCTTTATATCCAACGCATAGTAGTCCTAAGGTCTTTTTACTCAGCGCGCTTCCGTTGCCGCGCTCTGATTCCTTTATCTCCGAGGATTTCGATTATTCATCCAACACCGACCAACAGCCTCGTTCATTACTTTCATCATCTCATCAACTCACATCTTATTAAATCTCAAATCATGTCATCAATAATATCACCATCATCATTAATCATAATCATCATCCCACATCACTATAATCAACCAAAAATCATCACCATACCTTAATCATACTCTATCCTTATCCTCTCTCTCTGTCAAGCCAATTACCACTAATCACAGCTCAACTCCAAGCATAACCTCCAGACTTACTTTCTTATTCCCAAACTCTTGAATTTATATATAAATTGCTATTTTAAAGTCTGTGACTAATTAATCAAAACTCTCTTCATTTTTAGAAATCAAATGAGTTTGAAATAACAAGTTAACAAAATCATAAGAATCCGATTTTCTTTAATAATATATAAAAGCATTCGAAACACATCTCTTTTGTTAAAGTTACCCAAATAAAAAATCATTTTAAAAACCATAACCATTTCAAATTCTTGGGAAAATTTCGATAGCACCTCCCCTAAAAACTGGAGTTTGCCACCCGTCATGGGTTCCCTCAAACCAATCTCAGTACAACATTAGCATTTAAATTTAATGGTTTTTAAATTCGTCTTTTAAAACCAATCATTCTCAATCTAAATCCAAGGTCACCATGACCAAATATCATAGTACTCATCTCTCAAACACGACGACTTGCACTCACTCATCATCTAAATCCAATCACGCATCAGCGATCATTTCCTCATCCATTTCAGAACCATCAAAGTTCATAGCTACAATTTATCCCAATTATCTAGAATCATTATCTGCATTAGTTCACTAACCTTTTAAGTACTCAAAGCGTAAAGCATTTCTAACCATACCCCACTATTCCTTATTATTACCATACTATGTTAACGCTCCAGTAAGCTTCCGCTGTGTCACTCTGATTATTAACCACCAAGAATCCAATCATGAATCTATGTCATATTCCCCTATCGAATCAAAAAACCTAGGCCCACTTCTAAGCTTTCTCAACTTGACAGAAATAATGCTTACGCTCATCGTGAGACTCAATCGCATCCTCTTAAAAATCTTTGATCTCTATACTCACATTACCTAATCATTTAAAACCTATAATATCCGCTTCCTAACAATTTGTCATCCTCTAATTTCTACACAAGTGTTCAATTTTCACAAACTTTCATTCCCATTCAAATCCAACTATTCCAATGTTAATTACAAGCCCCTTCTGCCCTAAATCATCAGACTCCAATCAACTCAAACCTAATTAAACAGATCATTCAAGCAACTATCCACCTCCAAGTGTTGCATTCATTAATCCAAAATCAACACACCATTCTCATATATACCACTGCCAAGATTTCTATCACGGCGTTCCCTCACTGGTTCGTTCTTGGGAATTCCTCCCCGGTTACTTCATTCATGTCCATGAGACACCATTCGGATCTTGTCCACACTAGACAAGCGATATCGAGGTGATTAGACTCAATATCTCAAGTTAAGTGCTTCAAATTACCAAAGGTACACTCATGAACTTAATGCTAGATGTATCGGTTAGATACCCTAACTAGCACATGCACAGACTCAGTGTGTATTGAAGCATAAGCAGTTCCATCCCTCAAGCTCACGAGAGCGAACTGCTCTGATACCATAATGTAACATCCTAATATTCAAATCCTTATGCTCAAGTCATAAGTCAATGATATTACGGTGGTACGACTCTCAGGTGGATTTTTAATACATAATTATAAGGAAAATTGAAAGGAGTATTAATCGAGAAGCCTGAAAAGAGTAAAAATAAAATCGCGAAGTCGTATCACTCACGCATCGACAACTAAAAGATAAAGCATGAAGTTGAAAGCAATATACTGATAAAGGTATAAAGGAGATTAAGAGAAAGACAGTATATAGACATATAACATAAGTAAATAGCCACTAGTCACGACCTGCGAAGTTTAAGCCAGCTAGGGTACAGTATAACAGTAGTTGACAACAGTATCTCCTAATCTCTCCCAAAATAAACATAAGAGCCTCTATAGGCAAGTTCAGAAGAGTTCAATACATAATAAAGCTTTTCAAAATAAAGGTGGAGAGATTCTAAGCAAATATAAAGTAGAGAATATAAAGATTTTCGCTGTCTCTCAGATGAACCACAGCTCACTTCTGACACCTAGACCTGTATCTGAAAAACAAGAGATATATACGGAATGAGAACCCCCGACCCATAGGTTCCCAATACGGTAAAAGTGCCAAATAAATACAATGCATTGTAATAAAAACTCACTAAGCATCCTAAACTTCTTTTCACCAAATATTCATCCTATGTTCTTGCTAATCCATGAATAGGCAACTGTCATAAGGGAATGCTAAATCTAATTCCTCTTCCTCATGCTTCCCAACATATAACTCTCCAACAAATCAAAATCAAAATCATAAGCCAAACCTTCACCAGTTATTTCATTTCAGCAATTCTATATCAATACTTCATATCCTCACCTGGAGCAAGTGAAATCACTTCACTGCATCTACCCAAGGGAGCTCAAAATATCTCATTCTCTACCTAGAGCAAGTGAAATCACTTCACTGCGTCTACCCAGGAAACTCAAATTTTCTCATTCAATAATCATCATTTTAAATTAATCATATCATTATTCCATTTCAATAAGAACAGCCTTCAGTGTCAACCGACACCAGCATGAGGGACCTCTCAGTTGTACAAACACAATCAATACAGACAAGTAATACACAATTAAGGTACATGTAGAACAAATAGCATATAGTTAGGTAATATAGCATATATGATATAGCAATCCAAATAAATAGGCAAACCCAAACAATTCAAACATATGCAAATAATGTATGCCTAAACTATGGCTGATGAGTCTCATCTGTCAGTTATAAAGCCAACCCGACAAGTCTTGGTAGCTAACCATTGGACTGTCCCTCTGTCATGCATCCCCATCTCGAGTCATTCACAATCATAATCATAATCACACAACACCCACACTGGTATTTATCTACGGGGATGAGCTCATCCGGAACTTTCACAGTGTCCGGCCATACTTACGACATAGGGTCAACAGAATCTCGGATCTCAACCTAGAGCAAGTGGAGCCGACCCACTGCATCTACCCAAGAAAATCTGAAACTCAGATAATTTCGCAAATCTCAAATCAACCTCAACTGGAAGCAAGTGGGGGCTAACCACTGCATCTACCCCAGGAGTTGCAAACCAAACCCGGAGCAAGTGGAATCAATGCCACTGCATCTACGCAGGCAGGTATATCTCACCACATTTCAGAGAAAGTGGATCAATACCACTGCATCTATCTAGGCAGGTATATCTCACCACATTCCGGAGCAAGTGGGGCGAAACGACAACCCTTGTGTCCACCCGGAGAGCCTCTATACTAACCAACCTAGAGCAAGTGGGGCACAGCCACAACCCTTGCATCTACCTAGGAGGTATGTTCTGATATGCCCAGGAAGAACTAAGGAGGGGATCCTAATCTCCCACCATCTCGCTGGGGGCGATTTTACAATACCAGGAAGAACAGGGAAGGGGATCCTTACCTTCCTTCATTTCTCTGGGGTCACACTTTCAAGAAAGAGAGCTCAAGATAAAACAATCATTCAAAGTCATATTTTTATTTTCAGTCAAAAATCAATATTTATCATAGCCATCCGACTCATAACATAACCCATAACCAGCCAATAATTATTATTAAATACAGCTCTTCTACTCACGGTATACATCGCACTTCCATCATCACCCTCAGTAACTCATACAATCATCATTACTCACCATTCATCATTGATTCTCTCTTTACTTCATCTACAAGTTACCACATATCCTAACTTCTTTTCAATACTAGGCATACTATAAGATTTAGGACTTAGAGGATGAAAATGGAGGCTTAGAAGTTTGAAATTCGGCTTTAAAAACTCAAAAATCAACTTTTGCTGGAAACAGGGTCACGCGTGTGCGTCGCCCACGCGTGCGCGTGGAAGGTGGAAAAGTAGAGTGACGCGTAAGCGTCGACCATGCGCACGCGTGGGAGTCAGAAAAGCAGAGTGATGCGTGCGCGTCAGCCACGCGTACGCGTGGGTGCGTTTTGTGCTCCTCGCACAAAACCAGCACAGTACCCGCGCAACTCTCTGAATTTTCTACGAGGCATTCGCATTAGTGCAGCGAGGTGTACGCGTCAGCCAGGCGCACGCGTGAAATAGTAAAAATCGTGAGTGACGCGTGCGCGTCGGTCATGCGTGCGTGTCAGGGTACGTTTTACCAAAAAATTTACTAAGTTAAAAACCTGCAAAATTACATTTTTAAACCCTAAACTTCCAACACACATAACTTCTTCTACAAAATTTCTTTTTCAACCATTTCTGAACCGTTGGAAAGATCGTTGAATAAAATTTCATAAAAATTCAATTTTGAAGAAATCCAAACTTCGTGGACCGAGTTACAGACCGCCAAAGTTGGTCAAAAATCAGTTTTTATCCAAAAATAGAAATCACCAATTTTTCCAATGTTCACAAGTCAAATTCATTTCCACTGATCCAAATGACCACAACCCAACCACATTCACATAATTACACTCAGCCAAAACCAAACCTACCTCATCTATACAATTTCACCCAAAACTATCAAATTCCACACCTAATTCCTCAAACCTTATTATTCAATAACCAAACCAATTATTCACACATTCAATATCTAAAATCCATCCAATCTCTTATATCATCACACAATACACATATCAACTTACCTTCCTTACCTCTTTCCGGCCTCCGGCCCAAGATTCACGGCCTCCGGCCCAAATTTACAATTTAAATGCATATTCCACAAACCACTATTCATTATCCAATTCATCAAATCCTATACAATTTTACACAATTCTCAACCCAATCATTAATTTACATTACATACCAACTACGCATATTAGTACCAACCATTTACACAATCCAAACTTAATCCTTAGGGCATCTAGCTTAGGAATTCTCATCACACCACATGGTACTTAAATGAAACTTAAACCGTACCTCTTGTAGCCAAAATAGTTGAGCTTCTTCTTGAGAGTCTCCATTAACCCTTAGCTCTAAGCCTCACCAAGGCCCCACAAGCAATATCAATCTTCCAATTGTGCACCAAAATCACCCAATACTCTAACATAATCAATTTTCACACTTATAATCAACCTAGGGTTCATAAAATTGATAAATCACAAGAGTTAGAGGGTTCCTGACCTTAACCCATGAAATTGGTGGAAGGAACTCACCAATGGCTCGTACTAAAGCACTCCTAAACAACCAAAATCACAAAATTTTCTCAAAACCCAAACCAAATTCAAATTTAAAGAGAAAAACGAAAACTGGGCAGAGGATAGTGGGATACTCACCATAAAACTTAGATATAATTGTAGAAAATGAGAAGTGCAATGCGTGGCTGCAAACGGCTCGTCAATCAGAGTTCTGGAGAGAAAGTTATGGTGATTTGAAGTTTGGAAGGCTAGGTTTCCTTCCTCACTTCTCTCTATCCGCCCCTCCCTCTCATTTTTAGGGTAAATGAGCTGAAATACTCATAACAAATGTTTATATATGTTGGGTCTTAGGTCCACTTGGGTCCGGTTCACTTGGTTTAACCCGTTGGCCCAATTTTGAGCCAAAACCTTTAAGATTAGAGTTTTAAATCGTATTTTAAATATTTTCATCTTCCCAAATTATAAATTCTTATTTCTTAAAATTATTCACTTCTAATTAATTTTCTCAGCCACAGTACCGGACAGATCGCAGCCAGTACTGCCGGTCGAATTTCTGGTGCGCATTTTTATTCAGAAAACTTTGTTTTCTAACTCAGAAAAATTCACTGAGTCCAAATATAATATTTAAATTATCAAATTCCGATTGCTAAATTTTCTAACCCTATTCACTCCTATTTAATTCATTATTTAATTAATTACGATTTGACCGGATTTTACATGCGATAAGCTTTTATATTTGATATCGATATATAGTCTCCGATTCCAGCCCCATTCATACGCAAACTGTATGCAATTTTTTTTAATAAATCAATTTTAATTTTTAATGGAGATACTTGCTACAATTAAGTAAAAATGATGTTATTATCTTTTATTAACCTTTATGATTAATTCAATGGAGATAATTGCTCAGTATATATGTTATATATCTACATTAATTATATGCCTATATTTTTAGGAAAGAGCTAAAAGAAGAGATATATAAATATATATAATATCATTGCTATATAGGAAGCAAATATAAATTGCTACATTCTTTTTTATTATATTATACAACTTAAAGTTATAGTATCATGTTACTATTAATTATAGATACTTGCTACAATTATATCAAATTTAATTATAAATCTAAATAAATAAAATAGATAACAATCAATATTATTTTTTTCTTTTTTACATTCAATATTTACTGTAAATATAAAAAGTAAAATAACTAATGAATAAAAATATGAGTAAAAAATAAAACATAATAATTAAAATTCAATTTGTTAACTAATTAATCTTGTCTTCATATATTATTATTATTATTATTATTATTATTATTATTATTATTATTATTATTATTATTATTATTATTATTCAATTTGTTAACTAATTAACTAATTAACCCAATTGTAAGGTCCCACATTGGTTGGAGAGGGGAACAAAGTATGCCTTATAAGGGTGTGGATACCTCTCCTAAGCATGGCGCATTTTGACGAGTAAGTGAGGGGGGCTTCGGCTATCATCCCTATCATCAAAGGCAAAACCATGAGGCATTGTGTGCCAAAGCGAACAATATCGTGCTAGTGGATGGTCTGGACTGTTACATTATGGTATCAGAGTTGTTCATCCTCATGAGCCTGAAGGATGGAACTGCTTATGTTTCAATGCATACTCTAAGTCAGTGCCTATGCTAGTTAGGGTATCTAGTTGATACGTCTAGCATGAAGTTCATGAGTGTACCTTTGGTAATTTGAAGCACTTAACTTGAGATATTGAGTCTGATTACCTCGATATCGCTTGTTTAGTATGGATGAGATCCGAATGGTGTCTCATGGACACGAATGAAGTAACCGGGGAGGAATTCCCAAGAACGAACCGGTGAGGGAACGCCGTGATAGGAATCTTGGCAGTAGTACATATAAGAATGGTGTGTTGATTTTGGGTTGATGAGTGGAATACTTGGAGGTGGATAGTTGCTTGAACGATTTGTTTAATTATGCTTGAGTTGATTGGAATCTGATGATTCATAGCAGAAGGGGCTTGTAATTGACGTTGGAATAATTGGATTTGAATGGGAATGAAAGCTTGTGAAAATCGAGCACTTGTGTAAAAATTGGAGGATGACAAATTGTTAGGCAGCGGATATTATAAACGATAGGTAATGTGAGTATGGGGGTCAAGGATTATTAAGAGGTTGTGATTGAGTCTTAAGAACAGAGTTGCTGAAGAGTGTGTGAAAAAGGTGGCTGCAGAGAAAGGACGTCATAGGGAGTACAACCAAGTATTCGCACCAAGGGGTCGAGAGTTTAAGGCGAGAGAATACACACAATACTTTTTCCAAGTACGGAATAACTTTGCAACGAATGAGGAGTCCCAAGGGAACAGTAAGGGAAAACAGACAGTGGCTGCTTCAGATGTTTCGACCTGTCAGAGATGTGAAAGTCATCACCCAAATAGGCCGTGCCGATTGGGGTTAGGTGTATACTACGAGTGTGGGAGATCAAGGCATATGTCTTCTCCCTATAGAGAAGGCCGGGATGCAACCAAATTCGATTCTCATACCCGAGGTAGTTGTAAACTAACATTTGAATTTCTAACTTTCCTATATATCATTAATAGGTGACGTTCATTCGTGATGCATGACAAGTATTTATAATCATAAAGTCCAAGTCGACGATTAGTCGAGGACCATTAGTCCCTGAGACGGAGCGATATTTAGTTAACTTAGAGGAGTAGCTAGGCCCTTGAAGGTTAAGAATAAGAGTGACACAGCAGAGGCGAGTTGGATTATATCTAAGAGATCGGAAGTGTTGAGAATTGTACGGAGTTATTGTTTGAAATCCAGTGACAATGAATTGCGAGATAAGAGAATAGAGTAGATTCAACCTTTAGTTGCTCATCGTTTGAGGGGCGAGTGAAGACGAGACCAAATCCCTATACGAGAGATTTTTTTTGAGACAATTCCCAAAGGAACAACAACAACAATCACCAAGGGAGGAGGTATGGAAAGCAACCTCAGAATGAAATGACTTGTAGGTGGTGTGGAAGCTACCATTCGGGAACTCCGTGTCGAGCTGGATTGGGACTTTGCTATAGTTGTAGAGGAGCTAGACACATGTCCTGGAACTATCCTGAGCAGGTCAACTGGAATACTACCAATGGCCAACAACAAGGTCGTGTGTTCACTACGACGACGGGGGATACCGTTAGATCCGACGGTTTGGGAAGAGGTAAGTGAAAGATCGGTAACAACGTGTTAAAAGTACGATTAAGTTGGTATTTGGTTTTGGCTATCATAGATAGAAATCTAGTGAATGTCATTCATGCTAAGTTGTGGTTTAGTACTTGAGGAAATAAGTGATAGGATTAGTACTAGACGAGAAATTAGAGTGGCGCAGCGGAAGCTTGCTGAAGCATTAGCATAGTATGGTAATAATAAGGAATAGTAGGGTATGATTAGAAATGCTTTATGCTTTGAGTACTTAAAGGGTTAGTGAACTAATGCAGATAATGATTCTAGATAATTGGGATAAATTGTGGCTATGAACTTTGATGGTTCTGAAATGGATGAGGAAATGATCGTTGATGCGTAATTGGATCTAGATGATGAGTGAATGCAAGTCGTCGTGTCTGAGAGATGAATACTATGACATTTGGTCATGGTGGCCTTGGATTTAGATTGAGATTTATAATGATTGGTTTTGAAAAACGAATTTGAAAACCATTAAATTGAGATGCTGATGCTGTACTGAGATTGGTTTGAGGGGACCCGTGACAGGTGACAAACTCCAGTTTTTAGGGGAGGTGCTATCGAAAATTTTCCAACAATTTGAAAGAGTGTTGGTTATGGTTTTGAAAATGATTTTTTATTTGAGTAACTATAACAAAAGAGATGTGTTTCGAATGCTTTTGTAGATTATTAAAGAAAATCGGATTCTTATGATTTTGTTAACTTGTCATTTCAAACTCATTTGATTTCTAAAAATGAAGAAAGTTTTGATTAATTAGTCAAGACTTTAAAACATAAATTTATATAGAAATTCAAGGGTTTGGAAATAAGGAAGTAAGTCTGGAGGTTATGCTCGGAGTTGAGCTGCGATTAGTGGTAATTGGATTGACAGAGAGACTAAATCGATTAGCTTCCCAATATTTGGACATTCAAAAAACTCCCATGGCAACATGTGGAGAATCAATAGAAGAGTCTAGCATGAAGGAGACACTAAAAACTCCAGTGGACAATGAGGAACATGACTTCGTATTGGAACAAGTGGAGGAAGCCGTCATAGTTGAAGAGGAATAAATGGTTGCAGACTTAGGAGATGCTGAACCTCCATGGAAAAGTTCAGTCATAGAACCTCCTTCCAATATGTTTGATGTTGATGTTGAGGAGGGTGTACAACCTCTGAGGTATATCATGGTTGAAAACTTTGCAAAGGTTGATCAAGAGATGGAGATTAAAGAAGAAGAAGCACAACCTCCCATGCCCTTGGTAAGTAATAAAGAAGAGATTGAATTAGAAGAAAGCTACCAAGAGGAAGAGGTTGAAACTGAAGAAGCTTTCAAAGAGGTAGAAGTTGTCAAGGAAGAGCTCAAGGGAATGGAGCTGGAATCACCTTGCCAAAGTTGTTGGAGACCTTTTCCCCAAAGCCATCACCATCTATTCCTTCATTCAAGTGGGTAAATTGGTGCACAGAATTGTGATCACACTTTTCACAACTCCAGTACAACTAAACAGCAAGTGCACTGGGTCGTCCAAGTAATACCTTACGTGAGTAAGGGTCCATCCCACGGAGATTGTCGGCTTGAAGCAAGCTATGGTCATCCTGTAAATCTTAGTCAGGCGGATTCAAATGGTTATGAGGTTTTGATAATTAAAAGATAAATAAAACATAAAATTAAAATAAAGATACTTATGTAATTCATTGGTGGGAATTTCAGATAAGCGTTTGGAGATGATTTATTACTTCTGAACCTCTGCTTTCCTATTGTCTTCATCCAATCATGCGTGCTCCCTTCCATGGCAAGCTGTATGATCCTCTCAGTAAAAATGGTCCAAGTACGGTTTCTGCACGGCTAATCAACTGTCAGATTTTTCGTCTCGGATGAAAAATACCAGGTACAGCTACCGCACGGCTAATCATCTGTCGGTTCCCACTTATGTCGGAATAGGATCTCTCTATCCTTTTGCACACTGTCACTGCGCCCAACATTCGTGAGTTTGAAGCTCGTCACAGTCATCCCTTCCCAGATCCTACTCGGAATACCACAGACAAGGTTTAGACTTTCCGGATCTCAGAAATGCTGCCAATTGGTTCTAGCCTCTACCACGAAGGTTCTAATCTCACGGACTCGGTCCGTGGATTAGAGACCCAAGAGAATATACTCCGGCTGTCGTCCAATGACTACGTTGAACATCATGTAGACTGCTTGTGGTTGTCAGGCATACGGATCTTGGCTAAGCGAGTAACGAAGATAGTGGGTGATTGTCACGGGTCACCCCTTCATTCTGACTTAACTAAATTAAGTACGGGAGTATATCTTGGAGAAGAAGTAGGCGTGAATTGAAAGAGAAACAATAGTATTTGCATTAATTCATGAAGAACAACAGAGCTCCGGACCTTAATCTATGAGGTGTAGAAACACCACCGTAGAAAATACATAAGAGAAAAAGGTCTAGGCATGGCCGAATGGCCAGCCTCCCAAATGTAACATAAAAGTCTCCAGTCTGTGAATACAATAGTAAAAAGTGCTATTTATACTAAACTAGTTACTAAGGATTACAGAAAATAAGTAACTAAGTGCAGATAGTGCAGAAATCCACTTTCGGGACCCATTTGGTGTGTGCTTGGGCTGAGCATTGAGATTTACATGTGAATAGGCCTTTTCTAGAGTTAAACACCAGCTTGGATGCCAGTTTGGGCGTTTAACTCCAGTTCTGGTGCTAGTTCTGGCGTTTTACGCCAGAAAAGGGTCTCTGGCTGGCGTTGAAACGCTAGTTTGGGCCATCAAATCTCGAGCAAAGTATGAACTATTATATATTGCTGGAAAGCCCAAGATGTTTACTTTCCAACGCAATTGAGAGTGTGCCAATTGGGATTCTATAGCTCCAAAAAATCCACTTCGCGTGCAGGAGGGTCAGAATCCAACAGCATCTGCAATCCTTTCTCAGCCTCTGGATCAGACTTTTGCTCAGATCCCTCAATTTCAGCCAGAAAATACCTGAAATTACAGAAAAACACACAAACTCATAGTAAATTCAAGAAATGTTATTTTTTTATAAAAATTAATAAAAATATAATAAAAAGTAACTAAAACATACTAAAAACTACCTAAAAATAATGCCAAAAAGCGTATAAATTATTCGCTCATCATAAATCTTTCATCTATAAGCTTAATTAGCCCACTTGAATATGATTTGCGTGAGACGGATGGGTAACTTAGAGCTCTTTGTGGCTATGAGAGTAAGAGGGAGATGGTTAGTGGTAAGAGTTGTCATGCATGGTTCAATATGGTTGCATACTCCAAATTGAAGTGCAAGGGTTGGTATAAAGCTCAATTGAATGGGTCTAGGAGGCTGTTTGGATGTCTCAGTGAGAATTCCGATTGCTCACCACCCAAGTGGAAAAATGATGATCAACAAGAAGACGGTGCAAAAGCAAGGTTTGGGACCTCGGAATTCATTCTATCAATCAACACTCTTGGGGCCTTGTCATTTGCTTTAATTTGCTTGAAGGCTTTATGCAACTAGTATGGGATCCCAGAAGCTATTGGAATTACAAATACTGGTGGAGATTCCTGGATGAGTTCAAGCACAAGCCTCCATGACAAGGAGCTCACCAAATGTCCAACTTAAGGACTTTAACTAAAAGTGCTAGGTGGGAGACAACCCACCATGGTATAGTCTTTCCTTTTTGTTCTTAGTTTTATTTTATTTTATTTTTATTCATGTTCATTCATAATTTCTGCATAGCCATCTGCATTCTGCATTAAAAAATGGGCAAACCACGCGTGCGCGTAGGCCACGCGTGGGCGTCGATAGCAATTTCGCTCCCCATCCAACGAACAGAAAGTTATGATGGAATCGTGCGGCTGGTGTGCTCTACGCACAATTCGACCCACGCGTACGTGTTTATGACACGTGCGCGTCATCTGCCACAAGGGAAATCCACGCGTATGCGTCACGCACACACATGTGTGGATAGGAAAATCGGCGTAAATAGCATGTTGGACAGAAAGTTGTGCTGCCCCCATGCTGGAACTGTGCTAGAGGCACAAAGTCATCCACGCGTACGCGTCCTGGATGCGTGCGCGTCCTTTTGCTTCCAAGACCATCCACACGTACGTGTGGGCGACGCATATGCGTCGCATGGCGAGTACAGTTTTCATGCGCACGCGTGCCTTGCGCGCGCGCGTCACATCCCGTTTTCCATTCCTTTCTCCTTTCTTATCTCCTTTCTCCTTCTCTCTCCCTCCTTTCTCCTTTCTTCCTTCATTCTTCTTTCAATTATTGCAGTTAATTACTTTTCTTTCTTCTAAAATTTTTCTCTTCCAGGCTTAGTTATTTATGGTTTCTTTTTCATACTTTTCTTTTTCTTCATACATTTTTTTATATTGGTGTTGGAGCTTTATTTGGGTAGTACCTTATTTTACTTGAGCCTGTGGCTATTCTGAGGAGTGATTTGACAATTGACATTTACTTATGGCTCTCATATGCATTTGGATTACATTATTTTCATTCCTATTATACCTTGCACACCACGTGTTTGTGAAAAAGCTTTTATGGCACTTTGAATCTTATTTTCTTTTACTCTTTTACTTGTATGCCTCGTTTTCACAATGCTTGTGCACCACATGTATTTGGGATTATCGTTCACAATTGTCATCATTACAAATGCTCTTTTAATTTGGCATAATTATTACTTGATGCTTGAGTTATGCTTCTCATGCCTATTACTTGCATGTTTTTTTTTTACCCTCCTACATCTTATTATTCTAAATTGCCTACCTGATCTTAATTGATGTCTTACCTACATGTTGTAGCTATCATGTATTTGAGCTATCATCTTTCCTTTGGCATTCATTATCAATTGGAAGTTTCTCCCTTCCGGTCTTAGTTATCTATATTTCACACTCTTCCTTTTTCTTCTTCCTTAGGCATGGGTACCAAGAAAGGAAAATAGAAGGCCACTGACAAGACACCGGCACGGAAAGGAACCAAGAGACCTCCAGCTAAGGCACCTCCATCTACAAGCGTCAGTTGGAGCGACCCGTCCACTTGCATATCTTAGCATGCACCGAGGACGGTGCAATCTTTAAGTGTGGGGAGGTCGATACCGACTTCCATGGGTTAGTTATTTCCTATTTCAACATCAATGTTTTATTTTATTTGTTAGTACATTGTTGCATTTGCATGTTTGCTTGATTTTGTGCATATTCTACCACTACTTGGTTAAAATAATAAGTTTCTTTTCAAAACCCTATTTTGAAAATTTCACTAATTCAAGTCAAAATTCTATGTTAAACCTGTTTGAAGACTGTAAATTGGAACATGGTTTTTGAGCTAAAAACACACAACCTGTGAGATTTGAGCTTAATTACATGGTTACACTATTTAACCATAATATTTTATTCTTGTGTATTTTCTTCTCTATAATTGCAATCTATATTTTGTTTCATTCTATATGTCCATTATTTAGTGTATTTACATGCTTGCATATGATTGAGGTCATTATTTGTTATTACCTCACTTATCCCAAATAGCATACCCTTTCAATCACCTTTGTTAGCCACCTTGAGCCTTTTAATCCCCATTTATTCTATATTTTACCACATCACTAGCCTTAAGTGAAAAAATAATTAAATTACTTGATGTGAATCTTTGGTTAACTTAAGATAGAGATTGTGTATCAATTAAGTGTGGAGAACCGTGGGAACTTGGGTTGATAGGAAAGTGTTGAATTTTATTGAAAAAATATTTTGAGAATTTGGGTACCTACTCATGTGAGACCAAATATATATATATATATATATATATATATATATATATATATATATATAATTTAAAAACCTATGTGCATTGGTAAAGTTATGTTTGCTTTCATGTTTACAAAAAAACATTCAAATAAATAAGTAATTAAATAAGGGGACAAATTACCCCAATGTTAAGTTTAATAAAAGATCAATGCATATGTGAAAAAAAAATTAAAGAAATATTTGGTACATGAGTATGTGATACAAAAGTGGGAATTATGGGTAGCTAGGCATGATTTTAGAGTTATATAGAGAGTGTGTGTGTGTGTAGGTGAGAACTTAGGTTAGTCAAGGATTCATATTATAGCTCACTTGGCCATATATCCTCACCCTTACCTTAGCCCCATTACAACCTTGAAAAGACCTCATGATGTTTGCATTGGTATACTAAATTTTTGTTGATTGGTTAGATGAAGAACAAAGTCTAGAGAGCATAACTAGAGAAGAGTAGAGTGATTAACCCTAGACACTTGAGAGATCAGAGTGCACATACACTACCAGTGAGAGTTCAATGCTTGATTCTATGTTCCCTGCTTTCATGAGCTGTCTACTTACAAGTCTACTTGTGTTTACTGTATGATTTAAATTAGTGATATCTGATTTATGTTTGTCTTGAAGAACTGATTTACTTTTAACCAAGTATACAGAACCATCTTAGCATATAGTTGCATTCATACATAGGTTGCATTTCATGAGTCTCACTTTTCCCTACCTATTCTTTTGATCTCCTTGAGCTTAGCGTGAGGACATGCTAATGTTTAAGTGTGGGAAGTTTGATAAACCACTATTTTATGGTTTATCTTGTACTCAATTGAGTGGTTTCATCAAGTCTTTGCACACTTATTCATACGAATTGCATGGTTTTACAATTCCTTTCTAGTTTTGTTTTATGGTTGAAAACTTGCTTCCTAAGCCTTTAATTTGTGTATTTTAATCCTTCTTTATACCATTCGATACCTTGATATGTGTGTTAAGTATTTTCAGGGTTTATAGGGCAGGAATAGCTTAGAGGATGGAAAGGAAGCATGCAAAAGTGGAAGGAATACAAGAAATTGAAGGAATTGCTAAGCTGTCCAGCCTGACCTCTTCGTACTTAACTGACCATAACTTGAGCTACAAAGGTCCAAATGAGGCGGTTCTAGTTGCGTTGGAAAGCTAACATCTGGGGCTTCAAAATAATATATAATTTGTCATAGTTACCATACATCTAAATAACGCGCACGCGTCATTCTGCAAAAAATCCAGCGTAGCAGAATTCACCCCAGCAATTTCTGGGCTGTTTTTGACCTAGTTCTCGGCCTAGAAAACACAGATTAGAGGCTACAAAGTGGGGGAATCAAGGAGACATTCATACAACTTCTCATTATTCACAATTTAGGTTTTAGATGTAGTTTTTAGAGAGAGAGGCTCTCTCCTCTCTCTAGGTTTTAGGATTTCTCTTAGTTTTAGGTTTACTTCTTCTCCATTCCAGGTTC
Organism: Arachis ipaensis; assembly: GCF_059453495.1. Taxonomy (NCBI): domain Eukaryota; kingdom Viridiplantae; phylum Streptophyta; class Magnoliopsida; order Fabales; family Fabaceae; genus Arachis; species Arachis ipaensis. The sequence goes on from NC_142437.1 coordinate 26,860,837, forward strand.
AATGTTCCTTTAATTTAGTTTTTCTTCTGATTTTATTTATTCTAGTGCTTTGGTTCATCTATTTCTCTTGTTAATTACTTATTTTCCTAATTTGGTTTATAAACTCCATGTTAGAATCGATTTTCTTATTTAATGCAATTTGAGGTATTTCAGATTTATGATTTTAATTTAGATTTTTACATTCTTAGCTTGAATTGAGTAATTGGTGACACTTGAGTTATCAAACTCCCTTGTTGATTGATAATTGGAATTTGCTGGTTGATTTGGATCCCTCTAAAGCTAGTCTTTCCTTAGGAGTTGACTAGGACTTGAGGAATCAAATTGATTAGTCCACTTGACTTTCCTTTATTTAGTAAGGGTTAACTAAGTGGGAATAATGAACAATTCTCATCACAATTAATAAGGATAACTAGGAAAGAATTTCCAGTTCTCATACCTTGCTAAGAGCTTTATTAGTTATTACTTTAATTCTTGCAATTTACTTTTCCTGTTCATTATTCAAAAATCCCAAAAAGATAATCTTCCATAACCAATAATAAATACACCTCCCTGAAATTCTTTGAGAGACAACTCGATGTTTAAATACTTCGGTTATTATTTTTATTGGGTTTGCTTTAGTGACAAACAAGTTTTTGTACGAAAGGATTCTTTGTTGGTTTAGAAACTATACTTACAACGCAATCACTTTTGTGAATTCTTTACTAGCAAAAAATTCGTTCGTCAAGAGGATATAGATGGAGTATGATTAAGGTATGGTGATGATTTTGGTTGATTATAGTGATGTAGGATGACGACTATGACTAATGATAACAGTAATATTATTGATGACATGATTTGAGATTTAATAAGATGTGAGTTGATGAGATGACGAAAGTAATGAACGAGGCCGTTGGTTGGCAGTGGACGAATGATCGAGATCCTCGGAGATAAAGGAATCAGAGCGCGGCAACGGAAGTGCACTGAGTAAAAAGACCTTGGAACTACTATGCGTTGGATATGAAGGCAGACTACGCTCACGTGCTCGTGGTGGCGGATGGAATTTTTGAGGGCAAAAATTTCTGTTAGGGGGTAGAATGTAAAACTTGGTCAAACCATAATTAACTAAATAATAAATTAAATAGGAGCGAATATGGTTAGAAAATCTAGCAATCGGAATTTGATAATTTAAATATGATATTTGGATTTAGTGAATTTTTCTGAGTCAGAAAACATAGTTTTCTGTGTAAAAACGCACACTGGAATTTTGACCAGCAGTACCGGCTGAGATCTGTCTGGTACTCTAGCTGAAAAAAATTAATTATAAGTGAATAAGGCCAAGAAATTAGAAGTTATAATTAGGGGAGATAGAAATATTTAAAATGCGATTTAAAACTCTAATCTTAAAGGTTTTGGCCCAAATTGGGCCAACAGACCAAACCAAGTGAACTGGGCCTAAGACCCAACATATATAAACATTAGTTATGAGTATTTCAACTCATTTACCCTAAAGAAAGAGGGTAGGGGCGCAGCTTTGAGAGAAGAGAGAAGAAAGGAGAAAACCTAATCCTAGTTCAAACTTCAAATCGCCATAACTTGAGCTACGGAGCTCCGATTGATGAGCCGTTTGTGGCTACGCATCGCTCTTCTCATTCTCTACAATTTTATCTAAGTTTTGTGGTGAGTAATCCACTGTTCTATGCCCAGTTTTTGTTTTCCTCTTTAAATTCGAATTTGGTTTGGGTTTTGAGGAAATCTTGTGATTTTGGTTGTTTAGGAGTGCTCTAATATGAGCCATGGGTGATATTCATCACAAACTTCAGTGGGTTAAGGTAAGAAACCCTCCAACCCTTGTGATTTATCATTTTTATGAACCCTAGGTTGATGTATATATGTGAAATTGGTTATGTTAGTGTATTTGGTGATTTTGGTACACCATTCGAAGGTTGGTGTTGCTTGTGGAGCTTTGGTGAGGCTTGGAGCTAAGAGTTGGTGGAGACTTCCAAGAAGAAGCTCAATTGATTTGGCTACAAGAGGTACGGTTCAAGTTTTATTTAAGTACCGTGTGGTGTGATGAGAATTCCTAGGCTAGATGCTCCTAGGATTAAGTTTGGATTGTGCAAATGGTTGGTACTAATATGTATAGTTGTTATGTAATAAGAATTGACAATTGAGTTGAGAATTGTGTGAATTTGTATGTTTGGTGTGTTGAGAATTTGATGAATTGAATAATGAATATTGGTTTGTGGAATATGCTTTTAAATTGTGAATTTAGGCCGAAGGCCGTGAATTTTGGGTCGGAGGCCGGAAATAGGTAAGGGAGGTAAGTTGGTATGTGTGGTGTGATGATATAAGAGATTGGATGGATTTTAGTTATTGAATGTGTGAATAATTGGTTTGGTTATTGAATAATAAGGTTTGAGGAATTGAGGTGTGGAATTTGATAGTTTTGGATGAAATTATGTAGAGGAGGTAGGTTTGATTTGGTTGAGTGTAATTATGTGAATGTGGTTGGGTTGTGGTCATTTGGACGAGTGAAAATGAATTTGGCTTGTGAACATTAGAAAAATTGGCGATTTCTAGTTTTGGGATAAAAACTGATATTTGACCAACTTTGGTAGACCGTAATGAAAGTTTATTCAAAGATCTTTCCAACGGTTCAGGAATGGTTGAAAAAGGAATTTTGTAGAAGAAGTTATGTGTAGTGGGAGTTTGGGGTTTAAAAATGAAATTCTACAGTTTTTTAACTTAGTAAAATTTTTGGCAGAACGCACACCCACGCGTATGCGTGGCCGACGCGCACGCGTCGTTTTCAAATATTCGCCATCCACGCGTGTGCCTGGCCGATGCGTACGCATCAATGGGCTAAATCAGTTGCCCAGACAAAATTCCCGAGAGTTGTGTCGGAGTTATGCTGATTTTGTGCCTGGGGCACAAAATGCACCCACGCGTACGCGTGGCTTACGCTTAGGCATCACTTTCTTTTCTCCCATCCACGCGTGCGTGTGGAGGACGCGTACGCATCACTATAACTTTTTTGCTTTCCACGCGTGCGTGTGGGCGACGCGCACGCGTGACCCTGTTCTCAGCAAAAGTTGATTTTTGAGTTTTTAAAGCTGAATTTCAGACTTCTGAGCCTCCATTTTTATCCTCTAAGTCCTAAATCTTTATAGTATGCCTAGAGATGGGAAGAGTCTAGGAGATGTAGTAACTTGTGGACGAAGTAAGGGGAGAATTAATGATGAGTTTTGATTAATGATGACTGTATGAGTTGTTGAGGGTGATGATGGGAGTGCGGTGTATGCCGTGAGCCAACTGGATGTATTTGATAATGATTATTGGCTGGTTATGGATTATGCCATGAGCTGGATGGCTATGATAAATATTGATTTATGGTTGGAAATGAGAATATGGCTTTGAATGATTGCTTTATCTTGAGCTCTCTTTCTCGGAAGTGCGACCCCAGAGAGATGAAGGAAGGTGAGGATCCCTCTTCTTGTTCCTCCTAGTATCGTAAAATCGCCCCCCCGGCGAGATGGTGGGAGGTTAGGATCCCCTCCTTGGTTCCTCCTGGGCATATGAGAACGTACCTCCTGGATAGATGCAAGGGTTGTGGTTGCGCCCGACTTGCTCTAGGTTGGTTAGAATAGAGGCTCCCCGGGTGGATGCAAGGGTTGTGGTTTCGCCCCACTTGCCCCGGGTTATGATGAGTGATGTATAAAATGTGCAATCATGTGATGTATAAATGATGATATGGTCATGATGAATGATTATGGAATGTTATGAATGAATGTGAAATGATTATCTGAGATACGAGTTTCCCTGGATGAAAGCAGTGACTAGCCACCACGTGCTCCAGGTTGAGACTTGATACTCTGTTGACCCTAGTCGTAAGTGTGGCCAGACACTATGAAAGTTCCGGATGAGCTCGCCCCCGTGGATAAATCCCAGTGTGGGTGTTGTATGGATAAACACCAGTGTGGGTGTTGTATGATTATGATTATGATTATGATTGAGAATAACTCGAGTTAGGGATGCATGACAGAGGGACAGTCCAATGGTTAGCTACCAGGACTTGTCGGGTTGGCTTTATAACCGACAGATGAGACTCATTAGCCATAGGGCAGGCATACATCATTTGCATATGTTTGAATTTTTTGGGTTTGCCTATTTGTTTTGGATTGCTATATCATATATGCTATGTTACCTGATTATGTGCTACTTGTTCTACTTGTACTTTAATTGTGTATTACTTGCCTGTATTGCTTGTGTTTGTACAACTGAGAGGTCCCTCATGCTGGTGTCGGTGGACGCTGAGGGCTGTTCTTGATAAGATGAATTGATGATGTGATTGGATAATGATGATGATTATTGAATGAGATAATTTGAGCTCCCTGGGTAGACGCAGTGAAGTGATTTCACTTGCTCCAGGTGAGGATATGATGTATTGATATAGAATTGCTGAGACAGAATAACCGGTGATGGATTAGATTTAGCATTCCCTTATGACAGTTGCCTATTTATGGATTAGCGAGAACATAGGATAAATATTTGGTGAAAGGAAGATTAGGATGCTTAGTGAGTTTTTATTACAATGCATTGTATTTATTTGGCACTTTTACCGTACTAGGAACCCATGGGTCGGGGGTTCTCATTCCGTATATATCTCTTGTTTTTCAAATACAGGTCCAGGTGCTCAGAAGTGAGCTATGGTTCATCTGAGAGATGGCGAAGATCTTTATATTCTCTACTTTATATTTTGCTTAGAATCTCTCCACTTTTATTTTGAAAAGTTTTATTATGTATTGAACTCTTCTGAACTTGCCTATAGAGGCTCTTATGTTTCTTTTGGGAGAGATTAGGAGATTCTGTTGTCAAATACTGTTATGCTGTACCCTAGCCAACCTAAACTTCGCGGGTCACGACTAGTGGCTATTTACTTATGTTATATATCTATATACTGTCATTCTCTTACTCTCCTTCATACCTTTATCCTTATATCGCTTTCGACTTCACGCCTTGTCTTTTAGTTGAAGATACGTGAGTGATACGAGTTTGCGATTTTATTTTTACTCTTTTCAGGCTTCTCGATTAATACTCCTTTCAATTATACTTATATTATGTAATAAAAATCCACCTTAAGGGTCGTACCACCGTAATATCATTGACTTATGACTCGAGCATAAGGATTTGAATATTAGGGTGTTACAACATCCATGTAGTTAGAACCCGAATCGGTGAATACAACTCGATGAGGTATTTCATGGATGTGAAACGATTGCGGCAAAAGACAATCGTACTGGAACATTAGACGAAAAGAATAAGTTGGAGTAAGAACAATCATTAAATTATCAAAAAAATAATATAATAAAATAAGTATATAAAAAATACTATACAAAATTATAAATTGTACCTTAAAAGGATCAATTTTGATGATAAACGAAGAATACTTTCTATGAAGTAGTAAAAGAAGAATAATAAATTTAAAGAAAATGAGTTGACTCTCAGATCTAGGCTCATGTACCACAAAAAAAAACTCTATATATAGGTTTTCTTAAAAATAAATAAATATATAAATTAGTTATTAATTATTAAGGTAATTTTTTATTATTTACGTTAGTTATACATCATATATTTGTTTTGTTAAAATTATATGATTTTATCATATCATATCATGATTAGAATCATTATTTTTTATCATGAATAGAATAACCGGGGCCAACTTCATATCATTATCATACTATATTATTATTATTATTATTATTATTATTATTATTATTATTATTATTATTATCAACATAAATGGATCACCATTAAGGTAACAACTTGCCAATAATAAAATCATTGGATAATGAATAAGAATTAGAATTGTATCAATATAATTAAAATCCATATAATTAAAATGATTAAAAATATTATCGAGTGATAATTAGTTTAATAATGCATTAAATATTGGTTTTATATCATTATAATAAAGGTATTTTCTTAAATTAGTATAATTATGCATTATTCATTAAATACTAATTGTAATATAATTATAATAAAGATATTTTTCTAAAATAAATTTATTTAGAGAAATATAAATTGGTTATTAATAACTAGTGTCATTATCATATAATTATCATATCATATCATATTATTATTATTATTATTATTATTATTATTATTATTAAAATAATTAAAAATATTTTCAATTGATAATTGATAAGTAGTTTAATATTGTATTAAATATTAATTTTATATAACTATAATAAAGATATTTTCCTAAATTAGTATAATTATGCATTATTACTTAAATGCTAATTATAGTATAATTATAATAAATATATTTTTATAAACTAAACTTAGAAGAGAAAATAGTGCATTCATTTTGGCGGGAAAATAGATTCATGAGGAATCGACACCTCACTTCCATTAACTGGGAAAAAACCCATTTTTAGTTTATTAAGTAGATCTTTATTATAATTATACTATAATTAGCATTTAAATAATATTGCATAATTATACTAATTTAGGAAAATATCTTTATTTGTAAGACCCCGAATTTTAAAAGGTTATTAATAAATTATTTATGATTTATTATATTTATTTAAGATTATATTTTTAGAGATTTTTATATATAATTTGAGTAAATTCTTATTTATTATTTAGAGTTATTATAATTGAAAAAAATAGTGAATATTTTTTATGCTTTAATTTTAAATATTTAGGTTTTTAATCTTATTTTACAAATAAAGGAGAATTAATTTACTTATCTCTAATTTTATAAAAAATAGGCATTTGAATGGAAATAATTTATAAATTGTAATTGGAAGGTATTTTAAAGATGGAAATTTTATATTTAATTTGGTTGTTGATTATTGTTTTACTCTTTTAATTATTTTATAAAATTACACCACTAACCCTATTTTTAATAAAAATACCTAAGCTATCCCACACCACCCCAAATTCTAACACTACACCCATCCCTCTCTCATCCACCGTCACCCTCACTAACACACACACACACTTCTGAAGGAAGAAAGAAAGAGGAAAAAGAAAAGAAAGAAGGAAAGGGAAAGAGAGAGAATGAGCGCACCGGGGAAGGGGGAGCCGTCGCGCCACTACCATGCTGCTCAGGACCGCCGTCTCGCCACAGCCACCGTCGCATTGCTGTTCGTGCCAGCGCCGAGGAGACCGCGCGGGGAAGAGAAACACGCGAATGAGAGGAGGTCGCGGGTTGCCGGTCCGTCCACGAGACGCCTCTAGAACCGCGAAGAGAAGGAGTCGCGCTCGTCCAGTCGCGTCGCCGTCCGTGAAGTCCTCGCCGTCAGCATCGCGGGTCGCAATCAACGAGGTCCTTGTCGCCGTTACTGCTTGCATCTTGCTGCCGCCGCGGGGGTAGTCATCGCGTCGCCATCAGATCTCCGAACTGAGGAGGAAAAGGATGCTGTCCTGCTGTGCACCGCCGTTCCGGGAACCACCGCCACCTCTGCCACCGAGAAACGCCACTCCCGTCGCTGAATCCTCTGTCTTGGTAAGCGTTCTCGTGCTGAAAAGCCCTTTTAGTTGCTATTCTGTTAGCTTATGCTGAAGTGTTGTGGCGTTATCTATCATAGGGTTGTATATCGGTGCTTGTGTATCATGCTCAGAGTTGCGGCTGCTTCGTTTTGTCATTTCAGTAAGTGTGTTTCGAAAACCCTTGCGTTAGTATTCTGTTACCTGTACTAAAGTCTTTGTGATATAAATGTGTTAGAAGTTAGTAACCGAGGTTGCATATTGTGTTTTAAGGCTGTTTTGGCTATTGAGAAAGCAAGCAGAGCTGAAGTTTTGGTTGCCATCGATCTCGGGTCGAGACGAAAGAATTTCTGAGAGGCGTTTGGGTTATGGTTTCGACTTATCGAGGTAGGGGCTATTTTCAGAAAATTATACTTTATAAATTGGAATTATTATATATGGATATCCGTGTGAGAAATGTATTTTTAGTGATTATATAAGTCTTATGTGTTGTTTGATTGTCTTGGATGGATATGAATGCTTGTTTGATTGGATTGTCGTTCGTTTTTGTGAAATAGATTGTTTTCAAAATGTTTCTTCAAAGTTATTTCTTCTAAAGTCTTGAAATTGAGTTCAATCCATTGGAAGTTGGTTTGAGTTGAATTGGTTTTCTGGAAAATGAAAATGGTATGCATTTTTAGGAATTAACTTAATTTTAAACTGATTTGGTTTTGAACCCATTAAAGAGGGTTGCGGAATGGTCTGGTTAGGACCCGAAAATGGTGGCAAAGTCCAAGTTTTAGGGGAGGTGCTGCCGAAATTCCTATGAAATCCGAGGTTTTATTTTGAAATGTTAATTGGAAAGTCATAAATTTAAGACTAGTACTATTTTACTTGAACTATTTAAAGTGATGAATTGTGTTTTAAAATGGCTTATTGAAAAGAGAACTATGATTTAGCTTTATTTATTAAGAAAGGTATTATATTTTTGGGAGCAAGACATTTTAGAAAAAATTTATGTTTTAAGCTGTTTTAAATGTTAAAAGGGTTTATGTTTCTGAAATCAACTTGAGGATTTCAATTGGAGGAGTTTACGTGCTTGTGAAAGAAGGTGAATTTCGGTTGATAATACCTCATTTTTACAACGTTTTAGAAAGAAATTTAAAGTATTCTTTAAATTCTGAATTTTGCTTCGAGCCATTAGGAATGCTTCCGATTTTATCAGGCAATTGAAAGTGGTTTTTGGTCTAAGTAAAAGAAGTGATTTTGAAAATTGTTCGGAGTAATCGATTACCTGATTTGGTTTGGCTTGAATTCTGTTTTATTTATTCAAATAAAAAAGCTAAGATTTTAAAGATTCTAAACGAATTTAGGAAAATGAGTTATGTTATTCTCCCCTAAAGTCTTAAGACTCTGCTGAGGGATTTTTGTTACCAAATCCTGTTTTAGGTGAATGATTTTGAATCTCTCAAGAAGAGACTTTTAAATTTGTGTGGTTTTTGAAATGTCTTGGAAAGATGTTGTGGAAGGCGACTGTATTTTAAAAAGGGGAATTTACGTTCGATGAAAGTGGCTTATGAGCTTAAAATGATTTGAGAAATGAGGATTTTAAAGTTAAGACTGAGATGGATTGATTTTTAGTTTCCAAGTAAAGAGATTTGAGAAAAAGTGACTTATGGCTTGAATGATGATTTATTTGATATGAATTGTTAATGAAGTATGGAAATGATGATGAATAAATGAATATGTGGCTTTTTCACTTCTTTTATCTGAGATACGAGTTTTCCTGGGTAAAGTACCATGGCTTGCCACCACATGTTCCAGGTTGAGACTCGATACTCTGTTGACCCTATAACGTAAGGGTGACCGGGCTCGTATAAATTCCCGGGAATGGTACCCCATTGAGCGATTTGATATATATATATATATATATATATATATATAGAGTAATTCTTGGCATACAAGCGATTAAGGCTTGCAAGCCTTACAAGTTCAATTAAAACTAACGCTCAAAACACGCTTCGAACCATTCTTCTTCCTCTTCGTCTTCTTCTTCTTCTTTTCTTTCGTTTCTTACCTTCTCTTTCTCCTTCTTCTTCTTCTTCTTGCTGCACGTTCTTCTTCCTCTTACTCTTCTTCTTCTCCTTTTCTTTCGTTTCTGCACGTTCTTCTTCATCGTCTTCCTCTTCTTCTTCATTTATGTTCTTTCTCTCTGTTTTATCTTTTTTTTTTCGATTTTTCATGGTGAAATCGTTTTTGAAGAAGAAGAAGCAGTAGAAGATGAGGAGGAGAAAGAGAAAGAGTTCTGAATTATGCATAAGATGTATTTTAACAAATTTTGGGTGTATTTCTTTAAATCCTTTGGGTGTATTTTCTGTAATCCTTTGGGTGTATTTCTATAATCGTTTGGGTAAATTCCTGTAACCGTTTGGGTGTATTTCTGTAATCATTTTGGGTGTACTTCTGTAATCGTTTGGGTGTATTTCTGAAGTTCCATTATCTTCAAAAGGATTACAGAAATACACCCAAAGGATTACGAAAAATACACCCAAAGTATTTAAGAAATACACCCAAAATTCGTTGCATAATTCAGAACTCTTTTTCTTTCTCCTCATCTTCTGCTGCTTCTTCTTCTTCAAAATGATTTCAAAGCTTGATTTCAGAAACTATGAAAATCGAAAAAAAAAACGAAGAAGAAGAGGAAGAGAAAGAGGAAGAAGAAGAGGAAGAGGAAGAGGAAGAGGAAGAGGAAGAGGAAGAGAAGAAGAAGAAGAAGAAGAAGAAGAAGAAGAAGAAGAAGAAGAAGAAGAAGAAGAAGAAGAAGAAGAAGAAGAACCATTCTGAGTGTAGCGCTTTGAAAATAGGAAACGTTGAATAACGCATTAAAAGGCCTAGTAACTTGTAAGACTTGTAAGTCAAAAAGACTTGTATGTGTAGCACTCCTCATATATATATGAGAAAAAGCTATGCATAGAATCATGGAGATGCATGTCGGGGGACAGTCCAAGGGTTTAGCAAATCGGACTTGTCGAGTTGGCTTGATAACCGACATATGAGACTCATCAGCCATATGGCAGGCATGCATCATATGCATCTATGTGACATTGTTTGGGTGTGCATATTTTAATTGGTTTGTCTATGTGAATAATCATGTTTAATTGCTAATTGCTACTACTTGAAGTAACTGCTTGATTATGCTTGAACCTTATTTGTGTTTGTGATTGAAAATTGGGTGGATTGTGATGGATTGGTTGTGGATTGAATTGTTTGAGCCTAGGGCCGTGACTGATTATGAGATGGGCCGAAGGCCGTGTTTGGTTTGTGTTTTTGGTTTAGAAAAATATGAAAAACTAAACTGGTTCAGCATAGACTTAATGAACCTATGTTTGGAACAACTTGGTCATTCATACTGTCTAGGAAAGACTTTTAGAAAGGCTTGTGAATTTTTGAAGAATTAACAGTTTTCTCTTCCAGAAAGGATTTTGGAATTTTGATATTAAATCTTTGGTTTTGAAAACATGCATAAGGCGGTTATTAATCACTGTAATGGTTTTATTTTCATGTATCCTATTATAGTAATTTTGCAACCCTATAGTGAGAACCCTTTTGAGGATGATGTTCTCACTCCCCTACAGATCTTTTCTTTTTTAGGTTACGGACGACGAAGTTTGGAAGAGCTTATTTCTTTTCTGTTAGACGATGTTTTTGTATTATTTTAGTATTTATGTTTCTCTCGCCTTTAACTTTGCAAGTTTTGTAAGAGGGATAGGATTTTGATATGAGATGCTTGTAAATTAATATATATATATATATATATATGTATGTATATATGTATTTCCTGTGAGTATTGTAATTTGTATTGAAAGTATGAATGTATGTTTTTTTTAAAAAATTCGGTTTAAGTTTTAAACAGGCTCATATTTTAGTATTAAATACTATAAGAGTAGTCATAATACCCGAGCTATTAGAGTGGCGCAGCCCCAAATGTGACATTTTGATAGTTAGGGTGTTACATTATTATAGTTATATAAATACAATATTTAATGTATTATTAAACTACTTATTAATTATTAATCAAAAATATTTTTAATCATTTTAATAATAATAATAATAATAATAATAATAATAATAATAATAATAATAATAATAATAATATGATAATGGCACCAGTTATTAATAACTAATTTATATTTCTCTAAATAAATTTATTTTAGAAAAATATCTTTATTATAATTATATTACAATATTACAATTATTATTTAATGAATAATGCATAATTATACTAATTTAAGAAAATATCTTTATTATATTGATATAAAATCAATATTTAATGTATTATTAAACTAATTATCACTCGAAAATATTTTTAATCTTTTTAATTATATTGATACAATTCTAATTCTTATTCATTATCTAATGATTTTATTAATAGCAAGTTGTTACCTTAATGGTGATCCATTTATGTTGATAATAATAATAATAATATGGCTAGTATGATAATGATATGAAGTTGGCCTCGGTTACTCTATTCATGATAAAAAATAATGATTCTAATCATGATTTGATATGATAAAATCATATAATTTTAACAAAATAAATATATGATGTATAACTAATGTAAATAATAAAAAATTACCTTAATAATAACTAATTTACATATTTATTTTTTTTAATAAAGCCTATATATAGAGTTTTTTTGTGGTACATGAGCCTAGATCTGAGAGTCAACTCATTTTCTTTAAATTTATTATTTTTCTTTTACTACTTCATAGAATGTATTCTTCGTTTTTCATTGAAATTGATCCTTTTAAGGTACAATTTATAATTTTGTATAGTATTTTTTATATACTCATTTTGTTATATTATTCTTTTTATAATTTAATGATTGTTCTTACTCCAATTATTCTTTTTGTCTAATGTTCCAGTGCGATTGTCTTTTGTCGCAATCGTTTACAATGAATCACATCCATTAAATAGCTCATCGAATTGTATTCACTGATTAAAGTTCTAACTACATGGATGTAAGCGTCCAAAGAAGAGGCAGTAAACTCTATTTTATCGAAGGATGGTTGGATCTACTCACATATAATGACCAACCTAATGGAATCTGGGTAAAATTAGTTTTCTTGGGATGAGAAATTGTTTCCACGGAGCTTTATAGGCCATGTTCAAGTTTTCTTGGGTAAAATTAGTTTTCTATGTCTGCTCAGAGATCTTCAAAGTGGAGCACATAAAGAGATTGAATTTCCTCAATTTAAGTTCAGTTTTTCTAAATTCGTGTCAAACATGGATATGTAATTTCAACGATTGGTAATATATTTAAATTTTTTTATTTTAAGTTTTTCGTTATTAAAATAATTTTATAACATATTGTGATTTTTTTCAGAAATTACCGGCCTTCTTTTGCATCAATGTAATGCCATTGAGGGAATAAGGGTCAGTTTAGTTTCTCGGTGTGACAATTTTATACCTTGCCGTATTGCATGAATTAGCAGATGATGAAGCTTATTTAACAAGTGGATGGTCTGAATTTGCACGAATTCTAAATGTCTAAACTTATGATATTTCAGTTGGTTATCGTTACGAGAATGAGTCTAATCTATACGTATCTAAGAACTAGAATAGATTAAATATTATTTAAGTAATTTAGTTCTAATATTGGTATGATTAAATTCGTTTTCACATTAATTTAAATTTAAATTGTTGTCTTAATTTATATATATTACGACTATTTTTATTAGATATGTTACTTTTAAATGTTTTAATATAAGATTTTTTTTCTGATATTTAAGTTTTTTTTTTGAATATATGTATAACTTTTTTTTTCTCTTTTTGTATTTTAGATTAGTAATGCAGTTCTTAATAAAAGTGTACTTAAAATAAAAAAGAAAAAAAATAATAAAATATCACTATTTAAAGGAAAAAGAAAATGTACGTCAAAGAAAATAAAATGAAAAATTAAAATTGGTTTATTAAAAAAATTGTATACAGTTTGTGTATAAATGGGGCTGGAATTGGAGGCTATATATGAATATCAAATTTAAAAGCTATATATATATATATATATATAACAAAAAAAATTTAATATATGTAATTTAAATATTTTTATGTACAATTAATGTATTTGTATGTATAAATAAGGAAATATTTAGAATTATTGAACAAAATTAATATATACGTATACGTAAATAAAGAAACTACTATAATTTATGAAGATTATACATAATTTGTTTTCTTTCAAATGAATTTATTCTAATTATATTATAATTAGCTCATGAATAATGTATAATTATATTATTTTAAAAAAATATCTTTATTATAATTATATCAAATCAATATTCAATGCATTATTAAACTAATTGTCAATCATCAATATTTTTATTCATTCTAATTATATTAATTGATATAGTTCTAATTCTCGTTCATGTGCAATAATTCTATTAGTAGATAGTTGTATCTACAATAATTAATTCTATCCACAATTCTATTAGTAGATAGTTGTATTCACAATAATTCATCTTATAATTCTCACTCATCCTAATAATGGTTCGTTAATTATATGGTTCTTTATCTTCTGCTTTAATTAGCGGATAATAATAATAATAATAATAATAATAATAATAATAATAATAATAATAATAATAATAATAATAATAATATTGTATGAACATAAGAATTAATTAGTTAACAAATTAAATTTTAATTATTATGTTTTATTTTTTACTCATATTTTTATTCATTTGTTATTTTATTTTTTATATTTACAGTAAATATTGAACATAAAAATGAAAAAAATAATATTGATTGTTATCTATTTTATTTATTTAGAGTCACAATTAAATTTGATATAATTGTAGCAGGTATCTATAATTAATAATAACATGATACTATAACTTTAAGTTATATAATTAATATAATAAAAAAAATGTAGCAATTTATATCTGCTTCCTATAGAACAACAATATTATATATATTTATATATCTCTTCTTTTAGTTTTTTTTCTAAAAATATTAGCACATAATTAATGTAGATAACATATATACTGAGCAAGTATCTCCATTAAAAATATTAGCTAATTATTACCGTGTATAATGTGTGTGTGTGTGTAATAGTGAATTGTAACAATTATTTATCATCTAGAAAATTCGTACCTCAGACATAGTTCTTTTTCTGTTTATTATTTTTCATACCTAATGGCCTACGATTCTATCAACAATATTACCTATGGTAGATTATGTAATGAAAAAGTTTGAAAAATAAAGACAAAAGTAACGAGTAAAGATGGCCTGCGAGTGCTGTTGCAAGATCACTTACACTTGGAAGATAACTACACGATGAATGTGGCAGTTTTTGAGAGCTTATAATGAAAAGGTAATAACGAAATCTCTTAATTAAATTTATTAATTTATTAAAATTTATTACTATCAATTTAAAAAATTGACAAATTCTAGGTGCTAATGGGTAATGCATTCTTATTGTACATTTATAGCTTGAGATTATTAGAATTATCATAAAAATCCGTATTATTTTATTCTCCTGATAAACAATTTTATAATTACATTAATCATATAATTTTGTATACTAACATTGATATAGTATTATTTTAGGTATATATTTTACAGGCATCAAAGGATAGTGTTGAGTTGTTATTTTGTGGGTTTAAATTATTTATTGTTTATTGGAGAACTTTCTGCATTAGAATTCTCTAATAATTTATTGTTCATTTTCAGCTGATTTTAATATGTTTTTACACATATAACAATTTGTTATTGGATTTAGGTATTACTAGATTATTTATGGTCACATTCAGTATATATGTCTAATTTATTAAAAAAAGTAGATTACTAAAACCGGTTAATAACTATTTTAGAATTAATACATTTAACACTAAATTAAGAAAAAACAAA
The DNA here is from genome assembly GCF_059453495.1 of Arachis ipaensis. Taxonomy (NCBI): domain Eukaryota; kingdom Viridiplantae; phylum Streptophyta; class Magnoliopsida; order Fabales; family Fabaceae; genus Arachis; species Arachis ipaensis. The sequence continues at coordinate 26,876,197 of NC_142437.1, forward strand.
CAATGCATAACTCATTACTTTTTTATTAGTCAAATTATTATAATTCAAATTAATTTTAACAAAATAACTTAAAATTATAATTTTAATTTTATCACGTACATGGCATGGGTAATTACACTTGTTATAACTAAAATAAAGATTCTTTATGTATATTAAAAATGTTTAATTATTCTGTTGGTCCCTATAGTTTCGCGAAATTTTTAATTAGGTCTCTATATTTTTTTTTTTCCTTTTAATCGGGTCCTTGCATCAATTTTTTTTAAATTATGTCCCTCTTGGCAGTAATTGGCTTAATTTTATAGAGACCCAACTAAAAAAAAATGGTGCAGGGACTCAAATAAAATAAAAAAAAAGTCTAAGGACCCAATTAAAAAAAATTTGGTGCAAGAACTCAATTAAAAGGAAAAAAAGTACAGAGACCTAATTAAAAATTTCGCAAAACTATAGGAACTAACAGAGTAATTAAACTTATTAAAAATAAAATAATAAAACATTTTAAATTATAAATTTTAGAGAGTTAAAATTTATTTATTAATAAAAAAATGTAATTTTTTAGTTAATAAATAACATTTAAAGATTACAAACCTTGTAATTCTTGTTCATTTAAAGTGTTATATAAACCTAGAGATAATTTTTTTATTGACTACAGACCTAAAAGTCCAACAATGATAATAAAAAAAATTACATAAGATGATAGAAAATTAGGAATAGTGAGAGCAAACTGAAAGCAAATGCCCTTTTAAATAGCATCAAGTTGGACAAAAAAAAGTAAAGAGGGCATTTTCTAACTGTTGAAGATTATTGGTTAAGAAATCATCAGTGCATTCAGTTCCTTCTTAGAAGGAAATCAAGGAATGATTTATAAGCATGATCCAAGGAATTCAAAAGAGCTCCAATTTCATATAAAGGGGGAAGCAAACATGAGTTCGAGTTGCATTTTTAAATAGGCCGCATTGCATTCAATAAACAGATTTTCGTATTTGAGGTACTTCCTAAATTTGTATGGGTATGATAAGCACACTCATTTTGAGTATTTGTGATGTGCATAAATTAATCATTCTAAATATGACCGTATATAAATTTAATAGTAATTATTAATTTCTCACAAATGGCACAAATATTTTTAAAATTCATTTGGTATAACCCTAATTTCTATACTTTGTAACTTGTGCTACACTCTCATCTCTTTTCACTTAATCACTACCTCTACTCCTCTCTAGTTTTTGCCATTGCCGTCCAGTACAGCAATCGCTGTCGTTCTCAATCTTTCTTCTAGCGTCGTTCTTAGTCAATCTCTTTGCGTTGTTCATTCTCAGTATCCCTCTTTATGTCATTTGTTTTCAGCCTCAGAGCGTTGTCGTTCTCTCTACCATTGTCGTGGCACCTGCATCCTTCTGTCGACATTCAGCGTAGTCATTCTTACTTTTTGTATATTCATTTATGCAGATTCACGCCCCAATTTTGTTTGGCACCCCCTCTTATGGACATTGGTAAGGTCAATTGTGACGGGAGTGTTTTTACTTATTGGTGTTTGGATAGCTTTGGTTATGCCATTTGTCACAGCGCCAATAGATCAATCAAGGGTTGTTTGGATTGCTATCACAATATTAATGTCTTACATGGTGAGGTTTGCAATTTGGAGAAGTTTGGTACTGGCTCGGGAGTTTGGGATGGGGAGAATCTGGTGTGAAAGACATCAATGATGCTTTCTTTTTGGTTGACAGTACTGAAGATACATGAGCTCTTATGTAGAGAATGGAAGGTTATCATCAAGTTCATTCATCACTCCACTGCATGCTTAGGACGGCTAAGAGATTCCATATATAGCCCAGACTATGTTGTAGAGGCTCGTGGCTAGTGATCTGGCCTCTTTGGAATCCCCTAATATGTTTTTCTTCTATTCTAGCTTGGTATACTGCACACCATTCAATGTTGATATGGTGATGAATTATAATTTATAAGCGAGTAGACAACAAATGGACATCATATCACTAGGCTTTTGATTAATGCTATACAACATGCAATATTGTTATTTATCGTGAGGGATATTTACTCATTTTTACATAAGACCATTATGTCTATTCATCTGTAATTATAATTAGTTTATTATCAAAATGGATATTAAAATATCTTTCAAGTGAAACTAATCTCATATCTTCCCCTACAAAAAGATACCGACATATAGGAGGCAAGAAACCAGAAACTCATTAAACCAACTTTGATACCACTAAAATTAACAATGTATACTTCATATGCTAATGCCCATAAAGCGCCAACCATTAAAATTAATAATGTATACTTCATTGGAAAGCCAGTGCATCTTCCAAATTCAACTAGAATCTAGATGAGGCTACTGTCAAAATTTAGAGTCGCTAAAGTGTTGCATCATTTGTTGTAGGAAATATTAAGTAACGTAAAGACTTGCCCAAACGAAGCAAGGTTACAACTCTGAACCCATTCTCTCCAATTGCTTTGTCAATAGCAAGAAACTTCTTGTTTCCTTCCACAAGTTTCAAAATCCACTCACGAGCAAAATATCATGCAATTAAAAAAGCAACACTTGCTGCCACCTGCAATCCCTTCAAGTATTAAATTCAAAGCAACACTTGCTGCCACTTATATAAGTAACTATACTAACAAGTATTTTATGAAATAGCATGATTCTTAATTAATGATTAGTATACTTACGAACAATAGTACATTAACTTGAAACAAGAAAATATTGACATAATTACACATATTTGAAGTCAAGACTATCAAATGATCCAACACAAATGAACTATAAAAGAAATTTACTCACTACCCACTAATGGAGATTATGATAGTGCCAGTAATAAATCCAAAAAGAAGTCATGCCAAAATTATTAAAGGAATAGCAGGAATTGCAAGTATCTGAGACAACATCAAAATATAAACACAAAAAGTCAGGTCAAAACAACATCCATAGCAGAAGTGATAAACCCAAATTTTATGATATATTTTTTGCTCAATTTAAGTGATTTATTCAATCCTTCACCCACTTATTCATGTGAAATTGCATGGTTTTACTTTCCCTTCCTTATTATGTGATATATGTGAAAAATATGTTTCCTACGCTTTAAAAATAGTTATTTTAATTACCTTTTATTACCATTCGATGCCGTGATTTGTGTGTTAAGTATTTTCAGATCTCCTAAGGCAGGAATGATTTAAAGGATGGAAAGGGAACATACAAAAATGGAAGGAAAGCACAAAATGGAGTTTTTGAAGAAACTGGCAGCGACGCAAACGCATGGACGACGCGGCCGCACGCTGGTGCACGAAATTGTGATGTCCAGGCTCGAACAATCCCTGGTAATGGCTCCAAAGCTTGGTGCTTTGATCTTAATTCATAATTGTCACAACTTCGATACAACTAACCAGCAAGTGCACTGGGTCGTCCAAGTAATACCTTACGTGAGTAAGGGTCGAATCCCACGGAGATTGTTGGTATGAAGCAAGCTATGGTCACCTTGTAAATCTCAGTTAGGCAGATATAAAGTGATAAAGGTGTTTTCGAATTTAATATAATAAGATAGGGATAGAAATACTTATGTAAATCATTGGTAGGAATTTCAGATAAGCGAATGGAGATGCTTTTCGTTCCTCTGAACCTCTGCTTTCCTGCTATCTTCATCCAATCAGTCTTACTCCTTTCCATGGCTGGCTTTATGTGATACATCACCACTGTCAATGGCTACTTTCGGTCATCTCTCGGGAAAATGATCCAATGCCCTGTCACGGCACGGCTAATCGTCTGGAGGCATCACCCTTGTCAATGGCTTCATCTTATCCTCTCAGTGAATAATATGCTCACGCACCCTGTCACGGCACGGCTATTCATCTGTCGGTTCTCGATCATGCTGGAATAGGATTTACTATCCTTTTGCGTCTGTCACTAACGCCCTGCAATCGCGAGTTAGGAGCTCGTCACAGTCATTCAATCATTGAATCCTACTCGGAATACCACGGACAAGGTTTAGACTTTCCGGATTCTCTTGAATGCCGCCATCATTCTAGCTTACGCCACGAAGATTCTGGTTAGGAGATCTAAGAGATACTCATTCTAGCTTAATTCGTGTAGAACAGAAGTGTTTGTCAGGCACGCGTTCATAGGGGAGAAGGATGATGAGCGTCACACATAATCATCACCTTCATCACGTTCTTGGGTGCGAATGGATATCTTAGAAGCGAAATAAGAAGAATTGAATAGAAAACAGTAGTACTTTGCATTAATCTTTGAGAAACAGCAGAGCTCCACACCTTAATCTATGGAGTGTAGAAACTCTACCGTATGAAAATACATAAGTGAAGGTCCAGGCATGGCCGAGATGGCCAGCCCCTCTGATCTAAGAACCAGACGTCCAAAGATGATCCTAAGATCCTAAGATGATCAAAAGATTAAAACTGAGACCAAAGATCGTCAAAAAGACTAGTACAAGGTCCTATTTATAATAAGCTAGTCACTAGGGTTTACATGAGTAAGTAATTGATGCATAAATCCACTTCCGGGGCCCACTTGGTGTGTGCTTGGGCTTGGGCTTGAGTGTTACACGTGCAGAGGCCATTTGTGGAGTTGAACGCCAGTTTCTGTGCCAGTTTGGGCGTTCAACTCTGGTTTTGGATCCTTTTCTGGCGCTGGACGCCAGATTTGGGCAGAAGGCTGGCGTTGAACGCCAGTTTACGTCGTCAATTCTTGGCCAAAGTATGGACTATTATATATTGCTGGAAAGCCCTGGATGTCTACTTTCCAACGCAATTGGAAGCGCGCCATTTCGAGTTCTGTAGCAACAGAAAATCCACTTTGAGTGCAGGGAGGTCAGAATCCAACAGCATCAGCAGTCCTTTTTCAACCTCTGAATCTGATTTCAGCTCAAGTCCCTCAATTTCAGCCAGAAAATACCTGAAATCACAGAAAAACACACAAACTCATAGTAAAGTCCAGAAATGTGAATTTAACATAAAAACTAATGAAAACATCTCTAAAAGTGACTAGATCCTACTAAAAACATACTAAAAACAATGCCAAAAAGCGTATAAATTATCCGCTCATCACACGCCTAGCGCGAAAAGGCAGTGACGCGAACGCGTGACTGACGCGGACGTGTGCCTTAGGTAGAACGCAAATGACACGTACTTGTGAGCGAAGCGAACGCGTGACAAGGAAAACTCCCAGATGACGCGACCGCGTGACCCACGCGGACGCGTGACAGACGCCACGCACCAGAAACTACAGAAAACGCCCCCAGCGATTTCTGAAACCCTTTTTGACCCATATCCAAGTCCAAAAAGCACAGATTAGAGGTTATAAAGTGGGAGAATCCATTCATTCATGAGGAGGCCTTCAATTATTCACTTTTGATAGTTTAGATGTAGTTTTTAGAGAGAGAGGTTCTCTCCTCTCTCTTAGGTTTTATGATTAGGATTCCTCTTAAAGGATTTATGATTTCAACTCTTCATCAGGTTCAATATTTCTTTTACTTTATAATTCTCTTTTACTTTCAGATACTTTATTGCTTTGCTTTAATTACTTATGTTGCCAAACTGGCTTATGAACCATTCATGTTAGGATTTTCTTTATTTGATATAAATTGAGGTATTTCAGATTTATGATTCTTATTTAGCTTTTTATATTCTTGGCTTTAATTGATTAACTGGAGGATCTTGAGTTATCAAACTTATCGTGATTATTAATTAATTCCTCTAATTGACTGGAATTCCACTAACTCTAGTCTTTCCTTAGGAGTTGGCTAGGACTTGGGAATCTAACTAATTAGTCCACTTGACTTTCCCTTGCTTTCGTAAAAGTTAACTAAGTAGGGTTAAACTCAATTCTCATAAGTATAACTAGGATACGTGATAAACCCATATTTTATGATATATTTTGTGCTTAAATTGAGTGATTTATTCAATCCTTCACCCACTTATTCATATTAACTGCATGATTTTACTTCTCCTTCCTTATTATGTGATGTATGTGAAAAACATGTTTCCTATGCTTAAAATTAATTATTTTAATTGCCCTTATTATCATTCAATGACGTGATTAGTGTGTTGAGTAGTTTCAGATCTTCTAAGGCAGGAATGACTCAAAGGATGGAAAGGAAACATACAAAAAATGGAAGGAAAGCACAAAACGGAGTTTTTGGAGAAACTGGCATCCACGCGATCGCATGGGCGACGCGGGCGCATGCCAAGCGCGAATCAACAGCGACGCGGCCGCATGACTGACGCGACCGCGTGACAAGAAAAGCTCCGAATGACGCGACCGCATGACCCACGCGGACGCGTGACAGAGGCCACGCACCAGAAATTGCAGAAAACGCTCCCAGCGATTTCTAAAGCCCTTTTTGGCCCAAATCCAAGTCCAGAAGGCATAGACCAGAGGTTATGAAGTGAGGAAATGCATCGATTCAAATAGCTCTCGCCAATTTAGTTATTTCTCATGATTTAGATTTAGTTTGGAGAGAGGTTCTCTCCTCTCTCTCTTAGGATTTAGGATTTCTCTTAGTTTTAGGAGTGACTCTCGATCCCAGGTTTAATGTTCCTTTACTTTAAGCTTCCCTTTCACTTTTATTCATTCCATTACTTTAGTTGATTATTTACTTTTGCCATTTAATTTATGAATTCTTCTATGTTCCAGATTATTTGAATTAATGTTATTTGAGGTATTTCAGTTTATTATTGCTTTCTTTTATTTATGTCACCATTGCTTTCAATCTGAAGACATTTTTATTCCAGCATATTTACTTTTTCCCTTTTGGTCTTGGTTAAGAAATCAGTAACTCAGGAGTTATCTTAGCTCAACATAATTGATAACTGTTATCTTTGCTAATTGAATTGACTTTCAATAATCCCAATCTTTTCTTAGGAAATAAATAGGATTCGAAGGTCAAACTAATTAATCCCTTGACTTTCCTTTGCTTTAGCAAAGGTTAACTAAGTGGAATTAAGATTCAATCTTCTTTATTGTTGAGAAGGGTAACTAATTTGGACTTCCAATTTCTCATCCCTTGCCAAAAGTTTGCTTTACAGTATTTATTTATTTTAATTGCTATTTAAATTATTTTTCATATTTGTTCCTCATTCTTGAAACCCCGAATTTACAATCTCCATAACCAATAATAAGAACATACTTCCCTGCAGTTCCTCGAGAAGACGACCCGAGGTTTGAATACTTCGGTTAACAATTTATTTAGGGGTTTGTTACTTGTGACAACCAAAACATTTGTAAGAAAGGTTGATTGCTTGGTTTAGTAACTATACTTGCAACGAGAGTTTACTATAACATCTAAACCATCAATCTTCAGTTCTTTCAAAATGGCGCCGTTGCCGGGGAACTGCTAACGTGTGCCTTATTATTGGTTATTGTAAATATTTTACTTTTACTTGTTTATTTATTTCTGTTTTTCCTTTTTAATTTTATTTGCTACTATGAACTCTCACCCTTCTTGCTTTGAGTTTGGTTCTAACTTTGTTGAAGGAAATAGAAGCCATAGCAGGAATATGCATCAAGGTCAGACCAATCAAGGATGATGGAGCCAAGAGGATCTAATTAACCCTTTAGGCAACAACACCCTTCAAGATATCATGGACAACGACCATTCTACAATGCATACCCAGCTGATAGATATGGTGGACAACCTTGTAACTACCAACAAGCCCCACCCCGTGCCTATAGACCATCCTCTCAACATAACCTCGAACCACCACACTCACAAGCTTCTCTTCACCATTCGCCACCACATGATCCCTATTTACCCCAATTCCAATCCAATCACTCCCAAGCACCACCACTTTCCTATGTATCATGTCCAAATCCATCACCCCGAGAATCAGAGGTTCGCCTCAAGGAAACAGTGAATAAACTTTAAACAACCATTCGACAACTGGAGCAAGCAGTAATTCAATTAGCTTCTAGACGTTCGAACATTCAAGGACCAACCACAGCCCCATGTGGACAATCTAACGAAGAGCGTAGTATGAAGGAAATACTAGAAACTCCAGTGGATAAGACAGAGAATGAATTCGTACTAGAACAAGTAGAAGAAGCTGTCATTACGCAAGAAGAAGAGTTGGTTGAAGATCTAAGAGACGCTGAACCTCCATGGGAATTCAGAGCTGAGGAGAACTCCGTCAAGGACGTTACAGTTGATGCTAAGAAGGACAGTGCACAATCCCCAAGGTAAGTCGTTTATGAAGAACTAGACGGAATAACCCAGGACACAAATTCCATTGATGATGATAGTCACAAGTCAAGTTCTCTTAGTAATGAACTTGCATCCGCAAGTGAATTCTCTGAGATCGAAGAATCTTCCCCAAATGAATACGAAGATGATGTAGAGGTAGATTTCTCTCAACCTCCAATCTATAACTCGAGTGATGAGGAAGACACAAAAGACTTTGACCAGGACACAGATACATTTGAAGAACCTTGCAAAGAAGTGGAGGAATTCACAGAAGAGCACAAGGGAGTAGAACTTACAGAACCACCGGAAACACCTACCCCAAGGCCATTACCACCTAATACAAGCTTCAAGTGGGTACAATCCTTGACCTTTAACTTTACTTTTTCACTTGAATACGGTTTGCTTGAAACAGATGGCCAGCTTAGAGCTCTCTGCGGCTTTAAGAGTAAGAGAGAAATGGTTCGTGCTCAGAGCTGGTGCACAGGGTTCAATAAGGTTCCACGCTTCAACTTGAAGTGCACGGATTGGTATCATATTCAATCGAATGGATCTCGGAAAATGTTTGGTCACCATGGTGAGAATCTACTTTCTAAACCGCCCGGATGGACAAATATAGATCAAGACGGAGGCGGATTTAAAAGCAAAGTTTGGGATCCTGGAATCTATTCTGACATTCGTCATTTCGGGAGCCTAAAAATTTGTTTGAAGCTGCTCAGGAGCTTTACATGCCTAGTTTGGGACCCCGGAGGCTATTGGCATTCCAAGCATTGGTGGAGATTTTTGGATGAATTTAAACATAAGCCGCCATAACAGGAAGCCCCTCCAATGTCCAACTTAAGGACTTTAACTAAAAGTGCTAGGTGGGAGACAACCCACCATGGTATGATCGTTCATTTTTCAATTTTTATTTCGTTTTGTTTGTTTTCAAGTTTTATTTTATTTTATAATATTGAACCTGGAATTTTGCATCGCATTCATATTAATCATTGCATTCTGCATACTGCATGAAAAAAGGGGTGCGCGACGCGAATGCATCACTCATGCGATCGCGTCATATTGCGGAAGACACTACCCACGTGACCGCGTCATCCATGCGGCCGCGTGACCTGGAGATCGACGTAAAGATCCAACATCTAGAAAGTTAGGCTGGAATCGTGCGGCCATTGTGCGTTTCGCACAAATGACCCACGCGATCGCGTCACCCACGCGATCGCATCACTTGCACAATGCCAATCCCATGCGGCCGCGTGAGCGACGCGACCACGTCGTATGGATTGCACGAACACCCCAAAGGAGACAGAGAGTTGTGCTAAAACGACGCTGGATTTGTGCGTTTAGCACAAATCCCAGCGACGCGATCGCATGCGCTAGTTGATCGCGTCATTCAATCTTTTTTGCCCTCCATGCGATCGCGTCCCCCACGCGATCGCGTCACGCCCCATTTCGCTCCAGCCACGCGACCGCGTGTCTCACGTGGCCGCGTGGATTCAAATTTATAACCCCCCAACCATGCGAACCCTATCAGTCGCGCACCCCCTGAAACCATCTCCTCCCTCTCTTTCCCTCCAATCCAACCACCACCATCAAGCCACCATCACCACCACACCCAGACGCTGCCGACCTCCCAGACGCCGCCACCACCTACCCCCTTCCTCCTCCCCCTTCTTTCTTCTTCTTTCTTCTTCTTCCCCCCTCTCCGCCACTGCCCCCTTCGCAACCACCACCCACCGCTGCCGCCCGTCCCAGCCGCCCCCCATCCGCCACACACACACCTACCCCCTCCCTTCCCCTCTTACCCCCCTACCCCATTACCCATCCCTTCTTTCCCCCCTGCCCCGAACAGCCGTGCCCACCACCGCCAACCGCCGCGCCAGACGCCGTCACCACCACCCCCAGCCACCTTTCTGCCCACTCTCCTTATTCGGCCTACCAGGTTCCGACGAACGCCACCCTTCTATCCTTAGTCGTTATTTCATTATTTTCTGTTTATGTTTATGTTTAGGCTAGTTAGATATGCATGTTGTAGTGGATTTTAGGTTGTTAGGTAACCTAGGATGTGGTTAGTGGATTTAGGCCTGTTTACTTACACTATTCATGTTTCTGTTTTATCAAATTTGTAATTCTGCTGTTGCTGTGATGTTTGTAATGTTCATATGCTGTGATTTCTTGTTTCATGTTGCTCTTTACACTGAATTTTCATGTTTATATTCCTTATATGTAATTGCAAGCTTTAATTTTAATTCATATGAACTCTTTGATTGCTGTTTATTTTCCGGGATAATCCAATTTTAGCCGGAATGCTGCCCAAGTTTCTGTAAAATGTTTTCATTCATGTTTTGGTTTTGGCATTTTAAAATTTTCTTTCCTCTGCTTTACCCAAACCCATTCATGAATGCCAGGCACGCATTCTTATTCTCTTTGATTTCCTGGTTCATATATTGCTTTTTTGATGTTTGATTCCAATTTTTGCTTTCTCTATATCTATTTGAATCATCATCAAACTGTTTTCCTTGTTTGGTTATGAGTTACCTATCACTTCTAATTATGAATGCTTGTTACTTAGAAACTTATCCTTATGCCACTTACCTTAACCCATTTTTCATTAACTCACTAATTCTAATTTCCTGAAATCTTTTTTTTAATTCTAACCAAACTAACCTTTTAAAATCTTTTTTTTCTGGTTTTTTCACTTTCTTTTAACCCTCTAACCATGGCATACTGATAATTTTTCCTACTTAACATGCCTTCTATTACATTTTGGATTGTGAATTTTTCCTTTCGAACTTTTAACTCCTATACAATCCTTCATGCACATTTACTTAACTCATTTACCTCATTCTAATTCTCCTTTGCCGCTTTGTGTTTCTTTTGACTATTTGCCTATTTGTTTTCCTATTTTTATTATATCCTGATTTTCTGTTTTTCAGGATGTCAGATTCCCAGAGAAAGGGAAAAGAAAAGGCTACCACTGGCAAATATAAAAGAGGAGAATCATCTATGTCTATCATAGATCTCATGCATGATGCCTTCTGGCGGGAGAAAAACTTCACCCCGCAGGAGAAGGCCGACCAGCTGCTCCCTGCTAATGACCCAGTGAAGTTTGCAAACCGATACTGTGAGCTGAAGTATCTGGTGTTTGCAAACTCCAGGAACCTATACCTGGAGAGGACTCTGAAGATCCCAAGAGAACTCCAGCAATACACCTCTGATCAGATCAAACAAAGAGGCTAGTTCTTTCTGGAGAGAAACCTGTCTGAGGTCAATGCATCTTGGGTAAGGGAATTCTACTGCAATTACTTCAAGACTTCCCTAGATGCAGTGAACTTTAGGGGGAAGCAGATTCTGGTCACTGAAGAGGCAATTGAAGATGTTCTGAAGCTTCTGCCTAAATCTGGTCAGCCGGATGGTTATCAGAAGGCTGAGAAAGACATGCGCTTTATGAAGTTTGATTGGGATGCAGTCAAGGCGAGGATTGCCCTTGACCTGACCGTTCTTTGGATCATGGGTCAGAACACCACGATGCCCAAGGGAATCAAGCGGGCGTACTTGAATGATGAGGCTCGGCTATGGCATCAGATACTTAGCAACTTCATTATGCCGAGTACTCATGAGACGGATATACCGGTCGCTATGATCACCCTCCTCTGGTGTGTGATGGAAGGTAAGGACCTGTACCTGCCACGCTTTATCCGGTTCTACATGGCCAGGGTCCACGTCCGAGGTACTCTTCCCTTTCCCTATTTGGTTACATAGCTGGGCCGTCGAGCTGACGTGCCTTGGGAGGATGCCGATGAGAGGCCACCTGCTACAGAATGCAAGAAGATTATCCCGCACAGCAGGAACTTTCTAGCCTTGGGCTACAGACCTCCAGTCCTCACTGCTCCGGGTGACACTGCCACACCATCTGCCGGCCCCTCTTCCTCCACAGCTACACCTGCCACCACCACTGCACCTCCACCTGTCCCAGAGCCCATCTATCATCTAGTGCACCGTCTGTTTCGACGGCTTGACAAGATGGAGTGTCGCAACAAGCGACGCTATGAGCACCTGAAGCTGATGATACGATCTGGCGACATTCTCTCCGAGCCTGACACACCATCCGAGGCATCTGAGGAGGAGGCGGATGCGCCCGAGGCTGCGCCTCTTCCACAGCAGGAGGCAGCGCAGGCAGGCACCGAGCAGGCAGCACACCAGCAGGAGATCCCACATCAGATCCAGTCTGCAGACTCCGAGATCCCTATCCAGTCAGCCCCTCCTCTACAGCAGCCAGATGCTCAGACCGCCACCACAGAGACACCAGCTACCCGTCCTTCCAGTGATGACACCCCTTCACACCCTGCTTGACCCGATGCTACATTTTAAGTGTGGGGAGGTCGCCATCTCTGGCGTATATTTTTTTTGGTGAACCACTACATACTCTTTCATTTTATTTTGCTACTTTTCTGTATTTTTCTTTTTATCTTTATTTTTATTTTCTGATACATTGCTACTTTTCATGTATTTATACTCTATTTCTGCATTTTGCATTTTTAGTTCATATTTTAGCCACTTAGTTTAGTTGCAATTCTAACTTACTAGTTATAAAAATTGTGGATTGATTAGTATAGTTTACCCTTTTCAGCATAAGATAACTCGGAATAGATTGAAAAGAAAAAAGAAGTAAACTAGAGACTTTAACAGAATCAAAACAACCCACACCTTGTATATATAGCATTACATGTTAGTTAGTTAACAACATTTCATCAAGGAGAAACACTAGAACTTTAAAGCCATTCAATATAAGATTTACATTGAGAATAATGGGAATTTTTAACTAAACCTGCATGACATACATAACTGATAAATGATTTTTGAGCTAGAGAACACACAGCCTGTGAGTTTTGAGCTTAATTGTATGGTTACATTTTTTTTAAACCATAATTTTTTCCTGTGTGTTCCGCCCTTCTTATTTATTCTGGTGTTCTTTACTTTGTTTTAATCTATATGTCCGATTATAGAATAGAAATGCATACCAAGAGAGTGATTGAGGCCATTATTTGATTTTAGCTCACTTATCCCAAAATAGCCTACCCTTTACATCACCCTTGTTAGCCCCTTGAGCCTGTAAATCCCCTTTTATTCTATCAGCCACATTACTAGCCTTAAGCAGAAAGACAAAATAAAAATCCCAAGTTGAATCCTTGGTTAGCTTAAGATAGGAAGTATGTATGGTTTAAATGTGAAAAAACCTATTGGGAACATGGATGATAAAAACAAAAGGTAGAAAAGTTGAAAAGAATAAAATAACTCAAATAAAAAGTTTTGGGAAGCATGCTCATGTAAAATCAAAATAATTGGATTACCATGTGCATTAAAAAAAAGTGTTATGAATAAAGGGGACACAAAAAGAATTTCCCAATTATGAAATAAAGCAATGCACATGGGATAAAAATAAATCTTGAGATATGAGCATGTAACATCAAAAGTGAGAAAATATGGAAAATAGGTAAAGAAGCTTTGATTTAGAAAGTATGTATGTTAGGTGAGATCTTAGTCTAATTAAGGATTCACTTATTAGCTCACTTAGCCTTATACATATACCCTTACCTTTACCTTGGCCCCATTACAACCTTACTTAAGACCTCATGATTTTTGGTATGACTATATTCTATGATTGTTGATTGATTAGATGAAGAACAAAGTTATAGAAAGAAAGAATAAAAAGAAGAATAGAGTGATTAACCCAATAAACACTGAGTGATTAGAGAGTAAACACAAAATCCAGTGAGGGTTCAATAACTCATTAACATATATCTCTGCTTAAATTATTAATTGTCTTGCAAGTATTTTTTAACATTTTTTTAAAATATTTTTCTCTCCCATCTCAATTGTAAAGGTACTTTATCACTATCTAAGGCTTGGCTATATATATATATATATATACATGACTCCTTGAGAATGTGAATTAATTTAACTACATGCAAGCTTTATATTCAAGTGAATAAAAAAATTAGAATTGCATGATACATTGATGAGCGGATATTTTATACGCTTTTTGGGGTTAATTTCATATAGTTTTTACTATGTTTTAGTTAGCTTTTAGTTTATTTTCATTAGTTTTTAGGAAAAATTCATATTTCTGGACTTTACTATGAGTTGTATGTTTTTCTGTAATTTCAGGTATTTTTCTGGCTGAAATTGAGGGAGCTGAGCAAAAATCTGATTCAGGCTGAAAAAGGACTGCTGATGCTGTTGGATTCTGACCTCTGTGCACTCAAAGTGGATTTTCTGGAGCTACAGAACTCGAAATGGTGTGCTTCCAATTGCGTTGGAAAGTAGACATCCAGGACTTTCCAGCAATATATAATAGTCCATACTTTGCTCAAGGATAGACGACGTAAACTGGCGTTCAACGCCAGTTCTCTGCCCAATTCTGGCGTCCAGCGCCAGAAAAGGATTAAAAGTTGGAGTTCAACGCCAGAAATGGATCCAAACCTGGCGTTGAACGCCCAAAATGGCCTTATGCACGTGAATTGCTTAAGTCTCAGCCCCAGCACACACCAAGTGGGCCCCAGAAGTGGATCTCTATACCATCTGTTATAGTTTACTCAATTTCTGTAAACCTAGGCTACTAGTTTAGTATTTAAACAACTTTTAGAGACTTATTTTGCATCTCATGACATTTTAGATCTGAACTTTGTACTCTTTGACGGCATGAGTCTCTAAACTCCATTGTTGGGGGTGAGGAGCTCTGCTGTGTCTCGATGAATTAATGCAAGTATTTTTGTTTTCCATTCAAACATGCGTGTTCCTATCTAAGATATCCATTCGCGCCTAACTATGGAGAAGGTGATGATCAGTGACACTCATCACCTTCCTCAATCCATGAACGTGTGTCTGACAATCACCTCCGTTCTACATCAGATTGAATGAATATCTCTTAGATTCCTTAATCAGAATCTCCGTGGCATAAGCTAGATTGATGGCGGCATTCATGAGAATCCGGAAAGTCTAAACCTTGTCTGTGGTATTTCGAGTAGGATTCAGGGATTGAATGACTGTGATGAGCTTCAAACTCGCGAGTGCTGGGCGTAGTGATAGACGCAAAAGGAGGGTGAATCCTATTCCAGCATGATCGGGAACCTCAGATGATTAGCCGTGCTGTGACAGAGCATTTGGACCATTTTCACAAGAGGAGGGGATGTAACCATTGACAACGGTGATGCCCCAACACACAGCTTGCCATAGAAGGACGTGCGTGCGTGAATTAGAGGACAAAGGAAAGCAGAGATTTAGAAGACAAAGCATCTCCAAAACTCCAACATATTCTCCATTACTGCATAACAAGTAACCTTTAACCCATGCTCTCTTGTTTATTCGCAATTCAACTGATAAATACAATTAACTTCCTGACTAAGAATTGCAAGATAACCATAGATTGCTTCAAACCAACAATCTCCGTGGGATTCGACCCTTACTCACGTAAGGTATTACTTGGACGACCCAGTGCACTTGCTGGTTAGTGGTACGGGTTGTGGAAAGTGTGATTCATAATTCGTGCACCAAGTTTTTGGCGCTGTTGCCGGGGATTGTTCGTGTTTGAAAAACTGACGATTTATTTTGTTGCTTAGATTATGAAAATTTTTCTTTTTGGTTTAGAGTCTCTTATTATTGTTCTTAGTAAAAAATATCCTTCTTCAAAACAAGTGTTACATTTGCTGCCCAATTGGCTAGAGTGTTAGTCTAAGTCCGTGGCAGTTTGGTACACTCTTTTTAAAAATCTTTTTCAAAAATAATATTTTCTCTATTAAATTTTGTGCCAAACTTTAAGTTTGGTGTTTTCTAGTTGATTTCCCTTTGATTTTCGAAAATTTTAAGTTTGGTGTCCCTTCTTCATGTTCTTGTGTTCTTGTGAGTTTTCAAAGTGTTCTTGAGTTTTCCTTGTGTCTTGATCTTAAAATTTTAAGTTTGGTGTTCCTTGTTGTTTTACCCTCCAAAATTTTCGAAAACAAGGAGCATTAGATCTAAAAATTTTAAATCTTGTGCTATTTTATTGTTTTTCTCTTTTCTCACTAAATTCAAAAATATCTTTTCTCTCTAATTTTAAAACAATTTTCGAAAATTAATTTAAAAAAAAATATTTTTAGATTTTTTTTCAAAATTTAAAATATTTTCCAAATCATATCTTTTTCGAAACTTCCTTACCACTTTCTCTCTCCTCATTTTTTTCGAAAATCTTCACCTATTTTTATTTATTTTATTTTAATTTATTTTCGAAATAAATAAATAAAAATAAAATTTTTACTTGACATCATCCCCCTTTCTCCATCATGGATCTAAGTGGAAATGAACAGTCCAGGAGGACTCTGGGGTCATATTCTAACCCCTCTACTGCTTCATATGGGAGTAGCATCTGCATACCCTCCATTGGAGTCAGTAGCTTTGAGTTGAATCCTCAGCTCATTATCATGGTGCAGCAAAGTTGCCAGTATTCTGGTCTTCCACAGGAAAAACCTACAGAGTTTCTGGCACAGTTTCTACAGATTGCTGACACAGTACATGATAAAGAAATAGATCAGGATGTCTACAGACTATTACTGTTTCTATTTGCTGTAAAGGATCAAGCTAAGAGGTGGTTGAATAACCAACCTAAGGCCAGCATAAGGACATGGAAACAGCTAACAGAAAAATTCCTGAATCAATACTTTCCCCCAAAACGGATGACACAGCTAAGGCTGGACATCCAAGGCTTCAAACAAGGAGATAATGAATCTCTTTATGATGCCTGGGAGAGATACAGAGAGATGCTACAAAAATGCCCCTCTGAAATGTTTTCAGAGTGGGTTCAGTTAGACATCTTCTATTATGGGCTTGCAGAAGGAGCTCAGATGTCTTTGGATTACTCAGCTGGTGGATCTATCCACATGAGAAAGACAATCGAAGAAGCTCAAGAGCTCATTGATACAGTTGCCAGGAATCAGCATCTGTACCTAAGCAGTGACCCTTCCATGAAAGAAGAGGTTAAAACAGCAACTGCTGAACTCAGTCCTGTAAAACAAGCTGCTGAATTCAATCAGCAATTGGACTTTCTAACAAAGCAGTTAGCCGAATTCAAAGATAGACTACAAGAGACAAGGATGGCTAATATACATATGGACGAACAGTTTAAGCAAACAAAGCAGCAGCTGTCATGGCAAATAACAGAAGAATGCCAAGCAGTTTAACTAAGAAGTGGGAAAACATTAAATACCCCAACTCAAGGCAGCAAAAAGCTAAGAAATGAGCAAACCACCCAAAATTCACCTGAGGACAGTAAGAGCCCAGGGAAAAGTAATTCTGGAACTAAAACGCCAGAAATTTGGTGGAAGGCTGGCGCTGAACGCCCAGACCATGCTCAGGACTGGCGTTCAACGCCAGAAACAAGGCAGGACTGGCGTTCAACGCCAGAAATAGGCAAGGATCTGGCGTTGAACGCCCAAAATGGGCAAGATCTGGCGCTGAACGCCCAAAATGGGCACTGTTCTGGCATTCGGACGCCAGGAACAGACAAAGAGTTGGCATCTAACGTCACTCCAGTCTCTAACTCTGGCACTCAATTGCCAGTGAGGGATCAGACACACACAAATGCTGAAAGCAACCCCTCTAAAAAGGCTTCTTCAACCACTTCTGTAGGCAATAAACCTACAGCAACTAAGGTTGAAGAATATACAGCCAAGATACCTTATCCTCAAAAACTCCGGAAAGAGGAGCAGGATAAGAAATTTGCTCGCTTTGCAGATTATCTCAGGACTCTTGAAATAAAGATTCCATTTGCAGAAGCACTTGAGCAAATACCTTCTTATGCTAAGTTCATGAAAGAGATCTTGAGTCATAAAAAGGATTGGAGAGAAACAGAAAGAGTTCTCCTCACTGAAGAATGCAGTGCAGTCATTCTGAAAAGCTTTCCTGAGAAGCTTAAAGACCCTGGGAGTTTTCTAATACCATGCATATTAGAAGGTCAATGCACCAAGACAGCTTTATGCGATCTTGGGGCAAGCATCAACCTAATACCTGCATCCACTATCAGAAAGCTTGGCTTAACTGAAGAAGTTAAACCAACCCGGATATGTCTCCAACTTGCTGATGGCTCCACTAAATACCCATCAGGCGTGATTGAAGACATGATTGTCAGAGTTGGGCCATTCACCTTTCCCACTGACTTTGTTGTGCTAGAAATGGAGGAGCACAAGAGTGCCACTCTCATTCTAGGAAGACCCTTCCTAACAACTGGACGAACCCTCATTGACGTCCAACAAGGGGAAATAACCCTGAGAGTCAATGATAATACGTTTAAGTTGAATGCTGTCAAAGCCATGCAGCATCCAGACACATCAAAAGACTGCATGAAAGTTGATCTTATTGACTCTTTGGTAGAAGAGATCAACATGGCTGAGAGTCTCGAATCAGAGTTGGAAGACATCTTTAAAGATGTTCAGCCTGATTTGGAGGATTCAGAGGACATGAAAGAGCCTCTGAAAATTCTTCTGGAAGAGAAAAAACCTCCTAAACCCGAGCTCAAGCCATTACCACCATCCTTGAAATATGCATTTCTGGGAGAAGGTGACACTTTTCCAGTGATCATAAGCTCTGCTTTAAATTCACAGGAAGAGGAAGCACTTATTCAAGTGCTAAGGACACACAAGACAGCTCTTGGGTGGTCCATAGGTGACCTTAAGGGCATAAGCCCAGCTAG
This sequence comes from Arachis ipaensis, assembly GCF_059453495.1. Lineage (NCBI taxonomy): Eukaryota > Viridiplantae > Streptophyta > Magnoliopsida > Fabales > Fabaceae > Arachis > Arachis ipaensis. Next base: position 26,895,115 of record NC_142437.1, read on the forward strand.
ATGCATGCACAAAATCCTATTGGAGGATAATGCTAAACCAGTGGTTCAACCACAGAGGCTACTAAATCCAGCCATGAAGGAAGTGGTGCAGAAAGAGGTCACCAAATTACTAGAGGCTAGGATTATTTATCCTATTTCTGATAGCCCCTGGGTGAGCCCTGTCCAAGTCGTCCCAAAAAAGGGAGGCATGACAGTGATTCATAATGAAAAAAATGAACTGGTTCCTACAAGAACAGTTACAGGGTGGCGCATGTGTATTGACTACAGAAGGCTCAATACAGCCACCAGAAAGGATCATTTTCCTTTACCATTTATAGACCAGATGCTAGAAAGACTGACAGGTCATGATTATTACTGCTTTTTGGATGGCTACTCAGGCTATAACCAGATTGCAGTAAATTCCCAGGATCAAGAGAAAACAGCATTCACATGTCCATCTGGAGTGTTTGCTTATAGAAGGATGCCATTTGGGCTGTGTAATACGCCTGCAACCTTCCAGAGATGCATGCTCTCTATATTCTCTGATATGGTGGAAAAATTTCTGGAAGTCTTCATGGATGACTTCTCAGTATATGGAGACTCATTCAGCTCCTGTCTTGATCACCTGAAACTTGTTCTGAAAAGATGCCAAGAGACCAACCTAGTTTTAAACTGGGAAAAATGTCACTTCATGGTAACTGAAGGGATTGTTCTTGGGCATAAAATCTCAAACAAGGGAATAGAGGTGGATCAAGCAAAAATAGAGGTAATTGAAAAATTACCACCACCTGCCAATGTTAAGGCAATCAGAAGCTTTCTGGGGCATGCAGGATTCTATAGGAGGTTTATAAAGGATTTTTCAAAAATTGCAAAACCTCTAAGCAATATGCTAGCTGCTGACACGCCATTTGTGTTTGACACAGAGTGCCTGCAGGCGTTTGAATCGCTGAAAGCTAAGCTGGTCACAGCACCAGTTATTTCTGCACCAGACTGGACATTACCATTTGAGCTAATGTGTGATGCCAGTGATCACGCCATTGGTGCAGTGTTGGGACAGAGGCATGACAAGCTTCTGCACGTCATTTATTATGCTAGTCGCGTTTTAAATGCTGCCCAGAAAAATTACACAACCACAGAAAAAGAATTACTTACAGTGGTTTACGCCATTGACAAGTTCAGATCATACTTAGTAGGATCAAAAGTGATTGTGTATACTGACCATGCTGCTCTTAAATATCTACTCACAAAGCAGGATTCAAAACCCAGGCTCATCAGATGGGTGTTGCTTCTGCAAGAGTTTGATATAGAAATAAGAGACAGAAAAGGGACAGAGAACCAAGTGGCTGATCATCTGTCCCGGATAGAGCCAGTAGAAGGGACGTCCCTCCCCTGTCTTGAGATCTCTGAGACTTTTCCGGATGAGCATTTATTTGCCATTCAGGAAGCACCATGGTTTGCCGATATTGCAAACTATAAAGCTGCAAGGTTTATACCCAAGGAGTACAACAGGATACAAAAGAAGAAATTAATTACTAATGCAAAGTACTACTTGTGGGATGAACCCTATCTCTTTAAGAGATGTGCAGACGGAATAATCCGTAGGTGTGTGCCTAGAGAAGAAGCACAGAGAATCCTATGGCATTGCCACGGATCTCAATATGGAGGCCATTTCGGAGGTGAGCGAACAGCCACCAAGGTCCTCCAATGTGGCTTCTATTGGCCCACACTCTACAAAGATTCCCGAGAGTTTGTACGTAATTGTGACAGTTGCCAAAGAGCTGGTAATCTGCCTCATGGTTACGCCATGCCTAAACAAGGAATCTTGGAAATTGAGTTGTTTGACGTATGGGGGATTGACTTCATGGGACCTTTCCCACCATCATACGCAAACACTTATATTCTGGTGGCAGTTGACTATGTATCAAAATGGGTTGAGGCCATTGCCACACCCACCAATGATACTAAAATAGTGCTGAAGTTCCTCCAGAAACATATCTTTAGCAGGTTTGGTGTCCCTAGAGTACTCATCAGTGATGGGGGCACTCACTTCTGCAATAAATAGCTTTACTCTGCCATGGTTCGGTATGGAATTCGCCATAAGGTGGCTACTCCATATCATCCACAAACTAATGGGCAAGCTGAAGTCTCTAACAGAGAATTAAAGAGAATCCTAGAACGGACAGTAAGTACCCGTAGAAAGGATTGGGCACGGAGCTTGGATGATGCTCTGTGGGCTTACAGAACAGGATTCAAGACCCCTATAGGGACCTCTCCATACCAACTTGTGTATGGTAAGGCATGTCACCTGCCCGTGGAACTGGAACATAAGGCCTACTGGGCAACCAGATTCCTAAACTTTGATGCCAAATTAGCAGGAGAAAAAAGATTGCTCCAGCTAAATGAGCTAGAGGAGTTCAGATTCACAGCTTTCGAAAATGCCAAGCTTTATAAAGAGAAATAAAAAAAGTGGCATGACAGAAAGCTGTCATCTAGAATCTTTGAACCAGGACAGAAGGTTCTGCTGTTTAACTCTAGACTCAGGCTATTTCCCGGGAAATTGAAATCCCGGTGGAGGGGACCATACGTAATTACAAGTGTCTCACCATATGGTCATGTGGAGCTTCAAGATATTGATTCTGATAAGAGGTTCATTGTCAATGGACAGAGAATCAAGCACTATCTTGAAGGCAACGTTGAGAAAGAGTGCTCAAGGCTGAAGCTAGACTAAAAGCTCAGCAAGGTCCAGCTAAAGACAATAAAGAAGCACTTGCTGGGAGGCAACCCAGCCATGGGGCATCAATCCTCTAAGCATTTTGCCCTATTTCTATTTTTATTTTTATTTGTTTATATAAAGTTCACTGACACTAAGGTGAGGAATAATTTGTATAAGTTCACAGAGTTACAGAAGGATTCGGCACACAAAACAGAGAAAAAGAGCTCACTGGCAAGAAAACGCCAGTAAAAGTGTATTTTGGGCGTTCAACGCCCAAAATGGGCATCCACTGGGCGTTGAACGCCAGTAATGGTAGCAATCTGGGCGTTCAACGCCAGAAAGGGACACCCACTGGGCGTTGAACGCCAGTAATGGCAGCAACTGGGCGTTGAACGCCCAGGAGAGCAGCATTTAGGCGTTGAACGCCCAAAACAGGCAGTGTTTGGGCGTTCAAACGCCAGGATGGCGGGGAGAAGGTAAATTCAATTTTTCTTCATATTTTTCATTTTAATCTTAATTTTCATGTTTCAATTCATGATTTCTTGCATAAACATGTTAAGAACCCTGATTTCTAAAATTTTTAATTTCTAAAAAAAAAACCCCTCTTTAAAAATATCAAATGTATCTTAATCCATAAGCACCAAGCCTCTTTGCAAATTCAATCCAACTCTTTTCAAATCCTTTTTTTTAAAAAAGAAACTAATCTATCTTTTCAACTCATCAATATCTTTTTCAAAATCTCCACTTTATCTTTTTCAAAATCTAGTTCTATCTTTTTCAAAAATCTCTCATATCTTTTCAATTTTAAACTATATCCTCTCTTATCATATCTTCTATCTTATCTTTTCCAAATCACTCTCTTTTATCATATCTTTATCTCTTTTTTTCGAAAACCCACCCTCCCTCCCTTTAAGTTTGGGTTCGGCCTCCCTCCCCTTCCATCAACAATTGCACCTAGCTCTCCTTCTATCCCTCTCCTTTCTTTTCTTTTGCTTGAGGACAAGCAAACCTCTAAGTTTGGTGTGTTTATCCGCGATCACTAAGATCATGGCTCCTAAAGGAAAACAACCCACTCCAAGAGGCAAGAAAGAGAGCATTCCAAAACCACTTTGGAATCAAGGGAAGTTCTTATCTAAAGAACATTCAGACCATTATAACAAAATAATGGGTCTGAGATCAGTGATCCTGGAAGTTAGATTCGATCTGAAAGAAGATGTATATCCGGAGATCCAGGAGCAAATTTGAATCAGGAACTGGGAAGTCCTAGCTAATCCTGAAACAAAAGTGGGAAGGAATATGGTCCAGGAGTTCTATGCTAATATGTGGCAGACTAACAAGCAAAAACTATCCGGAACTGCTTTCTATGAATATCGGACCATGGTCAGAGGAAAGACTGTTCATACCACCCCTAACAAGATCAGAGAGATCTTAAAGCTACCTCAGCTGAAAGATGATCCAGACTCCTTCAACAGGAGAATGATGAGAACAGACAAGGGCCTGGATAAGATTCTAGAGGACATATGTATCCCTGGAGCCAGGTGGACCACCAACACAAAGGGTGTCCCAAATCAACTCAAGAGAGAAGATCTCAAACCAGTCGCCAGAGGATGGTTGGACTTTATTGGGCATTCTCTGTTGCCTACTAGCAACCGTTCTGAAGTCACGGTTAAAAGAGCAGTGATGATCCATTGCATCATGATGGGAAAAGAAATGGAAGTTCATCAGTTGATCTCAGCTGAACTCTACAAAATTGCTAACAAAAATTCTAAAGAAGCCAGGTTGGCTTATCCAAACGTGATTTCTCTGCTCTGCAAGGACGCTGGGGTGAGGATGGGAATAACTGAGTATATCTCAGTCGAGAAACCAATCACCAAAGCATCCATGGAAAAACAACAAGCACAGGATGATCCCACCAAGAAGAAAACACAGGAATTTCTCCCAGAAATCCCTCAATCTGAATACTGGGAGTATCTTGAGACGTCTGTTACCAAGATACGGGAAGCTATGGAACAAATAATAAAAGAACAGAAGGAGCACAGTCAAATTCTCACCTATATTTTTAAAGAACAAGAGGAGCAAGGGCAGACTTAAGGGACTTGAAGCGCCAGAAGTTATCTCTTGAAGGACCAAGCACCCCAAAGATCCGAGGAACACCCATTTCCCAGAACTAAGGTTGTTAAATTCCAATTTCTGC